>NC_092872.1:416222204-417455329 GCF_028372415.1 Notamacropus eugenii | reverse complement strand
TTAATTCATCGCTTACAGTGCCTTTTAGCAAAATGCAGTTTTCCTAATTATCTCTTTTTAATTAAGCCTATTTTTGCTTTTGCTTTGTCTCAGATCATGATTGCTACCCTTGCCTTCTTTACTTCAGCTGAGGCATAATAGATTTTGCTCCAGTTGCTGATGTTAACTTACTGTGTATCTCTCTGTTTTAAGTATATTTCTTATAAACAACATATTGTTGGATTCTGGTTTCTAATCCACTTTGCTACACTCTTCCATTTTATGGGTGAATCCATATTCACAGTTATGATTATTAACTATGTATTTCCTTCTATCATATTCACTTATACTTATCCTTCTATTTATTACCCTGCCCCTTCTCCAAGAATCTGTTTTGTTTTTGACCACTGCCTCCTTTAATTTGTCTTCTCTCTTATTCCCCACTCCTGGCCCAGTCCTTTTCCTTAGTCCCTTTCCCTTCTACTTCCTTCTTGGGTATAAGAAATTTCTGTATCCAACTGGGTGTGTATGCAAATTCTTCCTTCCTTGAACCACTTCAGATGAGAGTGAGGTTAAAGTGTTGCTTTCTCCCCAACTCCTCATTCTCCCCTGCATTGTATAAACTTCTTCAGGCTCCTCATTTATATAAAGTAATTGTCCATATTCTTCCTTTCCCTTCTTCCTTCTCCTAGTATGTCCCTCTTTCTCACTCTTTCAATCTTCTTTTGAGATAATTCCAACATAATAGACTCACACCCATGACCTCTAAGTAGACCCCCTCTAAGAGCCCTGGTGATAAAGTTCTTAGGGGTTACCTGTATCATTATCCTATATAGTAATTTAAATAATTTAACTTGTTTAATCTCTTCTAATTAGTCTTATGTTTGCCTTTTTATGCTTCTCTTGAGTCTTGTGTTTTAATGTAAACTTTTCTATTCAATTCTGGTCTTCTAATCAGGAATACTTGAAAATACTCTTTTTCATTAAATATTTTCCCTCTGCAGGATTATACTCAGTTTTGTTCAGTAGGCTATTCTTGACAATTTTGATAATCCTAGCTCCTTTGCCTTTTGGAAAATCACATTCTAAGCCCCCTACTTCTATATAGTAGTAGCTGCTAAAACTGACATCATCCTGACTGTGGCTCCATGGTATTTGAAGTATTTCTTTCTGGCTGCTTGCAGTATTTTCTCCCTGACCTAGGGGCTCTGAATTTTGGCTATAATATTCCTAGGAGTCTGCATTTTGGGATTTCCTTCAGAAGGTGACTGGTAGATTTTTGCCTTCTAGTTCCAAGATATGTGGGAAGTTTTCTTTTATAATTTCTTGAAACAGGATTTCTAGGCTTTTTGTGGTTGTTCATGGCTTTCAGATAGTCCAATAATTTTAAAATGATCTCTCCTTGACATTGTTTTTCCTATAAGGTATTTCACATTGTCTTCAGATTTTTGACTTTGTCAAACTTATAAGAATGTGAGTCATTCCCCAACTGATAAATGGTCGAAGGATATGAACAAGCAGTTTTTTTGTGAATAAATTGAAACTATGTATAGTCATATAAAAGTGCTCTAAATCATTATTAATTCAGAGAAAAGCAAATTAAAACGTCTTTGAGATATCATCTTATACCTATCAGATTGGCTAAAATGATAAATGTCCTTCAATTAGGGAATAGCTAAACAAGTTGTGGTATTATATGATTGTAATGGAACACTAGTGTGCTACAAGAAATAATAAGCTGATTGATTTTTAGAAAAACACAGAAAAACTTGTATGAAATAATGAAAAGTGAAATGAGAAATAAAACTTTTATCTGAAAGACTGTCTGTAAAAAAATTTCCCCCCATTTTTCTGCTTTCCTTGTAATTCTGGCTACATGGGTTTTATTTGTAGAAAACCTTTTAAATTTAATATAATTGAAATTATCCATTTTATACCTCACAATGTTCTCTATCTCTTATTTTTTTATAAGTTTTTCTCCTATGCTTAAATCTGTTTCATGTTCTTCTAATTTTCTTTTGATATTAACTAGCTTTTCATAATTTTCTTGCAAAACTCATTTTTTCTTCTTCAAATTTTCACCTACTCCTCTTATTTGAGTTTTAATTTTTTTTTTGTTCTTTAAAAACAAATATCTTTCTTAAACTTTTCTGGGAATTCTTGTTGGGCTTGTGTCCAATCTGCATTTTTTTTTTGGGGTGATTTTTGTTTGTAGATGTTTTCAAACCATTGTCTTCTCCTGTGTTTGTGTCTTAAGAATTCCCTGCTACCATGGTAGCTTTTTATAGTTAGGTTCTTTCTTTGTTGTTTGTTCATTCTTTCTGGTTTATTTCTTGACTTTAGACTTTATATTAAAGTTGAGATTTGCTCACCTCTAGGGGTAGACTACTGGCCTAAGCTTGTCTTTTATGTCCTTCTGCTGCTGTCAGCATGGGAGCCTGTACATTTTTGGGGCTTCCAAAGCAGCACGCTTTGGAGAGAGGTCTGGTCACTACACTTCTGTTCTGTGCTATACTCCTTATTCAGGTAGGGTTCCTACTCCCTTATGACTGTGACAATCCTTGAATTACCTGCTAGAACTGAGTAATGGGTAACTGAGCTGTTAGATGGCACTTTTTCTTGTTCTCTTTGCTAGTACAGGGATGTCTTGGAATCTCTTTCTGCCCAGGTTTTCATTCCCTTTACTGTCCCTCAGTGCTGAGCTGTTCTCTGTCACTGCTGCCACCCTTAGTGGTGCTTCTACTGTTGTACTCCTGGCCAAATCTCACCCCAGTGTCGGTAGACCTCTCTGAAGTCTTTTTAAGTTGCCCTGGGCTGCAAAAATAATTCATTGTGACTTTTTCTTGTTTTTCCTTCTTAGAATTTGGTTTGGTGTGTTTTTAATGTAGTTTTTAAGGTAGGTTTTAGGAGACCTGAAGTGAAGTTGCTAACTTCTCACTGCCATTTTGACTACCCCATGCCACACCTTCCTTTCTCCCATAGTCAGAGCCTGTCATTCTCCAGTTCTCTCTTCCTGGATAATGGTTGTATTAGAGGTTTGCTCCAGATTACTTGATTCAGTAACTGTCTCCCATGTCAAAGATTAATTAAGAAAGTTATATTCATGGTCCATGGAAGAACAAGAAAAACCTAAACTCTAGTTCCTAAGGAAGTTTGTGCTTAACCTTTGGGGGATTTCTCACTTCTTTGGTTCATTGCCCCAACTCTTATTATCTGAGAATTTTTGGTCTGTTTCTGCCCACCACATTTATAGATTCCTCCTGCAAATACCTTGTTCACAAAGTTCAAAGAAGGAACAAGTTTATTTATAAATCAATGGAAACAAAAAATAGCCACAGAGAAAATGGTACCCTTTAGTAAACAGCCCTTCCCAGATATCCTTATAACTGCAGTCCTTTACAGCATAAATTCGTAGAGATTCCATTGCTTCTCTTAAGTATGTGCTATCTAAGGAGCCTGTTGTGGTCTCTCAAGCCTTGTCACATCAGCTTCATTTCTGTATCTCTCCTCAGTTCCCAGCAGATGGTGCCTGGATGTTTTCCTGTATAGCTACCAGCCCCTGAAACTCCACCTGAGGTCCTGGGTGAAGACCTCTTCTTGTCTTCTCCTACAGTTCTCAGTATCTCAGTCAGGTCACCCTACCTTCCCTCAGAGATGGGAGGATGCTACTAGAGCTCCTCCATTTGGTCTAGAGTCTCAGGGTCTGTAAGGTCCAAAAGGATCTTATAATGGATTTTTTCCTCTTGTGCTTAAAACTTCTGTCAACCTCTCACTTCTGGGAAATGAGCCCAGCCTTGGCAGCACCTTGCTCTCCCACTATTTGAACCCCAGGACTCACAAGTCCCTCCCATGCAATTGCACCTGTTCCTTCCTCCTCCCAATCTCTCTCCTACCTTCCACCTTGCAGGAAAGGCTCACACAGTTCCAAATGCCTTCCCTTGATAGTTGGAGTAGAGGAGATGGGGACAGAAACATTTCATTATTCTCACATTCCATGACATGTGCTCACCCTTCCAGACTTTGGGGCTGCATGGATAGGAGGCTCCAGGGCTGAAAGACTGTCAGTCTTCAAAGATTCAGGACTATGATGCTTCAGGTCTTATAGACTGGGAGGCTGGAAAACCAGGAATCATGTATACAGGGCTGAGTATTTGAGGAATAAGGCTGAGCAGTTTAGCCCCATTCTGGCCACAGACTAGTTTTCTTCCTTTCTTCCTCCCTTCCTCTTTCTTCCTTCCTTTCCTTCCTTTCTTTTTATATTTTTAATTAACAATAATTCTTTTTCTTTCCCTCCTATCTCCTCCCATTGGAAAAGAAAAAAAAAACCAAACCAAAACCCTTGTAACAAATCTGTCCAGTCAAGCAAAAACAAATCCCGACATTGTCCACGTCCAAGAAATACGTCTTACTCTGTAATCTGACTCGATCATCTCCCTGTGAAGAGGTAAGTAGCATGTTTCACCTTGGGTCTCAGAATTTTTAAGTCTTTCAGAATTATTTGGGCACAGGCTGATTTTCCCTCTGGAATCCCAGTGATGGGTTTTATCTGAGTATTCTGTTTCATGTGAATGATTGCATGTTTGGGAGAGAGTCTGAAGGCCCTGACACCAGGAATTCATTTGCTTGACAGGAGAGATGAGCATTGTCTGAGACAGCTTCAGAAGGGAATTTTATTACTTTCTCAGATTTCATTTAAAAACTGATTTGAGCTTGATGTGGCCTAGTTGGGGCCTTTGATGGCAGCAGGTTCCAGGGATGGAGCGGCCCTGGGTCTCCTCTTTGGTCGGAGCTCTGTGAGCCTCTGGCAGGTCCAGGCCACAGTTCCCTGGAGCTTTTGGAGTCAAAGTAGCCTGACTGCTTGTGCTGGGGATTTTAGTGAGTGAATTCTTGCTCAGGCAGGGGTGGGACCACAGATCCTGCCCCTGAGGCAGGAAACTCTCTGCTTTTCAGGAATCAGAGTACAATGGCTCATTATTGCTGCTCAGCTTGGCGGCTCTTCATTGTCTGTGGCCTGCAGAGGGTCACCTTCTCTTGCTGTTAACATGTGCTCAAGCCACCTGTCGTAGGCATAATCACAAGTCCTTCACTCCCTGTGTGAAATGGGACCAGGACAAACTATATTTGGGTCAGAGGTTCCAAGAGACCAAGACTTTAGATGATATGCTTTGTATAGGAAGGAACCGAGAGGTGGGTCGTGCTGGTACTGGGAATTCCCTCTCCCAATACAGAGCAGCCATTCCTCTGCAATGCCTGGAGCACTGAGAAATTAAGTAACTTGACTAAGTCATACAACAAATATTGGTTAGAGGCAGGACTTGAACTAGGTCTTCCTGGAGTCTGCCTTTGTCTAGAAGGCAAATTTTATTGAGAGATTCTATTGGTGCTGGTAGCTGTGGTATAGTAGAAAGAAACTTGGCTTTGGAATTATACCATCTGATTTAGAATCTCAGACTGCCCACTTACGAGCCATGTGACCTTGGGCTAGTCACCTAACCTCTGAGTTTTCATATCTATAAAAAGAGAGAATTGGAATTTGTGATGTCTAACGCCCCTGCTTGCTCCATGATCCTGTGACTACTTCCCAGTAAGGTACAGATCCTTTTCTCCCTGAGGAAACTGAGGGGATTAGGACAGCAAGTGGTTAATTGTGGGGATTGAGTGAACCACACTGACTCCACCTTGTCACTCAGTTCTGGAGCTAGATCAGTTCCCTTTCTATTCAATTATGGATCTAGTCCAAATTCTGTCTTGTGAGAAACTTTATTTGATTGTGGAAATTGGGAGAAAACCTTGTTGCCTTGTTTAAACCTAGTCCTGCATGACTGGGAACTGGACCACTAGTGGCCGCTTTTTAGAGACCTTTAACCAAGGACCTAGGTTATGCTCACCAGAGACTCAGTCAGATCCCAAGATTAATGCAAGGAGTTTTCTCACAGTTGTACATCTCAAGCAACCCATATGTCGCATCTGAAAACTGTCCCTATACTGGTCAGTCAGGTATTGTTTCCATGTTCCTTGGTTTATAGACACTTGGCGGAAGTGGGATGCTTCCTTTTTTGATCCAGAGAATTACACCTGCTCCTTTTCCCCCTCCCAACTTGAAAAGTCCCTAATCTTTCATCCAATTATAAATCAGATTACCTAATGCTGTTGTATTGTTTTTAATTAATTGGTCTTATTTGATTGTTTTTAGTGTATAAAAGTCCATCTCCTGTATTCAAGGTCCATGCCTAAGCTAAGGAGGTCCCACTTTGTTAGGCAATTGATATGCATTACCTTTTTAGGGGTGGGGGAGGCAATTGGGGTTGAGTGACTTGCCCAGGGTTACAACAGCTAGTAAGTGTCTGAGGCTGGATTTGATCTCAGATCCTCCTGATTCTAGAACCCATGCTCTAGCTACTGTGTCACCTAGTAGACCCAGGATACATTGCCTAGTAAATCGATAGGCTCAGAAGATCCAGCCTTTGTTTTCCTCAGTCTTTCACTTGCTTCCCTCATATCAGGGAAGTCTTCATTCTTATTTTCATTCCTCTATCCTTCTAAACCTAATCAAGTTGAACTGTCCAGAAATAATAGTGGCTCTTGTCTACTCCTTTCAGCTCTTAATCTGGGACACTGATGCAGTGGAAAGATTCTTGGACTGGGAGTCAGGAGATGCGTTCTGGCCCTAGTTCTGCCACTGACTCACTTTGTGACCTTGGGTAAGTTACTTCCCCTCTCTTGGCCTCAATTTTCTCTTCTGCAAAATGAGGAGACTGGACAACGATAATGGAGAGTAGACAGCACTACTCAACTCTAGCTTTGCTTCAATTCTTTCTCACAACGAGAATTTTTGTCCTGGCTGTTAATGGGGACTGAAATCAAAGATAAGTGAGGAGATAGTAAGAGAAAATTTCATTAAGTTAAGACAGCAACTCATTTAAAGAAATGAGTTCTGAGTTCATAATGGGGGAAAGCCTGAGCAAGTTGTAGTAAAAGATTGTGATAGAATACTATTGTGCTATAAGAATTGACTGAAGGGATGGGTTCAGAAAAACCTAGGAAGACTTAGAGAAAACTTAATAAAAACTGGGGCAAACTGATGTAAAGTGAAATGAGCAGAACCAGGAGAACATTGTACACAATAATAATACTGTATGATGATCAGTTGTGAATGATTTAGCTCTTTCAACAATATACTGATCTAAGACAGTTTCAAAGAACTTATGATGAAAATGTTATCTACTTCCAGACAAAGAACTAATGGCGACTGAGTACAGATGGAAGCATATATATATTTTTTACTTTACTTTTCTTGCTTTTCTCCCCCAAGATGGCTAATATGTACGGAAATGTTTTATGATGGTATGTTTTACATTTGGCATATGTTTTATACACCATTCCCTTAGTCATTTCTTATAGTACAGTAATATTCCATCACAATCATATACCACAACTTATTCAGGCATTCCTCAATTTCGAGTTCATTTCTTTAAATGAGTTGCTCTTAACTCAATGAGGTTTTCTCTTATATGACTTCACATGTATAATGGGTGTCACACTGCTTGCCTTTCTGAGGGGGAAGGGGCTGGAGAGAGGGCAAGAATCTGGAACTGAAAACAAAAATTAAGGAAAAAAAATGAAGTAAAGTCGCCAGAATAAATGTCTCCTACAGAGCTGAAGAAGTGGTGGACAGGATTGCTGAACTACTGTTTGAAAAGGAAGGAGAATGGGAGTGATGTAAAACAGGACTGAAGAAGGGTGAATGTCTTGATCCTTTTTTTTCCAAAGGGAAATGAGGTAGGTTCTTTGAACCACTGGCTATGTGAGTTTGACTTGAACTCTTGGCAAAATTCTAGATTATGTTATGAAAGAAAGAGTGAAAATCCAGGAAAAGAGGCAGCAAGCAGAAAGAGCTGGCACTGGCTTCTTCAAGAACAGATCATGGCAGATGGATTTCATTCCCTTTTGGGAAGGGTTATTAGACTGCTAGATCAGAGCAATGTTACCAGTACAGGATATCTGAATTTCAGCAAGGTATTTGACAAAGACTTTTATACTATCCTTGTGAACAACTTAGGAAGATGTTGGCAGAGTGACACATAGTACAGTTAAGTGGATTTGGAACTGTATGGAGGACTGGACTACTATGTCATTATTCTTGAGGTGATTAATAGGACAAGGCCAACTTGACCAAATGTCAAGTGGGATACTCCAGTGGAAGACCTCAGGAATCTGTCCTTGGTCTTGTTTGAATCTTTTTTATAATCAATGACTTGTACATTATATCATTGTATGAAGTCTTAGATGTCATTCTTATCAAACTTGCTGATGCCAAAAAACTGGGCGGAACTGCTAACATATTGGATCCAAATCAAGATTCCAAAAGACCTCAACAGGTTAGAATTAAATCAAATAAGACTGAATTAAGTAAAATACAATCAAATAAAGGTAAATGTAAAGCCCTATATTTGGGTTTACATACTCAACTATACCATTACAAGATGTCTAGGCAATATTGTAGGCCAGTGGTGTGATGGGAATGATAAGGAAGCCAATGGGATCTTTGGCTACTTGGAGAGAGAGTAACGTCCAGACTGAGGGAGGTTATACTCTCGTAGTACTCTGTCCTGGCCAGACTACATCTGAAGTTCTGTGTTTAGCTCAAAGATGAATATTGACAAGTTGGAGGAAAAGCAGTTCAGTTAGGGATCTTGAGATCATTTTATATAAGGATTAGTTGGAGGAGCTGGGGATGGTTAACCTGGAGAACAGAAGACTTATGGAGAAATATGACAGCTTTCTTCAAGTAAATGAAGGGTTTTCATAGGGAAAAGGGGTTAAACTTGTCATATATATGGTTCCCCGTCTCCTGGTCTGAAATGCCCTCTCTCCCTCCCTCTTCTGTCTCACAGAATGATTGATATGGGGTCAGAGGTTGAATCCTAACTCTGTTCATACTACTTCGGTAACCTTGGGCAAATCACTTCTTTCTGAACCACAGTAGTTTCTTTATTTGTAAAAGGATCTCTAAAATCCCTTACAGCTCTAAATCTCTTTTCCCTAACTCCTGGTAAGAGTAACCCCCATCTAGTGTGAGGGCCATAAGTAACTTCTGGGACCTAGGGAATGCTGGGTCATGTGTGGGTTATAGCCATAGTGTAGTCTGGGGTGTACAAATGTGTGGGTGTCTTGCTCACAAGAGAATAACAGACCAGTGGTTTGCATTCTACTTTTCAGAAGTTTTATTATAAAGAAAGTTTGAGCTAAGCATTATGAACCAAAACAAATGTGTCAGGGCCAAGGGAGAACCTTAACAAAGAAAGTCAGAGCAAAACCAAATGGAAATAAACGCCCCTTCTGAGAAACTGTAATTCTGGTGTTTTTTTTCTTCCTTTTCCATAAATAGACAAAATCATCATCAGCAATTTTAAATAGATGGACATATGGCTGAAAAAAAATAACAATGCCAGGCAACATGGCTGGAAACTGTCCATTTCTTGCTGTAGAAATCATAGAAACAGGTTTGGCAGGCTTTTTATACACATCTTCTGTCTATGTATAACTAAAAAAATGTGCTACAGTTAATATAAAATGCTTTTTACTAGAAAGTAAACTACTATTTTTCTTCCACAAAAAAATCTTAAAGATGTCTTCAGCACAGGTCTAACACACTTAGTAATCTACTGACGCAGAGCCAACACACTCATACCCAGGACGGTGGGCGTTTGTAAAACTGGGTTTGCACGTCTACCAGCCCTCTGGCTGGCCACCCGCCCCCTCCCTGTGAGGCATGCCAGTGGGGTGTTTGTGGATTTTGGGAATTACTTTGCAGGATATCCAAGGCCTTTGCATGTACACTATTCACACATACTTCACATCTCCTTGCACGGATTGAGTGCCGTTAGCAAGTCAGAAGGCGCCATTTGCTATAGTGGCCCAGCAGGGGAGCCTGGTGCAGAAACTTGGGGCTGTGTCTAAGAGCAGGTCACTAGGGAAAGAGTTTGGAGCTAAGCTATGCAAATAAACAGAAGAGGGTGTCTTGTTTGTTCTTTGGGGTTGGGGAGGGACCTAGCAAGCTCTCTGCCTTCAGAAGTTGGCTTTGGAGTTGGAAAGGAGGAACTGCTCCCCAGCTGGGCAATGTACAGGTGCCTTGAAACAGCCCTCCCATCTGCTGGGACTTGCTCGATGCTTCCTCCCAGTGTCCAGGCCCACATCCCTGTGTCCTTCCTCTGAGCCTCGGAGGGGAGAAACAGCCAGTTTAGGTGAGGTAGAGAGACTTATCCCTTGGGAGCATGCTGGAGGAGAAAAAAAGAGAAGGCAGTCAGGAGGATAACTCAAAATGAGAAAATCAATATCCCCTGGGGGACCCATGCCAGCCCCCCACACTCAAATCTGACTTTACCCTGACAATAATTCTCCATTTCTGGCTCATATATCACTTCCCTGGATCTTCAACATTCAGTGAGGTAGGCAGGTGGTAGTATCTTCATTTTACAAGTGAGGAAACTGAGGCAGAAGTAAATAACTCAGAGAATTGACAAGCCTATTGTCCTCTGCCCTTATCAGTCCACATGAAGTAGTGAGATTGATTAATTACTGTGCAAATTCTAGGACAGATGTCTTAGCAGGAAGAGTGACAAGCTCGATCATGAGGGGACTGAAAACCACGTCACACAAGTTTAAGGAAATGGAAACATATAGCCACTAGAAGGACATGGGGAGGAGGTTAAATAACTGCTTATTTCAAATATCTGACAGACCATCAGGTGGTGGAAGGATTAGTTTAGTTCTGTTTGGCCCATTTTAGGACAGATCTAGAACCCGTAGAGGGCAATTATAGGAGCCAGATTTCAGCTCTGTACGGGAAGTAATTTGATTTCCTAATGATAAGAGTGGTCTATATAAGAGATGCATTCTCTGGAAAGATGGTGATCTCCTCCCCATCACGCGAAGTGACAACATGCAAGGGAGAGACCAGATGACCTGTAGAAAGGATTCGCATGCTGTATAGGCAGCTGAACAAGATGTCCTATGTGACTCCTCTTAGCTTTGAGAGTTTGTGACACAATGGAGTGATACTGGGGCAAGATAGGGAAGGGAAATGGAAAGGAGAGGAGGTAGGGAGGCCAAGGGGAGATGGACTTTGGGAAACCTGGCTCACCTGGGGATCCCTGCTGCAGGCTACACTGTTCCATCAGATGGGCCCTCATCTGAACTAGCAGTAGCTTGGACACTGGAAAGTGGTTCAGCCTCTTGATCACTGCCATCTCCCTTCTGGAAAACTTTCTTTGCTAACTAATGTTCTAAATTCTATGTTCAAGTTAGTTTTAATATCACTGGTGGGGGTGGGGGAGTGGGGTTTAGGAATTTCAATGCCAGACATTTTATAGTGTAACTATCTTGTGACACAACTCTGTAGGACCATCTCTGCGACCTGGACGCTAAACCCAAAATTTAATGGAATCTTAAATGATACACTCACTATAACAGAGCCCCATGTGTCTTGGAATGATGGTTAGGATCTCTGGGATTAGAGGGTCAAATTTAAAGAAGCCCAATAATTTCATGGATAGGTGTAGATTTAGAAGGAAGAGATTTCATATCCTGGTGAAAGTGCATTCATTTTATAGAAGAAAACAGTGGGGCCCAGAGAAGGGAAAGAACTTGCCCAAGGACACCCACTGAGTCAGTGGCAGGGCCAGGTTGAAGATCCAATTCTCTTGACTCTTGGTTCAGGGCTCCTTTCTTGCCCCCTTTCCTCTTAATCCTGGAGGGCTAGACTTGCCTTATAAAATAAAAAGCAATATCACATCGGCCTTAATGTTTTACATTAAGGGGTTCTTATTATATATGGGGTTCTGTTTACACTTTAGAGTTGAAACGTCTTTGTTGTTGGTTAATTCTTGAGATTAGTTTGGATTTTATAGGATTTTAATGGTTTCATTAGTTCTTGAAGAATGAAATTTAGACTAGTCTCAAAGGTTTGACTCAGTACACAGATTTAGAGCTGAGATTGATTTAGTAGTCATCTAGGTTAGGGATTAGGAAAAGCTCCCTGGAAAGAATCCCCAGTGATCCAACTACCTTTCTTAGAAATCCAGCTGGTGTGGATGTGCAGGCTTAAGAGGGTATTCCCAGGCCTACCTCAGGTCTGATCTGAACCTGAAGCCAGCACAGATATCTGGTTTCATAAAGACACTGCTTCAAGCACAATCTAATGAAGATGTGCTATGACAATGGCAAGGCTCACAGAGTTTGAGTTAGTCAATGTTTTTTAATTGTCAGATTTTCCAGACCAACTTCCAAACAATGGATCTTTTAGGTCAAGACTAAACTTGAACAACTATTTATAATAAAGAACAATGAGCAGATGCATGAGTGGTGTGATCGTTTATCCTCTTCTCCAAGGCTAGTTATTTAAGTAAGGTTACCTGCCTCAAATCTAGGTGGTGCAGTGGATAAAGCACTGGACTTGGAATCAGGAAGATTCATCTTCACAAAGAATCAGATGTGACTGAAAAATGACTGAACCACGAAACCTACCTCAAGTTTAAAGCATTATTGTAGAAAGTGCTGAGATTAGTTTATGAAACTTGTGGAATTGAGGTCATAAAAGGCAATTGCACATTAATTCATGAACATCCCAATCAAGGCTGAACAGCTTTAAGTTTAAACAAATTATTAGCTGTGCCGATTCTTGGGTTCAAATCAATTGCACAAGCACAGAATGTGTGTGGCAGCTGGAACCAGGTGAAAATGATTTGAAGGTTTTTCTTTTGGTTGTGAGCTGCAAACTCAGTATGGGCCAATGGGGTCGTGGAGCATCTAAAAAAACTAATATGAGGGCTTCAAGAGAAGGCTGATGGTCCCTTGGTGGGGATGCTGGAGGAGGTATCTTTGGTCAAAGATGTATTGGATCAGATGGTCAAGGAGGTTCCTTTTACTAATTAAATTTTAGGGCATTAATAGAAACACAGCATCTCTGGAGTACGGGAAAGGATATTTCCACTATCCTCTCGCTGTTCAGATGGCATCTGGATTATTATCGTCAGTGAAATGTAAGTCATATTTGACCCTGACAAAGTGGAGCTCACCTAAAGGGGGCTGACCAGGATGGTCAGACTAGCAGACTAGCCACCTTATCATATAAGAATCCACTCAAGGAGTTGGGAAAGTTTAAACTGGAGAAGAGACTTGAGGAGTGGGGAAACACGAAAGCTATCAAGTAATCAAACCTCTCTTAAGGGGAAGGGGGATGAGGGATGGGGGAATAGATGTTTTGCTTGGGTCTAGAGTAATGGAGAGAAGCTACAAAGTAGCACACTGTTACTCAATATAAGGGAGCATTTCCTGATAATTAGAAAAGTGGAATAGGTTGCCTTGGGAAGTGGAGGGTTCCCCCTCATGGGAGGTCTTCCAGGAGAGTATGGATGACTATTAGCCATCTCATAGGTGAACTTGGAGGAGGCTTCTGGCTCTGAGTTGTGGCAGAAAGAGTTCTGGGTTTGGAGTTGAATACTGACTCTGTCACTTACACCTTGGGCAAGTCATTCTCTCTGGGCCTCAGTCTCCTCATCTGTAAAAAGGGGGTGATGGGTCAGATGGTCTCCAAGGTTCCTTCTCATTTTAAATGCCATGATCCCAGGTGAACATGTTCGGTATACTTCTCAGCCACAGCTTCACTTGGACTTTGCTGACATACATGAAAGGACTGACTGTCCTATGGAGTAGAGGGTTTAAAAAACAGCCACATAACCCACACAGCAGAGACTGATCTGGGTGAGCAGCGGCCACGGGATAAAGAGCTTTTTCCTGTCTTAAGCAGGACACTGCTTGGTCTGTGCCCACTTAGGAAGCGGAGGATAGGCTTCGATCATTGTCTTTTGTCCACACATTTATACCTATCAAGGAGCATTTTATACAAGCTCCTGTTGAGATTGGCCTGCACAGAAGGTACAATTTCATGACTTCATTTACCTTAATTAGCAGAGCAACTAGCTGTCAGCCCCCTCCCCCCGCATCCTCTTTAATATGCACCAATTCAAGCTTTGCTCAAAGGAGATGGAAAGCTGCCCAGCAGACGTGTCTTCCAGGCTAAGACAATATGACTAGCTTTTGAAAAGCAGGAGTCAAAGAAGTCTCTTCCTTGGGGGCTCTCTCTCCTGCCAACTGGAAGAATTTCAGTGGGAACAAGGAAAGCACCTCTCCACATTTACTACACTATTGTGAGGAATATGATCTTCCATCTCAGCACAGTAGAGTGTGTGGAGTGAGAGAGGCTCTGGGAAGACGGCTATGGAACTAGCCTCCTGCCAAAGGACCAAAGGACCAGCTGTGCCCCTGATGTTTTCCTGGACATGAGTTACTCAGTGTTTCCCTCTCAACATGAATGGGATTTTGGAATGTGAATGAATGGCTGGAGGGACATCTTGGATTTAACAAAATCATAGACCATCAAAGCTGGAGGGGACCTTAAAGACTGTAGAATTAAATCCATTATTATTATTAAAAATTGATAATAATGTTACCTCCAAAGTACTTTAGATATACCATCTCATTTGATCCTTTCAACAGCCTGCTAAGTTGGGAGCTATTTTCTTACCCATTTTATAGATTAGAAACCGAGGCTCACGAGAACCTTTTTCAGGATCATTCAATCATTATGTGGCTAGTATCCATGTCCTCCTGATTTCCAAATCCATCATTCTATCTACTACATCATGCTTACACTATTTTTACAGATGAGAAGACTGAGGCACAGAGAGGGGAAAGGACTTGCCCAAGGTCATGTAGGGAGTTGCCAGCAAAGCAGGGATAGAACCTTGGTCTCTTGACTCTCAGTACAGGGCAATGCCCACCATACCATATTTCCTTCTCATTGCACGAGTCGTCTCTAATATTGGCTGAAGATAAAATGAGTTGGGTTCTCCCCTGTCCCTGAGAAGACATACAAAGCCGCTGACCTGCAGTGGTTAATGCCACACTCTCGGCTGGGGTAGTCACTGTCCCAGTCACTATTTCCTGGGGTGTTTGATGTGCCCGGGGAGCAGGAGCCAACGCTGCTTTGGAACTCAGGTGAGATGTGTGAGAAATCCTGCAGAGATGAGGTAGAGAGGGGAAAAAAACCACAGAAACATTATAAACCTAAGCAGGCAGGGAGCAAGGGAAGGTGCCCGGAAGTATGTAAGCAATTTTATATGATGGGGAGGGATAGGGGAAACTGAGGCAGACCTCTGTGAGGTTTGGTAGCTGGATCTGTTTCTTACCCTCTGGCTGGTTATGGGAGGCTCTGCCTCAGGACAACCCTTCAAGCACATTATTATATTGAGAGGTGGAAAAGGCTTCAGGAAGACTTTTAGTTTTTATTTTGCAAAGGAAGAAACTGAAGCCCAGAGATGACGAAGATGACTTGTTCCACACAGGAAGTAAATAACAGAGTTAGGATTCTAACCCCGTTCCTCTGATCCTAAATCCAGGGCTTTTCCCACTCGAAGAGTCAGTTGTCAAGCACTCGTTCAACACCTACTATGTGTCAGGCGCCAGCCTGGCCTCCTCTTAGCTGCTCTTTGGGGTTCAAGGAGGAGGAAGGCCGGCCTAAAATGCTTTCCAAAGAGAATTTCAGTGAAAGAGTCCTGGAGATGTCTGTGGAATACCACATTCCTATCTAGTCACGGGGGATTTCTGGGGTTTCATGTTTTTCTTTAAGGCCTGGAGGAGGTGGAGGGTGGGTACTGAAGGCACATCAATACGTCTGCTGTTTGCATTACCAGGGAACCAGAGAACCCCAGGAAGGAGAAAGAGAATGGATGGAAGTTCTCATGCTGTATCTCAGTGCTTAGCATCGTGCCTGGCACATTGAAGGTGCTTCATAATGTGTATGTGTGTGTGCGCGTGTGTGTGCATGTGTTGTATCTCACTCATTCAGTTCCTCCCTTTTGGGTCTCTCTCCTTCACTGCACATGTTGACAGCAGGCTCTTGGCCTCAGGTAACAGCTGCCTCACATCTTGGTGATTGGGAAAAAAGGATTGTTACTGTGGAGTCTGATGTGCCATAGATTAGAGCGCTTCCTTCCATGGTACTGATGGGACTAGCAGGTCAAAGCCCCGCATCTGTGGTCTAGGATGTGGTGGAACTGAAATCACCTTGATCACTATTTTAGAAAATTTGGCCTCCACTTGTTACTGAGCAATTCCTGGAAGCAGCGTGACAGTGGAGAGGCTAGAGAATTTGGAGTGGGTGGATCTGGGTTCAAATCTCATCTCTGTCACTTTCTGCCCACTTGATACTGGACACATTATTTAACTTCTCTGGTCTCAGTTTCTTCATCCTTACAATGGGAGGGTTGGACTACACGGCCTGTAAATCTAGACTAGATCTTAAACTGGAATAGTTAAAGGAAGAAAGGTCCACTGATGTTTTTCTGACCTAACCAGCAATTTGAAGTTCGTTTTAACATTACAACAGATCTCAGAGAGAAAATCCCTGAACAAAAGGGACATGTACGTTCCATTGGAAAATCCACAGCTGATGGAAGGTAGATACATTCCCATTGGCTGTGGAGAAGAAGCCAGGAGCAGAGTTAGAGACCCACTCCACTTCCTTGGAAAGGAGTGCCATTGTGACCCATGGGAGGAATAAGGCTTGTGACCAGGCCAGTGTGACTATAAGTTTCTGAGCACATCTACGCAGTAGAGGGTAAGCCAAAGTCTTTGCCAAGCCAATGACCAATCTGTGGTCACTGCCTCAGCAACTACCCTCAGCAAAACCTGTGGCATGTTTCAGCACCCCAGGCATGGACAGCCAAAGCCTATAGGAACCTCCTTCTTCTGCCACTTCCTTTACCTTCTGCCTGTTCTGTCCCCACTTTCCATTGCTGAAAACATGAAATCAAGATGACCATCACCACAGGAAATGGTATAGCTATTTATTCCTTTCACCATTTTCGAATGCCAAATGTATGCTTGACAAAAAGACAGTTTTATGGAGAGCAAGTGCTCACATGATGGTCAGAAGAAGTGATACAAGGACACGCTCAAGGTCTCTCTTAAGGACTTTGGAATTGATTGTGTGACACGGGAAACACTGGCAGAGGACCACTCAGCATGGTATGCCCTCATCTGAGAAGGTGCTGTACTCTATGAGCAAAGCAGAATTGAGACAGCTCAAAGGAAACAAAGGATGTGCAAATTTAGAGAGTACACACCAAATATTCACATGGACTATTTGCACCTGATCTGAGGCAGAGGGTTGCGAGCTCATATTGGTCTGATCAGCCACAGCTGGACTCACTGTAACTTGACTCTAACATAGTGATGTCATTTGGGTTCTCTTGGAGAATGAAGGACAACAACGAACCAACATTCTATACCAAAATACCCCTCCTTCGCCATCACTTCTCTAGAGCTGATTTTTCCAACTTTTAGAATGCAAACCTCTTAAGGGTAGGGACTATATCTGCTTTTGCATTTGTATCTCTAACACTTTAAAGTCTCTGGCACATAGTAAGCACTTAAATAGATACTTATTGATTGATCAGCACAACTTGGGACATAGTAAGTGCTTAACAAATGGCCTTTCATTCATCCCAGTCCTCTGTTGTAATCTAATCTGGTGTGAAAATGTCATGACCATGGTAAATAATATTCAATGCATGCCATTTTTACCCAAGAATCATCATGCAAATCTGTCTATTTTCCTTGTAATCTTTTGTTGATCTACCATTAATTGAACTTGTGTTCTGAGTTCCAACCCCATAGTATGGATGGGGTTGCATGAAATCATCCACATTCTCCCAAATGAGGAAATGTAAACCTCTTGAAAGGAGGAATTATTTCATTTTGTTTTTGTATCCCCAGTGCCTAGAAGCAAGGATGCTGGGAGGGGACTGGCCCTTCAATCCATATTTCCTTTCTCTCTCCCCAAATATTATAGACCCCTGCCCCTGGATGATGAGAGATGAAGGCAGGAATTCTTCTTTCTCCCCTTCCCCCCTGGGCCTTAGATAGCCGGAGGAGAGGCTGCTGCCCAGCTGACCCCCTTTTTCCTGGTATGTCCTGAGGGCACATCAAGAGGATGTTGCCACTTTCTACATTCTTCATAAATATTTATTGAATGAACTGAAGGGAAAACCAAACATTTGGGAGACATTCTAGGGCCACAGAAGAGTTTTCTCTTTGAGGAGCCAAGAGGCATATTTCTGGGAATAGACACAAAGCCCTTGATGTCAGCAGACCTGTGTTTTACACAACTGTACCCCTATACCTTGGACCTTTGGATTCTTAAATTCTGTCTCCTAAGGGGCTCCTGTATTTCCTTTGTCATTCCAACCTAAATAAGGTTTGAGGCTGGGACTGGTCTAAGGCAAGAAGTTGTATGATCCGGATGCCTCACTCACCTGTTGCCCTGGAGGCGAGGTACTCATCGGGGGCTGGACCTGTAGTGCCATGGGTGGAGGAGACAAGATGGACTGCTGGGGGACTGGCTGCATGCTGAGGGATTGGTTGAGGATGGCGCTCTGGGGGTGATGCAGAGCCAGCTGCTGGTGAAGAGGAGGGCTGATCTGGAATGATGGCGGTGGTGGCGGTGGCGAGGCACTGATGCTGGGCAGCATGGATTTGGAGTTCAGGGTCCTGGAGAGGCTGGGGTGAGGGTGGCCACGGTAGCCCTGGAGGTCAGAAGGGGACAGGAACGAGCCAAGGCCCGGGTAGGGTGACGAGGCCTGGGGTGGTATGGTATACATGGGCTGCTTGGGGGGAATCATTTTAGAAGGTGGATTGGGCTGGGTGGTCTTGGCCTCACTCTGTTCAGCAGAGCTCTGGAAGGGAAGCATAGGACTTTATAAGAAAATGATAGTGACATGAATAAGAAAGTTCAGTCCTGGGCTTTATTCTACCCTATAGGATAGCATGTCTTCCTTGAGCCCTCCCTATTCCCTTGGCTTTGTTCTGGAAAGAGTTAATTTAGGTGATGGAACAAGAAGGAAAACCTGCTCCCTAATCCTTCTCTAATCATTTCCCTACCCTACATCCAATTGGATTAATCCATTGTGAAGGAATGAAGCAATCCAGTTACTTTCCAAGGAATTCTGGGAACTGGAAGGGTCAAGAAAAAAATCCTGGAACCCACCAATAGGTTAAGGGTTAGTCTTGTTACGGAGAATAGACTTTCTGGTCCTGTAGCAAGCAAGAGTCTACAAGGCGATAGGAACTAGATTTATGATTTCCTTGGCATAAGGAGCTACCAGTGAGGAATTTCATGGATCAATGAGAAGTTAAGTGATTTGTCCTGGGTGTACATATATATGTTACAGACAGGACTTGACCCAGGTCTTCCTGGCTCTGAGGCCAGCTCTCTATCCACCGTACCACACCAATTCTCAGTCTATAAGGAGTTGACAAAAGGGCAGCTATTAAAAATGCTGGAATTGAAGACTTTGTCCTGCTCCCCAGCACTGCCACCTGAAGGTCTATCTTGAGTATCTATCAAATGGCATTTATTCTAAGGACCTGATGCATCTTCCCATGGCCTTTCTCTACTTTTCTTCTCTTTCCAAAGGCTTAGTCCTAAGTTCCTGGAACTCTTAATTGGTCTACCTTTTTCAAGTCATTCTTGCCACTGGACTTCAATGAGTCTGAGAGGAGAGAGTAAGGCTCACAACTTGCTGAGGGGCCCACATTACTTAAATTGACATTCTCTCCCCCCATGATCCACCTTCCATGCGGCTGCCAGTGATTTTTCTAAAGTGCAGGTCTAACCATGTTATTCCTCTATTCGATCAAACTTTAGTGTCTCCAAATTTCCTCAGAGATCAAATATACATTCCTCTCTTTGGCCATTTAAATCCCTTTACAACCTGGCTCTCACTTACCTTTCCAGACTTATATGTTACTCTCCCTTACCTACTCTTTGGTGCAGCCAAACTGGTCTCCTTGCTCTTGGCCTCCTGCAGGGCACTCCATCTTCTGGCTCTGCAAAGGCCATTCCCCATGACTGGAATCCCCTCATTCCTGCCCCTTGGAATTCCTAGTTTCCTTCAAAGCATGGTTCAAGCAGTGCTTCCTATATGAGGCCTTTGTGGATTTTCCAAAGCCATCAGTGCTCTTCCTCTAGATGTTACTCTGTATTTAATTTTCAATTCACATATTATCTCCCCTCCCCAAAGGTAATTTCCTTGAGGGCTTGTACTATTTTGGCCTTGTCTTTATATCCTCAGTGACTAGCACAGTTCTAAGCAGAGGAGATATTAGAATTCAGAATCTGCAGAGATTAGCCACAGTCTGGAGTTTAATTTTAATAGTCCCTAGCCCCAAATATCATTTATGCCTCACACAGACATAAGGGGTAATGTTCAAGGTTCAACCCTGACTGCCTCACCAGAGAAAGGTGGTGCAGGTTCCTTTGGAGTCTTAGCATCCCGGAGCTGGAAGAGATCTCAGAGACCCAAAATAACTTTTCCCCGTGATCTTCCCTCATGTTTTAGAGGGGGAAACTGAAGCCCCTACACAAGAAAGAACTTCCTCTAAGGCCATACAGTGAATTAGTGGAAGGATCAGGACTCAGTTTCTTGACATCTAGTTCAGTATACTTTAGGCCATTTATTCAAGCTCACTTTAAAAGCTTAAAGTTGGTTCTAGACTCAGCATATCTGAAAACCCCAACATGAGGATTTCTGAGAACAGCCCGGGGCTCAAAGGATTAAATTTTCTGTCTTGATATCTTAGATTTTGTGGCCTATTGTAGCGCTTGGGGGCTGCTCCTATTTTTGGCTGGGCTCTCTATACTTACAGTATCACATCCAAGGACATATCTATCCTCTGCCCTGTCTTTCTCTTCCTCCCTTCCCTTCCTTCCCTCCCTCCCTCCCTTCCTCCCTTCCTTCCTTCCTTCCTTCCTTCCTTCCTTCCTTCCTTCCTTCCTTCCTTCCTTCCTTCCTTCCTTCCTTCCTTCCTCTAGCAAAATGCCTTGTACATAATAGGCATTTAACTTTCTGTTGGGTTGGATTAGATGAATTCCCTGTCTTCCCAAAGTCCTGAAAGAGACCAGAAGGATCAGCCAGAGGGAATTTAAAATCTCTAAAGCTGAGAAATTTCTATTTTAAACCCATTTTTTGTCTTCTTTTCCCCCATTGCTTCTTAAAGCTATTGTTACTACCTTTGTGAACTGCCAAAGTCATTTTTTCTTGACAAAGGTAGGAGTTTCCCCATGTCCTGCTGCCCCCAGGAGTTGCAGAAATTGATCTGTGTGTTCCCGTGCTATCACATCCATGTCACTGTCTAGAGATTTTGATGCCCTGGAGGGCCCAGACTGGGGGAAAAGGTACATGCGTGAGTGTGTACATGTGTGTGTGATAGAGCTAAGTTTACATGAAAACAATAATGGATCCCAATCATGGGAAGTAGGGAGAAATAAAAAAAAAATAAACCAATTCCTGGTTCTTTTGAGTCTTCTTAGATCTCAGCTCTCAGTGAGCAGGGGTTATTGAGCTCCTCTGTCTTGGGTTCAGAGACACTGCCTCTGGGGTAGAAAAAATATAGGCAAACCACCAATAATCCTACCATTTGTTAAGCCCTCCTTATCCCCAAAACCCCAGGCATCGAGGAAGTAAATTAAGTTCCTTCAAGCCAATGAGAGTGGCTTTGCTGATTTAACAGCTGGCCTTCTTGCCTGAACACTTAACCTTCCAGTCACAGCCAAAGGTGCATTGCGGTCTACTGGAAAGAGCCTTTATGTAAGTCTTAGAATCTGCCTCACATACTCTCAGAGATAGAAGGGAACTTGGAGGCCATCTAGTCCAACCTGTATTTGAACAGGAATCCCCTGAATAAAAATGGTCATCCAACCTCCTATTTAAGACCTCTAGTGATGGGAAACTCACCACCTCTCAAGATAGCCCACTCTACTTTGGGATAGCTCTGATGGTTAGAAAATGGTCTCTTACACTGAAGCAAAATCTTCCTCACTACAACTTCTCCCTTCTAGTCTCCAGACAGAGTAGTTCTTTCTTTAAAATATTTTTAAAATTCTATTTTTATAAAATTTTGAGTTCCAGATTTTCTCTTTCCCTTCCTTCCCCCCTCCCTAAGATTGTAACCAATTTGACATAGGTTATATATGCACAATCGTGTAAAATCTATTTCCATAGAAAGAATAATTCTAAACCATCTTTCACATGATAGTTCTTCAAATCCTCAAAGATCAGAGTTTCAATCCCATTGTTGTCACTTAGATGTTAAATGACCTTGGGGATGTCACTTGGGGATATTCCAGTCTCCTATCATTGGCCTTGATGCTTCTGGGTTTTTGAGGTATGGTTTCTATTGCCTGCACATCCAAGGGATGTTGGTTATTTATTCAAGTAGGAAGATTGAAAAGGAAAAAAAAATGAACTGCCTTAAAACTTGGAAAATATGGCTCAGAGAATGGTTAAAGACTTGCTGGTTCTTGTAGCTGCCGCCTATTGAGCTTTTTTTCCCCAAAGGAAATGCTGCCAAGCAGCAGAGATGGGAGTTGGGTGGCCAACTCGTTTGGAGAACTAATAGGATGTCAGGAAATGAGAACCTGAGTTCTCATTTCCTCTCTGCCACTAACTTCTTGTGTGGCCTTGGACAAGTCCCTTTTTGTCTCAGTGTCAGTTTCTTCATCTGTAAACTAAGGGCACTGGATCAGACAAACTGTAAGTCCTGGTCACCTCTGGCTGTGGATGTTCTCTGAGTATGGCAGTCAGGACTATGCTATCCAGTGCCCATTTCCATGCTGGCATGGTCCATATACTTGTATACAGGGGTGTGTCAGGGCCAGCTCTAACCACCTAGCTAACGGTTACATTTTCAGCATGAATACTGATACCTTGGAAATTGAAAATTAGCAAACACTGAGACTTGATTTATTGCTTTGCTTATTGCGTTGAATGAAGAAACTGATGGAGAAAAATGCCAATGATGTAGATCAAACTAAAAACTGTATGTGTATCCATCCTCCCCTCCTGCAAGACCCAGGTTGCTAAGTATTGAGTAGCACACCCCTGCCTATATACTTTTGGCCTAAAGAGAAGAGGTAAGATGGACAAGAGTATGGGCAACATGGTTACAGAGTACTCCTTATCAAAAGACTCCTCCTCAGAGATTCTCAAGAGATGCAACTAATTTATCACATTCAGAGAGCTTACTGGCTAGATAAAAAGTGGGGCTGGTTACCTTGGAAACGAGGCTGGCCCGGTAGGCTGCCAGGGCCTTTAAATATTCTTTCTTTGCAGCTTCAGTTTTCCTCTTATAGGCCTGAAAGAAGGAAACAAAGAATAGCCATTATTGAGAGGGGCTGGGTGGACTCCTGCCTCACCTGAGCACAAATCTGGTCCTGGCGGTACCTCCCAGAGAGGCCTGTCTTACCCGTGTAAGGATACCATCAATGAGAATTTTGGAGGACCATCTTGTCTCATCTCCTTGTGATTTCCATGACAAAGAGTGCCTCAGGGTTGTCTGACTCAGATGATCCCCCTTCTTTCTCCCACAAGTCTGCCTCCTTCCCTCCCATGTCAACAAGGTCTTTTATGTCTCTTAGCCTCCTGTGGTGGCACAGGAAGGGGTACACAGAACCCCCTATTACCAGTCAATAATCACTTTCTCCTGTTCTCTTCCCTCAGGGCCTTAGCTTCAGTAGTAGAAAGAATGCTCTCTGGAGTGATAATATCTGGGTTCAATTCCAACCTCAGGCACTTATTGTACACCCCTGGGCAAATCACCTAACCCTCAGCACCTCAGTCTTCTCATCTGTAAATGCGGTATAATAATGATAGTGCCAACTTCACAGAGCTGGGATCACAGTTGTAAAATGCTGTGTAAATCCTTAGAGTGTCATGAGTTGCTGATCTTCCTTAGTGACTGTGGGTAGCTCTAGTTTTGTTAGGTTCCCTTGTCTCTGCAGATGTGTCTCTTCCTATGGTCACTCCCAAGTAAGGTGACAGTTATCCTGCAGTGGCCTTCTATAGAATAGCTGTCCTTTAGCCTTTTGTGTGTGTATGTGTGCACCCCTAGTCATTTGGGTATACATAGCTAGGAAATGCTGTGCCCTGAGAAGCACCTGGCCTAAAGCCATCTCTGGTGGCAGCAGACACCTTGACCTTGGAGAGGGAAGTGGAGGTTGTTCCTAGAGTGGTCCCAGGGATCTCAGGTTACTGCAGGAACTTGACTAGAGGAACACTAGCATGGGTGAGATGGGGGACCCTGGTTCTGGCCTGTTTCACTCCTTATGAGCTGTGTGCCCTTGGTTGAGTCTCTCAGTGCCTTTGAGGCTTAGATTTCTCACATATAAAGCGAGGAGAATCTCTCCTGCTACCTCCTGTTTACACAGCTCTGTCTTGTTTGTCCATGGGTGTTTGCATATTGTCTCCGCCCCCACCCCACAGGAGTAGAAGCTCCTTGAGGGGAGGGCCTGTGTTTTTGCCTGTCTTTGTATCCACAGTGCTTAGCACAGTGTCTGACATATAGTAGTAGGCACTTATAGTTGTCTCTTGACTGATAGCAAATGTGAAAATCATTTGAGAACCATATACCAAGGTGAAGGATTATTACATGATTTTTGAACCTCTTTAAAAATAGTTCCTTCCTAGGAATGGGTCTGGGAATTTCTTCAGTCATCTAGGCCCAGGATCAAGCTACACATTTGTACAGTTAGGTCCTGTAGAAAAACTGCTGGATTTGGAATCAAGGACCAAAGCCCAGTTAATCACAGTAGTGGTAATAATGACACTAACAATATCTACATAGCACTTTATAATATTATCTCCTTTTGTTCTTATAACAACTCTGGTAGGTGGATATCATTCCCATTTTATAAATGAGGAAATCAAGGCAGACAGCAGGTCAATGACTTGCCTGGGCTTACATAGCTATTAAGTGATAGAAGCTAAATTTGGGCTCCCATCTTCCTGATTTCAGTATTCTATCAACTGTGCCACTCAGTGCTACCATTCATCACCTGTGTAATTTGGGACCAGTCTCTAATCTTTCTGGGTCTTAACTTCCTTATATATATAAAAGGAGTAGTTTGAAAGAGATAACCTCTAAGATCCTTTCTAGCTCTTAATCTATGACCTATAATTCACATATCATATTATCAATAAAAGTCCTACAGGAAGGGTCACTGTCTGACTGGAACTGGAAACAACTGAACGAATATTTACTTTAGACTGCTCCTGATTTTTAATCCCTAAGCTCAGGTATACAGAGCCTTGGAGAAAAGGGCAGTAACTCTATATTTGTTGTTACTGTTCAGTCGTGTCAGTTGTGTCTGATTCTTAGTGACCCGTTTGGGTTCTTCTTGGCAAAGATACAGGAGGGGTTTGCATTTCCTTCTCCAGCTCATTTCACAGATGAGGAAACTGAGGCTAACAGGATTAGGTGACTTGCCTAGGGTCACATAGCTAATAGTGTCTGAGGTCAGATCTGAACTTAGGAAGATGAGTCTTCCCGACTTCAGGTCTAGCCCTAGGTCACCTAGCCTTCTCCTCTGACCCAAGGCCTGCCAGTGTAATCCACAGGCATGTGAATGCCTGAGAAGGTCAGTTGCCTTCCCTTACTACTTGGGGGAAGGAGTGAAGACAGTGAAGAAAAGGAGAATGTCAGGACACCACTGGTACTAGTGATGACCCAGTCCTGCTCCATTGCTCTAGGAGGGCCAAGAATCATTGGGAGATTGTTTTTCTCCTTTTCAAAACGTCATGTCATTTAAAAAACACTAACAAAAGTCCATTTTCTCTCCCTCCCATCTGCCCCCCACACCTTCATATCCCCACTGGGGAAAAATAAGAACAAAAACTGTGTAAAAAATGCATAAACAAGCAATACAGTTCCCATGCCGTCCACTGGAGTACATTTTGTGGGAGGTGTCTGAGAAGCTTCTTCATGTCCCCTAACATCAGGCTCCCTTTCCTTCACTGTCTCTCGCATGAACTTCCGAGGCTCCATAGAATTTCTGTGTGTGGGATTCAACTGGGTGTGGGGGTGGTTGTCTTTGTATTGTCTGGCAGAGTAGGAAGCTCAGGGGAGATTCTTTTAGTCTCTATCTGTGGGTTGTAAAGATGAGTGGTGGGGATTTGCTTGTGATAGTATCTGGTCCCAAGAGCTCCTGGCTAAGAGAATGAAAAGTCTTTTTTGGAGGCTTGCCATCCCCTTATAACTAGAGAGCTTTTGTAGGGAGAGAGTGGCCTGACAACCAGGGCTTATCTTTCTGGCCATTTCAAACACCAAATCTCCTTCATTAAAGGAGATGCTCAGCACTGCAAATAGGGATGCAAATTCAGTCAACGCAGGGCCAGAGGATAATTTGATCATGTGTACAGTAAGACTAGGAGATGGAGCAGTTCAGTCCATCTCATCCTGCCAGAAAATCAAATCTCTGTCTTCAAAAGGGGACTGTGGGAGAAGGGCATCATGGTTATTGGATGTTTGAGAATGTTTGCTGGGGTGGGGGGAAGGTGTAATGGTAATTTAAATGGGAAGATCTTTCCCATTCATTAGTAAGCCCATGAGACCTGCTTAAATCACATGGAAGCCTAAGTCACATGTGCTGGGAAGAGCTTGCTAAATAGGTGGAACAGGGAGGGTAGAACAGAACCGGGAGGAAGTTGGTGAGAGCAGTTAGGGGTGGAGAAGAGAGGACATAGGTAAGCATAGCTAGTTTTGTGAGTGTTTGTGGGAAGCTAGGGGTGGGGGACAGAGAGGGGCCTAGAAAGGCTTGGGAATGGCTTTGTCCCCTGCGCTGCTAATGTGTATTTACTTCTTGGTTACTATGATGGATTTGGCTTTCTGGTGTTGGGATCTGGCTTTCTGGTGTCTGAATAACAAATGTTTTTCTTCTGCTTTCTACATGGGGAGTCTATTATACTCTGATTCAAAACTATGCTGGCATATTCACAGTCACCGCTGGTGCTGTGAATATTGCCTTGGCAATACAGAAGGATAGCCCTATGTTATGGTATAGGCTGGTGGCAGGCGAGATGTGACGATGCTGCAGGGAAAAAGTCCATCCCGTCTCTTCTCCCATGTCATTGCCCTAGTTTGCCCTACACTGGTTCTGGTCACTCATTATTCCAAAAACAGTCTCTTTCCTAGTGGGCCAGTATCTCCTGACAATGCAACCTTGGTTGACTGGTATGGATTCTCTCCCTGAGAAGTCATCAATAAAGTGTTAGGGAAATCTACTCATGATAGCTGCTCCTGAGAGGAGCTAAGTCTCAATGAGTCTCAGGATTCCTCCACTGAGAGGACAAGGGTCTAGGTCTTTTGGGAAGCCAGTTCTGTTGGTCACATTATTGATGACAATTCTTAACTGGCTTATAAATTTCTGGCCCAGAAAGCAATATCTGATAACTTTAGTTGGGAGTAGAAGCCCTTGTAAAACCTCATGTGAGGGGCCACAAGGGGAACTCAGAATTATTATTAGCCAACTGGAAAAAAATAATTATAAGCTTGAGTAGTAGAAACTTGTTTTCTCTTTTTTATCTATTTTATGAAAATAGAGTATATGTATATTTCTCTAACCTTTCTCCCCCCCAACACACACACACACACACACACACACACAAACGTGTACACACACAAACATGTACACACACACACACACAAGTACACCCCTCCATGATTTTTTTGATCTGAGTTTTCAAGGAAATTGGGGATTCTGAGAGGCTGAGATAAAAAAGGGGTGTCTCCTAGGCATGGGGGCCAGGGCTAGTCTGTGCAAAGGTGGGGAGGGGGTTGAGGGTAAGCAAGAAAGAAAGTTTTGCTAGACTATAGAACTTAAAAAGAGAAATAAGCCTGTAAGGGAAGGTTGGAGCCAGGATGCAAAAAGTTTTTAAATGCCAAGCAGAGGGAGTTTCCGTTCCTATTATACTGTACTCAGAGGTCATAGGAAGGCACCAGAGTTTTTGTGAGCAAGGTAATGACACGGTCAGTCCTTTGTCTTAGGAAAATCACTTTTGGCAGCTGTGTGGTGGAGGAATTGGAGAGAGGGAAACTTGAGGGAGGGAGACCAATTAAGGAGAAATTGTAATAGGGTAGGAGAGAAGTGATGAAGGTTTAAATTAGCATGGAAAAGGGCATGGATGCGAGAGATATCCTGTAAGTAAAACTGACATGACATGGGAACTGACTGGATATATAGAGAAAGGAAGAGGAAAGAGTGAAGGATGAATAGGATTGATAACTTGGTTCCCAGAGAGGATAATGGCGCTCTCAACAAATGGAAATTCAGAAGACGAGTGAGTTTTGGTGGTGGTGGTGAGATGAGTTCACTTTTGGACAAGTGGAGTTTGTAGGACATCCCAGTTTGAAATGGCCAGCAGGCAGCTGGTGATGAGGACTGGGAACCAGATGAAAATTAAATTCATAGGAGATGAGGAGGAGGAGGAGAAAGAGATAGGGGGAGAGCGGAAGGGGGGAGAGAGAGAGACAGACAGTCAGACAGAGAGAGAGAGAAGGCTTGAGTGAGAGTGAGAGAGAAAATGAAAGAGGAGACAGACACAGCGAAGAGAGAGAAAGGCTGAGATGGATATAGTGTCAGGGACAAAAGCCTTATTTAACTACACCCACAATTAAGGGTCTTGACATAGATAATGATCTAGCAAAAGAAATAGAGAAGGAGAGGTCAGACTGGAGGAAAACCAAAAAAGAGCAGTGTTATGCAAACCAAAAGAGGAGAATGTAGCCCAAGGAGAGGGTAGGCCACAACCTCCTACTCAGCAGAGGGGTCCAGAAGGATAAGGGATGAGAGAGTACTGGCGTAAATCACTCTCTCTGGGCTTCCATTTCCTCATCTGTAAAAAGAGGGGACTGGCTTAGATAACCTCTGGAATAACACCAGAGGTGACTCTGGTATTCTCACAATGGGGACAAGGTGGTTACACAAGCCGGTGAGAAAGAATTTTTTGCTCAGGGATATCCTGTCCTCCTTAGATCACAAAATGCTGGCAACCCCCTACTCTACCTATACATAAGAATGGCCTTTAATTCAAGCTTCCATTGTTGTACCATACTTGGAAGTTAACAGTGAAAGCAATTCTCAGATTATGCCAGGAAAATGCCTCTTCAGGCAAAGGAAAATGGGGGCAATGAACAGGACCGATGTGTTTAAGTCAGGTAGTGTTTTTGGCAAGTCACCTGGCTATGAATTAATGAAGAGACTCCATAGAACTGTGGAATTTTAGAGCTGGAAAGGATGTTAAGTGCCAAAGCCTGGCTGTGGCTAAGAAGCAAGGGGTGTAAAGGAAGGAATCCTGGGCTGGCAGCAGGGTTTGCTAGTAAATGTTTAACAGTTAGTTGGGGATGAGGGGCTGGAATGTATTCAATACAAACTTTTAAATTTAATCTTATTATTAACATTTTCTCTGTCTCTTTCTTGAACAATAGATAAATCAAGCCCTGATTTGTGATGTTTGTTGATTTCTGAGGTGTAAATACTTTCACTGGAAATTTAACATCCTACTTACAAGGCAGCTGGTTTGAGCTGGCTCCAGCATATCCTTGGCTAGCAGGCAAGAGAATTGGGTTTCAAGTCCCCTAGCTCTGCCAGCAACTCTCTGTGTGACTGTGGGCCAATCACTTTCCTTTTCTGAGTCTCAATCTTCCCATTTGTAAAACAAGGGCAGTGGTTGTGGGTGGAGATTAGAAAATCTCTGACGTTCTTTCTAGATGAGATTTTTTAAAGATAATTCTAGCTACAACCAAAATGGACACCTGTAAAGGGTAGCTAGGCCACATCTGAATAGAAATTACTGCACCCAAATACTAGAATATGTCTAGCTGCAGAGAAGATGAGTCTGCTTACTGCAGTGCATTGCTAGGGTGGGGGTAAAGGGGCAGAAGCAGCGAGTGAAACCGAGGCATCAGAACCAATGGACACAGGAGAGGGAAGCAGTGTGATAGAGCGGGAAAAGCACTGGATTTGGAGACAGGACCTGGGTTCAAGTGAGGTGTGCACAGTTTATTACCTGTGTGACCGTAAGCAAACAGCCTAACATCTCTGAGTCTCAGTTTCCCTATATGTAAAATGAATGAAGGGTTTGGACTAAATGGCTTCTAAGCTCCTCTCTAGCTTGAAATCTATGACCATGGACCTCCTCTATGTCTAATCTGCCTCAAGTTTCTCTCCTCTCTCATACATATTCCACAGAGCCTTTGAAATTTTCCTAAAACACTCCCCAGCTCAGTAAAGTCCAATTATTATCCTATTATTCACTCTTATTATCTCCAGGAGTGAAAACAAACTCCTCTGGGCATTAAAGTCCTTCACAGCCTGGTTTCAGCTTTACCATATGCTTTTTTCTTCACAGACTCCACATTCCAGTCAAACTGGTTTTCTCTTCCTCACACAGAGTTTTCCCACCTCCATCCCTTTGTATAAGTTGTCTATCAGAGCCTGGAAAGCACACCCTTCCCTTCTCCCCCTTCTAACCTTGGCTTCCTTCTCTCCATCTCTCTCTTCAATTTGCTTCCCTTTTCCCCTCCCTTTCTCCCCAACAAGGCATAGGAAGGAAACAAGCATTTATTAAGCACCTACTGTGTGTCAGGCACTGTGCTTTAAAATACGACCTCATCTGATCCTCTCACAATCCTCTGAGGTAGGTGCTACTGTGATCATCATTTATAGCTGAGGAAAATGAGGCAAATAGAGGTTACATGTCTTGCCCAGACACAGGAAGAAAGTGTCTGAGGCTAGATCGGAACTCAGATCTTTTAGGCTCCAGACCCATCTCTCTATCTACTGTACCACCTGCCAGTAAACACGGATTTCTTCAATAATAATATTTACATAAATATATATACTTACATATAAATAATATTTATATAACACTTTATGTATATAAATATAAGCATATAAATAATATTTATAAAATGCTTTATATAAATATGTGTATACATAGATACGTACAAATACATAAACAGCATTTATATAAAGCTTACTATGTGCCAGATTTGATCCTCTCTAGAAGAGGATCAGAAGTGACATCACCATGTTGGAGTCAAGGTACAATGTGTCTGACTGGCTGAGCAGACCAATAGGAGCTCAGAAGTCTCCACCGCAGGTTGGCACAAATAGTCCATAAGAACATTTGAAGTGGAGATGTCTCTACATTTGTGCATCAAACCTCATTTGATCCTCATAGCTATGCTGGGAGGTAGGTGCTATTATTATCCCCAGTTTACAGTTGAAGAAACTGAGGCAAAGAAGTTGACTTGTCCAAGGTCACACAGACAGTAAATATCTGAGGCTGGATTTGAATTCCGGTCTTTTTGATCCTAGACTCAACAGTGTATCCACTGCACCACCTCGCTATAAACTCAACTTTCTTCAAGACCAGGGCTTCTTAACCTGGGATCTATGAACTTTTAAAAAGATATTTTGATAACTATTTCAATATAACTGATTTCCTTTGTAATTATATATATTTTACTTTATGCATTTAAATACATTATTCTGTGGAAATATGTTTTACATGATTGTACTTATATAACCTATATCAAACTGCTTACCCTCTCAGGAAAGGGGAATGTGAAGGAGGGAGAAAATTTTTAAAAGTTTTAAAAAATGAATGTTAAAAATTGTCTTTACATGTAATTAGGAAAAAATAAAATACTATATTTAAAAAATATTATTCTGAAAAGGGGGCTGGAGCCTTCACCAGCCTGCTGAAGGAGTCTATGACACACACAAAAAAACCTTTGGTCAAAGCTCAGCTCAAACACCATCTTCTGATTCCCTGAGACGTCAGGGCTCCCTCCTCCCCTGAAATCCCTATATATTTTGTATATATTTATACATGCACACAGTAAGTCTAGCACATTTGTATCTGCAGATACACACCCTGAACTACCTGTGGGTAGAATACTATGTTGTTCACTGATCTCTGGGGAAGATAAAGCCCTGGGGCCTCACTGATACCTGAACCATGTTAAAGTCATTGAAGAGGCTGTCCAAATAGCATAGAATCCTAGCTTCTCCTTAGTGGCTACAAATCTTTCTTGCTTCTTGCCAAGGTCCCCTCACACATTTTTAAAGGTCAGTGTCATCCTAAGGGATAAGAATGGAACTGAATCCAAACAGTGTTGATGCTTTGACTAGGGTGGATGTGTGCATGCTGTGGCCTGTCCAGGTCTCCGAAACCTAGCCATGGTTCATCTGGATCCATTCCTTCCCTTATAGGGCTGGTGTCTCATTTTTTTCCTCCTCTCTCCATCTTGCGGACTTCGGCAACAAAAGTCAATTTCTATTCAAGAAATGCTAACTCTTTGGCTAGACCATGCCGTGTGGGAGGTGCTGGGACACAGAGTGGGGAGTATTGGCTCAAGGCTCTGCCACTGATACATTGTGGGACTTGGACAAAACCCTTTCCTCTTGCCGTGGTCTCACTTCCCCCTCATCTCTTTTTCTGTTTTTGGGGGCAATCAGAGTTAAGTGGCTTTCCACAGTCACACAGCTAATAAGTATCTGAGGCTGGATTTGAACTCAGATCCTCCTGACTCCAGGGCTGATGCTTTATCCACTGGGCTACCTAGCTGCCCTGCCCCTCATCTCCAAGATAAGGAAAGCAGTTATCAGGGGGTCAATAACAGAAAGGCAGTTCTTCTATAAACCAGATTACTAGTCACAGAAGCACTCTTTGTAGCAGCAAAAGAAAGGCAAGGATGAGCACCAGAGAATAGCAGATTTAGAGTTGCAAGGTCTCTTTGAAGGGAATGAGACCAACCCTCTCATTCCACAGAAGGGGAAGCTGAGACACACAAGTGACTTGCTCAAGGTTACACAGTCAGTGTGTGAGGTAGGATTTTTGAACCCAGGCCTTCTTGACTCTAAATCCGGCATTTGATCCATTACTTCATGTGGAGAAACATTATTTGCATGCATGCACACGTGTGCGTACGCACACACAATCACATGCATATACCTTGTGGTGCTTACTGTCATTGGTCCCCAGGGGAGAGAAGAAAGGAATAGGAGTCCCCACCTCAAAGTGCAGGGTGGTGGTGGTGGGGAGGGTTGGGGTGTGATAATCCAAAAAGAATGAAGTGGCAGCTTCTTTTTAGGGGTCTCAAACCTTTCCTTACCTTGCCTGGGGAAGACTTTTAAGTGATAGAAAAAGCAGAAAGCAGAGCAGAGATAACTAAATATTCCAATTGCAATAATGTAAATGGTTACAAAAGAGAAAGCAATCAAACTATAATGAATTATAAGGACTAGTCTTCAAGTATTGGAGAACTGATAAGGAAGCAGGTCTTTCCATAGAGAGGGGAGGTACTTAATACACACTCACTGACTGCCTCATTTGAAAGTTAGGGAGACTGAGCAGATGACTTTTAATGTCCCTTCCATTCCTAGATCAATAAGCATCTCTATGACTTAGCCACTTGTTTGGAAATGAAGGGTCAGTGAGACCCTAGCCCTTGGGAACTTAGATGATGACATCCACATCCCTTTGCCTTCTCTTCCTAATCCCTGAAGAAATCCAGAGACCTCCAGGTCACCATAGCCTTTCCTTTGAAGCCTGGCAAATATGAAGGAAGGTTGTTTACTCCCTTAGTACAATGTGAGCTGTTTTCATTTTTGTTTTTTTATTTCCAGCAGCTGAGAGGCAGAGTATTAAAGCAGGTCTGAGGGCTGGCCTCCAGGTCAGGGTTAAAGTCTCATATACTGGCTATGTGACCTGGGTAAGTCACAAAATCAGAGTGTAACTTCCCAAGACTGTGTTTTGGGGAAGGTGCCAATCTTTCTTGTTAGAGGCAATTCCTTACTGGGAGTTCCCTAAACCAATGAAATCATAAGTCTAGTTTAAAAAGAAATCCCTGGGAATTTTCAGAGGAAGAAATTAAAGCTATCTATAATATGAAAAAATGCTCTAAGTCACTACTGATTACAGAGATGCAAATCAAAACAACTATGAGGTACCATATCACACCTATCAGATCGGCTAACCTGACAAAACAGGAAGATGATAAATGTTGGAGAAGATGTGGGAGAGTTGGAACACTAATACATAGCTGGTGGAGCTGTGTGCTGATCCAACCATTCTAGAGAGCAATATGCCCAAAGGGTTACAAAAATTTGCATACCCTTTGACTCAGCAATACTGCTTCTAGAACTGCATCCCAAAGAGATCATAAAAATGGGAAAGGGTCCCACATGTACAAAAATATTTATAGCAGCTCTCTTTGTGGTGGTCAAAAACTGGAAATCAAGGGGATGCCCATCAACTGGGGAATGACTGAATAAGTGTGGTATATGCATGTAATGGAACATTATTGTGCTATAAGAAATGATGAACAGGAAGACTTCAGGGAGGCCTGGAAAGACTTATAAGAACTGATGCTGAGCGAAAGGAGCAGAACCAGGAGAACTCTGTACACAGTAACAACCACAGAGTACGAGGAATTTTTCTGGTAGACTTAGTACTTCATTGCAATGCATGGACTTAAAAAATTTCCAATGGACTCTTGAGGCCAAACGCCTTCCACATCCAGAGAAAGAGCTACGGAATTGGATCGCAGACAGAAAAATACTATTTTCTTTTGTGTTATATTTGTTTTGCTTTATGATTTCTCCCATTCATTTTAATTGTTTAATGCTACACGTATCTAATAGGAATGTACATGTAGAACCTATATAAGACTGTATGCCATTTCGGGGAGGGAGGGAGGATGGAGGGGGAGGGAGGGGAAAAAAATCTAAGACATATGGAAGTGATTGTTGAACACTGAAAACAAATAAAATAATTCAATTAAGAAAAAAAAAAAGAATCCCTGGCACCTAGCACAGGGCCCACATACAGTAGGCACTTAGTAAATGCTTGTTGAATTGGATTGATTGATCTAGATTATTTCACATAAGGGGCAGGGGACAAATTTCCTTCCCTAAATCATGAGGCAGTCAAAATAGAACTATGTATAATATATAAAATATATCCCTAAAAATGTTAATGTTCGTCAGAAGAGACAATGGAAACTGGGAATGTGGGCATGAGTTCTGTGTCCTGTATGGAGTGGCTGCTGCTGTTGCTGGCGGGAAGCAGGGATGGCAGCAGGGGCAGAGGTGGGGGTGGAGGATGAGAAAAGCTGCCACTTGGAGAAAAACTGGGTTTAGAAAACATGGAGGCAACTGAGGAATGGGGAGCGGTGAGGAAACTACACAGAAGGTGGTGTATAAAGGCTTCTTTTCTCCTCTTCCTCCTTTCTAAGGCTTCTCTCTGTCCTTGGCTGGGTATCAGGAAAGGGCAAGGGGAGATAAGGGAAATTTAATAAGCAGAATCCTCAGAGGCCACTGAGTCAGGAGTCAGGTGCAATTTCAATTTGGAATTAGGGTCTGACAGTGTCAGAAGAGGAGAAAAGAGACAGAGATTGAGAGAGACAAAGAGAGACAGAGATAGTGAGACAGAGACAAGCCACAGGGATAGAGACAGAGAAAAGGGGAGACAGAGAGATACAGAGAGAAAAACAGAAAGGGAGACAGAGACACAGAGATAGAGACAGAGGGACAGAGACAGACATACACAGAAAGGGACAGAGAGAGAGAAGAAGGTGAAGGTCAGGGGCTTCCTCCAGGTGGAGCTGGGGTACAGATGCTAAAAAATCTATTTCTACAAGTGCTTATGTAGAACTAGAGAGATCAGTGAGCCTGTTCCCATGTATGATGACTTTGTTCTGGAGTTTGTAGGCGAGGCGGTGTAGAGCCAGAGAAAAAACCCTATATTTGGAGTGAGGAGATTGAAGTCCTGTTCGTGGCTCTTCTCCCTACCAGCTGTGGGCAGAAAGCACTTCTCTTTGGATCTCACCCTCTTCATCTGCAAAATGGGAATAATACCTGCATTACCTACCTTGAAGGGTTGCTGTGAGACTTGAGTTAGGAAACATATACAAAATGCTTCCCAAATTTTAAAGAGATACAGAAATGTCAGTTATTAGTTATAACATTATACTGTGAAAACTGTTAGTATCTCTAAAATTGGGGTGCTAATTGTTTTGTAAACTGTAAAGTACCAAGGAAATAGGAACATCATTGTCATCACCTTTGAGAGTATTATAAGAACTTCACACAGCCTAGCAGAGAAGCTTTGGTGATGACAGCCAATATCCAGGCCCTTTCCAAGTTTCTGTTTAAATATTGACAGAACAGTTTTCTTTCCAAATAAGTCACACTTCCTCTTAGGGGTTCCAATTTCCAAAATATTAAAAGGACTTAAAAAGGCAAACAAAACATTTTCTACTTATGTCTGTTCAGGTGCATGTGAGATATACACATATATATCCATCACAGGAGAATATGATCATAGATTTAGAGTGAGAAGAGCCCTTAGAGGCTGTCTTGTCCAACCCCATTATTTTACAGATGGGAAATCTGACAAAAAGTGATTTGTCCAAGGTTAGGCAGTAAGTGAAAGAGCCAAGGTTGGAATTCAGGTCCCATGACCTTAAATTCAACACTCTTTCCACTGCATTAGTGAGGTGGGTGTATGCATCTATGTGTGTAAGTATATGTGTGTGTGTATTAAAAAAAATTTTTTTTCACTTACTAACTGTGTGACCTTGGGCAAATCACTTTATCTTGATTGCCTCACTTCCCCCCTCCAAAAAACACAAACAAACAAAAAACCTCATTTTTTTGGTACAGAGTCTGAATCAGAGACTTTATCAGTATGGGGGACTTCCAGCATGAAAACTCCCTCCACCATGGAGGTCAGCGATTCATCTGTAACTTAAAAATCTTAGAGACTAAGGTTAAACGATTTCATGGCCTATAAGGTCTGTTATAGCTCTAAATCTATGACCTCATGTCAGGGACAGGGGTCCATGTGTTCATGTGAGTGTATTTGGGTGTGCATCTGAATGTTCATGGCTTCATATGTATCTCTGAGTGTGCAAGTGAGTACTTCCATAAAAAGAAGTCTGCCATGCATGACTGCTGATTTTCTTTCCTTATTTGTAAGCAGTTGGTGTCATTAACTATGGTATGGGGTGGGGGAGCTGCTAACATGGTGAGTGATTGTGGATAAAGACAGATATCCGAGCTCTGAGAAGCATGTGTTAGAGTCATAATCCTGACACCTCCTGTCTCAGCAAAACAGCAGAAACATTATAGTGTAATGAAATGTTCATGTTTGATAACCAGCTAATTAGAGAAGACAATTACCCTAACCCACAATGACGGAGCCCAGAGAACATGCCCTGCGGTGCACCCCACAGCCGGCTCTCTTCCCCTCCACCTCCTAAAGTTGCTGTTTTTCCTGGCTTTGATAGTCTGTCTTAATTTCTTCTTCAAAGGATGTGCTGTTTCCTGGGTCAGGGAGGGGATAAGAGGGTGCCACCTAGAAGAGATGCTCTCCTATAGTCAGAGTGTGCAGTACTGGAAAGAGAGATCTCATCTGGCTTCCTACTTCAGCTAAAATCCTCCCTCCAGCTTCTCTGACAGGGGGTCATCTGGTCCCTGCTTCAACACTTCCAGTGTTTCCGTATGGTGAAACATGAACCAGCCAAGTGGAATCTGTGGCAATTAACTGAGGGAAAAACTGGCTGAAATGGCTCCATCCGTGGAGAAAATCATACAATGTCAGAGCTGGAAAAGCCCTTGGAGATCATAAGATCAAGTATTTAGAGCTTGAAGAAACCTACAAGCCAGAGGCAGGTCCATGGCAAGGTATCTCCAGGAGAGGTTGTGTGGTACAATGGGAAGTGTGTTAGCTCTGGGGTCAGAAGACCTGAGTTCACATCTCACTTCTGATGCTAGGTCTGGGTCCTTTGTCTGACTTGGTATTTGCTATGTCATTTCAGGTCAAGGAAGAGGGGCACCCAGATGACCTAACATCTGGATTTTTGGAACCAGTTCAGCATTGGTGCTCAGAGGAGGGACTGAGACAGGCCTCATCTAGAAGTCATGCCCAATTTAGACACGAATTTGGTGGGAACAATGCTATATAGAAACTAAGTTTGAGCTCACTCTCCACAGTGAAACAAGGTAAAATAGGGAAAAAAATATGCCTGAAGTATCGGGGGAGGGATTATTTTCTTTGTTACATCTTTGAAGCAAATATCCCTTTGTAAAATGTAATTGATGGTTGATGACTCAGTGGAACTGAGGAGCTCGCCCATGAGGACTTGAGGCAGTGGTAACTCCAAAGCTCTCAAGAACCCCAAGGGGGTTGGGGAGCCTGCCTGGCTTTGGGAGGGTGAGTCTAGAGAGAACTCACTACATTTATGACTTATGACTTTGGGCAACTCACTCCAATATCCTGGACCTCGATTTCCTAGTCTGGGAAATAAGGGGTCCCTGAGGTCCCTTCTGGCTTGAGATCAATGACCCTACCCTATAGTAATTGGCTTCTATGGTATTGCTACCTCTGGCTCATACTAGGACAGTTTAGCTTTGATTCATCAGGGTCCTGAGTCAATTTAATTTTCTGGTTAACCAAAGGCAAACCTAAATCTCCTTTTTTATATCAATTTTGAAACAAACAAAATGTCTTCTTACAGCGTCAGAGGCAACTTTTCTACTTTAGGAATGAGATCCTAGTAGTTTAGTAATTCTAGTTAAGTGGTTTTGTCTAGCCTAGTAACCTAACAAGTTTATATCCAGCCAAGTCCTGTTTCTCCCTACACCCCCCTTCATTAGTACAGGTCCTTGTGACCCTGGGGGAGCCACTTCCTTTCCCTTTCACCACTGTGGGCTTCTCCTGTAGGAATTCAATTTGTCCACGTTCTTCCATAAGTGGGTTTCTAGAAGTGCAAAATGGCAGCAATCATCCTTGCAGGGGCTACTTTATGGATCAATTGTGAGGAAAACAACAGTCAACTATAAAGCACTATAGACCTAGAGGTGATGGATCATTAGGGGACATGACCAAGGTCTCTCATGGAAAGTAGGTAACACTGGGCTCTGCCCACTCCTGGTGCCTAGGAATCTGAGATGATCTTTCCAAACTCTTCTTTCTCTCTTCAGTTCTGCCAGCTAAGTTCCAACTAAAACAACACCTTCTGTAAGAAGCTTTTTCCAATCCCTCTTAGTACTAGTTCTTCTCCTTTGCTGACCACCTCCAATTTGTACATAGCTTGTTTATACACAGTTATTTGCACATCAGACTGTGAGATCCTTGAGAGCAGGAATTGTTTTTTCCCTTTCTTCACATACCCAGTGCTTAGCACAGTTCCTGGCACATAGTACACAGGTACCACATAAATATGTGTTGACTTCCTGTCTCTTGATGCCTAGCACACAGTGGGTGCTTAATAAATGTGTTGACTGCCTGCCCGTTGGTGCCTGGGTCATAGCAGGTGCTTAGTCAACGCTTATGAACTGCCAGCCTTTTGTAGTCACAGGTCATTGTACCTGTGTCTTTCAAGGTAGCTAGCTACCCTTGCCCATCTATTTTCCATGAGACAGGGCCTTTTTGAATAGGGAAAGGACTAATCTGTGGGGCTCGAGAGGTGCGAAATTTATTGGGTAATTGAGTATACCCAATTTTTACTCCTCCATAAAACAGAGCTCCTGCTCCAGGGCAGGCCAAACCCAGGGAATATGGAAATGTTGCTTCAGTTGTGCAAGGACTACCATGGGAAGAAGACTGGGCCTGGGGTCACCAGGCCAGAATTCAAGTTTGGGCTCTTGACCCTTAGTAGCTAGGTGTCCTAGGACATTTGAATGTCAGATTCCTCATCTGTACAATACTAATTTTACTACTTCAAGTCATGGATCTTGGGAGGCTATAATGATAATAACAAAATATATTTAAACAGCACTTGAAGGTATATAATGCATTTTATATATGTTATCTCATTTGGTTCTCACAACAACTTTGTGAGGCGGGTACTAATTATTCCCATTTTTCAGATGGGAATACTGAGGTTATTGTTAGGACAGCCCCTTATAAACCTTAAAGTGATATAGAAATACAAGCTATTATTAGTACAGAGTTCTCCAGCGGTCTCTAAAATAAGCCCTGCTGCTTCTACAGAAGAGAGGGGAGTGGATGGGACCCTGGGGTATGATGGCCCTTGCCCAGGTGTGATTGAACATTGTTCACGGATGGGGAGCTCTAATCCAGTATCCACAGCACGAGCAAATCACCTGGCAACCAAGAGAAATACAAATGGGCAGAAAATGAGAAATTTAGATACGTGTGTCAGAAGGAGAATGAGGTTTCACTGTATAGGACCTGGGAAGGAAAATGTGAAAAAACTGAGAGAGATGGGGGGGGGGCTTTCCCACCCTCCCCCTTGGTCAAGGCTACTGAGCCCCTCGGGATTAGAATATGGCAGGCTCCCTTCCCAGGGATTCCAGATGACCAAGGGACTTGAGCCCAACAGGCCTGCTCCTTGGGGACAGACGGCTCCCTAGTTGAAAGCCCGTGGGTGCAAGAGATGGGAATTCCTTTTCCACAGGTTCCCAGGTGAAATGCAGAGAAGGCTCTGGAAGGGGAGGAAGTAACCTTTGTTTTCTTTCTTTTATTGCTAGGAGAAAATGGGCAAATTTGCTCTAGAGGCACCTGTTACTCATCCTGGGACAAACACCCAACTGGGGCTGCAGAGGCAGGTTTATCTCTGGAGGTGACAGGGGCAGGGGAGGGGAAATGGAGATGATTAACCCTTTACAGACAGGAATAAAATCAGCACCTGCAGATTGCATTTGGCTCTTCTCAGGGCCTCAGGGCCTGAAATGGCATTCTCAGTTCTGCCAACTAGCTGGCTGCAGGATGGCATTAGTTCTTGCTGCCTCCGGGGATGGCACCCGGCCACCCCCTCGAACAGGAGGCTGAGAGATGATGTGAAACAAAACAAAACAAAACTGTCAAGCACTTTAAATGTGTGGGGGCTTAATAGTTTTCTTATCCCTCTCATTCAAAAAAAAATCTTTTTTAAATGAGAAATACAGAAAGAAAATATTAAGCTTTTTCACTGCACCCTAGGCCTTCCCAATTTTCATCTCATTTCAGTCTCACAACCGAGAGATGCAGTGTGGCATGGTAGAGAGAGTGCCAGCCTAAGAGCTAGCCTCAACTCTGACATATACTGGCTTTGTGACCCTGGGCAGGTCACCAGGACCTCAGGCAATATTCCAAGACTACAAATTGCAGGGAAGATGCCAGGCTGCTTTGCTTGAGGGAGTCTCCTATACCGTGAAACCACAGGTCCACTCTCTAACACTATCCCTTCAGCCTCACAACAGACAAGAAAGGATGAGGTTTCTTACTCCTACTCCACAGAAGAGAAAACAAGCTGAGAAAAGTGAAGTGACCTGCCTGAAGCCACACAGTGAGTCTGGGGCAGAAATTAACTAGAACTTGGTCTCCTGTCTTCCAACGTTCTTTCACTACCAACCTAGTTTTTAGGGGATGCTGGTGGTATTAAAGGATAAGATTTGATTTTGTACAGGATGTCTCCAAAATCTTATTGCAGTTTTAAGATGAGGATATCCTGTGTAACTCCTAAGCCAACATGCTCACATGTTTCAGTCCATTAGATGAAAATCACTGGAGAGTCTGGCTCCCAAAAACCATCATGGGGAGGTAGCTGTACTGTGGGCATGGGGTTGGAAAACCCTTTGGGACTTCAGTCAGTCAGCAAGCCTTTACTAATCACTATTTGTGGGGCTAAGTGCTAAGTATTGGGGATACAAGGAAAGGCAAAACCAGCCCCTGTCCTCAAGGAGATGACACCCTAATGGGGAAGATATGTAAATAACTGGTACACAGAAGATCTGCTGTTAAAAAACAAAACAAAACCCAAACCTGACATTACAGTTGCACTTTCTGGACAGGAACAAAACACCCTAAAGAGAATTATAAGAGCACAGATCTACAGAAGGAAGGGACCTCCTCGGGTGCCATTTGGTCCAGCCTTCCTAAGTGGTGACCATGTGCCAGGCTCTCTGTTAAACACTTAAAACATGAGGAAATGGGGGCTCAGGGAGGTAATGTAACGTGTCCAAGGTCACACAAACTGTTAAATGTCTGGGGTGGAATTTGAACTCAGGTCTTCCCGACTCTAGAGCCGTATTCTTTCCACCATATCCTGCTGTCTCTTAATTTGCACCCAGACTACCTGTCTTCAGTTATCAGGACACAGAAATCCTCCCAGAGGTAGGTGAGCAGGAGCTGCAGCTGGGTGGAATGTACGTAGGTTTGCATTTTTTTTTCTGAGATCTTATCTGCGGAAATGTCTCCCTTCAGTTGGCTCAGAGTCCTCATAAAATACAGCCACACACTTTGTCAGTGTGACTAAGCATCTGAGAATGTGGCTGCTCATGTGTCCATAGTGGGGATTTACTTAGCTGGAACTCATTTCTGGTATCTGCTCAATAAGGGGTCAGAAGTCCATGAAACGACCTTTACCCGTATGCTACGAAAGGGACTTCCTGGTGTCAAACATAGCAACTTCATGTATTCAGATGACCAAAGTAATTTCCTACTTTTGGAATTCAAGTTTCTTGAGAGTAGGGATTATTTTTGTTTCATCATTGTAGTCCAAACGCACCTGCCTCTTAATAAATGGGTTTAGTGCCTGCCTCTTAATAAATGGGTATTGTTTGGAATTGGCTTTTCTCAGGGTATATTTCAAAATATAACCCAAGAATTGCTCTCTTTCCCCTTTCCACCCCCTTTTCAATTCAGGAAAGGATACTGGGTCACAAGAGCAATGAATTGCCATCAGAAGGGGTCTTGGATTAGAAGCTGAACAAGACAGGGGTCTAATTCTGACAGGCAGTGACTATGTGACCCTAAGCAAATCCCTTCCCCTCTTGAGTCCCAAGTTCTTCCTATGTAGGATGAAGGGGCTGAATGAGAGTAGGGATTCTTATCCTGGGGTCATAAACTTGTTTAAAATTTTTTTTCTTTTATGTCAATATAATAAATTTGCTTTTCAATAATAAGCACATAAAATATTAATTTATAATAAAAATAATATTTTATCTTATCTATTTAAAAGGACATTGTTCTGAGAAGAGGCCTGGAGGCTGCACCAGACTGCCCAAGGGGTCCAGGACACAAAAAGGTTAAGAGCCCTTGGTCTCGGGGATCTGTAAGGTTCCTTTTAGCTCCAAGGTACTCTGAGTAATAAATGGCAGAGCCTCACAGACAATGGTCCAGGTCTGCCGCACTATATGGGGTGGGGGGAGTGTGATGCAACAGGAGAAATGTGCAGATGGGCACCAGGTCAGGACACAGGTAGAGAAGACTCCTAATTATGATGTACTGAGTCAATTAGAAACAGAGAAATAGGGCTATTTAGAGATTAAACAAAAAAAAAGGAATTAGTAAAATAAAGAGCAGGATGTTTAAGTGATCTTAAATGTACAGATGGGGACCAGGTCAGGACACAGGTAGAGAAGACTCCCAATTGTGACGTACTAACTGAGTCAATTAGAAACAGAGAAATAGGGCTATTTAAAGATTCAGTAAAAATTCAGAAATAGCAAAGGCGATAAGCAGGATGTTTAAGTGATCTGGGTTAATTACAACATAGCCATCAATCTCCTTTATGGTGGGTAGGAAGCCTCCAGAATTCACTTTGCTGGAGCCCACTAGCCCAGAGCTGAAAACGGGGCTTCTCTGGGACGAGTATCACACAGGCCATGCTCATCTGGCTTACAACTGACCGTCCCTGGTGAATTCCACTGGGACACTGCTGCAGTTACATACTGCGGTAGCCTTTTGGAGTAACAGTCCATTTGTTCATAACTGGAAACAGTTACTAGTGTGTGGTCATCATAATTCAATGGCAGCATTCAGGACCTCTCAAGGGGTAGACTGAGTAGATAGGAAATTAAAGGACAGTGACTTCTTCCTGCCTGGTCTCAGCAAACATCCGTGGTGAGGAAGTGACGAGGGCCCAGCTCCCTGACTCCTAGCTCAGTGCTCTGTCCAATTCAGGGCATACTTTTTGATTTCAAAAGTTAGTTGGGGACACAACTTGATGTCTCAGTGGATAGAGCCCTGGGCCAGAAGTTGGGAACACCTGAATTCAAATCTGGCCTTAGACATTTACAAGCTGTATGACTCTGGGCAAGTCATCTCACCCTGTTTGCCTCAGTTTCCTTATCTGTAAAACAAGAAGGAAATGACAAACCACTCCAGTATCTTTGCCAAGAAAACCCCAAATGCGGTCATGAACTGAAGAAACAACAAGAAATGACTAAACACCAAGCATAACTTGCTGTGGGGATGGAGTAGAGAGGTCAGAGAACTGTTGGGGCCAAAAAGAATGAAAGCAACAAGTATTATTAAGGGCCCACTATGTGTTAGGTTCTGTGCTAAGGGCTCATACTGATACCATCTCACCTGATCCTCATAATAATGCTAAGAGACAGATACTTTTATTCTCCCCACTTTATAGTTGAGGAAACTGAGGCAAGCAGAAGCTAAGTGACTTGCCCAGGCTTCACATGGCTAGTAAGCATGTAGGCTGGATTTGAAATTAGGTCTTCTTGACTTCAGGTCCAACACTCTATACATTGCACTATCTAGCTGCCGTAAATTCCTAAAAGGAGTTTAGGGAGAGAAGGGGAAGAGAATAACTGTTTAAATAGTACCTACTATTTGTCAGGCACTGGGCTAAGCACTTTTACAAATGTTATGTCATTTAATTCTTATAACAAACTTGTGAGGTAGGTGCTATTATTATCCCATTTTATAGTTGAGGAAACAGAGGCAAACAGAAGTTGAATGACTTGCCCAGCATCCCCCAGCTGGTAAGCACCTGAAGTTGGATTTGAACTCAGTTCTTTCTGAATCCAGACCTGGTGCTCTGTCCACTTAGCTGCATACCACCTAGCTCTGCCCTCCTCTTATCAATACCTACCAGCTAAGGAGAGAATCAGATCAATGACACAGCTTTCCCTTCCAAGTCACCACCAATCAAAGTCCAAGGTGGGCAGACTCTGAGGACCCTCTATTTGCCCTCATTCCTACAGAGCTGGCTGAGATTTAAGGTGGGGAGTTGGAAGGGGCAGGAGGTCCAATCTGATGCCTTAGATGTGGTTGGGGCTCTCCTGGAAATAGATCCTTCATTCCCTCATCTGCTCCAGGTCTTGGTTGTGTGAGTGAGGGAAATGGTGCTGTTAAAGAAGCTGTCAGATCTGATTTGCCTGAGCAGTGCCATGTACAGACTGAGAAGGAAGACTGCTCATGCCTGTCTGGGCAGAGTTTGAGGAGCAAACACTTTCCATGTCAAGGCCCTACGACACTAACAGAGAAGCAGAGGAGAAAACTGTACCTTAAAAGTCCTTTGCAGCTTGGCTCCAACCTACCTTCCCAGCCTTACTACACATCACCCCCTGCCTCCTGGGAGTACCCTAATGGTCTAAACAGTCTAAACAGCCTTCTTGTTGTTTCTCATTTCCTGCCCCAAAGCTTTGCACAGGCTGCCCCTATCCCTCATATGCACTCCTTCCTCACCAATGCCTTCTAGAATCACTTGTTGCTTTGAAAGTACAGCTTTCATCCCCTCAAAAACACATACCACCTCCTATATGTAGTCTTTCCAGATGCTACCAGTACATGCCTCCTAATACACCATATTTATATATATTTACAAATAATATATTTATTATTTATCAAAATATTTACTATTAATTTGAAATACCTTGCATTTATTTTGCAGCTGAGTGGTGCTGTGGATAGAGCGCCAGGCCTGTAAACAGAAAGCTCTTCTTTCTGAGCTCAAATCTGGCCTCATATACTTCCTGGCTCTGTGACCCTGGGCAAGCCACCTAACCCTGTTTGCCTCAGTTTCCTCATCTATAAAATGAACTGGAGAAGGAAATGGCAAACCACTCTAGTATCTTTGGTAAGAAAACTCCAAAACGGGTCATGAAGAGTTGGACATGACTGAAAAAAAACAATTTATTTTGGAGATAATTATCTGTGTATATATTGTTACCTCCAATAGAAGGTAAGCTCCTTGAGGGTAAGAACTGTTTCACTCTTGTCTTTGTCTCTCCAGTGCCTAACACAATACCTGGCATCCAGTGGGTGTTTAATAAACACTTATTAGTTGATGGATGGATTATAGCAGCCACTATAAAGTTTCTAGCGTCACATCCAACATACGTGTACCATGGATGAATTTGAAGAGCGGCAGATTAAACCGTTGCTTCTGGCTTCTGTAACTACTAAGGGTGGGGTATATCATCACTGTGGATGGTGAGGGCCCCCCAGAGTGGAGGGGGCATAGAACACAATGGCTTAGTCCTTGACCTTGACTTATTGACTCACTGAGGAATGGCGTTTTAGGCTCCTTAGACCTCACAGTCAAGCCAGGCTGCCTTGGACAAGGCATACAGAGGGCAGGTAAATGGAGGAGGCGGGGAGGAGGCAGGACTGGAGAGGCAGATGCTGACATCTACTCTGCTGCACCCCAAAGATGGGGGCATCCCCTCCTCTTCCTCCTCTGTCCAAGCTGGTGCAGATTTATACTATTACATGTAATTAGCTCTAGAATGGGCCACAAAAATGATAGGATGCTTGGAAAAGTCACTTTCTTACATGATTTTGCTAAATACATATTAATCCTTCTGGATCTTTGGGATTTTTAGCACTACTTGCACTCTCTTATGCTAAAAGTATATCTATTAATTCTTATAGCTATTTTTCTTTTTTATACTACAAATTTAACTGATTCATTCAGTTCAAGAGTAAATCAAGTATGGTGGAGGTGGGATCATGTATCTTCACCTGGATACAGAGTCCAACCCCTTCATTCTGCTGATAAGGAACGGAGGCTGAGACAGATTAAATGACTTGCCCACTGTCACACAGCCTTTAAGAGTCAGAGGCAGGATTTCAATCCGTGTTCTCTGTGTCTCCAAGGCCAGGACTTTATCTACAGCACTTCCAAGGGCTCAGTTACAACCACAGCCTATCTTTTAAGGAAGTTCTGCAGCATGCTAAGATGACAGCAAAGACCCTCACAGTCAAAGGGACATGGAACACAATGGCAGTCTCCTGGCAATTCATCACTAATGGGTAGGTGGCTGCTGTAGCCTCCTTAGTTTCTGGATGTCCTCTGTACAAAAGTCTGGGCCAGCCGAGTTTTGTTCTATTGTTTAGCCTTTGAACCACTGGTGATAGAGACTTAGGAACCTTCCAGAAGTCCAGGAAATGTTTCTTCTCTGAAGGCTCTGCCTTCCTCCTTCTCTGACCATTTAACCCTCAGAGGTAAAGAACTTTTCCTCAAAGACACCATAGCCCTAGGCAGTCACATGGGTCTGTACTTTAGCTTTCGTTGGAAAATTAGGATATTGGCTGAAAACCTGATACTGTGTGTTTAGTGTCTCACTGACACAGCAGCATTCACCCCGACCTCTGGGGGAGGAAATGGGGAAAGTTCCAGGTGGGTAGGGAAGCTGGGGGCTGGGATCCCTGGGGGATGACCAGATGAGCATGGAGGGGAAGACCAGGTTGGTACTAAGGGGAGGTAGATGCTTTTGCTTCTGGCCCATCGCCCAGGCACTCGACGTTGCTTTCCATAGGAGTTAAGTCTGGCTGCCCTGGTGTCCTGCCATCCCCTCAGGGCTCCATCCCTGAGGGATACCCCACCTCCCCGCCAGCATCCTTTCCTTCCAAGGCACTGAACAATGACTTACCTGCTTCTGCTCCTCCCCCAGGCTGTCCCACATAGACGCCACAATCTTGGACACATCCCCAAAGGTGGCGTTGGGGTTCTGCCCCTTGATCGCCGCTTGTGTGTCCCTGAAAAACAGGGCGTAGGCTGACACAGGCTTCTGGGGCTCATTGGGGTCCTTCTTTTTCTTCTTCTTTTGGCTCTTGGGTTTTTTGCCCAGGTCGGCGGAGGGTCTCTTCTCTCCAGTGACCTGTTTGGGGAACAAGGAGACATGGAGTTGAGCACTGCAGTCAATGAGAATTTGGCTGGGGATAGTTCGGGCTTGGCCTGCCTCCATCTTGGGGAACCACAGACTCAATCATCTGGAAGACCTGGAAGTTGGCACTGGCCCTGCTATATCAATATGGGAGTCTGCAAAATCCTCAAAGCCTGACAAAACCCCTGGTGTCCAGTAGCACAAAGTAAAGTCACCAGCTCCCCGTAGGGGTCTATCAAGCAAAACCTTCATGTATCATGACACAGTAGAAAGAACACTGGTTCTGAAGTCACAGGATGTGGGTTCAATAATCCTACCTTTGAGACTTACTACCTGTGTGACCTTGGGCAAATCACTTAACTTACCTGGGCCTCAGTTTCCTCATCTGTAACATGAAAAGATTGGACTAGATGGAGTCTGAGATTCCTTCCATTTCTAGACCCATGGTCTTATGATGCAGATACCTCCATGGACTCCTTTGTGTCCAGTTTCTCTGCTTCAATTAATCAATACCTAATATATGTAGCTAGGAGGCATAGTAGATAGAGTGTTGGGTCTGCAGTCAGGAAGACCTCAGTTCAAATTGGGGCTCAGTTACTAAGCTAGTCACTTCACCCTGTTTGCCTCACTTTACTCATCTGTAAAACGAGCTGGAAAAGGAAATGACAAACTACTCTGGGATCTTTGCCAAGACAACTCCAAATGGGGGTCACAAAGAGTCAGACATGACTGAAAATGACTAAACAATAAAAAAATCCAAACTAGGTACTACAGAGAGACGAAAGTGAACTAGTGCTTGCCCTCCAGGAGGTTACACTGCGGGGAGACCACAATGCATAGATAAGTATGTAAACCATATGTAATACATAATAGATAGGAAGTAATTTAGGTGGGGAAAGCATGAGCAGCTAGGAGATAAGGAAAGGTGCATGAGATGAGACAGGCAGGAAGCAAAGGATCCTAAAAGGTGGGAGGTAAAGAGAGAGTGTATTCCGGGCATGAGGGCCTGCTAATGCAAAAACACGAAGATGGGAAATGGTTGAGGAACATGTACAAGGAATGGTAAGAAGGACAATCTGCCCAGACTCTACAGTGTGTGAAGAGTAGGAATGTATAATAAGAATGGGAAAGTCATCATTCAGTTAATCAATAAACTTTAATTAAGCACCTACTTAATCCCTGCTGAGTGATGGGGATACATAGAAGGGTAACCTCATTCCCTGCCCTCAAGGAGTCAAATGGATGAGATAGTAGGGAAAAGACTATGCAGAAACATGATATAAACAGAATAAACTGGAAATAATCGTCAGAGGTAAAGTGCTAGTATTGAGGGGGATTCAGAAAAGCTTCTTACGGAAGGCAGAATTTTAGCTTGGAAGTGGGGAAGCCAGGAGGTGAAGAGGAGACAGAGAATTCCAGGCATGGAAGAAAGGGAGTGAAAGTGGCTGGAGTTGGGAGACGGAGTGTCCAGTGCAAGGAAGGCCAGTGTCAGTGGATCAGAAAGTGTGTGGAGGGGAGAGTGTGAGACCATTGGAAAGGTGGGAGAGGGGAATAATTCATGAAGGGCTTTAAAAGCCAAATAAAAGACTTTATATTTGATCCTAGTGATAATAGGAGACACTGAAGTTTCCTGGATTTTGTTGTTTAGTCATTTCAGTTGTGTCCAATTCTTTGTGGCCCTATCTGGGGTTTTCTTGGCAAAGATTACTGTGCCAGTTCCTTCTCCAGTTCATTTTATAGATGAGGAACCTGAGGCAAACAGTGACTTGCCCAGGGTCACACAGTAAGTGTTTGAGGCTAGATTTGAACTCGGGTCTTTCTGACTCCAGCCTCAGAGCTCTATCCACTGCCCCTAGTTTACTAGATTTTTGTTAAATCATTTTTCAGTTCTATCCCACTCTCCATGACCCCATTTAGGGCTTTCTTGGAAGAGATACTGTCGTGGTTTACCATTGTGGGGAATGACATATATGTTCAAACCTGAGCTTTAGGAAGATTAATTTGCCAGCTGAGTGGAAGATAAATTAGAGAGGGAAGAGACCTAGGCAAGAAGACCAATTAGCAGGCTGTTGTAGTAGTCCAGGTGAGAGGTAATGAGGGCCTGCACCAGAGTAGTATCTGTGTGTGTGGAGTGAAGAGGGTGGATTCAAGGGATGCTGCCGAGGCAGAATTGACAAGATTTAGGCAACTAACTGGAAATGTATGTGTATGAGGGAGAGGAATGTTAGGAGCGTAGAGTCCCAGTTGACTCTAATATGGTTCACAAGTGGTAAGAAAGATCTCGGTACTCTCAACTGAAGGATATTTTAGTTGAGATGTCAAAAACCCTGTCCCTGTCTTCCCATGGTACCCCATTCAACTTTGACCCTGAGCTGCTTTGGGGAAAAAAGTACATAAAGCCCAGATCCAAGTCTGGATACACTCTGGGTGCCTTGCTTTCTTGGGCAGTAACCAGTCCAGGGCAAAGAGGGGCTCACTGTCCCGTAGTCCAGCCCTCTATACGATGCCAGCTTCCTCTCCACTGACAAATATAACCATTTAGCCAACAATGTGAAGATACAAAGAGAACAAAAATTTTGTTGTAATAGTGTATGCTGAGGGCAGAGCTCTTGGGACTGTGTAGCATGAGACAGGGGTAACATCATACTAGGAGTCATGGAACCTAGGTTTTGGACTTGGTTCTGTCACTAACAATCTGTGTGACCCAGAGAATTGTACCTAAAATCTCCCTGGCCTTAGAGCAAAACAGGGATGATAGGACTGCATTTGCCAGCAAGCAGGGGTCAGAGAAGTGAGTGAGTGAGTGTGAGTGTGTGTGTGTGTGTGTGTGTGTGTGTGTGTGTGTGTGTGTGTACACATGTGCCAGGTGATCTTTTGAGTTTCCCTCCAGTTCTCAGGTCTGTGGTACTACAATACAGTCTGATACCAGAGGCTATATTTTAGCTGGCCAAATCAGGGGCTGTGCAAATATTTTCTGTTCATCAGTCCTTGCCTGGTCATTAAACCCAGTATCAGGAGAATAGCATTTGTCAAATGGACAGCTGCCCATTAGTGAATGTGCAGAGAAGCCAACCAATGTATTTAATTTAAGCCTGCCAGACTGGAGCTTGGATTAAAGTCATTGGAGGTGAAAGGGCACCTTATTAGGGGAAGCACTGCCCAACTCAGTCTCACCCGGTCATTAGGGAGCTGAGAGGGAGTGGGGGAGGGGGGGAAGCGTCTACTTTCTGTCTTAATCTTGTTTGATCTATTTTATTAAAAAAAAAAAAGTTCCTCCAATGATCATTAGCATTTGTCAAGGCTGTGCTTCAAACACCAAGTCCAGTCAACTTTTCTGATTCTTTGGCCCTGACTTTCCATGCACTATTTAATGAAACCTGTTCAAGCCTGCAACCCATATCAGGGAGGTTCCTTAGACTTGTGGGGTGAAGCTGGCATTGGAAAGATGAGAAAAGTATAGCACAGGCCAGGGACAAGGTTTTGGACAAAGCAATACCTGGTATGAAACCTGCTGCCCCTCTACCCCCATTATATATATATCCCCTCCCCCTAACAACCTAGCGAGGCCACTGCTTTCTGTTGGGCTCTGGCTTGGGGATAACAAAAGCCAGGGTATCCTGAAACTATATTTCAGTGGGGTCCAGTGGAAACTGACTAAAGATCATGTTTTCAAAAAACGTGTGTGTGTGTATACATATATAACTATATATACCATACATTAATAGATAATAATTATAATAGACAATTAATATATGATATAATAGAGAATATATGCACAGATAACATGTGTATATTGTATAACAGATAGTATATTATATAATTATACGTCTCATATAACTAAATCTGTCTATTTTATCATAGCTAATGCATGCATATCCATGATCCATCCACTCATACACATGCACACCCATATGCATACCCACATGCATACTTATGGACTCACACATGTGCATATATACAATGTGTGTATATACACACATGTGTATATATGTATATGTACGTATATGTACGTATATGTACATATACACATACATACATATATACATACATATACACATCTGTATATATATGTAACCCGCCTATATAATGTTACATCTGAAAATGGTGGATTTGAATCTTTCTGTGGGCTCATGAGAGCGTTTTAAAGAGGTGCTCCCTCACCTTATGGTGCAGAGGAATCGCTCAGTCCAGCTTTCACTTACACAGATAAGTAGGAGTTGATGTGTAGGAGAGAAATGCATGTTACAGGAACAAATCCAACACTGAGCTATCAGGTATTACACCAATGTATATATCAATACTGTGGATTGAAACATAGTCTGGAAGACATTTGTCGGCGTAGACCACAGAGAAGAGCCTAAATGCTCTCTGTATTGGGGTCCATTGTCCTCTAAGTTCCTGTTGAGCTCTGTGCCTCTCCTTGGCTTTCTTGTAATTTCAGGATCATCAAACCTACTGTTGCTACCTGATGAGTATTCTCTCTCTCTCTCACCCCTTCTCCTTTTCTTTTCAAAAACTTCTTTTATCTTTAATTTATGGAATAAAACAAGCATTCCCATAAATAGTATAAAACTACACATCTATTATGTACAATATGCTATTCCTTTTAAGCATACATTTTTTTTCTTTTTTCCCTTTTATCTTCCCTTTCCCCTCTCCCTCCTTCCCTCCATCTCTCTCTATCCCCTTATCCTGCTTTCATTCTACTTGTTTCTCCCCCCACCTCTTCTTTTTTTTTTCAGGCAAAGAGGAAAAATCTTGGTCTTTTTATTAATCAATTGATCAGATTAAATGTTTATTGTGTACTGGGCTCTGGAGATACAAGGGTATGTTCTATAGGGTGAGACAATATATCCTCCTATAAGAATATAAATGTAAGGTAATTTCAGGGAAGGGGAGGAAGGGGGAGTTTGTAAAGAGGACTAATGTATAAAAAGTCTGGGAATGGTTAAGCCCAGGTTTATCACTGTGACCCTCACAAAGTGCTTGCCAATAAAGGTCCTGCTCATACCTTGTAATGTGCTTCCGTCTCCTCTTCCTGTGTAGAGCTGGAGGGGGATGGTGTAGCTGATTTACTTCCTGGGGGTGATGGGGAGCCATGGCTCACCCCACTCCTGATTCCCATCTGTGAAATCAGCTGGGACTGGCTGAGGGCGCTCATGTGACTGGCCAGCATCGTTGGGCGATTGAGCAGGGACACCTGTCTGGCGGAGTCGTAGGATGATGCTTCTGCATGGACCATCTCCTGGATCTGAGGAGAACAGTGTTTAAAAATTAAAAATGTATTTTCCCATGGGTTCGTAAAACACACATCATAATAAAGAAGAGAAGAAACTTTTATCTGATGGTCAGAATTTAGCCCTCCTTGTTCAGAGGGAGCCCTGTATTTACTGGGAAGGGTCAAAGAGGAAGCAACACTTTTCGTGCCCTGACAGCCCTGTTGTCCTTGGACCCTTGCCAGCCAGCAGGATCATAGAAACATAGATTTTGAGATGGAAAAGAACTTGAAGGCCATTTAGTCCAATTCCCTCATTTTGCAGATGAGGAAAATGAGGCCAGTATTGGTTAAGTGACTTGTTCAAGGTCACCCAGGTAGTGAATAGTAGAGTGAGGATTTGAACCCAGATCCAAATGTAGCATTCTTCCTATCATATTGAGCTGCTTTATTGTGTATCCATTGTGGTAGGCTTTAAACGGTAAACTGAGGAGCTTATATATTATCCTTATAGCAGTAGAATTCGACAGGACAAAAGGAAGATGGAGGGGTGGCCTTCAGATCTGCCCTGGGGGCTAAGGGTCTGAGCTGGGGCCAAGTTCTACCTTGATACTTGTACCTCAGTGTAATATCCCCGCTCCCTCCCTCCCTCCCCCGACCCAATAGGTTGCTGGTTGGAACATGGTCAGCAGCAACCTTTACCTAGTCATCTTAGTACCTCAGTAGGTTGGCTCTGGGTCAGCTCCACATAACACTGCTGGCCCCTAGTCATAGGCCAGACTGCAGAGGTCATGTAGGCCACCCAGGCTAATAATAAAGGCTTTTAATTAAATTAATAAATGGTGCTTTCTTCACCTCTCTCCTGATCTATTGCACCAGTCTCCTAATTAGACTCCCTGCCTCAAGTCTCCCTCCTCTCCAATCATCATCTGCTCAGCTGCCAAAAAGATCTTCCTGAAGCAAAGATCTGACCAGAGTAGTCCCCTGCTCAATAAACTTTAATGGATCCCTATTACTTCCAGGAATAAATACAACTCACTCCTCTGCTTGTCACTCACAGCTCTTTACAGTTTTTTCCCTTCCTATTTTTTAGTTCTTTAAAACATCCCTCATAATCTCTATGGTCAAGCCATGCTGGCCTTCTGGCCTTTCCTTGCACATGTGCTCCACCTCCCAACTCTGCATTTTTTCATTTACTGTCCCATGCACATCTCCCTTCTCACCTCTGACTCTTAGTCAAAGGCTCAGCTCGAAGTCTATCTCCACAAGAGGGTCTTTCCAATGACCTCCGATGGTCAGAAGGGGAAGCACAGATTTAGAGCTGAGAAAAAACAGGCCAGTCAGTCCAATTCCCCAATTTTGGGTGAGGAAAATGAGGCCCTTCTAGGTTAAGCAACTAATAGCGCCTTCCCATCCTGGAGTACTTTCTGTCCACTTTGCAAATCTATCTACTTAGACTTAAGGCTTTCTTTCCTACTAGAATGTGGGCTCTTTGAGAACAAAGCCTGATTCTTTCCCTTCCTTCCTCCTGCTCTCCCTTATCACTTAGCAGAGATCCTGAAACAGAACAGATATGGATAAATATCGATTGATCAAAGGCAAGGGAATAAGCATTTATGTAGTGCCTACTATTTGCCAAACACTGGGCTGAGCACTTTGCAATGATTTCCTTTGCTCTTCACAACAATCCTGGGAGATAGAAGCCACTATCATTCCCATTTTACAGATGGGGAAACTGAGGCAGATAGATTTTAAGTGATTTGTCCAGCTAGTCACACAGCTAGTAAGTGTCTGAGGATGGATCTGAACTCAGGTCCTCCTGATTCTAGGTCCAACACTCTATTTACTGCACCACCCAGCTTCCTAGTGGAAATGATTAATAGCTGCTTGTTGACTGAGCTAGGCTTGAGAAATGTTTCTCTGGGCCAGCCCTCAGCTCTCTCAGCCCTGAAATGTCTGGCAGTGGGACCAAAGGATATAGAGGGGTGGCTGGTCACTGGTATCCTCCCAGAAGTCAAGCCCCAAAGAACTACCTAGAGCTCCTCTGATAATTTGGTTTGGGACCATTGTCCATCAGTTAGCCTCAATAACCTATAGTGATAGTGATGTTTGCAGCCTGCCGTGACGGACAGAAGTGATGACTTCCTCAATCAAAGTCAAGCTTCTAGGGGGTGGTTGTGTTGGGAGATGCCAGGATTTGTCCTCTTCACTCTATCAATCCTTCAGGACTGTGCGAAGTCTGAAATATGTTTCTTCTCTCAGAATAAAATGAGATATGTGTGAAGGAGTAGGGGTGTCAAATTTTACTGTGCCATCAATTAATCAACAAGAATTCAATTCATTTATTAAGAATTTATTATATGCAAAGCAATGGGATATAGTGGTGGTGATCCTCCAAGGCAGGAGCAGCTGGGTTTAAACCTTGCCCCTGCTGGCTACTGGCTGTGTGACCTTGGGCAGATTGCTTAACCTCTCAAGGCTCTACTCAACTCCCTAAAACAAAAGATGCAGAATAGGTGCCAATATTCAGTGGCAGAGGCAGCTTCCCTATACCAATGAAATCATGGGGTAGGTACAGAAAGTTCAAGGTACTGCGTTTGGCCCTGGGGATACTGAGACGAAATACCACACAATCCATGTCTGTAAGAAGTTTACACTTTCTGGAGAGGAAGTACAGAGTTAAAAACAGTGTCTTTAGAGTAAGAAGAGCTTGCTACAAACACTTCCTAGTTGTGTGACCTTGTGGCAAATCATTTCATCTTTTGGGCCTCAGTTTCCTCATCTGTAAAATGAGGGAGGCTGAACTAGCTGGATCTTCCAAATCAGAATCATACGATTCTGCAGATTGGTAGAGGAACTCTCATGTGCGGGAACTCCCTCCGTCAATGAAGAGATCAAACACAGAGGGAAGGGGACTGGCCCTGGGTCACACAGTAAATGTTAGAGAAGGGATCTAAACCCAGGCCTTCCTGGTTCTAAGCTTCGTGCTTTATTCATTCTGCTACTCTGTCTTTAACACTGTTGTTATAATAACTGCTATTGTTGTCCTTTCTGGGGTCCCTTTAATTTCTGATGTTTACCATGTTTATGGTTATGGAAGAGGAAGCAGGGCTCTAGGGTTTCTTCAGACTCCCTTGAGGCTTCCTCTGGGCTCCTGGCTTGGGTGAAAGGAAGATGATCTAGAACAGGGGTGGGGAACCTGTGGCATCAGGGCCACATGTGGCCCTCTAGGTCCTCAAGTGTGACCCTTTCACTGAATCCAAACTTCATAGAGCAAATCCCCTTCATAAAAGGATCTGTTCTATAAAATTTGGACTCAGTCAAAAGGCTGCACACAAGGACCTAGAAGGCCACTTGTGGCCTTGAGGCTGCAGGCTCCCCACCTCTGGTCCAGAATGAGAAGGCAGGTAGGTCTCACACCAGGGCCAGTATCAGGAATGGAGCCCAATTAGTCCTACAGTGTGCAATGCCCCTCAGATCTCTGGGTCACACTGCTGAAGGCGTCTGTGGGATGAAGGCTCACAGTTAAGCCTCTTTCCTTGGGTTGAAGCCAAGTTGGCTGACCTCACAGATACTTCCCAGCTCAACCACAGACTGGGGTGCAGAGGGTGAAACAGCCTCCGGGCCCCCAGACACCAGGTGCTTGATGGGTTAAAGAGGTCAGGAGAGGGGGTAGGGTGAAAACCACCATGTAGGTCACTAAGGCCACAGGTCCTTAGCCTAACCAGACAGAGCTCCATGAGGGAAGGCGGGTACCAGGTCTTATTCATCTCTGTCTCTCCACAAACATGTCCCTCATAACTATGTGTTCAGATATTAATAAATCACTCATCAAGTGTTTATCATGTGCTAAGCGCTGTGTTAAGGGTCAGGCATACAAATACAAGCAACCCAAAGTCCCCGCCCTCAAGAAGCTTATATTCTAACGGAAGAAGGTAAGATAACAGGGAGCTGGAAAACAAGGGGGTGAGGGTGAGGTAACAATGTGACGGCATGGTGTGAAGGTCTGTCCAGATCCTGGTAAGACGAGTCAAAGGGTCCCCATAGGAGGATCTAGCCCAGCCTCAATAATCTGCCACTGTTGTGAAACAGGCCTGATTCAGATCAGTGAATTTTCCAAAAAAATGAGGTTTATACTTTTAAGCACCCAAGCAGTTGAATTCTTTGTTTGTTTACTCTCTGCCCCTCATCTCCAGCAGAAACTTTGTTGAGATGGGATGTATGCTTCCTCTCTTCTTACAGAGGGTCCTGAGCATAGTTCAAAATTTTCTCTGACACTCAGGGTCTCATTTCTGGGTTGTAACACAGGTAAGTCTTCAGAGGTTAATGTGGTCCATACAGGCAAGGGTGTTGGCTTTCCACCAACTGGACCTGATGGCTAGGTTTGGGGAATTCATAGGATCTAGTCCAACCTCCTAGTTTTACAGATGAGTAAACTGAGGCAGAGGTCAAATGCCTTGCCCAGGGTTACAGAACTAGTAAGTATCTGAGGTATGATATGAACCAGGTCTTCCTGATTCAAAATCCAGAGCACAGCCACCACGACACCCGGACGCTTTATGAATTGCCCAAAGATACAGAGAATATATATTATACAGAGAGTGAGTGGCAAAGACACTTAGATTAAAAATCCATGGCTCTTTCATCTTTTCCCTGGTACTTCTCCTATCATTTGAGGTAGCCAGGTGGTACAGTGGATACAGCTCTGGGCCTGGAGTCAGACTTGAGTTCAAAACTAGCCTCAGATACTTACTAGCTGTGTGATCCTGGGCAAAGCAAGTCACTTAACTTCTGTTTGCCTCACTTTCTTCAACTGTTAAATGGAGATAATAACCTACCTCCCAGGGTTGTTGTGAAGACCAAATTAAAGCAGTTAGAACAGGGCCTGGCAAGTACAAAGGTGCTATATAAATGCTTATTCCCTTCCTATATGTTTCCTTCCACGTCAGGATGTTATTTCCTTCCTTTCTCAGGGTGCTTGACACCTGAGGTTCAATGTCACCTCCTTTCCCCGTAAATTTGCTACTTCTGATATACTTTGGGATGGAGAACAAAAATAACAGCAACTCACATTTCTGTGTTACTTTAAGATTTACAAAGCTCATGTCAGAATTGTATGCAAAATACGAGTAAGTAGGGACTGCTCCTGATGCTCAAAGGTCTTCTTTTTTTCATTTTGGTTCTCAATCTTGTTCCACACAGCTTAAGCTGCTGAATAAGTACTGGCAGGTAAAATGAAGGGTTACTGTATTTTTTTTAAGACAACAGAAGATAACAGATTTATAGCTGGGAATTTTGAAGTCATCTACTACAACCCCTTCATTTCACAACTGAGGAAACTGAAGCCGGAGAAGTTAAGTGACTTGCCCAAGATAACCTTAAATGGTAGAGCTGGGGTCAACATTCCACTCTTCTGACTTTAAATCTAGTGTTCTTATGCTCCTACTGAGCTCATTCAAATACAGCATTATTTAAACTTGCTTTAACAAGTGGATAATTAAAAGAATATTTATTTTTGAGTTTAAATACAAAAAGACAAAAAAGAAACCATTTCCATGAAGGTAGCATAACATAAAAAGGGGATTCAATATAAAAACATGAATTTCCACTTTTTTTAAAAACAACAACCATGCAACAAACACACACAATTTTCAAAGCTAGCCTGCTTTAATGAATGGATAATGTTTAATTGGTGTAGCAATGGTTCATTTATTTATTCAGCAAATATGTATTAAGTGCTTATAGAAATAGGTGTTTCTCAAATCCAATAAAGCAGTTTGTTCTCTGAAGTAGGTGAAACCAGCCTGTTGCCATCTTTATAGCTTAGCAAACACTTTGCTCACAAGGAGCACGGGCTTACCCTTCAGCCCACGCTCTGTCCAAATCATCACCACTTCTGTTAGGATGATTCAAATCCTCGAAGTTTTGCAGAGCAAGGGCTTGAGATAGGGTCTGTTTTGTGGAAAATGGCCTTTTTGTGAATGTACTTAAAAAGGTTCAAGCGATACATTTCTGGGTAATGTAATAATTTTATTAATAATGCTAGCATTTTAATAAAAGGACGGTCACTTGGCCATCTCTTTCTTAGATCAAAGACATAGCTTGATTTTTTTTTTGGATTAAAGGGGCCATCCTCTGATTCACCTCTTAAAGAGGCCTATTCACTGAATGGGTGTTACCTCACTCAAAGTGAGAACCTGAAAAGACCTTAGCCTACGAGAGCCAAGGTCTCCCACTGCAACCAGGGCCATCTCCAGTCATCCTGATCTATATATCAGGGCACTGATGGCTGTGGAAGAGAAAGTGAGGCTGGTGCCCTTGCATAGCTCAAATCAGTCAACTGCAAGTCATGTCATCATCTCCCTGATGTCATGGTCCTCTTTGAGAATAAAGGACAAACACAACAAAATGACCATTTGAGATGGCTCTGGAAAAGAAGTGAGGCTGGTGACCTGCACAGCCCTCCCTCACTCAAATCAGGGTCAGCTGCAAGTCACGTCATCATCTCCCTGATGTCATGGTCCTCGTCGAGAAAGAAGGACAAACAGCAGCAAGACTAAAGACAACTATGGTGGTGGGCTCATGCCTACTGAAAGAGGGTAGCAGTCAGCTCTGATTGGTTAACAATTAATGAGGGAATGAATATTATAATGAGGTGCTGGACCTGAGCTTTGATTATGTCATTTAGTTTTTAAGTTAGCCCTAGCCTTGGGCAATCTATTCAAAGCATTTATCCCCACCCAAACCTGAGCAGAGGACAAAGGCTTCCCCACCTGGGTGGGGTCTGGATAGAGGGGAAGGTTGAAATCAGAAGCTGGTTTCACCCATGGTGCTTAGCGCTCTGTAGGATGGGACAGCAGGCCCTGGTGTGAGGGCTCCACCATGTATGCCTGTGCCCCCTGGATGGGGCCACCTCTCCGGGGCTGTCAGAGGAATGGGGAAGGCCTTCACTACTCCGTCTGAACAAGAAGTGAAGCTCACAGAATGGTGGCTTCATGGAGGCAGAATCAGCAGGAGGGAAATCAAACACTGTCTCACAGATGGTCTGCCTTTCTATTAAGCCTACTAATGTGAACATGAGATGAAGGACCCCCTGCTTTATTTATTAACAGTCTTCACTCTTGATAAGCCTGCTGTAGAGCAAGCTTCTCATTAACAGGGAGTCAATGGAGCTGGCTGTTTGAACCTCCATTGGCTGGTGACTGACTGGGGAGACTCCTTGGGAAGCAATGGTCATCAGTAAGGCAGTTTCCCTGATGCTGGTTGGAAACCAAGGACAGCCCTCTTGCCACATGGCAGGGGAAGGGCCCCAGGATCATTCCATCCCTAGGAAAAGGCCAAAGTTAGAGACATTAACCAGATTCACCTTTACTGAGCAGCATTCAAGTTAATTTAAATCCATTACTTATTTATTTAGATGTGATTTTTAAAAAAAAAATTTGAGTTCCAAACTCCTTCCCTTCCTCTAACCCTTCTAGCCTCTGAGAAGTCAAGTGATATGATATCCATTATGCAAAACATATTTCCACAAGTTAATTCAAATCAACAAAGACTTATCGAATGCCTGCTGTTTGCCGGACACTACACATTTTTCCTGTCATTCTGTGAATAGAGCTAGTGTTTTTTGGGGTTTTTTTTTTCAGTCCAGAATCAAAGCTTCATCAGTATGGAGACATCCTAGTGTGGAAAATCCTTTGAGTAACACAAAGCAATAACCCATCAGCAAAGTCTGGTCATAGCAAGCTGCCTGGGGCACTGATAAGAAACAAGCCTGTAGCTCCTCAGCTGGTATGAGCTAGCTCTGGGTCCTCCTGATTCTGAGGCCAGCCCTCTATCCACTATGACCACTCTCACGTTCATTCACAGGGACAAAGTTTAGAGCTGGAAGTCACCTCAGATATGACTTAGTCCAGCACCAATATACAGAAGAGAAAACTAAGGTTCAGAGAGGGTCAGTGGTTTGTCTAAAGTCACATGGCTAATAAGCGGCAGAGCCAAGTTTCAGACTTCTGCCTGAAGCAGGAATCCCCAATATGACAGCCAGAAAAATAATCAGACAGGCCTCACTTGTCCACCCCTGAAGATGGAGAACTCACTACTTCCTAGACTGGAAGAAAGAGCCAGATAGTCAAATATGCATCCACTGGACTTGGATTCAGGAAGACAACCTCAGATACTACCTGAGAGATACTGTGTGAGTCATTTAATCACTCTTGACCTCAGTTTCCTTATCTATAAAATGGAGTGTGGATACCTGGACAAAATTTGGGGATCCTATTTTCCCTCTGTAAACAAGAATGCCAGGTGACTGCCTGACTCTGAATGACATGCTCACAGATTTAAAGCTGGGAGAGTCACAGGATCAGAAATTAAGAGTGAGAATAGATCTTGGAGGGCGGATAATCTGACCCCCTCATTTTACAGAGAGGAAACTGAGGCCGAGAGACATTAAATGACCTGCCTAGGGTCACACAGCTAGGAAGTGTGTGAGGCTGGATTTGAATTCAGGTTTTCCTGACTCTATGCTCAGTGCACTATGGCACCACTAAGCTGCCTAGTATGATACAGTAGACAAACTGAGAATCAGTAAGATCAGGGTGAAAGTCCCACCTCTGATACACCTACCTATGGGACCATGGATAAGTCACCTAGGCTCTCTAAGCTACACTTTTCCTCATCTATATAAAAGGGGATAATACTACCTTGGGAGGAAAAGGAGCACTGGCTTCGGATCAACACCTCTGCAATTTACTGTGTGATGCTGGACAAATCACCTAACCTCTCTGGGTCTCGGCTCCCTCCTCTGTAGAATGTGGGGGATGGATGAGAGTGATTCTCAGTCTATGATTCTGTGATCGGTAGGACCTATGTTTTGTCTAAGGCTCATATAAGATAACATATGGAAAGGCCTTGGCAAACTTTAGAGGGTTATATAAATGTCTCCACCATCACTGCTGTTACTATACTGTGAGGGGCCCAAGACTGGCCAGTGCAAGTGTGTGAGAGTGGAGTGAGGATAAACGGTATTAAAAAAGAGACCAAGTGAGGAGCCTTTCACTTAGCTCTGAGGAGAAGAGCAGCCTGTACTTGGTTCTCTCCTTAGCTGTGATTTTTCTTTTATTTAAAAATTTAAACCGAGGCAACAATTGTCCGAGAAAGGTTACAAAAGAAGTGTGGTTTTAAGTCCTGAAATCACAAATGGCTCATCTTCATTTGGAGCCCTTCCACTCTCCTGGGTAAATAGTGTATTAAGACAATTTTTAAAAACTCTTATTATGTGGCCAGCAGACCAGAACAACTTCATCGAGCCGTTAAATATGTAATCATCCATTTTTTTCTTTAAATTGCATATTATTTATGCAACAGAGCAGAACGACTCCAAAGGAGTAATTACAACTCTGGCGTGCGTGCTGTGGTTAGAAAAACCCTCGTGGAAACAAACGTGAGGGGAAGTCAGTCAGTCTGTCCCCTAAGCACTGTTCAGTCTCCCCCCTCACCGTCCTCCCCCCTTACCAGCCCCTGCTCTGCCTCCTGGGATGCTGCTTTGGCCCTGGAGTCTTCATGGCTCGGCTTTCAGGAGCAGGAAGGGAGGACAATACCACTTCAGATGTTGGGGTACTTGGAGGTTGATGGAACCTAGCCGTCACCTGTAGCCACCCTCCTTCCCCCTCATCATCTCTGCCAGGGCCAGCTCCTGTTCTGGGCCCGAATTCTACAGCCCTGAGCCAGAGTGGAGAGCAAATGGTGGCATAGAAACCGAGGAAGAATTTGGGGATCCTGCTTCCCCATTACGATCAAGAATGCCACGTGGCTCCTTCATCCTGGGGAATCACAGATTCACAGGTGTAAAGCTGTGAGCATCATAGGATCACAGGCTTAGAGAGAGAAAAGGTAGCTCAGTAGATGGATCCCTTCATTTTTTTTTTTTTTTTGGTGAGGCAATCAGGGTTAAGTGACTTGCCCAGGGTCACACAGCTAGTAAGTGTCAAGTGTCTGAGGTCAGGTCCTCCTGACTCCAGAGCTAGTACTCTATCTATTGTGCCACCTAGCTACCCCAATCCCCTCAGTTCTTAGGAAGAAACCGAGGTCTAGAAGTTAAATGACTCACCTGTGGTCACTGGCAGAGAAAGAAGCACTGAGACTTAGGATATCTAACTCTACCTTGGGTTAGAGTTACCATTTATTGGTATTTGTTAGATTACATTCTGGGCCTGCCTTAAAACAATGGGATGGCAAAGAGTCCTGGGCTAGGGGTCAGGAGGAGTGGGTTCTGGGCTTGGCTTTGCTGCTAATTGGCTGTGAAGCCTTGGCTAAGTTTCTTCCTCTTTTGGGGACCTCAGGCAAACCAAGGTTTCCCAAGTTCCATTTGTCTTTCCATTGGATGGTGTTTCTCTCCCCTGTAGAATGAACTAAAAAGAACGACCTATAATCCAGGCCTGGGACTGATCCTCAGCCCCACAGTCTGAGGAGGCTCCCATTGAATCGTGGAACATGGAAAATGCACTGGCTGTAGAGTCAGAGGCCCTGGCTGCACACTTACTATCTCTATGACCTTGAGCAGGCAACCACCCTGGGCCTGTAAAGGGAGGAGGGGGGGATGTGGAGCAGAAGGCCTCTGAGGGCTCTTCAAAATAGAGATATGTGATCTTGTGTGAACATAGGATTAGAGCTAGAAGGGACCTTTACATAGGCAAAGGACTTACCTAAAGTCACCCCAGCAGTAAAGGGCAAGGCCAGGATTTGAATGCAGGTCTCTTAACCTCATTAATTCACCCATTCACCCATTGACCAAGTATTTATTAAGTACTACTGTGTGCGAGGCACTGAACTGGGAATACAGTGATTAAAATGGCCTCAGGGAACTGGCATTCTTATTGTGGTAAACAATGTGCATGTGCATGAGTAAAGACAAAATATATAAAAAGTCAATAACAGAGTTTTGTTTTATTTTAAGGGAGTGGGGAAGGCTGACACTAGCAATAGGAGAATTAGGAAAGGCCTCACATGGGAGACGATGCTCAAGTTGAATCTTGAAGGAAACTGGGATTTCTAAGAGGTAGAGGAGAGGAGGGACAGCATTCCTGGCATGAGGCACAGCCATGGCAAAGACAGAGAGATGGGAAACAGCATGCTGTGTATTGGAACTAGTCAGAAGCCAGTTTGGCTGGAATGTAAGAGGGTGTGAAGGGAGGCAGTAAGCCAGGAAAGGGAGGTAGCTGGAGCTAAATTATAAGAGGTTTTAAATGCCAAACAGAAGACTTTTATACTGGAGGCAATAGGGAGTCACTTGATCTTGAACCTGAGCAGGGGAGCAACATGGTGCAATGAACGATCACATCCCTTTGTTCATCAGACACTTCCATATCCTCGCAGGCTTGAAACTTCCCCTTCAACCTTGTGGTCAGCCACGCTCTCTACAGCTTTGCTTCTCATACCCCTTCTCTCTGCTGGGAAGACCAACCTGTTCTTCTTTAGGTCTGGTGCAATTCTATTAATTTTGTTTTAATTGGAGGTAATCAGGGTTATGTGACTTACCCAGGATTACATGACCAGTAAGTGTCTGAGGCTGGATTTGAACTCAGGTCTTCCTGACTCCAGGGCTGGTGCTCTATCAACAGCTGCCCCAAATCCTATTTATTTTAGAGGGCTGACCCAAGTCCTGTGTCCTCCTGTAAGCTTTCTCTTACCTCTCCAGTCCTCAAGAGCTCTCCTTCCTAAGCTCTCAGCACATTCACTATCTGAGAGCTTGGGGACGCTTCCTTTCATGAGTGTCTTATTGCCTCATCTGGATTTAGAGGTTATTTTATGGAACCAGAGAGCGTCAGAGCTGGAGAGTGGCTGGGGGATCCTTTAGCCCAACCCTCTCACTTCCCAGACGATCTCCAGGGTCCCTGGATTTCTCTTCCCTTCTAAGTTCTCATTTCTCAATGAAAACACCTTGTAGTTGAGAGCACCTGAAGAGACTTCAAATGGAAGTTAAAAAAGAAAACAAAACGAACAACCCAACACTGTTAAAGTTTTTATGGAGATTTTGAGGGTCTTTTGTATTTCTTAGAAGAGCCATAACTGACAATTTTTAAAAGGTAGATGATTAAAGTATTTTACACACAGTAGACACTTACTAAATTCTATTTGTTGTTCTGTTTTTTTTTGTTTTGTTTTTTTTTAGTATTGTCTGACTCTCTGTGACCCCATTTGGGGCTTTCTTGGTAGAGATACTGGAGTGGTTTGCCATTTCCTTCTCCAGCCCATTTTATAGATGGGGAAACTGAGGCAAACAAGGTTAAGTGACGACCAGGGTCACAAAGCTAGTAAGCATCTAAGGCTAAATTCTTATTCAGTGATAGAATCTCAGGGTTGGAAGGGTCCTTTGAGGTCATCTCATCCAATTCTCAACTAAAGCAAGAATGTCTTCAAACTTTAAGGCCTTTCAATGTTGAGAAATGGGTACTTCCCCCACCCCCAATTCCAGTTCTGACTGCAAGGAAATTCCTTTTTTATAGGGAGCTACTGATCTGTCTTCTTTCAATGTTGACCCACTGCTCATAGTCTAGGGATAGGGAACTGGCAGCCTTGAGGCCACAAGTCCGGCCCTTTGGCTGAATAAAAAGGGCTGCACGTGACAACCTAGAGGACCACATGTGGCCTGGAGGCTGCTGATTTCCCACCCCCGTAACTAATTCTTCCTCAATGGGGACAAAAAGGCCAAATCTAATCCCTCTTCCTTACAACACCTCCAGATATTTTAAGAGAGTGATCATGTGTCTCTGTTCCCCAGACTTTTCTTGCCTAGGCTAAAATATTCTTTTCTTTTGTCTTTGTAACGTCAGTGCCTAACCCAGACTCTGGCACATGAGGAGGGCTTCCTATTTGTTGAGCGATAGATTTAACTGATCTTTTCAGGACAGGGGTTCTTAACCTGAGGGTCCACAAACAAACTTGGGCTTTTTAAAAGATATTTTGAAAACTGAATATCAATATAATTGATTCTCTTTGCAGTCTTATTCACTTTATTTCATGCATTTAAAAACCTCATTCTGAGAAGGGCCCACAGGTTTTGCTAGACTGCCAACGGAGTCCATGAGTAAGGAGAGGCTCAGTGATACTGTAGGGGAAAAGGACTGTGATGCCACCTGATTTCTATGATGAGGAAATTCCTTCTACCATTCCAGGTTGCCACCTGCTTTGCAACTTGTCATCTCAGAAGAGCTGAGATGTTAAATGACTTGCCGAGGGTCACACGGCTAAGAAAACTCAGAGATGGCAAAGGAAGCCAGGTCTTCCTGACTCCAAGGCCTACTGCCCTCTAGACTTTACCGTAGGCTGTCTACCTCTCCACACACCTTTCTTCCACTAATTCCCAATCCCTGCCCCTATTCTTGGACTACCAAACTAACCCCCAAATTTGGAATGATCAAGGCATAACTGATTTCCCATGCAAATAAGGAAAAGAGGTACAAAAGACCCACCAGCTTCTTCTTTCTTTATGGGATGTGCTGTGTCTCAGAGGAAAATGAAGAGGAATGTGAGAGGGGAGAAGCTAAAGTAATTAAGTGTATGTTACTTAATCAACTCCCAGGGGGCTATAGGAATGCTAAGGTACCTTTCAAAAGTATTTTCTCTTTTTAATGAATATGGATATCAGTCATAGCAGTACTTAGCCTGAGCCTCTGAAGGGGTAGATGAATGAGGAAGGACATGCATTCTGAGTGCCCACTCATGCTGAAATATAACAGAATTCTTGGATCCACATTTTCTCAGTGGGAGGAAGAGGGCTTCATTAAAAACATTTTGAAATTTTAATTTGGGAATAGGAACTGCTTTCTCTCTCTTTGTAATAGCCACATGGCTGCGATTTCCCCTGAATTTCTCATTACTGATTTCATTATCATTCTAACCCAAGTCCAGAATGGAGGAAGCTTTGGGTTAACGTGAAAAAAGTTCCATCTTGGGAGCTTCTCAGTAAAACCTTCTCTTTGAGTTCATGTTCATGCACCCATCCAGGGCTTCCCCTGCCAATATCAGCATTTGGATAGCATCCAAATCTCTGCAGAAAAGGTAAAGGGCCTTTAATTCCTATACGAGAACTCAGGCTAACAATATATCTTCTATAGAACTGGTTTTATTTCACCTCACAGAAAAAGCAAGAGCTTGCATCTGAGTCCATGAACACCAAAACAGTTTCCTTTCCTTTACTGCATCCTGGGTCATGGCCAGTCTGCTCGACCTCTATCTTGCCCCTGGACTCCAGTGGCTCTGGAGGAGACAGCAAGGCTGATGACATTTCCCAGATCTGCTTCACTCAGATCCAGCTCACATGCTTGTGATATCATTGGTCCACTTCGAGAACAAAGGACAAACGACAAGGACATGTCTGAGTGCATATTAAATAGCCCCTTCGTTTTCCCTCGCCTAGGGGAAATCGTGGCATTGGGGCACCACTAGAGGGCAGTAGCAGTAGCCTTCTAAATGAGAATTCAGAGTTAAAAGGGACCTAATATCACCGAGGTCAAGCTCCTCATTTACAGACAGCATCCTGAACCATCTCCGGTTATCTTGATCTATATCTGGACATTGGACCTAGATGGCTCAGGAGAACAACGTGAGGCTGGTGACTCTGCACAACCTGCCTCACTTAAATCCAACTCACTTGCAAGTCATGGCATCACCTCCCTGATGTCATGGTCCTCTTCAAGGACAAAGGACAAACAACGTTTGGCAGCATTTATACTGCTTTAAGGACTTGTATTGCCTTCTGTGCCTTCCTAAACCCTGCAAGAGGGAAGCGCTAAGTCTTGCTACAGAGTCTACCATCCTCCTGTTGGTCAGCCCTATCATCTCAGTGGTCTTCAGACTTATAGTACCACTGTGGTTTAGCCCACCCTGAGAGGAGGGCAGCTAGGTGGTCAAGTTAGGAAGACAAGAAGACATCTTCCTGAGTTCAAATATCTGAAGAGCTGTCATGAGGAAGAGGGATTAGATTGGGCCTTCTTAGTTCCAGTGAAGGCCCAGGCGAACTGAAGCAAGAGATAAAAAGATTAAATAAATACAGTCAGGAGTCAAACCTAGGTCTTCTGACTTTCTGTAATTTTGCACGGTCCTTTCCATCCCTTTTCCAGTTCACAACTATCACAAGAGGAGATGCTTGCTTCTTTCTAGGCTGATGGTCCCAAAGGGAGAAAAAGGCTTATGCAATGACCATTACTGGGTACACTATTTTCCTGGCTCTGCTCATTTCACTTTGCATCAGTTCATGCAAGTCTTTCCAGGTTTTTCTGAAATCCTCTTGCTCAACATTATTTATAGCACAATAGTATTCCATTACATTCCTATACCAAGGCTTATCCAACCATTCCCCAATTGATGGGTATCCCCTCAATTTCCAATATTTTGTCACCACAAAAAGAGCTGTCATAAATATCTTTGCTCACGGATGCCCTTTTCTCTTTTTTATACTTATGCAATGACTACACATATATGACCTATTTCAATTTCTTACCTTCTCAATGAGGGGGGAAAAGAGGGAGAGAATTTGGAACTCAAAATCTGAAAAAAAAGAACACTGATATGGTTCTACATGTAATTGATGGGGGGGATAAAATATTAAATAAAAAACATTTAAAAAGGACTCATATAAGGTCTTGGGGTATTGAAACTGGGATTAGAAAACAAGGTTCCTGACTTCCAGGCCAATCCTCTGTCCTTTAAACCATCCTGACAAAGGAACAGATGGTCAGACAGACCCAGAATCTAGAGCTGAAAGAGATGACTGCTTCTAATGGTCTTGTTAAGGGAAAACCATCACCAGCATTGGCATGTGGTAGGGAAAACAAGCCCCTGCATAGCTTCCCCCCACTCCCAACCCCAGCATCCCAGCAGTGACATCCCTGACTAGACTTACTAGAGCTTGCTAAATAAAATATGCTGAAAATAATTCCCATTCAGAACAAAACCAAATCACCCAGCAAACGAGGGGAGTAAGAAAAAGCTGGTGAAGAAATCTCTGCCAGTGACCCGCCCCCTTGGCCATCACTATCCCTAATAAAGTTTCATGGCTGGTGAGAAACGCTCTAGCGGTCTGACAGATTCCTCGCGGAGTTGGAGATGTCTTGTTCAGAGTAATAGCTATCTCACACAGGTGCCCAGCTGCTATTGTAAAATCAGTAAGCATTTAATTGAAACAAACGACTATAATAATAGTACATTATCCCTGCAGGCTCATAGCCATAACAGTTTTAATTATTGAGTTAAGAGTCAAGCTAATTTATCCTTTAAAGTAACAGCCACATCTTTGGTTACACTGATCATCCCATTATGAATATGAGGGCACCAGCAGGGAGGGATTGAAAAGGAGGGCAATTTATAGCTGTGTTTATCTTAGGAGAGAGGCTTCCTATGAGAGTTTGAGTCACTGCACCAAGTTCTACTAATGTGGTTACAGGAGCTTTTGGAAGGCAAGAGCCGGCTAGAAAGGAAGTCTGTGTAGGTGGGTGTCTCTGTGTACAGTCCTAGGGCTAGAGCTGGGAGGGACTTTGGATGACTTCTAGCCCCAACCTCCCATTTGACAGATGAGGAAACTGAGGCCTAGGGAGATGAATACTTTTCCCAATGTCACATGGGTGCTATACAGCCAAGTAGGGATTTGAACCTGGGTTCTCTGGTTCCAAATCCCTTCCTCTTTCCATGCTACCATCTTACCTCTGCTCATGTAACCATTCTCCAGGTAAGAACTTAGGCCTCTCAATCCCTGAAGCTCATGGTCTCAGTCCTAGGCTCAGAAACAATGGGTCTCCATGGTAGATGGGATGTTGGAGAGGATGTGGATGGCCACATTGCCAATGTGTCACCAGGAAGTCTAACAAAATGCCCCCAAAGATAGGTCGGTGTGTATTTTAATGCTGTGCATGTATTTTAATGCTGCGAGAGAAAGCAGGCACCTCAATCCCTTTTCATTCCCCATGCTCACACTGCCCCCAGATGCTTAGCTAATGATCACCAACCCCACCTCTCTGAAAGATGTTTCTAGGATTAGGAAGGGGGAAGAGAGGAGCCTCCAAAGTCTGGGTTTTGCAGTCCAGTAGTTATACTCAGATGGCTTTATTTCTTCTTGGAGATATTCTACCACAAAAGTATAATTGGTCTTAGTAGCCTGGAAAGCCTGTTCTGAAACTATTTCTTAGTTCAGAGAAAGAAGGAAAGAAGGACTGAGAGGGCTTGAAAAGGTCCAACAGGATAAGGGGACTGGTGCAAGGCAGGGGCAGGTCCCTGGGAAGAGCTGGGAGGGAGGTCTGAAGGAAATAAGCAGAGGTGGATGGGATAAAGCAGAATCCATCCATTCATTTGACAAATATTTACTGATGCTTTGCATGCAGTATATGTTCAACAAATGGCTAGAACTTGGAAGACAAAGAGAAGAGGAAATGGCAAAAATAGCGATGAGCAGTGTTAGCGGTGTAATTTCAGTCACAGTAATAGTAAAATGGGATAACATCTGTAAAGCACTTTGCAAGCCTTAAGATGCTATAGAAATACTTGCTATTTATTATTAATTTATTTTTATGAAGAATTTCAATGGTTATGAATATAATTCCTTTAGTTCATATTCATCTATTACTTATACATAATATGTATTATGTATGATTAATATAAAATCAAATTTTGATTTTATTGGTATGGGGATTTCCTAGATGAAGAAACCACCAATGCAGGTTGACCCCCTTCTCTGCAATTTACAGTCTTAGAGAACTGCCCAGAGCAATGAGAAGTGAAGTGGTTTGCCCAGGGTTACACAACACGTACTTGGCAATGGTGGGGCTTGAACCCAGGGCTGCCTGGCTCCAAGACCATACCTCTCTGTGTGCTACCTCACACTCATGAGCCCATCATAGTGAGTGACCTCAAATCAGCCGACTCTATCTAAGAACAGCTTTCCTTTCAATGGGGTGCCACGTATGTAAATAAGGAGGGTATCAATCTGCTCCCCCTCCCACCCCAGACCCATTCTGCCTTTTCCTCCCTGTCTCAGCTGACACTATTTCACAAGCCTAGATTGGACTCACCCCAAGTCTTCAGCAGATGAAATGCCCTCCCTTTCTTACAGGCCCAGCTCAGATCTTATCTCTTCCAGGTACTCTTTTTAGGGCTCTTTCTGGCTCTGATATTTGATGAATATGTGTGTATATATGCATATTTGTATAAATCCCTGTGTTGTGAGTGTTAAGGTAGAATCGTTTAGTTTAATGCTCACAACACAGGCTTCTCAAAACATGGAGAGTCTCTCTCTCCCCCCTCCCCCTTGTTAAACCCTATTCTTATCAACCTACGCCCACCCCCACCTCAACCCTGGTCATGAAAAGCATATTCTTTCAGCAACACTTTGAGTCTCCCCTAGTCCCTTACCACTCTAGCACGGAGCACATGGTCCTCCGTAAAGCAGGCAGTTGATAAATATTTGCTGAATTGGATCAAGAGAGACAACTTGTTGCAGCAGGAAGAACACGGGCCATAGGGCCTGGATTCCCAAGTTCTAGTCACACCTAACTCTAACTGTATACCCTGGCTAACCACTGGCAAGTCACTTAATCTCTGGGAGCTTCACTCTCCTCATCTGTAAAACATCAGCTAATAATCCTAGGGAAGTACTCCAAGAACGGCTAAGCAGTCATGGGCTGTTATTATGTGTGTGCGCTCTGCATCCTAATCCAGCAGTGTGTTAGGTTTCTTCATTCCAATTAAGTTAAAACCTGTTTCAAAGCATGGTTCCCCACCTCACCCCCCTAATATGTACACAGGAAGAGTTCCTAAGCACCCCTGTCCTCCCCCACCTCCACTCCCAGCCTCATTATATGTGATTAGAAAGGCAAAGAGGAACACAGACACACTCACAGACTCTAATTTTCTCTCATACTGAGAGAAAACAGCATCAGCCTCAAAAGGAAAGCATTTCCCCTAATCACCTGGGAGGCGTCTTCCACTTATTTGACTGTTAATAGAATTAGGGCTAGCTTAAAGGAATTGATAATCCCACTGTGTGCTGCTGGGACTAGGGGAGGTAAGGACTAAATGAGAATTACCCTGCCTTCATGGAGCTTGGTTTATAGGGGAGTGTGGCACATATACAGATAGCTACAATGCAAATCAATATATAAGAAGTACAAAGTGCCACTGGGGAATTAACAGTTGGAGCAAATCATAGAGGGCTTTCAATAGGGGATGGCATTCCAGGTACTGGGCACAGTGTGAGCAAAGGCAGGGAAGGAGGAAACTGTAGTTTTGTACAGAAGATGGTGAATCATCCAATTTATCTGGAGCTATAAAGGGGAATCATATGATATAGAAGAGACAAAGTAATATAATGGATAGAGAGCCAGTTTCAGAGTCAGGAAGACCTGGGTTAAAATCCCACCTCAGCCATAGTCTGGTTATGTGACTTACTTCCCTATGCCAATGAAACTATGTTTGGTTCCCTCAACCAAAAAAAAAATGAGGTAAAGTTGGAAAGGTAGAAATAGCCATGGAAATGGACCACGATGTCAGACTAAGGAAGTAGGACTTTACTTGGTAGACTTCAAGGAATCACTGAAAAGTTCTAAGCAGAAGAGTTGGTATGACATCTGTGCATAAGGAAAATGGGTCTGGCAGGGGTACAAAAGATGGATTAGAGGGAGGAGAGAACAGAAACAAGCAGACCTACGAGGAGGTAATTATAATAGTGTAGCACGTGCTAATGAAGGCTTCTACCAGAGTGCTGGCAATTCAAACAGAAAAGAAGGGGCTAATTCTGGAGATGCTATCAAGGCAGAATTGACTGGGTATGTTAGCTGCTGGAGAGTGGGGGGCAGCATTTAAAAAGATCTCTGAATCCTCAGTGCCAAGTATGTATGTATGTATGTATCCCATGCATGTATTGTATGTGTTGGGGTAGCTAGGTGGTGAAGTGGACAGGGCACTGGACTTGGAATCAGGAAGACCAGAGTTCAATTCCAGCCCTAGACCTTACTAGTTGTGTGATCTTGGCAAGACATTTAACCCTACTTGCCTTAGTTCCCTATCTGTAAAAATGGGGATAATAGTGGCACTTATCTCCTGAGGTTGTTGCAAGGATCAAATAAGATTTTAAAGTACTTGGCACTAGGAGCTACTGTATAAATGTTAGCTACTAATATTTTTGTTGCTGTTGAACTGAACTGAATATGGGAAGCAGGAGAGGGAAGAGTCAATGATAACCAAGGTCTTGAATATAGGAAACTGGGTGCATGCTGGTGCCAATGACCAGGCCAGAATCAAGTTGAAAGGGAGGGGAAGGATGGAGAGAAAGAGAAGAAGCGCTCAGTTCTGGATGAGCTGAATACAAAGTGCCAGTGGGATATCATGGTAGAGATGACCCAAAGGCAATGGAGCTCTGCAGTTTGGGAGAGAGGTCAGGGCTGGAAATACCCATCTGGGTAGAGATGCTTACTAAGAGAAAGAAACTGTGGATCAGGAATAGAGAAAGTGAAGAAAATGTGGTCAAAGATAAAAGGTGGCAGAAGAAATGGGGTGAGCCTCCCTTGTTGTTCAGTCATGTCTGACTCTATGGGACCCCAGTTGGGGTTTTCTTGACAAAGGTACTAGAGTGATTTGCCATTTCCTTTTCCAGCTCATTTTGCAGATGAGGAAACTTAGGCAAAGAGGGTTAAGTGACTTACCCAGGGTCACACAGCCAGTAAGTGTCTGAAGCTGGGTATGGACTCAGGTCCTTCTAACTCCAGACCCAGCACTGTATCCACTTTGCCACCTAGCTGCCCTTCCTACCTGAGGCTTAATCTCCCAAGCTGCTTACAACCTCCTCTGGGGAAACTGCTATATAGACATTTAGTATTTACTGGTCTCTGTTGGTCCCCCTCTTAAGAACTCCCCCTGATACAATGTCAGCTTCTTGGAGGAAGGGACCATTTCATTTTTTTCATCTTCATATCCTCAGTGCCTAGCACAATACCTGGCATACAGCAAGAATTTAATAAATGCTTGTTGAATGATTACAGCAAATATCACTCTCCCTGTTTTAGAGATGAGAAAACTGAGGCTCTGAGAAATTAAGTGATTTGCCTATGATCATAGGTTAAAGTACCCGAAGTATGATTCACATCAGGTCTCTTGCCTCCAAGTCAGCACAATTGTTTTTATTAAGATTGTTATCATGTTTGTAAAAAGAGGAAAAGAAACTAGTAGTGAAGCAGAGATCAAGTATATTCTAAAGAAAAGGGTTGGCTGTTGGGACGATGTCCTGGAGACAGAGGAAAGATACGGAATCAAAGGTGCTGGTAGCGGGTTGGGCTTTATAGAGGGGCTCCAGGGAGGAAGGAATGGCAATAGACACTAATGGGGTTCTAGGACTGGTAAAAGGAACCAGAAAAGACTGACACTGGTTAGTTTTTGCTTTTCTAGAAGCCTAAAGTGTAGGACTGGGAGGGTCTGGGAAGAGGGCAATGGGTCCAGAATAATAGTTAATGAGTAGATTTCAGACTTCAGGACTTGGAGACTTACATGGGACATGTTGGTTTTCTTCAATGATAAATAATATCCAATAGCCTTTATACAGCATTTTAAGGTTTGCAAAGTGCTGTAAATAGATCTCAAGGGATGCCATGTAGAAAGGGGATGAGTCTACATCTGCTTAGTGTTGGAGGCCAGAAGTAGGAGGTGAAAGGTACAGGAGTCACCCTCCAGCTCACCAGAGAGAACCATCAGGCAGAGGGACTAAGAGGATTCTTGCTCTGGGTAACAGGTCGCACTAGAGACCTCTGAGGCAAACCCATGTCTCTCCCGCTGAGCTATGGGTATTGGGGACCCCTCCCCCAGGATGCTGCCAGGCTCTTTGTCTCCCACAGCTGGGGCCTCCCCACATTCATTGGCAGGTGTAATTTGCATTAAAGTGTGCCTTGGCTGAAAGTGAAACAAGGCAGGCCCCGGTTTTGTTCTCGGGAAGCACTTTCGGTGTTAATTCCGATTTACAAAAAAGTTCTGGCCATTTGCAAGTTTTAAATGAGCGGAACAATGGAAAGTTCCTGTCTATCGATGAGGTTGTATTTTCCTCTAACATCAATAACTTTTCTTTCCTGAATTTGCTGCAATGGAAATCAGGTTTGCAGAAGAGGTCCTGAGGACTCAGGAGGGGATTGACCCTGAGCTTGTCATTTTCCTGAGTCCACACCACAGAGACAATACTAAATAATGACAGTTTCATGATCTGTGGCATTACTGACCTTCAGATCCATTCTCGGGAAAACCACTCCCATTTCCCATTGCCAGCTAGTTTCAGACCCACTGAGTACAGAGGGGAGTTGCCTTGCTTTCTAATATGTTGCCCATGGTCTGCACCTGTTTGTTAATATCCTAGAAGGCTACATCCAAAGGGATATGAGACATCATCGAGTCCATTTTTACAGAGAGGAAAACTGAGGCCCAGAGAAGGGAAGTCACTTACACAAAGTTGCACGGCTAGATAGCAGCAAAGCTATACTAAAACTCAGGTATTCTGATTCCTGGTCCTATTTCTTTACAATATGTAAATCAATGTTTTCTTTGTGAATTACAGGGGCACTGGGTTAGGGATATTTTGTGTATCCATGATTTAATATAAACACCAACCATTGACTTGGGAGGTAGTGAGCTCCAGAGATGGAGCTCCTCCTAGGTAAAGCAAACAGAGATGCTATGATGAGGGATTCTTTAAAAAAGTTTTAAAAAATGCATAGAATTTAAATACTCAAAATGCACCCCTCCACCACCACTTTTCTTGGAGGAGAGATGGTGGACTACGGATGCAGAACATGACATATGCTGTCAGATACGGTCAATGTGTTGATTTGTTTTGCTTGGACATATTTCCTTATTACAAAGTAGGGTTCTACTGTAAGTGTGGTGAGTGTCATTTGGAAGTGATAGGTATTTTAAAAAAGATGCATCAATAAAACATTTTATTGTTTTAATTATTATCAATGATTAATTATATAATTATTATATGACAGAACTATAAAAGTAATAATCGTTATTATTAATGTCTCCCCAAAATGATTTTGTATGTTTTTATAACTTATGTTTATTTATCTGTGAATGTGTTTTAACCTAAATAGAGTGTAAGCTCCTTGAAGTGAAGAGCTGCCTTGCTTTTGCTTTACCTGGGCTCAGATATTTAGAGCGGGAAGCAAGCTCTGAAGTCATTTGGTCCAACCCCTTCATTTTACAGATCAGGAAGCACTCCCACTGAGGTGAAGAGGCTTACTTAAATTCACACAGGTAGTAAGTGGCAGAGCTGGGATTTGAATTCAAATCTTCTGACTCCAAACTGTCCTCTTTCTACTACATATCACACTGCCTAGCATGCAGTACGTATTTATTTTGTTAACTGATTAAATTAAAAATAAAAAGACAAGTCACATATGTTACAAAGGAGGCTCAGAGTCTCCTTGGCAGCAGCTAGGTGGTACAGTGGATAGAGCCCTGGGCCTGGAGTCAGGAAGACCTGAGTTCAAATCCAGCTTCAGATACTTACTAGCTGTGTTGACCCTGTACAAGTCACCTAATTTGTTTCAGTTTCCCCATCTGTAAAGTGAGGATAATAATAGCACCTGCCTCCCAGGGCTGTTGTGAGGGTCAAATGAGATAATGTTTGCAAGATGTTTAGCATAGTGCCCGGTACCATTAGGTGCTACATGAATGCTTATTCCCTTTTCCTCTTCCATGGCGGACAGCAGACACAGGAGGCATAAATTTTATACCGTAACTAGAATGCACAAACACCTTGTCCTGACTTTGGGGGATTCTCTAGCTTGGGAAGTCTCTGAGTAAAGGCTAGTGGCCTCCTGGTCAGGGGCACTAGAAAGGGGACTCCCATAAGGTGGGAGACTGAGCTAGCAGAGCTTTCTGACCAGTGCTTCTTGATTCTACATCACACTGTGGCCCCAGATCCAGAGGCAGTGTTTTCAATGAAAAATGACCATTCATTGCCCTTGGCCATGAATCTTCCTAATACCTGTCTGGGCATGGGGAACATCTCCATCACATAATCCTGAAGAGTGATTTCCACTCCTGGGGGACCTTCTGAATGAGGGTTCACCTGTGGGTGAGAGACACACAACATGCAGAATATGTCACGGCTGGAAGGGTCCATGGAGGCCATCCCAGCCCAACTGACTCATCTTATAAATGAGGAAACTTAGGCCCAGAATGAAGGAAGGCACTTATCCAAGGCCACACAGCTACCTGTTAGTGGGAGAGTCAGAATTCAAAACAAATCCTCCGAATCCTCATTGAGAACTCTTAACGTTGCCCCACAGAACCTCTCTATTAATTTTACCCAGCAGTCCTGGGCCATTCAAAGACTTTTAAATTCTAAGCAGTGGGACCAAAGTGTTCCAAAGGGCCTTGGGAATAGTGTCCATAGTTTCCTGTTGGACAGGTTGGGGCTGGTGGTTCAGAGAGCCATGGATGGAGGGGGAAGGGAAGAGGCAAATTGATCTATGAGTCCTCTCTTGGTGGCTCTGACCAGTTTGTTGCATTCTTGCCCTACACTTTTATGTCCCCAAGTTTCATGTCAGAGATCTGGAGGAAATCTGGAAGGTTAGAGGAGGGCTGGATATTAAGTCTTGGAACATTTCTGAGATGTGCTGAGAGGGGTTACTGGCACCTTTGTCAGCTGACGAGCAAGAGCAGACTCTCTAACCCCTGGAGAATTATCCTATGGAGATTCTGGGGAGCCACTCTGAAGTGGTGACCATTGTCTAATATCAGAAGACCAGGATCACAGAAGATGGGGGCAATGAGGCAGATAAACAAGGGCTCTTAGTGATCACTGCTTCTCTTTTTACATGCTTACAAACCATCCCTCTAATAGTAGATTTTGTCCAACTCACCAGCCTACTGTTTGCAACTCAACCCTCTTTTCTTTTTTTGAGGAAATAGTCTTATTGGGAAGGGGAAGAAGAGACAGATACATTATAGACAGCATCCATATGCTGACTATGACCCTGCTAGCGGGAGTCATATTTGTTTGGTTCTAGATAGTTGGAAGGATGGGAAGTGTGGCAGTCTATTCACAGCCTGCTGTATCAGCAGTCACTGGGAGGTTCAGACATCCTTCCTTAAACAATCTCACGTTCTATCACTACCAATACAGACCCTTTAGCAATGTACTTAAGAGGGTGATTGACTACTAAGGGGGATATTTTGAACAGGATCAAGGTTGGAAGAGCAGCCATGCCTTGATTTCCTCCCCCCAAACCCCTCAGACACCCTGGGCTCTGGCCTGCTAGCACAAGAGAAGAGAGCTGGGAGACAGGAGGGGAGATGTCAAACTCCCTAGATAACAAAGGTTAAACTATTTAGACTGGCCTTTTGAGTCTTCAATAATTTAGAACCACTCTACCTTTCCAACTAAATCTCTCATAGCTCCATTCCATGAACGCCATACTTGAACCAAACTGGACTATTAAATGTGCCCTCATAAAGTCCTATCTCCAAGTCTTTGCTCATGCTGTTTCTTCCAAATGGACTACATTCCCTGTCATTTTGGCCAGCTGAAATTCTAGTTATTTTTTTTAAGGCTACCTTCAAATATCATATCTTGCAATAACCTACTACATAAGTCTCTCCCTACTCCAATCTATCCTCCACTCAGCTGTCAAACTGAACTTCCTCAAGTATGGGTCTTTCTTCTTCTTCTTCTTTTTTTTTTTTTGCTTTTATATATTGCTACTTCATTTAAATTTTTTCTCAATTACATGTAAAACAATTTTTAATTCATTTTTTAAAATTTTGAGTTCCAAATTCTCTCCCTCCTACCCCCCTTCTTAAGAAGGCAGACAATTTGATATAGGTTATACATGTGCAGTCATGCAAAGCATACTTCCATGTTAACCGTGATGCAAAAGAAAACACAAAAAATAAGAAAAATAAAGTAAAAAAGTATGCTTCAATCTGCAATCAGACTCCATCAGTTCTTTCTCTGGGTATGGATAGCATTTTTCATCCTAAGTCCTTTGGAATTGCCTTGGATCACTGACTGTATTGCTGAGAATAGCTAAGTCATCCCAACTGATCATTGTACAGTATGGCTAGAAGTTCTGACTTTTCATTAAACTCCAGTGGCTCCCTATTGCTTTCAGGATCAAACAGAAAAGCCTCTGTTTGGCTTTTAAAGTCCTTCACAAGTTGGCTCTTTCTTGCCTTTCCAGGTCTCATTCCCCTCCATGTACTCTACAGTGCAGTGACGCTGGCCACCTGGCTGTTCTGAGACACGGAACTCCATTTTCAACTCAGCATTTTTACTGTCTGTCCCCCAGCCTGGAACGATCCCCTTCCTCATTCTTACCTCCTGACCTCCCCGGCTTCCTGCAAGCCTCTGCCAAGGTCCTACCCTCTGTAAGAAGCTTTTCCCATTCCTGCTTAATCCTGGCACCTTCCTCCTCATTGGAGGAGATTACCTCCAGTTAACCCTGGTTGTTTGCATGATGTCTCTGTCATTAAGCTATGAACTCCTTGAGAGCATGGGCTGTTTGTTGTCTTTCCCGTATCCGTAGCACACAGCCGGGTGCCTGACATATGGTAGGTGCTTAATAAATGCTAGCTGATTTGACTCAACTCTTCCAGGAAGCCTTTTCTGACTCCCCACCCCCACCATCCTTCAATAATGACTTTCTTACCTCTTTTGAGTATACTGCTTTAATGCACTTATCATATACTTGTATTATACAGGCCTACAAGAGGCAGCTAGGTGGTGCAGTGGATAGAACTGGGGTCAGGAAGACTCCTTTTCCTGAGTTCAAATCTGGCCTCAGATGCTTTCTAGCTGTGTGACCCTGGGTGAGTTACTTAACTTTGCCTCAATTTTCCCTCATCTGTAAAATGAGCTGGAAAAGGAAATGACAAACGACTCTATTATCTTTACCAAGAAAACCCCAAATGGAGTCATGAAGAGTTGAAAATAACTGAAAAATGTCTCCATCACAAGTGGGTCCAGCCTTTGGCTGTATATTACAGTCACCTATGTTTAGCCATGAGGTGGAGACTATCTATACCTTATCTGAGCACAGTGCTCCAGATTGAATGAATGAATGAATGGACTTCACCTGAGGGATACCTTGCAGAAAGCAGGGAGAGAAAACTGGGCTTGCTGAGGAAAAGGGTTACTTGCTTTCTACTTGACAACAAATGTGTTGCCTTCAGAATTAACATGTGAGATAATTAAAACCATCTTTCCAATGAATTTATTATAGGATATTCAAAGCTAATTATAAATTCTCTGTTGCTAATCCCTTGCAGTTTGCTAATGCAGTGTTGAAATCTCTTTGGCCACACTTGTTTAAATTATTCATTAGACACAGCAACAGTTGTGAACGGTAATTTAAATTGACATCTCATGAATATTCAATTAGCACAATAAACATTGGAATGTTTTACTGCAAACTATTCAATATTTTGTCTTCTCTTCCATATTTACACATTTGTATTAACTCTTGAGAAAGGTGTGGCCTGTTTACATCACTGATCACCCTGAGAACACCAAGTCTGCTATGTCATTACCTTCAGCCATAATCTGAATTAGATAAACCTTTGGAAGGCTTCCTTAATATGGGCAGACCTTAGTGCTAGGTCTGGTTCTACCTGCTTGGCTGGAAAGATCATTCTGACAATCCCAGAGAGGGCCTCCTCCTCCCAGAGTCTGAGTCTCAAAATAGCCCTAAGCATTTATTTGTACAATTTGCTGAGGAGGTCTGAAGGACACTGTACTCCCAAGTTCCAGTGAAGAAGTCATGTTCACAATGGATATCATCTGCCTCCAGGTCATCCAGTGGAGGTTTCTCAGACTTGACCTCAGAACTTATCTGTTGGCTCAGTCATTAGCAGAGTCAATGGAACATCCTGGCCTCTTTCTCTCTATGGATGGAACACCACTGGATTAGCATTAGTATCCTATCATCCTGTTGCAGGGATAGCCTTTGAGGTTTCAGACACTTTTGTCCCCAAGGGCCTAGAAGCCAGTTCTGCCATACAAGGCTTGTTAGGCCATCTTCATCAATTCAGTCCACAATGGTAGATCCATTCTCAACATTACCCATTATGATAAAGTGACTACTTATTGTGTGAAGGGAATTCATAGGATATCATAGGATTTAGATTGGGGAGAGGAGTGCCTTAGAGGTAAGCTAATCCAACCTCCTCATTTTGTGGAGAATAATTCACTGAGTGACGCTGGAGGAGTCCTTTACTCTTTTTTTTGCAAGACAATTAGGGTTCAGTGACTTGTCCAGGGTCACACAGCTCACATGTGTCAAGTATCTGAGCCCAGATTAAAATTCAGGTCCTCCTGACTCCAGGGTGGGTGCTCTATCCACTGTGCCATCTAGCCATCCCTAGTCCAAGGTCACACCAAGGTCACACAGCTGGCATTCAGAGGTTCCCTGAATCCAAAACCATAGATCATTCTGTACCACAAGATTACAGAGGAAGAAGAGAGTACTCTCTACATAGGAAGGGCCTGTGTCTTTTATGGATAAGATCAAAGATCCAGAGCTATCAGGTACCAAGTACAATTCACTCATTTTACAATTAAGGAAACTGAGACCCATGGAGATTAATGGCTTGCCCAAGATCACATACTTTGTTAGAGACAGAGACAGGATTTGAATTCGGATCCTCTGATTCTAGTATGAGATTAAAATAAGCACATATTTATAGTGTTCATCAGGGTCAGCCACGATATGGAGCAGCAGGGAGAGCACTGGACTTGGAGACCTGGGTTCTAATCTCAATGATGCCATCCTTTAACCTTGGTGAGTCTTAGTTTCTTCCTCTAAAATAAATTTGTATTAGCTACTCCCTTTCAGCTTTTAATTCTATGACTAGGACTAACTCACTGGGTGGCCTTGGATAAGTCTTTTCCTCTCCTGTAGGCCTCTGTTTCTTCCTCAAGAGAAAAGCAAGCCTGAACATGTTATTCTCCCTTGCTCAAGAAGTTTCAGTGGCTCCCTATTACCTCAAGGATAGGGTAGAAACTTGTCTTTCTTCCATTTAAAACCTTTAACAAACTGGCTCCAACTCATATTTCTAGACTGACTGATCACACATCCTTATAATGTATTCCATATTCCATCCAAGCTGGCTTACTCACATTCCATTTCCCACTGTCACCACTTTGCAGACTCTCCCTATTCTCCTCTGCTTCATGGAAGCCCTAGCTTCTTTCAAAGCACAGCTGATGGGCCACCTCCTCTGGGAGGTCTTCCCTGATCCTCTTCCAGTCAAGATGCCTTGAATTTATTCTGCCTATACCAATGAAATCACAGGTTCAATCTTTATCTATTTTGTACATATGCTTATCTGTGCACACATTACTTCCCCTTAGTAGAATATAAGTTCTTTGACAGGGACTACTTTGTTTTGTCTTTGAATCATCAGGATTGAATACAATGTCTGGCTCATGGTAGGTACTCACTTGTAGGCTTACTGAATTGAATTGAATGAAGAGGTTTTCATTTTATGGTCCATTTCAGTTGTAAAAGTCAAGAATCATATGCTTTCCTGAGCAAATTTTAATAGTTGGGGGTGGGGAAGAGAGCCCTAGGTCCCAAGAAGGGAGAGGGGCCTCACTGGGGAAGGTGTGGTCACCAGACAAAGGCCTCCCACTCCACAGTTTGCCCAGGACTGTGGCACCAAGTGTACACTGATCAATGTATGCTGAATTACTGAGGCAGGCTCTGGGTGTGAATCGCTGCCCACTTAGAGTAAAACCTTGATGACCCAGAACCCACTGAACTCAGCTCCTAAATATGGAATTAATTAAAAATGGAATTATTTTGGGAGAGAGGGATAGCTTCTCTTTGGTGAGAAAAAAAAAAACCCAAATGGTAGAAGCTGTATGACCTTGGGCAAGTCACTTAAATTTTCTGGGCCTCTATTTCTTCATTGGAATAAGAAGGAATCTAGACTTGACCTTTAAAGTCCCTTCCAGTTCTAAATCTATGATCTTGGGATAAGGAAATGAACTGAGAATAGGGATACTTGGTGATGGTTACTCTAAAGGGACTCTAAAAAGTCCTCTGCCTGGCATTTCAAGTGCTGCCTAACCTGGTCCCTTCCTACCTTTATTATACTTCCTACACATTATTTTACCTTCCACGAAGGCTATGACTTGCTGTTCCCCACACATGACGTTCTATCTCCGGACTCCATGACTTTGCACTGTCTCCTGTGTTTGGAAGGCTCTCCTTCCTACACCCTGCCTCCCAGCTTCCCTGGATCCCTTCCAGACTCAGTCTAAATCCCATGTTCTGCAGGAGACCTTTCTTGATCTCCTCAGGGGCTAGTGTGTTCCTCTCTCAGATCACCTCTCATCTACCCTGCACATACTTTTACATATTCTTTCTCCCAACGGACAGTGAGCTCCTTGAGAGCAGGAGCTGGTTTTCCTTTCCTTTGTATCCCTAGTACTTAGCACATTGTCTGGTACACCGTGAATACTTAATAAACATTTGTTGATTGACTGATGGCATTGGGGGTGGGTAGAGAAACAATATTTGCTGAATACTTTAGGACCAGTACAGGTTCAGTCCAGTGTCTTCTCCATCTCTAGCCCTGGCATTAACCACTGAGGTTTAGAATGATGACCTGAGGCTCTATAGGGTCTTTAATCAAGAAGCACACTCCTGAACACCTGGCTGAACTAAGGCAAGAAGAGTGGGCTTCCACATTCTGAAATGGAGATTTTAGTGCTTTACCATTTGCTTGGCTTATTGTAACAGCTTCCTCCTCCTTGTCAATCCATTCTATACAGACTGCCTAAAGAGTCTTCCTTATGCACAGGTCTAAGCATGCTACTCCCTGGCTCAAAAACCTTCAGTGACTCCCTGTTACAGATGGGATTAACTGGAGTTCCTTTGACTGGCATTTAAGACTTTCCACAATCTGGGTCCAACCATCTTTGCAATCCTATAGCTTCCTCTGGGTAGCTTGGTGGTTCAGCGGAGAGTCCAGGGCTTAGAATCAGGAAGAGAGAAGCCCAGCACTCTCATCAGGTATTTCAATGTTTCTGCAATAGCCATTCCCTTGTTTCTCAGAAACAGAATGTTCTGAGACACCCAGCCATTTCATGGCATAAAAGGGCTGCTAGCAACGGGATGATCCACAGCTGGGAGACAATGCAATCACCAGACAGATCATGGCTCAGCTGCTTGGTGAATTCAGATGTCATCTCTTGCTCTCAGCAGCTCAGCCTCACTTGTTTCCCGAGACACTCTTCTCCCTGGACTGAACTGTGTTGAGGTTCCATCGGCCTAATCCCTTCTGACACTGAACCTGGAGACAGGCTTCCAGAAGAAGCCTCCACTGTTAAGATCCAGGGCCTGCTACTGCCAGAGGCTCAAACCTCCAAGGCCTGGACCACAAAGCAGACCCCTTAGCACTCCTGGTAATAACTATGTTTTCTTAATGGGTACTTCCTTGAGACAGGCCCTTAAGCCATGAAAGAGAAATGAACTCTCTGTCCCTGCTGCCAATACCACTGGTTTGGCTATTGGATATCCTGATGATCTAACAAAGACTTTTTACTGGCTGTTGTTCCCCTCCCCCACCCTTTACCTGGAGCCTGTTCTGCTATGTGTCTCTAAAAATGGTTCACATTTAAATAAAAAAAGACTAATTCCCAGCACATACACCTACTTCACAGAACAGTCAGCATAACTCCTACTGTAGGACACATACAAAGCCCCTGGAATTTCCCATTGTGCTACAGGCTTTCTGCCTTACTGTGTATTTTTTTTGCAGCAATTCTACTCAGTGGACTGTGCATGGAGGGTAATTTATATGTGAGGCTGGCACAAAGGATGTTAGAAGAAAGCAATTTATTGCAGTTTCATTGAAAACTAAACTAGAGCTGTCTGAGGATTAGTGTTTCTATCTCTTTGGGATGGAAGGGGCTATTGCTGAAGGCTGTGGCCCATCTTGGTTTGGGAATATGGGCTGGGGAGGAAAGGAGATGCTGCACCACGGCATTTAGAGCTGGAGAGGAATTTAAAAGATGATCTAGTCCAATCCTTTCATTTTGCACAGTTAGTGGGTGTAACATGGATGAAGATGGAGCAAAGGAGACTGAGAAAGAATGGTGAGACAGAAGAACTAAGACAACAGTATTATGAAGATTTCCCATCCCAGAGGAGAAGGTGAGGTCAGGAAGGAGGGTACTGGGGAAGAGCCATTCCATTAGGCAATTAAGAGAGCACTGGCAACTTTGGAAAGAGAATTTCAGCTGAATGATGAAGTCAGAAGTCAAACTGTAGGAAATAGAAGTCCCAAGTCAAGATGACTTTTTCTAGATGTTTACCAGAGAATGGAAGATGGATTTAAGAGGACAGCCAATGGGGATAGTAGGATCAAGTGATGATTTTTGAGAATGGGGGAGACATGGGCATGTTTGTACCAAGGAAGGTGCCAGTAGATAATGAAAAACTGAAGTTTAGAGAGAGTGAGGATGAAGGTGAGAGGAGTCTGCTGGAGAAGATAGGATGGGGCAAAGAATGTGCAGAGGGTTTAGCCTTGGGAAAGAGGGCTTTTTTCTTCAATCAGAGTTTGGAGTGAAGGAGAACATAATGGGGGATTATATCAGAGGGATGCAGGATAAGGAGATGGGAGGAAAAGGGAGCTTATGATACTTGGGCTAATTTTTTTTTCAGTGAAGAATAAAGGTCCTTAGGTGGGAGGGTAGTGGAAGGGGGTGCTGAGAGAAGCTTGAAGAAGGAGAAGATTTGCAACAGCCACTGCTGTGAATGGGATGGAGAATTAATTAGAGAGGAGTAGCAGTAATGCCTTGTTGTGGTGAGGACCCAAATGATTAGATAACATACATTTGTAGTGGACCTAATTAACATGGCTTCACAATTTTCTCCAGCTCTGTCAGTAGTATGTGCATAGGAATCAAGGAGAAGGATGATGGGAAGAAACCTGATCAAGGGCAGAGGAATCAAGTATGGAGCTGAGTTGGTTCACCAAGAGGTGAGACAGGGAAGAAAGAAGAGTGTAGCCAGCATAGATGTGATCTCCTGGGAAAGAACTGGAATGGAAGCAGGGAACATGTATTTTGTTGTTTTCGTTTATTCATTATATGTTTTTATTTCTAAATAAATGCTCTTTCCAGCTTCTCTTATCTGCAAGTTATGACCATGACAATAATTTTGGGAAATCTTCCCTTTTGTCTTATAAATTCAACACACTGTAATTTGTATCACAAAAAGTTATGTCTATTTTTCCCCAGTAGACTAAGAAGGGTCTGGGGGAGACAAAAATAAATATGGCATGATCCATATCTCAGGCATTTTACAGCATTTAAAAAATAGTATTTTATTTTTCTAATTACAAGTAAAGACAGTTTATAATATTCATTTTTTATAAAATTTTGAAGAACATGTATTTCTTAAGCACACATGCCAGGTGTTGTGCTAGGTATTTTATAAATATTACATCATTTGAAATAATACTGGAGATCACAGTGAGGACAAAGAGCAGGGTTAAGGATCATAAGGCATAGAGAAAGATGGAGTGGGCAAAGATTATGATTGGATAAAGATATTTCTGAGATACCGAATGTGCAAGTCCAACACTTGTGGGTGCTGGTGAGATTGGGGTATGAACAACCCAGCCTGCAGCTGAGGTGGAGTGGAGATCCTGGAATCTGAGTTGAAAGAGGAAGTGGGAAGTCTGGGTACATTAGGGCATCCCCTGGTATGAGGGTATTTGTTGAGGTGGAGAGAGAGACAGTGAGCCAGGAACTAACCCACTGAAGAAAGATAAAGTATCCCCGGGGAGGCAAAGCAGGGTGTGTCAGTAGATAACAGTCACCAGGATCTGGACTGATAAAGTTGGAGAGAGTGACCCTCAAAGAGAAAGTTGCTGCATGAAAGTAGTGGAAGGAGAGTCTGGAAGTGGCAGTGGGGAGCAAGGAGTATTCTGATTTTCTATCTCACAAATCAATAGCAATGCTTCTTAAATTGAAGTATCATCTGTAATCATGCTCAACTGTGGCCTAATCCCAGGGCAATTTCCTCCTGGCTCCAAAACAGCTAGGCCATCTCAATCTCTACGTGTTCCCCTCCCTCTTCCTCACCTCCAGCAATCCCCTGTATTATTTCTTGTGACCAAGAGAGTCCAAGTAGGTCCCTGGGGACAATTACATGGCTGCCAGTGTTTCTGAATGAAGGATATCTGGGGGGTCCATTTCATCCTCCCATGCCCAGTCCTACTGGTGGTAATGATTATCTTGTATAAAAGGAAAACAGGAGAACATGCTCTTGGCCCATCTCAGGCCCAAACCTTTAATTCAGGCATCGAGGGGCTCAATCACCTTTCTTTAACCTCTCATAGGTGGGGGTTGTTCAGCTGCAACAGGAAGGGTAAATGGAGAGAACTCCCCAGTGTGCTTGGTTAGGATGGGGAGCCCATCCAATGAATTGGATGAGAGATACTCTCTCTCAGGTCTCTACTATCTGGATGGGCAATCTTACGCCAACCAAATGAACCAGAGAATTTGCTTCTCTCTGTATTGTGATTGATCCTTGGGTAATATGAGCAGATATGTTTCAACTGCTCCCTCTTTCCCTCTTTGAGGAGAGTCTATGAATCCTCATATGCTATTCTTTTAATATTAGGGCAACCAAATTTGCTCTGACAGGAACTGGCTTGAAAATGAACCCCAGCAAAATATACATCTTAGAAATACCATCCTGTGCTAAAGTAAGCAAAACCCTTGTCCTTTCTTTAATGCCTCATCTCACACACATGGTGCTCACACACTAGAGTTAACCTCTAGCAAATCAGCTGCACAGTCTCTGCCATCACGTAAGTGAGCGTCAGATTATTTCAGCAGGGGGGGAGATTGGAATAGTGGAGAGAACATTGGAGTTGGGGAGAACTGAGTCTCAGTCATGCCTCAGATCACAACAGATTACAACAACTAGCTGTGTCAACCCTGGCCAAGTCACTTAACCCTCTACCTCAGTTTACTCAGATGTAAAATGGGGATAATAGCACCTACCTTGCAGGGTTGTTTTGAGGATTCTATCTATTTGGAAAATATATGAATGATAGCCACTAATGCCATTACATAGGTTATTTCTGCAGAGTTGGTATAGTGGATCAAGAGCTGGACCCGGAAGCAGGAAGACTTGGGTCCAAGCTCTAACTTTGATACTTGTAAGGTGTGTGACCTCAGAATAGGAAAGTCCCTTAGCCTGAGGTTCTCTGAGTCTGTTTTCCAGATTTATAAAACGGGAGCAAAAATACCTTTAGAACCTACCTTTGTGAGGTTTAAATGATATATTGAGCTTAAAGTGATTAGCAAGCATAATATAAAAAGTTCTATATAAATGTCAGCCATTATTTATTGCACAGGAAAAAAGAAATCTGTGGAAATTAGAGCAGGACGTAGTGATGAAGTCACTCTAGGCAGAGACCTGAGTTCAGGTCCTGGTTCTTCCACTAACTTATTATGGGCCCTTGACTAAGCCTTTTTTTATCACTGTAGACTTTAGTTCTCTATCAAAGTAGTCAAAAGGTAGCTAGGTGGAGCAGTGGACAGAGCATCAACCCTAGAGTCAGGAGGACCTGAGCTCAAATTTGGCCTCAATCATGACCTAGCTGTTTGACCCTGAGCAAATTATTTAACCCTATTTGCCTCAATTTCCTCATCTGTAAAATAAGCTAGAGAAGGAAATGGAAAACCACTTTAGTATCTTTGCCAAGAGGGGCAGCTAGGTGGCACAATGGATAGAGCATCAACCCTGGAGTCAGGACGACCTGAGTTCAAATCCCTCCTCAGACACTTGGCACATTAGCTGTGTGACCCTGGGCAAGTCACTTAACCTTACTTGCCTTGCAAAAAAAAAAAGTATCTTTGCCAAGAAACTCAGAATGGGATCACAGAGAGTCTGAAACAATTCAACAACACAGGATTCTGAGGTCTCTTCCAGCTTTGACTTTCTATATTAAATTAGAGTTACTACTAATTCTTATCAATTAAAGCCTGCAAGTATTCATCTGTTAACAGCTGTCACATGCCTACCCTTGGTCTAGGCCTAGGAAAGATACAAATATCCAATACATGCCGTCATGGGGCTTACATTCGTATTGGAAAGCCCCACCTCACTATACATCAAAAATTTTTTTTTTGTAGTAGCAAAGAACTGGAAACCGAGAGGGTGCCAACAGTTAGGGAATGGCTAAACATATCGTCATATATGAATGTAATATTACCGCACTGTGAGGAATGGTTTTAGAGAAACTTGGGAAGCCTTGTATGAACTGATGCAGAGTGAAGCGAATAAAACCGAGAGAATAATTTGTATAATAACGACAGCGTTATAAAGACAAACAACTATGAAAGATTTACTAACTGATCAATGCAAAGACCAAGATTCCAGAAGACAGATGGTGATCTCTGCTACCCACCTCCTGACAGAGAAGCGACAGCTTCAAATCGCAAAGTGAGGTATACATTTTTGGACACAGATAATGTAGGGGTTTGTTTTACTTGACTATAGTGTCTGATGTTGGATTTGAACTCAGGTCCTCCTGACTCCAGGGCCAGTACTCTATCCAGTGTGCTACTTGGCTGCCCCCCTTAAGGGACATAGTTATCCCTTATACATCCTGGGGATTAGAGGTGAGGTGCCACCCCTCCCTCCAATTTGGAAAATCCGTGTAAAATTTTTTGACCCTCCCTTCATACCTAAGAAGTCTGAATTTTTTCTTTTTCTTTTATGGGGGGGTTTATAGTACCTTATTGTAAAATTTGGGTTAAGTATTTGGTCATAGGCTCTGTGTCATCTTCTAGCCTTTGAGTGTGATCTATGGCTTCCACAAAACTCCCCAAATTCTCCTTTAATTTCTTATGCCAACCTGTGATACGTGAAACTATGATGGGGAAAGTTGCAGTGTTGAAGGGATAACTGTATTTGTTATGAAGGGTCTTGCTTATATTTCTGTTTTCATCTAAAAGGGGAAAGAGGGAAAGAAGGCAAATGCTGGTTAACTGAAAGATAAAAGAAAATGGAAAAACAAAAGTATTGTGGTCCCAACAGGAATTGTGGCCAGAAATCAGTACTGGTGAGAATTTAATGGAAATGATCACGGAAGAGTTGGACCTCTGAGGGGCCTTGAAGGTCTCAAATATGTCTAACAAATTTCTTCTGAACAGCTACATGAGTATCAGGTGCTTACATTTAAATTTGGAACCCCATATAAAAGTGGGCAGGCACTGGCAAGTTAGATCAGAGAAAGAATATCAGACTTGAAGTCAGAGGTCTTAGCCGTGAATCTTGGGTCTGCTCCTAGGGATTGAAGGGAAAGTGGTTGAGAGATTGGCTTATGCTCCCAGTGCCTAATCCTGAGAATAAAATGCTTAGTGTTAAGCTTGGAAGTCCTGGGTTTGACTGTTCACCAGTGGGCACTGCCCACAAGGTTTCTTTGGCAGCACTTTGCTATTAGCACAATCACTGAGTCTTTTAGGACACTGAACCATCTGGATAAAAAGGGAATAATTCATCCCTTCACCTGGATTTATATGATGCCAAGGAGGTAGAATGCTGCAGTGGGGAGTGTTGAAGTTGAACCCAGGTCCTCTGGCTTCCTTTAACACTACCTAGTGACCTTGGGTAAGTCACTTCATCTCTCCAGGCATCAGTTTTCTCATCTGTAAAATGAGGTGGGTTGAACTGGATGACCTCTGAGGTCCATTCCAGGTCTCAGTCTATGATTCTGTGATCACAGTTCTAAATCTGTCATTCCCTTTCCCCCATGTGTTCTTGGAAAGTAGAAAGGAGTTATTCTGAGTTCCTATAGTGGTTGTTGTTATATTCAGGTCAGGGAATCCTTTCCCTCAGTGCCTCAGTTTTCCCATCACCAGGAGTAGGAGGGTTTTTTCTGTCCTTCAAGCTCCGAGGATGCCATGGACAGCTCTGCAGCAGAGCTGCACTAAAGCTAGGTCTAAACTAGCAAAGTCAAGGGCAAAGCTGAGAAAATTACCTAGATATTTCAAGTCTATAAAAAAACCCCCATTTGTCTGAAGTATTCAGATAATTTAAGGAGATCTTCCTTCCTTCCTTCCTTCCTTCCTTCCTTCCTTCCTTCCTTCCTTCCTTCCTTCCTTCCTTCCTTCCTTCCTTCCTTCCTCTTTCTATCAATCCATCCATACTAGCTATACTAGTATTATTCAGATTCATGGGAGGCTTATCATGAGCCAGAGAGGAACTTAACAGACCATCAAGTCTAAACCTCTTCATTTGACAGAAGAGGAAACTGGGACTCAGAGAAAGAAAGTGACTTGCCTCAAATCAGAGAGCAAGCTCACGGCAAAGATAAGAACAAGGACAGAGGTTTCCAGAAGGCCAGACTTGGTCTCTGTTCCTCATATCCTAATATCCCATTTGAACAGGTATGAAGAACCCTACTCTATTATCTCTATTGTTTTCCACTGCATTGTTTTAATAAACGTCCTCTGTACACTGTTCATTTCCTTGGCTTCAATAATTCATACACTCTATTTTCTCGAGTTTTAATATTTAGATGATGTTCAGTTTATGTTACCATCTTTTATGAAAGCTCTGATTTCAAAACTGACAAACCCATTAGATGCAAAAATAAATAAATAGCAAAAAATAGCAAGAAAGTGAGACAGAGTGGGTGAGAGGGAAAGAGAGAGAGATAGAGAGAGACAGACAGAGATGGGGGAAGGAGAAGAGGGGGAGAGACAGAGACAGAGGGAGAAAGAGAGGGTAAAGAAGAGGGAGAAAAGAGAGAGAGAGACAGAGGGGGAGAGGAAACAGAGAAAGGGGAAAGAGAGATAGAGACAGAGAGGGATGAATATACAGAGACAGAGATGGGAGGAGGGAGAGGAAGAAAAGGGGAGAGAGAGATAGGGAGAGAGCAAAGGAGAAGGAGAAAAAGAGAGACAGAAGGGGAGACAAGGGGGGAAGGGGGGGAGAGAGAGACAGAGAGAGAGAGAGACAGACAGACAGAGAGAGAGAGAGAGAGAGAGAGAGAGAGAGAGAGAGAGAGAGAGAGAGAGAGAGAGAGAGAGAGAGAGAGTTCTTATTAGCAGCCCAGTATGAGGGAAAAATGACTTCAATAAATCCCAAGTTTTATGTGAGTGAGACACTGCGCAGAGAAAAGATGGTTTCTCCGACATACAGATTGTACATTAAAAGCTCATTTTCAGAACATGATCCTGAATATGCACTTGGAGAAGAGGCCATTACGAGGAGTCATTTTGAAGCTGCATTTTACAAATTTTGCTGCTACTTCCTGAGAGTTCAACTTAGCAGCAGCACAGTGGCAGTGGCTGCAGCAAGGCATGTGGAGAGCAGATTTCAGAGTGATTAACTTCGCGGAGCACAACAGCCAGCACTTTGGCAAACTGTCAACATATTGAAATGGATATTTTAATTACACTCCTAATATACACACGCTGCTGCTCTGAGCCTAATCCCTGGCATCGCGCACACATGGGTTATTTACCGCCCCGATTATGGGCCTACACAAGTTTGCCAGCAGAGGTGGAGTGTTTTAAGTGACTATAAAACATGGCAGCATTGCTTGGCATATATCGAATGGTGGCAAAAGTAAAGCTTGCCCAGGCAAGGACTCAGAAACCCCCAATGAAGCAGACAGCTGCTGATCATTCCTTGCAGGTGGGTGGCAAATGGAGGAGTATCCTTTATAGCTTTGTTCTGGGCAACATAAGTCCACATCTGGTTCCAGATTCCTTGACATCTGCACTTTTGCAGCTGTGTGCAGTGGAGGGAATTAGGAGGAATGCAAAGGAGCAGAAGTCTAACTAGGGTCGGGCGAATTGAGCTTTGTTTCAGGGTGCCAAATTGAGAGGGCATTGATAACACTGGTTGTTCTTCAGCAGTTTGGAGACAACAGGCTTTAGCACCTACTTAGCATGATTCTTATAATCAGAAGCTATTGGGATTATATGGTCCCTTCCTCAGTGGCACCTAGCACCAAGAAGGTACTTAGTAAATGCCTGATGATTGACTGGAGTCCCATTTATGTCTTGGTTATATTCAAAAGAATTATCAGTGAATCTGGCTGCTGGAAGGTGAGCTGGTTCAAATATCCTAGATGTGAGACAAATTCAGATATTCCCAGATTTACTGGGGGCAGGAGAAGGGGCGTACAATATGATGTTATCTCCCAGATGAACCCCCTTCTAGCCCCCTTCCCCGCCTGATTACACCCTCACTCCCTGAAGTGATGGGGGAGAGGTGGGGTTTGTATTGCTTGCACAGGAAAAAAACCCTGCTAATTAGAGCTCACTAAGAGATTTAGCATGGTATACTGGGGGAAAAATGAGAAGTTAAGGATGCTAAATCTAGTTCCATCTGTGTCCCAACTCTGTTACTAACTCACTGTGTGACTTTGGAATAGTCACTGCCCCATTCTGGGCCTCAGTTGCCTCCTCTCTTAAATGAGGGGTTCAGATTGGATGGACTTCCCAGATCTTACATTCTATATTTTATGAGTGACTATGGGGATTGTTTTGGGTCATGATATCATACAGCAAGAGCTTAAAAGGACCTTGGAGATCATCTAAGTCAATCCTTTCATTTTACACACAAGGAAACGGGGCCCCAGAAAGATTAAGTGATTTTTTCCAAGGTCACATAGGTTGTGCCAGAGTTGGGATTTGAATTTAGGTTTTGTGATTCAGCATTCCTTCCATGAAAGTACGTTGCTTCCTTGGCAGAAGGTGGCACCATGTACCTTGCACTGAATATCAGGGAGGATGTAATGGGAAGGATACAGAGTTTAGAGAAGAGAAAATGGAAAGAATCGGCTGGCATCAGCTTGGGTTCCCTCAACAGTCTGGGCTCATGCTTGGATTTTCTAATATAGTCAGACGAAGACGGGTCACTTTAGCTACTGCTCATTTGGGGCTAGTAAACTCAAACTGTCACCTCAATTGATCAGTCAATCAATAAACATTTATTAAGTTCATGTGCCAAGATAGAGAAACAATTAGGGAGATTTAAAGGATTTCTACTCGAGTGAGTGCCCAGTTGAGATTATGAAACATAAACTTGTAGTGGACAGAAGTAGCACCAGTTTTTGAGTTTCCTCCCAGATTCATTCAGTAGCATGTGAGTAAAAGTGAAGGCAGTGGCTGCTGGTAATAATCCAGGGCTGGGTTTGGAAGGGCAAGAAAATATAAAAAGAGGCAAGAGACAGTCCCTGTCCTCAAGGTGCTTACAATCTAACAGGAGAGACAACCACTCAAACAAATATATACAAATTGAGTTATATACAGAATAAATAGTTAATAATTAACAGAGGGAAGGCACTAGAATTAAGAGAGGTTGAGGAAAGCTTCCTACTGAAAGTGGGATTTTATTTGGGACTTAGAGGAAGCCAAAGAGGTAAGTGGTCTGAGTGGAGGAGGGAGAGACCCTACTCTTCTTTGACAGACTCTGTGCCAAATACCTGCCTTTTGGATTTGGGATTCTGATGAGTTATGCCTTGACTCTAGCAATGGCTGGGCTCATCCCCCATTAGCAAAGGGCTTGTAGTTACCACTTCTGGACACAGTGCATTTCTAGAAGGTCTCCCTTCCTTTTGCCAGACTATTGTAATAGTCTCTGGTCTCTTTCCCATCTACCCTGTTTTCATTTTGCCAGCTATCTTTCTAACACATTATAATATCACCCCCCTCTTGGGAACACCAAGTGGCTTCACATTGCCTTGCTAAAGTCAGGGACACAGAGATGCTAGGAAAGACTACATTTCCCACAATACTGTGGGACAAAGATGCATGGTGGACAGCACTAAGCAGGAATGGTTGGAAGAAGGAAGAACCATGGAGAAAGAAAAAGAAAAAGAGGTTTTTTTCTGGAAGAGTGGTGGACGCAGGCTGTGTAAGTAGACTGCTAATCCAGGAAAATGGGATGGTAGAGGTGTAGCAAAGGAGTATCCCAGTTCTTAGACCAAGTTAAAGGTGTTCCTGAACCAAGCAGAGTGAGAAGAAGATGTCAAAGAGAAGCCAAAAGTAGGGATGACCAGGACCAACAAGGGTCACTGACATAGTCTTCACTGACAAACTTGTCTACTGATGTCGGTTCATTCTCTGCTACTGGGATTATTTCATTGTACTTCATTTTACATTTCTATCCCCAGCACCTAAGACCTACAAGGGGCTTAATAAATGCCTGCTGGCTGATTGGAGTTCCATGTATGTCTTTATTTCCTTAGTAATAAACATGGTTATGTTCAAAAGACTTATTGGTGAATTTGGCTGCTGGAAGGTGAGCTGGTTCAAGCATCCTAGAAGTGAGACAAATTCAGATATTCCCAGATTTATCGGGGGCAGGAGGAGAGGCCTATACTATGATATTATTGATAAATCTTTGATAATCAAGTTGCTCCATCTGCCCACAGTTGACACATGGGTTACTCAATGAGGTGCTTGGGTTCAAATTCCTCAACCTCAAAGTCCCTTCCAATATGAGTCTCAACTTACCCTTTTCAATTTAATTTCACATTATTTAAAAAAAATAATTATTGATTAAGTGCCTACTATGTGCCAAGCATGATGGTAGGTGTTTTACAAGTGTTATCTTATTTTATCTTCCCAATAATCCTGTATTATCCCCATTTTACAGATGAGAAAACTGAGAAACGACTTGCTCAGAGTCACAGAGCTAGAAAGTGTGTGAGGTCACATTTGAACTCAGTTCTTCCTAACTCTAAGTCTAGGGTTCTAACCACTGTACTACAAGCCACCGCATTACCTTCCCCAAGAAATCTTGTTCCAGTCAAACTTGTTGCCTTGACATGACTCCTGTTTCTGTGCCTCTGCTCACTCTATTTCTTCTTATTGAAATACTTTTCCTTTTCATGTCAACTATCAAAATCATTCAGGGCTTGGCTCAATCACCATCTCCTCTGTAAAGCCGTCCTTGAAAACTCAGGCTGGAATCTCCTTCCTTCATATACGTCCCTCTCTAAAACCTTGTATTTATTCTGTGTATACTTGTATACGTACAAGTATAGTGCATTGGCTTCCCCAATAGAACATGAGCCCCTTAAAAGAAAGGACTACTTCATTCTTGGTTGTTGCATTCTCAAAGGCTACAACAGGTGCTTAATAAATGCTTAAGGATTGAGTGCTTGATTTTCTTGGCTCCTCCTCTAGCTAAATGGCTTCCTGACTTAGCTCATCTGAAAAAGGATGATCTGGAAGGCAGGGGGTCACGTCGTACTCATCTCTATTTCTCCCCAGCTCCTCGGACACTGTATATGGTAGAGACACTCAAAAAACCCTGATGAATGAATGAATCAATGGAGAGCAGTAGAAATAATCAGGCAATCATCGTCAATCATCATCATTATGTAATCATAACAACAGTAATAACAAACAAGTCCTCAATTGCCTAGAAATAACCCTGATCCATAACATTAAGGATATTTTTAACAGTGCCCCCAATACGCATAATCTTCAAGCCACATGGAAAGAAAGCTTTTGGAATTCTAGAGACCTAGAAGAGGACATCAGCCTCACTGTGGAACAGGATGAAGCATATCCCTTTCTCCTGTCCTCTCTGCTACTGGAGTTGAACCAAGAAGACTTTCAATGGGTCTTCACAGGGTGGAGCTGATTCCCTAGTGTCTTTATTCAACTACAAAAGAACAGTTATATATACACCTGTGATGCCTCATAAGACAATAAATAGGAACCCCATCAAAAAGGATATGCAGAATGAGAAAATAATAACAGTCCACATGCACTTAGTTCTAATGATGTAGAAAGAATTTCACATACTTTATCTTAATGAATCCTTTTAACAACCATGTGAGATAGAGCAGGACAGCCAGATGGTGCCATGGATAGAGCACCAGACCTGCAGTCCAGAAGACTTGAGTTGAAATGTGACCTCAGACACTTACTAGTTGTGTGACCCTAGATAAGTTACTTACAACTATTTGCCTCAGTTCCCTAAATTGAGCTAGAGAAGGAAATGGCAAAATCACTCCAGTATCTTTGCCAAGAAAACCCCAAATGAAGTCATAAAAAGTTGGAAATGACTGAACTACAAAAGGTAGTGCAAGTATTATTATGCCCATTTTCCAAAGGATGAGAGAGTGAGTCTGGCCCAGAGAGGTGAGATGATTTGTGTAAGTGGTACTGCTGGGTCCTGAGCCCTGATCTTAGGCCACTTCACCAGTCTATCCCATTAGACTTCTCTGCAGCTTGGAGGAAGGCAGCAGCAGGAACACTTTGTCCTGACATTAGACAGATAAAGGTAAAAGCCACCTGTTTGGAGGCTGGCTACAGAGCACAACATAGACGTCCAGAACAGCAGATGTTCTCACCTTGGCTCAGACCTGGGCTGGTGTTCTATCTCAGACAGGAGATCCAAGAGGCAGCTTGGGGATTCCATGTGGCCTTTTTCCCTTCTCTGACATAATTCACTTTATAAAAGACTCCACTCTCAGGTTCATTCAAGCAGCAAGTTCTCAAGGGTGTATTTCAGCATCACCTCTGCCCTGGACTACTGTAATAGCTTCCTAATTGGTCTCCTTGCCTCAAGTCTCTGCCCTTTCCAATCCATCTTCCAAACAGCTACCAAAGTGATATTTCTAAAGCACAGACTGGACTACGTCACTCCCTTGCTCACTAAACTCCAATGTGTCCCTATTGCCTCTAGGTTCAAATAAAGACTTCTCTGTTTGGCATTCAAAGCCCTTCACAATCTGACTCAAACCTAGCTTTCTAGCTTTATTATACACTAGTTTTCTTTCTGCGCACTACAGACCAGCCAAATATGACATCTTACTATTTCTCCCTCATGACATTCCCTCTCCTGTCCTTATATTTTTCTGCTCAGGCTATCTCCTGGGGCTGGAGGGCGTTCCTTCCCCTTCTCTACATCTTAAAGCCTCTGGCTCCCTTCAAGGCACAGCCCCTACATGAGGCCTTTACTAATCTCAGCTCTCAGGGACTCCCCTCCTGAAACTACATTGTATGCTTTTTCTATTTATATGTGTGTGTGGTATCTCCTGATAGAATGTAGGCTCCTTATATAAGGTCTTTTCCACTTTTGTTTTTGTGTTCTTGGTGCCTGGCACATGTGCTCTTCAGTCATCCAGTGATGTCCAACTCTTTATGACCCCATGGACCATATCACACCAGTGCTGTCCATTGGGTTTTGTTGACAAAGATACCGGAGCAGTTTGCCATTTCTTTCTCCAGTGGATTAAGGCAAATAGAGGTGAAGTGTCTTGCCCAGGGTCACACAGCTAGTAAGCGTCTGAGGCCAGATTTTAACTCAGGCTTTGCTGATGCTCTATCCACTGAGCCATCTAGCAGCCTTTTGCCTGGCACATAGTAGGTGCTTAATAAATGCTTGTTGATTGTTTGCTATAAAATAAGCCTTGCTTATTCAGCTTCTAATTTCCAGAAAATTTTTCAGAAGACAATCTGAACTGAGAGTCTCCCCTACAGAAACACAGATTTTAAGGCAGCATTCACTCTGCAGATCTGAGAAAAACACATTCTTTGGGAGAAAAACGGAAAGGGTTGATACTGATAAAGAAGGGATGAGTACCTGTTCATGAATCAGGGCTGGAAAGGCCTTCAGAGGTCATCAAATCCAACCCCTTCATTTAACAGATGAGGAAACTGAGGCCCAGAAAGGGAAGGAAGTATTAGGTGCCTCCTATGTGCCATCTATGGTGCTAAGCACCTTGCAAATATTATTTTGTTTGATCCTGACAACAATCCTAGGAGATAGGATTAATTAATTGAATATTAATATTCCCATCTAACTGTTGAGGAAACTGAGGTAAACAGAAGTTAAGTGACTTGCCCAGGCTCATATAGCTAATAAGCATCTGAGGCTGATTTGAATTTAGCTTTTCCTGACTCCAGGACCAGCACTCTATCCACTGTGCTACCTAGCTACTATTAGTACCCTCCATTTTATAGCTGAGGAAACTGAGGCAAATAGAGACTAAGGGACTTGTCCAGGGTCATGTATGGCAGAGCCAGGTTTCAAACGCAAGGTGCTGTGTAGAACACTTCCAATTGTGCTATGCTGCTTTGCCATAGATTGTCAAGGTGTATTGAGTCCTATGGCACAGCATTCCTTACTTCAGCAAGTTGTATCCAACCGCCTGGGGGACGTACGCTGGTAGGCCTGCCCCAGGGACATGATGTACTTCTCTGCCAGGACTGTGCCATGTTTGGGTCACACACATCCCACAGGTCTTGTGCTGAATCTACCATAACAAATGTTTCTGTTTGGCACTTTGAGGAGGTAGTATCATGGAGAAAAAGTGGTTTTTGTCTTCAAAGAGACTGTAGGGTCATGATTCTGAGTTAGAAGAGCCTGCAGAGATCAGTGAGTCCAGGGATTCTTAATCTGGGGTCCAGGGATACAATTCAGGGGGTTCATGAACTTGGACGAGAACAAATTACATCTTTATTTTTATTAATTTCTAACGGAAACTTGGCATTTCCTTCAATTGTTTGAAAAATGATTCTGAGAAAGGGTCCATTACCAAACTTGCCTTTGACTGCCAAACGCCTGAGTGCTGGCTGAACCAGATTAAAATATAATTGGGAAATGTTTAACAAAATAAATAAAAATATGAAACAATCTGGATAATGTTAATTTGTGGGAGTATCCATTTCTTTTTGAGTTTGGTTTCAATGCTTTACCAGACTGCCCAAGGGGTCCATGATGCAAAAAAGATTAGGCCCAAAGAGGTTAAATGACCTGCTTAAGGTCACCCAGGTGGTAAAGCCAGGATTCAAAATCAGGAGACTTTCCACTGCAAGCCACATTCTGGGTTAATAATTAGGATGCAAAATAGAACGAGTGAGATGTCATGAAAGGGGTTTATACAAAAAACTATGGTAATTCAGAGGATGCACAGGTTCCATCTTCTGATTGCAGCATGGTGGGAGAAGAGGAAAAAAATCAGGGAAGGCTTCACAGAGGAGGTATCATTTCAACTGGTTCCTGAAGCTTCTAATTGTGTCTTACTAGGGGTGAGGGCAGGGGAGGAGGTCAAGCAAGATTACTTTACTGAGACTACTCTGACACTTAGAAAACCACTAGGAAGCTGCTTAGTTCAAGTTCATCCCCCCATCGGCTGTTTTCCTTTGGACATACTCTGTTTTCCAAATGCCTCTCCTGAAATGTGACTACAGAGCTGGTAAGATCTGATGAAGGCAGAGGTCAGTCAGTGGGAGAATTCTTTCTAATTTCCTAAGGGAAGGGAATAAGCACTTTGTGCTAAGTGTTTTACAAATATTATCTCACTTGATTATCCCCTTTTACAGTTGAAAAAATTGAGGCACAGAGAGGTGAAATGACTTGCTCAGGGTTACACAGCTAGTAAGTACCTAGGCTAGATTTGAACTCAAGAAGTCTTCCTGACTTCTAGTCCTGGCCTCCATCCAGTGCCCCATATATTGTATTTATTATATTTACGTTACTATAATTATTATTTTACACCCTTCGATCATTATTCTATTATCATTAAAAGTCCAGGTTGTTGTTTTTCAAACTCACATGAGCTGCCATTAAATCAGATCTCTTCCATTCTGTATTTGGTACCATCAATTTTTAAAATACAGAATTCGGGGTTTCCCATTGAAAGTGAAAGAAGAGTGACTGGGAGGTGGGATGGACAGAGAGCCAGCCTTGGAGGTAGCTGGGGTTCAGCCTCTGTCAAGTACTTACTGAGTGACCTTGGCAAGTCACTCACCCTCTCACTGACCACAACTGACCCCAAGATCCAGAGCAGGTCAGGATTTGCCCTGTGAGAGGGAATGGCTCTCTGGGAGCTTCTTTCACTGATGAAATCACAGATCTGGCTGAAAAAACTTGGAAAGTCTTGTACTTGGGTACAAAAGAGTAAAAAGCAACTCGGTCTGTCCAGTCCTCCAGATGTGCTCCGCTCAAAATGGACTCCAAAGGATATGTGGAGGCATGACTGACTGATGCGATCACTTGCCTTCCAGATGTTCTGGCGTGGCAGAGCTATGCCCTCCTCCCCTCTTTTCCTTCTCTTTTCTGAGTCTGACTCCCACCAACATCATGGAAACAACTGTTCTTACCAGGTTAATGAACTCTGAGGCTGAAATCAAGCTGTCAGTGCTTCCTGTGCTAAGAAGCTCCCTGTAGAGAAGTACTGTTTGTATTTACTGAAGAAACAAGCAGTCATCCAGAAAGCCTGGGGCCCACTGGTCACCAGCTCCCTCTAGGTCGCCTCAATACTACCCACACACTCTTGGTGGAAGAACTCCAGAGACAGAGAGAGAAAGACAGAGAGAGAGAGAGAGAGAGAGGGAGAGAGAGAGAGAGAGAGAGAGAAAGAGAAAGAGAGGGAGAGAGGGAGGGAGGGAGGGAGAGAGAGAAAGGGAGAGAGAGAGAGAGAGAAGAGAAACACTTACATACAAACTCCACCCTTCCACAAGACACATACATATCACACATACACCACACACACACCACATTTCCCATATCTACATACATAACACACATGTATGTGCACCACACACATATATATCCCATATCACATACACATACCACACATACATATACAAACTACCCCATATCACATACACATACCACACACAAATACATATACTACACATGCATACATACCACACATACCTCATATCAATATACATACCACATACATCCTATACATCACATGCACACCACACAATACATACCACACACATAACATACATGTACCACACACACATAGACAGCCTTCACAGTAGGAAAAAGAACAATTTTCTGGTCTTTTTCTTTTAGAAATCACCATGTATGTTATCTCCAAACAAATGCCCATGTATTTAGAGAGCACTGACTCCCATGTAAGCTTATCACTGTCTGGGTTTCAACAGGGAGTGAATTTTTATGGCCAAGTTATAAACCTTTGAAAAACCATCTTAAGACCAAAAATCCTGACAGATTCTTAACTACAGCAGATGCTAAATTAAGCATGAGGGATTGGGGGTGGGGGAAAGGGGGGGTGGAAGGCCTTAAAAGAGTTAGTGGAGGTAAAATAATGTTCATTAAAAATAGAAAAACAAACAAAAAAAACCCCCTTTTGTATTCAACTTCATACTCGTACATCATAATGTTCCAGTAAAAGCCATTTTCCCCTGAGATAATAAAAGAATTGAATTTTTCCTTATCGGTCATCTATTTTTCCAGCTAAAGCTATTACTCGCTCTCTGTGGTTGCTAGGCGACGAGAAATATTAATAGCGGCTTTTATTAGCTTAGCTTTAGCAGCAGAGTACCAGAATGAGAAAATGGAAAACATAAATGTGTTACATAAATCTTTCAACCTTTCAGGGTTTCTGTTAGTCTCTGTTTTCATAATGATTTATTGAAGTGATGGTTCATTTATGAGAAAAAGGAGTGTGAAATAGGAAAACGGAACATTACCCTGAAGGACTGTTTGAAAATAAATAATTATAGGAGGTGAGGAAAAGCTGTTTAAAACCATTTTTCTGAGTTTTATAAAATTTAAAAAGACATATTTCTTTCATTTACTGCCTTAGAGAAAAACACTAGCAGGGAATTTTAAATGGTAGCCATAGAATACAAAGAAATCTTCTTGCTCTGGATGCGGGAAGGCCTGTTGGGGGCCAGGTGGGGTCTGGCTATTTTTTTTTTTAACAAAGGAGTGGATAAAAAGAGGAGGCTGCAAAAAATCTGAGGATGCTGAAGTTTAAACTCCAGGGGACGTCTCCATCCAGGTGCAGAATGCCAGAGACTGCGAGGGATTTGATTCTCTTGGAGTTAAACAACCCCATGTAGTGGAAGAAGCTTTGGATGGAGAGGCTGTGGGATCTGAGTTCAAATTTCACTTCTGTCACTGTCTCCTTGTGTGACATTGGGCAAGTGCCTCTCTGAGCTTCAGGCTCCTTTCCCTGCAGTAGAAATGATGGATAACAACGATGCTCAGGGTCCTTTACAGTTCTAAGGTGTTCTATGTGAAACCCTGGCTTAGCCAATTACTACCCCTGGGACCTTGGGCAAATCATTTCCGGTCTCTGAGCCTCAGTCTCTACAACTTTAAAATGAAGGCTTTGAATTAAATGTCCTCTAGGCCTCTTCTAGCTTTAAATCAATGACTTTACAAAACATTTGGTCACAACGAGCTTCTCAGTTCCAGTGAGGGGCCTTAAAAGGGTTTCAACTTCAAAAGCAGCTGTGTGGGCACCTTCTCTGACTTTATTTTTAGGTAGAAGGTTAGGGGGAAGAAAGAAGGTTGGAGGGGAGTCACTGCTTCCCTTTTTAGGAGAGAGAATGCTAACTTTGACTCAATGGGCCTGTGGCCCCACTTGCTGCCCAGTATGCTTGTCAAAGCCACCAGCACCAAGATGTTTAAAATGCACATTTATTTCTGGCTACCTCTGCGGAGAACTGGGGAGCACAGCAGTGCTGAAGCTGCTAATAAAATCCAAACTTTAGAAATGAGACAATCTTAAAAAAAAAAAAGGCATTGCCAGTGGAGCCAATTATGATAAGAATGAGCCCAAAGCATCACCCTGGAGCTCAATGTTCACTCCCTCAATTTTTAGGATTGGGGAGGGGAATCAAGCACAAGGAAAAAGAAAAGAGGAGGGTTCCTTTCCACCCCCATCAATAACTACAAAAAAGCCCCACCAGCTGCTCACCATACTGGGCCTAAGATCAGTCACCTTGACTTGGCCTGAAGGCCCATGGACGCAGCCACCAGCCTTTAACCAAGCCCAGCTGGAGTGCTGTCCAGTGGCATGGCCTGACAAGAGCGGATTTTCCTCTCAGTCTTTCTTGCTTTGGAAACAATTGGCCAAATGATTCCTGTCTTTGCAGCTACAGCAACTTCAAGGATTTGCCTTCAGATTATTATAGAGGGTTTTGAAACTGAAGAGACCAGTGGGGAGAGGAGATGGTGTTATCCGAGACTTACTGGTGAGAACTCTTAAAATGTGGTGCAAAGAAAACACAAAGATGATCCAACCATGCACGCAGAAGCATGCAGTGCTCCGGCCATTCTCTCCTCTCAGGGGCAGGCCTGGCTGCAGGATACCTTGGGCTGCCGGAAAGGGCTGACGTGTTGGGCCAACTCCACCGAGGGCAGCTTTTTATAAAGGAAGCTAACGTCTATGGAAGTGCAGTGATTAACCTCAAGCAGCAAGTATTTAAACTTAAGCACTCCAGAGCTGCCCCCTCTGGCAGGCTGACAACTCATTCAGAACATCCTGAGCTATGTCCTGTGTGTCCCCAGCCTCATTCCACACATCCCTGAGTTCAGCTGGAGGTGAAGTCTTTTATATTGAGGCCCCTCCCAGCTTTGACGGTCTGTGTTCTATCTTCTCAGCTTCCCCTTCACCCCCGCTCCATGCCTCCAGTTCTGACTTCTGCGTTGTCTGGTCCCTTTCAGCTCTAATGTTCTAAGGCTTTGACATTACATATTTGGAGTCCTTTCTAGATATAAGTTTCTATACTATAAGATTCCTTCTAGCTCTGACATTCCATGTTCTCTGTTCTAAGGTGCCTCTTTCTGATACACAAGATATCCTTGCCTTTGTAGTATAATCTGGTTTGGTATATTTGGGCAAATGAATTGATAAGTGGGCACCCAGACAAGAAGATGCTCCAGCCTTGGGTGCTTCACTTCCTTCCCATTTCGCTTACCCAGGGACACTTTCAGAACAATCATCCTGAGTCAGGTCCATAGTCTATCCATTCTACTAGTTTTTCTTTGATAGGGGCCCAAGGGAGAGCTGGGGAGGTAATAATACATAGTACTCAAGGCTAAAGTCCCCAATTTTCCCTTAATAATTCATTATGACATAGTTACCTCTTAATTAATTTTAACCTATTTATATTCCAGTCAGTATAATGTCTTAGGATAATAGCAACATGGCATATGGGGAAAACTCTGGATTGGTAGTGGAAAAAGCCCCCAAAAACCTGGGTTTTAGTTTCACTTTGTGAACAAGCCACATTCCCAGCTTCCCCATTTGTAAAATAAGGGGGTTAAATTCAACATTTTCTTAAGTTCTTCCAATGCTGATGATGTTTATACATCTATGAATATCATAAGATTTTTTTCCCTACTACAGTAAAGCCAGGTAAACAGACAGCCACGCTACCTAACACAGAACATACCTACTTGAACATTCCCATGCTGGCACAGGGTCTGTAAATATTCCTAGTAGGTACAGAAGGACATTAAAACCTTCCGACTCATTTTAGAGGACTCAGTATAAAAGGTGAATACTACATTGAAAATGCAAAGTCTTTGATCAGTCACTTATTCGTTCAATAAACACTTATCAGGGCCCTGCTGTGTGAAACCTTATCACAACGATGGTAGTAGAGTACTCCTCAAATATATTTTTTGTAACACTAAGCAAAAGTACTTAGAAATTAAATTTGTTAAGAAAAACCAGAAGCCAGCATGATATAATGGAAGGAAGGTTAGATGAAGAGTCAGGAGATACGTCTAGTTCTGACTGTTCTACCACTGTGCTGGGATGTTTTGCATGGGCATTTTGATCTCCTCTCTGAATCTCCCTATCCATAAAGTGAAAGTGCCTAAATGAGTGTCACAACGAGTTAGTGGCAGAGTCAGGACACCGCATCTCAAAGCTGAGAAGTGCAAAATGGAAGTCAACCATTTTCCCCTGCAAATGTCTCTTCCAAAATTCCGAACTTTGAAGGCACCACTACTGTCTTCTTAATCACTTGTGCTCTTCCCCAAGAGCTTCTCCTGACTTCACACTCTATCACCCCTCTCCTTCTAATCAAGTTCAAACCTAATGCTTCCAGTTCCATAACAACTTGTGATTCATCCCCCACCCCTTTTCCACTCTGTAGCTAGTATAGATCTTTATCACATCTTGCTAGGGCTGTTGTAATATTCTTTTCATTTACAGTCTCTCAGCCTAGAGACCTCCCTTTTCAAATCACACAGCTGCCAAAATGCTCTGCTTAAGGCACAGACCCGTCTCCATCATTCTACCACTCAAAAACTTTCAATAGCTCCCTATTGTATCTAGGTTAAAATAAAGACTGATTTCATTCCTCATCCTTCTTGACCTCTCTGCAGTCTTTGATACTATTATCATCCTCTTTCCTGGATACTCTTCTCTCTTCCCTTCGTTCTCCTTTGTGGAATCTCTATCTATATCATGTCTACTAACAGTGTCTCCCCAGGCTCTGTCTTGGACCCTTTTCCCATCTTCCTCTATATTACCTCATCTGGTGATCTCATTAATTCCCATGGGTTCAGTTAATTATCATCTCTATTCAAGTGATTCAGATATAAGTACACAGGCACATGTGTTTATATACGTATCTCCATATATACAGTTGTATATACATGCATGCATGTATACACTTTCCTAAGCTCTAGGTTCAAATGTCTTCTTGATATTCCAAACTGGATGTTTGTGGGCATCTCAAATTCAGCATGCCTAAACTAAAACTCATCCTCTAAATGGGAACGTGTAAAACCTGGGGTAGCTAGGTAGCACAGAATGCCAGGCCTAGAGTCAGGAAGACCTGAGCTCAAATCTGACCTCAGACATCTACTAGCTGTGTGACCTTAGGCAAGTCACTTACCCTATTTACTTTAGTTTTTTTCATCTGTAAAATATGCTAGAGAAGGAAATGGCAAAGCACTCCAGTATCTCTGCCGAGAGAACCCCAAATGGGGTCCAAGGGAGTCCAACATAACTAAATAATGACTGAATAATGACAACAAAATCTTTAAAATCTTCTTCTTTGTCCACCATCGTCCTAGTCACCCAGGCTTACAACCCTGATGTCATCCTGAATTCCTCACTCTCGGTCTCTCCACACATCCAACCTATTGCCAAATCCTGTCCTTTCTACCTTCATAAGCCTTGTATATGTCCCATTCTCATCCACCATCCCAGCATTCTAAATGGTCTCCTTGCCTTAAGTTCTTCCCTATTCCAATCCATGTAGCTGCCATAACAGGTCAAACCATGTTACCTCCCTATCAATAAATCCCAGCAGATCCTCATTACCTCCAGAATCAATTAGAAGTCCTATGTTTGGTATTTAAAACGCTTTACAAGTTGAACCCTTTCTAAATTTTCTGTCTTCTAACACTAGGTGGTGTAGCTGAAGCAGCTAGGTGGTACAGTAGATAGCGTGTCAGGTCTGGAGCATGAAGACTCCTCATATGAGTTCAAATTTGACCTCAGACACTTACTAGATGTGTGATCTTGGACAAGTCACTTCATCCTGTTTGCCTCGGTTTACTCATCTATAAAATTATCTAGAGAAGGAAATGGCAAACCACTCCATGCCAAGAAAACCTCAACTAGGATCATGAAGAGTCAGGCAGGACTTAAAGATGACTCAACAATACTTTACTCCTCACCACCACCCTAGGATCTAGCTTCACCTTTGCCTCCTTCCCTCTCTGACTTCCTTCAAGACACAGTTCAAATGCCAACCTCTACAGAAAGCCTTTCCTTCCCCTACCCTCCCACTGCCTGCCCTCTGCAATGAATTACTTTCCATCTACTCGGTATATCTTGTATGTATATAGTTCTTTGCATATTTTCTTCCAAAAAAATTCTTTGAGGGTAGGAACAGGTATTTTTATTTTGTTTTTTTCCACCTTTCTCTATATCCTCAATTCTTAGCATAGCACATAGAATAATGTCTATTGACTGAGATTTTCTAGCCTTTTTTCACCAATTCCTGAATGCTACACTGCAGCCAATTGGCCTACTAGCCTCAAACTCAACGTTTCACTTAACACCCTTACACGTCTACCCCTGCTATATGCTCCCTCCTCATCTTGGTCTCTCAGAATCCTTTAAGACTCAACTCAGATGCCATCTCTTTCCAAAAGTATTCCCAATCTATTCTCTCCAGCCTCCCTCTGGACGTTATTGCTCTCCTCCTCTTTAAATTAACTTGTATTATACTTATTAATGCACAAGGTATCTTCTCCCCATAATGTGAGAGCTCCTCACTGACAGAAGCTGACAGAATGTTCCCTACCCATAGTACCCCACTTCTGTTGCTGGTTATTTTTGCTAAACTGCTTTCCTTCCCCAACCCCCCATCCTTCCTTCCTTTCTTTCCCCTTTGTTACAAGAGATGACTCACTGTGGTGGGAAAAAGGGATGGTATATTTGGAAGTGAAGGTAATTTAAGAACAAAAGATACCAATAAATGTATATTTTATATACATATTTTTTAAAATGTAAGAACTCTGAGGGCAGAGATGATTTAATTTCTATCTTTGCTTTTCCAGAGCCTAGCATAGGGTTTGGCACATAACAGACACTTAATAGATGTTTATTAAATTAAATTAGTCCTCTTCCATCTATTTCTTTAATTCTATGACTTCTTGAAATAGGAGTTCTGAAAACTGATGAGGTCTCTTCATTTGCAGGGGGAGTGAGTGATGTGAGGGGCTGCGGTATACTGGAAAGTAAGGCAGAGAAGCTTCCCAGCAGGGAACAGTGAGAGCCAAATTTGTGGATTAGGTAAATGGTCCTCCAAGAGGAAATCAGATTTAAGCTTCTGTGCAAAGCCTGAGAGGCTTCAGCGGAGATGCTGGCCTGCGATTGCTTAACTGGGCATCTTTTTTATGTCATCAGACAGAATTCTGACCATCAATATCTAAGCCTGGAAGATATTTCACATTAATTACTGGCTCAAGTCTTTCCTGACTGCACAAAATCACAGCAACTCATCTTCAAGTTGGAAGGGGCACTGGCAGTTTCTCATAGACCCCTTCTGTTTCTACCTCATCTTCATCCCCACATGTATCTCTTTCCACTTTGGTACCCAGAGAATCATCCTCTCTAACTAAGAACCAAAAAGAAAGAGCAAAGGAGGGGCGGGGAGGGGAAACAGTACCACATAAAATCAACTGCATTTGAGGCTGGAACGTGTTGGTAAATGTTTAATAACTGTCTCTCTGGGAGGAAAAAATGTACTCATGTCACACTTTTAAATCTAATCTGTATTATTAACATTTTTCAGTAAAGCAATAAATCAAGCCCTAATTTGTAGTGTTTGCCCATTTCCAGGGTGTAAATGCTCAGTGTAAATTTAACCCCCCTCCCCACCATGTGTCTCTGTTTTTCTCTCTTTCTAGTATAAGCTGTCTCTAGCACATACCTGACACTATAGAGAACGTCCAGTACCCATAATTCTTCACTGTAAAGGAAGAAGGGAGGTCTAAGAGTCACCCAAGCAGGCTAGATAGTCCACTCTCCCCTCCTTTCAGTTGAGATGAAAAAAGGGAAGAATCTCTACTCTTGGAGTCTTCCACTGCAACCTCACCACATCTCCCACTCTCACCCCAGACCTCTGCTTCCCAAAGTCTAAGTGTCAGGGAGGAGGGAAAAAGGAGCTGTTGTGCTCAGCTTTTGGGCTTGACACATGAAACCTTCCCTTGCCAACAATGCCAAATAATTTCATATGGAGACAGAAAACCAATCAAAGTTGTTTTCTAATTTTTTCTTGGTCTCCCTCTTCCAAGATAGGATCCTGACAGGATCACAGATTTAGAGCTAGAAGATATTTTACTCATAAAGGCTATCTTATTTTTTTTTTACAGATGAAGAAACTGAGGGCTCAAGGGGTGTTGTGATAGGCTCACAACCCCACAGATGCTAAGTAGCAGATTTTTAACTTGAGTCCTTTGACCTGAGTCAAAGTGATCATTTTTACCCAGGGAGTGGGGACCTCTTTCAGGCCCAATAATTGTTCCCACTCTCATTTCTTTAGTCTGGGCATCCTCTGGCTGGACAGGAGAGTCATCAGGACTGATCAGAATTCTAGTCCTGTATTAACAACTGCCTGCTGGACAGCTTCACTTTTGCATCCCATCTGAAACTCAAACCCAATTTGTCCAAAACGGAGCTCATTATCTTTCCCCTCCCCTCCCCACCAAGCCCATCCCTCTGCCAGACTTCCCCATCTTTGCTGAAGGCACGCATCACCAGCCTGCTGGTCCCCCTTTGTAGTCCTACCCTTTTGCTCTCCCTTGACCTCCATGTCAAGTCAGTTGCCAGGTCTTGTGGATTCTGCCTCCATATTTCTCATCCTCAAGCCTTTCTCTCCACTCACACATGCTGCCACCACAGCTCTGCTCCTGATCATCTTTTGCCTGGACTACGCCAATAGCTTCCCCTCTTCAAACACCTGCTAAGTTGCTATTCCACAAAGGCATAATAAGTTTGACAATGTCACTCCCCTGCTCAAGAACTGTCACTGGCTTCCTTTTACCTCTATGCTTGGTTTTTCAACTCCTTCACAGTATGACTGTAATTGATTTTTATAAGCTTATCACAAATTACTCTCCTTTATGAGCTCTACGTTCTAGCTAAACTTGGCCATTCCCCAATACCATATAACATCTCTTTCCTTAGGCTGGTCCCCTGCCTGGTATGTTCCCTTTCCTTGCCTTTGTCTCCTGGATTCCCTAGCTCCAACCAGGGCTCAGATCAGACATTACTTCCTCCTTCCTACATTAGGTCTTTCCTGATCATTCCACTCCATCTATCCGTGTTCTCTCTCCCCAAATAGCTTTGTGTGCAACATTTTATATTTAATATTTATTAATGTAATATTTTATATTTAATTTTTATTAACATAATATTTTATATTTAATTATTTATGTGCATGCCTCAAGAGAATGTTAGCTTCTTGAGGGCAGAGGTTGCCTAGTTTTCGGTTTTTGTATTTCCAGTCCCTTGCACAGTACTTTGCATATAGTAGGTTCTTAATAAATGCTTGCTGTATGAAAAATAAAAACTCACATTTCTGTCATACTTTGAGGTTTGTTCAAAGCACTCTCCTCCCAACAGCACTCTGAAGTAAACAGTACCAATATTAGCGGCTTGCCTAACATGGCACCACTGGTGAGTGGTAGAGCCTGGGTCTCCTGAGCCCAAGTCCAGCACTAGGATGCCATCTCCTCTCAGGTGTCCTTTCTCCTGCTTCTCCACACCCAGACACTCAAAATAATGATAAGAAGTCAGGAGTCAGGGCTTGTTGAAGCTTTCACAAGCTGACAGGTCTGGGCCTTAGCCAAGGGACCCTACAGGCATGTGCCCAGCCCATAGCCCTTCCTGAGAGCATCTGAAAACCCAGTTTTCTTCTTGTTCATCAAGGTGCCAAAGTACATGGAGCACTGGATCTGGAGTTGGGAAGACTTGAGTCCAAATCCTGCCTTCAGACACTTGCTCCTGTGTGGCCCTGGAGGAAGTCACTTAACCACTCCCAACCTTAGGTTCCTAATCTATAAAATGGTTAATAATAGCGCCTCCCTTCTAGGGTTACTGTGAGGAAAAAAATGGAATAAAAAATATATATGTGTGTGTGTCTGTGTGTGTGTGTGTATGAAGTGTTTCACAATCCTTAAAATGCCATAAAAATGTCAGCCATCATCAACTGTAATTGTTGTACAGAAGAAAGCCTAGATGACCTCCCTTCAGCCAGAGTGACGTCCTCTCACCCATCTTCCTAACAACCTGAACAGCTTGTGAGACAGGGGCCAGCTTAGGCTCAGAACGAGTTCTGACTATTTTTGGGGGTGTTGTTAGGGCCTCTCTACCTCTCCTCGCTGCCCTCCCCATTCCCACCCTCATTCTAAGGTGCCCAGGCCTCTACACTGTAAGGTCTCTTCTGGGTCAGGCAATGCCCCACATTGCCTCCCTATTTACTCTCACCCATATTCAACCTTCCCAGGTGCCTTTGGGTGAAACAGGGGCTAATGAGTTATCAATCTGCTCTCCTGTTCTCATCAGCTCTCACAGCTTCAAATGCAGATGCCTCCTAAACCTAGAGCAAGTTTCATAAAATAGAACTATTTTTATTCCTGCATATTTGTACTCTTTCAATAAAGCCTGAAATAGAAAATATAAATGATCATTACAGATTCCATTTATATGGGACACTTTCTCTATATATATCTCTCTCCAGACCTCACTTTTCTTCTGAGTTCTGGTCTTGGATTTCCAGTTGCTTGCTGTATATTTGCTGGGTCAGAGATTTAGAGAAGGGTACCTTCAGGGTCACCTAGAAACTGAGACCTAGAGAGGTTAAATAGTTTGTCCAAGGCCATCGTGTAGGAAACAGAGCTCTAGACTTAAAAGTCACAAAGATCAGGCTTTAAATCCTGCCTTAGATGCTAATCAGCTGTATGTTCCTGGGTAAGTCATTTGCCCTTGAGGGACCTCAGTTTCCTCATCTGTAAAACAAGGAAGTGATAACTTCAAAGGTCCCTTCTAGTTCTAAAGCCACGATCCTATATAGCTAAGCTTTGAATCCAAGTCTTCTGACTCAAATTCAGCACCACACCAGGCTGCTTCCTATCCAGATAGCTCATTGGCACTTCAAGCTGAGCATGTCTAAAGATGACCTTATCATCTGAGGCAAAATGGCACGGTGGAAAGAGCAATGGTTTATTCTGGGGCCAAAGGATCTGGGTTCCAATTCCACCATTAATGCTTCCTATTTGTATGGCAAGCCACTTAGCTATCTTGAAAGCCTCAATTTCCTCATCTGTAAAATGAGGGGATTGGACTGAGCGACCTCTGAGGTCCCTTCTGGCTCTAAGTTTATAATCCTGTTGACATTCATTCACTTTCCTTTAAAACCAGCTGCTGTAACTTCCTCCTTTCTGTCATTGGTGTAACCAGATTTCTAGTAATTTGGGCTTGAAATCCCAGTGTTATCTCGGACACCTCCATTCACTCACTCATTCGTTTATTTATTCATCTATCTATCTATCTATCTATTTATTTTTGTTTGTTGACTTGTTTGTTTATTTATATTATTGTAGACTCCTTAGGTGATACAATGGATAGAACTCTGGGCCTGGAGTCAGAGACACTCCTTTTCCTGACTTCAAATCCAGCCTCTGACACTTCCTGGCTGTGTGACCCTGGGCAAGTCACTTAACCCTATTTGTCCCAGTTTCCTCAACTACAAAATGAGCTGGAGAAGAAAATGACAAACCTAGTATCTTTGCCAAGAAAACCTCAAATGGGGTCACAGAGAGTTGGACACAACCAAAAACAACTTAACAATAATTTCTTTATCTCACGTATCTAACTCAACAAAGAGGCTAGTTCACAGTCTCATTGCCTCTGCCTCGGAGTATTGTGATAATTTCCTAACTGGCATCTCTGCCTCCAATCTCTTTTCTCCCAGAAAGAGGAGGCAGTGTGGTACAATGGAAAGAATGTAGGGATTTTGGGTTCAAAGGACCTGTGTTCAAATCCTGACTATTTGTATAGCCCTGAACAAAGTGCTTAACCTCTCTGGGCTTCAGTTTCCACATCTGTAAAATGAGGCAGTTGAATTAAATGACTTCTAAGGCCCTGTCTAGCCGAGATCTGTCATTCCAGTACTCTTTCCCAAATACAAACAGTGAGATAGAAGGAGCCACAGGTCTAGGCCCAAGGGGCGGGGCAAAGTCTGGCTCTGCTCCTCACCACTTGGGTGATGCTAGACAACTCACTTCATTTTTCTTATTCTGAAAGTGAGGAGGTTAAGGTGGCCCCAAGGTCTCTTTCAGGCCTAAATTTATGACCGATGAAGTGTGATTATGTCACCCATCTGTTCAAAGGCCTCTGACGAATCCCTGCCACGATTACAAGGTAAGCTGCAAGCTTCTTAGCTTGGCATCCAGTGTCCTCCACAATTTGGCTGCGGCCTGTTTACTGTAGTTGTAGCTTACGTTATTCTCTCTCATGCTCCCAATCTTCAGGGAAATGGATATTGGACCTCACTTCCCCACATCTGCATCTGCCATTTTTTCTGCCTAGTATGACCTCCCCTCCTTCTTATCCCATCCCCCATTTCTGCCTTTATACTTGTGTGTGTGTGTGTGTGTGTGTGTGTACAATCATGTCCAACTCTGTGATGACCCCTTTTGGGGTTGTCTTGGCAGTGGTACTGAGTGGTTTGACATTTCCTTCTCCAGCTCATTGGACAGATGAGGAAACGGAGGCTAACTGACTTGCCCAGAGTCACAGAGCTAGTAATCTGAGACTGGATTTGAACTCAGGAAGAAGAGGAGTCTTGTTGACTCTAAGCACTGCCACTCTATCCACTGTACTACCTAGCTGCCTGTGGGGTAGGTACTAAAAGTATTACCATCCCCATTTCACAGATGAGAAAACAGACTCAAAGAAATCAAACGTCTTACTCCTGTTCATACAGCTAATAAATTCAAAGGTGGGATTTGAACCTAGGCCTTCCTGGTGCTGCCCAGAACTCTAGAGCTACCACACTATGCTGACTATGTAGAAGTGAGCTCACAGGATGCTTTTACATAGCTCCCATGACTCAGATAACTCAGGTTTAAAATAGATCTCTCATTTCCCTAAATTACCTGGGAGATTGAGGAAAGAGGGGTGGTGGTGGTGAGACGTTTTTTGCTTTCCCCCTCCTTTCTTCCTTTTGGACTCTGACTCCATTTCTGGGTTTCATTTCAGAGCCTGAACATGAAACCCCAGTGGGGGTGATGCTTTGGAAAAAGGCAGAGACCCCAGCTCTGGGTTCCATAGCCCTCTAACTGCTGGCCCCTTCTCTTCAGGGGCTTCTCCTTGATTTATGACTGGGAGGCTACATTTGCAAAACACGATCATAAAATACCAAAGAGAGCATTTCCCAAGGACTCCTCCAAAATAAATTATTTCAGACATAACAGAAGCTGCTTAATAAATTCCACTCTTCTTGTTTCTTTGGGTATTTTAGAAACTGATTTATAAGTGCAATATCTCCTCTCAAAATGAGACAATCAACACAGGATAAAATTATCGAGTTATGAAAATAGGGGTCAGAATGAGGTGCAGTGCTTTAAATTAAACCAGAAAAAATATCTTTTGCACCAAATTGACTCTTTTTTGTCTTGGAAATGAATGTTTAATCAGCTAAGAAGCTCAAACCCTGAGAGAAGCCTTAAGAATATTTAATTTAGTAAAAAGGGCCCGTTTCCAATAGACTATTGCTTTCCAACAAGGTCCCTTAAAAACCCCCAGAAAATCTAGACTTCTCTTTTCTCATAAAGGGCTGAATAAACATGGTTAGGGGCGACAAGGGCTGTTCTCATGAGCAGGAACAGGGTGGGAGATCTTGGCAATAAGGAATGAATGAAAAATCATTTATTAAGTGCCAACAATGTGCCAAGAACTGTGCTAATTATATGAGAGACAGGTCCTTGTTTGAATTATCTGGATTGTTCCCATCATTGGCATTTACATAGCTTTGTAGAATCACCTTTAGAAGACCTAAACAACCATGACTGTCTCTCTCTGGGAGTGACCCCTGCTAAGCCAACTCTGGGTTACTGCTATGGCAGTAGCTGTCTTTACTCCTGCCTGCTAACTCAAGCCTTGACTAACACCACCTGTCTCAGTTTCTTCCATTCTAACTGGAGAATGGAAGGGGGAAACACCAAATTCCTCCTAATGCCTTCTTTTACAGTGGGAAGAAACTGGCCTTCTGGGCTTACTCCAGTCTACATCTGCGGCTGTGCCTGGTTTCAATTCCACAGAACAAGATGTCCCAGCACTAGGTACCTATGGTGTCCTGTTCCCCTGTCCCCACTTTTTGCCTCCTTTTGTTTACTGACTCTTTCCTTTAGATTGAAAGCTTCTTGAGGGCAGGGACTGTCTTTTTTTTTTTTTTTTACAGCACTTAACACAGTGCCTGGCACATAGCAGGTGCTTAATAAATACTTATTGGATTGGATTTGACTTCAGCATATCCTCCCAGGAGAATGCAAACTCTTCAGTCAAATGTGTCATTTTCATATCTGTATGCCCAGTACCTAGCACAGCAGTGTTTAATAAAATTTCTTGAATGAGTGAATGAATCTTGGACCAGGAGGTGGGGGTAGAGACACTAACAGAAACCCTGGCCTGGTACTGATATTATAGGGAGAGAGCTGCCAATAGAAGGGACCACAATCACCGGAGATGATTGGGATCAGGCCTGTTTATGAATATTTCTCCTCCCCCTTACTGAGGTCCCCAGGAATAGAAATGGTGTCAATCTTTGTTCTCCCCCCGCCCCCCCGACTAAAGTGGCAAGCATATGGTACAGTGGGAAGAATTCTGGGTGTGTACTCAGGGGACCTGAGTTCAAATCCCACCTCTGCTTTTTACTACCCATGTGACCTTGGACAAATCACTGAGACTTTCTGGACCTCAGTTTCCTCATCTTTAAAATGGAAGGATTGGACCAGATGGACTCTGAAGGCCATTCCAGATGTAAATCTATGAATTATGAATAGGGTTCGGGGGGGGAACCTGTAGTCTCGAGGCTGCAGTTTCTCCACCCCTGGTAGGTACTTAATAAATGTTACTGAATTGAATTTCATGATTTAAAAAAAAAAGTTTTATGATACCCCTTCATTCTGTGGCCTGGACTAAACTAGATTATTGTAAATTTTCAATTTTTCCTTTCAATAACAGCAACAACCACAATTCTTATTTATATAGTGGCTTTAATATTTACAAAGCAATTTCTTCACAGCAACCCTGAGAAGTAGGAAGGGTGGGCATTATTATCCCCATCGTACAGATGAGGAAACTGAGGCTCTGAGTGGTAAGATGACTTACTTGCGATGGCACAACTAGTAAGTATTTGAAGTCTCCTGACTCCAAGCCCAGTGCTCCGTCACTGCCGCTCTGTTTGGAGTTCTCTTTTCTTTGCGTCCTTTCACAGCATGTTGTTCCTACCTCTCTGACATCCTCCTTCGATCTCATTTTATAGATCTATATCCTATTCTTTGTGTACATGTCTTACTTTCCCTACCAGGCTGTAAATCCTTGGAGAGCAAGGGTTGTATCTCCCTTCCCCTCCACCCCCTACAGGCTATGTCTTACTTTACTTCCCTGTGTATTCACCACCCCTACACTCCTGCCCTCTCCCTGAGTGTTACACAACAAAAGCATGAGTAAGCCCATTGCTCTTCCCCAATTTAGCTTTCCATTCTGACCTGAAATCTCTCCCTGGTCTGACACCATCTTCCCTGGGCAATATTATCGTGGAGGTATTTCATTCCATAGAAACAGAAAACAAAATAGGTCAAACCTCACTTATTTCCACTATTGGATTATGGGATTGGGAAGGCCAGTCTGAATTAATGAAAAGCTGGATTCAGTCTTATTTCTTTCAAACATCACCTGAAATAGGCCAAGAAATCGTTGTTCTCTGGGCATTTCTCTTAAGGAATAGAGAAGAATGACTTATAATGAACTTGTGGGCCACATATATTTTGAAAGGCAAGGGATTTCATGGATGTGGGCACCCTTTCCAGAGACACAGGTCACAAATCCACTACACTTTTAGTACACAGCCTAGTTGATAGCTTCATCAGATGAAAATGTTCATCTCCTGTGGGGCAACTTTCTGGCGATGAGTAACTCTGAACTTAGCTAGTTTGGGGACCTCAAACAGAACACACTTACAGAATGTTCAGCTGGGTAAGATAAGTCAGAGCTTACCCTCCACAAGTAGAATCTGCCAGGGCCATTTCCATACCTTAACAAGGTGTCAGAAGAGGTCATTAGGGGATGGATAGATGGATAGATGGATAGATGCACATCTATAGACCTATACATGTATATGCGTGTATACACACACACACACACACACACACACACGCTGCCAACGTATCTGAATATGCTTGAAAAGCTGTTGCTGTTCAGTTGTTTTTAGCTGTGTCTGACTCTCCATGACCCCATTTGGGGGTTTCTTGGCAAAGACACCGGAGTCGTTTGCAATTTCCTTCTCCAGCTCATTTACACATGAGGAAACTGAGGCAAACAGGGTTAAGGGACTTCCCCAAGGCCACAGAGCTAGTAAGTGTCTGAGGCCAGATTTGAACTCAGGAAGATGAGTCTTCCCAGCTCCAGCCCCAGGCCTCCATCCACTGTGTCACCCAGTTGCCCTAACTGCTTATTGGATACCTTTATCTGGATGTCCTGCGAGCATCTCAAACTTGCTCTGTCTAAAACAATCCATTACCTTTCTCCTTAAGCTCATCCACCCTTCTAACTTCTCTCTTGCCATTAAGGGTGATACGAACACCCTTCCAATCATGCATTTGGACAGCCTCAGAACCATCTTCCATGCTTTTCTCTCCTTTGGCCTCAATAACCAATTATGTATCAAGTTTTATCAATTCTTCCTCCACAGCATCTCTACCCTTTATCCCTTTTCTCCACTCGGTCACTATGTAATTAATTCAAGATCTCACTTCCATCTGAACAACTGCAACAGCCTCCTGATGAGACTCCCAGCCTTCCCTTTCCAATCTACCCCCTAAACAGATGCTAAGATAACCTCCGAAAGAACAGACTTGACCAGTCCATCCCTCTGCTCCAGAATCTTCAGGGACTCCCTATTGCCTCTAAGATGAAACACCTGTTCCTTAGCTTGGTATTTAAAGCTGCTGATTCCAACCTTCATTTCCATATTTATCTCACAACACTCCTTAGGTACTCTTATTTTTGGCCAGACAGACCAACGTGCTGTTCCTTAAACCTGATCCTTCATCTCCTAACTCCGTACTTTTGCATAGGTTGTCACCCATGCATGGAATACTCTCCCCCATTCACCTCTTAGAATCCTTCACTTCCTTCTGAGCTCAGCTCAGATGACACCTCCTATAGGAAGATTTCCCTAATTCCCCTCGTTACCAGCAATCTCTCTCTCCTCAAATGATCTCTTATTTTCTTATCTGTTCATATCTCCTAGGAGAGTGTAAACTTGAGGTCATGGTCTCTATGTTTTTGAACCTCCCTCCCCCCCTCCCTGTACCTTGATCCATGAAATGATCATTGAATCAAACATTTAATCCATTTCATTTCATGATCAATAGTAATGAGACCAATAGCAGGAGAACAATTATTTTCAATGAAACATTCAGGCTGGTGAAAGTAAGAGAAAAGGCTACTTACTGTGGGCAGTTGACTTGAGAGGAGGTGCCCATCTTGAGTCAACATGTTAGACACCATGATGGCGGGCAGGTCCATGTTTTGATAGGAGTATGTTGGTATCAGGCTGTTTGGAGGGAGGCTGTGGCAGAGTGAATGATAGCCGGTCTCGTGATCCACCAAGTGAAGAAGGGAGGGGTCTGGGAGATTAGGAGGAGTTATAGGAGGGATTTCATAGTCTTCATTATTCTCACTTTGACCATTATAAGTCTAAAATATTAAAAGGATATTTTCTTAATGTATCACTTCTTTACCACCACAGAATCACAAAACAGCATTTATAGCAGAGACCCTTTGTCAAACCCTTCACGAATGAGCCCCATGAGGTAATTTCTACAATACCGATAGTGCAATGGTCATTCCCAAGGGCTGCCAACCATTGGGCCAAACTCTTTCCTCCAGAAGCCGAAGGCTCTTCTAATGACCCAAGTAACCCAAGCCTGACTTTGCCAACCAGGGCGTTCTACAGTAAAGCTGAAGGAAGGTAGACAGAGTCCTTCCCCCAGCCCCATTCCTATCCCCATCCCCAGCTTCAGTCCCAGCCCTGTCTGATTGTCCCTCCAGCCTTGTTTTTCTGCTTGGTTGCTGCTCAAAGTAAAAATGTACTACATGAATCTTAGTGTAAATAAATGTACCTCCCTGGAGAGCCCTAAGGCTGGGAGCTTTCTCCCAGGTATCTTAATGCCTAGGTTATTCAAAATTCAAGCAAATTGCTGGTGTCCAACAAGTATGGACCAATGTCTGCTTAAAAAAAAAATCTTGGTGGCTAAGATATTCATTAGGGACTGTGAGAATATCAAAATAGCTTTGTGGAGTGTGATAAAGTACATCAAAAGTTTATTCATTATTTAGAAGTGGTACCTGATTTAAAGCCGGAAAGAAATACAGATGTGTACAAAAAATGGCCAAGTATGACAGCCTGGGTATATCTTTTACTCTTTTTTTCTCCTCAAGATGAATTATAATTACTGACCCATCTTCTAAACCTTAATATTCTTTTGATGTATTAAAAGTTTCTAATGAATCTAACCTACACAATAATCGCATTAAACAGCATTTATGAAGTGCCTGCTGTATGCTGCGGGCTATTTGCAAATACGATCTCATTTGATCCTGACAATAATCCTGAGATAGGTGCTATTATTACCCTCATTTTACAGTTGAGGAAATTGAGAAACAGAGAAATTAAAGGACTTGCCCAGGGTCACACAGCTAGTAAGCGTCTGAGGTCAAATTTGAACTCAGGTCTTCCTGACTCTAGCCGTGGGGCTCTGAGTCACCTAGATGCCTGTGAGGATTCGGATTTGCAAAGCACTTTATATGTATCATGTCATTTGACATTTGCATATGTAGATACATTCTCTATTATACTCTCCCCCTCCAGAAGACAGAAGTAGCAATATCCCTGCCTCTGTGGGAGAAGATATTTTATTAGTTCACTGTTGAGCAAAACAGTCCCATGATAATGATGTCCAGTTATGCTGGGAGGGAGAAGGCGGGGAATGTTTTAAGGATGCAGGTTGAATATTGTTTGTGGGCATCGCAGGCTGAGGTCCTGACCTTACTAGGGTGGGGGATATAAGATGGATGAGTTTCACAGGTTTTAGAGGGAGGCAATGGCCCTGATTTGGGAGATAGGAGCCTTGAGGGTTAACCCTGCCTTTGCCACTAGCTTGCTGTGTGACCCTGAGAAAGTCACTGCCCTTCTCTGGGCCCTCTGCAAAGTCTCTTCCCTCTCTGACAGTCCAAGAATCTATGAAGTCTTGGGGAGAGGAATGGAGAGCAAGGAGCCTCTGCCTCAAGAATATCCCATGAAACCAGTCGCCCAAGGGGCACAGAACAGCTGGGGGAGTTAACTCAGGCAGCATTTGTCCCTTCAGGAAACAAAGAGGTTCTCGTTTGTGAATGTTAAAAGTTTCATTCTCTGAAATTCTGCTTTGTCTGCACGGCTCATGCAGATTTTAATGAACATTTTCAAAAATCATCTGATACCATGGCTGGATTTAGATGTAGTGTCCGATTTAAAGCCAGAAAGAAATACAGATGTGTACAAAAAATGTCCACGTGGGACAGTCTTGATTAATCTGGCTTCCTCAGATCCAGCGAGAGCATTATCCCTCCTTCATCTTGCATCTAAAAGAATCAATCTATTTCACCTGTATTCTAAAGTCTCTAGGGAACTGCTCAGATGTCCAAAATATCTTTAATACCTGCACCCCTCTTCTGTTACCTCTGGAGCCCAGGTATGTTTGTGTATAGAGTGTAAGCTCTGTGAGGGTAGTGTTGGTTGATCTTTGGTTCTGTATCCCAGCAGCTGGCACAGTGCCCAGCACACAATAGGTGCTTTATAAATCCTTGCTGGATTGACTTAAGAGGGAACGCTGTTGCTGCAGGGCAACATTTGCCAACTCACCCCCTGCTGGGAGAGTTTCAGGGTCTCTCTTTCTCAGCTGGGGTGGAGGGTATATATATGTGGGGGTTAGGAATGTCTTCTAGTTTCCTCACCTCAGATTCTCTGATTTTACTCAAACAGGACAACTCAGGCCTCACTTTTTTTTTTTTTTTTTATTAAATTTATTTATTTAACTTTTAACATTCATTTTCACAAAATTTTGGGTTACAAATTTTCTCCCCTTTTATCCCCTCCCCCCCCAAACACCAAGCATTCTAATTGCCCCTGTGACCAATCTGCTCTCTCTTCTATCATCCCTCTCTGCCCTTGTCTCCATCTTCTCTTTTGTCCTGTAGGGGCAGATAGCTTTCTATACCTCTTTACCTGTATTTCTTATTTCCTAGTGGCAAGAACATTACTCGACAGTTGATCCTAACACTTTGAGTTCCAACTTCTCTTCCTCCCTCCCTCCCCACCCCTTCCCTTTGGAAGGCAAGCAATTCAATATAGGCCATATCTGTGTAGTTTTGCAAATGACTTCCATAATAGTTGTGTTGTATAGGACTAACTATATTTCCCTCCATCCTATCCTGTCCCCCATTACTTCTATTCTCTTTTGATCCTATCCCTCCCCATGAGTGTCGACCTCGAATTGCACTCTCCTCCTCATGCCCTGCCTTCTATCATCCCCCCCACCCTGCTTGTCCCCTTATCCCCCACTTTCCTGTATTGTGAGATAGGTTTTCCTACCAAAATGAGTGTGCACTTTATTCTTTTCTTTAGTGGAATGTGATGAGAGTAGACTTCATGTTTTTCCCTCACCTCCCCTCTTTATCCCTCCACTAATGAGTCTTTTGATTGCCTCTTTTATGAGAGATAATTTGCCCCATTCAATTTCTCCCTTTCTCTTCCCAATATTTTTCTCTCTCACTGCTTGATTTCATTTTGTTTTAAAGATATGATCCCAACCTATTCAATTCACTCTGTGCACTCTGTCTCTATGTATGTGAGCGTGTGTGCATGTGTAATCCCACCCAGTACCCAGATACTGAAATGTTTCAAGAGTTACAAATATTGTCTTTCCATGTAGGAATGTAAACAGTTCAGCTTTAGTAAGTCCCTTATGACTTCACTTTGCTGTTCACCTTTTCATGGTTCTCTTCATTCTTGTGTTTGAAAGTCAAATTTTCTTTTCAGCTCTGGTCTTTTCATCAAGAATACTTGAAAATCCTCTATTTCATTGAAAGACCATTTTTTCCCCTGAAGTATTATAGTCAGTTTTGCTGGGTAGGTGATTCTTGGTTTTAGTCCTAGTTCCTTTGACTTCTGGAATATACTGTTCCATGCCCTTCGATCCCTTAATGTAGAGGCTGCTAGATCTTGTGTTATCCTGATTGTATTTCCACAATACTTGAACTGTTTCTCTCTAGCTGCCTGCAGTATTTTCTCCTTGACCTGGGAACTCTGGAATTTGGCCACAATGTTCCTAGGAGTTTCTCTTTTTGGATCTCTTTCAGGCGGTGTTCTGTGGATTCCTTGAATATTTATTTTGCCCTCTGGTTCTAGAATCTCAGGGCAGTTTTCCTTGATAATTTCATGAAGGATGATGTCTAGGCTCTTCTTTTGATCGTGGCTTTCAGGTAGTCCCATAATTTTTAAATTGTCTCTCCTGGATCTATTTTCCAGGTCTGTTGTTTTTCCAATGAGATATTTCACATTATCTTCCATTTTTCCATTCTTCTCTCTTTGTTCTGTGATTTCTTGGTTTTGCATAAAGTCATTAGCCTCCATCTGTGCCATTCTAATTTTGAAAGAACTATTTTCTTCAGTGAGCTTTTGAATCTCCTTTTCCATTTGGCTAATTCTGCTTTTGAAAGCATTCTTCTCCTCATTGGCTTTTTGAACCTCTTTTGCCAATTGAGTTTGGCTAGTTTTTAAGGTGTTAATTTCTTCAACATTTTTTTGGGTCTCCCTTAGCAGGGAGCTGATCTGCTGTTCATGCTTTGACTTCATGTCTCTCATTTCTCTTCCCAGCTTTTCCTCCACCTCTCTAACTTGATTTTCAAAATTCTTTTTGAGCTCTTCCATGGCCTGAGCCCATTGTGTGGGCTGGGACACAGAAGCCTTGATTTCTGTGTCTTTGCCTGATGGTAAGCATTGTTCTTCCTCATCAGAAAGGAAGGGAGGAAATGCCTGTTCGCCAAGAAAGTAACCTTCTATAGTCTTATTTCTTTTCCCTTTTCTGGGCATTTTCCCAGCCGGTGACTTGACCTCTGAATATTTTCCTCACACCCACCTCACCTCCTGATCCTCCCAGCCCGTGTTTGTGGTCTGAGATTCAAATGCTGCTTCCAGCCTCAGGGCTTTTGGCGGGGGCAGGGCTGCTATTCAGTATGAGATTATGATCTGGTGCTGAGATCAGGGCGGGGCCACCTCTCAGGCTCAGTTCCCTCAGGGGGTTTATGCGCAGACCTTCCGCAATGGATTCAGGCTCCCGCCTGCTTGGGGAGCCCCTGTCTGCAGCCGCCTCTTAGCTTCTACCTCCCGGGGGGGGCCTGAATTATGGGGGCACCCCACTCCCCTCTCGACCCGCCAAAGAGACTCTCTCACCCACCCCTGTCACCTGTGGGTGGAGGGACTTGTGCGGCCACTGGAGATCCCGTCCCTGAAGCCTGCTCGGATCTGTTTCTCTCGGTGCCGCAGCCGTGGCCGCAGCAGGGCTGGGCTGGGCTTTGTGTCTGCAGCGCGACGGACCTTTTGCGAGAGGTTTGCAGATCCCTCTGTGGGTGGAGGGACCCGCGTGGCCGCTGGAGATCCTGTCTGTGAAGCCTGCTCGGATCTTTTCCTCTCGGTGCCGCGGCCGCGGCAGGGCTGCACTCAGCTCCCAGTCCCGGCGCCCAGTCCGCAGCGCGAAGGACCCCCCCGCGAGAGGTTTGCAGGTCTCTCTGGAACAGAAATCTCCCTCGCTCCAATGTTCCGTGGCCTCTGGGTGCGGAATTCGCCGTGAGTTACTTCCCTGTAGCCATTCTATGGGTTGTGGGTTCAGAGCTATGTGTATGTGCGTCTTTCTACTCCGCCATCTTGGCTCCGCCCCCCCAGGCCTCACTTTCAACCAGCACAGATTACATATTTTGAGGGAAGGGGTGGTTTCATTTCTTGGATTTGTATCCCAGAATCTGGGGCAGGGGTAGGGAACTTGTGGCCTCCAGGCTATATGTGGCCTTCTAGGTCCTTGGGTGTGGCTTTTTGACTGAGTCCAAGTTTTACAGAACAAATCCTTTTTATTACGGAGATTTGTTCTGTGAAGTTTGGATCTAGTCAAAGGGCCACACCAGAGGACCTAGAAGGCCACATGTGGCCTCAGGACCACGGGTTCCCCACCCCTGATCTGTTGCCCTCACAGAGGGCAACAATTGTTTGGGTTTTTGTCTTTTGTATCCCCAATGCCTGGTGCCTGGCATACTACTGATACTTATAAAAAATAAATGTTTGTTCCACTGAACTGAACATCAAGAGTCTGTAGTGTATATCCCGATTCTCCTACTCTCCCCTGACTCAGGTTCCTGAGACCCAAGCCTTCTTCTTTTTCTTTCTTTCTGTCTTTTTTTTTTTTTTAACTGTAAACAGGGCAGAGGGATAAATGAATACCTAACAGACCTTCCTTCCTTCCCTTCTTCCCCCACCAGGGTTCTGGTAACCACTTTTCATTTTGGGGATGAGGACTTAGATTCAGTTAAGAAGAAGTCTGTGGATCCTTTCCCAGATATTTAAGAGGATTTCAGAACATGGCACGGAGATGGATTTGAATAAATCAGCCTACTCAAGCTCACTCCTCCAAGTGGTTTATTTTTATATCAGGTCTACAAGCAAGTGGCTTTGCACTGCTTAATGAAATTATGTAAAACCTCATTAGTTTCCTGAAGCTCTCATGGAGGAGGCCAGGGTCCTACAGAGGTGCTCCAGAGTAAGTCTCTTTCCCTTCCCTGGTCTTTTTTCCTCTGTTATTGGACTAAACAGTCTCTGAGGGTCCTACCAGTTCTGATGTGTTACAAGTCTCTGCACTTAGGGGGTGCTTCATTTTCCATATGAAAAAAGTGGGTCACTGATCACAGCCCCTGAATATTTCTCTTAGGAGCACAGTGTTCCGCAGGCAGGGGGAAAGCAATACCTCCTAAATTACAATGCCTTAGAAATCATCTTAAGTATTCTACGGTTATGTCAGAATTAGGATCACAGCAACGCACAATCAGAATCAGATTAGACAATATCCAATCAACATAATCGGTCTCAACAGTTGGAAGCGCTGCCCATTTTCCCCAGGGGCTGGCTCCCAGTGTTCTGCTTTGCCAACAAGCAATACTTGAACGATGCTGCAGGACGGTTTTGTTAAAGGAGCAGAGGGGTGGGGGGGGGGGGAAGGGGTGCTTGGCCTACCAGGTTCAGGGGCAGGGGGCATGGTTGGTCAGGGTCCTGCCATATAGTTCCATGTACATACTTTGATAAGATAAAACTTTACAAGAAAACATATCATTATGGACATTTAGCCTGAGTGGAGCACTTCACAATTGCAAAGTGCTTTCTAAAAAAATTTTTTTAATTAACAATTTACAACTCTTCCAGAAGTTGCCTGGTCTACACAGCTGTGTGAAAACTAGAGAGACCCAACTGAGCTGGGCTTGGGGGACTGTACTCAAACGCTCAGTCTAACTAATGCAGGGTCTTGTATATTCTTTTAGCATTTTGGGAGGGAGAAAATCCAATTAGTTCTAGAGGGAGTGAAGTAAACAAACAGAAAAAACCGGGGACTGGGGTCTGCTCCTAGCTCTGCCCCCAGCTTAGACAAATCACTTCTCCTGTCTGACTTAGTTTCCTTCTCTCTGTGCGTTGGAAAAGATGGTCTCTACATTCCCTTCTAGCTTTGACATCCTAGTAGTCTAAATTTCCAACAAATTTACAACTGGTTAGGTAGCCAGTTGGGATAATTCTCCCACAAATCTACTTTTCCTTGAATCATCTTGACAATCTGTCTTTCATTCACTAGCTAATCACATAAATCAAATGTGGCCAAACAGAAAAGTACATGTGTACCCAGGGCTCTGACAGATACTATTGGGTGGGTAGGTGGGGGGAAGGATGGAGGAGCCCATCAAGAATCTATCTCACTGATCTAAATACTATGGCAAAGAACCAATCAGGAGCCAGAGTTAAGTCCCCAGGTCAGAGTTATAAGGAAGGATAACAAGATCTGGAGAGATGCCGGCCCAGCAAATGAGAATTGAGGCCCCAAACAACAAAGAATGGTGTTTAATCCCTCTGCCACACGACAGCCTGTCATGGATTCGAAGAGACTAATTGTGTCTTCGCTTCTCCAGGCTAAACATTCTCGGCTTCTCCAATGATCTTTGTATGGCATGGTTTCAGATACCTTCTTAATTCCAGGGAGGATAAGTGGCTTATTTAAACATCACACAGTAAGTTAACAGTAGAGATGGCGCTGGGATTCTGCACTGTTCCTCTTTCCTTTTCCCAAACTCTTTCTGTCTTTCTGTCTTCCTTCCTTTCTTTTTATTTTTCTCTCCCTCCCTCTCTGTCTTTCTCCCTCCCTTTCTCCATTTTTCTCTCTGTCTCTGTCTCTCTGCCTCTCCTCTCTCTTTGTCCCTCCTCTCTCTCTCTCTTTCTGTTTCTTCTCTCTGCCCCCCCCCCATATCCCATCTTACAGGCTGTTATAGTAAACACAACTCTAGCCTTGGAACCAGGAGAACATGAGCTCAAATCCTACCTCATACTCTTACTTGCCATGTAACCCTGGGTAAGACACTTAACCTCAGATTCTCAGCCTCTGTTTCCCCATCTGTAAAACAGGGGTGATAACCTATCTCACAGGGTTGTTGGGAGGCTTAAATGAGATAATATATGTAAAGTAATTTGTAAACCTTGAAAGCACTCTAGGAATCTAATATTCTAATAAATTTACAACTGGTTAGGTAGCCAATTGGGATGATTCTCCCACAAATCCGCCTTTCCTTAAATCATCTTGACAATATGTCTTCTATTCCATAAATGTCAGCTTTTGCTATTACTATTATCTTCCACTCCCACCTCCACATAGAATTTAGCATGTATAATGTACATATGTGGCTATATTTTGATAATTCTAATCAAAAGCTGCATGTAAAAACAAGTCACTTAACGAGGGCTATGAATACAAAAGCTAACCTTCCTTTTAAACAAGGCTCCTTCTTCTCCACTAATCAAGAGGGTACCTCTCCAAGATTCCAGTGTAAAAACAAAATGGTGTATCATTAGATGAGGTCACTGAAGCAGACCTGGCTCTGGGGTGCCTCCAAGTAGGTCCAGTGGACATGCGACAGTTCCCTGGCCAAAGGTCATACTATCATGGGGCAGAGGTGCATGGAACCACATAGAAATCACAAGAACAGTCATGTCTATAATATATGTGCCCATAAATATGCTAGTAAATGTTTAACAACTGGCTCTCTGAAAAAAAAATACATGCATAAGAAACCTTTAAGTTTAATCTGAATTATTAATTTTTTCCATCACTTAGTTAAATCTAGACAATCAACAAAATAATAAGCCAAGCCTTGATTTGTAGTATTTATTGATTTCTGAAAAGGAAATCCTCACACTGAAAATTTAACAATTGGCTCTCTTGAATCATTTTAGCTAGCACCAGTCCCACCTGAGGCTTTAGATCTGTCACAATCACTTCTTCAGTGATGGGGAATAGACATAGTTCAGTAGTTTTTCTTTTAACCAATTTATTTTAATTAACTCCTCTCTCTACCCCATAGGAAGGATAAGATAACATATCATTGGCTCTGTTTCAAGAAGTACTCTAAGAGGATGATGGAGATGCTTTCCAGATGTGGAAATGACCATCACAGGATCAGAGAATTTAAGTTGGAAGCTGGAAAGGACTTGAGGGTTCACCTAGCTCAATACCCCACTCTTTAGAGAAGGGAATGGATACCCCCAGAGATGAGATAATTTATCCCAGGCCACACAAGGAGGATACCCGGCAGAATTGAAATCCAGGTCCTGTGGATTAGCTGGCCAATCAACAAGCATTTATTAAGTGGTTATTATGTGTCAGGCACTGTGCCAAGTGACGGGGAGACAAAGAAAGGTAGAATCATGGACCCCTGCCTGCAAGAAGCTGACATTCTGATTGAGAAGTGTTGTTGTCCATTCATATTTCTATCATGTCCAAGTCTTCATGACTTCTCTTTGGGGGGTTTTCTTGACAAAGATACTGGAGTGTTTTGCCATTTCCTTTTCTAGCTTATTTTATAGATAAGGAAACTGAGGCAAACAGGGTAAAGTGACTTGCCCAGGGTCACACAGCTAGTAAGTGTCAGGACCACATCTGAACGTGGGTCTTCCTGACTCCAGACCCAGTACTCTATCCACTGTACCACCTAGCTGTCTGTAATGAAGAAGATGACATGCAAATAATTGAGTACATAGAAGATGTATACAAAGTGGATGGAAGGTAGTCTTAGAGGGAAGTCAAAAGCAATGAGGGCAGAGAGGAGACCAGGAATGAATTCTTGAAAGAAGTGGAATTTGAGTTATCTTGAAAGAAGCCAGGAAAACATGAGATGGAGGTGAGGAGGGAGAGCATTACAGGCAGAAGGCCAGCCAGGGAAATGAGGTGGAGGAATGTCAAATCCAGTGCTCTTTTCCCTATCCAGCCTTGAGTCTCGAATATAGATAAATGATTGGGAAATGGAACACTCACACAGAGCCACAGAATCCAGAAGGCCAGTTCAGAGGTTTAACTAACCACTGAGCACTAGAGGGTCTATTCAGAATTTTAAATGCAATCAAGACTTTGAAATGCAAAATAAAGCTCCATCTGCTGAATTTTCCCCCTTGGAGTGTGAAGGGTCCTGAGCATTGTGAGGTTCAGAGGGCAGAGGGTGGGTAAGAGCCAACAAGGCATAAGTTCTATTCATATCCTTCCTTCCCTATAATTGGGATGCCATCCCCTCCCCACCCTATGATCTCTTGCTGAAATCCTATCTTTCAAAACCTGGTTATAATTGATTTACTTGTCCTAACCAGTAGTGATTTGTCTCTTATCTGATCTCTAAAAAACTCTCTTTTAAGTTGGAACTCAAAGTATTAGGAACAACTGTCGAGTACTGTTCTTGCTACTAGGAAATAAGAAATACAGGTAAAGGGGCCCCACAGGATAAAAGAGAAGATGGGGACAAGGGAAGGGAGGGATGACAAAAGAGAGGGCAGATTGGTGATAGGGGCAATTAGAATGCTTGGTGTTTTGGGGTGGGGGAGGGGACAAATGGGGAGAAAATTTGGAACCCAAAATTTTGTGAAAATGAATGTTAAAAGTTAAATAAATTAATAAAAAAATTAAAAAAAGATAAAAAACAAAAATTCTCTTTTTCTGACTTTTATGCCTCTAACCCATTGTTATGTGCATTATATTTATCTGTGAACACATCAACATCTTTATACAACTATCTGTTTTGTGAGGGCAAGAACCATGGCTTAATTTATGTCCACATCTCCCTAGCATTCAGAATGAAGCTTGTACACAGCAGAGACTCAGTTGATGTTTTCAGAATAAACAAAGTACATGTTGACAATAACCTGACTGACAAGGAGGAGATAGAGAAAGGGACGTGTGGTCGAACCATGGTCTTTTCCTCTGTTCCCAAGGTAAAGTCACTGATATCACGTTAAAGGTTCACTCTCGTCCCTGCTTCTGCTCATCAGTTTCTAGTTTTCCTTAGTGAGTGACTTGGGACACTCTGGAAAATGCATGCCCAAGGCTGGTACCAGCCAATAGTTTTCCTCTCAAATATGGCACCCATGAGTTACCAGTTTCTGCCAGACCCAAGAGTAAGCAATTTGAACTGTCCCACAGTGACTCATCTCTTTAGCTCTCATGCAACAGGATTAAAGAAAACAGAGGCATAAGACAACTGCCAACAAAAACCATGGTTTCTGTTCCCTGTAGCTTTATTTTTCAGGAAATTTTTATTCAGGTTAGCGAGATGGTCAGGGCTACTGGAGGCAAACACTTGTCCTGTCAAACAGCACTGAGTAGCAACTGCTAAGATTGTATTTGGCAGATACCATGGCAGGGAATTCAGATTGGGGAAATTAGCAGGAAATATACAGATCAATACCGATCCACACTTGGCTGACAACCGTGGACGTGGCTGGCATAACATGACAGCTGGGCAGCTATAAGGCTGTAGGTTGACCTTAAGTCTAAAGAAAATGAAGTTGACAGGATGATTAAAGTCAATCTGAGGCCCAGAGAGGTTAAGCTTGTCCAGGGTTACACAGGTAGGGTCAACGACAGAGTTGGGACTCAAACTCAGGTCTATGGGTCCTTTTCCCTGAACTCTGCTGCCTCCATCACTTGCTTGAAGCCTCTCTTTGGCTGAATTTCTGGATAGCTGGATATTCATTAAAGCACTTCTAATGTGCCCAAGGCTGTGCTAGAGACTTAGCTGGGAGAGGTGAGGAGAGAAACTGACAAATCATTGACATTCTTCATTTGCTTCATCTTTCAGCAGAGGGTGCATTAGGGCAGAAGTCCCCTTTGGGGACTAGAACAGCCCCACCAGGCACACTTTCTCCTGCCCTCTGAGCCTGGGATTTTTCTGCAAGGTCAAATATCTTGTCAGGCTTTAGATTCATCATTTGACTGCAAGAGGAAGAACCAGGTGGTTTGTGAGGAAGGATTCCCCCACAGATACACTAAAGACCTAGAACATAGGCCATGGCTTTGGAAGGAAACACAACAACCACTAGCTCTGGGGTCTGAGGATCCAAGTATTCACAACTAGTCCCTAGTGTCTGTGTGGCTTTGGGTCACCTCCTAGGTCTTGGTTTCCTCATTTGTAAGCTAAGGGAGTTGGACTAGATGATCTCTAAGGTCTCTAGTCCAAGTCTTTCAATTTTCAGATGAGGAAACTGAGACTCAGAGAGGGAAAGGGATTCGTCCAATGTTACATAGTGAGTCCTGCATGGAGGACTAGAACTCAGGTCTTTTGTGTGGTATTTTTCAGTATATCACAGAGAGAGGCAGGGTGAATGGCAGCAGGGTGGGGGAGAGATGGAGGGGGAAATAAGGGGAATCCCAGACCACCAGAGCTGCAACTGATAGCTGAAATATACTGCCCAATCCTGTTTTGTATTGCTTTAAGAGCTGAAGACATTAAAGCCCAGAGAGGAGAAGAGTTGTTAGAGTAACAAAGTAAGTTGGATGTGGAACACAGGCTAGGAACCTTGGTCTCCTGCCTCCCCATTGTTTCTTTCATTGGAAAAATCAAAACTTCAACACACTGGAAATTACCCAATGAACCAGAAGTCTTTTGAACAAATAAGCATATGTTGTATCAAAATATTGTAATAACATGATTATGAAAATTCATTTAAAGAGGCAATTAACCCACTTTACATACTAAAATATGCTGACACATACATGCTTCCTACTAATTCAATCAAATCCTGAATTCGTGGGACTCAGACTTCATACTGCTCATAGGTAAACAGTTGGATCTGAAACCTCATGAATATCTACAGTCAGGAGGTCTCTTAAAAGGTTATCTGATTCAGGAAAGGTGTGACATAGTACTTGACACGGTACTCTTCTGAAAGTGCTCCATGAAGAAACTCAGGGACTAAGAATTTCATCTAAAATGCCTTCCTTCTGTCTCCCCTGCATGTTTCCTTTTGGGGAATCAGCAGGGCCAACTGGGGGTCATCTGGCTCAATCTCCTTTTCCGCAGATGAGTGAGCTGAGACACAGAGTGGGAAAGATTATTGTCACACTAGCTGCGTGACAAGAAGCTAGGTGTCAAAGTGGAGAGTGTTGGACTTGAATCCTGCCTCAGACGCTTAACAGCTACACAACCCTGGGCAAATGCTTTAACCTCTTCTCCAACTCAGTTTCCTCATCTATAAAATGGGGATAATAACAGCCCCTGCCTCTAAAGGTTGTGGTGAGCTTCAAAGAAGATATTGTCTATAAAGGAGTTTGCAAACCTTAAAGTGTTATATAGATGCTAGGTATTATTATCAAGAACATAGACAATAATAATAGTAATATCAGAACCCAGACTAGAATTTAGGACTCCTAAGTTCCAGGCCAAGTGTTTTTTTCATGATCTCTTGTTGCCTAATTTTATTATATCTGATTTAATGAACTCAAGAACTAAGTCACTCAAATGACTGCTGTTTTCAGAACCCTGTAGACCTAAGTGCAAGAGCCCGATAGCTTTTCAAACATATGCTTGTTAACTGTTCATTATAATTCAGAGAAGTTTCTGGCCTTACTTTGTGCCCAGGTCCCTGTGATGGAAGGGTCTCCGTTAAAAATTTCTTAAGCTGATATATAAATAATCGTTTTAACAAAAACTTTTAAATATGCACCTAAATAATGTAACATCTTCCTAATGGCGCTGTGAATGGCCCTTGAGGCAGAAAGTGCTTACTTTGCAGGTGGCACAGTTCAATGAGGAGTATGCCCTTTAAAGGAAACAAAAAAGTTTGATATAATATTAAAAACAGAAAATCCACAGTGTTGTAGAAGTGTCCATGAGGTTTGGGTCATCTCATTAACCCATACTCACTTAACAGGCATTTAGTGAAAAAGAGTATTGACTTGGACCTCTGACACTTTCTAGCTATGTGATCATGGACTAGTCACTTAACCTCTCTGATTGTTAGGCTTCCTCAATTATAAAATAAAGACAATAATGCTTGTCACACCTACTTCATCGGGTTGTTAGGATCAGATGAGTTATGGATAGAGTGTTGTGTAAAACCTGAAGCTATATATAAATGTTAGGCATTATCATCTTAGTTGTCTGCTGCCATTGTCTATCATCTTCATCATCACTACCACCACCACCATCACCCCTTCCACCACCATCCTCATCATCATCACTACCCTGTCATCATCTTCTTCATCATCATCATCATTCCCAGCACCTGGGTTCCAATATTGGCTCAGCCATATAATATTTGTGTGAACTTGGGCAAGTCCTTACCCTTTATGAACCTCTGATCCTCATCTGTGAAATGAGATTGGAAGGACATGAGTTCTATGAGGGCAGGGACAGTCTCACTTTTGCATGTTTATCTCTAGTGCCTCATATGTTACCTGTCACATGCATAACCCTTGTTCATTGAACTACTGATCAGATTCGACCCTCAGAACAATAATAATCCTTTACAGAGGCATGGTGCTTTCACAGTTTTAAAGATTTGAATTCCTTATTATCTCATCTTTCTGTGAGGTAGGAAGAGCAGAGATGATCATTCCCTTTTTTCAGATGAGGAAACTGAGGCTAAGAAAGTTTAAAGGACTTGCCCCACATGACGAAAGTAAAAAGTAATGAAGGAGGTGGGTGGGTGTGGAGGACTAGAACCCAGATTCCCTAAATCGGAGACCAGTGTTCTTCCACTGTACCAAACCATCTCCTTTTAGCAAAAGAAATCTGGTGTTGTCCTTTTAGCTGTCTTTCTGCTTCCATTCTCTCCTTTTAAAAAAATGGACAGTATCTTATCCTACACTGAAATTCTGTCAAATAGAGTAGAGAGCCAAAGACTATAACTTCTTATGTGTAGAGCGATTTTATGAATTCAGGGGGGACTGAAATACAATTTTGTCCAGCTTGTCTGTGTTCATAATGACCAAGCAAAATTAATCACAGTGGAGAATACCCCCGTGTCAGTTATTCGAGAGATTTCTAATAGAATCTTTCTGATTCATGTCTCGCAGTATATCAGATCTGGAGTGCTCTAGCCCTTCTCAAAATCCACACAATTATGCCTTCTGGTTGGCCTGTCATTTTCCTGGAATAAAAATGTCTCTTAAAAAAAGGGCATACACATAAACCAAAAGGAGAAAATAAAAATAGAGTTACTTACTGTAGCATTGGACTTACACTGTGGGATGATTTAATCTCACACCCAAAGCTTTATTTACCCCAACCAGCATAGGAATGAGGCAAACGGGGTGAACTGGGGAAGCCACTTACATTCATGCAACACACTCAATTTGGCTCCTGCCATCTTTTTTCTTTTCTCTGCTCTTTAAGTTACTGTTTTTTTGTGGGCCCTGGAATTGCTATCCCATAGGTTAGAGAACAGCTCTATGATGGAAGACCGTCAAATTATACATTAGTTTTGTTTATTAAAAATATATTCAGGAAAGACCACATTAGTCCCAGAGGATTCTTGTTCAGGAAATTTTCTGGTTCACAAAAAGGTTACAGTAGCTATAAGGCAGATATACTTGCCCTAGGCAAGATGCACCATTCCAATGGAGAGAGGATTAGCAAGGCAACTTTTATCCCCAAGGGGAAGGAGAGAGACTGACAGCCTTCACGTCTTCACATCACAAAACCGACAACAAGCTTTAGAATAAGGGAAGAAATGGCAGTCTCTTGGAGGTTTCAAACCATTCACTCATTCATTCAAAAAACCATTCCCTAAGCCCCTACTAGGTATAGAAAGCTATGGGAGATCCAAGGATGAGATTCCTTCAGAGATGGGGTGCCACCTACCAAAGATGAGATAACTTCAGAGAATTTTTAGTCTAATGGCAAATATGACATATGATGGTAATATGTTCTACGTGACTGAACATGTATGACCAATACCAAACTGCATACTGTCTCAGGGACAAGGGGCATAAAGGACGGAAGAAGAAAATTTAGAATTCAAAAATTTTAAAAATGTATGTTAAAAATTATCTTTACATGTCATTGGGGGAAAATGAAATATTATTTAAAAATAAGGCATATATAAGTTAATGGCGGTGCCAAGAGGAACTTGATGAGCATATACAGGAGATACCGAGCGCTATTCATTCACTTGTGGGACATTAATGAAGTACCTATTGTTTACAGAACACTGTGCTGGGCACTGAGGGGAGAAACAGGTGTTATCTAAGACTCTGCCTCTGCCCTCATGGAAATCCCAATCCAGTGGTTCAAAGAAGAAGCAACCTAGACCAGGCTTTAGGAAATGCAGAAATTGTTTTTTGTTTTGTTTTATCGTGATGCTGCCATTTAAACAGCAGCAACTGCAGGAATAACAATCCTGAACCACAGACTCCTAAAGCTGGAAAAGTCTAGTCCAATTCTAGGGCCAGGCCCCCTGAGGGTTGTAGACTTAGAGCCCAAAGGGAACTCTAAGGTTTTCAAGTCCAGCTCCAACAGCGGTTAAATGACCCGCCCGAAATTGCAAAGGGAATGAATGGCAGTCAGGATTTGAAACCAGGTGCTCTGACCCCAAATTCAGGATTCCTATACCACGTTATTACCTACAATGTCCCTGCATTCCTAACTTCTGCTTGAATATCTCTAGTGACATCATGACTTAATAGGGCAATTCATGGAATTGTTGGACAACTATATATTGAGTTGAAATCTTACCTCCCTGTAACTTGCTCCAGTTGGCTCATACACTCTTCTGAGACTCCAGGGGACTACTCTGCTTCCTTTTAAACTTAGAACTAGGGATTTCTCTGCTCTACAGCGAGCAACGACACTGGGATTTCCTTTTAAATGTCTGTAAAGGAAGATGCTGAGGCAGAATGCCTACTGTGTGCATTGCACTATCCACAGGAAGTACATTAATGATATTCCTAAAGCACAGATTTGACCGTGTCAATCTCCTTTCAAGAAGCTGTGATGGGAGAAGGGGGATGGTGCAACAGATAGAGCATTGGCTCTGGAGTCAGGAGGACCTGGGCTCAAACTCAGCCTCAAAAAAGGAAAAAAAAGCTTTGATGGCTCCCTATTACCTCTACGATCCAATATAAAGTCTTATATCTGCATTTAGAGCTTTTCACAGTCTGACTCTAGTCGACATTTCCAGATACCTGATATCCCTTTGCTCTGTCTACCAGGGGTGGGGAACCTACAGCCTTGAGGCCACACATGGCTCTCTCGGTCCTCAAGTGTGGCCCTTTCGGTCCTCAAGTGTGGCCCTTTGACTGAATCCAAATTTCAAATTCTGTCAAGTTTGGATTCAGTCAAAGGGCCATACTTGAGGACCTAGAGGGCCACATATGGCCTCAAGGCCAAAGATTCCCCATCCCTGAGCCAAAGTGGCCTATTTGCTATCTTTATACACAACGTCCCATCTTCTGGCTCATCTCTGACTTTTAGAATTCTAAACTTTCATTAAAATTCATTTCAAGTGCTACCTCTTCCATAGGGTCTTCCTGCTCTCCCCTCTGCCCCAGGATCTCTACCCTGAAATTATTTTGTATAATTACTTTCTATATATTTTGCATATTTGCCTCATTAGAGTAGAGGGCAAACACTGTTTTATTTTTGTCTTTCTCTCCAGTGCTTAGCATATAGTAGGTACTTAATAAATGCTTATTAATCAACCAGAAAGGTACATATGATACAAAATTCCCCCCTACCACACACACTACTTTCCAGAATTAAAGTAAGGGGAAGCTTCAGGGGTCTCAGTCAATACCCGAATTTCCATTGATAGGGAATCCACTCACTACCCACCAATACGGTCCATTCCACTTTCAGACAGCTCTAATTATTGGAAAGATTTTCTTTACATAGAACAGAGATCTTTCTGCCTTTCTATACCTTCTACTCATCGCTTCTAGTTCTGCCCTCTGGGGCCAAGCTGAACTTCAATCCCTCATCTACCTAACAATCTTTCAAACGCTTGAGGACAACTATCTGCCAGCATCTTACCTCCTTTGGCCACAATAAAGCCCCAGTTTTCAGTTCTCTGTCCAAATGCACAGAATAGAGATGATTAAGGAGAGATATTAAAGATTTTACTGCAAGCAGGTCCATTTGACATGATGAGTACCACTTAGACATGAAGAGGTGATGCTCAAGACTAGACTATGACGATGAAAGAAATCCAAAGAACAAAACGGCTAAAAAAGAAGTAATGAAGTAGAACTTACATTAGGATTTACTGATGTGAAGAAAATCCATGTGGAAATCCAGAGTGGAAAGCCCAGCAGAGAGTGGGAGGTAAGGGGGGAAGCAACATTGTGACCAGTGGGGGCAAACTCAATTAGAAAGAGGGGCACTAAACCAGACATAAAGATCCAAGCAGACCTCACACTGATTTAGGAAACCACATATTTTGTATAGCCTATATTAGATTGCTTGTCATCTTGGGGGAGAAGGGGAGGGAAGGAGAAAAAATGGAACTCGGAATCTTATAAAAAGGAATGCTGAAAACTATCTTTACATATAATAGGAAAAATAAAATACTATTAAGTGGAAAAAAAGAAAAAACAAAATGAAGCAAAAAAGAGAAAACCTGTTTATTTCTTTTATACTCTCATTCAGGATACATTGGGGAGAACTGAGCTCTGCACTTGGACATTAGCCATGTTGGACACCTCTACTATAGACCTCTTGGCCAGAAAGAGGAAATAGATAAAAATTTGAGAAGCAGATCACAGAATTGGTAGAGATGTGGTATATTATAGTGATGGGGAATATCCACTCTCCAAATAGTTGCTGAAGTCCTTTCTCCCAAATGCAAGCAGCTAATAAATTCTCAATTTGACTAAATGTTACTTTCATTTCTTTGGAAAGTAGAGATAGAGAAAAGAGAAGTTGGAGGTTCTAGACCTGTGTTCTAAGTGCTGGAGATACAGCAAGAAGGAAAAGATAATCCCTGCCCTCAAGGAGCTCAGAGTCTAACGAGGGAGACAATATGAAAATAACTATGTACAAACAAGATATATACAGGATAAACTGGTGATAATAACATAGGGAAGGCATTAGTATTAAGAAATTGGGGAGGGGAGCTTGGTGGTGCAGGGGATAGAGCATCAGCCCTGGAGTCAGGAGGACCTGAGTTCAAATCCAGCCTCAGACACTTATTAGCTGTGTGACCCTGTGCAAGCCACTTACCCCAATTGTATCCAAAAAAAAAAAAAAAAGTCAGGGAAATAAGAAGGAAGCATGCCTATCTATACACCTAGAAGAGGATTCTAGTTGGAAACCTCCAGGAATTTTGCAGTGCTCTCATTTGGAAAAATGAACTGGGAGTTGAAATCATCCATATACAATCAGGGCATTTGGGAACGCAACGGATAAGACAGAAGCTCGAAATAGAGGAGTTCATTTGCCACATCCCTTCCCAGTCATGGTGTCACATGGAACATCAGAGCTAGAAGGAACCTCAGAAAATATAGAAAATTCATTTTCTGGAAGAAAAAACTGAGTCCCAGAGGGAAGAGCCATAATATGCATTGCAGAGTGATGCTGACCAGTCCTTGGAACACCAGGCCTGCAGTCAGGAAGATCTGAGTTTGAATCCAGCTCCTGACATTTACTATCTGTGTGACCCTGGGCAAGTCACTTCACCTCTGTTCACCTCAGTTTCCTCAACTGTAAAATGGGGATAATCACAGCACCGAGTCCACAGGGATGTCATCAGGATCAAATGAGAAAATGTTTATAAAAAGCATTTAGTGCCTGACTGAGTACATGCTATATGAATGCTTATTCCTTACCCTTCTCCTTATATTCTCAGTGGCTTCTTTCTCATGACTCATTTTTACATTCAATGCAAAAGCAGGTAGTGTCAGGGAACAATTCTATACTTTGCCTACACTGGACTATGGTCTGAATACCACCACTCCAATCCAATGGGAAAATACATTTACATTTCAGCCGACTCTGGGGACACGCCAGGCCCACAGTGTGGATTGTCTGGACAGCAAGAGCATCAGAGGACACAGTGAGATTTTTTTTGTAGGAAAGGGACAAGGTAGACGCTTCTGAGGAAGTCACTTGTTAACTCATCATCATAGGATCATAGCTCTACAACTGAAAGGAACAGAGGACAAACTCTCATCTGCTTTAGGGAAGGTAGGTAGTCACAGTTACTGATAAAGATCATCAGAACTGCTGCCAAGGAACATAGACATCCCTGAGAAGTTCTCTTCCATTTAATAAAGGAGGAAACATGTTGGGGAACGGACCAGCTTAAGTCAATACAAGGAGGGGTAGAATTGAAACTTCAACCCTGATCTCCCGACACCAGGTCATGTACTTCTTCTATTAGAAGAGGTATCCTTCTTTTGCGTTAAAATACAATGGTAGAAAAAATACAGTTAGAAAACTAATGGTAGAATACTTATCAAATAATGCAATTCGTGGAAAAAATTCTTTCATGCAGTTTAAAAAGTGAGAATCTTATTAATTTATTTTTCATTTAGAATATTAATTCTATAACTTCATTTCTAAAACAAATAAAACAAAATAAATAGCCCTGTCCCTCCTGCTCCTCCTATCCAGCATTTTTCTACTCTTAGGCAGAGAATAAGGAGACTTAGTCTAGGTTTAAGAAAAGTCTCCTAACAATTAGAACTGTACAAAGGTAGAAGAACCTGCCTTGGCAGCTAGTGAGCTCCCCATCACTAGATGTCTTCAAGAGAAGGCAAGGCATACACTTGGCAGATATGGGGTAAAGAGTATTCTCGTTCAAATCCAGTCCGGGCTAGATGGCCTCTGGGGTAGGTCCCTTCTTAGGAGATTCTGTGACTGGATAGTCAAGGGCTTTGGCAATGAGACCAGGGTTCTACCTCCTCCCAGACAACCTTTAAAGTGTTACTTCTTCCCTGGGAACTCGTCGGTTGTGAGGGCAGACTTTCATGCGTGTAGACTACAGTAGGGCTCTCAGGCCCTGTGGGGGGGATATCCATAGCTTCGGTCAGGCAAGCCTTTCAGAGTCCCTCATGATCTAGGACTCCCTCAGGGCATTAATAGTTCACGTTTACAAAATGTCCCAAAAGTCTTAGTGCATTTATAATCTATAATAATAACCTTGAATAGTTTATAGCTGTACTAAGACTTCTGGGAGATCATGTATATAATAATAATAATAGCACTTACATAGTGACTACTATGCGCCAGGCATTAAAGCTTGACGAATATCTCATTTGATCCTCATAACAATTCTGGGAAGTAGGTGCTATTTTTATCCACAGTTGAGGAAACTGAGGCAAATAGGGTTAAATGACTTGCCCAGTCACACAGCTAAGTAAGTGTCTGAGGCTGAATTTGAACTCAGATTTTCCTCATTCTGGGGAAGCTAGGTGGCTGAGCACACAGAGTGCAGGATCTGGAGTCAGAAAGACTCATCTTCCTGGGTTCTGATCTGGCCTTGGACACTTACCAGCTGTGTGACCCTGGGTAAGTCACTTAACCCTGTCTGCCTCTGTTTCCTCATCTGTACAATGAGCTGGAGAAGGAAATGGTGAACCACTCCAGTATCTTTGCCAAGAAAACCGCAAATGGAGTCAAACATGACTGAACAACAAAAACTTCCTGACTCTGGGCCCAGCGCTCAATCCACTTAGCCACCTAGCAGCATAAAGCTACAGAGAGCAACCTGCAAAGGGTTTTATGTCGATTAATTTCATGATCTACAGTCACAGAACCAGGGTTCAAATCCCAGCCCCGCTACTCATTTCTACCTGTGTGACCTCAAGCAAGCTGTTTTACTTCTCATCTCCTTAGCTCCTCCCTCCAAAGAATGAGGAGGTTGGACCAGGTGACCTCTGAGGTCCCTTCCAGGCCTAAAATCATATGCGGGTGCCTGTTATTGACTTTATCTTACATAGGAAGAAATGGGGCTCCCAGGGATGAGGTGTTTTGCCCAGGGTCACACGGGTAGTCAATGTCCTGTGCATGAAGAAGCCTGCCAAACTGTGTTAAATCCAGAAGAGTGTACCTCCTAGTGCATCTCCCCCACCCAATGCCTCTTCTGTCATTGTCTGGTTCTTTTCTGGGCTGCACACCCTAGGATGATTACCGGAGACCAGGGAATATCCTTCCTCAATGTGTCTGAAAACTGTGAGCACAATCCACTAATTATTGCAAGTGATACGTTATCTGCAAGGACAGGCATCCCTCCCCCTCCAGGGATTATTGGGGAAAGTACAAAGTGAACAGATTAAAAAACCTCTCTAGTCATGAGACAGTTGGATCACAGTTCTGTTCCCTAGCTCCTGTGAGTTCCCCCTGATCTGTGACTGTGATGCCTTCCTTGTTTGACCAGACGAGACTTGCTAGAAGGCTCAGCTTTGCATCAGGACCCTTGTTTTTATAGCTAATGGTCCTGAGAGGACATCTAGGCTAAGCTCATTTTATAGGAGGAAATCAAAGTGTAAATAAAGGAAGTGAGCTGTCCAAGGTGACTCAGCAAATAAACTGGAATCTGAACTTAGATCCTCCAACACCAAAACCAAGTCGGTCAACAAACACTGAGTAAGCATTTATTATGTACCCGGTACCACTGAGTGCTAAGAATACAAAGAAAGGTAAAAACAGGGCCTTTGCTCTCAAAAAACCCCACATTTTAATGGGAAAAACAACAGGTGAATAACTAGGTGCACATAACACAACAGATAATCTAGATCTCTATATAGAAACATGTAGATAAGATCTATATATGGATGTATTTGTATACAGAGAGACAATAATAATGATAGCTACCAATTATATAGAGCATAACACGGGCCAGGTACTGTGCTAAGTACTTCACAATTATTATCTCATTTCATCCTCATAACAGCCCTGGAAAGTACATACTATTTTTATCCCCATTTTTCAGATGAAACTGAGGCGAACGGATGCTGACTTGCCCAGAATCACACAGCTAGTAAATGTCAGCGTCTGTATTTGAACTTGGGTTTTCCTGGCTCTAGGGCCAGCACTCTATCCATATGTGTGTGTGTATGTATGTGTGCGTGTGTATGTGTACATACATACACATATACATATATATGGAGAGAGATCTAGATAGACATGGGTAGATATAAAGATAGAAATAGATGGACATAGAGATAGATATATGGATGATATAGATATAAAAATAAAAATAGCTATAGAGATAGAAATAGATACAGATATCAATAGAGAGATAGATATTGACAAAGATAGAGATCTAGATGTTGAGAGATAGATAGCAACACAGAGAAATACAGATAGAGATACAGATATTGATAGAGATCTAGATACTGATAAATAGAGATAGATATTGATAGATAGTAATAGATATACATAGAAATAAAAAGATATATAGATAGAGGTACAGAGAGATATCAATAGAGAGATAGAGATGACATAGAAACAAGAGACAGAGATAGGTCACCAAGGAGATGCAGGTAACCCAAGAGGGGAGGCCTTAGCATCTGGGAGGACTGGGAAAGGCCAGTTCACAACCTCCAGGCTCCACTAGGCATTTGCACACATTCCCTTCTCCAGCTTCAGAGAGGTCACTGCTGCAGAACCGGAAGGGGCCTGGGAAGCCACATAGTCCTTTGGAGCTGCCACATCCTGGTCTGTCCTGTTTGCAGGAGTTTTTCTCCCTGTCTCCAGCTGCACCATATTTCCCAAGGCAGTACACTCAGAACCGGAAGGAATTCCAGAGATCACCTAGCCTAACCCTCTAGTTTTGGCAGAAAGGAAATTGAAGTTCAGAGAGGAGAAAGGACTTACCTAAAGACAAGAACAGAGCTGGACCCAGACCCTGGTCTCCCACTCCTCATCCCATCCTTGGGGCCTAGATTCTTCCCTTTCACTTCTTACACTTCTCTCCCTAACACTTGAGATGGAAGGCACTATAGCTGGCACTATAGCACCAACCTCACCACCAAGGGGCGAGTCAGACCAATTAATTATAACCTTTCATCTGTTAGGATAACCAGTGCCTCAGATGAATATAATACCAGTGCTCAGTTCAAAGCACTTAGTCCCAGAATATACTAAAGTGGTCCTCTGAGGGCCTGAAAAACACACCTCTAATAGGTGAATTTTTGCGCTCCCTTTCCAAGTCTGACATTTGTAAAATGCTTTGAGCCCCTATGAAGAAATTTGAAGATGTCTAGATTGATCTCTGTTACTTTCAGAGAACCTCACTGTCTTTTTTTTTTTTTTTGTGAGACAGGTGAGATTTGCTCTCTAGAGACAAAGAAAAGTGGAAGAACGTGCTACGAGTCTCCACCTCTGACATCCTCTCACACCCCTCCCCTCCAGCTCCAGGGTCAAACTCAGCATCCACCACTGAGATCTTTGATGGTCGGTCAGCTGCTGCTGGGATGATTGGAATGTCACCTATTCCTACCCAGCATTTTTTTCATCAATTGAACAACAAGCATTTATTAAACACTGACCGTGTGTCAAGGACTGGTTTTAGGTTGGGTTTCTGCAGCAAGTGTCATTGGAAGGAAGCTAAGAGTTCCATGAAACAGAGATAAGGAGGGAATATATTCCATAGGACACAGCTTGTTCAAAGGCATGGAGATGGGAAATGAAAGCCATGTGTGAAATTTCTTGTGTATCTTTTTCTATAGTACACTCAAATTGCACCACCTTTTACTCCTATTATCTCATTTTATCCTCAAAACAGCTCTGTGAGGGAGTATTATTATGCCCATTTCATAGATAAGATGCTTAGACTCAGAATTAAATAAGCCTTAGGTCTCACAGCTGGTGAGAGAGACAGGATGAAAATCCAGATGTTCTGACTCTTAGTTCAGTGCTCTTATCCCATCTATTCTACCTCTCTGAGAATGCTTTCTTCAGCTTCACAATACCACCACATATGTATGTGTGCGTATATGCATGCATGTGTGTTTGTGTTTTGAAACACCTGGCTCAAATCTATATTAAGATTTTTCCTAAAAGAAATGCTCTGCTTTTCTTGTTTCCCATTGCCTGGCTTTGACATGTCTGTTTAGTACTAGCAGCCCAGCGGATCTCTGAGAAAGCTGGCATAATGGAGCTGAATGAGCACCTCCCCCAGGGTGTCCAGCTGCTACCAAAGCAATTTCACAGCTCATCATCCATTATGAGATTAAAATAATTTTTTTCCTCCCATGAAGTATTAATAAATTGTGCAGGCTGCTAAGGGCTGGTCCCATTGACACAAGTGCTAGTGAGTCACACCCCTAGCTATTTTTCACTGGGCTTCAGTAGGGGTGGTTCTTGTCAGACTGAGTGACAAGATGTAAAACTCCAGACGTTCCCCTCCCACAGCCTCATGGCAGGAGACTGCCCTGGGCTCTCCAGGTACCACAGAGCCCAGACCAAGGACGAGGACTGCAGAATAGAAAGAGTGCTAAATTTTGGAGTCAGAAGAACTGCATTCAAATCTAGATCCTCTTGCTTTTTCTTACGTTCTGCTGTTGTTGAGTCGTGTCTGACTCTTCATGACCCCATTTGGGGTTTTCCTGGCAGAGATACTGGAGTGGTTTGCCATTTCCTTCTCCAGCTCATTTCACAGATGAGGAAACTGAGGCAAACAGGGTTAAGTGATTTGCTCAGGGTCATCCAGCTAGTGAGTGACTGAGGCCAGATTTGAACTCAAGAAGTTCAGTCTTCCTGATTCCAGGCCCAGCACTCTGTCTACCTTCACCTAGATCCTCCAGAATCAGGAAGATCAGAGTTCAAATTCAGCCTCAGATATTTATTAGCTGCATGGCTCTGAGTAAGTCACTTAACCCTGTTTATGCCACCCAGCTGCACCACTTTTCTTATATAATCCATGGCAAGTTATTCACCCTGAGTATATGAGTATCAATTTCTTGACAAATGGTGACAATGAGACTCAGACTACCCACCTCACAGACTAGTCGTGAATAAGGTATCTTGTAAATCTCAACTGAAATGTGAGGTGTCAGTAATAAAGCGTGTGTGTGTGTGTGTGTGTGTGTGTGTATGTGTGTGTGTTTGTCCTTTGTTGCTGAAGACCATGCCATTAGAGAAATGATGACATGACTTGTACTTGACTTTGTTTTGAGTGAGGGAGGGCTGTGCAGGTCACCAGCCTTACTTCTCCTCCAGAGCCATCTGAATCCAGAGACCAAATATTCATCAAGATGACTGGAGATGACCCAGGATGAGGCAATTGGGGTTAAGTGACTTGCCCAAGGTCACACAGCTAGTGAGGTGAGATTTGAACTCAGGTCCTCCTGACTCCTGCACTGGTGCTCTACCCACTGCACCACCTAGCTGTCCCTAGTAATAAAGCATAAAACTAACTGGGAGACCATAAACATAGATGTAGACTATAGTGGACCCCCCTCCCCCATCCTTCTCCAATGAGAAAAGGAACTGTCCCAAATGGTGAATTTTCCAGCTAGCAGACACTTAAATGTACATGTTGTTTTCCTGATGGAACCAGCAGGGTATATTTCATTTTGGTTTTTATATCTCCAGTTTTTAGTCAAATATAGTAATTAGTGGGCAAATTAGTAGGCATTTAATAAATGTTTATTGATGCATTACTCTTTTAATGAATAAATTAACAAAAAGCATTTATTAAGCACTTACTCTGTGCAAAGACTGTGCTAAGTGCTAAGGATATAAATAGAAAGGCAAGCTAGTGTGTTGTCAAGAAGTTCATGTACTTTTCAAAAATTTAATTAAAATTATTTATAAAAATCAACTTTTTCTTCTAGAGGTTCAAACCCTAAAAGGTATCAAAACTTATCCTTTAAACATTTTGTGTGGAGATCCCTCTCAGATCACTTCTCTCCCATCTTAAGCAGAGGGCAGGACCCTCCAGGACTAGGAGTCATTGCTGGGTGGTCACTGGCCAGCCTCGACTGCCAGGCTCTGGTGGCTCATAGGCCTGATTGCTATAGTTTGACTATTTCTTCCCTCCCAGTCAGTTTTAGAAAAGCCACATTTCTTAGGGCTTCTCAGTGTCTCCACCTTTAGCTGTTCTTTTTTCCACTTTCTAATTTAATATAGACAAGATACTTAAGACAAAGGGAACTATTGTGTATTTGGGGCAAGAGGCAGCTGGGGTGGCACAGTGGATAAACCCCTAGGCTTAGAGTCAGGAAGACCCGAGTTCAGATCAGGCCTCAGACACTTGCTAGCTGTGTGACCCTGGGCAGGTCAGTTAGCCTCTGTCTGCCTCAATTGCCTCATCGCTTAAATGGGAATAATAATAGCACCCACCTCCCAGGGTTGTTGTGGGGAGGATCAAATGAGATAATGTTTGTCAAGTTCTTGGCACATAGTAGGTGCTTAATTAATAAATGCTTGTTTCCCACCTGTCAAGAGGACGCTTGGATATGGAGAGGAAGAAAGAAGAGTACTTTGGGGAAAAGGGCATGGGTCTTTGGTTGTTGGGTATTGACACTCTCTGTTGGGACAGAAAGGAGGAGAAGGAATAGCCCCAGCCAAAAGTACAAAAAAGGGAGCAAACTAGGTCAGAAGGAGGGGAGTGGGCATAAGGAGAATGAAAAAGGTACAGCAATGGCTGTTGGGCTTTGGACTGTGCTTCTCACTGATGAGGATTGTACCCAGCAGGCCTCAGGATGGGGACGCTCAGCACTAGAAGCTACCTGAGTAGTATGACTTAAATGTCTCACCACCACAAGTGACAGATGAACTGGTCCGAGCAAAACCAGAGCCAAGATAAGCCTATATCCAATACTCCCGCCATGAGCTAATGGAAGGGCCTCTCTGAGCCATCTGTCAGAGTCAGTCCTGAGCTCCAGGCCAGGGCCCTTTCTGATGCCTGCCAGCAAGAGTGACCATATTGGGAAGGCAATCATCTGGTGGGAAGGGATGACAGTTTATGAGATGGGAAATCCCTGCTCATAACAAGAGGAACTGAGGGAAAATCACCAAGAGTGAAGAATTAGACTGGACCTCAGAAGTCACAGAGACCCATATCCCAACCCATTTTGGAATCTCCAGTATGGAATATCCAACAAGTAAACTGCTTCTTCTTGGTGGCAGAGATTTGGAGCTGTCCAGCATCTTGGAGGTCATCCAGTCAAGCCCCCTCATTTTATGGATTAAAAAGCTGAGGTCCAGAGAACTGAAGTGACTCACCCAATGTCACACAGTTAATGACTAGCAGAATGGGAGTTTCAACCCAGGCTCTCTGATACCAAATCTAATTATACCATGAAATAAAAAGTTTTTAATGTGGGATCCTCAGATCCCCAGTGGGTCCATGGGTAGATTTCCAGGATCTATGAACCTGGTTGGAAAAAATGATACCTTTATTTTCATTCACCTCTAAGTGAAATTTAGCATTTCCTTCAATTATTTAAAGGGCATTAGTCTGAGAAAGGGTCCATAGGCTTTACCAGACTGCCAAAGCGATTTATAATACAAGAAAGGTTAAGAACTTTTTTTAAATTACAAAATATATTTGCAATGACAAGAGACTCACTCCTTCCTGGTGCAGCTTGTGTGCATAGTTGGAGAGGTTAGAAGATTTTCTCCTACAGGTGCTTTTGTTAGAGATGTAGAGGTCCATGAGTACAGAATGCTGGACATACTGGCAGAATGGGACAGTGTGTAAGGTTTTTTAAAAACTGTTTTTCTTCATTACAAACAATGGTTTGACAGTAACGGTGGGGGAGGAAGGGAGGTATGGAAATGACTATAATGTAAAAATAAAAAGCATAAATAAAAATTATTTTTTTAAAACGAGGATGAGCATATTTCCTTCTCCCGAGTCCAAATCTGCCTCCGCACCTCTGGGTCACTCGCTGGTCCTCATCTTCTGAGGTCACACAGCAGGTCTATCCCCCTTCCATCTCCCAGTTCTTCAGATATTTAAAAACTGCTCCAATAGCTCCCCTGAATCTTCTCTTCTCCAGAATGAACACGCCTGCTGTCCCCAACCCAATCTTTGTTTCCTTGTCCTGGGTTGTCCTCATCTGGACATGACCTCAATCTTTACCACAGCATTGCAGACAGGATCTGACCAGGACAGAGGAGGATGGGCCATCACCACCTTCTGTCTAGACTTTATTTTTTCATTTCAACAAACACCACACTAGCTGTTTCAGCAGTAAAGTCTCCTTGCTGACTCATGTCACCTTTATGGTTAACTAAGGCCCTTCCATCTTCTCAGAGGAACTACTGCAAACCAAGGGTATTCTCCCCTTTCTCCCCAACCCATTTCCCATCTTACACTTGTGCAGTAGACTTCTTGAATATCAAGGTAAGACTTCATATTTATCCTTATTAAATTTTGTCTTATTGGTTTGGGGAATGGTTGCTGGAGAATATGAACTCATCTACCCAAACAGACTTTCCCATGAGTCTTTTACTTCACTTTTCCTAAGTTCAGCTAACAGGATTTAGAGCTGCAAGGGACCTTTGAGGTAATTTAATCCAATACACTCTTCCCATTTTACAGATGAGGAGACTGAGGCCCAGGGAGGGGTATCTTGCCCAAGATCACACAGGTATTCAAGGGTAGGGCCAGGCCTCTACTCTAGACTCTCTGACTTCAGGTCCAGTGTTCCTTCCGCTGCACTGCACCACAGGACAAATTTTCCTTCTCTGAGGATCTATTCTTCTTGAATTTAAAGTCAGTTGTCAATCAGGCCTACATGGCAGTACTCAATTAATGGGAACTAGCCTCCCTCCCATTTTTACACCCAAACCTTTGGTTCTGTTTTCTGTATTTACAAGGTTATTGCAGTGTTATTACTTTGATTGATCTACATAATGTTTTATCTGTTACATATATATCAACGCAATTTTAGAAGAAATGGTCATTCCTTCAGTAAATGTGTTGAAGTGTTTTCAAATGGGGAAAAAACCAACTTCAATGGGCTGGAAATTGTTTGGGGAATGACTGACTGATTTTACATCCACTCGAGGCTTTTCTGGGGGTGACATTTTTAAGGTGAGCAATACCTTCTTCTGAATTCCAGCTTCTAAAATGATCTTATTTTCACCAGATAGAAATAACCCAACTGTCCAGGTGTATTTGAGATGGACCTTTCCTGACCTGACATTTCTCAGGCTGCATTTCTAACCTGCCTTGCCACCTGCTGGGAAAGATGTAACTTCTACGCCCCCAAAGCCACCTTCCTTTGGATGCTGAGCTCCCACAATCCTTTGGCTGCCTTATCTGTTTTTAACCTTTTGCTGGGCTCACTCTCTGATCCTCCTCTCTCCTATCAACTCCATCCCAACACTTCCTTTGAAGAAGGGGGAAAGCAAAGGGGAGAAGAAAGATCTCCCTGACCACCTGGAAGCCAGTTGTAGGGCGAAGTGGTAGCAGTCCCTGAGCCTTCAAGCTGGAAAGGAGAGGAATGGATGAGGAGGCTCAGAGGGTCTTCATCTAATGTTAGGGAAACATACTAGGCTGGAGTGGACAGAGGCAATCATGAAATAACAGATTTAGAACTGGGAGAGATCTTAGGGGTAATTTAACCCACTCCCCACAATTTATAAATAAGGGAACTGATGCCCCCCAAAATAAAGTAATCTGCCTACAGGGGCAGAGTTAGAAACTGGATGCAAGTCCTTTAAAACTAAATGTAGTCCTCTTTCCCATCTCCACACTGACTTCCTGGTGTGTAGAACTGGTTCCTGGACAAGGACCTGACCTAGTGGAGGCTGCTGTGCTCACGGGGTTTTTATAAGAACCTTTACCAAGCAAAGATCTGGAAGCATTCGTGACAATAAGTTCCATGCCTTCATTTCTTTTCTCCTGTGGATATGAAATAGGCCCTATTTACTCCATTTATTACTTTTATATGTTTTTCAAGAATGAATAAAAATATTGATATCTTATTTTTGATCACTTTCATTTCCAAATATGACCTTTCCCTTTTTCCTCTCTGAGAGCTACACGTTACATAGCAAAGAAAAAAAAAAGAGGAAAAAACAGTTTAGCAAAACTAACCAGCAATCAACTGTCTGAAAGTATATGTAGTATTACACACCCATAGTAACCTATCTCTTTAAAGATTCCTTTCACTTTTAACAAACAATTCTTTGCTTTTGATGGATTGTTCTGACCACAGCTTCAGGCATCTTTTGTTATTTCCCCACAAACAAAGCATTGGCGAGAGGGGAAGGGAAAAGAGAGTGGTGAATGTGGAAAACAAATCATGTGCTTTCCTTTTCACAATGTGAGAAGCAAGAGGGGGCAATTTGCAAGTAAATATGGTCTATACAGAGAATTTTGAAGTCTTAGAGTTGAACAAGACCTTAGATATCACCTAGTCCTTTCAAAGCATCCCTGACATGTTCTGCTTGAACACCTTCAGTGAGAGGGAGTTCATTCCTCTGCATGGTCATGAATTCCATTCTGGGAAAGATCTATTTAGAAAAGTTCTTATTTCTATTTAGACCAATTCTACGTCTACAGAAATTACCTAAATCTTCACTGTAGTAACTAGAACAAAAAGGAAGAAATAAGATCAATCTGGAATGAACTGCTCTTAGTGAATCTATGCCAAAAGAAAGAAGGAAAGAAAGGCAGGCAGGCAGGAAGGAATGAAGAAAGAATGAAAAAAGGAGGAAAGGAAGGAAGTGGAGGGAAAGGCAGTTGGATCACTGATTTCTTGTCCTAAATGTTTACAAACCATCTGTTTTTTTCCCCATCAGAGAACCAGCACTGACCCATTCCTGGCAATGTCAGCATGGACATCAGGGGAGCTCAAGGTTTCAGACCCATATAGGCAGCCCCCAATTGAGATGAGGCACAAATCTTTTCTTTCCCTTCTGACACACAAGGCATCAAGGCCTGCCTCCTAGGGCCATAACTATAAGGGTCTAAGCTTGAGTTCCACCTTCCCTCATGGCCCAGCTGTTTCCAAGGTAGGAGAGGTGCTGGTCTGAGGTCTGGATGAGAGAGGCTATTCCACTGGTGGTGTTTCATTGACTCAGAGTCTGTCAGAGCTGGAAAAGACTTTGGGAGCCATCAATGCCCTCCATTCTCCTGGAGCATCAGAGCAACCTTTGCAACAGACTGATGCTCCAGACCCTTCTGCTGGTGGTTGAACAAACTGTGTGGACAGGGAAGAGGGGCACATTCTAGGAGCCAACATTCTAGTTATTGCCTCCTCATTCATTGGCCAACTGAGCTATCAATCAGCATCAGTTTGGAGTAATCCCCAATTAAAACTCTTCTTGGCTGGTCTAATATTGACTGGTAGTTCAGTCAGCCAGTGACACTAGAGGAGAGAGGGAGGGTTACAGTCTTCCCATACTTGGTGATATGCACCCAAACTATTTCTGCTGCACCCTTAGGTACACAATTTCTCTCTGGTGCTAGGTAGGCTAACCATTCTTCACGATTGCAAGCATTCATTCTTCTGCCACCTTCTCTCCCCCTACCTTTGCTGGTGCCTTACCTCTGAGATGATTTCCCATTTATCCTGTATGTATCTTGTTTGCATGTATTTGTTTGCATGTTGTATCTTCCATTAAAACTTGAACTCCTTGAGGGAAGGGATTGGTTTTGCCTTTCTCTGTATTAGCACAGTGCTTGGCACGCAGTAAATGCTTATCTAAAATTTTGCCAGGAAAAGACATGAAGCTTGTCTACCTTTCTTTTTCCCTTTGGAAAACAAGGTTAACTTTTGTCCCTTTCTGATTTTGTCCCCTCTTATTCTGTATTTCTTAAAGCTTTACTGACTGTGGTTTTATAATTCTTTTGCTGTCTGTGGTTAATAATCTATCTAACCCTAGAGATTTGGACTCATTTTAAAGGGACAGGTCTTTTCTTATCATCTCCTTACCTTTCTTGAGCTTTGATTCCTTCTTAACTATCTCTATCCTTTACTTTTTCTACCCTTTCCTGTCAAAGCATCATTCTTCTTACTGGAGAAGACAGATCACACACACACACACACACACACACACACACACACACACACACACACACACACACACACCCCTGCCAAAATCAGGAATTGGATAGAACTTCTTTTTCTGTCACCATTAAAATGATACCAACTGCCCCAAGCAAGAGATCTTATCCTTTGTTCTTCTCCTACCTCAGAATAACAGATAATTTAAAAACACTAACATTTATACAGCCTCTTTAAAGTTTGCAAAGATATACATATACATACATATATATGTATGGGTATACATGTATATATGTATACACACATGCACACTTCTACATACATATATACATATACATCCAAATACATACACACATATATAAAATCACCTTTGACTTGCACAACAACCCAATGAAGAAAGCCCTATTATCCCTATTTTATAGATGAGGAAACAGACCAAAAGAGTCACTGGACCAGTGACTTGCCCAGGGTCACTAAGCTCAGAGGGGAAATCTGATCTTGTCTCCTTGACTCCACGTCAAGCACCCTCCTATTGTACCATCTTGAACAGATTGCGTCCCTAGCATTTATTACAAATGGCAGCTCATTCTAGACTTTAGGTTCCTTCAGCCTTATCTTACTGGACAAGGCTGTTCTTTTGTACCGGTCTTTGGTGACACACTCTCCTTTTTTTTTATTTTTTTGAGTAGAGCTCATCAGAGAGCTTTGGGGGGTGCACAGGTATATTTTTCCTTTTCTTTCCCATCGGGGTCATTTGTAATGAAACTGTTACAATCTTATTTATTGGAACCTCTCAGCTTAAACCACATTTACTCTTAACTTTTCTGGCCACAGGATCACATTTAAAAAAAAAATAATTTGGAGGTCTGCTGTCCTAATGAAATATGTCTAAATTTTCCCAGTGTCCTCTTCCTATGCCATTATAAACTCAAGGACAGCCTACAAGTTAATAGTTACACATGTTGGTTTTGATTCAGTTGCATTTCAGTCATATCTAACTCTTCACGATCCCATCCTTCTCCAGCTCATTTAGCAGATGAGGAAACTGAGGCAAATAGGGTTAAGTGACTTGCCCAGGATCACATAGCTAGTAAGTGTCTGAGGCCGGATTTGAATTCAGGAACATGAGTCTTCCTGACACCAGCCTGGGTGCTCTACCTAGTGCACTACCTAGCTGCCCACAGCATTTCCTATCTCCATATCTTTGTAACAGTCACCTCTCATATCTGAAACACAATCCTTCTTCACTTCTATGTGTCCTTTGCCTTCAAGACTCAACGTGAGCACCACCTACTCCGTGAAGCCATTGCTACCCCAGCTACAGGGGCATCCCCTGCCTAAACCACCTTGTATTTATTTTGTCCACATATATTGTACTTGTATTAATTTTGCATATATACTGAAGATTCTAATATGAGTACATGTTATCTCCCATTAGAAGATGACCTTCCTGAGGGCAGAGTCTGATTTAATTTTGTCTTTTGTTACTTATAACCCTAGGACTTACCCACTGTGCCTCAAACGTAATAAAATGTTTAATAATAAATGCTTGTTGATTGATCTGGATATAGAAGATAGTACTATATTGATGAGTACCCATCAATTGGGTATTATGGCCTTGGAAGATATCCACCTTGGCACAAAATGCTTACTAGCTCCATACAGGAGGTGATTTCTATAATCAAGTTATCATCTTTTAAGAGATGAGAGAAATGGTCTCTTATGACAAACGTGTCTGGTTCAAAGTCAGCAACTCAGAATAGGGCATCAGAGAAGAGTCCTGACTATCTCTAGACCAGACCCAAGTCTCCCATTTCTTTAGAATTCTCTTGCTCAGGGTAGCTCTTGGGGATGATTTTGGAAGTTGGTAAAGTCACCTTTAGAGCAGCTAGATGGATAAAGTGCAGGGCCAGGAGTAAGGAAGACCCAAGCTTAAACTTGACCTCAAACACTTACTAGCTGTGTGACCCTGGGCAAGTCAATTACCTCTGTTTACCTTAATTTACTAGAGAAGGAAATGGCAAACTATTGCAACGTCTTTGCCAAGAAACCTCATGGGTAATATGGTCTATGGAGTCCCAAAGAGTTGGATAGAACTGATGTTACTAAACAACAAAGTCATCTTGGGTGATCACAGAACCCAAAGATGTCAGGACTTGAAGGGACCCTAGGACACAGAACATCAGGGCTGGGAGAGACATTAGAACACTGAATGTCAGAATTGAAAGGCACCTTAGGATAATACAGAATTTCAGAATTGGAATATACTTTAGAAGCTTAGAATATTAAAGCTGCAAAAGATTGTAGAGACTTTTGAACATAAATCTGTAATCATGTAAACATAGGCTATCTGAGCTAGAGAGGACCTAAGAACATCGAATGTCAGAAACTATGAAGTAGAACTGAAGGGCATGTGAGAGCCGACTGAGAGCTTTGAATGCAAGAACCCAGCCAAAGGAGCATTAGGCACAGAATATGGGAACTGTGAGGGAAAACGAAAAGGAACTTTGGACATCTCATCTGTCCCTGTCACTTTACAGATGAGGAAAGAGATCCAGAAAGGGCACAGCCATACTGGGAGATGGTAGCCAAGCTAGGACTAAAATAAAACCCAGGTCTCCTGACCCCCAAAGTTTAGCATTCTTTTCACTTCACTCCTCAATCTCCCTATCTGTTTCTGGGTAACATGTTATAATGTCTGGAAGCAGAGGAGGAACCTTGCATGTACAAGTCTATTAATATTATAAGCTGGTATAGCAAAAATGAAAAGACATTCACCTAGAAGATAGAGGATCTGGGTTCAGATCCTAGCCTGAGTACTTATGACCTGTATGCTCTTGGGCAAGACATGTTTCCTCATGAGGGGGTTGGACTAGATGGCCTCTAAGATCTCCTTTAGAAAAAGTATTCTTTACTTGCAGGCCATGGATAGATTTTTAGAGGGCCCATGGGTAGGGGAAAAAATAACATCTTTATTTTTACTAAACTCTAATTGATATTTAGCATTTCCTTCAATTATGAATTTTAAAAAATGATTCTGAGAAGGGATCACTTCTGGCTTCACGAGACTTAACAAAAAAAAGGTTCAGAATCTATAGACTAGATTTATGATCCTATTATCTTCTCCCCCTTAATAGCATTTTATTTTTTTTCCAATTACATGTAAAGATAGTTTTCAAGATTCATTTTTGTAAAATTTTGAGTTCAAAATTTTTCTCTCTCCCTCTCTTCCTTCCCCTTCCCCTCCCCAAGTAGGCAAGCAATCTGATATATGTTCCACATGTACAATCATGTTAAACATATTTCCACATTAGTCATGCTGTGAAAGAACAATCAGAACAAACCATGAGAAAGTAAAAAAAGTGAAAATAGTATGTTTTGATCTGCATTCAGACGCCATAGTTCTTTCTCTGATGTGATTAGTATTTTCCATCACAAGTCTTCTGGAACTGTCTTGAATGATCCTATAATCTTAACACGATGTAAGGAGGGATAGAGAGATGATACCCTCGGAAAGTATCTTGCACTGGAAAGGGCTCTTCTTGGTCCTTATACCCTTTTCAGTGTAGTAAGGATCATGAGAATTAGATTAATCCTATGGAAGCCCACATTACCGACCCCAAATCTCCTAGGTGATGGTGTGTGTGTGTGTGTGTGTGTGTGTGTGTGTGTGTGTGTGTGTGTGTGTGTGTGTGTGTGTGTGTGTGTGTGTGTTAGAATGGGGTAGGGTGAGGGGGTTGTAGAGAAATACCTTCCCCAGGTAAAACTGGAGGAGAGGAAGCTATGTTTACAAGCCATCCAAAGTTCTTAAAATCTATGCCTTGGATTGTCTCTGAAAGACAAATGGCCATTCTCCCTGCTGCCTATAACCTTTCAGGGATATCTTTATTGTTATTTCTAATTTTAGAGAAAACGAACATTTCCTGAGATTCAATTTCTCTCATAATTGTTGGAAGGAAACGAAATTGTCTGCTGTAAACATTCACTGCATTGTGTGAAAAGTATTATCTTTATTAAAGGCCGAGGGGAATACTAATCCATTCCAAATGAAGGCCTCCTTTAAATTTTCCCAGATAGCTTTTCTCTCTGATGGGCCCATTAATGTTGCTTCAAACATTTAGCAGCCTAGATATTGGAACTTAAAATATATTATTTAACAAGCAGGCTACCACGAAGACTTGGGTGCGGTAAGATCATTCTGCCTTCTCCTGAGCCATTTTCTATTACAGAAAATGGAAACGGCTGTTCCATTTGTCTGTGTGCGTGCTCAGGGCTGATGGAAAAAAATCTCATTAGTTCTATCTGACATATACTCAATACACTCTATGTACATAGGGGTTTTTCCCCCCCCGCCATTTTATTCTACAGCTGCAAAATGATACCAAATTTCATCAGATTGGAAAGAAAACTGAAGTCCTGGAACATTTCCCTTAAAGGGTCTATATTTATTCAGAATTCATGAATCACTTTCCAGTAATACAACTATAATTATTTTTAAAGTGTGAAGTTTGAAGGTTTAATTTGAAATACTTGCAAAAAGCTTTTTTTTTTCACTTTGATAGTTTGTAATCTTCATGGTAATCATATCAGTGTCTTCACATCAGAGTGAGGAAAAGACAATTTAATAGAATCTCCAGCTCTTCATTCATGTTTTAATTAAAGTAATAAAAACCACGGCATTTTTGCCCTTTATAAAACATATGCATACACAGACCTGAGTTCTACCCCCTAGGGTGACAGAGAACACGATCAACCCTTCTCCTTTCTGCATGACAGCCTTCCAGATATTCAGACATTGTTCATGCTCCTACCTCAAGTTTTCTCTAACCTAAATATTCTTGATTCCTTTAAATGATCTTCCTAGGAGATTTTTTTTGAGTTCCCTTCTCATCCTGTCTTGCCCATGTTCCTCCTAAAATGAGGTACCCAGGATTGGACATGATAACATAGTCCAAATGCCTCACTGGGGCAGAGGGGCCATCACTATTATCTTCCCCTCCCTGGCTCTAGACACTGTGCTTTTGTTAAGGCAGCTTAATATCCCTATTAGATCATTAGACTGCTGACTCATACTGAACTTGCAGTCACTAAAACCCCCTAGGGTTTTTCCCACTCAACCACTATTTCTGGCTATGTGTCTCATGTGCTCCCCCTTTTAAGCTCATATAGTTCATTTAGAAAGCATCTGTATTATAAATCTAATAACCATTAAAATAAGCACATAGAGCAAAGGAATAAGCCTGCCTGATCTCATCCTCCCCAGGTTTTAACAAAGCACAATCAAAATAATTAGATGTTTTTGTTCTGTGTCCCCATCTAGGCTGATTTGAAATTCTACTATTTTTGACCGTGTTTCCCTTCCTTCCTTCCTTTATCCATTGATTTCTTGAGCCATTACATTCATACTGTTACATTTATGGCTGGTCAATTTCATTTTATTAGATTCAACCCATTCCTCTAGCCTGTAGAGATCTTTTTGGACCCTGAATCTATCATTCAACATATTATCAACCTCCCCAATTTAAGTCATCTGTGAATTAGATGAACTTGTCAGAAAGTCAATGTCAAAAAATGTTGAAATTAACAGGACTGACAATTAACAAATTGACAGAGCCCTGGGGCCCTGTATGAGAGACCTCCCTCTGGGCAGTTGTTAATCTATTAATGACTGGTTTTGGAATTTGGTTACTTGACCAGTTTCTGAAGCCACCTAACTATATTATCAAACCACCTAACCATATTATCAAACCCATACTTCTTCATCTTGTCCAAATGGTATCAGGAGGGATTCTGTCAAATTCCGGCATTCTGATGACCTCAACTAGGAAATCTGTCTAATTAGACAGGTATGAACCAGAAGAATTAATGTCAGATAGGGCCTTTTCTCGTTCTAATATATCTGCCTTGGAATTCACTTGTCCCTACGGTCTATGGGTCTAAAGCTACAAAAATACACAGTTTCTACTGATGTTTAGCTCTGAAATATATTCTAAGTTCGCAATGAACCCCACTTGACCAGAAAATCTAGTTAAAAAGAATAACTTTTTTTTCTGGGAATTCTAGTTAATCAAGATTATACTCTATCAAGGCATTTTTGGTTTTTTCTTCTCAATTTCTTTTCTTGGGAAGCACAGTCATACAGTAGACTAAGACAAACTTGGAATCAGAAAGACCTGGGTTTGAATCCTACCTCTGACAATAACTGTATGACCACAGGCAAGTTAAATGACTTCCTTGAGCCTCAGTTTCCTCATCTGTTAAATGAGACGGAGAAGGAAATGGCAAACCACTCCATTATCTTTGCCAAGAAAACCCCAAATGGGGTCATGAAGAGTCAGGCAAGACTGAAATGACTGAACAACAACAAGAAATTTCAGACCCTTGAAATGATGAGAGAATTGTAGTCAATAACTCTTCTGTCTGTGGGCTTATTCTCGTCCTAGTTATTTGGTTATTCATCAAGATATTTTTGGTTTTCAATTTCCTCGCGTCATGAATATTTCTTTAACCTCTGGCAGTTTCTCTGACATATTCAAAGCTATTAGAAACATAATTCTATGCATGAGAACTTACTCAAAGACTGAGCTCTGAAGTCTCTTAGAAAACAGGCCCTGGAGAATTTGCTGTACATTTATAGAATCCGATTTAAAAATAACAATAGCTAGCATTTATATGACACTTTAAGGTTTGCAAAGCACTTTACAAACATCTCATTTTATCCTCTCAATGAGCCCGGGAAGTAGGTGCTATTGTGATCCTTGTTTGACAGATAAGGAAACTGAGGCAGGCAGAAATTAAGTGACGTGCCCAGGGTCACACAGTCAGAAAGTATCTGAGACTAGATCTGAATTCAGGTCTTCCTGATTTCAGGTCCTATGCCCTATCCACTGAGCCATCTCCCTCCCTCTCTCCTTCCCTCCCTCTCTCCTTCTCTCCCTCTCTCTCTAGCTTTCTCTCTCTCTTTCTCTCCTCTCTCTCCCACCTTGAGTCATCAAGAGAACTCAGAGAAGGCCCTGGCATGCTGAGTGGGGTCTCCTGTGATGAATTTATGGCAGGACCTAGACAAGGGTCACAAAGGAAGAGCAGACATGGATGAACTGCTACCTGCATCACTGAAGGATGAGCCCACATTGAAGAGATCACAGATCTGTTGGGACTACTGAGATGAAAAGAGATACTTAAAGGTCATCCAGTCCCACCTTCTACCCAATGCAAGAAACTCATTTACAGTCTTCCTGACAGATGTCTGTTTCAATATCTCTGGTGCCAATTCCATTTTTAGACAGCTAATTACTAGGAAGCTCTCCTTTGAAATGAGGTGAAAGCTGACCCCTTGTCAGTCAGTCAGTCAATAGTCAGTCAGTCAACTATCATATATTAAATGCCTACTATGCGTCAAGCACTGTGCTGATTAAACACCTGTAACTCATATCCACCAATTCTAGTCCTACCTACCAGAACAAGCAAAACAAGTTTAATTGTTCTTTTATATAATAGCCTTTTAGGTATTTAAAAACAGTTAGCATGTCCCTCCTGTCTTTTTATTCTCCAGCCTACACATTCCCAGTTTTTTCAACAGACTCTCAATAGGTCACCATAGCATTCCCATTGGCCTACCTCCCCACCCAGAACTTTTTTGCAGGTTAGAGGAGAGGGAGGAGGGGAATGACTTTTCCCATGTGTGAAGGCACTCTGTGGATCTATACTCTGAGAATGAACAAGCCCTCACTGGAGAGATCACCTCTAATGGTGAGCCAATAGCTATGGTTACATCAAAGCAAAAACATTTACTAAGATAGCTTAGTAGGAAAAGTAGCTACAAAATATACCCCTTCCCCCCTCCACCCCCTCCTGTCCACAAACCCCGGCTGCACTCTCTCACAATAAACACAACTATGGGAAAGATGGGCACAAACTTAAGAGTATGTTGGCACCAAGGCAAATTGCAGGGAACAGATACGGCCAATGCAACTCACACCTCCAATATTTCAGAGCCTTCACTGAGTTGCCTAAAAACGTTGGAGGTTATGAAACTTCTGTTCAAGAACACGTCTTTTCTGCCTTGCAGTCTGTCTGCATGCTGGGTGCTAGGCACAGAATCTCTGCTTGGCAGCTTGTTCATCTGGGTTTTCTGGGCCTGTTACTCTTTAGAGTTCAATTTTCAATTGCCAGGGCTAGCTCTTACTTGTCTCTCTTTCCTGCTGCTAAGGGTTATACTCCTTGAAGTTGCTTCCTGATCTTCTGCTTGCTGCTGGATATCACATCTCCTATTGGATAGGTAGATCTACTTGAAAGAAGTAAATGACATGGAGGTGTAGGGGATATTCTGCTCCCACTCCTATGCCCTGGAGTCAAAATTCACAAAGTTATTCCCCTGACTCAAATATCTCAGGACTGACAAGCTTGGTTTTTTAAAAGCCACTAGGACCATGGTCAATTTTCTGCCAGTCAGTGCCAAGCTTTCCTAATTCAATCAGGGAAACTTTTTAACATTTGGTAGCCTTATTTGGGTTATTGCATTTAGCATATGAACACCTCTTCTGTTTTCAGCTTTTTACTTTCTGAGATGTCAGCGAGGAAGAAACTAATTCTACCCAAGATAATTACACCATCACCATATCATTCTGTGTACCCTTAAATTCCAGCTAGTTTTCTTCTCACCACTCTTAAGCTTGGCACCATCTCCTTCCCTACTTGTACATACTTCAAGGGCATTTGCAATGTCCAAAATGTTGAAAAGAGACCGACTGAATATAGTTCAGTGTAAACAGCACAGTCTCTGAGTCAAGAGCCTGGGTTTGAATCCTGATGGCCACTTACTTACTGCATTATCAGTGACAGGTCAAGGCTATCGTAGTTTGAGGCAGGGAGAAGAGATTTATCTATCATTGTCCAAAGAATCCACGTTCCCCTTCCCTTCCTCCCAGACGCCCCCCACTTTCAATGCTTGACTTTAAGCTTGCTAAGTAATAAAGACCTTTTCATTTAACGGTGATTCATTTGGAAAGTTTCATCAGATCAAAAGCTAGATAACTAATACAACCATGTAAGATAGTCAAAGATCCATGTTCTTGATAATGAAGCTGTTCTAGCAAATTGAGGGTAATAACCCCAGCTTCCTCATTGTGTTCCAACCTAGCTTATCATTTTAGTTTTGATCTATGGTTCTTTATGGTTTTTTGTTTTGTTTTTGGTCAACATGTTAAATTTACAAAAGCCAAAACAGAGAAGCCAAGCAGAAAGTAACCAAACCTCTTTGAACTCATTGAAGGCCCCACTCGCCACAAAAATCAGAACAGCAAGCAAAGCCGTTAAGCACAAAGGGAGATAGAGAGAGGATCTGGGGGTGTGCGGGTAGTCACTCAGCTACCACTACTAAGACATCTTCTTTGAAATCAATGTTTCCCCTGGAAATTAAGAGCCTATAACAACCAACAGCGGAGACATTTCTGGCAGTGGTGATCTGATCTGACCACTGAGAGAGTAACATGGAAATCATGTGATTTTGTAAAACTAGTTAACATTTACAAAGTGCTTACTGTGCTAAGCGCTTTATAAATATGACCTCATTTGATCCTCACAACAAGGGGGGGGGGCAGGGAGAGTAGGTGCTATTTTAGCCCCATTTTATAGATGAGGAAACTGAGGCAAATAGGGGACAAGTGACTTACCTCAGAGTGACACAGTTGGTTAGTTGTCTGAGGCTAGATTTGAATTCAGGTCTTCTGATTCTAGGCTCAGTACTCTATTTGCTATTCCAGAATACCTGAACAAGACGATGATTCCCAAGTTTTCTACCAGCAGTAATCCTGGATTACTCCTCCCTAATCTGCTGGATAAATTTGTGTGTTTCCTATAGACATACATAGCTAGAACTGACCCAGGAGGGCATGTTCCTGGGACAGCAAAGATCTCTGGAGAGAGGCTCTCTAAAAGTCTGTGTTTCAGTGTGAGTTGAAGAAAGGAACTGGGGGCTTTTCATGGGCTAGTCAGATTGTGAGGGAGAAGCTATCACTGATGAAACGGGCTGTCTCTCGACTGAACTGAAGAAGCTTGAGTCTAATGAAGAGTGTGCCTTGGAGGCTACCCATGCTCCGCTCCCCAAGCATGATGTTTAAGGAAGGGGAATCTCCTCCTTTCAGTTCTTAACGCCTTAGCTCTGTGCAAATTAGCAGGTGGTGTCTGGGCCAACACCTCTGCTATCAACCTAAACTGTTTGTTCATTTAATTGATGGCAGTACTCTTCATTAAGGGATGCTAGTGTACCAAAGGAGTGTCTGCCAAGCCTGGCAAAGTGATAAATTAAGCTTGTACCTTCTCCTTTGTTCCCAGGGCTAACTGTTCTTTAAACTTCCCCCCCCCCCAACAAAAAACACCTTTTTGATGTATTATTAGGATACGTGGGAAGGATTTTTCAACATCAGGCCATTTTTCAAAGACTCCAGCTCCTCCTCCATTCTCTAAGCGATTAGACCCCTGCTCAGACAGCTGTAATCACAAAGACTAACATTTTTGGGGCTAACTAAATACAGTAGAAACAGGTTAATTATTTTGGTTTCAAAGCTGAACAGGTTTTTAAAAGTACATTGGGATTTCGTAATTCTTAGGGGCTGTTCCCCAAGACAGTCTCTCTCTGCAAGAAAAAATAAAGGTACTAGATATATTATAATGGCTAGAGTCACTTCATTTCAGGAACACAAGCCCAAGTCACAGAATCTCAGCATTAGAAGGGTCCTCAGAGGTCATGAATTCAACCCATACCTGGGTAAGAAGACTCACTATATCACAGCTGACTGGTCATCCTCTAGATGCCACCTCACCCAGAGGTGAAGTCTGGATTCCATCAAAGGCCTCACTTGAGGACCTAGAGGGCCTCTAGGCCACAAGCTTGCCATTCCTGTGCTAGCCTTTGCTTGGAAACCTTCAGTGACAGGGAAACTCACTACCTCACAAAGCAGCCCATTCCACTTTCTGTTGACTCCAATCATTAGAAATGACTGAACTGAAGCCTAAATATGCTTCTTTGCTACTGCCATTCATTGTTCCCAGTTCTTCCATTTGGGGCCTAGCCAAACAAGTCTGGACCTTTTTTGGAGGGACAGACTTTCAAAAACTTGGAGGCAGTTTTCATTTCTCCCCACCTCCTTAATTTTTCTCCAAGTGAAACATCCCCAAATCCTTCCAAAAATCCTCACATAGTATGAACTTATGAGTCTTGGCCATGCAGCTATGCCAGCTCAGGGGCTCCAAGGGGACCAGACCTTGGCCCAGATCTCTAACCTTCAAACTGCTGTTGTTTAACCTTCAGACAACCTTTGGGACTACAACTCAACTCACAAACCTTAGGGTCAAACAGCTGCTATCAATTTCCCTAACCCATGACCACAGGAGCCTAAGCTCCTCTTGGCCTTGGATACAACCTATGGTCTGTACTATATGATCTATGACTGGAAACCCCCTGGTTCTCTGTTCTTTCTTTCCTGTAGTGCTTCAAGGGCGGGGTCTGGATTGAATTATGCCCATAACGATGGGAATCAGCTTCTAAGAACCCAAGATTTGGGATCAGAAGACAAGGATTCACATCAATCACTTGCTGGGGGTGACCCTGGGCAAAAAAAAAAAAATCACTCAATCCTCTCTGGGCCATAGTTTCCTCATCTGTAAAATGGATAAAGTACCAGTCCTGGAGGCAGGAAGACCTGAGTTCAAATCTTGGCCTCAGATATTTACTAGCCATGTGACTCTGGGCAAATCACTTACCTTTGCTTGCCTTGGTTTCCTCATCTATAAAACGAGCTGGAGATGTGGTAAACCACTCCAGTAAACTTTGCCAAGAAAACCCCAAATAGGATGATGAAGAGTCAGACACAGCTGAAATGATTCAACACACCACCACCACCACAACAAAATGGGAACAGCTATCCTTGTATGATATACCTCATGGGGTTATTGTGAGGAAAGGGTTTAATGATAAGGTTACCAGATCATAATTAAGATCATAGACTTAGTGCTTGAAGGGAGTACAGGTCATGTTTTCTTCTCCCCTCAATTTACAGATGAGTAAACTGAGACCAACTTGCTCCAAATCACCAAGGCAGTAAAGAGAGAAGAGTGAGGATTTGAACCCAGGTTCTCTGATTGCAAATTCAATTTTCTTTCCTATAGTACCATGCTGCAAAGTCTGTTTTATTACAACAGATCTGTGAGGTAGGTAGTACAAGAACTATTAACCCCATTTCACAGCTGAGGATACTGAGGTTGAATATTCTGTCTAAGGTCCACACAGAGCTGTAACTTGGGCTGAGTTCCTTAGGCCTCCAAGCTTATCGTTTTCTCTTAAGTGGTACTGGGCTCTCCAGTTCTATATTTCTTATATTTGGATTATAGGATTGAGAGCTGGTAGGGACCTTGGAGATCATCAGTCCAATCCTCTCATTTTACAGATAAGGAAACTGAGTCCCAGAGATGGAGACGTCTCTTTCTTCTCACAGGCCATATGTTTCCCTTGGGCAGACAACAAAGTACAGAGCCCTAAATAGATTTCTGTCATTTAACAAACACTAATAATAATATAATAATTTGTAGGCTCAGCAGGTAAATATTGACTTTGACTTTACCTTTGTCAATATTTGTTTGAGGTCTCTAAACTCTGATGTTTACCCTTGCCCAAGTCAATAAATGCTTAATATTCACTCAAACAGCCTTTGCAATTTCCATGACCTAAGGTTCTAAAAAAAGTTATAAGCTATTACTTGTTTCCTTCCTTTTGGTTTCCTTACCACATACTTATCTCTAAATTTCCAAACATAGACAAATTCTGCCTTACAAATTGACCTATCTTAATTGGCTACTTCCATCACCCAACCTTAGACTTAAAGGATATTGGGGTCTTTCCCCATAAGCCTAAAATATCTTCATTTGAGAGTTTATTGGATTAATAAAATGTCTTCTCTTAAAATTCAAATATCCTGTCCCCCCCAAATAAAAAGATACGGGACCTTCAGTCATTCACTCTTTAGTGTGAACTACTTCTATTCCAACATACAGATACTTCAGCTATACAACAGGAGTAAGTTTTGATTTTGGCTCAGAAAGAGGCAAAAGCAGTCATTTTGAAACAGGGAAACCATAAAAGAGGTAGAGTAGACCAGGTGTGGTGCCGTTATACATGGTTAAAGTCAGCATTTATGCACTGAGGTTTAGTGGAAACAGTCACCATGAAGGAGGAGACTGGTTTGGAAAGGGAACTGGAAGGGGCCAGAAAGAAATTTCACCTACTGTGAAATTTTGCTGATAGTAGGCTCTGGGTCTAGGAAATGGGGAAGAAGCTTTCTATCTCTTCCAATTCTATTTCTCTCCTACCTACTGTAGGATGTGGGGTTTCTTGCTCCCTGTCTCCAATACTTTTAAAGGCCAGGTAGAAGGGTGAAGCCCAAGTTTATAAACTATACTCAATCAATGATCCTTAACTTGGTGGTAACGGCAGGTGAGTTCACACCTTATCAAGGAGCTAACATTTTGGAAGGATGAATGTCTCTTCAGAGGCAGAGTTCTTCACCTAGAGTTTATTGTGCATAGATAGATTTTAGAAGGTCCATGAATTTGGAGGGCAAACCTTTAACTGAAACTTAGCATTCCCTTCATTTATGAATATAAGCACCAGATGTTGAGGAATCTACAGGTTTTACTGGACTGTCAGAGGGATCCACAACACAAAAACAGTTAAGAATATCTGTTCTGTAAAAAGAACATGAGATCTGGAGATTGAAGATTTGCCTTTGAATTACAGATCTGATACTTGATAGATTATGTTTGTGTGCAAATCCCTACTATCCTCTGAGCCTCAGTCTTGCCCTCTGTACAATGGCTAAAATAATGTTTGCACTACTTACCCAAACAAGATTGCTGTTATTTAGGAAAGGGTTTGGTAAATGTTACTACTATAAAATGTGAGCTATTATTTTAATAACCACAGCAGGATAGACATCTCCCCCAGAGTCCCTGAGCCAGCAACATGATTTCTGGTATGACATTAAACCTCTCTGCACCTGCTGCCAAATCTGTAAATCAGAACTATCCCATCCCTATACGTAATGTAGATGCCACTTCCGTATTATACATAGCCAAACTAAAGGCATGGTCTATACCTCTACCACCCAGTGTGTTCACATGGAGAAACTCAAGATAAGAACCAGTGAACAAACTAACTCATCCTTTTGCAGAACCAGCCATTATTAAGGAAAAGCTGAGTGAGTGTCAGAAGAGGATGGTTTTTGTTTTGCTAGAAAGAGTGGTAGAAACAAAAGAGATCACATGGAGCAAAAGTGAGTCCCAGGTAATTTCTTCCTTTTCAGGGAGTTTGTGTATGTGTGTGTGTGTGTGTGTGTGTGTGTGTGTGTACGTACACATATACATATACGCAACAAAACATATATATATATATATACACACACATACATAGAGAGAGAGAAGGAGGGAGGAGAGTAGAGAAAAAAGAGAGTTAACCAAAAGACTCGACTCTACAAGACAATATATGTATGTATATACATGTATATGTGTGGAGGGGAGAGAGAGAGAGAGAGAGAGAGAGAGAGAGAGAGAGAGAGAGAGAGAGAGAGAGAGAGTGTTATTGTGTCAAATGCTTCTTAACTGGTGAGACCTCCAACTCCTCACTAACTTCCTTGGAGTAGAGTCTGAGCAAGGCAGGGGTGAGGAACATGAAAGATCAGACTAACTGAATTCACACTAAGGTGTGAATGACCCCCAACACTACTGGAGATGGAGCCCACATGCTCCAAGGTCAGATCTGTCTGTCCCAGGCTACCCAACAAAGCCTGATTCATCACAGTTAGTCAGTGACAACTGAATTGATGGAGGAAAGTCCAGCAAAGGAAGCAGAAATGTATGAAAAACAGGAGGAAAGGAAAGGAAGATGCCAAAAAAGAGGAAGAAAGAGGAGGATTCTTTTCCTTGATGTCTTGGGTTATGCTCTCAATAACTCCCTTCACGTGTCTCCTCCTTCATGCCTCTAAGTTACTTTTGGGGGGTGGGGATGGGAAATAATGGGGAGTTATGAATTCAAATTCCCCCCAACCCAACTCCAACAAATTACAACATCTTTCTTCATTAGCCCCAGATGTAACTTCCCACCAGGACTTAGGACCCTCTGTGCCTCCCTACAGCACTCTGTCAATCCAATCAATCAATCAATCAATTAACACAAATTTATTGAGGATCTTCTGTGTGCCAGATACTGTAGGAGGCACTGGGAATATGAATGGGATTCCTGTTTTAAGGTAATCCTTCTCCATTTGGAAAACAAGGGAAAAGTTTTGCACTCCCCTTGGGATTTCTATGTATTGTTGCCCAGTCTTGAGAGAGAGAGAGGATGATAATAAAATAGTTATAGCATTTATGTAGCACTTTAAGATTCGTAAAATGCTTCATATATATGACCTCAATGGATCCTTACAACAGAACTGTGAGGTAGATGGTATCATTACCCCCTCTTCATAGGTGAGTAAACTGAGGCGGACAGGTTAAGTGACTTGCTAAAGAGTCAGAGCAGGATTCCATCCCAGGTCTTCTGATTACCCCAGATCCAGCGTCCTATGCACCGTGCTACCTAACCATCTCTGTACTCTTCTAATGTCAGGTGCTCCATCTCTGCCATCTTCTGGACACTCTAGGCCAGCAGAATGAGGCAGGGCCTATTCCCTCCAGGCCCATTGCCCATCTGACTTTACCCCAAAGCACTATGCTTGGTATTTTGAAGCAGTCTAGGCTCTTTAGAAGGAAAGAAAACCCTGCACCTGATGCCAGTCCCTTCTACTTTAGCAGCAGCTTCAGGCCCTGGAACTGAGCTGTGAGGAGGGCTGAACTCCATCTTCTCTGTTTAATCTTCACCCTTGACAAGATCTGAGAAAAGGATGCCTCAGTCAGTACCAGCAGCCTAACAGGGATCTAATTATGTTATTATATACTTCTTGTTTACCAAACACCAGATTTGCTGCTCTGACCCATCCCTCATATCCCTCATAAGGACCAGGCCTATTATGTTAAAATGAGGCCTCTAAATGTTATTTATGATTTGATAAACCTTGTGTAACCCTGAAGGAGGGCATTAAATGGCAAGAACACCACTTCGAAATCCCATTTTAAATAAGTCACACAGACAGCTGTGCCTTTAGAAAACCCATTAGAATAGCTCTCCGAGCCTGTCTGGCCCAGGGATACACACCCATTATACAATTTCTGCCATTCAATCAGGTCCTGAGCCAGGATCTGACCCCAGAAACGAGTCAAATGCAAAAGTAATCTGGTCCCAGCAGAGGCCAGGAAGGGGCCACATCTTGTCATCAGATCAAACAATAGTGTCCATCACTGATCTCTGCCACCATCACTGATAATGGGGGCATCCTAGAAGACTAACATTTGGACCCAGTCTGAAGCCTTGAACAGGCATCTTCAGAAATTCCCTCACTAAGGTGTTATTTCCCATACCTACAGCTGTACCTCACATTGGCAATCCCAGAAATGCTCGATGCCTTAAGCCGGATAATAACCAACATTTATATAGCCTTCTAATCTTGGTTCTGCCACATATTAGCTCGCGGCCTCGGTCAAATCACTTAACCTTTCCTGGACTCATCTATAAGACGAAGGGTTGGGATCGATGAAATTCTGAGATACCTTTTACTGCTATGTCTATGATCCTAAATTCTGCAAAGTGCTGGCACACATTATTTTATTTGTGCTTCTTTACAACAGCCCTGGGAGGCGGGCTGCAGATATTACTGGGCCCATTTTACAGATGAAAAAAGACTGAGGTCCAGAAAAATTAAGTGATTCATCTTATTTAAATGAGAGATAGTGAGCATTAGAGGCAGTTTTTGAACCCGAATTTTCCTGACTCCAAATCTAGAACTCTATCTACTATGACTGGCCAGAGAAAACAACAATGAAAACGGAGGAAGAGAGGAGGCGAACAGGAGAGCAAGCATTTATAAGTACCTACTATGTGCCAGGCATCATGATAAATGCCTTACAAATATCGTCTTATTTGATCCTCACAATACCTATCCTAGGAAGTGTGCTATTGAGAACTTTGGAATTGATTGTGTGGCAAGGGAGATGCTGGCACAGGACTGCTCAGCATCGCGTGCCCACATCAGAGAAGGTGCTGCACTCTGTGAGCCAACCAGAATTGAAACAGCTCAGATGAAGCACAAGATGCACAAATTTAGAGAATCCACCAAATGTTCACATGGACTATTTGTGCCTGACCTGTGGTAGAACATTCCATGTTCGTACTGGTCTGATCTGTGGCTGATAAGTCACACACATTGAAATTTGACTCTAGCATAGTGATGTCATTTTGGTCCTTTTTGAGAATGACGGAAAATAAGCAATAATGAACCATTATTATCTCCAGGTACCAGTTCTCACAGACAAGGTTACTGGTCTCCTTACCCTCCTTGATGCTCTTTCATGAATGGGCTTCAGCTCAAAGTCTCACAGGTTAGCCCATAAAACCAGACATAATATTCCAGATAATCTCTAACCACAGCAGAGGAGAGCAGACATATCACTTCCCTTGTTTTGGACACTAAACTTCTATTAAAACAGACCAAGATCTCATTAGCTTTGTTAGCGACCTTATCACACTGTTGACTCACAGTGAATTTATGGTTGCTTAGGACCCCCAAATATTTTTCACATGAAACGTTCTATAGTTCTGTCTTCTCTCTCCTGTCTATTCTTGTGCAGATGTTGGTCTGTTTGTTTTTTAACCCAAGTGTAGGGTTCTACATTTAACCGCATTAAATTCCATCACTGAAAAAAGTACCTCAAACATATCTCTCCAGCATATATGTTAAAGTCAGCTGGGAGGTCATGGAAAATGAAGTCACAGAGATAACTTTGTTCAGTGACTTAATGACATAAAATAGGGAGATGCAGGCTCACCCAATGTGTTTGCCAGTGTCTGGACTTTCTATGCAAAACCCAAATAAGAGACTCCCAAAACAATGATGAAGTTCTCCAATGATCTTCTTGGAAGATCAATCAAAAATCCTTTCTTTAAAGCACCAACTATTTGCCAGACACTAAGCTAGGCCAAGGTGATATGACAAAAGTTCTGACCCTCAAAAAGCCTACCTTCTATGGGAGGTAATGGGGAGACAATGTGATATGATGCTGATGACAACGAGTTCTGATACACCCCAAGGACATCTCAGTGAAATCCATGATTCTTCAAAAGAGATGGCCAAGCCATTCACAGTGGGAAACCAAACTGATAACATGTATTTGGATGAGCAGCCCACTGAATTAGTCTATCAGAACTTATCTCTTAGACAGGCACTGAGGATGGATCATGGATGGGATCCAAAACTGAACAGAATGGAGAGACCTGATTGGATCATACCTAGGGAATCATTCAGCACGTGCAATTCTACTTTTAAACATCAATATTCTCCTAGTACTAACATACAATAGTAGGCCATGGAGTACCGTGATCTCAGAAGAATCAAGATCTCAGCTGACCAAGAGGATAAAGTGTATGTAAAAACAGACTGTAACATACATCAGATAGCAGTTTACATGTGAGAAATGAAATTAAATACATCTTCAGGGATACATATGACCATAAAATCAGATAGTCCAGTCATGATCAAGGCCAAAAGATAATAGGATAGCCTATGGGCTACACAGGCAACTCATAGGAAATTTAGGTCAACCTAAGACACCCAACTCTTTTTCATATGAAGTAAAACATCCTCAAAAGTACCAAATAACTTCTATGGCCTCTTGGGAAAACTATAAAGTCCTCCATTTAGATTTGAAAGTCCTATAAAACTTGGGCACACTTCATCTTTTCAGTCTCACTGGATATTACTCACCGTCCTGTACTCAATAATGAAGTCAAACTGGCCTTCTCTCTGTTCCTTGTGTACCATACTCCATCTCCTACCTCCATGCCTTTATACTGTCTGTCCCTCATGCCTGAAAGAGGTACCTCCACCTCACAGAATCTCTCTCTTCATCCAAGATACAGCTTAAATACTTCCTCTACATGAAGCCTTTCCTGATCCCTTTACAGATAGTGTCCTGCCCCCAAACTATCATGTATTTAACCACTCTGGATTTCGCTGCATTTATTTACTTGACAATATTTATTCTGATAGGTGAGCTATCTCCTGGTCTTGCCTGGTGAAGGCCAGGTCAAGTCCTGTCATTTCCAAAACATACTGCCTCAGGCATGCTCCCCTCCCCACATTCCCTAATGTATGGCCTTCACTCACTGTAAGCCTCTCGAAGGCAGGGGAAAATAATTACATTGCAATATAGTTATCAACAAACAAATTCAAAGAACCCAGGATAAGAATCCCTGTTTTAAAGGGAGGGAGTGGGCCTTGAAAGTGGCCTGTTACACAAAGGATTGAGAACAAAGTAGATTCCCATCAATTGTGCAAAGGATAAACAAAATAGGGAGACTGGGTGTGGGACACTTCCTACCCTGTCTGATTTGGTGGAGAGCTGGTTAGTTTTGTTGAACTATTTTTTCTTTATTTTTCATTCTTTGTTATAAGGATAGCTGATATAGAATAGGAGTGGGGGAAGATATATTGAGAACTGAAGGTAATATAAAAACAAAACATATCAATAACAGTTTTGAGAAATAAAGAGAAAGGTTTTAGACTGGTAGAAAATTAATCAGCATTAAAGAATATGATTGGCTTCCACCTCCATCTATTATTCTGTATGCAAAGTTCATAATAATTACTAAGGTATTCACACCATCCTAGATGCAAAGAAAGTTAAAGATACTCCAAAACAAAGTATACATTGCTCAGCTGGAGGACTCACATCTGTCCAGGGGTCAGGGTACTCTTGGTGAAGCAGAAAAGATCACTCCTCTGGATTTGGATTCAGAGGACCTAAATTAAAATCTCAGCTCTGCCACATACTTATGACCTTGGGCAAATCACACCCCCTCCCTGGGCCTTGGTTTCTTCATCTATAAAATTAGGGACTTGGATTACATGAATCCGTTTAAGAATCCTTCCAACTCTAATTCTGTGATCCTGGGATTTGATGGACAAGTGAACAAATGTGTTAAAGCAAAGACACTGTGATGACCTGAGGCAAGTCACCAGATAGATAAAAAATGCTCTTCTGGGAGGCTTCACTCTACATAAGGAGCTCAGCTGAGTGTGCACTGCTTATGAAGGATACCTAGAGTTTAATAAAACCACACTGCTCTTGGTCCTGAAGTCTAGGCCACTGTCACAAGGTGGGGCTCTGTCAACAAGATGTGCTGGGTAAGTCAGTAGCTGTGAGTCTTGTAAGTTGGGGTTGGGAAGGGAGACAACAGCAACTTCAGTCACATTCTGTGACTACAATTATGAGGAAGCAGGGCTTGTTTTGGAGTCATAGAACCTGGATACAAATCCCATCGCCAACTGCTTACTACCTATTTGACTTTGGGCAAGTCCTTCCTGGAATGTAAAATGAGGGGGCTGGATTACTTCTCTTCCAAGTCCAGATCTATGATCCCATGTACTAGCTGTGAGATCTTGGGCAAATCACTTAACATCACTGATCTTCAGCTCCCTCATTTGTAAAATGAGGTAGTTCGACATGGTATTGCATATAGCAGAGCTGTCAAACTCACAAAATTCCTGAATGTACAAAGCCAGATTAAAATGTAATTGGGAAATGTTTAACAAAGTAAACAAAAATATAGCACAACATGGATAATGTTAACTTGTGATTTTCTAAGTTAATATGCAGTCCCCAGGAATCCCTTTCTATTTGAGCTTGACACCACTGGTGTACAGCCTACAACTAGGATTCAGGAAGATCAGGGCTCAAATTTTGACCCAGATACTTACTGGGTGAGTCATCTAACCTCTCTGTGCCTCAGTTTCCTCACCTATAAAATGAGGGGTTTGAGCTTGATTGTCTCTAAGGTCTTTTCTGGGTCTAAATCTATGATTGTCATTCCCCACATTGCCAGTATACCACAGGTGAAATTCTGGCAAAGCTCTCTGAAATGCTGAACAGTCAAGAATCACAGAGAGAACAGGAAGAGCTTGGAGAAGCGATGGCTGCTGGCTCAAATGCCAGCAAAACACTTACTTCCTTAAAAAAAATCAATCAACAAACCTGTATTAAGTACTCACCATGTGCTGGGTATTGTGTTGGCCCATAGCAAACAAAAATCATTTAATGATTGCACATGCTATTCAGTGGTGCCCAAAGGCACCTGTCCTGGATTATGGCACAGCCATAAACACAGTTCAGGGAAACAGTGAGCATAGGAGCAGCCCAGGGGCAGGTTATGAGCTCTCTCCACCTCCAGGAGCTCAAGGAGTGGGGCCTCATCTATTTCTTTAGCCTCAGCGGGGAGACTTGGGCTTCTTATGGATAATTTGATTTCCTTTTTTGGAAGGATGACAGTGTCAGGACCTATGGAAAACATTTCTCTTATAGCACATATATGAGACATCCCCATTTCTGAATGAATGACTTACAACTCCATCTCGGTATTGTTTCCCACCCTCCTGAAAATTACAACAGGGAGGTGGAGGCCAAAGGACACAGGGACTTGAGAACTGAATGCAGTGTTCAAAGTCATCAAACTGAACCTTCTGCCAGAGACAGGAATCCCCTTGACATCATCCCTGACAGGTAGGTTAACAGTCCTGAGATTTCTGTGCGAATACCTCCAGTGATGGGAAGCTCATTACTTTAAAGACAGACAGTTCAATTGTTAGGCAGTTTTTCTTTATGTTGTACCAAAACTCCCTTGATCTCCTCTTTAGTGTTTCTAGTTCAGCCCTCTAGGGTCAAGTAATCAAATCTAATCCCTGTTCCACATGACAACCCTACAAATATTTGAAGACAGCTATCAGGTTAGCCTTAAAGTCTTCTCCCAGCTAAACATCCATCATCAGTCCCCTCAGTCAATTTTTGAATGTCATGGTTTCAATTTTCCAAGCTGGTTACTCTCCTCTGGACACTCTCTTCAAATAAAGTATAAACTCCTGATCTTGGCATTCAAGGCCTTTCCACAATCTGACTGCAGATTAACTGTCCAAACTTGCTTCATACTACCCCCTTCACATACTCCGCAGTCCAATCACACTGAACGACTCTACTTCCAATTCTCATTTTTCCTTCTTCTCTCTCTGTTCTTTGGCCTAGAACAGATTCCCCACCCATTTTCTGGCTGTTGAACTCTGTGACCCTAGACAATGATGATGATGATAAAAACAGCTTTATTTACATAGCTTTTGTCTCATTTGCACTTCAAACAACCCTGAGAAGTAGGTTCTCTTATTAGTTCCATTTTACGCATGAGGAAACTGAGGCAGATGGAGGATAAGTAATTTGCCCAGGGTCACAGAACTAAGGTTCTTCCTGACTCCAAGTCCAGTGCTCTATCCACTCTGCCACCGAAGCTCTCAGAGCCTCAGTTTACTCACCTGTAAAATGAGAACAGACTGGATGGTCTCCAAGGTCACTTCCAGCTCTAAATCTATCCTCCTATTTATGATCTCCTTCCATTAAGATTCAGCTCAGGGGTCGCCACTGCTATGAAGCATCCCTGACATCCTCCTGGGTGAATGTGACTGTTACCTCCTCAAACTTCTGACAGCACGTTGCCTGGACCTCTTCTTGGCCCCCTCTCATTCTTGCAGGTGTCATCTATTTTTTGTATCTAACTGTTCCTCACTGCTATCTGACTGAATTCCTTGTGAGGAGTGACTGTGCAACTCTGCATTTAATAGACACTTAATAAGTGACCCAGCAGTTGAATTACCCATCTACAATCCTATGATTGTGATTCCTGGACAAAGTGAAGTCCCTTGCCTTCTTATCCCATCCATGTGGGTCAGGCTGGATTGAGAAGAGACCCAAAGTTCTCTCTTTCTTTTCATTCAGCCCAGAGTAAATTTTGAGCAGCCAGTCTCATGGGTTTTCTTTCTGGTCCTTCTACCTCAACAGAGCTGAAAGTAGCTCCCTATGCCAAAGGCCCCAAGGCCCCCAAATCTAAGGGTATTTCCACCCTCCCCAAAGCCCCAAAATTCTCCTAGATTTACAATCGTCGACCCTCATCCTACCAGAGACAGAAATCCTCTCTTCAATATTCCTCCCCTTCCCCATCTCTGTCTTGTAATATTTGTACTTGAGGAGGACTGAGGGAATGTCTCCTCACCACCTCCTGCCCCTATCAGGAGGGACATCCCTTTGTTTCCTCTCCTTTCAGGATCATCCTGAATCCTGTGAATTTATCCTTCACCAAGGAATAGTCCCTCCTTCTGTTACATACTCTTGATGCCTTCTGGGCTCTCTTCTCAAAGAGGTTTGGGCAGGGAGACAGGTTAGAAACATCTAGAATGGACAGTGACAGAAAGCTCTCGGTTCAAATTCTGCTTCAGTCACTTATTAGCCATGTGACTCTGGGCAAATCACTTAATTTCTCCACAACTCAACGTCTCTTCTGTAAAATGGGGAAAATAACACCTCACACACTGAACCGTTGTGATGGTGAGCTGATATGTGTAAAGTGCTTTGTAAATATGAAGGCATTATATAAATGTGATAAATTATTATTCTTGTCATTCCAGTTCAAAGCAAGGTAACGATGGAGACCCATCAGAAAGGCAGGAGACAGGATATCCTTCAGTCTGGGGAAGCAGAGTTACCGGGAAAAGGCAGCATCCTAATAATTTGTGCTGAAACAGACATCTTTGAATGGTTTGATTCTAAAATCTGAAGCCTGTTAAATTAACAAGACACAATCTCTTGTGATGTAAAAGGATGCAGAAAACATAGTTTAAGGTTAAACATTGATCTGTTATGACACACTCCAATGATGAATTGAATTGAAGAAATAAAAGCAAACAGGTTTTCTTCTAAGAAAAACATTTCTAGGATCTGATGTACTGCCAAAAGGGGTGTGTGGGGCAGAGTAGGAAAGGCTAGTCTCCCCTCCCTCCACCCCTCCACCCCATAAGTGCTCTTCAGTACAGCTTACTGAGAACCCAACACTTGGCAACCTTAAAGGCCACAGAACGGGGCAGTCAAAGTTGCAACCAGACAACTGTGTCCTATAAAAAAATGCAGTAAGTGTGTAGTAATGCAGGGCCATGAAGGAGAAGAAGCACTATTGCTTCATTATCTTGGGAGTGAGGAGACCTGGGTCCTAGTCCCAGCCTTGTTGATGACCTACTGAGTAGCCTCTTCATAGTTTCCTCATCTGTGGAATGAGAGGGCTGGATTTAATAACCTCTAAGGTCCCCTTCATCTCTAAATCTATGACCCTATGATTGATTCTGCTTAATTTCTTATTAGCTTCTAACCTTTCAGCCTTGTCATCATGGGCACATAGATACATTGGGAAAGAAGTAACCTCAGAAGGAAATTCTCATTGGTGGATAACTCTCCAAATTGTGTTGAGTATTTGGGCAGAAGAGGTGTCATTATAAATGAGTGCTGTTCAAAGTTTTAGTGCCAATCAGCCTGAGGAAAACATGGTACTGGGAATCGTCAGTGGGCAAGACTTTATTTATAACTGGAGCCTTGGCAAGGGCCACAGGGCTAGTGCTGCATTATCAGCTCTACTGCCCAAGAGCCATCTCTCCTTGGGAAAGAGTCTTCCCAGAGGCCTCTGCATCTTGTCCCTGAGCAGGCAATGGGGTTGGGGAGAAGGTGAAAGGTTGAATTGGGGGAATATCTGTACAATGCCCAAGGCCCTGGGTACATTTACACAAACTGGGGGAAAACATAGTTTTCAAAACCACACCTGGAAGGAGAAGATCTCTGTTAAAATCCTGATTCTGTCCCTGATTTGGTGAGTGACTCTGGGCCAACCATTTAAGGTCTGTGTCTGAGCCATCCCCACCTGCAAAATGGGGGTAATGATACCAGTCCTGCTGATTTTTTGTTATGGACAAAGTAGAAACTGTCAAGCACTACCAAGATGCCAATTAGTATTAGTTAAGTATCAGTCACATCGGTTTGAGTGGTGACAAGTAGCTGCATGTGTGTAATCTGTAAGTGTGACTGAGTGTACAAATGCCCGTGAATGAGCCATGTGAGCATGAGTGTGCCGAGGGAATGCCTGAGAGCACATATGTGCAAACATATGAGTGTTTGTGTTCAGTATGCTGTTATACCTACAATTCAGTGTTTCTATTGTACTCCTTCCCTAGTGGACAAGTTTGTATTTTTAGCAAACTCAGTTAAATCTGACATTACTCCAAAGCAAAATAGGAGTCAATGTATAGGAATCATCCAAGCCTTTTTCGTTTCTTCTGTGACCAGATGAGCCACAGCCCAATACAGTCTGATCTTCACTCCCCATATCCTCTCTCCTTCTTTCCCCATGTTGCCTGTTTTTGTCTTCAATGCTGACTCTGCCCCTTTCTGTGCCCCCATCCCCCCGCCCTACCAAGTGCTACCCCAACAGGGCTTGAGAGGCTGAGCCACTTGAAAGGAAATTGATTTCCAAGAAATCATTTGTCATTGACTGCCAGATGTTTCTACATCAAGCAACAATGCATCTCCCCCACCCAAACAAGCCAAATGACCCTTACCTGATTGGCCGATAGGAACTCCTGGTTAGCCTCATTCATCCCCATATACATGTTCTCCCCATCAAACTGAAACAAACAGAAAGGAGTCATTCTCATTAAAGCTGCTTCCCATAAGTTCCCTCAACTTGAAGAAGCCTTTCACATGTGTATCCAGGTGGGCTGTATTACTCACACAGGTGGATGGTATGTGTGTGGGGGAAAGGGTTAGAAGGAAAGCTGGTAATCCAGCTAAGATTACTCCTGCCCAGAACTAGCCCCAACTAGAACACGCATAGGTGATAGTATGAGTACATCAGGAAAGCTGAATTAGACGGGAGACCTAGTCTTCTGGAAGATCAGTACAGCAGCTGCCTAAATGCTCCTGTCTTCCCTGTCATCCTCTGAGTGAGAAGGTTTGGGGTTGTTTCATGGGACTACACCCCATGAACAGAGCTCCCCCTCATCTCCCATATTTCTCCTTAAGGACTTACCCTAAGGCCAGTAGTCTTGAGTGCCATATAACAGAGACTTTAGTATGAGCATAAACTATTTATAAGAAAACCAATCATACATGCACACAGGGCTGATACAGAGTCCAGGCTGGGAAACAATTCTTAATGGCTTCCTCACTTATCTCTCAATCCTGGCTCCCCAAGAAGTCTAATTTCTTTCTGTGTCTCTCTGTCCTGAGCTTTCCCTTTTGGTTTTCCTATGTCTTCTTTTCTGCTCAAATCTTTTTTTTTCTATTAATCAATCATCTTCTTTTCCTTGCTTCTACTGTTCTCTTAAAACTCAAGCACCATCTCCTAGGGGGAGACCAAAAGGCCTCCCTTATTTATTCACTATCAGGCTATAAGTCATCACCATTGTCAGACTCAGACTACAAACACAAGGAACATGCGGCATCATACAGTTCCCTTCTCTTACATCCAGACTCTCAAACATACCCCTGTAGTGATGGAGCAGAATCTCCAGCCCATATCTGGTTATAGATGAAGTCTGAGTGGTCTCAGAATGAATTATCATCATGGACTTAGGTCTCAACTGGGAAACTGGCTCTCTATCACCAGGATAATACCAACTATTCCTACAGGACACAGAAACCCAGGGGAAAGGAAAACCTGGACACATATACACTCCTCTCTGGCTACCTTCTTGTCTGTCAGCATATCTTGAAAAAAGACACAAAGATGTTCCCATATCAAGGACACTTCCTAGGACACGCAGACCTGCAACCATACATGTCTTTCCCAATACATAGACAGGGGTTTATCTGGGGATGACTCAATCTGTGAATAATCCAAACTGCCTAAAAAAGCCAGTCTAATATGTGCCAGCCATGGATAACAGGCATTATTTCTCCTTAAATCTGCTGGCTAATAGAACCTCTACACACCAGTAATAGCAGCAGGAGAGGGAGCAGCTCCAGTGTTTAGCATGGTGTTGACAAGCAATCAGAAGCAATGTATCTTATAACACACTCTGGCCTGAGCCCCTGAGACTGGAGAACAAATCTGTTCTAAATCACAAAGACACGTATCCGACAGCCTTCTCTTCCTGGTTCTGCAGACCGGGCCCAAGGCCACCATAAGAATTACTTCTCTGACCCAAATCACATGTGAAACAGAATTAACCTCTCCACCCCTCCATCTTTATCTTCAGAACTCTAACCTGGCTTTGAAACACCTTGGCCAACAGTCCCCACTGGATTTCCAGAAAGAACTGACTATTAATTAATTAGTCACACTAGGCTGATTCCACCTTCTCTAATGGCTTCATGGGAAAATCTACAATGCCTCTCAACAAAAGTATCACTGAGACCATTTTGGAGGTTAAGTGCATAGGTTAGGAAGGTAAAAGGTGAATTCTTCATAAAGTCCCTCTAAACTCATCGACTCACAAACAACGTTCCCAAATTCTCCTCTATTAGGCCGCCAGAGATTTCATAGGATAAATCAACTAATCAATCAGCTAACAATTATTTATTAAGCTTTTACTATGCACTAGGCATTACAGTAGGTGTTGGGGTCACAGGAGCAGAGAATGGAACAATCTCTACTCTCAACAAACTGTTTTCTGTTGTTGTTTTTCTGTTTCTGAAGATGACCGATGACATCATGGAGGGATGCCTTGACTTGTGTGTGAACTGGATTTGAGTGAGGCAGAGTAGCACGAAGGTGTCAGCCTCATTCTTACTTCAGAGTTATCAAAGCCCAGGGCAAGACAAAAGTCAAGATGACTGGTGATGGCTTGGGACGTGGTGGATGACCTTGACATCTCTGATGTCTAATCAAGCTCTAAGCCCCCCACAGCACCTACTTCAGCCCCCTTCATGGCCTTTGGGGCAAACTGTTCTCATCCACCCATTCCACTGAGGGAGAAGTCTTCACATGCTTGGGGTAGCTATCCTAGCTCACCAACAGGTTAGAGGCCTGCCTGTTACCTTCAACCTGGTTTAGTCTGTCTACTGAAATGACTTACAAGGATGTGGCCGCTGCACATGCTACATTTTCTTGGTGGCTTACATTCAATGAGCTTACATTCTAATGGGAGTTTTAAGCACACATATATTTGCATATATGTATATATGCATTTACAAATACACATATATATCTACGTATACACACAATTATATATACACACATATACAACATACATGCAATAAATACAAAAATATGCAAAATATCAAATACAAGGTAATTCGGGAGGATGGACACTAGATCAGTTGGGGAGGTAGGACTCATGCAGAACAAGGTGCCTGAGCTTCATATTAAAGACAGAGAGGGATTCAGTGAGGCTGAGGGATGGAGGGAGGGCAAGTAATGGGGGGATGGTCTGTACAAAGGTATAGAGATGGGAGATGGAGTGAAGTGATATACGTGAAGAGAAGAGGGAAATCCAGTTTGGCTAGATTACAGAATGAGGGAGTGGAAGTAGAGTCCAATGAGGCAGGAAAGATAGATTGAGGCCAGGTTTTAAAAGCTAAAAAGAAGAGTTTAGATTTTTCTAGAGGCAATAGGGAACTAAAGGAATCAGCTGAGTAGGGGTATCACGTGGTCAGCTCTGCACTTAGGGAAAATCATTTTGGCAACAGTGTGTAGAATCAGCTACAGTTGTTAAGAGACTTGAGGCGGGAAGCCCAATTAAGAGACTGCTGTAATAATCTAGGCTAGCGGTAATGAGAACCTGAACTCAAGTGGTAGCTGCATGATTAGAGGAGAAGAGCTTGGATGTGATCAGTATTGTGAAGGAAGCATCAACAACATTTGACAACTCCCTGTATATATGTGGAGAGTGAGGAACAGTGACATCTCCAGAAGAACATCCAGATTATGAACTCAAGATACTGGAAGGGTTGTGGTTCCTTTCACAGAAATTAGGAAGTTTGGAAAAGGGGAGAGTTTTGGGGAAAGGATTATGAGTTCAGTTTTAGACACACTGAGTTTAAGATATCTCTGGGACATCAAGTTTTAAATGTCCATAGGCAATTGGGGATGTGGCATTGACACTCAAGGGAGAAAATGGTTGGATATGTAGTCATTCACATAAAGACAATAGTTAAATCTATGGGAGCTGATGAGGTTAAAAGAAAATAGAGGAGAAGACAAGAGAGCCTAGGATAGAACCTTGGGGAATATCCTATTGGTGGGACCATAGATTGAAAGCTGTAGGGATCTTAGAGACCCTTTAGCCTAGGTGGCATGGTGGATAGAGCACCAAGCCTGGAGTCAGGAAGACCTGAGTTCAAATCTGGCCTCAGACATTTACTAGCTGTGCAACCCCAAGCAAGTCACTTAACCCTGTTTGCTTAGGTTCCTCATCAGTAAAATGAGCTGGAGGAAGAAATGGCAAACCACTCCAGTATCTCTGTCAAGAAAACCCCAACTGAACAGTAACAACCTTGTTTTATAATTGAAGAAATGCTGAGTTGAAGTACCTTGCTTAAGGTCATACAGGGAGTAAGCATCAGAGGCAGGATTTGAACTTGGAACCTCTGACTCCAGAGGCACTGTTCTTTCTGCTGTATCACAATGCCTCCTGAGATTTCTTTTCCTTCTCTTCCCTTGCCAAGCTGGCGCTATTTGGTTTTCATTCTCTGTCTGCTGGGGCCCCTCGAGTTACATCCACAGACCAATTAAGCGAGACAGAACTCCAACAACACTGCTTACAGCCATTTCACACTCGTTCAACGGGAGAGCTCAGCTGGCAACACCTCTATCTATCTCTGGAGGCCTGGGGGTCTCCCTCCTCTCCTCTAAGACACTTGTTGCCTTTTAGCAGAACAAGTCTCACAATCCTTGCGATCACCCAGCCTGCGGTACACTCTGGGGAAGGGGGAGGAGGAGAATAAAGGTTTCATCAGAGACAGGAAGAGTTAGATCATGTAACCAGATCGTGGGACGCACAAAACTGCTCCCCAGAAGGCAAGAGAGTCTGACTTGAGTCAGTAAAGATTCCTAACTGTGGGAACACTGCATTTGGAGAGAGAGAATCCTTAAGATCACAGACTTATAAACAGAAGGAACCTCAGAGATCTAGATCAACCTCTCTGTTTTGCAGATGAGAAGATGAAAAGACCCTGTTTCAGATACCAATTCTGTTACACCCTTGGGCAAGTCCCCTCTCTGGATTTCAGTTTTCTTATTTGCAAAATGGATTTATTTGTAAATGGCTATGGACAAATTGATCTCTAAGTTTTCTTCCAGGTCTAAGATCCCATATCATGGATATAGCTCCATACTGGACAAGGATGCAAAGATACATAAAACAGAGAGTTTTGATACCATTTCTGCCACTAACTCCCTTAGGGAATCTTGGGTAAATTTCTTTCTTGGGTCAATTTCTCTTTGAGCTTCAGTTTCCTCTTCTGAAAACAAGGATGCTCGATTAACTATTTGTTAAGGCAACCACTTCTGACATCCCATGGTCTTCTATGATTCAACTAAACTGTTCCTGAGCCTATTTTTGGAAGAAGGTTATCAGCAGAGTCATTATTACTTTAGGAACGTGATCAGGACAGAAGTCCCAAGAAAGTGACTTCTTTCTTTGCTAAAGGTGAGGTCACTGCTCAGAGCTTCACACATAAAGCCCATGAGATCCTCTTCATTAGCAGAGTCTGTGAGACGGAGACAGCAGGGACTATTCACTTTCAGGTTTCATTCAATGTTAGGTATTGTCTGGCATTTTTTCTTTTTCTTTGAAAAAACATAAGTTATTATCTCAACATCAAGAAATTCTCATTATCCTCCAAATTAAAATAAACAAGTTAATGATAAACCACAAATTGACAGGAGGTACATGTGTGTGTATGTGTGTGTGTTTGTGTCTGTGTGTATACACATTTATATTGGTATCAAAAGTTTAATATTCATACTGAACAAATGAATAAATGAATTGAAAAAGATGGTCTTTATTGCACTGTTGTTATATGGCCGAAAGTTACAGAAGAATCATTAAAGAATTGAAAGTGGTACATGAAAAGTGCTAGATTTGAAGTCCGTGGACCTGGATTCAAGTCTCAGTTCTTCTACTTATTACCTGTGTAACCTCAGGCCAATCCCTTAACTTCCCTGGGCTCCATTTTCCTCATCTGTAAAATAAAGGGACTGGACTAGATGAGCTCTTCTCAGGTCCTTTCCAGCTCAAAATCAAGGGTCCTATAATCCAGAGGGCAAAAGCCAAAGGGTATGGCAGGGCTGAGCTGGGGCAAGCATTACAAACAAGGAAATGTAAAGGAGAACAGGAATCAAAGACGTCACCAGAGAAATATCCGAGGAAAAAATGGGATGGTTATGTGATCAGAGGAAGACATGACCGATGGACCAACTGAAGGTTCGCTGCTCACCTCCTGAGGACAAGAGAACATGAAGAAGGCTCCCAGGACCCAATGGAGAGTTGCAGCCAGCTTCATAGAAACTGGCAATTTTTCAGTGTGAATACTTACAATTCAGAATTCAGAGCCAGGTTTATTGGTCTGTTGGTTGTCTAGATCAGTCGTGTGAAACTCAGATAGAAACAGAGGTCACTAAATGATACACAGATTCTTGGAGGATGCATTTTGACTTAAAACCACATATTAACATTATCTATATTCTGTTGCATTTTTATCTATTTTATTAAATATCTCCCAATTACATTTTAATCTGGTTTGCTGAGAACTGGTGTTTGATACCTCTAGTTTAGAGTTAAGAAAGTATTGGAGAAAATGTTAATAATACAGATTAAACTTAAATATGTGTCATCCGTAGGTTTTATTTTTGAGAGTCTATTATAAAACACTTACCAGCATTCCCTTGGGTAGACCCTTAGCATCATTATACTTAAGTGAAAACATGAATAAGGGATATACAGGATGGGCAGGCATAGATGGGTTGTGTCACCTGGACTGATGAAATAATAGATCTTTTTGAGTATCAATTTAGGATTTGGGGGTAGATCTGTAGTTTGATTGGTATAAGAGGAAATTCCCTCTCTCAACACAGGCTGGCACCTTCCCTGCAATGTATAATCTGAAACACTAAGAGTATAAATGACTTGCCCAAGGTCATAGATCCCGATATAAGTCTGAGACAGAAGTGGAACTCGGGATTTCCTGGCTCAAAGGCCAGTGTTCTATACATGATGCAACGCTGTCTCTCAGCATCAATATGTTATATGTGACACATGACACAGCTATTAAATGTGTAGATTGGTTTTGTTTGTAAAGAACTATCTACTACACATATTGGGGGTGGAGGGAGCCTTAGGTGTATAGTATGTACAGAGAGAGGTCAAGGAGTGAATTGAGCTTTTCTCACTAGATGCAAAGATCTCAAATAAAAGCCAAACAGAAAAACAGGTTTCAGATCTGGATTGGGCGAAACAAGTGTTGCTGCAAAGTCCCTATTTTGCAGACCTGACCATCATACTTTATCTTGGCACCTCTATTTGTGGAGAGCACTTTAGGGGCTCATTTGGTCACCCAAAGAGCAGTTATTTCCTCTCCAGAGACTGCTAAGGGAAAGGTTCCTGAATAGCTAGGCAGGAGATCCCAGGAGAAAAGCCCCAGCCATTCTCATGAAAATCTAGAAATCAGGGGACTCTAGGGAGGAGGCAGGTCCCTGGGAAACTGAAACCTGGAAAAGAATGAGCCATGTAGGTAGGGAACTAAAGAAGGATAAATCTCTTGCTTGTGAGAAATCATGTATGCCTGGCCATGATGCTTTATAGGTACTGTGCCACTGTCCCTATCAATTCCCACCCTGGTAAGGTGCTATTCAACAGGATACTGAGATGCTGGTTAGTGGGAGGTGATGCTCACTCCCTGTGTGTTCTCCCTGAATCTCAGTTTCCTCATCTGTAAAATGAAAGGGTTGGTCTAGATAAGTTTTGTAGTCCCATTGTGACTTGATGTTGCTTTCACATTATTTTGACAGTTTTCCAATTGGCTTTCTTCCTTCCAGCCTCTTTATCACTAATGCATCTCGCAATACTATCAGGATAATGTTCCACAGGAAGAGATTTGATCACATAAAGAATCGCTACAGAATAAAGTTCAGCCTCAATTTGGAATTCGAGGCAACCTGTGCACTGGGTAATTCAGGGAACCTGAGGCTGTGCAGGAAGAACCCATAGGTAGAAAGAATACAGAAATGCATAGGAAGGCTCCTATGAACTGATGCAAAGGCAGCTGGTCAGAACAGTAAGACAGCGTGTGCATGGTGCCCACAACAATGTCAAGGCAAAACACTGCCACAACAACGTGAAACTGAATTTGCCATAATTACAACAGTTGTGGTTGGCCTCAAACAAGAGAGCAGAAAATGTCCCTCCTTCCTTTGCAGAGGTGAAGGAGGACAGATGTAGAACAATGAATGAAATTGGTCTTATGTCAGACTTAGGCAGTGGATCGTGGAGTGTGGCTGAACACCTTCCCTCTTTCTTTTTTCTTTTCTATTCTTTGTTACAGGAGGTGGCTTTCTGGTATGGAAATGGGACAAGAGCAAATTTGGAAAGGGAAGTTATGTAAAACTTTAAAAAAAAACACAAAATACAGATCAAAATCCTTCTCCAGGCAGTCTTCCTTGACTGTCCTCGTCTGACTACAAAACTGTCCAACTGAATGCTAGAACTACTATTGTTGGTGTTCAGTCTTGGATGACTTGTTGTGATCCTGTGCACCATACTGTTCATGGGTTTTCTTGTTGGATACAGGAGCAGTTTCCTTCTCCAGTAGATTAAGGCAAACAGAGGTTAAGTGACTTGCCCAAGGTCACAAAACTAGGAAGTGTCTAAGGTTGGATTTGAACTCAGGTCTTCCTGACTCTAGGTCCAGTGCTTTATCCACTCAGTCATCTTGCTGCCCCCTTATATAGTTCTATAGCTAGAACTACACTTATTCATAATTTGCTCTGGTAAATATGCTGCTCAAGTGTTTTGTGTGCCCTTCATTTGATCAAAGGAGCACAGATCTCCACCTGGAAGGAAATTTGGAGGCCATCAATTCTAAGCCTTTTATTTTATAGGTGAGGAAACTAATGCACAAGGAAATCAGTGACTTGTCAGGGTCATACAGCTAGTAAAGTTTTTGTGCCAGGAACTGAATGTAGCTCCTTCTGGCTTCCAGTCCTTTGGCCTCCAATATGTCACTCCAACTAGACTGTCATTTCCTCCAAGGCAGGACCATGTGTGTCTCTTCCCCCTCACACTCCTGATAATGGCTAGTTCAGGTTCCAGCCTGCAGCAGGTGTCCAATTGGGAGAGGAAGGGGGTAGGCTGGAAGGCGATGCAACAGAATCACTCGGACAGTTGGGAGACTTTTTGACTCTTTTCCTGAGACTAGATCATTTTATGAATCTAGAGAAATTTATGGGCTTGGAGAATTTGGCAAGTGCCCCAGTGGGAACACTGCAGCTCTGCAGAACTCACACTCTTGGAGGTTTGGCTGAGCTCCACTAAGCAGGAAGCCTGGTGTGGTGAGCATCCTTGCTGGCTTCTCAGCAGAAACTTGTTGCACAAGAGGCTGAGCTCTGCATTCTCTTCAGGGCAAAAATTTTTGCAAAAGAAATCCAGGCAACATCTGCACTTGGTGCTTCCAGAATCATTCTTTTCTGAGCAAAATTGAAAGATAGACTCCTTCATGCTGAGTGGGGGGTGGTGGTGGTGAGAGAAGCAATGAGCTTAGATGCTGCCAGTGTCGTGTCCATCACTTACTGACTGTGGGTCAGCAGGACACAGGAGAAAAAGACATGGAGTTGGGGGCACAGGACTCAAGTTTAAACGTTATAGTTTCTTTAGCTTTGTAGAGGCTGCCAAACAAAGGAACCATACGGAAGTAGATACTTGTGTAGAGCACTGTCCCAGGGTCATACAGCTAGGAGGTGTCAGAGGCAAAGTTTGAAGCTAGATCTTCATGGTCCCAAGGTCAGACTACCTAGGGCCCTCTTGGTAAATATGAGCTTTCATCATCCCTTTATCAGAGCGAATTTCCCCTTATCATTTTATACACTCCTCCTTTGTTCACTCCCATGCCTACTAAGACTCAGAACAAGTGCTGAATTCTATCCTGGACTTTACTAGGACACTGGCTGCCAACTGACCAATCATGAGGCTTGGGCGGCAGCAAAAGTCCAGCCAAACTCAGAAAATGCTCTGGAGCATCTCCTCTGCTGACTAGATTATTTTTCCTTTTTCATCAGGCTATATGAGCACAAACAAATTTATTAGAAAGTCTTCTGTCAGGATATTTTTTCAATTAAATGTTTACCACCTCCTTGCTAGCTAGGTAGAGTAGATAACTAATGGGTCTTCTTGCTGGTCTCATTATCATTGTGCTATCCAATGCACTTCGAGATAATCACTCCCATCACTCTGTATTGATTTATGGTAGAAACAAACATTTTAATATTTCCTGTTTGGGGCTTTGATTTCCGCTCATTTCACCACAGCATAGCTCCCCAGCTGTGTGGAGTCCCAGTCTGGCTTGGGATCTGAGTGCTACATTCATCATACTCCATCTCCGATAAAAATTGATCAGCCTTGTTTCTGTGCCTGGGCTCTCTTCGTGCTGGGAATAGTATTCACCATATGTCCACTCAAATTAGGAGGCTATTTACTCTCGTGATATTGTCCTATGTGCTTTTAGAATGATTTCATCCTTGTCATTTTTGTTAATAACCAAGTATTAAACTATGCAACTTTGGATTTCTAATCATGGAAAAGAGATAGATCCTGTCAACCCTCTGCCCCTGTTCTCTCCAGCTACCAGTCCCTTTCAATCCCAGTAAAGCTGAGACCTGTCTAATGTGTTTAGCACAGTACCTGGCACATAATAGGTACTTAATAAAGGCTGATTGATTGATGCAGATATCAGTCTTTATCTCTGTCGATCTTAAAGAATTCTAAAGGGCAAAAATGGGGACGACTAAGATCTGGAAAGAGCTGGGTTTCATCACATTGAGGGTCATTGTATAGAAACAATATTCACTCAATATTCCTTTTCTAGCCCTGTAGAATTCAGCTCTCCCCAAATGGGAGACCCAGACCTAGGGCCCTCTTTGTACTGGCAACCTATTTGTCAACTGAAGATGAATCAGCATGAAGAAAATAATACTTTGGGAGCCTGGAGGATCATAGCAATAGGTGCAAAAGGGTCACATCACTGAGGCTGCAGCACAACAAGGGGATAAATGTGAAGAAGATCCAAGATGTAAGTTCCACAGGGGCTCCAAGTGAACATCAGAGAAGCCTCAGGAGATGGCATGGAGCAGTGGAAAGAGCCCTCTCTCATTTAGGAGTCAGAGGAATAGCCAGCTGAGTGTTTCTCAATTTCCCAAGTCAGAGCCCAGGCTGGGCAACACTGGAGGCAGTGTGATATGGTGGTAAGAACTTCAGACCACAAACTCGGGCACCTAGGTTCTGATATCTGCTTTGCCACCAACTTGCTATGTAACTTTGACCTTGGACAACACCTCCCCCATCCCGCACATGCGGGGTGTTTCCATGTACATAAAATAAGGAGGCTGGACAAGAGATGCTCTAAGATCTCTTTGATTTTTGACATACTGGGACTAACTCTCATCAATTAGAAGCCACAGACCTATAAAGCCAAGAGGTTAAACTATGAGCCAAGCTGGAAAGGCTCACCCCTGAGGTTCAAGAGAGATGAATCACTAGAAGGTGAAATATGCAGGTCTGGTCTCAACCATTTACATGACCCCATATCTCTCAGGGAGGCCACAATAATTATTTCCTCCCAGAATTACACTGCACTAGTTCCCCCAGAGGACAAGCTACTGTACCAAGTTCAACGCCTAATCACACTCCCAGCAGTTTTCTCATTAAAGTCTTTATATAAATGCTGAGAGACGATGAGCTAGTTAGCATTATTAATTTTCCCCTGAAGAGTCAGTAAGTCCCTTTGGCTGCTTTCAATGACTAGAGTAAGGATGTAAAGAGGAGATTTGGTAGAAAGAAAAGAAATGTGCTAGTCCAGTAATCTCTTTGCCTTTGGCCAGTCTTCATAAAACTTAGATCACTAGCGTTCAACATGGCCAATACAATAGAGTCCTACCTGCATTCAACCTACTGAATCCCCTATTACTGAAATGCTGTGCCCAGAATCAGATTCAGAGGCTCTTCTGCCAAAGAACTACAATCTCAGATGTGGGGATCTGACTTTAGAGGGAAAAGACCTCAAGAAAGGGGAGCCAAAGATGCTCAGGAGGTCCCCACTAAGATGAGGGGAACCTGAACCCCACTCAAAGGAAAGCTATCTCAGTATAGATAGACAATGTTCCCTGGAAGTTGCCTCGACAACATGGAATCAGAAATATTCTAACAAGCCTAGTCCTTCAAATGCTGTTATTGTAATGACTAATCCTAGCTCCAAGAAAGAGGAAATGTACTTTCCTCCTTTCCTTGGAAAGATGGAGGCGGACTCTGGGTGTAGGATATTTCATACACTTGGTCACTAAGTCAGTTGGTTTTGCTTAATTTTTTTTTTAATTAGAAGGGGAGGCTCCCTGGGTGATCTGGAAATGGGAGTGTATACAGAAATGACTGATTCTTTTTTTCTACAGAAGCACCAATAAAATGTTAAAGAAAAAACAAATAAATCGGGCCCTTTAACACTAAGTGGGCTGGATCACAAAGGCTAAACCAGACAAGCGGGTATCCTCTAGGTAAAAGAGCTCCTTTGATTCATCCATCATAGGAACAATGTACTTCCCTTTGAGACCTTTATTGCACTGGCCTCTGGCCACCCTCTTGGCTTCCTGCTTCTGTCCCAACCTCTTGATCAGTTCTCTCTGAAAAACCTTTGCACTATACCAATTCCTCCCAGAATCACACTGCACTAGTTCCTGAACCTTGTCCATGCCTGAACCTTGCTGGCCACCATGCAGATCAATTCTGCTGTTCTACCACGCCTTTCTTTATTCCTAGACAGTGCTCCAGCTCTATCAAAACCCTGGTTTGTTAAACCATCTCCGTGAAGACACCCAAGACAGACCAGTTGTAAGGAATTTTAGACACCTCCTAGTCTACAAAATGAGGAAACTGAGCCCCAGAAGAGGGGAAGAGATCTGCCCCAAGCTGCAGATCTAGTCAACAGCAGAGCATGGCTCACTGCCTCACAAGGAAGTCTATCAATGTTGTTATTGTGGTTTAGCTGTTTCAGTCGTGTCTGACTCTTCCTCACCCCATTTGGGTTTTATTTGACAAAGATACTGGAGTGGTTTGCCATTTCCTTCTCCAGCTCATTTTACAGGTGAGGAAACTGAGGGCAAACAGGGCTAAATGACTTGCCTAGAGTCACACAGCTATTAAGTGTCTGAGGCCACATTTGAACTCAGGTCTTCCTGACTCCAAGTCTAGCACTCCATCCATTATGACACCTACCTGCTCTATCACACTGTAGGACAACTCTAGCTAATTTTTAGAAAATGTTTCTTATGTTCGCTCAAAATCTGTCTTATTATAGTTTCTTTCTAGTTCTAGATGACCTCATATCTTATTCAAAAGGCAGATAACCTGTCTTTTGAAACCAGGTCGGATGCTTCAAATCCCTGTTCCACATGACAACTTTTTGAAAAATCAGAACTGCAGAAACCATGAACACATTAGACAAGACTTTCGGAATCATCCAGTCAACCTCCTTATCTTTCATGTGGGGAAATGCTCAGAGAGGAAACATAAATTTCACAGAGTCACATAGCTTACCAGTGGCAAAGTATGTGATAGAGCACACTTGGGGATATATACACATACACACACATATGTATATATATATATATATATATATATATATATATACACACACATATACATATGGAAGTATGTGAAAATACATGTAATATATACTTCCATAATGTACATGTATTTAATAAGTCAGGTGGCTTATCTGATAGAAAATCCCCCCCACATGGCACAACAGGTCAAGTGTGTCAAAATTTAAAAAAACAACTGCACAAGTGCTATGTATGGATTACCCATGGGGCATCACAAAAAGGAAGTGTTAAAATGAACTGGAACAGATTAATTTCTCCGTGTTTCATATTCTAATTTCAATTCCTTTTCCCTCTGCCACTTTCTCTTCTCATTAGTCTTAAAATTGTCTTGAAAATTTTGTACCCCATTCTACTCTTCTTGCTATCTTTGTCATGGAAATGAGAACTGGAATGTACAAGATCACACATTTTTTTTCTGGTATCAAATATGTGGGATAATTCTTCCAGGGCTAAGACTGAGGCATACACATGAGATGCTCTAAAACAGAAAATTGAGGAAAACATTTGTCTTTTGCCTTTTAGAGACCTTCCATCCACCTCAGAGGCTCACAGCCTAGTGTCTACATGTTATCTATCAGCTGTCCCTGTGCTGCACCCCTCCTCTTCAGCTCATTACTCTGTGTGAGCCTCTCCTTCCACTGACACTTCTCTGCACGCCATTCTCTGATGTTTTCTTTATTAGAGTAGTTCTCTCATCTCAGGCATCTGAATCAAGAGCCTTGGGTTTTTTCATTACTAGGTCACTAATGTTATGTGATCTTGAATAAGTCACCTTCCCTCTTTGGTCAGTTTTCCCATGTATAAAATGAAAGGGATAAACTTCCACCTTGAGCATTCTGGAATTCTAATTAAAAGTTAATTAATGGTTGACAGTGGTTATCAGACCACTTCTGGATGAGATACTCACCCTTTAACAGCATCTTCCTTCATTATCTTAGGCCAACGAACAATTTCAGCCACTATCTCATGTCAACCAGTGAGACAGAAAGCCTTAGGTTCAGGAAGGCATCTTTTAAATACTAATCATTTCTGGATAAAGGGCCCCATTTCCAGGCATTGGGTTCGACCCTGTGATCAATTCTGCTTTTCTTGATGCAGAAAAATCAAACTGTAAAGGAAGCCCATTTGTCCAACTTATATGCAAGCCACATGACCCCCTGCAAGGAGCAGCACAAAACGATTCACGTTCTAGAATGGGAAAAGGTTCAGTCACCAGACCGAGGGGGTTGGACTTTGCCAGAAGCACTGTTCTTTTGAGAGCTAGTTTGTTGTGTCAATACTTGGAGCTGTTATCACTCTGAAAAACTCTCCAAGGGACCCAGAAGAGCGTCTGGCGAAAAATAACAAGGGATGCTTGTGCTTGGAGGCTGTGTTCTCAGCTAATTATGTACAGCTGCCCCGGCTAATATGTATTCCTTCCAACATATCCTTCAGCACCTGGACAGCAGCTTTCTAGTGCTGATGGGTTGGAACCATGGACAGCACCTAGGAGCCAGTCAGGCTCAGGATATCAGAGATTTCTCCTAGCTGCCAGATCAGAAAACCCAACACTTCCGACTAATCCAATCACTGGAACCAATAAAGTCCTTCAGGGCACCAGCCCTACAAGCAACCATTAAAAATCCCAGAGGAAGGTTTCTCAGTATCTCCTCCATTCCCTGACATATTTTTGAGAAATTAAGCACTTTGTCTGTAGAAGTGGGGAACTGTGTACCATCTTCTTTCTTTGCCCTCATTATTATAGACTGGCTGCAAGGTTACTATAAGTATCCTTTAGTTCCATGTTGTGGAAAGAACGCTGGGAGTCAAGAGATCTGGAATATTGCCCCAGCAATGTCTTATCTGTGTGACTTTGGGTAAGCTACTCCCCCTTTTGGAGGCCTTAGTTTCATCCATTATAAAATTAAGGGGTGGGAATAAATGATCTCCAAGGTCCTCCCAGCTTTAACACTCTTCATTCTACAATTTCCCTTCTCTAAATCACCTCTCTGCCTTTTAGTAAGTTTTTGAATGTTACAGAACACCCAGGGGCTAGTAAACCCACATTAATGGCAGTGCCTGTGAGTTTAGTCATTACCCAAGTCTTCAGAGAACCAGATGAAAAGCTCATCAAGGAGCAATGAGTTATCTTCAGCATATTCACAGATCTCTTCACCTTTTAGAACACTTTACAAACTTAATTAACACACTCATTCTAACAATACTCTTCCTTTCCAACCCTAGGCAAGAAATGGTATTACTTCCGTTTACAGACAACTTAGACAGAGATCAGTCAAAAGACTCATGTAAGACGCTCATTACATCTGAGTAGGACTTGATACTTTTAAAAAAATCCTTCCACCTCTATAATCTTGCTAAGAATAATCTTTTATGTGCATGTAGATTTGACAGTTAGCAAAGATAATTTATAAAGTGCTTTGATATATATATCCCCTCATATTATGTTTGTTGAACCAACAGAGGCAGCTTAGGTGATGAAATGGATAAAGCACTGGGCCCTGAAGTAAAAAAAGACCCAAGTTTAAATCTGGCCTCAGGCTCTTACTAGCTGTGTGACTCTGGGCAAGTCACTTGACCTCTATCTGTCTCAGTCTCTTCAAAGTGGGAATAACAGCAGCACCTATTTCCCAGGATTATTGTGATTATCAAATGGGGTAATATTTGTAAAGCATTTAGCATAGGACCTGGCACACAGTGCCAGGAGTGCCAAGAGAATAAATTCTCTTCCTTCTTTAAAATGAACGAAACATATACCAAATATATATACATATATATATATGTATACATGCACACACACACACACATATAATATGGAGTATCATGGAAGCAAAGAAGAAATCCTAACAGATAACTCTAAAAAAACTTGAGAAGAGAGAGATCATGCCATTGGTTCCTTCTAGTTTTGATTTGTCATGTTTCTGTAATTTTAAAGTTGCACTTTCATGGAGGGAATGAATGGCCAGTTTCCTCAGAGTTCCCTCCCAGCTGTAAGTTTAGTGCTTTCACATCTGCACAGCTGGCCTTGGGATTAATGAGGGAGACACAAAACCAAAGATCCATCTTTTGGCCTCACATGTACACCAATAATTACAACACAAAGTGTGACCAGTGCCCCCAAAGAAGTATGAATCTCATAGACTTAAAAGATCTATGAGATTACAGAATCCCAGAGCGGGGAGAGACCTCAGAGGCCACTGAGTCCAGACTGTAACTTAATAAGATTCCCCTCTATAACATACTATCATGTGGTCACTAGGCCTCAGAGAGGGAACTCTCCCAGCCTATCCTGAAGCAGTCCATTGAACTTTTGAATGTTTCTAATGAACAGCTCTAATTGTTAGTAAGTTTTCCCCTTATACCTAGTCTAAATAAGCCTCTATAACCTTCATCCTTTAAACTTGCTAGTTCTTACCTCCCAGGCCAAGAAAAATAAATCAAATCCTTCTTTAAATACTTGTACACATCTAATAGGCCCCTCTAAGTCAATCTTTTTTTTTGTGCTCCATGGTCCCTTTTGGAAGTGTGATGGAGCCTATGAACCCTTTCTTAGAATCATGTTTGTACCTCAGAATCATGATGTTAGAAAATGTTAGATGTTAGATGTTACTGAAAAGAAAGATTCAATTTTTCCCTCATCCAAATTCACAGACTCTTTGTGGGTCTATGAATCCCAGGTTAAGGGCTCCTGCCCTAATTCTTCTTTAGGATAAACACTCCCAGTTCCTTGAACTGATCTTCATGTGGCACGACCCTAAGGTCCCTGATCTTCTATCTTGGTCACTCTCCACTCATCAATTCATCAATGCCATTCCTGAACTGTGGCTTCCAGAATTATATACTGTAATCCAGATGTGATCTTGACTAAGGCAGGGGACAGGAACTTGCTCAAAGTCACAAAAATAGTGGCAGGACTGAAACCCAGGTGTCCTAACTCACAGTCCAGTGCACCACTATACAGTACTGAAATTTGGGGTTGATGTTTATTCCAGTAGGACTTGGGCACTTGGTTCCTTTGGTTTCTTTTTACACTCTATACGTAGCTTTGTATTAGGACTAAAATCATAGCATGCAAAAAGCATCTCAACAATCATCTTGTTCAATCCCCTAAATTTACAAATTAGGAAATTGAGGCCCAGAAGGATGAAGGGACTTGGTTCACAGGATCTGAATCACTTATTATCTGTGTAAGCCTGGCCAAATTACTTCATTCCTCAATTTCCTCATCTGAAAAAAAAAGTTTGGACTCAATGATTCCTAAGGTTCCTTCCAGCTCTGAATCCTGTGAGCCAAGGTATAGAACTGGAAGGGACTTCAGAGACCATTTAGTCGAACCCACTCATTAAATTTATAAAACTAAATTAAATTTACTAAATTTACAAAAACCTATTTTCTTTTCCTCCTTCCACTGGGAAAAGAAAAAAGAAAAGCAAAACCCTTGTAACAAATTTGCTTGGTTAAGAAAAACAAATTCCTACATTGGCCAAGTCCAAAACAATGCCTCTCATTCTGAAGTAAATCCAAGGGCCTTTTCTCCTTCTTCATTCTCCTTGACCTCTTGGCAGCCTTTGGCACTCCTGATCACTCTCCCCTCCTTGCTACTCTCTTCTCTCTAGGTTTTTGGGGTATGACTTTCTCCTGGTTCTCCTCCTACCTTTCTGACTGTTCCATCTCTGTCTCTTTTGTTGGATCCTCCTCCAGATCATCCCCTCTAACTCTAGATGTCCCACAGTTTTCTGTCCTGGGTTCATTTCTCTTCTCCCTCTATACCACTTCATTTGATGATCTCATCTGTTCCCATGGATTTAATAACCATGTCTATGTTGATGTCTCTAGGATCAAATACTATACAAAATTCTCTGTTTGGTGTTCTACCTATTACAATCTATCTCCCTCTTACCCTTCCAATCATCTTACACCTTACTCCCCCACCACCTACTCTACGATGCAGTGACACTGACCTCCTGGCTGTTCTATCAATAAAACACTCCGCCTCTCAGCTCTGGGCATTTTCTCTGACTGGAATGCTCTTCTTCCTCATCAACATCTACTGGATTCCCTGGCTTCTTTGAATTCCCAATGAAAATCCCATCTTCCACAAGAAGCTTTCTCTAATCCCTCTTAAATCTAGTGCTTTCTCTCTCTTAATTATTTCTGATTTATCCTGTACATAGTGTGCTTGAATATATTTCTTCGCATGTTGTCTTCCCTCATTAGACTGGGAGTTCCTCAGGGCAGGGACTATCTTTTGCCTTTCTTTGTATACCCAACACTTAGCACAATGCCTGGCATATAGTAGGTACTTAATAAATGTTTATTAACTGACTCATTTTGTTCCAGTCTATCACTTACTTCTCTGTCAGGAGGTAAGTAGCATGTTTTATCACTGGTTCTCTGAAATGATCAACCTCTTTAAATTATAGAAGGAGGAAAAAAAGTCAGGGGGATTAATTGAACTTCCAAGGCAGTAAGTTTCAGAGATGGGATTTGAACTCACATCCTCTGACTCTACAGGTAATGCTCCTTTCACCAGGTCACCTCCCCTTACCCTGGTCAATTCAACTCGGTTCAGTTCAATAAACATTGCTTTTTTCTTTCCCCCCTTCCCTTCATATAATCAAGTCAAATACTATGGACTGAAAGGCTACATGTGCTCAGGCTTAAGTACCTTCTCCTATCCTGCTACCCCTCCTTAAAATGAGGCTGCCATGGAATTCCCAGGAGCAGCAGCCCCGAAGGCAGGTGTCTGGACTCCTCCTTGGCCCCTTGGCAGCCTTCTCCAGGCTCAGAATGGAGCCTGTTTAGGTGATTTTAGATTTTAGCGCAGAGGTCCTAGCTGCTCGATTATTTTGGTGAGCTGGTCCCCTTGAGAACTGAAACTCTCCTGGCTTTGCTGATAGACATCTGTATTGTGAAGCAGGCCATTTCCCAATTCAATTTCCCACAGGGTTATCTCAGTCTGAAGAACTGGAAACTGCTGAGTAAACAGGGCCCTGTTTTACTACATCTTCAGGTACCAGGTTTCTCACCAGCAGCTGCCAGGGAAGTAAGGCTGGGGGAGGGGAGGAACAGGATGAAAACTTTAAAAAGAAGCCACTGTTTGAAGTTCACTCAGCCATCCCTGCCTGGCCTCCCTCCCCCACAGCTGAATGTGAACTACTGCACTAAGCTTTTACAGACACACCTCAGGTGGCTATCAGGGAAGGAACTAAACCACATTAGTCAATTTTCCAGATAACTGAGGCCTTCCCCATTATGTGCCGAGACGCAGTTTTTATTCTAACCACTGATGGTGGAAATCTGTCTAAAAGGGAGCATCCATGTTCCTACCTTCTTACACAGGGAGCCCCAAACATCACTCAGCCATTTCCCCGGGACTCAGGATCATCAATTTTGATGATCGTACAGTGACTGCCTCAGGGAATGTTTGCCCTGCATTAAATGGCCCTAGATTGTGGGGGGTTTTTAAACCCTGCATCTTGCAAATTTTTTTTTGTCATGTGTATGCCAGATGTCAGTTAAGACTGTCGCTTACACATTTTGTCAGTGTTCCTATGTCTGTCAGCCTTCTCCTTACCTCGAATATTCTGTGGTTTGGGTAACAAAATGCAATAATAAGTTTGTTAGAACTATGTCTAAACACTAATGCATTGTTGATGGAGTTGTGAACCAGTTCAATCATTCTGAAAAACAATTTGGAACTACACCCAAAGGGCTATAAAACTGTGCATAGCCTTCCAGTCAACAGTACTTCTACTAGGTCTGTATCCCAAGATTAAAGAAAAAGGAAAAGGTCCTCTATGTACAAAAATATTTATAGCAGTTCTTTTTGGTGGGGAAGAATTGGAAATTGAAGGGATGTCCATCAGTTGGGAAATGGCTGAACAAAATGTGCTATATGATTGTGATGGAATACGAATGTGGTTTTAGAAATGAAAAAAGGGATGGTTTCAGAAAAACCTGGTAAGACCTATATGAATTGATGCAGGGTGAAGTGAGCAGAACCAGGAAAACACTGCACCCAGTAGCAGCACTATTATAATGACAGTCCACTATGAAAGACTTAGCTACTCTGATCAATACAATGATCCAAGACAATTCCAAATGATTCATGATGAAAAATGCTATCCACCTCCAGAGGAAGAACCGATGAACTCTGAGTGCAATTGTTTTCATTTTATATTTTGCTTTTTTTGTATGTGACGTGGCTAACATAGAAATATGTTTTGAATGATTTCACATGTATACTTGATTTTTTACTTGCCTTTCCAATAAGTAGGGGAAGGATTAGTGGGAAGGAGACAGTTTGGAACTCAAAATTTTTTTTAAAAGAATACTAACAATTAATTAATTAAAAAAAGAGAGGGAGAACTGTGTCTAAATAAAAGCAAACAAGTCTTAAGTGTGTCTGGCATGCCTCTCTTGGAGTAAACCTTTGTTTCACCGGATTGTGTCTGCTCATGGCCCTTTTCTACTCTCTTCTGAGTTCTTGACTGTGACTGGGTAGACAAGAATATGTGGCCTCTGGATAAATAAGGTATTAATATACAAGGGAATAGGGAATAAGCATTTACATAGTACCCACTATCTATCAGGCTCTGTGCTAAGTGCTTTACAAGTATTATCTCATTTTATCCTCCAAATAGCCCTTTGAAGTAGATAGTGTTATCCCTGTTTTATATTTGAGAAAACTGAGGCAAAAAGAAATTAAATGATTTGCCCGGGGTCACACTGCTAGTATGTATCTAAGACTGGATTTGAACTCAGGCTTACCTTACTTCAGATCTCTATCCACTGAGCCAACTAGATGCCTCAACAACAAACAGCCAAAAACAGTACAACAAAGCATGCATCTTATTGCAAAACTGTTAAAGTGTCCTTAGATTTAGTTTGAAGGGTGTAAGATTTTTTTCATAAGCAGGAATAGCCAGACTTACATTGCATTTAACTATTTGTACATACTTTTTATCCTTGAGTTTGAAATTTCTTGAGCATAAATGAACTTAACGAAGGAAATAAGGCAGCCTGAAGGAGTGTGGTGCTTCTGAAAGTGTGGTGGGGCCCTGAAGATCCCTCCCAATCAAAACGGTTTTCATAATAATATTAACACATTTTCATTTTGAATAAGTGTTGGTAGTGCATAAACAAAAGTTCTTTGAGGGAGGGGTCCTCAATAATTTTTAAGAGGGTAAAGGGGTCCTGAGACTAAAACATTTTAGAAGCACTGATGATATAGACAGAGAGCTGGCTTCAGAGCTAAGAAGACCTGGGCTCAAATCCTGCTCTGACATGCTGGCTGTGTGACCCTGGGATAGTCACATAACCTCTCAGTTCTCTAGTAAACTCTCTAAATCTCAAAAGTGCTAGCCTACATCAGCGGAAATTCCTCACCAGGAGCCCCCTATATTGACAAAATCACAGATCCTGTTCCTATCCCTTTCACTTTCCTCCACATCTGGTTTGGGGAATACAATTCAAGCCTGGCTGATAATTACTTTCTTAGCAGTCAATAGAAATAAAGATGCCTGCTTCTTTGAATTTGCCCATCCTCCATGATCCACCCTGCTATTGAAAGCTCTCTTCTCCTTTAAGGCCCAGCTCAGTTGCCATTTGCCCTGAAGAGAATCAGGAAGACCTGAGTTTAAATCCAGCCTCAGTCACTTACTGAACCCTGAGCAAATCAGTTAAGCTCTTTGGGCTTCCATTTCCTCATCTTCAAAATGAGGGGGCTGGACTCAGTGACCTCAAGCATCTTTCCTTGATTTCTCCCAGCTAGAAGTGAACTCAGTCTCTAAGGTCTCCCTGCTTGACCTTTACTGTGCACTTAATGATAAAATAAGTTTGAAAATGGTTATTTGAAGACTAACTTAATACCCTCTCCCCAGTTATTCTGTACTTCTGAGTTCAAACTGGGAGTTAACTGAAACATGGCTAAAAAAATGTCTTAGCACTTACTTACTTAGTTGTTTCCAGCCATGTCCAACTCTTTGTGACTCCATTTGGGGTTTTCTTGGCAAAGATACTGGAGTGGTCTGCCATTTCCTTCTCCAGCTCAATTTACAGATGAGGAAACTGAGGTCAACAGGGTTAAGTGACTTGCCCAGGGTCATACAGCTAAGTAAAAGTGTGAGGCTGGATTTGAACTCCGCCTTAGTCAGCATTTAACCACATGAATAAAAGGTTTCATGTAAGGCTCTGGGATGGGTTCTGGGGGGTGGGCTACAGTGCAAGACTGTTAACCAATGGGCATGGACCACAAGGACAGTTCTGCTCATACTGAGCCAACTAGCACATTTACTAGTTTCAGGGGGTACCAAACTATTTGGATCACAAGTGAAAGATTCATTTAGTCATTTGCTCTCCATTTATGAAATAGCTGTGAGAATCCTGGATATTAGCCAGTGGTATAAAGAAAAAAATTGTTAGATCTACATCAGAGGACCTGGCTTCAGATCCTAGTCCTGTGGGACCTTAAGTGATTCTTTTGCTTTCCCTGTGCCTCAGTTTCTGCATCTGTAAAATAAAGATAATAACACTTGCACTATATCCTTCACAAGGCTACCATGAAAATCCAATAAAGCATGTTCCTTCTCTCCTGAAAAACTTCCAGTGACTTTCCATTGTCCACAAAATAAAGCATGATTCTAGCATTCAAGGCCACTCCAATCTGTCTTTAACCCACCTGCCCAGTCTCATCTCCTAGTGCTCTTTTTATATACCTTCTAGATTCCAGACAGCCTAGATGAAGCTGTCTCTGATCTTACCCTACCTGTGTTTGCCACCACGCCTTTGCTTATGCTGTGCCCCATGCTTGAAACAGGCTCATCCCCTCATCCCCATCTACTAAAGTCTCTCTTTTCCTTCAAAGTCCAACAAAGGTTCCCACCTCCTCCTTAAAGTTTTCCCTGCCTCTGTTTCCCCCATCAGGTGTTAGTTTTCACTTCTTCCTCTAGTTTCTCCTAGCACTTTGTTTACATCTGTATCTCCCACAGTTATTTGCATCCTTTTCCTTTCCCTTTCTCTCATTAATTATTAAGCTCCTTTAAAGGAAGATCAGGGTCTATATTTGGCCCTCTGCATATGTGCCCAGAAAACAGCATGGCATTAATAAATTGGCAGAACAGAGGATTTAGGCTCAAACCTCAGGTCTGCCATTTACTACCAGTGTGACCAAGGATAAGTCATTTTACTTCTCTGAGCCTCAAATTCCCCTCTATCAACTATAGAAGTTGAAGATGACCTCCAAGGCCCTTTCCAGCTTTACATACAAATTCCTATGCTAAGATCTCTCCTCTCCTAGACTCTCAACAACTCAGCCCCTCCACTGGGTACAGAGTATTGAGTAGTCAATCTCCACCAATGAGGAGGGTCTTTTGCAAATGAGCTTTAGCCCCTGGTTAAACATGTAAAGAACTTGACCAAGACCTATGTAAATACTAGCTATTATTCTTTTCTTTCTGATCACAGACCTTATCTATGTGGGTAGTCTCCAACAATGAAGACAAAAGTCTAACCATGCCTGCCCATCCTGTGTGGCTCCTGTACATGTATGTCCTCTTATAAATTCTCTAAAAGGGGTCCACTCAGTTTCCTGAGAGCCTCCTTCTCCCAGGGTCTTGGATTTGTTGGCTGTTGGATTAGATTGCCTCTTATTTCCCTACCAGCTCTAGTTCTACAATCTTTTCAGAGCCTCTGACCTTGACCATGGGTGCACATTTGAAACAAACTTTTTTTTTAAGCTATACTATTTTCTTTTATTAGTTAAATTATATAAAGGAACAAACTTTCAAGGACCCAGCACCACATGGCTACTGGCACCAACACCCAGAGACTCCTGGAAATTGAAGGGTCTTCCAAGAGACCACTCCATCTAATCCTCTGTATCCAAGCTGGGCCACACACAAGCCCCATGTCGAATTCAAAGATGCAGCAGACTTAAACTAAACTCAAATCTAGAGGCTTGCTAAATAGGCAAGCAAAAATAAAGAAGTAAATGGGCAGCTCGGATCAATGCGTCTGATCAGGGCCCTCCCTCTCCTTGCTGAACCTCTGCCAGATTCTTCCTTGTGTTACAGGCATCACTATAGATTTACACCAAACATTATCTTTTATCTCTGCTCCTTTTAAAGCTATTTGGTGTTTGCTACTATTTTCTATTATAAATCTAATTGCACATTCCAAACAGACAAGGGCTCATTAAGCTTTAATTATGCACATGTTGTTTTCAACAAACATTTTCATTTGGGCTGCTGAGAGCCCTAATTGTTCAGAAGGGACCCAGTGTAAGATTACAGACTTTTCTGTAGTTGCAGAAGAGGGGCTGAAGTAGGTCAAGGTTTGGAGGAACGAACCATTTCAAACTCCAGGGTATGAGCACAGTCAATTTTTCAGTGACTCAAAACCACCTCCAGTATCACATGATGGTGATATAAAACTGTCAAAAAGGCCTCAACCTTGTGGCTTTTCTCTTTCTTTTTTCTTCTTCTTTTTGGAAATTAACTGTACAAAGTAACGGGGATGGGTTTTCTTAGCAAATCAAGTCATTTCAAGGGGATTCAACACTAAGACCACCGTTCCCATTGTTAATGTCAAATAACCACTGACACCTTGACCACCACTGTCAAGTAACCGAACCCCCTCTGACAACACAGAGGCAGAAATGTTGAATGAATTAAAAAATGAATGAATGTTTAGTAAATACTTAGTACACATGTCAGGTAAGTTCAGCTAGGTGGTGCATTAGATAGAGTGCTGGGCCTGGAGTCAGGAAGACTGATCTCTCTGGGTTCAAATATGGCCTCAGATAAGTATTAGCCATGTGACCCTGGGGCAAGTCACTTAATCATGTTGGCCTCAGTTTCCTCATCTGTAAAATGAGCTAGAGAAGGAAATGGCAAACCATTCCAGTATCTTGACCAAGAAAACTCCAAATAGGGTCACAGAGAGTTGGACATGAATAGGACGAAGAAACAACAAATATATGCCAGCTACTAGGCTAATGAACACACTGGTTCCTCTGAAGGAAAGAAGGGAAACACGGGTAGGAGAAACCAAGTAGCCTGACACCCACCCCCCCTTTTTCTTGTCCAGAGAACACTAGCCAACTGGATTCTGTAAGCTTTCATTAAGTACCTACTCTCCCCCAGACACCATACTGGGTGCTTGAGTGGAATAACAATTAAAACAATCCGTATCCTCAAGGAATTCACATTCTACTATATATATCAACTTCAGACTAGCTGTAGTCTGTATACTGAGCCTGGATTCTCATGGGACTACAGTGCGCAGAGCACAAGTCACGCTGCCAAACTTCAGGAGACACCCCAATGTTCACCACAGCCTCAAGGTTGGTGGGGTGGGGTATGGGGTGAAATCAGCTCTGGGTCTCAGAGCCCAGGCGGTGCAAAGCCAAGAAAACTGTGACTGAATCTCCATAAGTGGGCCTCTACTCAGGAGGCAAGAGCGGAAGACTCAGCAGAATACAGCCCTCGGCTTATTTGTGTTTGTAATTATCATCTAAACGGTTGGAACCGTCTCCTGAAATTGATTCTCGCAGGAGACAATTAATTAACAACCTAATAAATTGTCAAATGAGCACATGTTGGGTGAGAATGTGGTTCAGAGGGAGTTTGCTTTAAACAATGAACATCAGATGACTTCAGATTTATTTTCTACCCAGTGGAATAAAATAAGATGTCTTCAATCATGCTGCAAAAAGGCTTGGCTATGTTGCTGGCAAAAAAAAGTGTCAGTGCAAGCATTAAGCAGCACAGCTTTGGAAAGAACCAAGCAACTTTTCAAATTGTAGTTTGACCTAAAAAAGCTTTCTAGGTCATTTGAACTTGGCATCTGTGAATCTGACCTACTAAATCAAATACAATAAGATTACAGAGTTCCTCTCAGCCCATTGGTGTCAGATAACACATAAGGTGAGATATAATATTTACAAACACTATTCATGTATTCACAACCAATGCCTGACTGCGGTTGTTTATGGAAGAGGGCCTGTCAGTCTCATCCCAGTTCATTCATGCTGACCATTCGAAAATGTAAAAGCTGCCTCCTCACACCAAGAACCCTCTGTATGCTGTGCTCTCATTAATTCACAAATGTCCATGGTCTGTGATTATACAGTCCCCCTGTCACCTCCTGACAGACACTGCCAAGCAAGACAGAAAGCAGGGCAGGGGTATGGAAAGAATGAGGAGGAGAAGAGGATGAGGGTGGAGAGGGAGGAGATTCCAAACTAACTGCTAAAGTTCCAGAAAATGTAGATAGTCTGGTATGGTGGAAAAAGCAATGCACTTGGGGTAAAAGACCTGAGTTTGAATCTCAGGTGTACCATTTACTATCTGTATGACCCTGGGTAAGTTATGGACCTCTCTGATACTTAATTTCACCATAGGGCCAAACTACATGACTTCAAAGGTCTCTTCCAGCTCTAGAGCTATGTTCCTATCAAAATGCCTTCCTGGACTTCAGTCACCATTACTGTAGTGGGAAGAGTTCTTGGGTATGGAGTGAGGAGACCTAGGTTTGAATCTCAGATCTGTCACTAGCTAGCAATGGGCATCAAGTCACTTGGGCTTCTCTAGGTCTCACCTCACTGCTCTATAAAGTGAGAAGGGGTAGACGGTAATGGTTTGGCAGGAAGGGTCCAGTAGAGCATCCTAGATGTCTGTCCTTGGTCCTGTGCTATTTAACTCTGACTGGGATAAAGGTTCCGATGACATTCACCACATTTGTAAGATGACAAAGAAAGGAGAGCTAACACAATGGATGTTGGTTGGCATTCAAGAAGATCTTGGCAAGCCAGAGCACTGGGCTGCCTCTAAGATGGTGAAATCTAATCATGATAAATGTAAAGTTTTACCAATGGGCTAAAAAAAAATCAATTTCCAAAGTAAAATTTCAGGGGGTAAGTGGTGTGCTTAGACAACAGTTGATCTGAAAAAAGATATAGAGGTTTTAGGGGCTCAATATAATATACCAGAGTGATACAGCAGCCCAAAAGTCTAATGTCATGTTGGGCTGTATTTTGCGAGGCATGGCTTCCAGGATTTCAGAGATGATGGTTCCATCCTAATCTGCCTTGGTCAAACAACATCCAAAGTACAGTGTTTAGCTCTGGGTGCCACAGTTTAGGAAAATGACAAAATGAGAGTAACCAGGATGGTGAAAGAACTCAAATCTATGCCACTGAAGGGTCAGTTGAAGGTAGCAGAAATATTTAGCATGGAAAGGACTTAAGATTGATATGAAAACTGTTTTCAAGTCTTGAGGCAGCCAGGTGGTACAGCGGATAGAGCACTGGGTTTTGAGTAAAAGAACACCTGAGTTCAAATTCCAACCTTGGACATTTAATTTCTGTGTGACCCTGTGTATATCACTTAACCTCAGTTCCCTCATCTGCAAAATGAGGAAGATAATAACACCTACCTCCCAGGTTGTGAGGATGAAATGAAATATTTGTAGAGCACTTAGCACGGTGCTTGGCACATGTGCCAGACATTTAACAAATGTTTGTTTCCTTCCTTCCCTTAAGTATTTGATGGACAAGACATATTAGACTTGGTATCATGGATTAAAAGAGCATTAAGAGACCTGAGAGATCATCTTGTCCAACCCCTTCCTTTTACAAATGAGGAAACGGAGGCCCAAAGAGATGAGGTGATTTTCCCAAATCCACATAGCTAGTAGAAAGCAGAGTCCTGGTTCTGACTCAGGTCTTCTGACTCTAAATCAAGCACTCATCCCACTGCACCAGGCTTCCTCTCTCATATTCTTTTTCATCCCAGGCAGGGATGTGTCTCCTCCCCTCCAGAGAGCCAACTGTCCAATTTGCAGTGTGAGCATTTATACCCCGGAAATCAGCAAACCCTACAAATTGGGGCTCAATTTATTGCTGTGGTGATGCTTTAGACTTAAAGATGAGTGATGGAGAACATGTTATTAATGCAGATTAAACTTAAATGGGCATTCAGCACAGTATTTTCTGAGAGCAGGTTGTTAAACATTTACCAACACAGTCTGTCCAGAAGGCAAAATTAGAGACAATGGGTAGAAGTTACAAAGAGGGACAGTTTCAGCTGGAAGTCAGGGAAAACTCTAACAATTCATGCTACACCATAGTGGAATGGGACACCTCAAGAGAGAGTGGGGTTCTTTCTCTTCAACTGAGGCTTTCAAGCAAAGGCTGGATGACCACTCATGGGGAAGGCTATTGAAGGGATCCTTTTTCCAATGTGGGTTAGACCAGATGGCCACTGAGTTCCCTTGCAAGCCTGGGAGCCTAATATGGAAATATGTCTTGCATGACTTCACATGTATAATGAGTATCACACTGCTGGTCTTCTCAATGGGTGGGGGAGGGACAGGAAGAAGGGAGAGAATTTTGGAACTCAAAAATTTTTAAATGAATGCTAAAAAAAAATTAAAAACAAAAAAAGCCTAAGTCCATGAGCCTGTGATGCTGTGGTTAGAAATGCTCTCCAAGGTTGCTTCTAGCTGTAAATCTACCATCCTTTTAAAATAGGTTTTTCTACTCCTGAAAACAAAGAGTACCAAAAGGTAGCTCAGAGTCACAGTAAACACATACTTATCTTGAAAAAGAAACCAACCCAAGAAGTGCTCATCCAGACACTTTACCTAGCTACTCCTGACCTGGGTATAGAATCTTTAAAACAATGCTATCACAAACCCAGTATTAATCTCCACTGTAGCCAATTAAACTTGTTTTGAAACGATTTCATCTAGAGAAGTCAATTTCCATTCATAAAATGGCATTACAACTTTCTAGTCATTCTCTAACGATCCATTGTGATCCTTTGTCTCTTCATTGCTATTCATTTTTTTCTCTTATGTGGTTGCTGTTGAGAAGAAGTGAATGGAGGGCTGGCGTCCCAGTTATGGAGGCTTGAATTCAGGTCTAGCTTTTGACACATGCTGGCTCTGTGACCTTGGAAAGTCACAGCTTCACAATGCTGGTCCCCCAATTCTCTAAGATTGCAGAGCAGTTATTGATTTGCATTGAAGATCCCCATGCCAATAAAATCATAGTTTCAGTCAAAAAAAAAAAAAGGTGTGTGTCCCTGGTTAGCATAAATTCAATTCTTCTGGTTTTCTTCTTTTCACTTTTCAATATTTCATAAAGTTCCTCACAGCTTTTTTTATAGTCCTTATTCCTGTCGACCTTAATTGCATCATGGTATTCCATTACATTAATGTACCACAATTTATGGAACAGTTCGGTTATTGTGGAGCATTTAGGTTGCTTCCACTCTTTTGCAATTGCAAATAATGCTGCTATAAAAATCTTTGAAAAGGTAGCTCTTTTGTGGGTTGTTTTTCACAGAATTTCAGAATTAGAAAGGACTTCAGCAGCCATCTCGTCCAATCTGTCCTTTTCTATCTCAGGCTCCGTAGCCGTGTTTCTCTGTTTCTATCTGATTCCATCTCTGTTTCTGTCCTTTATCTTTCTGCCTCTTATCCAACAGAATCTCAGATTGAGAAGTGAATTTAGAGGTCACCTAGTCCCACCTGAAGTGTCTACCTCTGCCTCTTTTTCCTTCCGGATTTAGGCCTTCCCTTCTTCTCTCTTCTTCTTTCCCTCTCTCTCATTTTTATTTCTGCCTTTCTCATCTCTGAGTTTCTAGATCACCTCTGAACTTCTCTTCATGTCTTCCTTCCTTCCTTTTCTCCTTCCTTCCTTTCTCTCTTTTTTTCTTTTCCTAGGTCCATTCATTGCCTCCATCTCTGTCTCTCTTTCTGCCTAGCTAACAGTTTCCAGAACACATCAAGCTGAGCAGCTCAACACTTTCACACTAACATTTTCAGAGTATGCTACCAACAATGGAATGATAGGGTCAAAGGACATAACTTGGTCATAAATTTTTAGAATCAGAAAGGTCCTTGGACATCGTCCCCTTAGTCAGGGGAAGAAACTAAGACCTAGTCCAAGGCTGCACAGGGACAAAGGACTTCTTCCCTGCACTCTCTTCTCAGCCTCCCCGTCCCAATGAGCTAAACAAGGATTGAAAAATATTGGCTCAACAGGGCCAACTTATAAGTAGAGAACAAAGAAATGAGCTTGCTGGTATATGGCCTGGGCCATCTGGAATAGGAAGCCCCTCTCCCTTAGTTTGACATTTACCAATATCTACTTAATGTGCCTACAGGTCATTTTTCTTTCCATGCACAAAGCTGCTACCCAACTTGGAATTTTAAAATAATAATGATAACTGTTACATCTAGCCCTAACCCATATTTTACAGATGAGGAAACTGAGGCCCAGAGAGGTGAACTGACTTGTCCAAAGTCATGCAGTCAGTAAGTGGAAGAAGCAGGATTTGAACCCAAGTCTAATGACTCTACATTCAGCAGTCATTTGACACACTGCCTCCCTTCTCACACACAAGTAGTACAACAAATGTAAATAGGCTATCATACTGCCAGTATCTTGTAGCCTATTTATACCAACCATCCATCTCTCCATTCTCCTTTGGGTGACCTGCAGTTTTGATTATTCAAAGGTTGCAGTGTTTCATAATTCATAGTCATGATGAAAGAGTACTGGAGTTAAAAATACAAGGTTTTGTACCATCTGTCATCTTTTCCATTCTTTTGGCCTCTTCCTTTATTTCAGATATTTTGAAAATTAATTACTAAGTGCCCCAAAAAACCATATCTCCCACACAGAATTTTTTCTCTATGTATCTGGTCAGGTCCAGCAGCTCTGGATTAGTTTCATTTTCTTAGGTATCATCACCACATATTACATTAGTCTCTAAGGTAATGGAGCCCTAATAGGGTGCTTCTACCATCATCACTGATGAGAACAGATCACAATAAAAATGCAAACAGAATTGATCTATTTTGTTCTCTCTCCAGTTTCATTCACAAATGCTCTTGGGATGACCTAGTTCACTTGGATTTCACACCAAGTTCTCAGGCAGAGTTGATGAGTTGCCTTTCTTTGCTCATGAAGCAATACTGTGCATAATCTTATAACCACTTTTTCTATAATGTTTTGCAAGTGAGTTGATATTCTAAAGTGCTACTGTCCTTGGCTGCCAAGTCTTTCCACTTGGCAAATGGGTCAACTATTTGCTGGCTGAATCATTCTAGAACCTTCTGATGCAACTATTTTGTATCAAAGTTCTCTAAGAAATGGTGAGGGTCAATTCTTTACTTTTTTCATTTTCGATTTGTAGGAACTGACTGGTGATTTTATGTAAGTGCAATGTGGCTGCTCTGTCATTTCTCTGCCCCATCTCCTTTCCTTTCACCTTCTACCAGATTTCTCACTAGTCTGAACCCTGCCCAGAGTTAGAATTTTTACATTAGGCCCTCGTTGAGAAGAAGGGCCTCATACATCAAGTCTGGCCTACAGCCAAGCGCATGCTCCATTATAAGGTATCTTCTGGTTTTGTGTCATCCTGGAATGAGGCAATTTGAATTTAGCCAGCTCCTGGATGAACTACATCAACCCAAGAGTCTGGTACTATTTCCTTTCTTCCCTAGCATTTGAGAAAGAACAAAATGTCATCATCCTCTGTCCTCACAGGACAAGGAGGGTTGAGAGTCTCATTCAACCTATACTTCTCTGTTCTGTGGCTAGAAAGTTCTCATTCTTACCTCACCTAATCTTTGGGATTCAGTTATCCTCTCCTGAGGCAAAAACCCTCCTTCCCTCTTATAACTTCTATTCTCTCATATCCATCCACTGTAGCCCAATTTCTGAGTCCCCAAACTGCTATACTCACGTCTGTCCTTGTACCCTACAGAATTCCCATTCTATTGTTAATTTATTTCCTTTCACCCTCAGATTCTTCCTCTCACATTCTCCATATTCTTTCACTTATCTCATTTCCTGAAGAAGACACACTGTCCCTGGCCACTCTCTACATGTTGGGTCTACATTCTCTCATGCACTGAGACACACTAGCCAGAAGAAGAGTGGGCATACCCCTAGCTCCTCACTGTGACGTTCAGGACCTTCCACCACTCAACAACATCTCCTCCTCTGAAGTCTAATGCATCAGAATAGATCACCATATCCAGATCTTTGTTTTCCCCATCTATCAACCCCTAGACCATTCTCCTCCCTCAAGGTTCACAATATTCCCCACCTTCTGTCCTTATATTTGAGAAATTTTAATTTATATTCTGATGCAGCAGATCCCACTGGTCCTCTCAAGCATGCCAGCCTCCCTGTTAAACTTCCTCATTTTGCATGACTTGTACCTTTTCCCCGCTTTAGCCATGTACAGGGTGGCCATGCCCTTGATCTCCCCATTACCCACTGACACACTCTACCACTATGATCTAGAATTCTGACATTCCCCTTTCTGATCACAACTTCCTAAACCTTTCATCTCTCCTTCTACACATCCTTCCGCCTGCTTCTCCAACTCTTCTTATCCTCACCAAGATAGCTAGTCCTTCTGCCCCTGCTCTGCTCTCCTAGTCTATAAATCTCTAAGTACATGCTCTTCAGCCTTCCATTTAAGACCCTTCCCAATCTGGATCTATGCACAGGATTGCTCTTCATGTCCTCTGACCTACTGGTTTTCCCCGAATTCAGTACTCCAGTTCCTCCTCTATCCCATTCTATAGGCTGCCCTCCAGCCCTGGGAATGTACTCGCTCCTCACTACCACTTTTAGAATACTCTGCTTCCTCCTGGGCTCAGGTCAAGGTGTTACCTCCTTCGGGAAGCCCTTCCTGATGTCCCTAGTTATTAATACTCTCTCCTCACATTAGCTTATGTTTATTTGTCTGTTTACATGTTATATCCTCCAGTAAAATCTAAATTTTTTGAGGGAAGGGGCTCCCCCCAGCCCCACTTTCATCTTTGAAGCCTCAATGCTTAATGTAGTGCCTTATACACAATAAGCATTTAAACAATGTTGGTTGAATTATTTGTCAAACTGATAGCTTGCTTAAATAGGTCAAGTTAGAGCCTATCTTTGAAAATTAATCCTTTCTTCTAATTTTAGTATCTACTTTGACCTTAACAATAACCAGACAATAAACCAACAAACTGCACAAAGGCAAGTGATTCTGAAATGCCTGCTATGTCACTAACCAATTGCTTCCTGTCTGTTAAGACACAGCCAATTTCATTTTTTATTATGCCATTCGGTGCTCACCACTTCCGGCACCTTCTGACTTGTTTTCATGTACAGGTGTAAAGAAGCCTTTGGCCTCTCGTTCTCATTTCCCAACCACATCTTCCAATACTGATTTTACCATCTCTGCTTATGGCCATTTTGAATTGCAGTCGCTGAACACCAAGGTTTATACTGATTTAGCATGGATGGTTTTGTCAAGCTCCTCATTGAATTTCTCTCCTTTTTTTTAATCCTTTGAGGTGGATGTTGGTATATTAGCTATAATTACTTTCCTGATGCTTGTTTATACTCACTGTGAGCACAGCAAGGTGAGCTAAGCATCTCATGAAATTATGTCTCTTATGGCCTTTGGGCACCAATCTGCTCATGTCTGCATGCACCCCTCCAGGGAGACTCTTTTCTCTAATGGGAACCTCTTTATATTTTCTAGTTTCATTTATAGTGACAATGTCAATACAGCTGTGGCTCAGTTCTTCTAATAATATGGAAACCCACTGGTTATGGGACAAAGATCACATATTAAGTATACTCATAGTTAAACACTGGTTTCTGAAAATCTAAAAGCGATGTCAATCTCTGTCCCATTTGGGCTACTCAACCACCATTACTATGGAAGTGGGCAAGCGGTATTGGGGACTATTACATATTTCTTCCATTACATTGCTCATTTATATAAAAAAATGATTGCCCAGTGGCCAACTGTTTGGTGGTGAGCTTCTCTCTCTTTTGATGGGAGCATCCTTGGAATGTAGACACCATCTAGTAGTGGGTCTGTTGAGTACAAATTTTACTGGCTTAGTAGATACTGTAACTCATATGTGTAACTGGAGTGACTTCTGAAAATTCAAGGTCCTTGCCAAACTCTAAGTAAAGGTGGAAGGAGAGGCTTCAGTGAGATTTCTTTCAGTGGATGCATCAAAGTCAACCAACAACTTGTCAGCTGAGCTGCAGCTTACCCGTCAGCGTTTGGAGGCCAAGATTTGCTCAAATCTTTGGCAAAGGTAAGACAATGCGACAGGGTTCTCCACACAGAAGATGCCCTGCCAGTTTGGCACATGTGGTCTTAACTCATGGAACACTGAAAGAACAAGTACCAATGGCACCGTTTCTCACTTGTTCTAAATGAACAAACTCATGAGGCAAATGTGCATTTCAGAATTGGGAATTCCCAGAATTATTATAGATCGTTACAGCTGGAAAGTTCATCAAGAGATGAACACAGAGTGTTAGAGCTGAGAAGGACCTTAGAACACAGGAAGAGACATTCAGGAGAGTATCTAGTCACATTACTGAAGAAGGTCTCCAATGGGAAAAGACTTTTTCAAAGTTGCAGAGTTGGTTAGTGGCAAAGCTGGCACCAGAACGTAGATTTTGACTCCTAAACCAGGATTCTATTCCCCAGGAGACATTGCAACTTTTAAGCTCCTTGTTAATAGGGCTTAAATCACAAATAGCTGATGCTATGTCTATGTCTCTATCATACCCAAATACTATTTCTAAGAATAGCAGACCAGTGCATCCAGCTGTGGGCAGTATTATTTTAATGGTTACCTTTCTTTTTAGTCCAGAGGTATACTCACATTAGAAGATACAGTAGAACTCATTGAAAAAGGAGGAAAAAGTTCTTATAACTCAACAGCCCTGAGATTTTTACAGATCTGTTCCACTTTTCTTTAAATCACCCCACTCTTTCCATTCTTCTTCCTTCCTTTCCAGACCAGAAAGACCTCTGCTGGTAACAACATTCAAGTGAGTTCTCTGTTAAAGTACCATAGATTTAGATCTGGAAAGGGCCTTAGAGGTCCTCTACAGCTTAGGAAGCTGAGGCCCAGCTGAAGAATCAAATCTAAATCTGAATTCATAGTTTAAGGATTCAAGAACTAGCAAGCCCCTCAAAAGAGTCTATCATCTGGTTTACTGCTTGCAGACAGATTTTGTTCTGAAACCTCTCAGAATTGAGACAGTATGACTTCACAGGACAGTCCCTTAGACCTTCCCTCATTGTTCTTTCATTTTATTGTCAGAGTATTGGATCAAGAATGATACACTCACTTCACAAACCCTAATTTCCTTTTCTTTGCTCATATGTTTCCTGGTTAATTTCTTTTTTTGTTGAGTACGTGAGAAAGTGTGTTAAATTGAAACTAGAAACACTCAGATATCTGTGCTCTATACTGTAAGAAAACCACAGCTTTGAAAGGAGTAGTAGCCCACCCCCTGAAATAACAAAAGTCCAAACCCTCTTTGAACTGAGTGGTAACTTTCCAAAGAAACCAGAAGGAAATGAGAGGTTTTAGACTCTGTTTTAAACAGGTTACGAAATGATAGCAGAATTTTCATGGCAATAGCCCTAGTTAAATAAAAAGGGAATAAATGAATGGAAAAGCATTTATTAAACACCATTAACTGCAAAGTGCTATGGATAGAAGTTCAAATTCTAACTGGAAGACACAACATAGACAGGTTACAAGTCAGACAGAAAGGTCTAGTGGTCCACTAGTTGTGGTGGCAAAACAGAGGATAATACATCGACTTTAAAGCTGTTTTTATTGATAAGATTATATCTGTTTCTCACATTAAGCCATTTGATAGTAACAAGTATCAAATCCCACCAGGCAGCTTTGGGGAAGGGGCGGGGGTTTGAAATAGCCTTAGATTTAGAGTTAGGTGACTTGGGTACAAATCTTTAGGCAAGTCCCTTTCCCTTTCTGAGCCTCAGACTTCCCTTCTCTAAAATGAGGGGATTAATTTACATCTTTTCCACTCTAAGTCCCTCCGAACCTCATATCTTCATGCCTGAACTATTTAAATAATCTGTTGGTGGGTCTGCCTGCCTCAAGTCTCTCCCCCTCCATCCTCCACTCTGATGTCAAATTGAACTTCTTAAAACACAAGTCTGACCATGTCACTCCCCTCCTCAATAAACTCCAGGGGCCCCCTATCACCTCCCAAATCATTGTTAGTTGTTCAAAGTCTTTCATAACGTGTCTCCACAAGCCCCTCCGCAACAACCCTTTCCAGTTTTCTTGCACTTTATACTTCTCCATGTATTTTGTGATCCAGTCACACTACCTCCTCACTGTTCTTTGAACAAGCCACTCTATTTCCCTCCTCTAGGCATTTTCCCGGGTTGTCCTCCACACTTAGAATTTTCTTTCTTCTTTACCTCCACATCCTTGCTTCCCTGGCTTCCCTCAAGTCCCAGCTAAAATCTCCCTTCCTACAGTAAGCCTTTCCCAATTCCTTGTAATTCTAATGCCTTCCTTCTAGGATTATCTCCAATTTTTCCTGCATACAGCTTGTTTACACATGGTTGTTTGCATGCTGTCTCTCCCCCGCCCATCCAACTGTGAATTCTTTGACAGCAGGGATTGTCTTTTGTCTTTCTTTGAATCCCCAGCTCATAGTATAGTGTGTGACACAGAGTAGGTTCTTAACAAATAGTTACTGACTGCCTGACTGATCCAACTATCCTAAAAAATAACCCATGCATGCTGGAAGGTCAACCACTACACGTTTTCTTAGACCAGTTCACACCCGGAAAATGACTCTGTTGAGAAGCTGAAGACACCTGTTAAAGAAGACTTACCACCACTGCTAACCTTACATGTGGCCTGCAAACAGATGGTTTCATCTCCACTAGCCCTTAGGCTAAGGAACTCACTTTCTACACCTTGCAAAGCAATGAATATGAGTTCAACCTAATTGTTTGCCAGATAGCCATAGGAATAACCTAATGGAGATCAAGAACAGCTGGGTGGTGCAGTGGATAGTGTGCTGGGCCTGGAGTCAGGATGCTCAAATCTGGTCTCAGACTCTTACTAGCTGGGTGACCCTGGGCAAGTCACTTAAACCCTGTTTGCTTCATTTTCCTCATATGTAAAATGAGCTGGAGAAGGAAGTGGCAAACCACTCCAGTATCTCGCCAAGAAATGCTCAAATGGGGTCATGAAGAGTCAGACTCCACTGAAAACTGCAACAATGGAGATCAAATATTGTCCTGTGCACAGAAAGGGAAACAGGGTATTTGTATATATAATAATGATGCCATCTTATATTTATATCATACTCAACAGTTTGCAAAATGTTTTGTCACATAGAATTGAAAGCACAGGCAGTGACAGAAGACAGCTAAGATCTCTCAAGGCATTTCGGAGGAAGAAGTAGAGAGAAAACCAGAGCAAGTATAGGGACAATGCCACAGTCTCACTACCTAGTCCATTCCTCTTATTTTATAGGTCAGGATAATAGGGTTTCAGATTTCAAGCAAGAAGGAATCTTAGAGTCAGTGTTTCAACTAGCAATTATGAAGTGCTTACTATATGCCAGGCACTGTGCCAAACATTGGAGCTACAAGGAAAGGCAAAAACAGTCCCTGCTCTCAAGAAGCTCAAAGTCTAATGAGGGAGATACCATAAAAATGATGTATGAGGAAGATATCTATAGGATAAATCGGGGGGTCGCTCCCAACAGAAGGTTTTAAGATGAAGGACTGGCAAAGCCTTTTTGAAGCTGGTGGAACTTTAGCTGAGATTTGAAGGAAGCTGGGAGGTGGATATAAAAAGGAGAACATTCCAGGCAGGAGGACAGATGGAGAAAGCTTGAGGAGTTGGGAGATAGAGTGCCAAGTGTGAGGGATAGCAAGTGTCAGAGTCACTAGATCCAAGAATACATGGAGGAGAAAAAGGCATCTAGATTAACTCTCTCATTTTACAGATCAGTAAACTGAGGCTCAGAGAGGTTAACTGAACCGCCAAAGCAATTAAGTGGGCAGCGCTGAGATCTGAATCCAAGTGCTCTGACTCCACAAGAAATGGTCTTTCCATTGTATTATGTTGGCTCCTCTTGCTGGGCGATAAGCAATACTCAGACATTTGCAAAAATAACTATTCTGTTTGGACAAGCAAAAGGAAAAGACAAGGAAGAAGCAGTTGATGGCAGAAGGAAGACAGAGGGAAAGTAACATTATCTGAGGCTACGAACATGGCCTCAGAGCTTCAGGTTAAAAAGAGAAACAAAGAAAAAAAAAGATCCTTGTTCAAAACTTTTTAAGAGTGAATGAAAATACCAACCAATGAGGTGCACTGGCCAGTTCAGAGAACAGTTCATGGGAAACCTCTGGCTGAGGGAGCAGCCACAGCGCCCAGCCCACCCACCACTAGCATGGGCCCTGCAAGACTGAGCAAGGTTCCCCAGGCTGCCTGGGAGCCAGCAAGCGGATGTCAGAGCGAGATCTTTAACTGAATATGGTTGTGCAGAGATGAAGCGATACTGTAGAGAACGGAGGGAAAGGAGCCCTGAGCTGCTCTGCCTTGCCCTCACTGACCACAGCATCTGATAAAGCCCATGGAAAAAGCGCTGGTTTCCTCTGACATAGAATTGACTATCTCAGTGCAATCTACAGTTTTTCTCACACACAGACACACACATACACACACAGCCCGAAGTTCAGTTATTCTGTGACACTGGAGGAAAAAAAGAACAAACCAAAACACAACACAACAACATATACACATAAAACACCTCTCACAGAAGTGGGCACTGGAGGCGGAGCACGTCTATTTTGGGGACTTGTTCATCAGCTGAGAAGCAAGTAATGTGAGCAAACTGCCGTCGGAGAGGAGAGCACCTGCAGCAGCCTTTGTTTTCACCATTTCCAAGACTCCAGCTGCACCAACCAATCCCAGCTCCCTCCAGACTGCCTCTGGGCCGCTCATGGAGTTGTTCCATAGAAAAGAAACTATGCATCCCTCACCCCAAAGATGAATCCAAGAACCACAGAATGAAAGCATTTCCCTTCCCTCGCCATTATTCTGTAGAGGTATTATTTGTATTTCATAATGGTTTATATTTTGTGCTTACTTCTCTGTGCACATTCAAGCAAATGTAAGCGCTTCGAGGACAAGAATTGCTGTCTCTATGTCTCTGTATCCCCAGTGTGGTCTGCATACAGCAGGCATCAAATCGATGCTTATTTATGTGAACGGAATTGAAGTGTATGCCAGATGTGCTACTTAGTACCGTTCCCTTTGCCCCTGAGCTTCAGTTTCTCCCCTGTAAACTGAAAGGAAATGAATGGGATGATCCCTAAGCTATTTTTCAGCTCTAAATTAAATAGGTTTATGAAGCCAGTCTGGTCTGGCCTCCTCATTTTTACCAAAAAGGAAAGTGAATCTATCAACCAAACAACCACAGAGCATTTATTAAATGCTTATTCTGAGCCAGGCACTACCCTAAATGTGACTGTTGCTGTTCGTGTTGGGTCTGTTGTTTCCAGGGGGGACGAGTGTCTTCAGAAGGGTGATGCCTTGACTTGCTTGTGAATTGGTTTAAGTGGGACAAAGCTACGTAGAGTCATCAACCTCACTCTCTCCTCCAAAGTCATTGGTGTCCAGGGCAAGACATACGTCAAGAAGACTGTTGATAGCCTAGGATGCAGTGTGTGACCTTGGTCTTTCTAAATTAAGGCCTTTCTCAGGCCTGAGTTTGTCTGAGGCAAAGCCCTTTCAATGAGTAAGGGCTACTTACTAGCTGTGTGGCCCTGAGGAAGTCACTTAACTTTGTTTGCCTCAGTTTCCTCATATGTAAAATGAGCTGGAGAAGGAAATGGGAAACTACTCCTCAGGGTTGGAGACATAAAGAAAAAAGCATAAACAATCCTTGTTTTCAAGAAACTTACATTCTAATTGAGGAGATAGTATCCCAGAAAGGAAAAAAAAAATTGCTTAAGATAACAAATCAGTCACTACCAAGTCTAGGAGAGGAAGCCAGGTCTCGTCTCCCAATCAAGTGATTTTGGAGAATAAAGGATCTATGACTTAGGGAATGTATTAGACAGGGCATTATTACACCTGACTCCCTTTCTGAACAGCCCCAATGGTAATTCCTTCTGTGAAAATTACAGTAAAGATTCTAGCCTGTCCTCCACAAAGAACATATATGGACATTCTGAAAGCAAGGTCAGAGGTTGTACTCAGGGTACAAGTTTGTGAACCTAATCACAGTGTAGTGTTGGATTGAATGCTGGACTTGGAATCAGAAAACTTGAGTTCAAATACCATCTTTGACACTTACTACCTGTATGACCATGAGCAAGTCACTTAACTCACCTGGGCCTCAGTTTCCTCATCTGTAAAATGAAGATTTTGGCTAGATAGCCTTTAAGATTCTTTCCAGTTCGAGATCTATCATCCTGTGATCTGTAGGCTTGTAATTCTACTAAAGATTTTCTTCTTAGACCTGTACTATAATCCTCCTTCCTTCCCCTGAGTCTAATCAAGCCTTCCAATATTTTTCAGACTCTTCTCTCTTCTTTGACGGTGATGAAGGAGAATTTCCTTCTCCTCACTGATGCCACATTAGGGGGGGCAGGATGTGGCAGTGACAGTCTAGAGAAATGGCTCCTGTTTCTTCCCAAGGAATGGCTCAGGTACTAAAGGAAGCCCTGTGCCCTCAATGAAAATGTTTCTAACCTCCCCCAAAAGAATATAAGTTTCTTGAGAGCAGGGACTCTGATTTTCTGTTTGTTTTTGAAATGTTAGCACCTGCCTGGCACAAAGTTGGTGCTTATTAAATGCTTTTGATTGACTGATTAATTGGACTATCCTGGAGAAGTTTGTCTGAATCTTTCCTGTGCTTCCTTCATGTCCTGCTTTTTTAGCTTAGCTGTGTAACGTGTCTCATGCACTATAAACAGGTGATGGACAGGAATATGTTGTCCTCCTTTTTCACCTTTGTGTTGCCAGAACGCATGCTTTACTAATAGATGTTTATTGATTTGGACTGAAAAGGAGAAACAGTGATCCAAGAGCAGAAGACAATCTCCACCAGACTCATTCTATTGTAAGCACCTTGTCCAGCAGCTGCCTCCAGCAACTTTGTCCAGAAGAAAATAAGTCAACTGAACATCTACATGGGTCTAGGAGGCTACTGGGTTCTGTAGTCCTTGAGACTGGCTTCCTCCTCCATCATCCCCTTCCCTAAACAGCAGGCAGGCACTGTAGGGACACAGCCAGAGTCTGAGGAATTGAGGGAACTGCCTTTTTAGATCTTCCAGGAGTCAAGTACATTCTAACTCATTCCTAATGTGTATGAAGAATACTTATGGCAATGCAATACATATAAAAATACAGAAACAGGAATCCTGGATTCACATAATAGCCTAGATACTTAGCTGTATGACCCCAGGACACATCAGTTCCTCTGTCTGGGCCTCAGTTTCCTCATCAGTAACATGAGGGGGTTGGACTAACTGATCTCTCTAGGCCCTTTCTACCGGACGATTTTATTTTCTACTAGAAATTAAGGGGGAAAAACCTCCCACAAATGAATGAGATTCATGTTTGAAATTAATTTACTTATAATCCTAGCAATTAGCAGCACCTGTGATGAATATTTTCCCTTCCTGGCTTGTAACATAACAAAACAGTAATTAATGAAATCTGAGACTGAATTTGAATTATAGTAAGTGATGCCACATTAACACTATTTCCTTCAGTCACTGCCACTGCTGTTGTGGAAGGAGACAGGAACCTTGGAACACGGCAGAAACTGCCTTTACCACCCTTCCCTTGTGCTCACATGACCACACTAATAATTATCTCCAGCACCCCCTTTACAGGGTTTCCAAACCTAAGAGACTTCACAGAAGTCAATTTCCCACTACGGTCAGGGCTGGCGAGGAGGGACATGTACAAGGAACAGACAATTTTCCAGCTATTCCAATGACCTTGACAGTCAGGCAAATGGTGATTTGTATAAATTAGACATTATATTTGAAAAGACGTATAATCAAGTAATTAAAGATGATAAGTAAAGGGTAGATTCCACCCTCAATACAAGCACAGGGACGAGTTGGCTAATGGCTGCTGGAGATTGCCCACTGTAACAATCCTATGGCCTTAGGTCTGTTTTCCCTGTAGTCCTAAGGAAGCTTCTTCCAAAAGAAGAAATTCATCCTTGGGATTTCTATATAAGTCAAACAAGGGCCCTGCTAGCCATGTTTCACCATTCTGGGGAAAGGAAGAAGACAGAAAAGATGTAAATGAGATAAAGTTGGTGTAGAGATAATTAAATTAATGGTCTACAATGAGTCAAGAGATCTGTGAGGTTGATGTCAAGAAGAATGATAAAGAGGAAAGAATTCTGGATTTGGTATCCAAAGATCCAGGTTGAAATCTTACTCAGCTCCTTATCTAACCTCTGTGACTCTGGGCAAGTTTTTTAAACTACCTCCCAGGTCTGTTTTCTCATCCCTAAAATGAAAAGGTTAGACTAGATGACCTCTAGAGTCTCTGCCAGCTCTAATATTCTATGATTCTACTAGGCTCTCCCACAAATGCCCATCTTGTTAACTTTAAGAGGCATTTCTGATGTTCTTAGGTAAGGGGAAAAAAGTGACCATGGAAGACAGGTGCACAGAAAGAGCCAGGAAACTCAGGCTGGGTCCTGAATTATTGAGTGTGGCTGTCTATGTGAACACAAACACCAAAGATCACCAATCGCTCCTTCGGGAGGCCAAAATTCACATGGAATCCACCACATGCTCTGAAATCTTCCTACAGAGTTAGGGGGGCTGTATATTCTTGAAACATTTAAATTGTGAATTAACTAATTAGCAAAAATGTCTTCTGGATAATAAGGTTCATGTATACTCTCTGCCCTTGCCCCCTACCTCCCACCCCCAGGGCCTTGGGGTGGCCCAGAGGTGCTCTTCTAAAGGCTGGTCAGGTCCAGGTGGCCCTCGGCAAACAAACCTTTGGGACAAAGTGAAATCAAGTGTTTTTGTTTTATTTTCACTTTCGGTGAAATGACTGATTTCAGGGCCAAGTGAAATCTGCAAAGTGAGGCTGGAGAGGGAAAATCCAAGGACTTCTTCAGGTGTGAGGAGGCTGTTAGGTACCTATAGTACAATCATGGATACAGGTAGACAAACATTTAGAAAAAAACTAAATTGCCCCAGTAATATCCTAATAATGAAAGACAAGGACAGGCTAGGAGAAACCGACTATCAGCTAAATGGTATTCACAAGGGGGAACTATAAAATGATTATGGCCAGGTATCTCAGTGAAGAGAGTACTAGTCCTGGAGTCAGAAAGGCATGAGTTCAAATCTGATCTTAGTGGCTATGTGACTCTGGGCAAGTGCTTTAACTTGTCTGCCTCAATTTCCTCTCCTGTAAAATGGGGATAATAATAGCACTTACCTTCCAGGGTTTTATGAGGATCAAATGAAATAATTATAAAATGCTTAGCATACTTCCTGGCACATAGTAAATGCTATATAAATGTTAGTTGTTGTTGACATTATTAGGGCTATCAAATATGAATTTCCCTTTCCATTATCCTCTGTGACTCCCTACTGGATAAACTACAAACTTCTTTGCCTGGCAATGAAGACTCTCCATAACTGGGCTCCAACCTATCTTTCCCAGTCTTATTTCTCATTACTCTCCTTCACATACCCTATTCTAGCCCAACTGGACTTTTTGGTGATTCTCATTTCTGTCCTGAAAGCTCCCACCTTTGTGCATCTGCACAGGTCATCTGTGATGCCTAGAATGCCCTCCTTTCACATCTCTGCCTGTTAAATTTCATCTCTTTCCTGAAGGCTCAGTTCAGGTGCTATCTCTCCCACTGAGCCTTCCTCAGTCTCCTTAAATGAAAGCGATCTCTTCCTCCTCAAATTTTCTTAGAGCACTTTGGACCTCTGGCCAGATCGCACCTTCCCTTGTTTACTCATTTTAGCTCCCACTGTTTGACTGTGAATTCCTATAGAGCAGGGACTCCACTCACAGTGACAGCCTACCAAGGTGGCTTGCATATAGGATGCCATTCAATCAGTAAGTATTCCTTGGCACCCCTTGTGTGCCAAGTACTTTGCTAAGCCCTGGAGATAACAAAGACAAAAAAAGGAAACAATTTTTGCTGGGGGGCAGGGGGGAGAGGTCTTATGTTCTATCAGGTGGGAGACAATACACCTAAGTATATATGGAAAAAGAAGTACACAGAATACACACAAAATAAATAGAAGGCAGATTAGTACCACTGACAAATATTTGCTGAACTGAATCTTGTAACCTCTTTCTTTTGTCTCTCAAAAACACATATGGAAATCTGTGACCGAATTTCAAATAACAAGGAGGTCAAGTTAGCCTTGCCTCTGTGTGAACAGGGAAGGTGGGAATCTTCAGAAGTCAGGCTGGGCCCCAGGGCACCATTTCCCCCTCCCACCCAGAGCAGTAATAGGCCAACAGCGTCCTTGGATTTGCTGAACACAAGACACAACAAACAAGATACCAGTTTTCTCTTTCACTGCCCCAAGGTCCTGAGCACCCAGATGAGAAGACATAGTTCTGAAGCTCAGCTCTTAAGTTCCCTGGGACTCTTTTCACCTCTGTCCATAACTCCAGCAGTTAACATAGTGCCTTATACACAGTAGGCTCTTAATATATGCTTTCTGACTGACTCTATGGTCAAAGGCAATTAACAAGACAGGCAAATGATGTTTTTGTCCTTAGACTGGAACGTCAAGGGAATGGCACAGACATATTGATCTGAATGTCAGAGTCTCCCATGTTATTCTCATAGGCAAGATGGCTAGACTGAGTTGGACAAGAGTAGAGTTAGTTACTGTATAAAAGGCAGTTGGATTCAGAAGTGGCTAAATGACCCAAAGCAGGGAGTAATGACTGCCATCAATCTGGAGAGAGGTGGGCCCCACAGATCTGTCCTTGTTCCCATACTGTTCATCATTAAGAACAGCACAATGCATAGCATAGTGTCTTAATCACAGTAGGTGCTTATAAGTATTTGTGGAATTTAATGCATAGCACAATGCCTTATACATAGTAGGCATTTACAAGTATATGCGGAACTTAGTGCCTTACATATAGTAAGTGCTTATAAAATTCGTGGAATTTAATTTATTTTTTAATCAATGACTTGAAGGCACAGATGGTATGTTCATTAAATCTACAGATGACCCAAACTTGGAAGAGACAGATATTAAGTTGGATGACATAATCAGAATCCAAAAAGATCCTAATAACTCAAGAATGATAGACAGGATCTACTATAAAGATGAAATTTTTAAAAACAGATTTTAAATTATCTTCTGTCTTTACATTGCCTAAATTTCATCCTGTATTTCTACTTTTCCCATATTAGAAAGCCTTCCCCTATAATATGAAATTCTGTAGGGATAAATGCAAAGTTGGGTTCAAGAAATCAGCTGTAAATACAGTTCAAAGAGAGCGTAACTAGAGATCTGGGGGTTTCAATGGATTTCCATCGATAATATGACATGGAAGCCAAAAAAGCTAAAACAACTGTAGGTTTCATTAACAAAGGAAGAATGACTTAAGAAGGGGGGCTATAAGCTAGACAAGGTCTGATCACAGCAGATTTTGTTGTTGTTTAGTTGTTTTTAATCATGTCTAACTCTTCATGACCCCATTTGGGTTTTTCTTCAGAAAGGTCCTGAAGTGGTTTGTCATTTCCTTCTCCAACTCATTTTACAGATGAGGAAACTGAGGCCAACAGGGTTAAGTGACTTGCCCAGGGTCACACAGATAGGAAGTGTCTGAGGCTGGATTTGAACTCAGGTCTTCATAACTCTAGCCCTGGTGCTCTACCCACTGTGACAACTAGCTGCCCCAGAGTACAGACCACAGCAGAGTATGGCATGATTATGTTCAGTTCTACACACTGTATTTTAGTAAGGGAAGCAACAAAATGGAGTGTGTCAAAAGGAGGTTGACTGGGACGATGAGGGAGGCTAGAAACTGCAACACACACATGTATATGTATATATATACCTATTATACACACACACATATATATACATACACATATATGTATATATACATATATGTGTGTATGTGTGCATCAGTTAATATAATGAGGGATGCTTAGGCCAGTGAAGATGACACTTGTTAAAGATGAGATATTTCCAAATAAAGGACTTATGATGTAAAAGAGGGATAAGATTTGCTCTTAGGGCTGACCCAAGGAGCGATGGGGTAGGAGCCACAGATAGGCAGATTTGAAGATAAGAAGCTTCTTCATGATGGAGCTGTCCAAAAGTGAAATGAGCTGTCCCAGGAGGTAGCATGTTTCCCCTCACTGGAGGGCTTCCTGAGGAGGCTAGTTGACTACTTGCCAAAGATATTGTATGGAAGATTTCTGCTTCAGTTGGGGCTGGACTAGATCTTCTCTGAGGTTCTGTCCAGTCCTTTGCTTCTGTGTGTGATATAGAAGGAAAATGAGACTTGAGAGGTGTTGTCCTTATTGTTTTAATTAAAATCTCTGGATCCCTGCTTTTCCACAAAACGACTTACTTAATCAATGTTTACTGGACAGGAACAACCATGACCCAAGAGCAGAAAACAGCCTGCACTCAAAATCATCCATTGTCAATGCCCAGAGAAGGCCCCTTGCCAGACAGTGACAGAGAGGTGGCCAAGAGCCCTACAGAGCAGAAACCACTAGAGAAGGATGTGAAAAGTCCAAGTCCGTGAAGGGGTTCTCTCTTTTACACCAGAAACCACCCAGACAATAAAAGGTTAACAGCCACAGAGGATGTTCCTTGCCTCCAGATTCTTCAAGCATAAGATTTGCCTGATTTTGCCCAGACACCTTGCCCAATACGTTCCTGCCCCAGTCTCTCTCTCATGGTCGTCAGTGCAGCTCGCCTACTATGGTACTAACAGGATCATAGATTCAGAGCTGAAAGGGACATGAGAGGCCATCTAATCCAAATCCCTCATTTTACAGATAAGGAAACTGAGGCCAGAGAAGTCATCAAGCCAGGATTTGAACCCTGCTCTTTTGATTCTAGAATCAATGCTTGTTCTAGAGCTTCCTTGTTCTAGATTAGGATTCTGCTCTTGAAGAGCTTTTTGCATTGGGCTGGACAGCAGCCATTGAGATCTCAGCTGATCCTGGGACCTCAAGGGAAGATTCTCAACCTCAGTAATGGGGGATGGGGAGAAAAGAAAAGATTATATGATCTTAGGGTTTGGTACTGGAAGGAACCTTAGAGATAATCTACTTGTAATCGCCTCACTTTACAGTGGCTGCTGGTGGTACAATGGATAGAGCGCTGGGCTCAGACTCAGGAAGACTTGAATTCAAATGTGGCCTCAGACACTTAGCTGTATGATCCTGGGCAAGTCACTTAACCTGTCTTTGCCTCACTTTCCTCAACTGTAAAATGGAGATAATAATACTATCTATCCCACAGGGTTGTTTTGATGATCAAGTGAAATAATATTTGTAGGATGCTTAGCACAGTGCCTGACACTTAAGAGGCACTGTATAGATGCTGATGCCCTTCCCTTCCCCAGGGGAGATTACTGGAAGAATGAAAAAACGATCAGTATAGAAAGGCAGTGTATTGCAGGAGAAAGAACCTTGCAATGTAAGCCAGGAAAGCTGGGTTCAAGTTATAGCTCTGGACTGACTGGCATTGTGTGACCATGGACAAGTTATATTCTTTTCTAGGGCTCCTAAGTAAAAGAGGATATTATTACTGTTACTACTACTACTGCTAAGATGACGACGATAGTAGTATTTACAGAGCTTTAAGGTCTGCCAATATTATCTCATTGGAGCTTCACAACAAAGGTAGAAGAGGTAGGTGCTGTGATTATTCACATTTTACAGTTAAGGAAACTGAGGCAAACAGAAGTTAAGTGACTTGACAGGGTCACAGCTAACAAGTATCTGGGGCCAAATTTGAACTCAGGTCTTCCTGACTCCAGGACCAGTACTCTAAACACTGCCCCACCTAGTTGCCTAGCAGGTCCTCTGATGCCAAATCTAGTGCATTTTCTAGTACTCCATATTTGGCTTGCATCAGTAATTCTAGTCTGGTGACTGAAGCTAAAGCACAACAACTGTGATTCTTTCCCAGTCTCCCATAGCTGCCAGTGTGTAGCAGAAGGAATGCCACAGTCCTGTCAAGAACTGACTTATCAATTATGTAACACTGTGAAAGGGTTATGGTTACTCGTGCCAGAAACTGGGTGCAAAACTCATGATCGTTTGTTTTTGTATCTTTGGTATCCAGAACAGTGCTTCATACACAGTAGGTGCTCATAAATGTTCGTTGAATGCAACCTAATTTTCATCAGGGACACTTGCCATGTATAAGGATTATTCTCCAAAAGATGTTACAGAATCAAACTATTATGGGTGTTACTTTACAAAATGATACAAAAATAACAGCAAAACATATGTAGAACAGGAGTTCTTTATCTCTGTGGTGTCATGGAACCCTTCGGCAGTCTGGTGGATCCTAAAGACCCCTTCTCAGAAAAGCATTCTTAAAAGCATAAAATAAAGCACATGAGACTCCAAAATAAACCAAAGGTTACTGAACATAATGATGCATTTTTCCCCATCGAAGTTCATGGATCCCATTAAATTTACCCATGATTTTGAGGAACAAGAGGTCAAGTATCCTAAGGGAAATGATGAAAAAAAGAAAAGGAATAGGGGACCTGGCTTTGTCAGATCTCTTATTAGATCATAAAGTAGTAATTTTTGCTTATTTGAAACTAGAGAAGTAAAGGTTACGTGGCACAGGGGAAAGTATGAGAAGCTAAGTTTGGAGTCAGAGACATTGGATTTGAATCATAGATTTTCATAGCTTAGATCATGCATTTATCCTCCCTGGGCCTCAGTTTCCTCATCTGTGAAAATTAGCAGGTGGGATTTTATTACCTTTAAGGACTCTCCTCGCTCTATTTCCCCCTAACATGGAGTCATTCTTTTCTTTGCTGTAGCTGAGAAGGGAAGAGCAAAGGTTGAGGAGTGATGAATAAAACATTCTAGCACCTTCTACAATTTGACTCCTCAAGGAAGTGACCAGACAGAGTTTAGAGATCAAGTCCCTTCATTTTACTGAAGCCCAGGAGAAATGGTCACAAAATGTTTTTTAAGTCAAAATTTTTATATTCAGTTCCAGATTCTCTTCCTCCCTCCCATCCCTTCTCCACCTATTGAGAAGGGAAGAAATACAATACTTATTATATGTATAAAGTCATGCAAATCATTTCCACCTTAAGGGTGGTGCTAAGTGGTGCTATGGATAGAGCACCAGCCCTTGAGTCAGGACGATCTGAGTTCCAATCTGATCTCAGACACTCACTAGCTGTGTGACCCTGGGCAAGTCACTTAACACCAATTACCTTCCCCCTCCCCCCAAAACTCCATATTATCCATGTAGTAAAAAGAAAAAACACAATAAAAACAAATAAAGAAAAAAATATGCTTCAATCTAAACTTCAAGTCTCTCTCTCTGGAGCTGGAGAGCATTTTTCATCATGAGTCTTTTGGAATTGTCAGATCACAAAAAGTGTTAAGGGCAGAGCCACGGCTAAGATCCAGTTCTCCCAATTCTAACCTAGTGCTAGAATCTTTGACACTGTGAATGCTGTTGGTCCAGTTTTTCTTGTACAGACCTGGGATTTCATCCTAGAGAACTGTCTAAGTGCACTGAGAGGTTACGCTGTTTGCCTAGAGTCATGGAGCATGTCTGTCACAGGCAGAACTTAAATCCAGGGCTCCCTTCTCTAAGGCTGATTGACTCACTAGCTTCTTGACCACACTGCCTTTCATTTGGGCCAGGATGTGGAGCAAAAAGGCTGAGCCAGGGCTGGCCCAGCCAGTCTCCCTGCTCTGCCCCAGTCCGCTGGGTGGGCCAAAGTTCAAGGATATGGAGTTATAAGGTATGTCAGAATAACTCCTTTTTGTGACCTTTAGTTATAGCAAGGATTTTAAAATAATCAACAACCTACCCCACCCCACCAAAAAAATAAAAGAAAGAAACTTGACCTTTATATTTCTAATTATTCCTGAACTGCTTAACTAACTAAAGTCACATAATTAGGTTTTTATGAAGAACAGTTAATAAACCATGCTATTTGGTTTGCTCTTTGATAACCCATTTGCATGAAAGCCCTGAGATGGATTTTAACGTCTCCAAGGCAAGTCATAATTCAACATATTTACTCCCAAACAGGCAGAGTTTGGTCTGGGCCAGCTGTGTTTACTGAGGCTGGTGGGGATTTTTTTTTTCTTTTTTAATCCTCTTTTTATTGATATCATGTTTTTATATCACCTTCTCTTCTGAATATGTCCTTCCCCCCTCATCTACTCAGCAAGGCTTCCCTTGTAACAAAGATATTTTTTTAAAGAGGAAAAAAAAAGCCGGTCACCAAAACCAACCAACATACCAATCTTGCCTTGAAGTCTTTGCAATATTCCATCCCGACAGTCCTCCACCTTAGCAGAGAATGGATGGACGGTGATTTAAGACTTCAGTTGTGGCCCTTCCTTAGTGACAAGTTCAGGGAATTGGGGAAAATTACTGGCACTGGGTAGGTAGGGAGAACGACAAAGAAAACCTCTCAAAGACATTTTTCCCATCTATAAAATGGCACCAAATGATCTTGAAGACCTCTTCTAGCTCCAGCTCCTATGAACTGGATTTACTGAACTGAGGGCCAGCTCCAGAGAAAATGAAAAGTTCCTCTGAAGCAAAGATCAGGATAGAACCATGGAAGGAATGTCAGGGCTGGAAGAGAACATCTTAGCATTTTCCCCAGCAATAACTGGCAAATGAAACAATTCTGGGCTGAAATTGAATGTTTCTTTTCATACTAAATTTAAACTGGCTTGGAACCATAGGCTCTAGAACTAGGAGGGACCTTAGATAACGTCTAGTTCAGGGGTGGGGAACCTGCGGCCTCAAGGCCACATGTGGCCCTCTGAGTCCTCAGGTGCAGCCCCTTGACTAAATCCAAACTACACAGAACGAATCCCCTTAATAAAAGGATCTGTTCTGTAAAACTTGGACTCAGTCAAAAGGCTACACCCAGGGACCTAAAAGGTCCCCTGTGGCCTCAAGGTCACAGGTTCCCCACCCCGGTCTCTAGCTCATCCCCTTCAGGAACTGGCCCAAGATCACACAGCGAGAGAGCAGCAGAAGTGGCTCAGAGTCCAAGAGGCCTCCTTTGAGTAGGACCCCCATGGTAGGGGCTCTTTGGTCACAGGGCACTTTCACCTCCACTATCTCACTTGATCCCCACAGCACACTGGAATGGAAGGAGGAGCAAGCATCACTGCTCTCCATCTTATTGATGAAAAAACTACATCTCAGAAGGGTGACATTTTAACTCAAGTCTTTTTCACCCCAAATGCAGGGCCCTATTTATTCACAACAGCATACTGCCTACTACATTAACTGGAAAAACAAACAAATCATAATCCTCTTCCTGGGTACCAATAAGCACTGACAAATAGGAGGCATCTATTCCTTGCAGGACTGTGATTCTACCTATAAGACCTGGTATCAAGCTGCCCCAGCTCTCTCCATCCCAAACACCACCCCAAACCTGTCAGGTAGAAGGAATGTACTGCCCTGCTCCATGATTCCCTTCCTCCTCCCCCCTAGGCTGACTCTTCTGCTCATTAGGAAGTTAAATCTTGTAGCACACTTCCTCTATTGGGGAGAGAGCTTTCAGTTCCACTGAACATCAGCCAACCAACTATTCAGAGTTCTTGTCTCTTGTCTCCCACCATGAAATATGGAAGGAAACCCAGTGAGGCGTCAAGTGGAAGGGAAGGAAGAGCTTGAAGCATTTTCTGAGTCATAAATTAGTTCAAGGATATCGTTATCCACAAGGACAGAGCACAGGGTGATTGGGCCCTCCTAGGAATTCCCTCTTCTATCTGTACTAGATTCAAGGGGAGAATCACTCCTTGGCATCTGAGTCCAGCCATGGCTACTTGGCACTTGGGAGAAGCAGATGTAGAGCAGCGGGAAGCCATGCTATCCTGTTGGCCTGGGCTACAAGTAGGACTGAATGTGGCCAGATGAATGTGGAGTGATCTGACTGGTGCCTGCTGGAAGCTCCCACTGCCAAATGTAGCTCCTTCCCTGACCGAAACAACCTCTGTCCAAATCACTTAAGAGTCAGACAACAAAGGCTCTCTCTCTTCTGGAGGGGAGGGTTAAGACAAGATTTTGGTACAAAAAGCAGTGAAAAGTGCTTGGACACGAGTCACTAAACTTTGGTTCAAGTGTCACAGAAGTAACTTGATTTTCCCTTGATGATGTCTGCTCAAGTTTCTGGCTATGTGACCCCCTGATCAAGTCACTTTATTTCTCTAAGTCTCAGTTGTCTCCATTGTAAATTAGGAAAACTGTGCCTGTAAACACCTACTTAACAGGGTTGTGAGGATCAAAGGAGGTGATGCTGGTCAAGTTTTCTGTATACCTTCAAGTGCTTAACAAATAGTACCACTGAGCAGCAGGCCTGGTTGGACAGCTCTCTCCCAGTGGCACGGAATCCTGGATAAGGCTATCTACTTGTTAGAAGGTGGTTGGTACTTAGTAGACACTTACTGAGTGCTTGTTAATTGGCACTTTAGGACCTAGTAGCAAAGAAAACAGGTGATCTGGGGAAGGCTGTCTGAGGGTATCAGGCAAAGGATTAGGAAAGGAAGTCTAGCTCCTTGCCTAGAGCCAGTCCTGCCTTCCCCTTCCCTACTATGGTGACCACATGTGCCAGGAAGTAAGGTCAGGTTGGGATGAGGAGGGTAATCCCACTGCACAGCTATGGTGATCCTCCCATTCATCAGCTATGACTCCACTAACTACCCCAAAGAACCTTCTTCCTTACTTGACCAAGGGCATAGGGAAGAGCCAAGGTACTGGAAGGGGGAAGCAGGATTAATCCTGAGCACCCCTTCCTATCTGCAAACCTCCTCCAAACTTTGCAAGGCTATGTCACTAACCTAGTCCAACTATGGTGTCCATGATTGTAGGGCAACCTAAGCTCATACCTTATCACAGAAGATGACTTGGTCATGCAATGTCTTGCATAACAGACCGTATGTTGTAATGGAAGAGCAAAGCACATGAGTGTCAGGAAATGTGAATTTAAATCCCAGCTCTTACATCTACCACAGAGCAAATCATGTTACTTCTTTGGACCTCGGTTTCTTTATCCACAAAATGGGAATAATGCCTTCACTCCCTACTTCACACAGTTGTTTTGAGGAAAGGGCTTTGTAAACCTGGGATTCCTACAGAAGTGTAAGTTCTTATTATTACGGGCTTTCGCTGGTGGCCAGCACAGTATCAGTATACTTGTCACAAAATGAGCTAGAGCTGGAAAGAGAATCTTTTGCCCTCATAGAAATGCAACTTAATTGAGGATGAGGACTTAGGATGGGGCACATCATAGGTACTTAATAAATGTTGATGGATTTATTTATTGATGAGGAGAAAGATCTCATCCTCTACTTCTATAGTTCCATGAATTAAGTTTTATATTATCATCTCCATTTTACAGAAAGGGAGACTGAAATTAAATGACTCGTCCACACAGCTAGTAAGAGGCAGAGTCTATATTCTGTCCAGAAAAGATTAGACTTGGTTAGGCATAAGGGAAGAAGGGGCACCATTGTTGTTGCTCAGTCATTTTTCTCGTGTCCATGTCTGACTCTTTGTGACCCCATTTGGGGTTTCTGTGACAAAGATATTGCAGTGGTTTGCCATTTCCTTCTCTAGCTCATTTTCCAGATGAGGAAACTGAGGCAGACAGGTTTAAGTGACTTGCCAGTAAGTGTCTGAGGCCATATCTGAACCCAGGAAGATGAGCCTTCCTGACTGTAGTCCTAGCAATCTGCCCCAACTAACTTCTCTGGAGTATGGGATAATAGTATTCAAGTATTTGAAGGCTTTGTCCTATGAAAGTACAATAATTAGAGTTGTTATTCTTGGCTTAAAGGAGTCAGAGCAAGGAACACTGGGTAGCAGTTATAGGAGACATATTTCAGCCCAACAGAAGAAAAAAAACTTTTCAACAATCAGAGTTGTCTACCAACCACATTACAGTGAATGATCACAGTTAGACTGTAAACTCCTTGAGGTCAGGAACTATCTTCCTTTTTTTTTTTTAATTTGTATTCCAGTCACTAAGCATAGTATCTGGCACACAGCAGGTACTTAAACGTTTATTGACTATAAACTGCTGAATGGAATGAGCTTCCTGGGAGATGCTGAGCTCCCACCCCTGAAAGTGTTCCTACAATGGCTAGATGACCACTTGCCAGTGGAAACTCAATTTTCTCCAAGATTTGCTTAAGAGCCACATTCTCAAGAGCCCTTTTCTGATTCTCCCAATCATTATTGTTCCTCCATACAAAACTGCTTTGTGTTTATGTTGAATTAACTTATCAGTATACATATGAAAAAATATAAAAAATCCTATTTTTTTTAAAATGGAAATACGCTTTGTATGACATCACATGTATAATGGGTATCGTAGTGCTAGCCTTCTCAATGGGGGGGATGTGCTGAAGACAGAAAAATTTGCGATCAAAATTTTAAAAATATATAAAAACGTTTTATCAGTGTACATGTTGTTTCCCTATAGAAGAAGGTAAGCTCCGTGAAAACAGGGACATGTCCCAACCTACCACGACTGCCTGACAGCACGTGGCACAGATGCCAAATAAAGACTTGGTGACTTGAATTGAATTAGAGGACTCCTGCATTGGAAACTGGGCCAGATTTGACACATCCGAGATTCCTTCTGGATCTGAAATTCTTATACTCGAACATAAATTTCTGAGTAAAGAAATATAACTATTCATCCTGTTGTGTCAGTAACAATTGACCCAGTAACTGTGTCAGTGAGGTACTGGAAAACAGATCCAAGGGGAGTCACTGGGACTGTCATAAACTGTGTCCATCCAGGAGCCATCATCCACTGGAACCCTGGGAAATTCCTGATGTATAAAATAAGGACTGTCATGTTTTCCTCTTCAAATGGTTAGATCTTCTAAGTGCTTATCTGCCTACTTTCGGATTCTTGGGTAAAAGGCATGGTTTTAAAATGGTTTTTATTTTCTTTTCCATTTCGGGGAACTCCTCAGGGAAGGGCCAACAGAATTTTCTAAGAATGGCACCCAAGGGCATTAGGGAAATGTTAATTAGCTTTTGGCCTATTACTTTTCCCCAAGAGCAAAAAACATTGTTAGTGTTCAGACAAAAAGTGTTGCTTAGCCTGACAACATCGATTAGTGAAAGTTGCTTTGGCAAAAAAAAAAAAACAAACCACAGTCGCAAATCCTAGCGTGTTCCTAGGAAGCAACACAGCTAGTCCAAATAGATGAATCAGGCATCCTTTCTCAGAAGAGCAGAAAGGCCATGTTCCCTACTCTTAGCTAGAGTGAAGGCCAGTGTCTCTCTTGATATCTGATCAATGAAATGGCCTTTGACTCATGGGCATCAGGCACAAATTTGGCTAATCAGGAAATATATTTTTCTGTGTATCAACATTTCCTGATTGCCAATCCCCTGCATATTTCCTGTGCAAAATTAGGTACAGGGAATAACAGATTTAGGACTGAAGAGGACTAGAGAGGTCATCTAATCTAGCCTCCATATTTAACAGATGAGGAAACTAATACCCAGACAGGTTGAGAAAATTTTCCCAAGACTGTACAGGAAGTAAATAGTAGAGTCAGAATTATACCTGAAATCCCCTGATACCAAATCTAGTGCTCTTTTCTCTGTACCATGCACCCCCTCAAAGATTACAATACCTGGTATTCTCAGAAAGTCCCTCCATATACTAAACAGGTGTGATTTGGCTGAAGTTCCAGTATCAGGCATATTTCAAGTACTATCTTTGGTCCCAGGTATTTTTGAATGGGGCCCCAGAACTATTGGGCCCCACACCAAGGAACCTGCTAGAATCTGGAGATCAGCGGAGGAGGAGGGGAAGTGTCCTTTAGACATAGGGATACAGGTGAGAAGGAGGGGCCAGGACTACTCCAACTGGCTTCTAGACAAAAACCATTTTGGAGTTTGAAAGGAACCATGGAGAGCTCCCAGATAAGTCTGTGTCAAGCATCTATATCTTCAGTTGGCTAGAGAAATCTTCAGCAGAAAGCAAGATGGTCTTTAATTCTTCTATTATCTCACTTTGAGATTAGACATGGCACATGGGCCTGGTAGGAAAAAATGTTTTCCTTCTAAATCACTTGTGGATTGAGAAGTCCATCCTCCTGATTCAAGGTAAAATCACTCCTAAACTGGTGGCAAGGATTTCTCCTGTTTAGAAAATTCTACCCTCCCTTCCCAAGACATGTTGATGACTTGGGGCCAATACCAGCCCAGAGGTCCTGGAAATGTTTGCTGCCAGCCCTTTAAGGAGGCATTGGTGAGAGGCAAAAAAGAGGTGAAGAAAGGCAACTCCCTCCCTGTGCCATGATGGGTGGGGATTTACAGCTATAAAACATTGCATGTATTATCAGACTTTGTTGGTTTTGCTGAACTGCCTTTTTTCCCTTCATTATTTTTTTCTTTGAAATAGAGATGGCTTTCTGAGTAGGGGAGGGAGGAGGGATATCCCTAGAAATAATGGTGATATGAAAACAAAAGACATCAGTAACATTTTCTAAAGATATTTCAAGAGGTGTCATAGTGTGGAGGAAAGGGGGGCTGGATTTGGAGCCAAAGCACACAGATTTGAATCCCATATACACCACTTACCACCTGTGTTACCTTGGGCTGGTTACTTAAGTTACCTGGACCTCACTTGTCTAATAAGTTAAACGAGGGATTGGGTTTGATGACCATCCTGAGGTCCCATCCAGCTTTAAATCTAGGCTCCTTTGACACCTCCACCGAAAGTCCTCCTCCTGCCTTCCCTGATGGGATATGTGCCAACTGGCCCCTGAGGTTGCCCAAGGAAGTGCCATGCTCTTGGTTGTTTGTTCTTTCAGGGGAAGCAGCTTTGAAGTTGGAGAGGAGAGAGAAATGCACAGGCCTTTACAAACAGGCTAGAGGGTGGGAAAAGTAGGTTAAATCTGCGCCTATCAGCATTCGCTGGTTATACTCTGCTATTCTAAACTCTTCTCTTGGCAGTTTAAAAATACCCTCTGATACTATGCAGCCAATGTTTGCATCTCCAAACCCAGGCTGATTTTAACACATCTATTTACCCCCATCTGTGGCTTGAGAAGGTAGCTGTTTTAGGAGAAACGTTTGGCTCTGGAAAAGAAATGGGAGCTGCTCTTTTTTTTTTTTTTTTTGCATTTTCCACATTTTCCCCCTCTGCCCTCAGGATTTTATACCATCGGCCTCCAAAATGGAAAGGGAAGTCCCTTTTCTCATCTTTCAACCTAAAAGCCCAAGGGACACCTAGGAATCTGTCATGATGGCAGAAGCCAATGGGTAACCCAGGGCCAAGTGTTATACTATGCCCTACCCCTAACATGCTCCCCTCCTCCTTACATTCCTGGCAGAGAGTGATGCTAGGTAATGTATGATTCCACTGTGTGCTTAGCACAGTGGCTGGCATGTCATAGTGGACACTACATAAAGGCTTATTTCCTTTCCCTTTCCCTGTGAAGAAGTACTGCACATCTTTGTCCCCTGGGTTTTCATCTCTCTTTATTCTCTTCCTGTCTGGCTAGCCCTTTCTGGCCTCCTTTGCTGGATCATGACCTATGTCCTACTGTCATATTTGTGGGTAGAACCCAAGAAAAAGCCCTGGGCCCTTTCCTGTTCTCTCGTGGTGATGTCACCAGCTCCCAAGGGTTCAGCTATCACCCCCCTCCAGATAACTCCCAGATCAATACATCCCTCTTCTGAATATCAGTCCTACACCATAATAACTGCCTATTAGAACCCTGCAACTGCATTTCCCATTGGCATTGACACATCTAAGACAGAACCCATTATCTTTCCCCCCCGCCCACCTCTCTTTCTAACTTCCCTATTTTTGTTAAAGCACCACCATCCTATTCACTCGTTTACAGGTTTGGGGTCATCCTCAACTCATTCCTCTTTCTCAGCTTCTGTGCTAAGTCAGTTTCCAAGTCTTGATTTTATTTCCACATCTCTCTTACATGTGTCCCCTTTTCTCCACTCACCTGTTTGGGCCTTCATCACTTTTCCCTTAGACTTTTGCATTTTTCTGCCTACTTCTAGGTTCTCTCTTCTCCAATTCATACTATGCACAGCTGCCAAATTGATGGTGCCTAACATATCAATCTGACCAAATCACTCCCCTCCTTAAGAAGCTTCAGTAGATCCCTCTTGCCTCCAAGATAAAATTCAAACTCCTCTCTTTGACATTTAAAGTCCTTCACAATCTGGCTCCTGGCTTACTCCACATTTCTCCTCTTCCTTGTACTTGTATCCTTGGTGCCTAGCTTAATGTCTGGCCCATAGCAGATGCTTAATAAATTCATGTTAATTGAATCATGAGGGGCAGCTGCTTAGCAGTGGATAAAGCACTGGGTCCTGGAGTCAGGAGGACTTGAGTTCCAATCTGGCCTCAGACACTTACTAGCTGTGTGAATCTGGGCAAACCCCAATTTCCTCCAAAAATAAATATTTTCTTTTAAAAATTGATTCATGAACTCTATACTCCAATCCCATGGGCCTTCTTTCTGTACATGGCATTCAGCTTCCTGTCCCTCTGCCTCTGTATAGGCTATCTCATATGCCTGGAATCCCACCTCCTACTCTTGGGTCTATCCTGACTTTCCTGGTTGTTAATGTCCTCCCTTTAGCATCTACCCTCTTGCCAAGGAATCACTTCGTGTTTATCCATATGTTCATATTATTTCCTCCCCTTAAACCCCACTAGAATGGAAGATCCTTGAGGACAGGGATTATGCAGGTTTTTGCCTTTGTTTCCACAGAACCTAGTACAGTCCCTGTCACAAAACAGGCCATACTTGCCAAACTGAATTGAATAACTCCTCATTCCCCACGTATGTAGAGGGAAGCCTTCAAATACATACATTTCCCTACAGTTTTCTCCCTTAGAACTCATAGAATTAGAGACTCAGAACTGAGACCTCAGACATCATCTAGTCTATCTGTCTCATTTAACAGATGAAAGAAATTGAGGCTCAGAGAAACCAAAGGACTTAAATCACTCCAAGTAATAAGGATTACAGCCATGAGTGGAACTCAAGCCTTCTGACGGCAAATTCAGCATTTTTTCTATTGCACCACACTGCTTGCATCTCTTCCCCAGACACCCTCCTGGTTTACAGTGGTGGGCTTTGCACTCTATCTGATTTATTGATTCCCTAAATTCCAAACCCACTGCCAAGAGGCCACAAGCACAGTTCTCTACTCCAGCTGAGCATAAGCCCAACAAGTCTAGCTCAGTCATCAAGGGTCTACAGAAACTATCAAGTACTCTTCCTGATAGGCACAGCAGGACCCTGGAGGCTAGGAAGCTACCCCATGGAGAGACAAGCCCAGGAGAAGAGAGCCTAACAAGCCACAAAATGTTGGCATCTTAACTGCAGGAGGAGATGAGACAGACAAAACCAACCAGAGAGCAAGAGGATAAAATAAACTCCTTGAGATCCTATCCAGTCTAGGCTACAAAGTATCCTAGAATTTCAGAGAAAACAGGGTTGGACTAATGGAAGGAAGGTGGAACCTAAAGTGAGACTAGAAGAATGGGTTGGAGTTGCTGGGCAGAGATAAGGGATTGGGGAGAATATTCCAAGAAAGGCAAAAGCCTGAGCTAAGACAGGCAAGCAAGAATGTCAAGGCCTTTGTAGAGTCTGACATGATAAGAGAAAGGGTTTGAAAAGAGCCAAGCAGGAGGCACAGGGAGAATGTTTTCAGTTTGAGCAAGTCTCAACATTTCTGAACCCCAGCTTCCTCATCTATAAAATGAGAAGATTGGACTGCATGGCCTCTAAAGTTCCTTCCAGCTTGAACTCTATGACCCATCTAGGCCAGGGGTCATGGACCCCTTTAACAATATGGTTAAGCCTATAGCCTCCTCACAATTATGTCTTAGTGGTATAAAATAAAAATATAGGATTACAAAGGAAATTAATTATATTGAAATAGAGTATTTTTTTAAAAGTTCATGGGCTTTGGAACATGAGTTGCACATGTATAATTTACATAGGACTGGTTACCATCTCAGGGAGCAAGGAAAGAAGGGAGGAAAGGAGAGACAGAATTTGGAACTCAAAACTTTTTTTAAAATGTTAAAAATTATTTTAACATGTAAAAAAAAAGTTCATGGGCCTCAAGTTAAGAGTCTCTACTGGAATGAAAAAGGTAGAAAGAAGAATGGAGAGGTTTGCTAGGCATGCTATCAGATAACGTATGACCTGAATCTATTAAAAAATCAACAATTGAGCGATATAAATCAAGATGACCTCAGGATAACAACTGAATTTATTTACATGTTATAAATATGCCTCATTTGAGTTTCCCAACAACCTTCCAATGTAGATGCCTCACATACAGTTATGGCCATTTTATAAATGAACAAACAGGCGGTTAACTGAGTTGACCATGGTTCCACAGCTCCTTAAAAGGAAAGATAAGATTCAAAGTCAGATTATCCTGACACAGAGTCAAGCAATTTATGTACCTGGGGTTCTTAACCCTTTCTGTGTCAGGCGTTAGTTGCATGAAGCCTCCAGCCCCTTTTCAGAATGATGTTTTTAAATGCCTAAAATAAAATACCCAGGTTTACAAAGGAAATCAGTTATTATAATACAGTCTGTAGTCAGGAAGCCTGAGATCACATGTCTAATAACTATAGTAACTAAGAAGTAGTGATGAGTATAAATGCTATTTTGAGATATCTGCAGCAACTGCAATATGATAGGAAAATATCTATGATTTCTATTAGTGACAAAATCATAAGTACTATTGATATTACTGTGGCTTTTTGCCTATGTTCTATAGGAAAGGCTGAATTTGAGTTAGAGGTTAATAAAAATAAAGAGATCCCTTTTTCCCATCCAAGTTCAGGGATTCTCTGAAATCTATCCACAGACTCCACGTTAAGAATTCCTGCTATATTTTATGGCATTTGGTCTCTCCATCATGGTATCCCAAATGAAGAGTGTTAAAGTCTACATCTTCCTGACTCAAGACCAGTCCTTTATTCAATGTGCCATGATACCTCTCCAAGATGTCACTTCCTAATTACCACAGAGGTTATACAGATTGACAAGGTATAGGAAAATAGGCATTCTAACATGTTATCCGTGGGACTGCAGGCTGGCACTCTCTATGTTGGACAGCTATGTGGCAATAAACAGTATATCACAAAGGTAGGCATATTTTTTAACCTGATGAGTTTAATTCTGGGACTTTATCCTAACAATATAACTTCTTCAAAAAAGAAAACAAGGCTGTTTATATTAAAATGTTCAAAGTTACTTTATTTATAGTAGAAAATTGGAAACTAGATTGGAGAATAGATGAATAAAATATGGTATTTTAGTGTAATAGAATATTATAGTGTCATAAAAATAATAAACATGAAAAGTACAAGGAAATATGGGAAGACCTTTTTAAAATTATGCCAAGTGAAAGTATCAGAAGCAGTGCTGCATAAATATCAATGACAATTTAAGAAAGAAAAATGAACAAAGCCTTGGAGGAAGATAGACATTATTTCATACTATCCCATGAATTATTTCACAGTACCATAGATTTTGGGCAGTTAAATGATGCAGTGGATATTACCTTGGGTCTGGAATCAGTTAGACCTGAGTTCAAATTCAGCCTCAGACACTTACTATCAGGGTGACTCTGGGGAAGTCACTTAACCTCCATATGACCTTAATCCACTAGAAAAGGAAATCACTCCAATATCTTTGACAAGAAAACCCCATAGAGAGTATGGTGCATGAGGTCATAAAGAGTTGGACACAACTGAACAACAAGAGTCATAGATTAGATTTTAGAGCTGCAAGAGTCTTTATAGGCCATTAAGTCCAACCCCCTCCTTTTACAAATGAGGAAACTGAGGCTCATAGAAGTTAAGTGAGTTGCCCAGGGTCACACAGCTGGTCAGTACCTTTGACAGAATTTGAACCTGAGTCTTTCTATCTCCAAGTGCAAAGTCCTATACTACACTATGTTGCCCCTAACAATATTTACCATATAAAATTAAAGTCACAAAATACTCAATTCATCTGATTCTATTTTGTTAAATGTTAAGTAGTGTAGGAAGGTTTTTATGCCTTTTATTTTGCATTTTTCTTTAATCATTTGCTTTTATCTAAGCTCCTAACAGTAATTTTTTTAAGGCGTAAGTTTTTTTGCAAGGCTATGGGTTGCTGTTCAGTCATTCAGTCATGTCTGACTCTTTGCTACCCTGTGGAACATACTGTCCAATACTGGCAAAGATACTGGAGTGGTTTGCCATTTCCTCCTCCAATGGATTAAAGCAAGCAGAGGCTGACTTCCCCAGGGTCAAAAAACTAGTAAGTGTCTGAGGCTGGATTTGAACACAGGTCTTCCTGACTCCAGACCCAGGGCTCCATCCACTGAGCCACCAAACTGCTAAGATCATGGGTGTATATAAAAAACAGAGCTTGGCTGAGCAGAAGAGGCTCAGAAATTACTAGGGAAAACCAAATGGATTAGAGAGAGTCTGGGTCCTAGCTATTGGGAAATGCTGAGAAACAGCATACGAAGCCCACCCAGGGCATTTATTCAGTAGGAAAAAAAATAGCAATTCACTGGAGTGTTCACTCTGTCAACTACCAACAGCAAACATCACAGTTTGCATGTGCAAGGATTTCCAGAAGCAGATCAAGGAAACATTTAACTGCTCTGGGGCACCTTCCAAAGCATCTGCGATGCCAACCAGGCAGCTTTACACACAAGCTCTGCTGCCATTTGGGGAATCTGGGACTCTTTTTCTTCTTAACACTGACAGAGTTCATGAGAAATAATACTGCACATAAACAACAAGTCCATGTCTGCCTACTGTTCTGCTTGATAGAAATAAAAAACAAACCCTCTGTCTTCCTTTTTTCTCTCCCTCTTTCTTTCATCTCTGTAAAGGCTTGGTAGGGTCTCACTAGACATCGGTCATAAGCAGTCAAATAAAAGTTGCCATTTTCATTTTGGAATAAATGCAGACAAGTCAACTTGGTTACTCTGTGTGTCGGCCTGGGGAGGGATGGAGAACGTTGGATTGCAGACATTATGGGCAAGGCAGGAAAGTACAATTTTAAACTAGCCTGTAAAGGTCACAGGTGTCACCTTAATCCTACTCCAGGCAAGCCTCTCTTGCATCTAATTAGTGTCAGTAATAATAAGAATAATGATAATTAATGTAATCATCATTTACAGATAGAACACTATAACACCTTTGGCATTTCTGGGACGCAGTCATCCTCATGAAGGAAGGACTTTACCCTTTCCCTCTTTTCTATCCAGAACCAGAACGAGGGTAGGGTGATTAGGAATGTGACCCAAGGTGTCAAAATTGAGAGGCTGATGACAGCAGTTACGTACAAGTGTAGAGACAACTGAGCTTAGCACCTAGTTAGTGAGAATAATTAGTTAAAATAGAAAGCAACCAGATGGCAGACTTCTTCTACCCAACAGAATTTGTCTTTAAACGCTGATTTGGGGGCATGTTTTATGAAACTTACCCTCTGGTGTCATAATTGCTCATCATGGTTCCATTTCTATCTACCAGTCTCAGGGTTGGAAGATCAATAGCAAACAATGGTTGAATCTATTACAAATAGCCTCACCTACAACTCCTGCATCCTATTTTAGAGACCAAACCCCAAATGAGGCCACAAAGAGTTGGAAATGACCAAAATGAATGAACAACAAACTCCAGAGGCCAAAGGCGTGCTCTACCAATGGCCTCACCAAGAGCTCACAAATCCTTTTGAGGAGTCATGGTCTTCTTCCACATGTGACCGAGTCAAGCTTCCAGCCACCTCTGCAGAAGCAGCACAGAAATCACAATGATGGAAGGGACCGTCAGAGGTCATGTAGAGTCCAGTCTTTCACCCAATGTAGGAATCGTCTTTCTGGCACTTACTGGGGACAAACGGTCATCAGCCTTTGCTTGAAGACCTCCAGTAATGGGAAACAAAGAAAGCAGAAGTGCCTCATCTCAGCCCTTGGGAAATTCATGTGCTCATTGAGGAACCATACTATGGGAACATCTTTAAGGTTCCTTCTAGGTCTCAATCCAACAATGCCACGACTTTTTCACCTTCCCCCCCAGGCCAAAGATAAAAGCAGTCATGTCTAGGGCCCATCAAGAGTTATAGAATGTCACTTTGAGGGCAGAGACTCATTTTTTGGCAGTTAGGGGCACAATGGATAGAATGCTGAACTTGGAGTCAGGGAGACCCGAGTTTGAATCCTCCCTCTGCACTGACTAGCTGGGTAAACTTGGACAGGTCATTTAATCACTCTGTGGCTCAGTTTCCTCATCAGTAAAATGGGGGATAATAATAGCATCTGCTTTACAGGGTTGTCGTGAATGAATGAATGTATGAAGACATGCAAAGTACTTTGCGAACCTCAAAGCATTACACAAATGTGAGGGGTTATAATAATAATAATAATTATCATTATTTGGTTTTCTATCTTCTAGCACTTACCATAGGATCTGGCACATAGTATCCTCTTAATAAAACTCTGATGAATTACATTGAATTCCCATTTTTCAGATGAGGAAACTAAAGCCCAGAGAAGATGAGACTTCACACTGCTACTAAATGCCCATGCCCAGAAGGAACCCAAGCCTCCAATGCTTTCTATCACACCATGCTGCCTCTACCACACCTTCTTCCCTGTCTATTCACAACTGACAGAGGAAGATATGAGACAAGCAGGGAGGTAGCTCCAGGAGGAGAGGTTTCCCATCAGCCCTCTCTCTCATATACATGCACACACTCAGGTTCAAATCATCTCTTAAAGATATTTAATAATTTAAAATTCTGGCCTGAGGCTCTCATTACTGTGTAGCGCAGCAACCCACACAAAGAATAACTGTTTCAGGCAGGCGCTGGGGCCTCATAGCCCAGGTTAGCAACACTTCTGGCCACTCTGGACCTAAGAGGGCTCTGGTCAGAGGTGATTCCCTTCCCTTCTCTCCCTCTCCCACCATTTATTTTTAAATGGCACCACAGCTTGGAAAGAAGGCAAATTTTCACAATGACAAGGTTCTTAGGGTTTGTTTCTGTAGCTGCTTCTTTGATGCAGAATTATCTGGTTGAGACAAGAAGTCATAGCCTTCCCCCAATTGCCTAAAGAACAGGCCCTGCCTCTGGCCCAGAGACAGGGCTGCGGGGACAGTGGATTCTCCTTATTCTTGACGAAGCTCCATGAAGAGCGGGAGATGGGAGGGTATTTGGAGACTGCAGGGGGAAGAGGAGAAGGCCAACTTGGGGGACTGAGTATGGGCCTTAGTGAAGGAAGGAAAAAAAGGGGCATTTTGGTTTACTTTTTGCTTCTTCCAAGGCTAGGTCCAAGCTCCACCCTCTTCCTACGAGATGTCCTTCCTGATGCCTCCAGTCCCCAGATGCCCTGCAATCTATTTTGTATACATTTATACAGACACACGTAGTCCCTCCCAGTTAAACTAAGTTCCCTTAGGGAACAAAGGGCAAAGATTGTTGTTACTTTTGTGCTAGTCTCCCTAGCACTTGGCCCACAGTAGGCATTTAAATGCCTATGGACTGATTGAATAAAATTCTTTGATACCTTTACCTTGTGCAGCTAGGTGGCACTGGGCCTGGAGTCAGGAAGACTCATTTTCCTGAGTTCAAATTTGGCCTTAGATACTTATGAGCTATGTGACCCTGGGTAAGTCACTTCACTCTGTTTGCCTCAGTTTCCTCATCTGCAAAATAAGCTGGAGAAGGAAATGACAAACCATTCCAGTATCTTTGCTAAGAAAACCCCATATGGGGTCACAAAGAATTGGATACAACTCAAAATGACCAAACAACAAAATACTTCACCTTAAATTACCGTACAACAGTAATAAAACAGTAACTGACCTTTACATATCTCTTTAAAGTTTCCCAAGATCCTAACACGATTAATTTCACGTGCACCTCGTAACAACCCTGTAAGGCAGGTGCTATAGAGAGCATAATTCTCATTTTACAAAGGGAGAAACTGAGGCCCAGAATGATTAAGTGACTTGGCTAAATATATGTTTATATATATTTATAAATATTTAAGTAAAATATATCAAGTCAGTGGCAGAATTCAATCCAGGTCTTTCAGCCTGAGTACAGGACTCTAATTCATCAAGCCAAGTTGCCTCAGTACAATAATAATAAAAATGAAATTGGAATAATAATGAAAAGATTCGTCATTTGCATAGAGCTCTACACTTTTCAAAGAACTTTCATTATCTCATTTTATCCTCACAATTACCAGAGGTATTACTGGTCCCATCTGAGACACCTAGGTTGGAACTATAGCCCTCCTACCTATTGTTCCGCAAACATTAGACCAGCAGTTCTCCAACTTTTTGGTCTCAGGCACTCTTTACACTCTTAAAAACTACAGAGGAACTGAAAGAATTTTTGTTTATATGGGTTATATCTATCAATATTTACCATGTTTGAAATTAAAACTGATAAATTTTTAAAATATTTACTTTAAAATTCATTTAAAAATAAAAATAACAAACCTATTACATTTAACATAAATATTCTGTGAAAAAACATTTTCCAAAGTAAAAAGTTAGTGAAGAATGGCATTGATTTACATTTCTTTTTTGCAAATCTCTTTAACACCTGACTTAATAGAAGATAGCCGAATTCTCTTAACTCCTTCTGCATTCAATGTGTAATGATATGTTGTTTTAACTGAAACATATGAAGCAAATCCAGCCTCACAAAAATATGTAGTTGGGAAAGGAAGACATTTTAATAAGCAAATAACATCTGAGTATTTATATAAAATACTTCTGACTTTGCAGACTTTCCTTCTAACCCAGAAAGGGTCTAGATTAAAGTCTGTGGAACACACCTTGAGAACCATTGGTTTAAACAATCTTCAAGGGCCCTCTAGCTCCAAATGACACGATCCCATGAAACTAAGGCACAGAAAATTTAAGCAGCCTGCCCAAACCACACTTAGCCAGGAGCAGAGCTTGTCTCCCATCTTGCTGACTAGTAGAGAGCTGATACATTATAGTGGAAATGATTTTGGAGTCATTCTGAACTAAGTTCAAATCGCACCTCAGGTAACTAACTACCTGTGTGACCATTGGCAAGTCATTTTTAAGCTCTGTTTCCTCATCCATAACATGGGAATGATACAAATGTGAGTTTCAAATGAGATAATGTATAAAGCTTTTTGCATACCTTAAAGAGCTATATAAATACCATTAACATTATTATACCTTAATGCTGTGGGAGAAGTCAACAAAAGATCTTCCAAAACTAAATAATACTCCGTGATCCCACTAGGATCCCATCCCCATGGTCATCTCTATGCTGGTACTGATCTCTCACGTACCCTGGGTTCTGTCACCATAAAAATCTTTTGACAAGACCATTCTACCAGGTCCTAAGCCAAGATCACTGACATTTTCTAAAGGCAGTCATTTTAAAATAGCCTACAGAACAGAAGGACCCTGTGGGTACTGAGTTGTGGAATCCACTGGCAGAGGCCACCCAGTAATTCTGAAGAGGCAGTCTCATCCCCCTGGGTCTTCCCAAGGCTGACTTTTCTCCACACAGCTTTGTGGGTATCACAACCACAGCTGATCAGTTCCCTGATTCTCTTCCCATGGCAGTCAAAAGACCCTGACAACCTGACCTCTTCTCTCCCCTAATAATTCCTTTCTTCGTCTGTCACAGTACCTGAAAGTCACTCTGAGGATCTAAATTACTATCTTCAAAAAAGCTCCTATTAAAATCCACATATTACTTGGGAGAGACCCTTACCATCCATTGAGCTGCTCATCTAGGAAAGCAGCACTGGAGAATTAGGACATGTAATCTTGGAGATAATGGCTGGGATAGGGTTTCCCTAGAGGAAGCATTAAGGGTTAGAAGCTGTTGGTCCCTAAGGAGTAAATCACAGCTTATAGAGGCCCAGGGAGCTACAGAGACCTGTGGGGATGATACCAAAAACAAATTTCATTTGCTTCCCAGTGTTTCTTTGAACAGGTCCAGATTCCCCATCTAGGGACCATCTTAAACTCTCCTCAGTCAGCTGCCATAGAAGCCAGCTATTCCCTGGGTAAAAATCAGGCTTCTGTGTAGAGAAAAGAAAAAAGAAAAAAAAAAGATGGTGGTAGATGAGGCAAAGACCTCATAAAGGAAAGAGGCTCTCTCCCCATTCCATTCCCATTCTCTTGGGGAAGGAAGTAAATTATTTCCTTGTAATCAAAATCTGATGCCTGAGGGAAGAGAAAACCTCTCTAAGAGATTCATTTATGCAAGGACAGACTATTAAAGCTGGAAGGGACTTGAGAGACCATTTAGTTCAGCCCCACTCATTTGATAGAGAAGAAAACTGAAGCCCAGAGAAAGGGAATGACTTACCTGCCTCCAGTCACATGGAGAATTTGTGAATCGGGATTGGAACCCAGTTCTTATGACTCCCAATTCAGGGTTCTGAGAGTTATACAGGATCTGTTATCTCTCATTGTGACTGAATATTCCTCAAACTCCACCCAACTCAACAGTATTACGTTATAATAAAACACCCCAGCTTTGGAAAACCTTAGGGAATACAGTGGGGAAAGTCACTGTAGGTTCCCATCATACCTAAAAGCTTTAAGCCATGACAGGAGAACATTTCATATCCTCATATAGACTGAGTGGCTGGGCACTACAGGACACTACTGGGACCCCCTCACTATCAGAGCAGAACCAAGTCTACAACAGGAGGGCTGTTGATGCCAGGGCACTGAAAAAAAACAGACACATGAATGCACTGATGGTTGAGCTATAAACTGGTCCAGCCATTTGAGAAGAAATTGGCAACTATGTCCCAAAATCACTAAATGGTGCATACCCTTTGATACATCTATACCTGTACTAGGCCTATACTCCAAAAAGATTAAACCAAAAGGAAGTCCAGGAGCCAAGATGGTGGAATAACCAGTAAATCACATAACTCTCCCATATTCACCTCCAAACAACCATAAAATAGCACTGCAAAACAAATCCTGGAACACCAGAACCAGCAAAATCAGAATGAAACAATCTTTGAGTCCAAGAAACTTGGAAGATTGGCAGGAAAAGTCTGTATCACTCAGATAAAAGGGGCACACAGTCCAGGAAGGAAGTATCCCCATAAGCTAGCAGCAAGCCTCACCTCAGCAAACCAGTGGCAGGTAGATTCTGAGTCCAAGTGTGGTGGAGCAGGCAAATGCCAGCATCAGGACCCCCACATACCTTGGCATAGTCAGGGGAACAGACAGACAGAAGCTTTGAGAACTGCCACATGGTTCAGTGTAGCCCTGGGCAAATAGGTAGCCTCCAGCAGCCAGACCTCCATGTGCTTCAGTGTAGATCCAGAAAAATGCAGAAACACCGCACTGGTCTCATTATACCACAGACACCAACACGAAGATCCTAGCTGAGCACTAGGTAAGGTGCCAGCCAAGCCACTGTGGCCTCCAGCAGCACCAGCCATCCTCCATACCACCCCCTCAGTGCAGCACCAGACAGGAAGGTCCCCATGGGCCTCAGGGCAACATCAGTGCAGCACCAGTAAACAGTCAGTGCCTGCAGTCCATGGCACAAGAAACCTAAGACAATGTCCCCTGCACCATGGGAGCAGAGCTCAAACTTAAAGAAAAAAGGCCCAAAGAGATAAGCAAAAACTAACAAAAAAAGAACGTTATTATGGTGACAGGAAGATCAAGCCACAAACTCAGAAGAGGACAACAATGTCAAAACGCCAAAGAAAAGTGGGAAGTGGTCCCAAGCCCAGAAAGAACTCATGGAAGAGCTCAAAAAGGAGCTTAAAAATCATAGAAGAGAGGTAGAAGAAAAACTGGGAAAAGAAATGAAAGATACAAGAGAATTATGAAGAAAGAGTCAACAGCTTGGAAAACTGCTTAAAAAGTAGAACTGGTCAAACGGAGAAGGAGATACAAAAAATTCACTAAAGGAAACAACTCCTTAAAAAAGTATAACTGGTCAAATAGAAAAGAAAGTACAAAAGCTAATTGAGAAAAACAACTCTTTAAAAGTTACAACTGGGCAAGTGGAAGCTAATGACTCTATGAGACATCAAGAATCAATCAAATTCAAAACAATGAAAAAATAGAAGAAAATGTAAAATACCTCATAGTGAAAGCAACTGGCCTAGAAAACAGATCCAGGAAAAACAGCATCAGAATCACTGGACTACCTGAAAGCCATAATCAAAAGGAGGACCTGGACAGCTTCTTTCAAGAAATTATTATGGAAAATGGCCCTGATATTCTGGAATCAGAGGGCAAAATAGGCACTGAAAGAATCCACTAATCCCTTCAAGAAGGAGATCCCAAAATAAAAACTCCAAGGAACTTATAGCCAAAATTCAGAATTATCAGGTCAAGGAAGAAATATGACAAGTGGCCAGAAAGCAACAATTCAAATATCAGGGAGCCACAATCAGGATTGCATAGGACTTTGCAGCTGCAACATTAAAAGATGATATTCTGGAAGGCAAAGGAGCTAGGACTACAACCAAGAATCACTTATCTGGCAAAATAAAGCATTATATGTCAAGGGGAAAAATGGGTATTTAAACAAATAAAGTTATTTTAAGCTTTCATAAGAAGACCAGAATTAAACCAAAAATTTAATCTCCAGTATCAAAACCCAAGAGAAGCATAAACAGGTTAAAAAAGGGAAAGGAAAACACAAGGGATTCAATAAAGATAAATTGTTTACATCCCTACAAGGGAAGATGATACTTGTATTTCTTTAAAAATTGTACTATTAATAGTATAGTTAGAAGGAAGAGGGTACGGGTATATGGTGAATTTGAGGGAATGACATAAGGAATTTAAGGAATAAGACATAAGGATGAGACATTTATAGAGCGCAGCCAAAGTGGCACTTGGTGGAAAATTTACTTCTCTAAATCCTAAATCAACAAAATATCGAAAGAACACATCAGGAATGACATAAGGATTTAAGGAATAAGAAAGAGGAGTACATTGGGTGAAGAAAGAAGGGAGACGTAGAATACGGGTAAATTACATCACATGAAAAGATGCAAAAGACCTATTACAATGGAGGGAGGATGGGAGAGTGGGTCATGGGCATCATTTGAACCTTACTCTCTCTAGTTTTGGCTCAAAGTGGGGAAAAATAAACACAATCAGTTGAATATAAAAATCTATCTTACCCAACAGGGAAGTACGAGAGGAGGAGATTAAGTGAAAGCAGGGAAAGGGCTGACAATAGAGAGGGCAGATTGGGGAAAGTGGTAGACAGAAGCAAAACAATGGTGAGGAGGGAAAGGGTGATAGGAGAGAGAGAACAAACAGGAGGAAAAATAGGATGGAGGGAAACCCACAGTTAGTAATCATAACTGTGAATGTGAATGGGATGAACTCTTCCTTAAAACAGAAATGGAGAGTAGAATGGGTCAAAAAACTAGAATCCTACCATATGTTGTTTACAAGAAACACACCTGAAGCAGAGAGACACATACAGAGGAAAGGTAAAGGGCTGGAGCAGAATCTGTTATGCTTCACCTGAAGTAGAAAAAAAAGCAGGGGTAGCAATCCTGATCTCAGACAATAAAAGCAAAAATAGATCTAATTAAAAGAGATAAGGATGGAAACATCTTGCTCAAAGGTATCACAGACAATGAAGCAATATCAACACGAAACATATAAGTGACAGCATCCAGATTCTTAAAGGAGAAGTTAAGTGAGTTACAGGAAGAAATAGTGAGCAAAACTGTACTAGTGGGAGACCTCAAATGTCCCCTCTCAGAACTCAATAAATCCAACCAAAAAAATAAACAAGAAAGAATTTAAGGAGGCAAACAGAATATCAGAAAAGCTAGATATGACACACCTTTGGAGAAAACTGAATGGGAACAGAAAGGAATATACCTTTTTCTCGGCACACATGGCACCTGCACAAAAACATACCATGTATTAGAGCATAGAAACCTCAAAATCAAGTGTAGAAAGGTAGAAATATTAGAAGTACTCTTTTCAGACCATAATGTAACAAATATTACATGCAACAAAGGACAGTGGGAAAAGAGATAAAAAATTAATTGGAACCTGAATAATACAATTCTAAAGAATAAGTGGATTACAGAATAAATCACAGAAGCAATCAATAATTTCACTAAAGAGAATGACAACATTGAGACAATATACTAAAATTTATAGAGCGCAGCCAAAGTGGCACTTGGTGGAAAATTTACTTCTCTAAATCCTAAATCAACAAAATATCGAAAGAACACATCAGAGAATTGGGCATGCAACTAAGGAAAAACTAGAAAAAGAACAAATTAAAATCCCCAATAGAGCACAAACTAGAAATCCTGAAAATCAAAAGTGAAATTAACCACATTGGAAGTTAAAAAAAAAAACTACTGAACTAATAAAATGAGGAGCTGGTTTTATGAAAAAAATCCAGTAAGATAGATAAGCCTCTGGTTAATTTGACTTAAAAAAAAGAAAGAAGAAAACCAAATATCCAATATCAAAAATAAAAAGGGTAAAATCACCACCAATGAAGAAGAAATTAAAGCAATCATTAGGAAATATTTTATCCAATTATTTCCAATAAACCTGACAATCTGAGAGAAATCAAAAAGTTACAAAAATACAAATTACTGAGATTAACATATCGGGAAATAGAATGCCTAAATAACCCTTAGAAAAAAGAAGTTAAACAAGTCATTAATGAACTCCCTGGGAAATAATGCCTAGGGTCACATGGGCTCACAAATGAATTCTACCAAATATTCAAAGAACAACTAATTTCAATGCTATACAAACTATTTGGGAAAACAGGAGAAGAAGGAATCCTTAAAAAATCCTTTTATGACACAAATATGGTGCTGACACTTAAACCAGGAAAAGCTAAAACAAAGAAAGAAAATCATAGACTAACTTCTCTAATGAATATTGATGCCAAGATGTTGAGCAAAATACTAGCAAGATGATTACAGCAACGTCCCACAAGGATTGCATAGTATGACTAGGTGAGACTGATACCAGGAATGCAGGACTGGTTCAATATTAGGAAAACTATCAACATATTGACCACATCAATAGCAAAACCAACAGAAATCATCTGATTATCTCAACAGATGCTAAAAAAGCTTTTGACAAAATACAGTGCCCATTCCTATTAAAAGCAATAGAGAATATGGAAATAAAGGGAGCGTTCCTTAACATGATAAGCAGTATCTATCTAAAACCATCAGCAAGCATTATCTGTAATGGGTACAAGCTAGAAGCCTTCCTGGTAAGATCAGGGGTGAAGCAAGGGTGCCCATTATCACCACTATTATTCAGTATAGTACTAGAAATGTTAGCTATAGCAATAAGAGAAGAAAAAGAAATCAAAGGAATTATAATAGGCAATAAGGAAACAAAACTATCATTCCTGGCAGAGGATATGATGACATACTTAGAAACCTAGAGAATCAAATAAAAAAAACTACTTGAAATAATTAACAACTTTAGCAATGTTGCAAGATATAAGATAAACTCACACAAATCAACAGCATTTCTTTATATGACCAACAAAGTCCAGGAGCAAGAGATAGAAAGAGAAATTCCATTTAAAATAACTGTAAACAATATAAAAATACTTGGGAGTTTACCTAAGACAAACCCAGGAACCATATGAACATAATTACAAAACACTTTTCACACAAAGAAAGTCAGATTTAAACAACTGGAAGAATACCAGTTATTCATGGGAAGGCCAAGCCAACATAATAAAAATGACAATTCTGCCTAAACTAATTTACTTATTCAGTGCCATATCAATCAAACTACCAAAAAATTATTTGATGGAGCTGGAAAAAATAACAACAATTCATCTGGAAGAACAAAAGGTCAAGAATATTAAGGGAATTAATGAAAAAAAAGACAAAAGAAAGTGGCAGAGCAATACCAGATCTCAAACTATTTTATAGAGCAGTAATTACCAAAACTATCAGGTATTGACTAAGAAATAGAATGTTAGATCAGTGAAATAGATTAGGTACTCAAGACACAGTTGTCAATGATTGTAGTTCTTATCCTTTGGGATAAGAACTCACTATTTGACAAAAATTGCTGGGAAAACTAGAAAACAGTAGGACACAAAATAGGTAAAGATTAACACCTCACACAGCATATTAAGAGAAGGTAAAAACGGGTGCATGATTTAGACATAAAGGGTGGCACCATAAGCAAATTGGAAGAGCAAAAAATAGTCTCTACCTGGTCAGATCTATGAAGAAGAAGAATTCATGGTGAAACAAGAAATAGAAATGTAAAATATACAATTTTGATTATTTTAAAATAAAAAACTTTTGTACAAACAAAACCAATAGGCTGGGAAACAATCTTTATGGCAAGAGTCTCTGACAAATGCCTTGTTTCTCAAATATATAGAGATCTGAATCAAATTTATAAGAATACAAGTCATTCCATAAGTGACAAATGGTTAAATGATAGGAAGGTGAAGTCTGCAGATGAAGGAATCAAAGCTATCTACAGGCATATAAAAAAGTGCTCTAAATTACTTTTGGTTAGAGAAATGTAAATTAAAACAACTCTGAGGTACCACCTCATACCCATCAGATTGGCTAATATGACAAAAAAGGAAAGTGATAAATGTTGGAGGATATGTGGGAAAATTGGGACACAAATTGACTGTTATTGGAGGTGTGAACTGATCCAACCATTCTAGAGAACAATTTGGAACTATGTCCAAAGGGCAATCAAACTGTGCATACCCTTTGATCCGACAATACCACTACGAGATCTCTATCCCAAAGAGATCATAAAAAAGGGAAAAGGACCTACATCTGCAAAAATATTTATGGAAGCCCTTTTCATGATAGCAAAATATTAGAAACTGAGGGGATGTTCATCAATTGTGGTATATGAATGTAATGGAATACTATTGTGCAATAAGAAATGATGAACAGGCAGACTTCAGAAAAACCTGAAAAGACTTGTATGAACTGATGCAAATGAAATGAGCAGAACCAGGAAAACACTGTATACAGTATCAGCAAGACTGTGTGATGATCAACTATGAATGACTCAGATCTCCTCAGCAACACAATGATCCAAGACAAGTATAAAAGACTCAAGACTCAAGAAGGAAAATGCTATCCACATCCAGACAAAGAATGATGCAGATCAAAGCACATTTTTTCACATACTTTATTCTTTTTCATGTTTTTTCCCTTCTGATCTGTTCCTTCTTTCACAACTGTGACTAATATGGAAATATGTTTTACATGACAAGCACATGTATAATCTATACCAAATTGCCTACCATTTTCAAAAGAGGGGAGGGGAGGGAGAAAAATCTGGAACTCAAAATCTTGTAAAAATAAATGCTGAAAATTGTCTCAACATGTAACTAGGAAAAAATAAAAGACTACGAAAACATAAAAAGGACCTATACGTATAAAAATATTTATAGTAGTTCTTTCAGTGGTAGCCAAAAACACTAGAAACTAAGGGAGTGCCCACCTATTGGGGGAATAGCTAAATAAATTGTGGCATATGAATGTAATGGAATACTATTGTACCATAAAAATGATGAAATAGTTTCAGAGGAAACTGGGCAGACCTCTGTGGACTGGTGCAAGGTAAAGTGAGTAGAAGCAGGAGAACCATTTATACAATGACAATAACACCATAAAGAAGAACAGCTCTGAAAGATTTTAGAACAAATTAGTGCAATGAAAAATCCTGATTCCTGAGGACCAAAGGTGAAGCATTCTCCCTACCGCCTGCCGTAAAGGTGAAGGACTCAGGGTACAGTAAGAGACACACAGTTTTGGACATGGACAATGTGGGGATTTAAAATATATATATATGTGTGTGTATGTGTGTGTGTGTGTGTGTGTGTGTATACAAATCTTGTTGTTTAGGGAGGGGATAGTGAGAGGTAAAGAAAATAAATGTTATGAAAATTATGTAAAAACAAAAGATACTAGTAAAAAAATTAAAAGAGAAGGAAAGACATCATTGTCCACAACTGGAGCAAGGCAAAAAGCCACCTCCCAGGGTCTTGGTACAAGAGTCTACACAACAAGCACTGTGGCACAATGGAAAGAGGACTGTACTTGGATTAAGAGAATCTGGGTTTGAATCCTGCTTCAGACATCAGCCCTGTGATATCACCTCTCTGGGTCCCTGATTCCTCATCTGTAAAATAAGGGCCAGGGAGGGATCAGTTTGGATTAGGCCACCTGAAGTCCCTCCCAGCTCTACATCTATGAGCACATGATTTCACAGGAGTCTTTGAAAATAAGAAGAGTCACACTCTATCCACTGAGTGGAAGATGCTCAGCATGGCAGCCTCCTCAACCATATCAAAAGAACTCCAGGATTAAGAACTACTGTAATTTTATGAACTGATATAGATTGAAGAACCAAAAAAGCAATATACACTATGACCAGTAAAATGAACATGGGAAAAACAAAAGAACTCCAAACAGAACACAAGATTGAATGTTGTATCATTTCAATGACCAAACTTGGACCTAGAGAAAAGTTGAGAAAATCCACTTTTCTTTGCAGAGGTGGGGGACTGTGGGTGCCATATATTACATCTATTGTCAGACGTAACAGGCATGTTAATTGATTTTGCTCTTTTCCCCTCTTTCTTTCCTTTTTAAAAAATTCATTTTCACAGATGGGTTCACTGGGTAAAGGAGATGGGATGGCTATATTTGGAAATAAAGATGTTACACAAAAGCCATCAATAGAAATGAATTCTTTTTAAATGAAAGGGCTCTCATATGAAGTAAATATTTTAAAATTAATTATTCCCCCCTTCCTCTACCCCTCTCCCAGTTCATCTTGTGCTGTAAAACATCTGCAATGCATCAGCCCTGACAGAAACTGAAACACCCCCAATTCTTACTCCATCAGAACCACTTTCCCCTCCCACTGCATTTTATATCACAAGACATAAGGGGAATGTGTCATCAGTCTATACCCAATTCTGGGACATCTTCAGTCTTCCAGTAGCTCTCATTGTACCACAGGCTTAGCCATAGACTATTCTGCCCTGCCCTACTTCAACCACACATACCCTAAGTAAAAAGTAAGATGACATGAAAAACCTGTTTTCTAACCCAGTTGGTAGAAGTGCTTTGGCACTTTCTTGAAAAGGTTCCACCACAGAGGAAACTTGGCTGACACCCAAGTTAGTCCCTGCAGAATTAACCAGTGACCTGGCAGCAGAAGGTCCAGAACAGGTGGACATCTGCTATCAACATCCAAGAACAAATGCCCCTCTGGCATCCCTCCCTCCAGTGTCCGGTGTGGAGATGGAAGATGGAGGCCTTCTCAAAGGCCAGAACAGCCTATCCCAAACAGCTGAGTCATGAACTTACAAAAAGGTGACTCATCAGTATCTCTGCACATGTTAAAACACAGTGAAAATTGTGGTCACTCCTATCAAGTGTTCACGCTACAGGCTCTGGGCAAAGGACTAGACTCCCAGGAAGCAACAGGAGTTGGAGAAAGTACAACCATAAAAAGCCCCACGTTAACAAAGGAAAATTTGATCCAAAGCAGCTTGACAAGCTCAAGCAGCAAGAAGAGATAGACCTCAGATTAATTTCTCTCCTCCCCTCCCTTCATCTCCTCTCCTTTCCTCTCTTTTTCTCTTTCCCTCTGTGTCTCTGTCTCTCCCCCTTGTCCCTCCTTCTTTCCCCTTTCCCTGCCTCTTTCCCTCTCTTTTCTCTCCCTTTCTTCCCATTTTTCCTTCTCCCTCCTTCCCTTTCTCTCTCTCCTCTCTCCCCTATCCTCTTCTCTCCTCTTCTCTCTCTCTCTTCCTCTTTCCCTTCCCTCTCCCTCTGTCTCTCCTCTCCTCTCTTTCCCCTGTCTCCTCCCCTTTTTCCCCTCCCCTCTCCTCTCTCTCCTCTCCTCCTGTTCTCTCTCACATACATACACACAGACACACACACATACACACACACGCACAAACATTTGTTAGCCGCATCTGTGCAGGCTGTACAAAGAGTCAACTTGGAAAAATAGCCCGAAGTGTTGATGTTTCAAAATGTGCCAAATCATTTTTCACCTCAAGGACCGCATTACATTTGGTGAGAATAAATCATAATACCAATAGGAACACTAAATATGCATATTTTTATATTAATCAAACAACAGGCATTTATGAAGCAGTGACTATGTGTCCAGAATTTGTGCTAAACACTAAGGAGACAAGGAAGAGCAGAAAGCAGTCCCCAGCTTCAAGGAGATCATGGTCTAACTGTGATTTATAAGGCATTTGTTCACAGCAACTTTCTATGCTAAGTAATCTAGTATTACTACCCTCCATTTACAGAAAGGGAAACTGAGGCTCAGAGGTGCAGTGATTTTCCTGCTATTATTACCCAGTGGTTACTGGGCCAAGTAATTGGGCCAAGGCTGGAACCCAACACCAACCAACAGCGACAACATTCGTATCTGCTCCTAGAGTGGTACCAAGACAGCTTCCAGGAAACCTACAGGGGACGGCCTTGGATGGTCACTCACTTCCTCCACCTGTGCTACAGTCCACATTATATTAAATATAAAAGAATGAGAGGCCAGTGATTTGTCATCAGACCATCTCTATCGGAATTCCACCAAAAAAAAACCAACCCCCCCCAAAGAAGACGAGAATGAAACAACAGGTATGATGAAGCTTATGCTGATGATAATAGCTAACATAGGGGGCTTTAAGAGTGTTTTCCACACATCTAATTTGATGATAAAAAAAAAACAGCATTTATACAGTGCTTTAGGGTTTGCAAATCTCTCCCTTTATCCTCATAAAACCCTAGGAAGTAGGTGTAATTGTTGTCACCCCCATTTTACAGATGAGGAAACTGAGGAAGACAGAGGTTAAGTAACTTGCACAAGATGGCGCAGCTAGTCAGTGTGTGAGCCTGGATTTAATTCAACTCCCCAGGTGCAAGTGTTTTATCCACTGTACCACCTTAGCTGAGCCTCATGACAACTCTGAGGGAGGGTAAGTGACCTGAATGGATTAATGAGTAGAGAGTTGTGTCTGGAGGCACGAAGAACCTCACACATCTCACACGCTTACTGGTTAAGTGGTACAGGTCACAGAATCCTGAACCTGAAGTTAGGAAGATGTGAGTTCCAATGTGACCTGAGGCTGTGTCACTTTGCCTCAGTTTCCTCAACCATAAAATGGGGATAAAATCGACACCTACCTCTCAGAGTTGTTGTGAAATGCTTAACACAATGCCTGATACATAGTAGGTCCTACAGAAATGCTTATTTTCGCTTCCCATCCCTTTTCTCTGTGTGACCCTGGGCAAGACACTTAATATCTCTGTGGTTCAATTTCCTCATCTGTAAAATGAGGTTTGACTTGTGGCTTCTCAAATTATTCGTGTGTGTGTGTGTGTGTGTGTGTCTGTGTCTGTGTCTGCGTCTGTGTGTGTCTGTGTGCCTGCATGTTTTGTTTAGTCATTTTTCAATAATGCCTGACTCTTCATAACCCCCTTCCGGGTTTTCTTCGCAAAGATACTAGAGTGGTGTGCCATTTTCTTTTCCAACTCATTTTATAGATGAGGAAACTGAGGCAAACAAAGTTAAGTGACTTGCCCAGGGTCATATAGCTACTAAGTGTCCAAGGCTGGATTTGAAGTCACAAAGATAAGTCTTCTTGACTCCAGGCTTGGCTCCCTATCCACTGTATCACATAGAATGTAACTTCTCCTTAAATGCAAACTTTGCTCGAACTATAAAAACTTTGCCAATCTAAATTTTTAGGTGGTCTCTCCTAACTTATAATGTTAGAAGGCCCCTGCCTGGGAAGGCTTTAAGATCTGAGAGGCTAATTGGCTGCAGGGCCATTGGCCAAGAGTGAGTTTGCACAGAGTTACCAGGAACAGGGCCCTTCTAGTAGCTTCAATGAACCCAACAATTTCTCATTTTTCCACTTTTGCCTACAGCCTCCTCTAGAGATCATGCCTCTGCTTGCAGAATTTCAAAGTCCTGGAAGATGCACAGAATCCTAGAAAGCACAAGGAGCCAGAAAGGACCTTAGAGGACAGTCAAATTCAATCCCTTCTCTTTATATAGAAGGAAGCTGAGATCCAGAGAGAAAAGTGACTTATTCAAGGGCACATAATGAGACAGTGCCAGGTTCCTAAACGTACCTTCTTGCTTAAGACAGTGATCACTAGAGTTACATGATATATTTTGTTATCATTATTCTTCACTGATGGGTGAAGTGGAGACACTTAGGAAACATTCCCCTCCTCTATCTTCTGACTGAAAAGGGCCAAATACGTAAGAAGTTTATGAAATGTTCCTGGTACCAGAAAAATTTACATTCTAAGGTCATTAGATGCACTTCATCCTACCTGCTAACTCTGAATTCCCTTGGCATTCTGGATAGAAACCCTTTGTAAGGAAAACTCCTATCTATTTCCATGGCTATTAGACCAAGCCAGCATAGCTTAGTGGGTTAATGTCTGGCATATATTTCAAATAAATGAAATCCAATTCCTTTGTGAATTATAGTTTCATTACACTTTTTATTAACTTTTCTTTCACTGGTTTACACTGAAGATTAATTAATTCTTCCCCAGACAAGAAAAAGGATGCTGGATAGTAAATGTATTAAAATCAGTCAAATAAAGACACGTTAGGAAAAAAGTCGATATATAAAATTGGATATTTGTAAACAAGGTCAATGCAAAAGTCTTTATTCTTTAAGTGGTCAAATTAGCCAGAGCTACAGAGATGCCCATCAATAAGGGCATGCACTCTGCAGATTTATTGAGAATTCACCTTTTATTTTTATGAAATGAATGCAAATTAATCTAAGGTTTCTTCCTTGCACAAAAATGCTTAGAATTTATTGTCTAACTGGTTTCTTAAAACACACAATGAATAACAAGCTCTTTTCAAATTAGAAAATTAAAAAGCTGACTAAACCAGGGATATTTACACATTTTAAAGAGACTATAAACTCTGTGAAATCAAATCTACCTCGTCTGAATATTTTTCTCCCCCAGTGCCAATCAAGTGTTCCGCAAACAATAAGTATATATAATATACAAATATATAATAAAGTTTTGTTGAGTAAACTAGTAAAAGTTCATTCATAGAGCACACTTTACAGAGCGTGCTCCCAGTGAATCCTTACAACAATCCTTAAGAGTACGCAGAATTAAAGCAGAAAAAGACATTCCCTTTTCACAGGCAAAGAAATGGATATTCGGAGCGAATAAATGACTTGCCTACTATCACACAGCTATTCTGTGGCAAAAGAACTTGTCGTTTGCCCCTCCCCCCATGACACCACACTATGTTGTCCTATACTCCAAATGGGCAGAGCTTAGAATAGTTATACAAATCCAGGTAACAGGGTAGCCCATGTCTTAAATGCAGAAAGTTAATATGGGATGAGATTGTATCATCCTAAATTGTGCCTGCCGATCTCCCCTTCTGTGTGAGGACAGTTTCCACAGTTTGTTCACGGAGGCCACGGGAAATTGGTTTCTCCTCTAGCTTCTCTGAGTGATTTTCCACCATGTTCACCTTAACATGGTTGTCCCGTCATGTAGGCTCCAAACTCCCCTCTAAGTCCTGTTAAATCTATTCATCTCATCTCATCCTTCTGCTCCCACTCTACAATCTCTCTCATCTCTCACCTCCTTTCTATTTCCACTGAAAACACACTAGTTTAGGCCGATGCATATCTTCTCACTTAGACAACCATAATAGACCTGCACTCATCCTTTACACAGTTGCCTGATGCTTTTTCAGATTCTCTACTCTGAAGGCCTCATTCCTCTAATCAAAAACCTTCCCTGACTCCCCACTGTCTACCAAAGAAAACCATAATGCATCCCAAAAGTCTTAGTGCAGCTGTAAGCTCCTAAAGCTTGGAGTTGTGCTAAGACTTTTGAGATACACTATTTAAACTCAGGTATTGACAACCCTACGCAGTCTGGCTCTAACCTCCCTTGATCAGCCTGATATCATATTATTCCCCTGGCATACTTGAGAAATCTTATCTTTCTTTATATACTTTCTATTTATAAAGCATTCGACACTGTTAAGCAGCCTGTCCTTCTGTGCATCCTGTTCTCCCCTCTCTTTAAATCCCTCGTGTCAAACTCAAGTGGAAACTGGGGCACCTGAAGAATAAGAATCTTAAGAATCCTGTGTTAGGCACTGACTCAGAAAACCAGAGACAGTATATTTTTTGGCATATATTGCATTGTATATAATGTTCTATTGTGTTTTTACTTATTTTGTTAAATGTTTCCTAATTCCATTTTAAACCTGTTCTGTACTCAGGAGTGCAGGCCAATGCTGTCTGCAAGCCGGGCTGACACCTGCTTTAAATCATCACATCTGGTTTTCTTCCTACATCTTTAACTGTACCTTCTGTTTGTTCAGTGTTTCCCCTTTTCCTCAGTCCCTTAGATCGCTTGTTCTCTAAGGTCCTGCCCTTGTCTCTCTCCTCCCTTTCCTATACTCGTCCTGTTGGGAATGTCATTCAACTCTGTGGAACAAGTAAGGTATTGAAAACAATCTTGCAAGGAAAGCAGGAGAAGCCAAGAGACTGAAAAAAGAAAACAGCAGAGTTTGAGAAGCCTTTGGCTCAATTCTGAGGATGGGCCATATTTACTTCTCAAAATTCCCTGGCTTTTCTGCTCCCTCATTCGTCTCTGGGCTTTGATCCCAACTCTCTGGACTTCTTTCTCTGCCAAGACCCCGCAGTCTTCTCTCCTGATCCATCACCTGCCCCTGCTCTCCATTCTCAGGGTAGGGCCCAGGCCAGCCATGCTCAGTCCTTTACTCTTCTCCAAGTTCCAACCCTGATAGCTCCTGGTCCATAGTGAGCGCTTACTAAAGGCTTGCTGACTTGTTGATAGATATTCCTACGTTCAAAAATGCTCAGTCTATCTCTTCCAATCTCCGTGCTCTCACCATTCCCTCAGACCCGAGCTGAACACCTTTGCCCCAGCCCACCTCCACCCCCATTCCCACCTACTGAAGTCTTCTCACTGGCAGGGGAGCTCCTTCTCAGTGGTGAGAGCTCTGGGCCTGGAGTCAGGAAGGCCTGAATTTCAAATCCAGCCTCAGACATTTACTAGCTCTGTGGTTCTGGGCAAGTCACTTAACTACTGTTTGCCTCAGTTTTCTCAATTGTGAAATGGAGATAATAATAAAACCTACCTCTCAGAGTTTTTGTCAGGATCAAATGAAATATCTGTAAAGTGCTTAGCCAGCATCCAGAACATAGTAGGTGTTTAATAAATGTTTTTTTTCTCCTTCCATTCTTTCCTTCCTTCTTTCCTCCCTCTTTCTCTTCTTTCTTCCTACTTCCTTCCTTCCCTCCCTCCTCCCCCTCTTACCTTTCTTCCTTCCAACCTTCTTTCCTCCTTCCCTTTCCTCCCTCCTTCTTTCTTTCCTCCATCCCTCCCTTCTTTCCTTCCCTTCTTCCTTCTGCCCTTCTCTCCAGCTGACCCACCACCTCTTCCATCATCTCACAAGTCGACAAACAGCACTAATCCCCTCAGCAGAAAGAGAACCCCCCCCCCCCCAATTTCTCACAGGGCAGTGTTTCAACCTCTCCTTTACACTTACTTAAATTCTACTTGTTCCATAATTCCTTATGTCCATGTCTTTCACTTTGACCCCACCTTGGATCAGAACTCCTTGGCAGGAGGGTCAACATAATGTTTTTCCTATTTCCTAGGGCCAAGCCAGCACAGGGTCTTAGACAAAGTGGCCGTTTTACAAGTGCTTATTGAATCAACAAACGATATTATACAGCTTTCTTTCTGAAATATTCATCTACCTCCTTTGTCCCTTCTCTCTGTGTGTCTCATTCCCTCTTTAGGGTAAAGCTTTAAGAAAAAAAAACACAAATGAGAATGGAGTTGCCCAGATCTGGTCAAGATATATCATTGTTCCCTTTCCCAGATCACTGGTCCCTTTCTCCACATGCCTTGATTCCCATGCCCAAATCCTACCGGCCTTTCTTGCAATAGGGGGAAGTCAATGTTAAAAGTAAAATGGAGAACAGAGGACAATTATTTGGGTAATTGAAATGGAGACAGAGGGATAGATCACCGAACTTGAGCTGGAAGAGATCTTAGAGGCTACTAAAGCCAACTCCCTCATTTTACAGATAAGGAAACTAAGCTCAGAAGGATCGAGTGACTTGTCCAAGGTCACACAGCTAGTAAGTGTCCAAGAAAGATCAGACGCAAATTCAGGTCTGCCTGACTCTGAAACTGTGGATTGCAACCCCATGTGGAGTCTCAATCTACAGCTTAAGAAACACCGAAAGGGTCGTGAGGGGGGGCTGAAGGGGAAAAAGATTGAGAAGCCCTTCAGAGCAACTGGCTGACTTGAGGGAAAGCTAGATTAGGAAGACTGCATTCCTTTGACTTACTAAGAGGGGAGCCTTGACTCCCTGTTTCTCCCAGGCTGTAGACACCTGGCTTTCTAGGCCCTAGAACTGAGGTTTGAAGTTTGGCAGATGAAATCTATAATTCCATAAATATACAAGACCCACTTCCTGGAGAACAATATGAAACTTCAGCTGAGCCCCCAGAATCCCAACTCCAGGCAGGCCTGAGTCATCATCTTCTCCTACATACAGGGCTGCTGTGGGGCTATTCTCGGGGGCATGGAAACACCAACAGCAGATGTGTACTGACTTTACCCCAAATCAGGCTCACAGCTTTCCCCCACATGCCCCAATTCAAAGTATCTAGAGAAAGAACAAGCATGGCAACTGATCCCTATACTGTTCTCTCTGAGAAGTCGAAAAGCAAACAGATCAGACCACACCAAAAAGGGTGAGAAAGAGACAGAGAGATGGGGGGCGGGGGGAGGGAGACAAAGCCAGAGGAAAGAGAGACAGAAACAGAGAAATAGGAGGAAGAGAAAGACAGAGATGGAGACACATAGAGAAAAAGAGAAACAGAGGGAAAAAGGGAAAGAGAAATTTAGAAAAAGACAGAGGAGAGAGAGACAGGGAGAGAGAGAGACAGAAATAGAAACAGAAAGATAGAGGGAGAGGGAGAGAGAGGGACAGAGACAGAGACAGAGAGGCAGAGGGAGAAAGAGAGATTTAGAAAAAGACAGAGAAGGAGAAAGAAACATGGAAGAGGAGAGAGGGAGGGAGAGAGGAAGCGAGAGAGAGCGAGAGAGCGAGAGCGAGAGCGAGAGCGAGAGAGAGAGAGAGAGAGAGAGAGAGAGAGAGAGAGAGAGCGCACTCATTTATAAAGCACTCACTATGTGGCCAGGGACTTTGCTAACTAAGCAGCACCTGCCCTCAAGCCTACATTCTATTGAAGGAAGAGAATATATAAAGGACAGTTAGAAAGGGCAGGGATGAGAAGGAAGTGGGATGTGGAAGCATCTAGGAAGTATGATGGTCAGTCAGTCAATAAGCATTTATGAAGTGCCTCCTATGTGTTAATCACTAGTACTGTTTAAGACAAGGCAAAAGCTTACCTACCAGAGTGAGGGGAGCCAGCACAAAGCCCAAGGTTGCTATGGGAGACAGATGAGAATTAGGCATCTGGGTGGTGTAGTGGATACAGCGCTAGTTCTGGAGTCAGGAAAACCTGAGTTCAAATCCTATTCCAGACACTTACTAGCTGTGTGACCCTGGGTAAGTCACGTACCTTCTGCCCACCTCAGTTTCCTTCTCTAAAAAATGGGGATAATAATAGCATCTTCTACAGGATTGTCATGGGAATAAAATGAGATGATATTTACAAAATGCTTTGCAAACTTTAAAGTGCTATGCAAATACTAAACGACTGATGATGATGATGATGAAGATGATGATGATGATGATGATGATGGCTGGAGTGTAGATAATATGTGAATACTGGAAGTAAGTTTTAAACAACTTTTCCTCATCAATTACTTACTGAAGACAAACGTGATAGTTTGCTAGAGTTGAAAAGGTCCCTAGAGAGAGACCACCAAGAATATTCTTCTGAACTATATGATGAAAAAGCTGAGGTTCAGAGTGGTTCTTGCTAAAGGTAACACAGGGAGTAAGCAGAGCTGAGACTAGTAGGTATGTCTCCTCTTTCTACTTTGCCACAGCAAAAAGCTTTACCTGTGAATTTGTGAGGTTGTGGACCAGGTGCCTGCTGATCTAATCATCTCTCTATAGCTAGAGATAGTAAGAAGCGGTTAGCCATGAAGTTTCCGTTTTGACTCCCTGAGGTTGTTAAGTTAAATGGTGTCAGCAATGGGTAGTTACAGTGCTCTCCCTCTATCCACTCTTACCAGATGTAGCTGTGAGCACACCTTGGGGCTCCCCACTTGCCAGGATCACCTAGGGGAAACCATGCTCCTTGTACAAGAGTGCTCAATGGAGGCAACTTTCAAAACATAGAGCCAGAAAGAGAGGACGCCCCCAGGACTATCCTGGAAGCAAGGAGAAACTCAACTATAGCCATGTGGTTGGGAAGGATGTTTTATCAGCCAAGTCATTACTGACACTACAAATGATGTCCAGTGGGAGGCCATTCCTAATGCTGGTCATAAGGTTTGGACATTGGCTAGGTGATGGAATGGATACAGCGATGTGTCTGGAATTAAATATGCTCTCAGACACTAGCTATATGACCCAGGGCAAGTCGCTTCACTGATGTCTGCCTCAGTTTCCTCATCTGCAAAATGGAAATCATTATAGTACTCAGGGCTATTGGAAGGATACAGTGAGGTAATATCTATAAATCACTGTGCAAACCTTAACACACTATATAAATGCTAATCAACACGGCAGATCTCTATTTGGAAAAGGAAACACAAAAACTGAATCAATAAAACAAATCATTCAGAATCAGATCATTCGATGTGATGTGTTTCACACTCGAGGAAACTATGAACCTCCTCCCTCACAGCATTGTTTTGCTGGCCCCATGTTCCATCTGGGTGAGTCTGAAGGGTTTTCTGGATCCTGCCCATTCAGGTTTAAAACAAGGGAGTAAAGGGAATGTCCCCATCTCCAGCATCAGAAATCCTCCCCATCCTCAAAACCAGCAGTTTTATGCCTAACAAGTTTTCAGTTTTCTTTCTCTCCAACTCCACTGAAAGTGCAATACATATACATTAATCTAAATTAGCAATTTACACAAAGGGACAGCTGCCACAGCTTCCTCTAAAAGAGGAAACTCTCATCTCCCTGCAAGGAAGGGCCTATCAAGGATAACGTATTATTGGGTTTAATGGAGGGGTGTGCTGGAGTCAACTCACATAGGCTTACCAAAGCCCAGTGTTAAATTTTCATTGTGAGAATTCACAGGTTGGAAATCAGCAGCGGATACAAATCACGGCTTGATTTATTGTTTGGTTGATTGTCCAGACTTTTAAAAGTGTCAGTAATGCATATTAAACTTAAAGGTTTGTATGCACACATTGTCCCCCCTGGAGAGCATGGCTGTTAAACACTGACCAGCGCACCGGGTACTGCTTTATAAACATCGCTTGAGCTCAGCAGGAATACTGTGGAACGCTCAGGAATGATACCATCACCAAACTAACGAGAATCGGAATAATTACAACGATGGATGGTAACTGGCACTTAGATAACGCTTTAAGGTTCGCAAAGTGCCTTATAATCATTATCTCATTCGAACTTCACCACCCTCCAGGCTTAATGCCTAGCGCAGGGGTGGGAAGCCTGTGGTTTTGAGGTCGCTGGTTCCCTGCCCCTGGCCCAGTGACTCCCTTTCTCAGCATCCCCAGAGTATGGACAGGCTCTCTTGGGTTCTCTAAAGTCAAACAGAGCTAGAACCCCTCCCACTCCTAGCCTTCAATTAGATTTAAAAATAATGGGAAATATTTAACAAAAGAAATGAAAATACAATAAAACCTAGATAATAAATATTACATTTAAAAGCCAAGTCAATATACTGCCCACAGGGACCCTCTAGTGTAGATTAGTGACATACACACCCCCCTCGCTGCTTTATAGAACCTACACATTCTAGGTAGCCTGTTGCTAAGTGAAGGCAAAGAGCTCCTGACAAAATACGTTCTAGATTCACAGGAATGGGGAACCTGTGGCCTTAAGGTCGCAGGTTCCCCACCCTTGTGAACCATTAGCAAGTGTGCTACTCTCTTTACTTATCCTAAGACTAGTTAAGGCACTCATTTCTCCTCACCTAGTGTGTGTTTGTCCTTCGTTGCCGAAGACCATGCCGTCAGAGAAATGATGACATGACTTACACTGGACTTTGTTTTGAGTGAGGGAGGGCTGTGCAGGTCACCAGCCTCTCTTCTCCTCCAGAGTCATCTGGATCCAGTGACCAGATATTCATCACGATGACTGGAGATGACCCAGGATGAGGCAACTGGGGTTAAGTGACTTGCCCAAGGTCACACCACCAGTGAGAGTTAAATGTCTGAAGTGAGATTTGAACTCAGGTCCTCCTGACTCCTGTACTGGTATTCTATCCACTGTACCACCTAGCTGCCCCCTCCTCACCTAGACCACTTCAGGAGACTAACTAGTTTCCTCGCCTCCAGGCCCTGCCTGCTCAAGACTTCCTGTACATCCCAATCTTTATGGCTCATCACTCCACACTGCTCAGAGGCCTTTGATGACTCCCTGGTGCATAATGGATAAAGTTTAAACCATTTCACAGCATAAAAGAAAAGAATACACAATCTGAATTCAGAAAACCTAGGTTCAAATCTTGGCTTGGCCATGAACTTGTTCTGTGACTCTGGAAGTTACTTAATGCTTTTGGATTTTTATCCATCTGTAAAACAAAGGTGCTGGATTTAACTGCTTCTAAGGCCCCAAATTCCATAATCCCATTTAACCTGGGATCCCCATTCAAGGCTTTCCTATCCAGGTCTCCAATCAACTCCCTTAAACATAACCCTCCATTTCACTGATTGGACTATAGGGGCTGCTCCTTCAGCACAACCTGCATTTTCATTTGCTTGTGCCATTGTCTTTACCCAGAATGCCACTTCCCTCCCACCTCTGCCTAATGTATCCTATCCAGCCTTTTAAGACTCAGCTCAAATCCTACCCCTTCCATCAAGTCTTCCTTGATCCCTGCTTCCCATCACAAGTAGGAGGTATGATCTCTCTTTCCTACAAATGCCCATAGGGCCTTGTTCCTCTCAAGATCTTATCACACATTTGGTCTTCCATTAAAGTTACCTATGTGCCCTAACCCTAATCCTAACCCAATTCTTTTATCCCAACCCTTATCCTCTCCAAGGACTAGTCGTATCTCCCATGCATCTTCACTGTACCCTATACATGGTAGCTACACAGAAAGCATCTGTTGAGTTACACTGAAAGCACCTGAACCTGGAATAACATAGCCAACACTGGGTTCTAACAGGTGTCCGGCTCAGGTCCAAACAGGTCCAACATGGCAGCTGTCTCTAAAGCTCACACCTGCTGCAAAATGAATACACTGGGTCCTTGTTGTCCTGACAGCTTTCCCAAGAAGCTTTTGTCTAGTAACTTCCCTGAAGAAAGACCCTTTGAAATGGGCAAAGACCTGCCTTCCAAGCATTATCCAGTGATCCAGGGGCCAAACATACCCGGGCATTTGACACTGAACATAGAGTTTAAGCATAGGGATAATAATGGGTATTCTGGCAAAGTTATATCATCTAGAATATACCAGTCATGTGCACACTATTCATGCCTCTAAAATGCTCCTGCCCCTACGAATTCAGACAGTGAAACACCCAAGTTTTCTATTGATTCATCAGTGGCAGCATAAACACCAACAATGGAGAGCCTTTCCTGCCAACTTGCTCCTGGTCAAGCAGCATGGGGCAGTGGAAGGATTAGGGAATTATGGCCTGCCATTTACTAGCTCAGTGACCTTCGGAATGTCACAAACTCTGGGCCTCAATTTCATCCTCTATAAAATGCAGGGGTTGGACTAGATGACTTCGCAGGTCCTTTTCAACTCCAGATCTATGATCCTATGATCCCTGAGAGATAGCAAGGTAGGAGTGGTGAGCAAAAGGCCTCTGGCTGGGGCTCTGGTGTCCTAATGGAAGGGGAGAAGGGGAAGAGGCAGCTAACCCAGGATGATATCCAACAAACCATCCATATAGAGAATCCAAGTGTACTACAGACAGAGCTATGGGAGGACATGGGGAACAAGGACAAAGAATCAGTAAGGATCATAGAAAGAGGTCTCTCTGGATGCCCCTGCAATTATGCTGATGATGGTTGGTTCTACCATGGCAAGAAATAGTTAAATGACAGTTCCCATAGGTCACTGAAACAGAAGGTCTAATTGAGCACGTAGGACTGTCAGCAGAGAAAGGGGTTAACAATCTTATCTTCGGCCACCAGAAGAAATTCCAAGTAAAACCCACAGTCTGCAGATTTCCTGCTTTCTAACCCAATGGCCTATTTTTTTTAAACCACTTTTTCTTTACAATGGCACTGACAGCCTTTTCCTCATTAAAGGCGGGTTTCCTGCTTTCTGATTTGTGACATTTCATTTATAGCTTTTTTTCCACCAAAAAAGACGAGAAAGGTGGGGTCAATGAGGGTGGGGTTGGAGAAGAACAATATTTCAGATGCCCTGTTTGATGTGGGGGTGGTGGATAAGGGTGAAGAATTCTTGGAGAAGTCCTTTTTGCATCTTATATTTGAGAATATTGGGTTTTCATTTATCCAGAATCATAGATTTATGGCCCTCACCCATCATCTAGGTCAGAGGTGCCAAACATGTTGCTCCCACAACATTTCTGAATAACATGTCTGGAACATGATTAAAATGTAACTGGGAAATATTGATCAAAATAAACAAAAATACAATATAACATAGATAATGTTTATAGGTGATTTTCTAGGTAAATAGGCAGCTCCACAGGGATGGTTTCCATATCTATTTGAGTCTGACATCATTGATCTAGACCAATATCCTCATTTTGTAGATAAGCAATGTGTAGATTAGAAACATTTAATGACCTACCCAAGATCACACAGCAAATTTATGACACAGTGAGGGCTAAATGTCCTTTCTGGTTCTAAACTGATTTATGTGGGTGTGATCTTATATGTATAAACCCAAGTCTCCTGACTTACTAAGTCTTGAGCCCTTCCCACCCCACCACACTTGCCCCTCACCAGTATGGCAACAACAATTGGACATTCTAAGACCTTAAGGAGTTTTTCTTTAAGGAGTGAAATAATTCTCTTTTCTGGCAAATAATGAAATCTGTTCTCAATGTACAAATGTCCAAAATACTGAAATCAGTGTTACCTTGAGTCTCAGGGTCTACTGGAAGACATATCTCACAATGGTCCAATACCCCCTATTTAAAAAGATGAGGAAATAGATTATAATTTTCTGTTTCTACCACGAATCTCTCACTCCATTTACATGAAGAGGGTCATTTTGAAGAAAAATGACAAAACATTTTCTGGTCTCTAATTGGGTAAGAGATTCTCCCTTCCTAAAGTAGCAAACTCTAAGGAGTATGTCTTTGTTGAGAGGTTCATATGAAACCTATTAAGCTCACGTTTCAAACAACATAAATACAGGTAGCAGCTGTCTCTAAAAACCCAAGGCATCGTGGTCACCGATTGGGGAATGGCTAAGCAAACTGTCGTCCACGAATGTAAAGAAATATTAATGTGTTCTTATTAAGAAAGGACAAAAAAAAGACTTATGTGAATTGGAGCAAAGCAACGTAAACAGAATCAGGAAAACAACGTATATAACCACAAAACAATCAAAACTGAATGCCCTGTTGTTATGATGACCAAGTTTGGCCCCAGAAAAAGGTCTGAGAAGATCCCTCGCCTTGTGTCTTTGGGGAGATGGGCAACTTTGGGTGCAGAGCACTGAATATAATGCCAGATGTTTTTCAATATATTGATTAAGTTTGCTAAACTCATTCCTCCTCTTTTTTTATTCTTATGACAGTTTGCTCTGCGGGAGACGGTTTTGAGAGGAATAGCAAAAATATAAGTGATATATAAACAAGATACCAATTTATTAATTAAAATAAGATATCAATGTAAATGTATTTTAAAAAGAAAGATGCCCAGTATCTGATGCCCTTTTTTTTCTAATCTATCCCTACCCACTACCTCATATTTCCCCTTCTCCAAACAGGAGCCCTCTCTTGTAACAGATATGCAAGTCATGAAAAATAAAAACCCATTGACCATGTCAGAGAATGTCTATCTCAGTCCGTACTTCTAGTTCAGGAGTTCCTGAACTTAGTGGTGCACCAGACCCCTTTAGCAGTCTAGTGAAGCTTATGGAAGCTTTTTCAGGATAAAATACATATAATTACAAAAGGAACTAATTACAATGAAATACAGTATATATTATATATAACTATGTAATATCTGGACTATACAAGTATGCTATGTTTACATATAAATATATATTAAATATTTTATGTATATATACATATATAAATACATGCATGTGTATATGTAAACATATACATACATACACACACATACATATACGTATATACACACACATAACACACACACACACACATATAAAGTTCTTGGATCTCGAGTTAAGAACCCCTGTTGTAGTCCATCACCCCTCTGTATTATGAAATGCTTTTGTTTGTTGATGATTTGGTTCACAATTAAAAAGAAAATGTGGGGAAAGAAAAGGAAAGATGCACAATACAGATAGGAACTAGGAAGGAAAGCTTCCATCTGGTGGAGGGAGAAGTGGCATTTTAGCCGGGCCTTAAAGAATGGAGAGGATTTCAGTAAAGGGTCTACTACTCTGTCTGTCAAGATTCCCAGAAGGAGAATGGTGGCAGCACCTTGGCACTAAGCCCGCTGGCTGAAGGCAGACGCACCAGGTCACATTCAAGCAGGCAGGCATTCTGGCCAACTGTAGCCAAGCGCAGAGCAAAGGAGGCTCATGGAGACAGCTCCCAGTAACTCAGCTTTTTAGTATTCTGCCTCCTTGATAGAGAATGTATCTTTTAAAAACAAAAACAAACAAACAAACAAACAAAACAGAGGTGACTCTACTTCCCAGTACTGCAGGCTTTTATTATTCTAAAATTCTACTATTCTAAAAATATTTACTTTATCTTAAAATATCTACTTTTTTCAGCAGCAAATACTGTACGCTTTAAAAAAAAAACCAAAGCAAACTCTACCCCTCTCCCGAAAAAAAAGAGAAATTCTGTTCCCAAGTTCAGATTTATGAAAATGTGAGAGACTCTGTGCCCACAAACACCAATCCAGCAGACAAAATCACATGAAACTCTTTATCCCACTATCTCTGCTTTGCTTGGTGTCCTTGGACAAGCTGTTCAGCCTCAGTATCTCAGTTTTTTTATCTACAAAATGGGGCTGAACAGTTAGTCTCATTATGGAGATGTTGTGCCTAAAATCTAATAAAAATCCCAGTCAGAGGGCTCGGAGAATGGAAGTGCTTTTCTTATAAGGAGTCCTGATTCCCTAATCCCTTACCTTGGAACTGGCAGAGAAACACCTGCAAAAAACAAAATTAATGCAAAACCTAAAACAACAAACAAACAAAAACCAGAAAGCAAGTCTCAGGAAACATATTGCTGTGTGGTGGGAGACGTTTAAAAAAGTACCTTTGAAGGGGCTGGGAGTGATGAGCACGATGATGATGGCTAACATTTATATGTGCCAGGGACTGTGCTAAGCACTTTACAATGACTATCTCATTTGATCCTCACAATGACCCTGGGATTATTCTCATTTCATAGATGAGGAAACTGAGGCAAAGAGAGGTTAAATGACTTGCCCAGAATTGCACAGCTAATAAGTGTCTGAGACTGGATTACCTTTTCAAAAGGTCGATCATCCAAATGATCCAACTGCATGCGACATTACAAGTGGGTTCCCCTAAGCCCTCCTCAGGTCCCAAAAGGAAGGAGAGGAACTCCAGGTGCTCTCTCTGGGAGCAGTCAAGGGAGTAACTTTGAATCTGGATTTCCAAGGGGCCACACCTTTCACTTCCCTGACTCTTGAGCATCTGTTCCCTGAGAAGAGTTAATAGTAACGAATAGTAACTGACTAATTTTAAACCCTGTGATTACTGGGGCTGATTTATGCTGTCTCTTCCCTTAACAATGAAGGCCGCGGTGAATCACGAGTGCAGTAATTGCCAAGTCCCGTTTTAGCTCTGCCACGTTGACGCGGGGCTCTTTATGCTCCAACGCCTCTCTCTGCCATACCATGGAGGTAAGTTGATAATGAAGTAGGTCTCACTGTTTCATATCATAATATTATGATACTCCATGTCAGATCCCGGCAAGCTTTGTGAGCCATGAGCTATCTATTAACTAAATCCTTTAGGAAGATGAATGATTGAAGCAGCTTTATTATCCCAAGTTTCACTATCTTCGGGATTTTTTTTTAACACCTACTCAGAAGTTAAAAAAAATTTTTTAAAGGCCTTTCATTTCACAGCCCAAAACGATTTGCTCAAATCGTAACCCCATGACGAATGGAACGGTGAGTGGATAAGGCATTGGACACGGAGTCAAGTGTGATCTGGGACAAGTCACTAAACCTCTCTGTTCCTCAGCTTCCTCATTTGTAAAAGGAGAGGCTTGAGCTCAATGAACTCCAAAGCCCCTTCAATCTGATTCAAAGAGATTATTCAGTATAGTTTCCCTCTGCAGTCATTCTTACTTATCTGTATTGACCAAAGTAGAATATGAAGCAGCATCTGGAAAATCAAGGCAATACAGATAGCCCGTCTACAGAACTTCATCTCAAAACCATGTTCTTTTTCACCAATCATTTTTTCTCCCCTCTCGCTCTATAACATTTGGATAATTTCTTACGCTGTCTGAGAGAAAAGCCATTGAGTCCTGGCTTCTTATTAACATCTACACATAAACATAGCAACCAATCTGGGTAGCCCTCTTGCCACTGGACCAAAGGTTCCCAAACTTATTTGGCCTACCAGCCCTTTTCAAAAAAAATTACTTAGAGGCCCCCCTGGAAATTTACTTTCTTTAACCCATTCATGGTTCTTTTTAAAATCTGCATAATTTCAAAAACTATATATATATATTTTAAAAGACATCTTAAGTTTATTAATTTATTGTAAATTTGTGGGTTTTTTCCTGCTTTGAAATTTTGATGATACAATATTGTATCACATGACCATATAGTATCGTACTGTAAATAAGTCATTACACACCCATATAAATGCTGATACATGATGGACTTCCCAACAATGTGCAACATGCTGGCCTGCCAACACTTCCTTGTTAAGACCTGTCAGCGGACTAGACTGCTGAGTGGGTATAACTTTCACTGTGTGTTTGTTTGGAAAATAATGTAATCACTACAACTTTAACTCTGTTACATAACAGATGAAACATGTACCAACAGTTTTTCAAAATTCTCTTCTCTTCTTTCTTTATGCTTCCAACATGTCCTTAATTTTATTCAATGCCTCCCAATTGCACCAGAGGCTACTATGCCCCCCCCCGGGTTGTTCTAGCACCTGCAGAGGGCAGTATAGACCACTTTAGGAACCTATACATTAGACAGTTGCAGAAGCAGCAGCTGTCACTCAACTAGGTCTTATATCAAAGGGTAGTAATAACACCCAGCCTGAGCCTAGTGTATGGGTATATCCCCAAGTCTCCAGATGAAAATGCTGTGTCTCGCCTCAATTTTCCTTAGAGTCCTTTGTCTGGATCTCTCCACTGCAGACCATCTCAGTCAACTATGAATCAGATTCGTTTATGCACAGGTCATTTTTTGTGGTTTGTTGGAATACTAGGGTCCTTGAAGGCAGGGATAGAAATAGGTTTCTTTTTTCATCTCTGGGCTGTCAGTATCCAGCCTGGTGTGTGTCAACACAGAGGAATCATTTAGAACATGCTGGTGGACATCAGAAATTTCAGTGGGTCTTATACCAAAACCTTCAGCCTCACTAGAAAACATCCTTGGCTAAAATACATTAGCAACATAGTTTCTTGAGGAGCCATGACTCCTTTTATGAAAATGATTAAAAATATATTAAAATGTTATCACATTTGTGAAGTAATATTAAAAAGGCAAACCTTGCCCCCAAAGAAGAGTACTTAGTCCTCCTCTTTTTTGCTGAGGTGGGGGACTATGACTATGGCAAATGGCATATGTCAGAATTTTTCATTGACATGGTTAGTTTTGCTGATCTTTTTTCCTTCTTTCTATTCTTTTTTGCACAGAATAGCATTCTTAGAAGGATGCACTGAGAAAGGTAGATGAAGTAAAAATATATATATATGTACACATATATATAAAACTAAAAAAACCAGTTGTTCTCACTAATGAATTTTTTTTTGTTAAGACACAGACATAAGGGTAGTGATTCTATTTATCCAAGGTTCTTTTTTTCAACCTTCCTTCATGCCTTCACTCTGTTCAGGCTCAGTCTCTACTAGAGCCATAACTTGGGTAGGGTGACTGGGGTTTTGTCCCAGGAAACCACCATTTAGAAGGTGCTGACAGTTTTTTGAGTCCTTCATCAAGTTTGTAAGAAAATTTAGTTAAAATAGGGAGCAACAAGATGTTATGTGTTTACTCTCTCCTTCTTACAGCTATTGCCACAACACAGGTGTTTTCTTCCTAAGACTCACTGACAGGGAGCTGCCTTGCTGTGTTCTAGGGTCTCTGACTGCAAGGGACCAATTTCTATTTCCTCTACCACTGCTACCAACATTATCTAAATTTGTTTTAAAAAGCTTACTTGAGAGTGCTTTTCATTATTCTTGCCTCAGTCGTGACTCTTATCTCGGGCAGAAATTGATAGCGATAGCTCTGGTCCCTATAATGAAAAGTCCCTTGTCCTCTCTCTGTCCCTTGTCTCCCTGTCTTTGCTTCTTCTTAGCACTAGAAGAAGCTGTCAGAGCTGGGCATGTCCCAGGCTGGCTTTGGTTGTAAGTCTGAAATTCATCATAACTCCTCAGTTATAATGTGAATGTTATGAGCATCAATTCCCCTTATCCTCCTCCAAAATTGCTAATTGCTTCCCTTTGCTCTGAGAAAATACTCCCCCCCAAATCCCTCACTGACTCTAAAGCAAGAAAGAAAAGTCTTGGGGTAGAAGGAAGAGACATGATCCCTTGTCATCAAATGCTTGAAGGACTGACATGTAAAAAAGACTTGTTCTACATGTCTCCAGAGAGCAGTACTAGAACCCATGTGGGGGAGCTACAGGACAGAGGTTCTCAATTTTGACAGGAGAAAAACACCCAGAGATCAGTGCTGCCCAAAGCTGGAATGGGATGCTTCAATGAGGAGTGAGCTCCCTGTCACTGGAAATCTTTGAGAGGAAGTCCGTACAATCTATTAATGGTGATGTCATTTGTGCTGAGGCAGGGGCAAAACCAGATGCTCTCTGACATATATATATGACGTTCTAGTTTTGAGATTCTATAATTCTCAAATGGCCTGATTTAAATGGAATGATTTAACTATTGCAATATCCACACTCCCTTTTAAACCTCCTGCACAAAACCATTCTTGCCCACAGTGATGCAGTGCCCCTGGTGAAATGTGGCCAGAGAGACTTGGCAGTGTGATGCCTTAGACATTCTTCTTTGGTATTGGGTAGACTAAGCCTCAGGCAGCTAGGTGGAGCAAGGATAGAGTGCTGGGCCTGGAGTAAGGAAAATGAGTCTTCCTGAGTTCAAATCTGGCTTCAGACACTTACTAACTGTGTGACCCTGGGCAAGTCACCTCATTCTGCTTGCCTCAGTTTCCTCATATGTAGAATGAACTAGAGAAGGAAATGGCAAACCACTCTAGTATCTTTGCCAAGAAAACCTCAAATGAGGTCACAAAGAGATAGATACAACTGAAACAATGGAACACCAAAAAAATTAAGCTTCAGCCAATCCCAAGTTCCTGTGTCTTACAGAAGGCAAATATTGAAGGGCATTAAAACTTTTCTTTGACCTTGGAAACGGGATCATTATTGGCCCAATGGACTGCCAGCTCGCAACCAACAGCAGCTCAGTTGTGTGAAAGAGATAGCTGAATCCTTCAGATTAAATAAGAAGGGACTTGAACATTTGCCCAGAAGTTAACTGAACCAAAATTGCCCTTTTTTCCCCCTTTTCCTCTAAGCCTGACTCCTAAAGACACAAAATAATGAAATCCTTTGGCAAATAAATTTGTCCTCCCCAATAGTTCTGCAGGTTGGGATTCCAGTTGGGGAAAAAGATCTGAAATTTTAAGTTTCTTCTCTCACCACTTCTGACTTGCCCAAAAACAAGAGTCAGGTTTGCAGTTGAAAAAAGAGTCAGGATAAACAGCAGCACCATTAAGAGCTATTGGAGTAAATGAAGACACTGGATCATGAGAAGCAAGTTGCCTTTCTTTCATTCAGAAGATTCTTACAACAGCGGTAGCAGCAAGGAGACCCCTTAAATAATAAAATCAATGTAGAGTTAGTTCACAAATGCTGTGAGGGGATGGGGGCCTTTGAAGAACTTTGTAATGCCCTGGGGTGAAGGATTTAGGATGCCACACTTGGATTAGTATCGCTGGATATTTCTATAAGAGGCTTTGAGTCAAGAGTCTTCACATAGGAGGTTTGCAACATGAGTACGGTGCAGAGGAAAGAACTCGGAGTGTATTTAAGTTGAGAGATGAGCCACGTCAGTGGGAAAACAGGGTCACTCCAAGAAAGCTGGGGGTGCCGAGCCAGTGAAAAGCCTCACTGGAGCCACAGGAAAATAGGCACTTTAATGCACTATTGGTAGAGCAGTGAACTGGTCCAGCTATGCTGGCATGAGATTTGGAACCATGCCCTCAAAATCATTGAACAGTGACTCGGCAATATTGCTACTAGGCCTATAACCCCAAATGGAGCAACGTGTGTGCAGTATTTCTGGCAGTCCATTTGGTAGTAGCAAAGAACTGAAAGGGAAGGGGAATTAACCAATCATACCCAGAATCTCAACATTCTATTTGATTCCCCTTCTTGGTCATCACCCAAAAGGGGAATCAAGAGACCTGAGATTTTAGTCCCAGCTCGACTACTAATTAGCTGGGTTACCTTGAGTGAAGCCCTGCCTTACGCCAAGTCTCACTCTTCTCATCCCTAAAATTGTTCCCATGCTGGAACGGATTTTCACAGGCTTCAGAATATCCATCCTACTTAGCCCACAGTGTCATGGTGAAGATCAAATGTCGTAGTGAATTGTGATCAATGCAATTACCACCCACCGTTTCCCAGGACTAATGATGAAGCCCAACTGTTGGCAAAGAGGGGAGAAGCAGAGGTGTAGAAGGAAACATGGGATTTCAGACATGGCTAATGTATCAGCTTATTGTGCTTGACTGTGCCACATGTGGCCTTCAGGTCCTTGGGTGCAGCCTTTTGACTGAGTCCAAGTTTTACAGAACAGATCCTTTTAAGAGGAAGTCTAGATTCAGTCAAAGGGCCACACTTGAGGACTTGGAGGGCCACATGTGGCCTTGAGGCTGCAGGTTCCCCACCCCTAGTATAGACTATGTCTCAAAGTTCCTCACTGGTGGAAATTGATTACTCTATGCTCTAAATCTGCTTTGAGGGGGAGAAGCGTTAAGTAGTCAATCTCCACCAACAAGGAGAGTCTTTGCTATAAGGGAGAACTTTTTGAGGGAGGAAGAAGAAGATGATTTATGAATAGGGAGTGAACAAGGAGAGACAGTGATGCAAAAAAAGTCAATGAATCATAAACACAAAAAACACTAAAGAGAGCAGAAGTTCCAAAGGAGACAGAGACAAGCAGGGCATTGCTAGTACTATCATGTTAAATTTAGCATACACTTTTAAAATCAGCTGTATATAACTACCATTTACATATAGTGCCTTAAATCTGCTAACTACTTTAACATGTTATTTCATTTGATCCTTACATCAATCATGTGACAAAAGTACTCTTATACCCATTTTACAGATGAAAACTGAGGCTCAAAGATGTTAATTAACTTGTTCAGGTTCATACAGCTATTAAGTATCTGTGGAAGGATTTGAACTCAGGTCCTGACTCTAAATCCAACACAATCACCCTCTTGTCCTGTTCTTTATATATGGAAAGATTCTCTTTTTGTGTGTTAAGTTCATAATAATTTTTTAAGTGACAGAACTTTTAAAGAACATTACAAACCTCAAAGCATAGCCACTGTCATTCCTTCCTATTAGAAAGTAACCCGCTTATCTTCAGGAACTGAGGATCCTAGGATTCAGAGCAAGAAGGATTCTTAGAAACAATCTAATCTCATTTCCAAATTTTACAGCTGAGGGAACAGGAGCAGAGAGGTGAAATAATTTGCCCAAGGTCATATAGAGTCAGGATTAGTTTTTCTGACTCCAAAAACAGTGTTCCTGCCACTATACCACGAAGTCTCTGTATAACAATGCATGGCCTCTGTCCGTCTGTCTGTCTGTCTATCTGCCTGTCTGTCTGTCTCTCCTCCTTTCCTCTTCTTCCCCCTCTCTCTTCCTTCTTTCTCCCCCATCTATATATGTATGTAAGTATGTATACATGTGTAGATAGATAGATACATACTGTCATCCCCAGGACCAAGCACAGGGTCCTGCCCATAGGAGGCACTTAATACTTATTGAATTCAGTTTAATTGAACCATAGAATGTCAGAGCCAGAAGGAACCATAGTGATGAGAGTCAAATTTTTTTTATTGAATTTTATTTTATTTTAAAAGGAATTATTAATAGGTTTTGTTTAATTACATCATAGTCGGTTTTTAGCCATTCCTCCTGTATTGAACTCTCCTGACAGTATATGCAACATTACATACCCATAGCCCCTTACCTCTTTACCAAAAGGAGGGAGATTCATTTTAATATCTGTTCTCCAAAATCAAGACTAGTCATTCAGTTCTTCAGAGTTAAGATTTTTCCTTGCTCCCTTTACTTGACTGTGCATCAATTCAAGTAAGCCCTACATTTCTCTGAATTCTTCATATTTGCTATTTCATAAAGTGCAATACTATCCCTTTTTACACCCATATGCTACAATTTCAGCTCCCTTATTTAACAAAAAAACAACAAGAAATAGCAGAAATGTGATTAGAACCCAGGTCTCGAACCTCCCAGCCTTGCCCTCTCTGTCTACTGAAATGAGTTGCTTCAGTTAGAAGCAATCAGTTACCTAATGGATACACACAATGCCACATAATCCAAAGTGCAGCAAGTATCAGCTCTAATGAGATTCTGGTCATATAGATGGTCAACCTGGATTAGCCAAAATCAACAATTTTCTTTTGCCCTTGATGATAAGACCTAGAAAAGAAGTATTCCTCCCCACAACCTTGAGAGCAAAGACTGTCTTTTGCCACCTTTTTCCCTCAAGCAATTAGCATGAAGCAGCTGGGTGGCATAGTGATAGAGCCCTGGGTTTGGAATCAGAAAGACTCATCTTTATGAGTTCATATCTGGCCTCAGACACTTACAAGCTGTGTGACCCTGGACAAGTCACTTAACCCTGTCTGCCTCAGTTTCCTCATCTGTAAAAATGAAATGGAGAAAGAATGGCAAACCACTCCAGCATCTTTGCCAAGAAAACCCCAAATGGGGTCCCAAAGACTCAGACACAACCAACAACTGCAGAACAACAAGACACTAGGCACAGTGCCCCTCACATAGTAGGCCCTCTAAAAAAAGACTAGTGGATTTGCTCTTTTTTTTGTTTCTTCTTTCTCATGGTTCTTCCCATTGGTTCTGTTTCTTCTTTACAACATAACTAATGTGAAAATATATTTAATGTGAATGTATATGTAGAAACTATATGAGATTGCATGCCATCTTGGGGAGAGGGGAGGGAGAGGGAGAAAATTTAGAACTCAAAATCTTATAGAAGTGAATACTGAGAACTAAAAATAAATTATTTAAAAAAAAAATACTAGTTAACCATAACCTCAAACTGCATACCTCTTCTTCTGAGTCTGTGTCAACATAAGCAGAGCAAAGCTTAACACTGAGCTATTAGTTATTGGTGAATTCAGTCAGTGTAGACAACCAATCAGAATACTCAGACCAAAGAGCCTTTTTTCTTTCTTCAAAGGCAGAGAACTGAATTATTCAGCTCTATCACCTGATTCCCTTTCTCCCCAACCCCCCACTTCATTCCTTTGCCACTGATACATTTTTATCAATGTTCTGGACACATTCCCAGCGCTCTGCCTGCAAATCTAAATCTAGATTGTACAGCCATCCTTGAGCTAGTATGTTTTTCTTTCTCTTGCTTTAAAAAAAGAGCAATTTCTCCTTCTCTTTCCCTCCCCCTCCTTCCCCCTCCCCCCTTCATCTCTCTCTCTCTCTGTTTCTCTGTCTCTCTCTCTGTCTCTCTCTGTCTCTCTCTGTCTCTGTCTCTGTCTGTCTGTCTCTGTCTCTCTGTCTCTGTCTCTCTGTCTCTCTCTCCCTCTCTCTCTCTCTCTCTCTCTCTCTCTCTCTCTCTCTCTCTCTCTCTCTCTCTCTCTCTCCTCTGCTCCTTTCCACTTTCCATATCTGTGGACTGAGGATGGTCATTCCTGCACTGACTCCCCCCTCCCACCCCAGTCATTGTAAACATCACACAAGGTCCCAGGTATAAAGACCTTTAGAGCTTTGTGATGGCCAAGGGGGACATGCCTGGCAGGGACTCACCCTCACCTCTCCCCTAGCTCCTCAACTCTATTAAAATGTGTTATGACCATTCTGGATCCTGCTTTACCCACAAGTTTCTTCCTCTGTTGAGCAAAAATCAAGGAAAGAGTGTACCTAGTAAGTGTTCAAGGAGCACTTACCCCGTCAGAGCTAGAAACAACTTTGTAAAACAGGCCTTCCTGTCCTAGACGGGAGCTTCAGAGAGAGGTGAGCTGCCCAAGGTCACACAGTGAGAGCACTGAGGCCAGTGCCTGGATAGCCAGCGCTCCTCATTCCCAGGTTAGGTCTCTTTCTACTCAACCCAAAAGACTAGCAGATAGAGCTGATATGATTCAGATGAACTGACAGACTCAGATATTAGCTCAGAGAATTTCAGTTATAGTATTCTCCCCTTACACCAGTTTAATACTCTGGCTGCTCCTGAGTTTTTCACCCCCTTCTAGATACAACCTATGACCCACTAATATCAATTCTTTCATAGTCAAAATACTAGAAACCCAGGCATTTGCTGAACCAAACTTGCAGTTAAATCCTCAGTTCCAGGATTTTTAAATGACATGTTACAATGTGCCCAGTGGCCTCGGGAAAAACAGATCTAATGAGGAATACTTCCTCTCAAATCACAAAAAGGCAGGAGACCTAAGGGAGTGAATCCCCACCACAGCCACATGCCTGAGGTGGATACAGCAAGAGGCCTAACCATCCATCAGACCTAGCCCTTCTGCCCCAAGGCCTGCACTAGAGAATTTCACTATCTATTCTCAGGGCAGCCCCAGCTGTCCTCTCTCCCACTCCAGAGATAGCATCTGCTTTCTTGGGGTTCCATACTTCCCTGCTCCCCCCTACCCACTCATATTCTAATTCCACCAGTAACTTAGACTCTAGCACTGACTGAACCCAAATGTATACCAGGCATATGCCACATAACTTGCTCTTTATAATTAACTGGAATTGAAGGTATACAGGAATACCTAATGCTCCCCAAACCAATATGTGTGTGATCCATGTTTCCGTCTAATTCTGAAAGAGCACAGGAACTAGAGTCTGAGGTCCTGGGTTCAAAACCTGGCTGTACCTTTTACTAGCCATGTGAGTAATTGTAGTTAGCATGGCCAAGTCTCTTATCCTCTGTTTGTCTCAATTTTCCTCAGCTGCAGAATGAAAGATTATACAAGATGACGAACTCTGCTCCTAGGATCTTTATCTGTGAGCTCAGTAAGAGCAGAGATCATACATTTCCCAAACTCTGTACCTCCCTAGGCACAATTGGCTTGCACGCAGTAGGCACTTTAAAAATATGTGCCCAGTGGGTGAATGACTATACAAAGGGGGCGTGGGAGGGATTACTTCACCACTGTTTAAGTCTGGTACAGGGCCCATTAGCACTCAGTGGGTAGAGAAGGAAGCAATGATGAGCTATCTGCCGACTTATCAGGCGAGAACAGTAGCAGGGACGTGATTGACTGAGGAGGAGTTACCATGGTTTCAGTTTGTTCTGGAAAAGACCACTGCGATGACGTGGTGTTCCTACAGAAAGATGAGGATCTTGTACTGTTCACTGTTGTGCTAGTGCAACCAGGGAGAGCTTATGCAACACAGGCAGGATGCCTTTCTTACATTAATTACATGCATGCCAAACATGTACATGCAAAAGCATACGGAAGCCACCTTCTTTCACAACCCGGCCAGCTTTTCCATGAAGCCTTATCTAAGCTCCTCTTTGGTCTCCATACTAATCTCATTGGACATTTACTGCTCATTAACTGGAACCAGAAATTATTTAGAGTTATATATTTAATATAATATTTATTTACATATTAAATGCGATATTTATTATTAGATTATTTAATTAACATTTACATATTTGGTATAATATTTATTTAAACATTTAATATCATTTTTATTGTTAAATATATTTAATGTAATATTCACATATTTATCATATAATAAATATTTGCAAAATATATTAATATTAGTGATGTCATTAATTACGTGAGTTATGCATTATGTTACATATAACTATATTGTATTAGTGTACATTACTAATTACAATAATGAACAATGTGCTAATTTATTACATCATTTAATATTTACAACATATATTTATAATAATATTTATTATATATAATATATTTATAGGATATTTGTTGGAACTTCTTGTTCCCTTCAAGGCTCAGTTTAAGGGCCACCTCCTGCCTCCCCTGTAGCTGTTCCTTCTCTATAAAATGACTTTATGTTTATGTTGTATCATTTTGCCTTTACCTATCTGTGTATAGATTGTTTCTTCCAAAAGAATGTAAGTTCTCTGAAGGCAGGAATGTTTTGTTTTCGTTTTGTTCTTTAGTCATTGCCTCTCTGGGGCCAAGTACAATGTCTGGTCAATAGTAGGTGTTTAAAACATGTTAAATTGGTAGAAAAAATAAATGGAAAGGAAGTAGCTCCTGTGTGGAAAACACTGTTTGAGATAGAGAGGGGAGATACAGACATTGCAGGCAAGGATGCCTTTAGAAAAAAAGAACCAGGATTGATGGGTTAGAATTAAGTGCTGTCCTTCAAAGCCTTCCCCTTGGGAAACTCACTAACTCTAACTCTAGTGGCTATTGCTAACATCATATGTAGGTCCTCTCTGAGAACTGTGACACTCTGCAGCAAAACACAAAATTAGCCTCCCTGTTTCACAGTCACACCCCACTTTCCACCACATACATTACTTCCCGACATTCATCCAGTCAATAACCACCTTGCTCTGCAGACTCAGCTGTGAAAGACTTTGGGTCATTTTCTAAAAAGCCAATCTACTCACAAACCCCTTCCACTGAGGAGCTTCCAGAGAAGAGCAAGTAGAGGTTAGGAGGCTATTCCCCAAGGAAGCCAAGCTTATTAGACAAGGACTGCCACCCTGGTCACTGGGTAAAAGAGGTTTTCTTTCTCAGTGAATGGTACTTATATGCTCACTCTCTTTGATGTGTGTCTATCACATACTTGGTAATCACACCAGTCTGCAAATGCAACGCACAAGACCTTCCTCCCACTTCCAACCATGCTGTCCCCAGCTCCATCTTGATGGAATCCACTGGATGTTTAGACTCAGGTGAGCTCATGAGAGCTAGAAGGTACCAGAGGGATCATTTAGTCCAGGGGTGGGGAACCTGCGACCTCGAGAACAAATCCTTTTATTAATGGGATCTGTTCTGTGAAGTTTGGATTCAGTCAAAGTGCTACACTTGAGGACCTAGAGAGCCACATGTGGCCTCAAGGCTGCAAGTTTCCCACCCTTGATTTAGTCCAATCTCCTCATTTTACAGATGAAGAAACTGAAGGTCACAAAGGGTAAGTGATTTATCTAAGGTCATACAGTAAGAAGTAGAACCAGAATCTGAACCTGTGTTTTTAGACTCTAAATCCATTTAGAAGAAGTGACGCACTAGGAAACTTTGCCCACTGGAAGACTAGCATGATGAAAGACCTAAAGAGAGAATCTAGGTGTCATTTCAACCCTGACTGGGACAGTTCTAGTGCTTTCCTGTCTAAGGTAACCTCCCTACTACTCTGCTTCTATCTTGTATGTACCAATTTATGTACATGCTGTCATCACTTAAGGAAGACTGCAACTTCCTTAAAGACAGATTTGTTTCTGCATTTTTCCTGCATCCACAACACATGGCAGATAGTAAGTGATTAATAAATGCTTGCTGGTTGATTTATTGAAAATACAATCAAATCAGCAGGAACAAATCAGCAGGAATCCAGCTAGCAACCGCTGGACGACCCTGGGCAGGACATTTAAGCTTCTATGTGCCCCAGTTGTTGTTAATGTTTTTCATCTATCCAATGGGAATGATCATTTCTGCTTATTCACACAGGTTTGCTATGAAGTAACTAGAATGTATGTGAAAGCATTTTTAAAAAATTAAGCTCTCTCTCCAAACACAAGGTGTTATTATCATGGCCCTCATCCCATCTTATGCATCTCCTTTCTGTCTGTGTTCTGAATCATCCCTTACGTGCCATCTCCTCTCGCTCCCAAGGTGCACAGTATTCTCTCCCTGACAAAGTACCCTACATTCTCACAGTCTCCTCTGCCAGGGGCTAGTGGCAGATCGCATGTTTATTGGTATTGGAGGCTGGGGTGCTAAGCTGTGATTCTAGGCTTACATAACACCACCCTGTGTTTGTACAAAAGCAATTGGTGCTCATACAGGGGAGCCAAGAAAGGGAGGGGAGCCAAGAAAGGGAGTGAGGCCCTGCAAATAAACACCAACAGCGTCAGTTTATGGAGGAACCCAGGGCAGTGATAATGAGAGAGGGGAAGGAACCAAAACAGTGATAAACATGGTGACACAGGTTTGTACTAATTCCCCTCCTCCCCACCTCCATCCCCCTGTACCCATCAACAAAACAAAACAAAACGAAAAAACCACAACGTGACAAAATGTAAACGATGCCACTGTGGTCTAGGTCCTCCTCTGAGTTCCTCTCCCCTCCTGGCCCTGTTTTTAAACTTCTGGACTACAAAACCGTGCCTCAACCAGTTTCTCGTCCTAGAAATTCCTTCCATGTATCATCCTACCACCCCAATGCCTATTTGCCATAGAATATTCCTCTGCAAGACCCACCCTGCCTTTTTTCCCCATTAGTGAATTTCTTTTTGAGCCTCCATTTTGTTTTTTTTCTTTTCTTTTTAATTTATGGAATAAAACAAGCATTTCCATAACATAGTACAATAAAAAGATGACTGCACACAAAACTGCAAATCTACCATGTACAACTTGCCGTTCTTTTAAAATATACAACAAAATTATCATGTAAATTTATTTGTTTTCCTTCCTTCCCTTCCTTCCACCCTAGAGATGGCTACCATTAGACACAAACATAGAGAGATAGATAAATATATAAAACTCTTCTATACATATTTCTATTTATCAGTTCTTTCTCTGGATGCAGAGAGTATCTTTCTTCATGTGTCCTTTATAATTAATTTGGGTATGTGTGATAGACAAAATAACTTATTCCCTAAAGCTGTTCTTAAAACAATATTGCTGTTACTGTATACAGTGCTTGGTGCTTCTCACTGGCATCTTCACTGTTTTGGGTAAGTCTTTCCATGATTTCCTAAAATCATCGAGCTCAACATCTCATGTAGCAGTGTAGTATTCTGTCAAAATCATATACCACAGCCTGTTCAGCCATTCCCCAAATGATGGGCATCCCTGCAATTTCTAATTCTTTGCTACCACAAAGAAGGTTGCTACAAATATTTTAGAACATATATTCTACTTTGTGAAGAGTCCCGGGCTAGCCAGCCTTCATTTCCCTTCCAGTCCAGTGGGGTTCCTAACCTTGCAGATTTTGCTTGAAGCCCTCTAGTGACAGAGAACTCTCTATTCTAAGGTAACTCCTCCGCTTTGGGATATCTCTTAATTCTTAGATTTTAGCTTAATGTAAGGAAAACTTCCTGTCCCTCTGCAATTGCTACTCATTGAGTCTATTTCTTCCTCTGAGTCAACATAGGATGGATGAATCTAATCTTTCTTGTACATGAAAGTCCTTCAAGTACTGGAGGACAGATAGCATGTCTCCCCTACCCCCACTCCAGTCTTCTCTTCTCCAAGCTAAACACCGCAATTCCTTCAATCCACTTTCATATGGCATAGTTTCTAGTTTTTTCTTAATCTTAGTGGCCTTCCTCTGGTTACTTCATCTTGAAAATGTCCTTCCTAAAATATGGCACCCAGAACTGACTACTATATACTCTCTATATGATCTAACCAAGGGATGAATACACTAGAATTATATCTCCCATGTTCCCACCCCTAAGTCTCTTTCAACAAGGCCAAAGATTAAATTTGGGTTTTTTTTGGTTGCCAAGTTTGTTACCTGATTATGCTGTTGAGTCAGTTGAAGGTTGAGAAATCTACAGATTTTAACCCTTTTCCATCTTGTACTTTTAAAATTGATTTATTAGGTTGCCCATTATTCCAGGCGCTCAAAAACTGAATGTTGACTATGGCATCCAACGTGTCTGTCATCATTCCCAGATCTGTATTGTCCGAAAATTTTATACATCTGAGCTCTGTATCGTCATAAAATTAAAATGTTGACCAGTATTGAGCCAAGGAAAAATCATAGAGGCATTCCACTAGAGAGTTTCCTGAAAACTAATGCTGACCCACTAATGACTTCTATTCAGCCCAACTAGGTGGAGTGGTAGATAGAGTGGGTCAGAAAGATTCATCTTCCTGAGCTCAAATCTGGTCTCAGACACTTACAAGCTATGTGACCCTAGGCAAGCCTCAGTTTCCTTATCTGTTAAATGAACTGGAGAAGGAAATGGCAAACCATTCCAGTATCTTTGCCAAAAGAACCCCAAATGCGGTCATGGAAAGCTGGACAGATCTTAAAAATGACTGAACAACAACAAATTTAGCTCTAGTCATTCAACTGATGTCAAATCCACCTAACTATACTGTCATCTAGCCCACATATCTCTTTCGTGTCCACTCTGCCTCTAGGCTCTGGATTCTTATCTGCAAAATGGAGAAGGTCCCTTTACCTGTTTCCTGTCATCACAGGGTTGCTGTGTGAGTCATTTATGCCAAAACTTCTTAAGGATTGTTGTTGGGCTGTGTCAGTTGTGTCTGACTCTCTGTGACCCCACTTGGGGTTTTCTTGGTAAAGGTACTACAATGATTTGCCATTTCCTTCTCCAGCTCATTTTACACATGAGGAAACTGAGGCAAATAGGGTTAAGTGACTTGCCCTGGGTCAAACAGCTAGGAAGCGTCTGAGGCTGAATTTGAACTCTAGGTTTCTTGAGTCCAGGCCCAGTGTTCTGCCCACTGAACCACCTAACTGCCTATTTATCCTAAAGATATTCAATGATAAAAATGGAAGGACAATGAACAGATAAAAAATGAAATATATCTGTCAAGATTGGCATAACAAACTATTTTTTCACTAATGACTGTAAAGACAGTAATCCTTGAGGTCAAGGCCCCAGTTTTTAGTCTTTCCCCTGCACTTGACAGATCACCTGGCACAGTGATAAATGTGCCTGATAAATGCCTGCTGACTGGCATTGGGACTCCATCATTAGAGTCTTCAATGTGGTACGTGAGGAAGTCAAAATCCCAACTACTAGCCCACAGGCTTATCTTCTGACTCTCTAAGATCTTTATGAGGGTATTCTACATGTCACAGGAACCCCAGATGGAGACATGGGAAGAGAATAGGCAGCTTTCACATCAATTAGGCTGATGATATGAGGCTCAAATGGCCAAACAGATTGAAGGTCTACTTTATGCAGAGCACTAAAGTGCTGCAGGATGTACAAAGTTCAGTTAAAAACATGGCTTCTGACTTCATTTTAATAGGAGATGAAACAGAAAAAAAAATTATAATGTACAATGTCAAATAATAAATACAGAGTTGAAGTTGGTGTCAGAGGTCCTGGGTTCAAATCCTCACTGCTACTCACTGCCTCTGGGATTTGGAGTAAGTTGTTTCAATTTACTGCATTCACTGGCTACGTGTCCTTATTTGTATAAGGGTTAGACTCTAGGGGCAGGGAACCTGTGTCCTTGAGGCCACATGTAATCTTCTAGGTTCTCAAGGGCAGCCCTTTGAATCCAAATTTCACAGAAAAATGATTTTTAAAAAACCAAAGATCTGTTCTGTAAAGTTTAGATTCAGTCAAAGGGCTGCACGTGAAGACCTAGAGGGATCTGTTCTATGAAGTTTGGATTTAGTCAAAGGGCCACACTTGAGGACAGAGAGGGCTACTTGTGGCCTCAAAGCCACAGGTTCCCCACCCCTGGACTAACCCAATGCTGTTAAACTCAAATAGAATCAGAAGCCACTGATAAGGATCCCTGTAGGTTGCACACTGACTTCATTTTAGAATGTAATATTATCTATGTTTTATTGTATTTTTAATTATTTTGTTAAATATTTTCCAATTACATTTTAATCTGGCAGGGCCTCACTTGACAGTGTTATGAGTTGAATTCATTTTTGATATCTCTGAGACAACTTCTAAGGTCCTTTCCAGGTTTAAATCTATAATCTTCTGGTCCAATGAGGGTAGCTAAGTGGCACAGTGAATGGAGTGCCAGGCCTGGAATCAGGAAGACCTGAATTCAAATCCAATCTCAGACACTTACAAACTGTCTGACCCTGGGCAAGTCATATACCCCTGTTTGCCTCAGTTTCCTCACCTGTACAATGAGGTGGAGAAGGAAATGGCAACCCACTCCAGTATCTTTGCCAAGAAAATCCCAAATGGGGTCAGAAAGAGTCAGACACAACTGAAACAACTGAAGAACAGCACAGTCCAGTGAGGCTCTTTCTTTCTACAGGCTGACTGGGTCACAACAAATTTCCAAATGGAACAAAAATGGTCTAAGTTTTAAAAACCTTCTACTAAAGCTCTCCTAGCAATACCGTAGAAGGGTACTCCTTCCTCATCTGGGGCTTCTAGAGTCAGAATTCAAAGATGTCAGTGAAGGAGATGAAAAAGTGAGCAGAGAGCAGTCCCCTCCCCATGGGCAAAAGACAAGCTGGTCTTTAAAGGTGGAGGGTTGGTCCTCTCTGTAACTGTCCTGAGTACAGTTCTCAGGTTACTAACACCGGCTTGGGAAGGCTAATGTTACCCACCTTCCTCCCCTCATCACCCAGAGGCCTCCGAGGATTAACTCTTGCTGCCCTGTGACCATCATGACAGCTATGTCTACTGCTGAATCCAACCAACCAATCAGCACTTACCAAGCTTTTACTATGTGCCAGGATCAGCGCTAAGCACTGAGGATATAGAGACAAAACTGAAATGGTCCCTGCCTTCAAGGACCTTACATTCTAATGAGAGAAACAGCTAATTCTGGATGAGCAGCAGTACCATGGGCTTTCCATGTGCACATGGACTGAATGAACAGTAAAGACTGGACAACATCCAGTCGGCACTTCTAGTGATGCAAAGCCACCATTTTTTTTATTAAAATACTTGTCACAGCAAGTTAAGCAATTTGTTTCTCTTAAAGGCACCCTCCGAGGCATCACTAAATGCCCCCACCATGCAGAGTCAGCCTCACGTATGGGCAGTGATGACTCGGAGACTCTGAAGTACTTTATTTCAAGCTTTACAAATTATACCCCTGACGATGAAGTGCCTCTTTCCCCCCTTTGTTGAGGTGGGGGGCTACAGCTGCAGACAATTACATATCCCGTCTGACAAGACTGTTGTATTGACTGTTTTTCCTAAACTTTTTTCTCTTTAAAAAAAACTGTTAAAAAGAACAGATAGCTGAGTGAGTAGGAGAAGAGGGAGGGATATATCCAGAAAGAGACATAAAAATAAAAGATCAATAAAATAAGATTTTCATAAAGTAATGACAACCGTAATAAAACTTGAACGCCCAACACATGAAGTTTCATTTCATGTGGCTTTTCTCCAGCTTTCTCAATGTCCAACTTACTGCATCCACAGTCCCCCAAACCATCCTGGCTTTCCCTGCTGAAATCTCCTATTACAAACTCTTCCTGAGCTGGCCGCTGCTGTGTCTCCCTGGGTCTGCTAGTGATTAACGGTAGCCTACCTTGTAAACACTGATTGCTGGCTGTTTCCCTCTCGGCAGGCCATCACATTGCTGTGGGCCAAGGAGCCATTTGTTTCTTCTCTCCGTCTCCTCTGGTCCCATTTTTAATCCTATTTCTCCGCTGTCTCAACATATCCCAACTTAGCACCTGCTGTTCCACGACCAGGTTGTTTTTGTCCTGCATTGGCACTTAATAAAGAAATAAACAGAGGCGATGCCTGCTCCAGCCTTGCAGCTTCTGTCCCATGGGGAGGGTGAGAGAGTTCACCAGCTAGGAGGGAATCCCAGGGAAGAATCCTCATGGCTGAGCCTTAGGCCCACAGCTTGAGACACACAGGGGGATGTGCTGGTAAATGTTTAACAACCAGCTTCCCCCTCAGAAAAAAAGTTGGAGCACATTACACTTTGAAATTTAATCCATATTATTAACATTTTCTTTACTGTTTTCCTAAGTCTAGCCAATCAACAAAACTATTCATCAAGCCATGATTTATAGTGTTTGCCGAGGTGTAAATGTTCACGCTGAAAATTTAACAATCTGGTTAGAGCTGGCTCCAGCACACCCCTTAATAGGCCAAATGCCTTTATAACTAATTAATGACTCTTGGGAAAACGTAACCAGAGTTAGGATGATTTGAATGGGTCTGCAGAACCCAATTTTTGGTTTAGTAGAACAGGCCACATCAACCCTCCCTTGAGTATCAACTACTCCCCTAATTATTTGCTGGTTGAATTAAGGTCTTCTACATTGATCTGGAAAGCCTCTCTGCTAGACCTGGCTTCCTGGATGAAATGTAAGCCCTGTAAAATTCAAACATGCTGGTGGAAACATGAACAATTTCTCCTACTAACAACCACAATCAATCCTCTCTGTTTAGACCATTAACTTTAGGAGTAGGGGTATAAGACAAAACACATTATACAAACCTGTCAATTATTCCTTCACCATAAAGAGTGACAAGATCTAAAAAGAGCTGGGCAAGGCTGTGTGCGGCTTTCTAGGCTTCTTAATCTTACCTCTAAATCCTAATTAACAATTGATAGATTATTAATTATTAATAAATCTCTATCAGCTCTCTTTCTTAGGTGTCTATTCTAGAAAATTATTCAGGAAAAGCTCATAACCCTCTAGAATGAATTCTGTCAGAAGTCTCTGCTTCAGTCCCAACTTACAGAACCATTCTGAACCAGAAGGGACTTTTGTCTAATCTTCTTATTGTACAGATGGGTAAAATGAGACAGAAAGAGAGTGTTGTTTGTAGACTGAATCTTGGTGCTAGAAGGGTCCTTTAAAATCATCAGGTCTAAACCCATTATCCTGCAGAAGAGAAAACTAAGGCCAAGGGCAGTAAGCAATGTGTCCAAGGTCATCCAGAGAGTTACTAGCCCAATCCTGGTTTGATGACTGCCACTAAAGGCCTCTAGAGGCAACTACATTGGGCTGGAATACCTGGAAATATTTTTCTCCCTACTTTAGACTCACAGAAGTTTAATAAATCTACCTTGAAGCTATTATCTGAAAACCCTACACTCCTCATCAAAAGACCTACTTTCCTGCTCATTGCCCACTCAAAAAAATAATTTTTATGAGAGTCTTAGTAGATACCCATGGCCAGGTCATCACCAGTTGGCTAGAGAAAGTCCTAAAAGTTTAATATATAATTAATCTATGATATACTATAAAATTTAATCTAGATTTAATATAACACAGTTTAATGCTTTATAATGTAATATATATTCTACTGTATTATTAATATATTAAAATAACTATAAAATAGCTATTTAACGTATTAAAACTTAAAGCTGTTCTAAGACTTTTGAGATACTCTATACCTGACAGTTTGAATGTGTACTGAGAGAACAGCAACGCCAACGATACTTGAGAATACTCTGGGTTTCATAAATGCTGGTCTGCAGAGCCTGGGGGCAGGGCAGTTATGTAGCACAGTGGATAGAGTGCCAAACCTGGAGTCAGGAAGACTCATCTTCCTGAATTCAAATCTGGCCTCAGACACTTACTAGCTGTGTGACCCTGTGCAAGTCACTTAACCCTGTTTGCCTCAGTTTCCTCATCTGTCAAAGGAACTGAAGAAAGAAATTGCAAACCACTCCAGTATCTTTGCCAAGAAATTCCCAAATGGGGTCAATGATTGGAGTGGGGGGAACGACACTCAACCCACTAGGGTAAAAGAGGAGTCAGGGAAATTTAGATGATTTTAACTACAAAATTCCTACACATATGTATTTTTTATTAGTTAGAGGAATTTAAGCACTTTCTATGTTCCTAGTAAGGTGCTAAAAACTGGGATTGCAAACAGAAGAGGACAAGCCTCAATTTCTCTATCTATAAAATGGTAATACTAATAACCACACTGACTGTATCATGTGGTAGTCATGAGGAAAGCCCTTTGTAAACTAGAGCTACTGCTTCAGCTGAAGGGTGAATTGATAAAATCTAGAGATGGGCGTTCTTAGGGTGAAAGAGCAAGTTCAAATCCCACCTCTGACGCTCAGTCCAAGGGCCACACCTGAGGACCTAGAAGGCCATGTGTCGCCTCAAGGCTGTAGGTTCAGAAGGCCATGTGTCGCCTCAAGGCTGTAGGTTCCTCACCCCTGGGAGGGACCCTGAGGCGCCATCCAGCTCTAAGCTAACCGTCTCACTGTACAGAGGAGTACTGCAGAGAATTGTTCACTGCACACACATAGTAAGCCCTTAAAACACTCCAGCTGATTGACTGATGAGGCTCAAGGAGGTCAACTGACTTGGTCGAAGTGGCAGAGCCTTAAAAGGGAGCCGGGAAACGGAATGTTCTGGTATGACCCAAAACCGAGAGTACAGACCACAGAGGCTACAGGAGTCCCTAGAGAGGTCTCCCCCATTGCTGTCCTAACCTCCTCTTAGGAAAAATGCCCATGATTACCGTTCTCAAAAGAAGAAATTTCTTAAAATGAAGCTTTTCCTCTAAAATCATCTTGACTCAGAATGATGATTTTATCTGCAAAGCAGCTGCTCCTAGAACAAAGCTTTCCAACTTTTCTTAAACAGAGAGATATAAAGTCGAGGAATCCAGTTAAATAAGGGCAAAGCGACCAGACCTCTGGGGCTGATTCAGGTCCTCCAGGTAAATGCCCTGAGCACTGGGGTTTGTTTGGGGCCTGAATTACTCAGAAAACCCTAAGAATCCTGGGTTTCCTTTAGGATGGACAGTCATGCTACCTTTCTGGCACGTGGAAACAAAACTCGGCTTCCCAGCAGACTTTCCTGGGGAGTTCACCAGAATGTTATATAGGGTTGAAAACTGTGTTACTTACTGTTGCTCATTATTAATAGGATGCAGCTTCCCTGCCATTCAGCTCCTACTCCCCCAGCAGGTCCACACAGTGGAAAGCAGGTACGACAGACCCTAAGATGGGTGTTGGGTCTGTCCCTTGGCACCAGCATAATAAAGGGTTTTATAGAACACACACACACACACACACACACACACACACACACACACACACACACACACACACACACACACACACACCAAATGTACACAAGTCATTCCTGTCTGTGTCTCTAGCTCACAAACTGCAGAATCAAACAGGGTACCAGCAGGCAACAGGACAAGAATGTTATGGAGGCAGGAAGCATTTGGGATTTGAAATCTGATCTGGCTTCATGTAACCCAGTAAGCATAGAGTGGAGCTGATAAGAAGGGTTTCTTCTTCAGCTCTGCTGTCTAGAGATACACAGAAAACAACCAAAATCCTTTAACGAGATGGAGGGAGGGGACAGAGGAACAAGGTGGAAAGAGCCAGAAGGCAGGAGGTTGGCAGCTCCATAACTAACTAGCTTCCCAACCTCTGGCAAGTCACTTAACCTCTGGCCCTGCAGGAATTAGAATGGTCTCGGGGAACAGATAATAAAATATATCTTCTTCCTCTTGCTGAAAGGCAGGGAACTCCCTGAGCAGAATGGCCCATGCAGGCACTGACAGACCCATTCACGAGCTGGTTCTTCTTGCTTAACTTTTTGTATTTTACAAGGTAGGGGGTTCAATTAGAGGGGGATGACCAGAGATTTATTTGGAAGTAACTACGATTAACAAAAAAACCCCAAAGGTATCAACAAAACTTGCTTTTTTTAATTTTTTAAAAGGATACTAGGAGATTTTAAGTTCTTTTCCCCCACTCAAAGAATGTGATTAGACTATGATTAGATGCAAATTTTCATGGACAACTGAGGTTACCAAATATAGCCTCTTTTTTCTTGGAACCACAGAAGTTTGTTCATACTGCATATGGCTTTTTCCATATTTCAAGTAATCCTATATTCATACCTCGCATTTAAAGATTTGCTAAAAAGTCCTGGAGATAATTTTAATGGACTCAAATCAAAATGAAACTTTTGAGAGTGCATTAAGTGAACAAGCAAATCCATTTAGTTGTGGATCTGTCGGTTTATCACTAGAGTAGGAGCTCTTAACCTGGAGACTTCAGAGAGATTTCAGGGGGTCTGCGGACTTGGATTGAGGAAAAAAATTCACATTTTAATTAACCTCTAACTGAGACTTAGAATTTCCTTCAACTTTTTTTCCTGGTACTCTAAGAAGCAGTCTAAAGTCTTCACCAGACTGCAAAGATACAAAAAAATTAAGAATTCCTTGGGTAGAGGACCTTCCAGTACAGAAACTCCTTCCATCGACACAGATGGGCACTTCATTTGTAGCTTGTATGACTTGCCCAAGGTCACTTGACCAGTAGGTGTCAGAGGCAGAATTCAAACTCAGGTCTTGGCTGGCCTTCTCCCCATCATGCTTCGTTGCCTCTCAAGAACATCCATACACTACACCATATATCAGATACACTAATGCATGTGTAGATATTACCCCTAAGATTCTGAATTAACTAACATTAAAAGCCCTTTTCTAATGCTTTACAGTAGCATAGAAGGTGACCCTGGGTTCTAAAAGGCTCTGCCAGTGAAGTATATGCTCTTGTCCATCCTGCTAAAATGGAAAAAGAATTGATGATACACTGTATGTCTGTTGTCTGAGGGCTAGGCTAGCTAAGTTCAAAGATGTATGTGAGAATGGAGGGGAGGTAGTGAAGGATTCCCTCCCTCTGGATATAGTGACCCTTGAAAATCACCTACCACATTATAGAAGGGCTATGATCTGTGTCAACAGAAGAAGAATCCATACTGATAAAATTCCAGACCCTTGAAATGTTGAAGTGATGACAACAAAATTACTTCTGACTTTAACCAGTATAACCCTGAAGGGCTGCTGTATTATAAGCAGGAAAAGTGAGGAGATCAGTGTCTGTGGAGCAGATAAATGACTGAGGATTAAAGTCCTGATCCTGTTCCAAACCTAGGGTGAATCACTGGCTAAAGCTGAGATGCCAGAACTGTGAAGGAAAAATGATTAAGTGTCCCATGGAGCCAATCAGAAACATGCAGCTCAACACTAGAATGGGAGGGAAACCAGAATCCTCTCCTTCCCTCTTTGGGATCCTAAGCCCTCTGAGCTCCTTCATTAGCTTCTGGAAAGGGCATGTCAACTTACTGTCCTGTGGATCTGACACTTGACAGACCAAAGCTTTCCTTGACTCTTTATGGGCTGCCTTCTCTATTAAAATATAAGCATTCTGAGGGCAGGGATTGTCTCTATTTTTACATTTGTAGACCTGACAACTCAGTGCCTGGCACATAGTCAATACTTTATAAATGCTTTTTTATTCATTCTTTGTCTTCATGGTGCCTTTCACTCAGTCCTCTATGAACACGCATCTCTAATGCCTCCTTATAATGTATACATCCTTAACGTAAATCCCTTACATTCGGTCAGGTGAAAAATCCTGTCGATTTTTCAAAATACAGGATCTTAGAATCATAGATTTAGGACTGAAAGGGACATCAAAAGTCATCCAGTTCAACCCCCTCATTTTACAAAGGGGAAACTAAGGCTCAAAGATGTGAAATGACTCACCCAAAATGACACAAGAGGTAGAAGAAGACAAACCAGAATGTCTCAAGTCCATCCCTTACTCCCTCCTTCCCCACCACTCCTAAGGCTTCCAACCTAGTTTAGGTCTTCTTACCTCCTGCCTTGACTAAAACAGCATTCCCTAATTCCTACTTCTCTACTTCTAGATGCAAGATTAATTATCTTTATTCTGTGGGATCATAGAGTTAGAGCTGAAAGGAACTTCAGAGGTCATCAAATCCAACCCCTTAATTTTAGAAATGAGGAAACTGAGGTCTAAAGAGATTCAAATGAATGGCCCAAGGTCAATGAGGTGTAACAGTGGTGGAATTTGAATCTATGTTCTCCAACACCAGCCAGGTTCCACTGGATCATGAGAATTCTCTGAAGAAGTAAGTTCTAAAGGTACCAAAGCTCTTGCTAAGGAAGCTTGGGTTTAAAAAGAATACAAAAGATGGAGTCGAGGATATGTAACAGGATACAAAAGGAAGGCATCATCCTTCAGGAATGCCAGGAATGCTGAAACCTCTCCACCAGCTCAGGCTGGCTATGAATGCTATGAACAACAAAGGCTCTGGGTTTTTTCTTTAAGTCGTATATCAGGATGAGAGGAATAGGAAAGAAAAGATGGCTAGGTCCTTGGCTTGAAGGAGATGTGATGGTGAGAACAGACTACAAGGTAGAAGGCAAAACCAATCAAACAATAAACATTTATTAAGTACCTACTGTGTGCCAGGCAATGTGATAAGCTACTTTTTGTTCAGCCAATGAGAAGAATCTTCAACAGATAGGACAGAAGAGAAAAAGTTTATGGGGAATCAGATTCAAGATAAATTGGAAAGAAGAACTAATCTACTTGCAATGAGTACAAACTCCTAGTCTCACGTGATCCCAGGACATAACAAAAACCTGTGGATGTGACTTCTGGGAGGTTATTGGTAATAACTGAGGAACTATGGCCAAAGAGAGCAGGGTCAAAGGACTGGATATGCAACCACTCCTGATTCCCCCCCTCTAAAATGCAAAGAAGGCAGATTCTTCAATCTGGTGATCAGCAACTTGACATTGAATAGTAGTAGGTGGGAATAGTAGAATGATTAAAGATGTTTTTCTTTACCCCCTGAGAAAAAGGGAAGCAGGGTTCACTATAAGCCAGAATGAATTTATTATGAACAAATTAGGCCAACCTAACTTTATTTCCTCTATTGACAGGATTACTGGTCTAATAGATTAAGGGAATATCATGGATATTTTTTCAAAAAATTCCTTCATGATATTGAGATGCAGAGGGGTGGCCCAGATGACAGGTCAATTCTGAGCTGGTTGAACTACCAAACTCAAAGCCTAGTGGTTACGTTAATATATGCTTGTTGAATGATTGTCTGGTTACTTGATTGATGTGAAAGGACTTTTAGGGATTTGTCTCAGGGATCTGTCCTTGGACCAAACTCAAAGCCTAGTGGTTACGTTAATATATGCTTGTTGAATGACTGGTTACTTGATTGATGTGAAAGGACTTTTAGGGATTTGTCTCAGGGATCTGTCCTTGGTCCTGTCTTAGTCAACATTTTTATCAATGACTTGGATGAAGGTGCACCTCAGCAATTCTTAATGCAGAGTTGGAAACTACTATGAGTTTTTAAAAGTATTTTGATAACTGTATACCATAATAACTTGTTTCCTTTATTTTTATTTTCATTTATACATTTTAAAAACATCATTGTGAGAATCAGCTTCTCCAGATTGACAAAGGGGTCTCTGACACCTCAAAAAAAAGTTATAAATTCCTGACCTAGACAGATCACAGGATCATAAATCTAAAAGTGTAAGGGACCTCAGAGGTCATCTAATCCAAAACACTCATTTTATGTTTCAGGAAACTGAGTCCCAGGCAGGTTAAATGACTTGTGAGAGGTTACATAGGTAAGTATGCATCAGGGATGTTTATGGAAGATTGCTAATATGTTAGATCAAGGGTGTAAAAATTGGAGTCTGCAAGCTACAAGTGGCTGCAAAATATTCTTGGGACCAGATTAATTTGTAATTGGGAAATGTTTAATGAAATAAATAAAATACAATACAACACAGATCATGTTAATTTGTGGTTTTCTAAATCAATATGCAGGCAGTTTGAATTTGATGCCACTGTTCTGGATGAAAGATTCAGGGTCCCAAAAAATCTGACCCAAAAAGAATGAATTAAATTTAAGAATAATATGAATTTTAATAAGGAAATTTACTAAAGATAACTATAAAAGTCTTTCTAACTCCTGGCCAGGCACTCTATTCCACTATGACACCTAAGTTACCTCTAAAATAACTGTTCAGAATCTGGAGTCCATGAACTTGCTTTTAAGAAATCTTTTAATAGTGGTATTTAAATATAAGTGGTTTTTGTTGTAATCCTATGTATTTTATTTTATGCATTTAAAAAAAGACTGTCCAATGGGCCCACCACTCAGAAAACATTATGAGAAAGAAGATACTCAAAGGCACACTTTCTGAGTAGCACTGATAAAAATGTAATATGGTTTGGGGCTGTGCATTTGGAGGGGCCTGAGGTCTGAAGTTAAAGGTATGGGGATCTTACATAGGGATCTGTGTTCAAATTCCTGCTCTCCCACTTACCTGAGCATAATTTGGGGCAAGTCACTTAATGTCTCTTGGCCTCAGTTTTCTCTTCAGTGAAATGAGGGGAGTTGACCCAGAGTAGAAGTGTCAAACATGCGGCCACAACCCACAACACTCCTGAGTGCAGCCCTTACCAGATTAAAATGTAAAAACTGGGAAATACTTAACAAAATAAATAAAAATACAATAAAACCTATGTAGTATTACATTTTAAAATGAAGTCATTATGTGGCCCAGCGGGATACGTATGTATAAAATAGTGGTCTCTATTTCTATTTGAGTTTGAAACCACAGAACTGGAGGATGTCTAAGGTCTCTTCAAGGGGTATGTCTATGAAGCTAGGGTCCATTCTCCATGCTGATGGACAGACCAGGAAACAGAACAGCAGCTAGTGGGAGCCCCTGGTTTTTTGAAGGTCCTCCTGCTCAAAGGTGAACCTATTTCTTCGCTCTGCTCTAATTTCCTCTCTGACTCTGAGTTTCCATTCGTGACCTTTGCAAAACTAATCTCTAATATAAAAGGTACTGTGTGCTCAGAGAGGGCTCCTAAGCCAGATCTGGACTCTACAATCTAGATTTCTGTTTGTACAGGGCATGCTTTGGAAAGCTCAGTCAACTTGGAGTGTTGTCTAAGGAATGAAATGTTTCACCTTTGGTTAATCACAACTAATTCACTTTTTATTACTAACTTCCTATCTCCTATTTGCCATCTGATTGAAGGTGTTACCAAAGGCATTTAAATTGCATCAAACTTCCTCGGAATTGCAAACACCATCCCATTTTTTTTATTGATAGACACATTACCATACACATATTTCCCTGCTTGGTACTTCCAGGTCTTCATGCAATCTCAATGCAGCAAATTCAGCAAGATGAATGTATGATTCAAAAGTCAAATTACAAAGTAATTCACCATTGTCTAATCAATCTGGAGATGGAAAAAAAGGGGCACCACCAACAACAAAGAAAACCTTGACTACTAAAGCCCAGCAGTGAGCCCAGTCAAAGGGAAGAGAGACCATTTACGCTCCTCATTCTTTTAGCCCAACAGATAAAGCCAATGGATATCCATACAGCTAGCTCCAATGCCAGAGACATGCAGTGGCCTAGTCGTCAGTTTTCTGCTTAACAGAAAGCTAAGGAACATATCCTTTTCTAGGCCAAACCTTGTTGTTTTAAAGGTCTCCATTCACTTTCCTACCTGCAGTACACAAAATCTAATGACCATGACTGAAACGTTCTTGCTTCAGTAAAGATCTTGGAGAAACTTGGGGTTACTATTCTCAACATCAGTTTTCACTAGTCATGACAGACAACAGAAATGTTTGGGAGTTTGGATTGAGTTTTAACTATCCAGAAGCAGCCCTAGAACTTTTTTAAATTAAAGTTTAATTGATGTTGGCTTTTTAGATCACATTTAACTACTTCATGATTCAGTATCAAAGACCTCCATGAAAAAGGACTGCTTTACCATCCTCATCCAAATGTCCATCTTACCCATGAGCCTTACATGAAGTGAATAAACACCATCTGTTAACCTCAGAGTCTGATGCAGAAAGTGTAACTTTGCCTAACAGGAACCATTATATTCTCATGGATTCTTTTCTTTGATAGATACACATGCAGTGCCACCTACATTGCCAAATACTGAAGTGGAACAGAGATGGGAGGAATGGGTGGCACCTTGGATGACAGAGGCAAAATTTCAAAGATCCTGACAGAGGATTTGGCCAAATCAAATATGACAAAATTAAACAGAGATCAACATAAAGTTTTCTATTTGGGTTCAAAAATTCAAGTACATAATGAAAGAGCTACAATAATTTATATGAAAAGGATTGGGGCAGGGAGTGGTGGGGGGAGGTGATTGGTGGTATACAAGATCAGTATTGAATCAATTACAACCAAGAAAATGTATATGACCTTTGGCTGAATTAAGGAAAATATAGCATCTAGGAATGGTGAGCTCTTTGAGGGCAAGAGCTATCTTTTGTCTTTTTTTGTATCCCCAGTATTTACCATAGTACCAAGCACATAGTAGATGCTACAAAAGGTTCCGGACTGATTGAAAACTGAAATATGGAGGTGATATATTCAGCCTCAGTCAGGCCACATCTAGAGAATCAGGTTTAGTTCTGTGTGGCCCATTTTAGGAAAGACACTGATAAGCTAAAGAGTGCTCCGATGACAGTAACCAGAATAGTAAAGGGCCTTACGTTCACATCACATGAATATCAGGCCATTTAGCCTGGCGAAGAGAATTCTTGAGGAGTACAGGGAGCTGTCTTCAAAGTAGCTGAAAGTCTGTTACTGGGAAAGGAATTAGCCTGGGTCGGCTTGGTCCCAGGGCACAACTAGGGACCATCAGCAAAAATTACAAAGACGTAAACACAGGCTGGACATAAGGAATAAATTTGTAGAGAGAAGAGTATTCCAAAACAGGACAGAGTTCCTTCTCACTACGGCTCTTAGCAGAATGATCAATTGTCAGGGATGTGACAGCAGGAACCTTCTTTCATGCAGAAAGTGGAGCTGAATTGCCTCTCAAGTCCTTTCCAATTCTGAAAAAGAGTTCATCTGAGCCACAAACTTTCCACTTTTCCTCTTTCTTCTCCTAATTGCACATCGTCTTCATTAGCATCATCCTCATCACCATCACCACCAACACTACAATAATAGCTAACATTTACGTAGTACTTTTAGGTTTGCAAAGCACTGTGAAGTGTTATCATTATTTCTATTTCACAGAAGAAACAGAAGTATTACTTTTATTACTTAATCTATCTGGGAGGCATGGTGAGCTCCTCTGTAGGAATACATGTCTTCAGGACCACCTTTGTACCTTAGTGCAGTGCCTATCAAATCATAAGTGCTTCATAAACGTTTATCAAGTTAAACTGGGGGGACAAAAAGAAGCTGCTCCTCTCCCGGGCTAGGAGTCACGCTGGGATTGTTTCTCCTGTGTGAGTTTGTGGAGTGAGATCTAGAGTTCATAGACCATGGCAAATGTTTAAGACAGTATTTATGAAGAAAGAATGTGAGGAAAAGGAAGAAGGAAGGAAAGAAGAAAGCGAAAGAAAAGAAAAAAGAAAGAAAAGTGAAAGGAAAGAAAGGAAGAAGAAAAAGAAAAGGAAAAAGGAAGGAAAGAGAAAAGAATGAAAGGAAAGGATGAAGGAAAGAAGAAAAGGAAGAAGGAAAGAAAAAAGAAATAGATAAAAGAATGAAGAAAGGAAGAAAAAGAGAAAGGAAGGAGAAAAGAGAAAGAAAAGAGAGAAAGAAGGAAGGAAGACAGCTCCTGCTTCTGCTCTAGTGGACGTCATCCTCCAGGCTTTAGGCAGATAGAAGAAGGGAGCTTTACAAAATGAAGGGAGGACTATCAGAGGTAATCCTGTCTTCAGAAGCCAATCCAAGAAAATCCAGATTTACAAAAGGGAACAATAAGGAAATAGTTATTCACTTGACAAATTTTTTTAACTTAGAAAAAGCTTCACACTCTAGTCTCTTTAAAGAGTAAGCTCAGCAAGGATATTTGAAAATGCAGTTTGATTTATAGAATGGGAATTTACACACGACTTTGTAGACGCCTCTATAACGTGTAAAAGGGACAGCCCTGCTTTTATTACTGCCTCTTCACTTTTTTGCTCCCCATTAAATTTTAGCTATCCACTTAAACTGGTGAGCTGACTTCAGCTACAGCAGAAATCTAAGTTCCCATAATTTTCAAAGAATCAAACAACTCCCTCTGGGATCTCACTTTATGATGCATTTTGTCCCTTCATTCCTCCCAGTGCAGGAGGCTACCACTGTCGAGTGCTGGGGAATTAATCACCAAATTTTCATGAAGTGTGTCCTCTGACCAGAGTCCCACACTGGACACTCTGGACGGAATACAGAAGTGATATAAGATCAGATCCCTCTGGGAGATTCCAGTCTTATTAGTGAGACAAGATTCATCAGAGAAGCAAACACAGATAGAAATGCAGAACTAAACATGGAGCGGTATGGTGTGGAGTAAAGATCTTTGGATTGAGAGTCAAGAAAGATTTGAGTTCAAATCCCACCTGCATGATGAAGGGGATGGCTTCAGAAAAACCTGGGAAGACTTATATGAACTGACAGAAAGCAAAGTAAGTAGAGCCAGAACACTACACAGTAACAGCTTTTTGCAATGGTGGTCAACTATGAAAGACTTAGCTACTCTGATCAATACAATGATCCAAGATAATTCCAAAGGACTCATGGTGAAAAATACTATCCACCTCCCGAGAGAGAACTAATGAACTCTGAGTGTAGATTGAAGCACATTTTTTCACATTATTTTCTTACTATTTCCCCCCACAACATGGCTAATGTGATAGTATGTTTTGCATGACTTATTTCTTCCCTTCTAAATGGGGAGATGGGGAGCAGGGACAGAGGAAGGAAGAGAATTTGGAACTAAAAATAAAAATTGACCAAAAAACTCACCTGCAAAACATTATTACTACCTATTTGACAACCAGCAAGTCATTTAAACTCTGAGCCTCAGTTTCCTAATCTGTAAAATAGGGATGATAATAATTGCTAATAATAGACTACATTTATATAGGGTCTACTATATGTCAGACACTGTGCCTTACAAGTATTATCTCATTTGATCCTCATAGCAACCCTGGGAGGTGGAGATTATTGTGATCTCACTTTACAGTTGAGAAAACTGAGACAAATAGAGGTTAAGTGACTAGCCCAAGGTCACAAAGTAAGTGTCTGAGGCTGGATTTAAATTCATGTCTTCCTGATTTCAGTCCTACCACTCTATCCATGCACCATCGGCTGTTTTAACAGTAATCCCACAGGATGATTGAGATGATCAGATGAGAATGTTCGCAAAGCATTTTACAATTCTTAAAGTACTATTTAATTATCAGTTGCTATTACGGCTTTTAAGACTTTTAACTGGAAAACTCTGGGATTCAAGAAGAAAAAACAAATCAGATTAAAATCAACTACTAGACTGAATGCTACAGACTTACAGTGCTATTAGGCTGAAAGATTTCTCAGGGTATGGAAAGAACGTTAAATGCTAAGACTGAGAACCTGCATTTGAATTCCAGCCTGCCACATGTGACCTTGGATAAGTGACTTTCCCTTTGAGCCTCAGTTTTCTCATCTGTAAAATGGGACTGATAGTTATAATATCTGCCTCTTGGAGTAGTTGCTATGAGGGAAGTGTGTCCCCACCCCCCAACTTGGAAAGACATTCCAAGAAGGGGAAGGTTCTGGCTCTAACACTTACAGTTCCTGGATAATTTTAATGAGTCCTTCAATATCTGATTTAAGAAACTACAGAGAACATGCTCCCTTTTCTATCACAACCAGCCCGTTCCTCAAAGTGAAACATGTTTGATTACCTTCATAACCTGTATATATAACTGGTTAGAAAGCCTCAGTCACACACCTCCACTCAGATTACATGCTGAGAATAAATTTACAAGCTACCCACTGCCCAAAAGACAGCCCCTCCTAACTAATTTGCCATCTTGATGAAGAAACATAAAGTCTCCTAATCCTGGCTTCTGATATTTAGAGGGGAAGTGACCTTGGGCAAGTCATTTAACTTCTCTGACAAGTCAGTTTCCTCACCTGTAAAATTCAAAATTAGACTTGATGGCCTCAAAGAGCCTTTCTGGTTCTAAAGCTAAAGAAATGTAAACATGCTGCTGATCCTAGCGTTTACTCACAGTCTCACACTTATGGTCTAATAAGAAAAAAATTGGTCTTAGATGCAAGGTTCACCGGCATCCGGGTACTTTGGTCTCATATCAGTAAATTTCTTTTCCCCCATATTCGCCAAATCATGTCACCATTTTCCTCATCTGTGAAATGACAAATTCACATTAGAATAAGGTCCCTTCTTCCCCTAGATTGACACCCTACATGTGACTTTCTGCTGGGATAGTCTGAGGAGCCAACTGGCTCATCTAACAAATGAGGAAATGGGGCCCAGAGAGGTTAACCAACTTCCCCAAGTTCACACAGTAAACAAGTGACAGAAGGGCACTGAGACCCAAATCCACCACCTCCAAAGTCAATGGTCTTTCCATTCAGGGCTGTCTAACCATGAGTCAGCAAGTGTCTCCAGAATTCAGCCTGGAAAAGTTTTCTGCTCTTCTATTTTCACTGCTTACGAGCAGTGAGGTTTGTCAGTGATTCCTCAGAACAATGTCCCTTAACACTTCCTACTTTGTAAACAATCATTTCAGTATGCGCAGATAAGATAATGGAGCAGCAGCGGAAGCCCTATCTCACTCTGTGTCAAACCCCAGACCAGCGAGAATCAGTGTCTTTGCTGAACGTACAGAAAGTGACAATCAGTTCCCACGGTTCTGGCAAGTCAGATTTTACTGTGGTCATCAAGGCAATCTGATTACTGTTTGGGGGAAGGATAGAGGAGCACAATGTTCTTCCCCTACTGCCTCCCCCAACCCTGCTCCCCATCCCCCATCCCAGCAGAAAGGGAGAGTTTGACACTTCCATTTAAAAACTCAGATCTGAACACATTCCTTTTCCCAGTACCTGGCAATGATGAGATACCCCAACAAATGTTCCCGATTGACTGACTGATTCAAGGTTCCAAAAATTAGTGGTACACTGGAAAGACCGTGGGATTTGGAAGGAGAGGCAGAGGAGCTCCGTTCAAAATCTGCCTCTGAACAGAAACACCTACATTTTTTATAAGAGCAGCTCAGGTAGAACATCAGGCCGGAAGTCAGGAAGACCTGAGTTCAGATCTGACTGTGTGACCCTAGGCAAGTCATTTAACCCTATTTGCCTCAATTTCTTCATCTCGAAAATGAGCTGGAGAAGGAAATGGCAAACCACTCCAGTATCTTTGCTAAGAAAACCCCAAATGGGGTCATGAAGAGTTGGATACAACTGAAACATCTAGGAAAGAAGGAAGGAAAGAAGGAAGGAAGGAAGGAAGGAAGGAAGGAAGGAAGGAAGGAAGGAAGGAAGGAAGGAAGGAAGGAAGGAAGGAAAGATGGAAGGAAGGAAGGAAATAAGCATGCTATGCGCCAAAGACTGTGCTAAGTGCTTTACGTGATCCCATTTGATCCTCACAACAACCCTGGGAGGTAGGTGCTATTACTATGACCATTTTACAGCTGAGGAAACTATTAGGCAAACATAAGTTAAGTGACTTGACCAGGGTCACACAGCTAGTAAACATCTGGGGCCAAATTTGAACTCAGGTCTTCCTGATTCTAGACCCAGTATTCTATCCACTGTCCCACCTAGCTAGATTATAAACCCCTTTGGGAACAGGGTCTATTACTAATTTGTATAAATCTACATATGTTCAGGTTGTCTCCCCTAGCTAGATTAAAAATTCTTTGAGGACAGACACTCTTTTCCTTGTCTTTATACTGCCAGTACCTACCTGTGTGACCTCAAAGTTAGTTACTTCACCTCCTTGGCCATCTGTAAGAAGAAGCGGATGTCCTAAACCTCCGATGTAACTTCCATCTCTAGATCTATGATCCCTGAATGTTGTAATATGAATTTGAACCTCATGGCTCTGCCACTTCACCCTTGAGTGACCCTTGGCCAAATCATTTAACTGATCTAGGCCTTCTACTTCCTCGTCTGTAAAATGGGAGTTGGACCACATGCTCTTTAAAACTCTAAATCCATGATCTTGTCATCCTATGAATTACTTTGACGTTGATTTTTTACTTAATTTTAATTTAAAAACTTTTTTAAACCTTGTCTGTTATAGAAATGAATTTAGTTTTGTTGTTTTTTTAAATGGATTTAGCTATCTTAGAAGTTCTTTACATCAGGGTCTTTTCTTTTTATTATTCCATCCTAGATTTTCCTTCTGTTCTCTTCCATTTTCAAGGAAACTTCCCTGTTGAGTCAGCCTAGAGAGTTCTTGTTTTTCTTAGAGGACTCTCTCTTATATCAAATCCTTTTTAATAAAAGGTCCTTGACCACATTGGTCACCCTCTCCTACAGAACAGAAGGACAGCAGGGTGGTACAGTAGAAAAAGAGTGCTGGGCCTGGAGTCAGAAAGATCTAAATTCAAATTTGACCTCAGATACTTACTAGCTACATGACTATGAGCAAACCACTGAACCTCTCCATGCCTAAGTTTACATAATTGTAAAATGAGGATAATAATAGCACCTACCTCTCAGGGTTGTTGTAAGGATTAAGCGGCTTAATATTTATAAATTGCTTAGCAAAATGCCTGACACATACTAGGTCCTTAAGAAAGGTGCTTCCTTCTTTCCTTTCTCCCTCTCTTCCTTCTTCCTTTCCTTCCCTTCATTCCCCAGATTTGTACTCTCCAGCTTGTCCTTCCCAAAGTGCAGGGTCCAGATCTAAATAAAACAGATACAGATATGGCCTGACCAGGAAAGGAGAGAGCAGCACTATCACTGTCTCATTTAATGCAGCCAATAATAGCCCTAGCCTTTCTGGCTCTTGTCAAACACTGCTGACTCCTTTTGAGCTGCCAGGCCACTAAAGTATCTTACATCAATATTGTAATTATGAATTTTAAATCAAACAGAATTGTTGTAGGGAAAAAGTGCTTTGTAAACCTTACAAATGTGAGTTATCATGGTAGAAAATTTATTCATTACAGACATCATCCTTAATAAAAAATCATTCAATTTCCTAAAACAGGAGTTTTCTCAAAGACCATTTCCCTGTATTCCCTTCTCATCTTTGCTTCTTAGAATCCCTTCTTTCCTTAAAGGCTCAGCTCAGATTCTAGTTCCTACCTGAGGTCTTTCCTGATCCCCTGCTTCTAGTACTTTCCTCCCCTTCCTTCCTAAAAATAACCCTTTTGTTTGTACCTCTCAGTGTATCTGCTGTCTCCTCCAATAGAACAGAAGCTCTTAAAGGCAGGTACTGCTTTATCTTGCTTTGCTTCCCCAGTGGCTTGCATAATGCCCGGCACACAGTAAGCATTTAATAAATGCTTGCTAATTGATGATTTGTTGCCAATAAACATGTCTATGTCTCCCCATTCTAAAACAAGTGCTTCCTTTTAGCATCCTTAAACTTCTCTTCCTCATTTCTCCCACCTTTTCACTGCCAAAAATCTTGACAAGTCACTGGTGTTTATCCCCCTTCACTCCTTGCTCCTTTGCTATCTGGCTTTCATCCCTTTCATTCTAGAAAAAAATACTTTCTTGTAGGTCATTCACCAATAACCACCTAACTGAGAAATCCAATGACCCTTTTCTCAGCCTTCATCCAGTTCATCAGTTATCATGTCACATTGATGAGTATTAGCTGGTGCTGATAAAGTTAGCTCTTGTCTGAGAGATGGGCTTTTAGATGCCCTTTCTCTACTTGGATGCTCAAGAGGCAATCATCAGGTGGGTCACTGAAATCCAATTCACTGGCAAATCAAGACAGAACCCTCGTGATCATTGGTTCTCCTTCAGAAAGAAAGGTAATAGAGAGAAGAAGAAGAAGAAGAAGATTGATGATGATGATGATGATGATGATGATGATGATGATGATGATGATGATGATGAACTACCACCGCCATCACCAGCTGGGTCTAGAGTTACACTGTGAAGAAAAGCAATGGTCCCACTGTCCTCTATCCTGGAGAGCTCATATATGGAGTGTTCCATTACATTCTTATTATCACCTTTTAAGAAGGACACTGACGTGCTGGAACATGTGCAGAAGGCAACCAGTAGTGAAGAGAATGGAGCCCACAGCATTAAGGGTTCAGTTAAAGGAACTGAGGAAGTTCAGCCAAAAGAAGAAAAAACTTAGAGGGATATAACCATTTTCTTTCACATATCTGAAGGGTTATTACTTGCCTTCTCAAGGGGAGAGAAGGAAAGGATGTCAAGAATTTGGAACTCAAATTTTTAAAAAACAGACGTTAAAAATTGTTTACATATAATTGAGAAAATAATTCAAAAAAAAAGAAAAAAAATATTTAACAGGTTGTCATGTGGAAGAACAAACAAACCTTTTCTCTGGCCCTGGAGGTTAGAACAAGCTCAAACTGGAATCAGGTCAGAGGACCTAGGTAGGAATCAGGGCTCCTACCTGTACAATTTTGGGAAAGTCACTTATCTCTGTGAACTTCCAGCTTTTTCTGTAAAATGAAGGGGATCAATTAGAAGACCTCTGAGGGCCTTGCTAGCTGTAAATCCTGTGATCTTATGACAAAGAAGAAGGACCCTCACAGAAGATTAAATAATAACAAAAATACCATATCAACTCACCTACTATCCTGATTTAACTACTGCCTAAAAAGGCATCTATGGGGAAATGAACAAAGCTAACACCATGTTCTCGTGAGCTAGGAGATTTGATTATATATATATATGGAGTGCAACCAATCTATGCAAGAGGTTAGCGTGTGAGCATCTCATGGATAGCAGTGCACACAAGGAGAGCCCGCTGGCTCTATAACAGTCAGACCCCAGGGCCCTTTATCAATAAGTCACCCTTAGAGCCAAAGAAGCAAACCAATAACAAAAGAAGGGACACAGGCTGTGTCTGAAATGCATAATACCAATTATCTGAGACAATGTATAAAAGTTGGCTCTTTAATCCATCCACTGTCCTAGCTTTCTTGTTATTGGTCAGCCAATTTTCAGTCATGTCCGACTCTTTGTGACCCCATTTGGATACTGGAGTGGTTTGCCATTTCCTTGTCCAGCTCATTTTCCAGATGAGGAAACTGAGATACACATGGTTAAGTGATTTGCCCAAGGTCACACAGCTAATAAGGGTTGGAAGCGAGATCTGAACTCAAGATAACAAGTCTTCCTGATTTCAGGCCTAATGCTCTATCCACTGCATCACCTTACTGCCATCCTGACTTTTTTTTTTTTACTGAGGTTTAAATGTTCTTCCTAGGTCGCCAATGAGTTTGTAAATCTTTCCAAGGACATACGTTTGTCCATCTCAAAATTTAGAGACAATGAAAGGGAACAGAAGAATCACAGGGCTGGGGATGAGAAAACCTGGGTTCTATAGTCACATCTACTGCTTATCCTGTTGTCTGACCTTCAGCTAGTCATCTGAAAGTAAACCCACCCCACCTCCACACATTCTTAGCTTCTTCTGTGTCGTCTTACTCCATTAGAATATAAACTCTTTGAGGGCAAGAACAGTCTTTTCTTTCTTCTTGTATTTGTATTTCCACATGTAATACCTAGTACATAGTAGGAACTTAATAAATGCTTGTTGACCTCACCTCTCTAAGTTACTTTCTTCCTGCTTTAAGGATCTAGGATTCTCCCTGTATTGCTACAACCTCCATCAACAGAAACTGTAACCTTCAGAGATAAACTACTCAGGTGGTGCAGTGGATAAAGCATCAGTGCAGGACTCAGGAGGACCTGAGTTCAAATCTCACCTCAGACACTTGACACTCACTAGCTGTGTGACCTTGGGCAAGTCACTTAACCCCAATTGCCTCATCCTGGGTCATCTCCAGTCATCCTGATGAATATCAGGTCACTGGATCCAGATGGCTCAGGAGGAGAAGTGAGGCTGGTGACCTGCACAGCCCTCTCTCACTCAAAACAAAGTCAAGCGTAAGCCATGTCATCATTTCTCTGATGGTGTGGTCTTCTTTGGCAATGAAGGATGAACACACACTCAGTCAACAAGCATTTATTAAGCACCTACCATGGTGATATCACTGATCCCCTTTAAGAAGAAGGGTCAACAACAACTCTGTGCAATGGGCTAAGAGCTGGCTGGGGATATAAAGGAAGACAAAAACCCAAGAGTGGCTATGCCTGGAAGATTCATCCCCTGGGGCTGAGCGTCTCTGACCTAGGCTGTGACCTGCACAATCCATCCTTAGAACCATCCTCAAAGCCTTTCCTTTCCAATTATGTAAGGCTATCAGAGTTCACACCACAGAGAGGCAGTGGAGGAACATTTTACTGGTAGGAGGGCTGAACCAGCCGGGCCAAAGAATAGCCCCTGTCCTACTTACCTCCCAGGTTTCAGGGAAGGATTTATTTAACAGCACTGATGAAAAACCACTAGTGTTATGGGCTTTGTGCTGGCTGTTACAGGGAATACAAAAGCAAAAAGACACAGAACCTGGCTTCATGGTTAAAACAAGTCAATGAGATAGTACGTGTAAAATTATTTTTTAATAGTAACAATGGTAATGATAACTAACATGTATGTAGCATTTTGAGGTTTGCAAAGCATTTTATGCATATGATCTCATTTGATCCTGCAAGAGAGAGGTGCTATTACCATCCCCATTTTACAGCTTAAGAAACAGAGGCTGAGCTCTGCTCAGGGTCACATAACCAGTGAGTGTCTGAAGAGGGATTTGAACTCATCTTTCTGATTCCAACGTCACCCTGCTGTTCATCCTTCATTTCCTAAGAGAACCAATGATGTCACGGGGCGATGACTTGCTTGTGAACTGGATTTAAGTGAGGCAGAGTTGCACAAAGTCATCTGCCTCACTCTCTCTTCTAGAGACATCAAAGTCCAGTGGCAAGACAAAAGTTAAGACAACTGGCCATGGCTTGGCATCTTATATGTCTGACCACCTACTTCAGCTACCTTCATGGCTGCTGGAACAAATCATTCTCATCCACCCATTCTGCTTGGGGAAGTCTTCACATGCTTGGGGTAGATACCCCCCAATTCATGGACCTGGTTTATTATCCTCAACCTGGTTTAGCCCATCCTCTGAGATGGCTCTACTGGAGTGTGGCTGCTGCATGTGCTACAGCTTCTTGGAGTCACAGGTGAGAGTTGGGTGACAGGGGGACCCCCAAGGTGAATGAGAAGCCCTGAAAAGGTCTCACACCAGAGGTGCTAGTTCTCCCTGAACACCATCATACACATATGAGGTACTATTAAAATTCCACTATGGATTGTGAGAGATGGAGGATTAGGGATTACCTAGTCATAAGTTCATAGAATTATAGAAGAGGCTACAGAAGATGAGTCTCCCGAGGTCTCAAAACCAGCAGCAGCAGAGCCAGAGGAGGGGTCCTGAGCCTACCAGTTCAAGGTTTTCTCAGCTTCACAGGGATGTGCTCCTCCCCCCCAAGATTTGCATTAAAAAGAACATAAATATGGATCCTTAAAGATGTTTTCTTACCTAAACCTGAAGGTGTTGCTTCCTCACACCAGGGAGCAAGTCTTTACAAAGCTGCCTGGAGTTTAAAGACAACACAATGAGAATTGGGGCCCTACCCTGCCATCTTTTAGTGACACAAAATAAGAAAGCAGAAAGTCAGAAAACATTACACACAACTATTAAGGGGGTGCATGGTAGTCATTGGATGTAAAATTGCTAGAAAAACCCATTAGCAGCATAATAACTTATTTTTAATGTTGAGCTGTTAGGAAAACACAATTATATGCTTCATTTATACTGAAAGATACCATCTAGCATACGGTAAAAACACTCTGTGCTCTATTTAAAACAAAAAACACACATAACTAGCAGAAAGAGAACTAGAAAAAGGGGAAAAATGGCATTGTCCATCTGGATGGCTGGGACCCTTCTCTCCTCTTCTCCTACCCCATCCCCATTCACAGACAAGTCCCCAAGCTCGAGTCAGTAATCTGCATATAGATTTGAAAAGGCTTGGGCCTCCTATGCAGATGAAAGCAGAAAATGCGAAAGCATGGAAAAAGAAGCAATTGTAAGACACACTCCAGAACTTTATTCTCAGACACAGAAATAGCTAGAAAAAGACTTTACCTGGGGGTGGAAAGGGAGGGGGAGAGAGGGGGAAGGAGAGAGAGGGAGAGACAGGGAGAGAGAGAGAGAGGGAGGGAAGGAGGGAGGGAGAGAGAGAGAGAGAGGGAGGGAGGGAGGGAGGGAGGGAGGAAGAGAGAGAAGAGAGAGGAGAGAGAGAAAGGAGGGGCAAAGAGGAGAGGCAGAGAAAAGGGGGAAGACACAGAAGGGAGGGAGAGAAACAGAAAGAGAGAGGTAGAGATAGAGAGGGAAGAGGGAGGGAGGAAGGAGGGGCAGAGAAAGGGAGGAGAGAAAAGAGAGAGAAGGAGATAGAGGAAGAAGGAAAGGAGAGGGAGAGAGAGGGAGAGGCAGGCAAAAACGGAAGGGAGGAAACGTATAGTCCAAGATAGCTCATCCAGTCAGAAGCAATCTCTGCACCTCCCAGGGATAATTGTGTTCTGAATTTCATAACCATTTGGGGCCTTTTGCTTTATGAATAAGCAATAAAACACAGGATTGGAGTTAGATGGGCTTTTCCAATCGTTCTTTCCAGGAGGGGGGAAGGGCTGAGAGGGAGGGGGAGTTGAAGAGGGAGAAGCTGGTCTCAGATTTGACAGAAGGAACTTTAAGCATCATATATATACAGGTAAAAAGAAAAAAAGAGCCTGAAGAATAAGAGGGGCCTGCAATCCCAGTCAGCCCCACTCTCTTTTTTCCTATCTGTATATTTGGGGATCGGGACTTCAAGGGGAAATCAAACAAGACTGCCCTTTACGCCCAGGCTGTTACATAAGATCAGCCTAGTTTTCAACCAAAATATGTCTATTATTCCAAAAAGGAATGAGGAGAAATGTCTCTGCCTCCCCACATACAGACAAAACAACAATCTTCAGGGCTAGAGAAGCTTGCATTACATAGCTCTGGAATCTGATTTCATAAGGCCCAAGGCAGAAAAAGCTTCATACACTTTCTATTACACGTAAAAGACCCTGGCCATCCAAGCCCAGGCTGGAAGAAGGAGGTAAGTCACTGAAATGCTTGCAAGTCCAAAATACAGTGCATCTCAACTAGGGTTTCCCAGTCTTAGGGATATACTTTCTCCTTATCCAGCTCCTTTAAGGGGAAACCCAGTTTCTAGACCAAAGACAAAAGGTGGGGAAAAGGATAAAAGATTAGTTCATTTTTTTTAATGCTTTAGTGAAGTTATTTGTTTCTTTTTTTTTTAAACACTGTCACCCCCTAATGACGCTCTCTATTCTCTCCCTCAATAAAACCTTCCCCTTGTAGCAAAACAAAACAACACAGCAGCCATGTCTGAAAATACATGCCTCATTCTACATCTATTGTCTGCCATCTTTTACCTAACATGCAAGAAGTCCCAACTTCCCACTAGGTCCTTTGGTCTTTGTCCTACCCACCATTTCTGAGAGCAGCCAAATGTCCAGCTCTTCGAAAAAGAGAAGAAGCTTGAAGAAAAAGCAGACATAAGAGGGCTGTTCATTTCAAGCCTAACCATCAGTAAAGCGTGGAAAGAAGGTCTATGGTTTTTACTACTTTAACCACATTTTGTAAGTCAAAACACCATGGAGCGGGACCACCAAAATTTATTCATTAGATTGACCTGGGTCAGATTCCATTTCTGACAAGTTCTCAAACCACTCCTGCAAATTCATCTCTGCTTGAAATAACCAAGGTTTAATTACCTGTAATTTCAGGGCCTTCTGCTAACAAGTTTGGTCTAAGTTTCTAATACTTGATTCTTGCCTCCATCTCTCCCTGTGGTGACCCTGGGCTCCTGGAATGCTATGCACATGAACCACAAGCGATAGCAGATTCTATTAAGCTACAAAGTCTTTGAGTAGAGGTCAAAGAACAGACCTCATTTAGGTTTCTAAGGATCAACATAGCTAAGTCCAGAGACTTTTATCACCAAGGTACCCACAGCATGATGAACTTTTCAGCCACAGGGGCTCCAGTGAACTTAGCTTCTGGATTATAAAAGGGCTGCAATGAACAGTGGTGGAGGGAGTTGCCATACCAACAAAATTACAGGTCCTTGAAGTATGGTACTAACTTTTAAATCTAAAACCCAGTTGGACAAGAGCCCTAATAAAGCCCCTACCTAGCTCACCACCCCCACTCCTCCCTACCATCACCTGTACACAGTGATGAGCGAGGTAGATTATTTTAATTCACTGTAGATTTATATAGATTTGGGAAGTGGCTTTCCCAAGTGCATTAGCACCCAAGAGGTGGGCGTTCAATTACATCTGCAGTGAAGGGTGAACCTGTCACTAACAGCTGTTTACTTCTCAAAGACTGGCAGAGTTCCTGAAATGTGCCTGATTGATGGTCCTGCAAAGATGCCGTTCTAAAAAACTGGGAAATCAAAGGCAGAGGAATGTGAGCTTCCCCCAGCGTGAGGTGCCCCCACTCTTCAGTTTGAAGGGCTATTTCTTTCTCTGTAGGCACTGGACATGGGATCACTGGCTTGCTTTGGAAGTGCTGGATCACTGAGCTGATGATAGGCCTGGCCTCTAGGGGCCAAGCTGAGACTTCCTTTGCCCATGGCACCCTATATTTAGTGTTAGGAGGATACTTTACCGTAATCTTCACTTGATAGATGTGGAAACTGAGGATCTCATAGGCAATCTGAATCCATATCCTCTGTCTCCAAATCCATGTCTTTCCACTGTACCACATAGTCTACCATTCTAGAAGAGTCCTTGACCCTGAATAAAATGTAATAAACTCGTTCCTTCTGGCACATAAAATAGATTTAGAGCTGGACCAACTAAATTAATCTTATTTTGTAGATAAGGAAACTGCAGTTTGGAAGTGACCTGCCCAAGGTCACACAGATAACACAAAGAAGTCATGATTTGAACTCAAGTCCTCTGACTCCAAACCCAATATTTTTTCTACCCTATCACACTGCAGGGCAGCAATGAAGCCCTCTCAAATAAGCAACTCAGTGAGATATGGGAGAATTCTAGGATATTGGCAAGAAAATACACAGTGATCATTAGGATAATATAAAAGTTTACTGGGTAAAATGTAAAAACAAACTAACTTGTTTTCCAAGGTTCCAGCTGAGGGCAGAAAAACACTTGAACAACAAAATAACCACCTGCACAGGAGATCCTGTACCATAGTGCCATGGCATATGACAGAAATTTCAATTGTATGGCAGCGATTCTAAGTATCAGAGTAATTCATCAAAATTTATTACCCTATCTCATACAACATCTTTCCACTAAGATGTAAAACTGCAATTTACCACAACCCATTAAGTTAATAATTACTTACCATATGGTTTCAATGCTAGTCCCAAACCAAACTAAAGAGAATCATGTAGGATTTGGCCTATGTAAATAAGATACTGTCACCTGCTCTCAGCTTAGGAGTTATAGCAAGAGATGAGCCAAAGACAAATTAAAAGTACTGGCAGAATTAGGTTCTCTAAAATGAGAAAAAAAACCCAACCCTACCTGAATATTTTTTAGCCAAAATCCTTCACATGCATGTTCCTTAGTAAAATAATAATCAGGTCCACCCCACTGCTAGTCATCCAGAGGGTTCTGGCAAAGAGTTTCCATATGCCGGTTATGTAGAATGTCAGTGAGTCAACAAGCATCTATTAAGCACTTACTGTGCACCAGACATTGTTCTAAACACTGTACTTCGGAAAAGTAAAAACAAGTCTTTGTTCTCCAAGAGTTTACATTCTAACAGGCTACAGACAGAGGTGATAAACACAATAACAAGTGTATACCAAATGCATACAATAGAAAGAAGGGAATCTCTGAGAGGTAGAAATTAGTAGCTAGGGGGATTGGAGAAGCCTTCTGGAAGGAGGTTGAAGAGCATGGGGGCATGTGTGTCACTCAGATCAGATCAGAGTGGTTTCACAATTCATAAACTAATTAACCCTTTCTTGGCCTTCCCAGACGTTGGTGCTGTGGAAAGAACACTGACTGGGGAGGCAGAGGACTTGAGTTCAAAAATGACCTTTGCTGCTTGCCATCTGAGCAATCTGAGGCCGGCTTGCCCGGACCTCAGCTTCTACATCTAGAAAGATGAAGGAGTTGAACTAGCCAGTCTCTGAGATCCTTTCCAGCTCTGAAGTCTGTGTCAGGGACTATGTCGACCATGCAGTCAGAGGACTGACGTTGATAGGTGCTGTGCAGAAACAAAGAAATCAGGCTGACAGGAGCTTCGAAGGCATATAAGCAAAACAGGCATATTAATTCCTGCTCCTAAAGCAGGGCCTCACAAAAGCCAAGGAAGACTCTATCTACAGGCTGAGGGGAAAAAAAACACCATGGGTCACTCACTCCCACGTTAGGTAGGGATGGGGCACAGGTCAAGGGTAAAGGACAGCAGGTGGAGAGAAGGGAGAAGGGGAAGAATTTCTCTGTACAAGATGCTGAAATCCTGTTCAGATTTCATGAGATATTCAAGTCATCAGCTCTTTTAATGGAAATGACCTGGCATCCTACGTAGCCCTGGAGCACTAAGGAAAAAATGAAGACTAACAACCCCATGTTCTTTTAGAAACCGAGGGATGGTAACAAAAGATTCACCAGTCTCCAAGGCTGTGGCCACGAACTTCAGGCTGCTTTGACTTTCAGAGGTTTTTCTTCCTTGGCTCAAAGGCTGCACTGAAGGTGCCTATGGCTTCTGCCAGACCTGGGCAAGACAACTAGCAAGGTTACTTACACTCAGTGAGACTGAGTGCTCTGGGCTCTACTCTGCAGTCTGGTCTACTGAGCCAAAGCAGCCCTGCAGACCTATGGGAGATCAAAGGCCACTGCCAGGGCTTCATATTTCTTTCCTACTTCTCATAGGATCCCAACTTTAAAGCTAGGAGGGACATCGGAGGTCATGGAATCCAACCTTCTCATCTTATAGACAAGGAAACCGAGGCTCAGGTACATTTGGTGACTTGGCAAAGGTCACAAGCCAGGATTTGAACCCAGGTGCTCTGGCTCCAAAGTCAGCCACCATTCAAAGAAATACTCAAGAAGTGGGGGTAGGGCAGGGGTAGAGAACCTCCACCCTAGAGCTGAAAGATACAATGACTCTATGGACCCAGCTCCCATCTTTAAAAACATTCATCCCTCATTTGTGCAAAAAAAGCCCTTAGCAGTTTTCCAAGTGCTCATTGGAACATCCCTATGGAAAAGGATGATTATCTCCATTTTTTTCTTTCTTTCTTTCTTTTTTCTTTTTTTTTTTACAAATAAAGAACCTGACACCCAGAAAGTAAAGTTCATAGCCTTCCTGTTTGCAGGGGGTCTGATTTGCAAAGGTCAAATCAGAATTAGTGCAAAAAGGGTTTCTCCTCTTCTCCCAGGTTTAATCAGTTTCTAAAGTTTTGTTGTTTGTCTTCTGTTCTCGAAGAGAAGCCTGACATCAGAGAGGTGATGCCATGACATGCAAGTGAATTGGATACAAATGAGGGAGGGCTTGCAAAGTCACCAGCCTCACTTTCTCCTCCAGAGCCATCCTGGTCCAGGGCCCTAATATAAATCCAGTCGTGTTAACATTCTAAAGAACTAATGTGGGGAAGATGGAGAGAGAACCTCCCTACTATGCTGCTTCTCCAACTTGAGGCCAAGAAGGCCTGACCTGATTGTGGTATTTAAATATTTGAAGGGTTAGGCTAAGGAAGAAGGGATTCAATTTACGTAGCTCAACCCCAGAGGGCAAAACTAGGACTAAAGGGAGAAAGTTAGAGAGAGGAGTGGCGGGCTTTGGCTTAACATAAGAAACCATCCCAGCCAGCCAACCAAAGGCTGCCTCAAGCAATCCACAAGTATTTATTAAGTGCCTACAACCTGTCAGGTACAAAGACTCCTAGGTCCAAAGGGGAAATAGTTCCTGTGCTCAAGGAGCTTAGTCTTGGGGGTGGGGGGAGGCAAAATAATAACAATATTAATAACAATAACAGCTAACTTTTATGAAGTGCTTTAAAGTTGGCCAAATACTTTACAAATATCTCATTTGATCCTCACAACAACCCTAGGAGGTAGGTGCTGTTATTATCACCATTTTACAGATAGGAAAACTGAGACAAATGAGTGGTTACGTGACTTGTTCTGGGACCCAGAGCTAATAAACATCTGAGGCTGGATTTGAACTCATGTCTTCCTGAATGCAGGTCTAAAGCACATACAGCTGCCTATATGTGTGTATACATACACACATACAACATGCAAATAGGTGTGTATATATATACAACATAAAATAAATATAAGGTGATATAGGGAGGCAGATCTTAGCAGCTGAGGGTGGGGGCAAAGGAAGATCAGTGCTGTACTTTGGAGAGGCCAGGGGAAAGGGAAACCAAAGATTTAACCAAGCCAGGCTCCCAGACACCCTCTCAAAGACAGAGGTGGCAGCAGCTTGGTGGCAAGTTTGATAGACTGGAGTCAAGAGATCCAGGTTATAAATCTTGGTGTTACCACTAACTGCCAGGCATCCTTGGGCAAGTCACTTCCCTTATCTGTGGCCCACAGTTTCCTCTTTTATAAAGTGAGAACGCAGGAATAGATATTCCCTTTCAGCTCTGAGGGTTTGTGGCAAGGGGGACAACCTGAATAATTTCTTACCGATAAAGTTATTCCTATCATTTCTGTGAGGAATGCTTGACACCTTGGATAGCTCTGAATGCCTTCTGGACCTCAGAAACCAACACACCCAGTATGGTTTTCCCTTCCCCTGTTTTATAGTTACTCCAGCCCAAAACAACAGCAGCACCTGGTGGTGGTGGCTGGGGCCCTCTGAGCTCCTCTCTTAGGCACCCAACAAATATGGGGGTCTTGCTCATCACTAAGACAATTTCCACGTTTACCCTTCCAGCCCCAGGAAAGAAGTCATGAATGAGCCCAGATCAGAACTGTCCAAGCCTTTTATATTAAGAAAAAGTTTGAAGAAACAAAAACACATGCTCCCTCCTTTGGCACAGATCACATGACACTCTCTGCACACAAAATGTTTGGAGAACTAAATTTCCCTAGGAGGCATCCTTTCTGAATTCTCATCCTAGGACACTTAAAAGGGCCTATTACACAACCATCACTAGGTCAAGTACACTCAGCAACATTTGGGCTACTGACATGATGTGTTTCCTGGGACAGAGAGGCAAACCAAGTTAGCCAGATTCATCTCTGCTCCCTACTACAATCCCTGTTTTTAAAGGTGAGTTTGAGATTTATGGGATATTTAGGCTGCTGTCCCCAGACCCGACATGGAAAACATGGCACAAATCTTTCACACAATTTTCTCCCTCCTTCTTGTAAATGCTCGGATTTAAAACCGGATTTCTTGGCTCATTCTGGTGAGACGAAAATAAAAACAGCCAAAGTGAAACAGAAAACTGCATTTTAAATGAAACTCACCTACAAAGAGTTGGAGACAACATTTCTGCAGTTGATCAACCATTCTAAAACACAATTTGCAATTTCATCTGGGGGGGGCCAAGATACAAAGCAATTTTACTATGTGACATGAAAGCAGGTACTCAGAAAAGTCTGTTTTTATATGTTCCTTCCATTTCACAAGACTAGAATAGAAGCAGCTTTATCACAGGAACATAGATTTGGAGCTGCAAAGGGCCGTAGAGGTCATGGAGATGAATACCCCCATTTTAGAGATGAAAAACCTGAGGCTCCAGTGACTTGCCCAGGGACACACAACTGGTGTCTGGGGCAGATTCAAACCCACACCTCCCTGACTCTGAGCTCGGGGAGGCCACCCTCCCTTCATCGAGGGCCAGCTCTGTTACAGCCCCTTCTACTTCTCCCATTCTGAGTCCATGTGGAAGGCACGGAGAGAGAAAGCTCCTGAAGCAAGACTGAACCCCATGGTTTTCTGCGTGGCTATGCCCGAATCCTTCTCGCTAACCGCTTCCCGGGACTCCTCAGCCCAGGTGCGATGGGATGGTCCCCTGTGACGGGCATCCCACCGCTTGGTCCTCCCGGCTGACAGACAGATCGACTCCTTAAAGACCTCGGACACTCCCCAAGGCCCCCTGAGAATTCCGGTTCGCCGTTCCTGCGGCTCACAGATGCTCTCCCCGCAGCACCGGGCAAGGAAATCTAGGCTGCCAGGTCTGTCTGTCATGGAGGACAAGGGAGCTCTGCGCAGCTCTAGGTGGCTTTCAGCGCCGCGCTCGCAGCAGCAGTTACCTCGGGGCACAAGCCTGTGCGGTGAGAGGAGAAAGGCAGGGCCGAGCCGTGCCAATGCAAACAGATGCGTGAGCAGACCCGCAGCTCCCCCGCAAGCCAGGTAACCCGAGGCCGAAAGAGACCCCCGCCACGTCCGGGCACAGCACCGGGAAACACCGCGCACACACACACACACACACACACACACACACACGGATCACAGCAAGGCGAACACTCACCACAAAGCTCTTCCTGCCCAGCCGGAACATTCTCCAGCCTGAGCCCCTGGCCAGGCCGGGGCCACCTCGCGTCTCCGGGAGAAGCCCGGCTCAGCCTGGCCCTGCCGCTGCCCCTGCCCCTGCCCCTGCCCCTGCCCCTGCCGCTGCCGCTGCCCCTGCCGCTGCCCCTGCCGCTGCCCCTGCCCCTGCCCCTGCCGCTGCGCCCACGGCCGCGGCGCCCCCTCCCCCACCCCGCGCCGCACCACGCAGGCAGGACCGACTGCTTCGCAGTTTGTCTGCACTGGGGCATTCGGAAAACGCGGGGGGAGAGACGGCGTAGACCATCTCCGAGCTCCCTTCCTTCTTCCTTTCAGGAACGCACCCACGTAATTCCAAGCGGATAAACGCCCGGCTCTAATGGTCAACAGCGCTTTTTCACTGAGTTTTGAAATTCCCTCCTCCGAGGGGAAAAAAAAGGAACTTAGTTGCGTGGAACACTCCATCTCCGAGAACGCCAAGGTGAAGTTACGACTGTACTTGCAGTCCACACCGGCCCCCGGTCTGGGGTGGGGGTGGGGTAGCCGGTGTGACACCTTTTATTACTAAAGGGGGGAGGGGGGACATCTAGCAGCGGATGGCGTGCTGGCTAGCCCTTCCATTTCCTAAGGGATGACCCAGGGGCCGGGCTGGGCGGTCCCGAGGCTCCACTGTGCAAACAGCCCGGAGGAGTCTAGGAGGAACGGCCGGGACCTCCGCGGACCGCCCGAGCGGGGGAGGCGGCGGGGGCCGGCGCCCAGGACCTCGGGGCTCCGCCGGTGCGAGGCGTCTGTCTGTACATAACTCCGGGACGTCTCCCGGCCCCGCCAGGACGGCTTCTGCTCAGCAATTAGACTTTTAAAGCCCAAATTAACGTCAACGCGGACAAGTTAAAAGCCTCCGAGGCGGGCGTGGGGAGGAGGGAGGGCGGGGAGGAGCGGGGGTCCCAGGGGGGCCAGGGTGCCGAGCCTCCGGGAGGCGAGTTTTCTCCCCGGGTGCTAGGCGAAGCTGCAGCCCCTCGATCCCCCCTCCCCTCCCCATCCCCCTCCCCCTCCTCCTCCTTCTCACTGGCAGAGGGGGGATGGGGAAAGGGGGCGCTCGCCCCTGTCCCGGGCCAAGGGAGGGAAGCAAGGAAGGACAGGGCTCCCGGCCCCCGGCCAAGTGCGCTCCTTTCAAACCTCAGGCCGGAAGGCACGGGGGGTGGGGGGAGCACAGGACAAAAAGCGGCAGCCAGCCCGGGTCCGGGTCCCCGCTGGTGCCCCAGAGCCCCCAGAGCCGCGCACCCTCCCCGCCCACACTCACCTTATTACAGTGGTAATAGTCCAAGTGGCCCAGGCAAGTTGGGTCTGCGCCGGGGAGGGCGCCCACCGCCGTCGGAGCCGCAGGGTAGAACCTCACGTCCATGCCGGGGATGCGGGCGCAGCGCAGCAGAGGGCGAGGAGGAGGAGGAGGAGGAGGAGAAGGAGGCGGAGGCGGAGGCGGCTCCAGCGGGCATGAAACCGACTCGGGCTGCCGCTCCGCCCGGGTCTGAGTGCGTGCGTGAGTGAGTGAGCGAGAGAGTGAGTGTGAGTGTGTGCGCGGGGGGCGGGGCGGGAGAGGGGAGGTGCTGGCGGGGCGGGCGGGGAGCGAGTGCAGCCCCGGCTCCTGCCTATTGTTCCCGGAGCCTAGGGCCGGCCCGGGGCGGGGTGGGGGGGATGGGGGGGTGGAGAGGGAGCGGGACCGGCCGATCTCCGCGCCCGCCCGCCTGTCCCCGGGCTCGGGAGAGGAGGCGGGAGCGGGAACCTGAGCCGGCCGCTCCTGCTGGAGCTCCCTGCCTCCGGCCCACCTGAGCTGGGAGAGGGGGCTGGCCGCCCTGCGCCCTGTCCCAGGCCGGAGCCAGATGCGGGGGGGGCTGCAGCAGGCAGAGATCGGGGCACCGACCCAGGGGGAGGGGAGAAGATGGCGCTTCGGCTCTTCTCTCCCGTTGCCGCCCCGGACCCCCGGCCGGTGCACCTGCTCCGGGCTGGCGCATCCCGGGGACCGGGCGGCGGGAGTCGGAGGCCGCGCAGGGCCCGGGCTGCTTGAGGACCCCAGGGAGAAGGCACTGGGGAGTGGGGGCGGGCGCACGGGCCAGGGGCCGGGGGCCAGGCCGCCGCCCGCGAAGGGGCGAAGGAGAGGGAGACAGAACAAGCCCGCAAAACTCCGCGGCCCGAGGAAGCAGTAACTCGAGCAAAGTAGAAAGCGGAGCCCGAAGTGACGGAGGAGCCGCTGTGCCCCAGGGGCAGGGGCCGAGCTGGGAGCTCTGCTCCCGGGTTTGGGGACGAGTCCGATCCCGCCTGCGTCAGCGCTCTCGGGCTGGGGGATGCCTTTGCCCCGGCAGGTGGCAGGGAAAGGGGAAAGGGCCCTGGAGAGAGGCAGGAAGCTGCGAGCTTAGACGGCGAAATGAGAGCGTGGACTGAAGAAACTGGGGGCGCTTAGCATTTAGAAGGGAAGGGGAGGACGGACAGGGCCCCTGTCTCCAGCATCCAGCGAGCTGCCCTGTGGGAGAGGGGTTCGGTTTATTCTGCTTGGCCCCGTCAGGACAGAACCAGGAGCAGTGGGTCGAAGTTATAGGAAGGCTGATTTCAGCTCTGCAGAAGAGACCTTAACAACCAGAGCTACCCAGCAATGGCCTGGATCCTCCGTGGGAGAGGAGGTAGTGAGCTGCCCAGAAGGTAGTGAGTTCCAGGTCATTGGAGGTCTTCAAACAGCGCATTAGATGACCACTTCTCAAGGACTGGATACGACCTCTGAGCTCTTTCCCAGTACCTCTTTTTCTTTACCTGAAACATCTTCCACTCTCTTCTCCACTTGGTCATATCTTCCTTTCCTTACAGAGTCCTCCCTTTTCTAGAAAACCTTTCTTGGTCTGCTCTAGCGGTCCATTCCTCTTTCTCTCCTGGGAGCTTTATATTTGTCATTGAATGCTTAACGCGTACTGCCCATGAACAGTGACACGTCTCCACAATGTCTTCTCCACTCAAGTGGTAAGTTCCTTGAGGACAGGGGAATATATTCAACTTCCTCTCTTTCTGTTGCCCAGCACAAGGTAGCAACTCAATAAGTATTTGTTGAAAGAATGAATACTCCAGATCAGTGCTTGGGGGAGGGGAGGATAATAAAGGAAAAAGAAATAAAAGTCTGATGGACCATAAAAAGTACATAACTCTTTACCTCCTCTCACCCACCTCCTGGTCTCTGTTTACACCTCCCCACCCATATGTATTCAGTCACCATTGACGTATAGTTGACAAATACTTTCCAGCTGTGGCTACAGCCCAGAACAACCATCATGTAGCTGAACCCAGAGTATGGAGGCAAGACTTGAACCTGCAGCCCTTTATTCCCACAGCAAGTCATAACCACAGCTTCTTACCTAAAGGTGGCATTTAGAGCCCCTCCATTTCACAGGTGAATCAAGGCAGAACCAGAGAGGTGTATGACATCAAGGTCACACAGTAAGTGACAGAGGAGACCAGAACCATAATCTAACTCCCAGCCCTAGGCGCTGCCCATTGACCTGTAATGTCCCCCCTTTAGTATATATTTATTCCATCCCTGGATTCTTCCTATGGAACCTTCATGAGGCCATCATCCAAGATGCCGCTGAGATGGAAGTGAATCCAGTTTGGGGCCTGGAATTCGGTAATGTCCAATTCTCTGTGGCCCCATTTGGGGATTTCTTGGCAAAGATTGCCATTTCTTTCTCCAGATCATTTTACAGATGAGGAAACAGGCAGACAAGGCTAAGTGACTTGCCCAGGGTCACGCGGCTAGTCAGAACCAGATTTCCACTCAGGAAGATGAGTCTTTCTGAGTCTAGGCCCAACACCCTATGCACCTTACTACCTAACTTCCGCTGAAGTCAGGAAGGCCAGAGTTCAAATCCAGTCAACACTATCTATATCACACTGGGCAAGTCGCTTAAGGTCTGCTTGCCTAAGTTTCCTCCTCAGTAAAATGGGAGATAAAAGAGAAAAGTGAAAAAGTTCCTACCCTCAAGAAGTTTACATTCTATATGAGTTGATGACTTGTATACAAAACAGATAAAGGTAATTTGGGGTGGGAAAGGCACTTAGCATCTGGAGGCTGGGGGGAGGGGGGCGGGGAGAGGTATCAGGAAAGGCCTCATGTAGAGTTAGCATTTAACTAGAGATCTAAGAGAAAGAGGTAAAGAAAGAAAGTGCTCTAGGCATGGAGAACAGCCACTGGAAAGGCACTAAGACAGGGGATGGAATTTCTCCAGGTTGTCCCTTGCTGGTTTCTAGACTTCCTAAAGAAAACCTCCTCCCCTTCCTCTTTTATACCCACTGAGGGAATCTGAGAAACATTTCGTGGTACTGGAAGAGTAAAGATTGTGACTTGGATATGATTTCATCCTTGACTAGGGGTTCTTTTGGGGAAAGGTCAGGGGTTTGAGAAAGTCAGAGGGAAAAGTACAAGAAGCCAAGGGCAGCCTAGATGGAGCTTGGCCTTTCACATTCCTCCTAATGCTAGTGTGTTCCTGTGGGTGTGTATAAAAAAAATAGAAGTAGGGAGGAGGGTAAGGTTTGGGGGAGGGGCTAGACCTTGGGCTGTAGACAGCAAGGTTCTTGTTGCAGGAAGTAGGAGAGTGGGCAACAATAATAGCTGTCCTGGCACAGTCACCTCCTGACTCTCTCTACATACCAACGGACACCTCACCCACCTATCCCTAGCCATCCCATGACTAACCCTGAGTATGGGGATGCAGCCCAGCCCTGCTTGGCTCAAGTGGAGCTAGTGGAGAAAAAACGCTGCACGAGACCTGGGAGGAAATGAGTGTGTGGGGTGATGATGTATGCATCACCCTGGCTTGGCTGTCACTTCTCAGGAAGCAAGAAGGGGGCTTGTACAGAAACCAGCACACCCTAGGAACTTAGCCGTGTGCTTTGTGCAGACACCAACAAACCCAGGGGCGTCTGTGCAAATTTCATGCAGTAACAGCACTCCCTGGGAGCTTGTACATACCTTGTGCAGAGACCAACACACTGGGAGAAGGACAAAGAGGCTAAAAAAGGACTGTGGACTAAAGAGAATGGAAACCTGGTGAAAGGGCAGAGTTTATCTGTGGACAGGGAGAAAAAAGAAGCTAGAATAATAGAATCCCAGCGAGTCAGAGCTAGAAGAGACCTCAGTGATCATTTAGTCCAACCCCCTAACTTTACAGAGAAGCAATGTGGAGTAGAAAAAAAGGACACTAGATTGGAGAGGCAGGATGGTGTTTATCCAGCAGCTAAAACATTGAACTTGGAGTCAGCACTTTGCAGCGCAGTTTTCGTTCTGCTCAGATGCTCACCGGCTGGGTGACTCTGGGTAAACCGTTTAATCTTTCAGGGCCTCAGTTTCTTCATCTGTGAAAATGAGAGGCTTGGATCCAATGGCCTCAACAGTCTCTTCTAGCACCAGATTTATGAATGTATTGTGTGTTATGAATGTATTATAATTTATTTTGTAGTAGAGCCATAACTAGCTTGGGGCAAATGAGGCTTTGTCCTAGGGGCCTGATATCAGTAGAGGAGAGGAGAGTGGTGAAAGGACCTGGGGAACAATAGTTAGAACTGCATGAAGTTTTTCAAGTTAATGAACTTGATTCTCGTAGAGTGTTTATGTACCTATTTAATCTTCATAAGACCAGGGGACAGAGTCTAGATTATGGTCCCTGCTTTATAGATGATGAAAAAGAAAGTCAGAAAGAGTATAGAGCTGAAATGGAAGGAACTAGGGGCTATCAGGTCCAACCCTTCATTTTACAGATAAGGAAACTAAGTCCCAGAGACGTCTCAGCTAAAAAGTAAGAAGGTCACCTTGCTAGCAAGTAGCAGAACCAGAATTTAAAACCAGATCCTTCTGCTCCTCAGTCTAAGCTTTCTTTCAACATTACCAAGACCATTCTTTCATTCATTCAGCATTTCCTGAGCACTTACTGGGTATGAGGTCCTGCACAAGTCTACCTGAAAGAAGAAAAAGATCCAACAACTGCGTTGAAAGCTGCCTTCTTTCTCACAGTCTGTCTAGCCGTCCTTAAGGAAATTCTTCTCACAAAGTGGATTTTACGCTATGCAAGAGAAGCTAAGGTAAGAAAAGGCGGGATTTTTTAGATGACCCAACTTTCTGGGAGAAAGGCAGACATAGAGGAGAATATGGCTTGATGCCAAGCAATAATCCTCAAAATAATTTAGTATTGGTACCAAATATAGAGGTCTATCAGCAGAACAGATTAGGTATATAACATAATCAAGGAAAATAAACTTAGCCTCATGTTTGACAAAGTAAAAGACCCTGGCTACTGGGGGAAGGATTATTTGACAAAATCTGCTGGAAAACTGAATAGCCGTCTGTTACAAATTGAGTTTAGACCAACATCTCACACAATATACCAAAATAAATTCCAAATGGATAGATGACCTACACATAGATGAAAACATAATAAACAAATGAGCAGAACAAGGAAGAAATTACCTTTCAGACTTTCTGACAGAGGAAGAGCTCATAACCAAACAAGGGATAACAAGGATAACAGGAGATAAAATATACAGTTTTGATTACATAAAATCAAACTTTTTTCACAAATAAATTCAATGCAGCTAAGATTAGAAGGGAAACAGTTAAATGGGGGGAAAGTCTTTGCAGCAAAGTCTTCTAATAAAGGCTCATCTCCATGCTAATTAAGGAACTGATTCAAATTTATAAAGAACGACAACCATTCACCAATTGCTAAACAGTCAAAGGGCATTTTTTTTTTTTTTTTGGCAAGGCAGTTGGGATTAAGTGACTTGCCCAGGGTCACACACCTAGTAAGTGTCAAGTATCTGAGGCTGGATTTGAACTCAGGTCCTGTGCTCTATGCACTGCACCACCTAGTTGCCCTTTTTCAAAGGAAGAAACCCAAGCTATCTATAACCATGAGAAAAAAGTGCTCCAAATCACTAATAATTATAGAAGTACAAATGAAAGCAATTCTGAAATTCTACCTTACAACCATCCAATCAGAAAAGCTGACAAAAAAGAAAATAAATGTTGCAGAAGGTTGTAGAAAAAACAGGTACATTGATGGTACAGCCATTCTGGAAAACAATTTGGAACTATGCTTTAAACATAACTAAATCATGCATATCCTTTGAATCAATGATACCACTCCTGGGTCTGTACCCCCAAAGAGATCAGACAAAGAGAGAAAGGGTACTATGTGCACAAACTATTTATAGTAACCCTTTTTGTGGTAATGAAGAACTAGGAAATAAAGGGATATTCAACATTTGGGAAATGGCCAAACAAATTATGTCATGTGAATGTAATAGAATGTAAATGTGCTAGAAGAAAACGATGGAGACAGTTTTAGAAAAACCTGAGACTTGTATGACTGATACTGAGTGAAGTGAACAGAAGTAGAATATTTTATACCTTGGTAGCCTTGTAAAAACAAACATTTTTGAAAGTCTTTAGAATTTTTATCAGCATAATGATCAACCATGACTAGAGGAGCAATGATTCAGAATGCCACCCATCTCCTGACTGGATGGTAATGAACTAAATATGCAGAACAAGGTATATATTTTGGGATATGGCCAATGTGGGAGCTCATTTCTATCAACTATGCATATTTGTTACAAGAATTTTCTTTTTCTTTTAGTGGGTGGAAGAATTGATAGGGAGGGGAAAATGTCTGATAACTGGAAAAAATACATTTTAATTTTTAAAAATATAGTTTGGCCAATGTGCACAACTATTACTGCTAAATAGCCAGAGCTGAGACCCCAGGGATCTTTTGACTTGGCATATGCAGTGCTTCTTAAACTGTGGATCTGGATGCCATATGAGGTCAAGAAAAATCTGGCAACAGTAAAAGGTTTCTGAACTCTCAACAATCAAAAATTAATTCAAAATCAAACATGTAATAATCTGAGGTGTTTCTGGCAGCGCTTGCCTATGATGCATGGCACAACTTCACTGCAACTAAATGCAAAGCATGTACACTTTGCACTACCCATGTCATCAGGCCATGCAATGAGAATGGCTACAGAAAAGGGGTCCTGAGTAGAAAAAGTTTAAGAAACCCTGCATATTGCACTGTATCAGTCACATTTCCAAGGTGCTTTGGAGTTTATAAAGTTCTTTTCCTCTACCAGCTCTGCGGTACAGGTAGAACAAGTATTATTATTTGCATTTTACAGATGAGAAAACTGAGGTTCAGAGAGCAATACTGAGTTGCTCAGAGTCACATAGGTGGCAGATGTCAAAGCTATGACTGGAAATCACATCTCTCCAGACTTCCATCTGATGTTTCCCTCATTATGCCACACTATCTCTAGCATAATGGTATCTCATTCAAAGACCCAGGGGGTACATAGTGGGCATGGTGTGGTATGGAAGAAAAATCTCTAGACTAAGAGCCAAGAGGTTCACAGTCATATTCCATTACATTCATCCACCACAATGTGGTTAGCCACTCCCCACTCAACAGGCATCTTTTTTACTGCCATTTCTTCACTATCACAAAAAGTGCCCCTACAAATATTCTGTTGTCTGTGGGGACTTTGTTCTTCACTGACATCCTATTTATGTTGACAGAAATCAAGGAGGTCACTAGCCGGTTGAGGGGAGCTCTTGTGATACACCTCTGGGAGGACACAAATAAGAGTTACACAGGATGGATCAGAAGAGTCTTGGGTTCTAGTCCTGGCTCTGTACCTCATCCACTATGAAGTTGAAGTAAAGGCCCTTCTCTCCATTAAACCTTAACATCACTATCTGAATGATCTTGATATTGCACCTGAAGGTTTGCAAAGCATTTTCCTTATATTTTTCCATTTGTTTACACTGTGGTCTAGGTACTACAGCTATTATTATCCTCAGTTTACAGATAAAGGAACTAAGACTGAGAGTTTAAGTTTCTTCCCATGATAGCACAGCTAGTAAGTGTCAAAAGAAGGAGACTAACTTATATCTTGGCTGACACTAAGACCAATGCCTTTACCACTACACTAGGTGTGGGGAACCTACACTATACCATACTGGATGATTTCAAAAGTTTCTACCAATTCTAACAGCCTAACAGTCTATATAAAGTTAGTTATCTTAGAAAGTTGGAAGGGAAGAAAATATTTAAGTGTTTAAGGGGATCTGTGATCATGGTGGTATGGATATTCTTTCTGATGATGCAGATCTCAATGGTTTGCCCATTTTATGTAACTCTTATCTGTGTCCTCTCAGAAGTGCATCATAAGAGCTTCCCCCAACATGCTAGTGACCTCCTTGATTTCTCTTGACATCAAGAGAATGTCGGTGAAAAAGAAAGTCCACATAGAGACCAAAATATTTGTAGGGTCACCTTTTGTGATAGCAAAGAACTGGAAGTGAAGGAGATACCCATTGAGTAAGGAATGGCTAACCACATTGAGGTACATTAATTTAATTAAAAATGTGTTGTAGGAAATAATGAGTGTGATGAATACAGAGAAGCATGGAAAGGACTAACTACATGAACTGATGCAGAGTGAAGTAAGCAGAGCCAAGAAAATAACATATACAATGATTGAAACAATGTAGATGGAAAGAACAAACAATCAAAAACAAAACTATACAGAGCAAGCGTGACTCAAAAGAAGAGATGAGAAGATACTCCCACCCTACTCCTCTGCAGAGGTCAGTGAGTGTTGTTATGTTTTTTAGACATTTTTGATGTATTATCAGTTACACTGACTTTTTTCTTTTCCTTTTTTCGTCTTCAAAAAGTATTATATGGAGTGTTCTGTGGGAGGTGGAGGGATACTAGAGGAAAATATGGCAATGTAATAAATCAATTAAAAACTTACTTTAAAGAAAGAGGATGCCAGTGAATCTTTCTTGGTCATGTAACCAATCCGTCTTTTTCTCATCCATATATTTCTTCAGTGATAACCTTTATATCACTTCCTCTCTGCAATTCCTTTTCTATGATGTGACAGTGTCCTCAAGTCTAATATCACCTTTGCCCATTGGGTAACTCTCAGTTTCCTTTCTTTGGAGACCACAGAATTCCATGTCCCCTGGCCATACATCAAAACCAGAAGAATGTTGTTATTCAAAGGCAGGTCTTTGTTTCAGGAAGAAGCTTGGGGTCCTTAAAAACAAAAACAAATTAACAAACAAACCAAAACAAAAACACTTGACATCTTCCCAAAGCCGTCTAGCTCATTGTTCTTCTCATTCTGTTCAATTCTATGCCTATCTCACTTTTCCTTTGCCATATATGTCCAAAATGTCTATGCTGATATATGAGCTGTATAGGTTGTCTGTTCAACTGCCTCTCATAGTTTCCACAATAGGCTTGCTCCATTTTCTTGGTTTTTCTTCTATTTCTAGTTAGACCAAACTTTATCAAGTGATTATGTACCTCATCTAGGAGGTTCTGCCATGCTCCAGGGCTTGATGCAATCAGCATGATATTATTCATCAACAAGAGCAACTGAGGCATGTCCTTGACTGTAGGCTATCCATCTTTACCTTGGACTCTGCATTGCATCTCCTCCATGATGGTCACATACATCTTTTGTGAGCCATTCATCAACCTATGTTATGCCTTGATTAATCATAAAGATAAGGTTGTTGAATGAAGTTATCTCCGTTGTTCTATCTTTCAAAGAGTCTCTTTAATTGTGATTTATGCTGGAGAGACCACTTATTGTTATAACCCCTATTCCAAAGTTCGTTGGTGTGAGACTCTCTCCTCATTGGTGGGGATGAAGACCTTCCCCTACATGGAGGTGGGCAGAGTCGATGAGAGGAGAGAGCTTCAGTTTTCCCTTTTGGGAATCTCCCTTTTGGAACTCTTCAAGTAGGATCTTCAGGAGATCCTGGTTTCTGACTATAAAAGAGGAGATGAAAGAGGCCAACTCCACTACAAGCTGCTGAAGGAACAGTTTCTGGGAAGATGTGAGTGGAGCTGGTGGTGTTTATCATGTCTCTACTTCTAGCTTGCTACTCCATAGACTTCCAGGAATTTCTCCTTGGGTGCAATCCAGGACACTCTCTTGACTGAGCTGAATTATCTCACTCTCAATGGGAGAGCTCCTTCATTCTGTATTATCTAATATATATTCTCTTATTTCTGTTTTGCTATAATTTGGATAAATGGGCTTCTTTGTTATTCACTATGTGTGTTCATTGTCGAACTGGTATTGGTGGGAATGGAGTCAAGTCTTGGATCTAGAGCTTGGGATCTTCTTTCCCCCCCTCAAATGATAAAGTGATCATAAATTAATGTAAACACAGTCATATACCCCAGACAAACAATCTTTAGTGGAGTCAATAGATATATTTCTAGCCCTCTTTCCGAGGAAAGTAGAGTGGTAGCCTCAATCTCCTGCTTTCCGTTCCTAGTAGAAATCAAAGTCTCCTTTGGAGATGAGTGAGGAGAGAAGGGATGAGAGAGAGATGTCTGTTCTGCCTCCCTTCCAGTCACCCAAAGACATTGTCCTTGCCTCACATGGAGTCTCATAATGTGCACACAAGTCTTCCTTCTATCGCTATAATGGAATAAAACCTTTAAGGTTAAAGGTAAGAAAATAATCCCAAAGAAGGATGGAAAGGGAAGTGAAATATGAAACTTGGATGAGTTACCCAGCACTAGAATGAGTAGGTTGTGATTTATTTCATTAGAAGGAATATCTATACCATTAAGATCACAATTCCATTTCCTTTAGATAGAATAATAGATTCTTAGAGCTGGTAGGATCTGTATAAATCATCTAGTCTGGTAGAGGGAGGAAAGCATTGGTCTTGGAGTCAGCCAAGACCTGGCTGTGTTATGATGGGCAAGGAGTTTAGAATGAAAAGAAAATCATAAGATCTATGGACTTAGAGCTGGCAAGGATCTGAGAGATCATTTCCCAGAGGAGGAAACTGAGGCCCAAAGAAGTTGTGACTTATCTAGGCTCACCAAGCAGTAAGTCTTTGTTCAGGCAGTCCCACGTGCCTAGAATGGCATCCCTCCTCATTTCTGCCTCTTGGAATCCCTAGCTCCCTGTAAAGCTCAACTCAGGTTCCTCTTTCAAGATTTTTTTTAACTTTCCAGATCTCCCGAGATGTTAGCACTCTGTTATAACTTTGTTTTGTTTTCTATATATCTTGAACCCACCTGTCTGTGTATATGTTACTTCCCTTTCCCCCTCCCCCTCCCCCATCCCTGTAGATAGCAATTTCCTTGAGGACAGAAATTGTTTCTCTTTTGGTTTTGTATCCCCAACATTTAGCACACTGGGTGGCTCAAAGTAGATATTCAGGGTCATGAATGTGGTCAATCAAGAAGCATTTTATTAAGTGATTACTATGTGCCAAGTTGCTGGAAAGTCAACTTAGTCCTACCCTCCCAATTTACAAGTAAGGAAGCTGAGTCTTAGAGAAGTTGACTTGCCCAGGGTCACACAGCTGTTCAGGAACTGAGATGGGATTTGAACCTGGGTCTTCATGACTCCAAGTCCAGATCTTGATAAATGTTTGGTTTTGATTGATTAATTAATTGATTAAAATATGATACAGATACCTTGTTGATGAGAATCATAGGATCCATCAATCAGCAAGTTTTTATTAAGCACCTACTCTGTACTAGACTTGGGGAATCCAAAAAAAAAAAAAAAAGAATCTCCTGCCTTTGAGGAGATTACAATATTGGTTGGGGGGATGGGGGTGGGAAAAGGATGTGGAAAAACAATAGAATAAATCAGAGATTTAGAGGAGGAAAAGAACATAGAGTCCATCTGCTCCAACCCCCTCATTTTACTGGTGAGGAAACTGAGGCAGAGAGAAATAATTGAAGAATTAGTCTCCAATACCAGCATGTCTGGACCCTAATCTTTGCTACCGCCACCCCCATCTCCTCCCAACTGAAGCCATGGGAGCAGCAAAGGTATTGGTCCCATTGCCCTCTATGGAAAGTCCTTTTAGTGGAGTTTGGAAACTTCAGGCTGCTTCCTCCCGGTTAGGCTCCAGTGAATACAGGATACTAAAGAAATCATTAACCTCCCAGGGGATTGCTGGGAGCTGTGACCTTTTCAGATCTCATCAGGAGAGGGAGGTGGAGCCCCGCCCTGCAGAGAACAAAGTGGGGAGAGGCTGCTTTTGGAACAGGTGTTTTCTGGATTCTCCTTGCTCATCTTCTGAGCAGGTACCTACCTCTGAGGTCCTGTCTCTGCTCCCACCCCATATTATTTATCCCTCCTTCGTCCTTCAGCCTGTTCTTTTAAAACAAGTTTGGGGGGGGGGGGGGGAGAGATACTCTTATGCAAAGAAACTTCAGTTTATTAAAATGCGAAATTCACATCTGAAATTTCAATAGCGCATTAAGTCTGCAGAATCAAGTTGCTGTGGCAACCTTCACTCCCGCTCCTCGCTCAGGGTGACAAAGGGGCCTTTTGTTACGTGGAGAGCGCAGGGCTGGGCACTGGGACATCCTATTCAGCCAATCCACACAAAGAAAACACACTTCCCCCTTGGCAGGCTGGGCCTGGAGCATGCTATATGATTGCCTGTGCCTTTAATAATGCTTCCCCACTAATGCTGGGAAAATGAGCTGCCTATTGTTAGCTGCTTCGAACTGAAGTTTCTTCTCTGCACTTAGTGGGAGGACAGAGCCCTTGATCGTGGTGCATTTGCTCTTGTAATGGAAAACTACTATTGTGATGTGGACTTTTGGGGAGGGCTGAGTTAAGCAATCTTAATTGAATCTCCTAAACTTTATTAACGTTTCAAGTTTAACCACGGAGGGAGCAGACTTATCCTTGCAATTTGAACCAGTGCACATTATTTTTGCAGTAGGGTAGCCCTGCTCCTTCCAGATAGAACATGTGTGCCTGGGAAGAGACTGGCACTGGAGGGCACAATGGAGGATCATTAGATTTAGGATTAGAAGGGACCCTGAGAGTCACAGAGTCCTCCTCACCTCAAATTACAGATGAGGAAACTGAGGAGAAGTGACTTGTCCAAGGTCTCACATGGGGAATTAGGTGGCAGAGCTAGAAGTTGCACACAGCTCCTCAGACTCCAAAACCTGTATATTTTCTATTGTACCCTACATACATTTGGGAGAGCTATATAAAATCCTAGGACTCAGAGACAGGAGGAACCTTAGAGACAATCTAATTCCAGTACCTCATTTTAAAGATGGAGAAACTGAGACCACAAAATGGAAAGTTTAGAGTTCAAAGTGTAGATACAGTGTGGAAAGAAGGCTGGATTTGGGATCAGAGGACCCAGGTCCAAATCTAGACTGACCTTGAACCAAGTCACTTGGCTTCTCCCATCCTCCTTTTCCTTACCTGTAAAATCAGAGGATTTGACTGGATGGTGTCTAAAGTCTCTTCCAGCTCTAAGTCTATGAACTGGAAATCCAAATGTGACTTCTAGATACTATCTCTCTGACTTACCCTTTCTCTGGGCCCCAATTTCGTCATCTATAAAATGAAAGAGTTGGTCTAGTTCATTGGTGTCAAACTCAAATAGAAATGGGAGTCACTAGATTCTACATGAGGAACCCTGTGGGCTGCATATTAATTTAGAAACTCACACATTTTTATTAATATGTCAATATATTAAATGGGACAGGAACCACTCTATAAGCTGAGGCCATGAGAGGGTTTGACATCCCTGGCTTAGATGACCTCTAAGTTCCCTTTCAGCTCTACGTTGGTGTTGTCAGTTGTTTTGGTCATGTCTGACTCTTTGTGACCCCAGTTGGGATTTTCTTGGCAAAGATACTAGAGTGGTTTATCATTTTCAGTTCATTTTACAGATGAGGAAACTGAGGCAAACAGGATTAAGTGACTTGGCCCAGGGTCACACAGTTAGTATGTGTCTGAGGCTGCATTTGAACTCAGGTCTTTCTGACTCTAGGCCCAGTACTCTATCCACTATGCCATTCAGCTCTGTCTAGTCGTATGATCCTAAGGAACTTACCCAAAGTCACAAGATCTGAACCAAGTAGCCAGGTCTTCTGACTACAAAGGATCCTAAGTCCAGTCCTCTTTCCCACTGTCTTACAGCTGTCTCTTGAAGGGGTCCCTTGGAGGACAGGTGGCTAATTCTACTCTAGATCCAAAAGTAGAACATGAAAAGTCTTATCCAAAGAGCAGCTGTATTTGGGCGGCAGGTCAAACTCCACCTGTGGACCCACCCAAACTGACTGAACTGGCCTTGCTGAGCCAACAGGACTTTATGGCTAACAGCAATATTTTTTTTTCTAAGCAAACCCACCAGGAAAGAGTATGTATGGGAAAGCTTATATGAACCGATGCCAAGAAAAGAGAGCAGAATTAGAACAAAATGCAGTGACTACAGTGATGTAAATTATCACACCACAAGTCAGCAGTGTGGAGTAGTGGGTAACGTGCTAGAATCTGGCAAGATTTAGTTTGAATTCCACCTCAGACACTTAATGGCTGTGTGATCCTGGGCAGGTCACTTAACCCCTCTGAGCCTCAGTTTCCTCAGCTGTAAAATTAAATAGTTAAACTGGATAGTACCTAAGGTTCCTTCTAACTCTAAATCTATTCTTTATGATCCGATGATTGAATTCAATTTAAAAGACAGATTGTGAAACAGACCTCCTTCTTCTCTGTGGAAAGGTCAGGGACTGTATTACAGAGTTACTTACGATGTCAGATGTGATTGGCAGCGTTAGCTGGCTTTGCTTGTTTCTCTTTGGAAAAATCTGCGGTATAAAAAAACCCCAGAGGTATTAATAAAATCTTTTTTTAAGAGAAAGCAATCATTTGTCAGATCATGACTTTTTTAAAGTCCCCACTGAAAATCCCTTCTTTTACAGGAAGCTTTTCCCAACCCCTCCTAATTTTCTAGAGCCTTCCCTCTGTTAATTATTTCCTATTTCTCCTGTATATAGCTTGCTCTGTATATATTTATTTGCATATTGTCTTCCCCATTAAATTGCAAGTGTCTTGAGCGCAGGAACTGTCTTTTGCCTCTTTCTGTGTCCCCAGTGTTTAGCACAGTACCTGGCACATAGTAAGTGCCTAATAGATGTTTATGAACTGATCAATAACCTTATTAATTTTCATTCAGTCATTCTAGAGCATTTCTGAGTGTGTACTGAGTTCAAGGCCCTTCTGTTGGGTGATAAGGATACTGAGGATTCTAAGAAACAATCCCTGCTCTTAAGTAGCTCCATGTCTATTAGAGGAATACCTCCAATAGAAGTATGTCTATTAGCCCCATGTCCATTAGAGGAATACGTCTAATAGAGTTATGTCTATTAGCCCAATGTCTATTAGAAGAATACCTCTAATTAGAGGGACTTAAGTAACAATAACAAAAGGCAAAGAATGGAGGTATAATAAAAATGGATAGGACTTCAGTGCTGTGGGAGGCTTCCTCTGAAGGAAGGATCCTTACCACTGGAGACTAATCCTTCCCTACTCTAAAGTGAAAGAAGGGTGGATCCTGGAGGAGGAACATTTGAAGTAGTGACAACAGATGCTGGTTTTAGAAGCAGGTTTTTAAAAAATTATTAACTTATAGAAGCAACATGAAACAGTGGATAAAGTGATGAGCTTGGAGACAGGAAGGCCTGGGTTCAAATTCTCCCTTTGTGTGACCTTGGGCAAATTTCATAACCTCTGTGTGACTCAAGCAACAGACTGTGACTTCCAAATTTAAATCTGTGATTGACTAAGGGGAAATCTGAACCTGCTAAGCGATACCCCCATTCTTCCCAGGGTCAGGACTTGACCCTTTTGAGGAATCATACTTAGTCATATATTTTATCAAATTTATATTTGTATATATATAAATATATATCAAATTTATATAATTATAAATTTCTCATAAAAGTAAAGGGATGAACACACAAAATAAATAAAATCTTATAAAAATCCTTAGCACTTAAAAAATGGAACAAAACAAATTAATAATAAGGAAACAATATGTTTGCTCCATCTCCTAAAGTTGTCTGAAGTGCTGCTATGTCTGACTCCAGTATCTGTGTGTGTGTGTATGTGTGTGTGTGTGTGTGTGTATGTGTACATATATAATAGATATCTATACTGATTATACCTGTAATTTCAGCTTTTGGTGAGGAACTTCCTCTACTAATATTTATAAGGAAAGGCTTAGAGTTAATAGAGTTGTCTGGGGACACTGAAGAATTATTTGACTTGCCATGGGTCACATAGCCAGGAGTGTAAGAGGCAGGACTTGAACCCAGGTCTCCCTGACTCCAAGGCCAACTCTCTATCAACTGTGCTACCCACCCCCCAGGTGCATGTGTGTGTATACATATATGTCTGTGAGATACATATATATATATAGTATACATATATATATAGTATGCATGCATATTACACACAAGAAAGGCCCATGGGTATTTGCATATACACAGACATATTCATACATGTACATATGTGTATATATTTTCTGGCTATTCTTACTTCTTGCATCTCAATATTTTTGTCATGTGTCTCATGACATTTTGTCATTTTATCCCACTGCCGTAATATACCACTGACAGCTAGTCTTACAACTAGGAAGATCTGAGTTCAAGTCTTGACTCTGGTTTATGCTAGCTGTGTGACCTTGAGCAAGGTTTAGCCTCTCAGGACTTAGGATAACTGTCTATGAGTCTAAATTGCAGAAAAGGGGCTTCTTCCCTGGAGGCTCCCTAGCTAGATGAAATGGCAGGTCCATTCCCTCGCCTATCCCTTTTTAATAACCCATAACTTTTTCAACCATTTCCAATTGTTTGAACATATAGATATATATTTTTATATATATATATTGTTTCTCCTTTTTTCTATTATATATAACTGCTATGAATATATTTTTGCAAAGGATGACTATTTTAAATGGACAAACTATATGTTGTTGCACCATAGAATGGGAAGAGGGTAGGGGGATTTGGTAGGAGAATCCTCAAGTTGAACTTAGAGCTGGGAATGGGGCCTAAGAAATTCTTTCAGCTTCACTATAGAAACTAGCACAGTGAGTGAATGAACGAAAAGGTATTTATATTATATGTTAGGTACTTACTAAGGGTACTATTACAAAAGCCAGACAATTCCTGGCTTCAGGGAGCTTACATTCTAACAGGAAGATTTTCTATTATTTCTTTATAGAAGAATGGGCAGCCAGGGAGAAGTTTTGTTATGGAGAGCCAATAGAAATTCTGAATGAAATAATCATGTAGTCATTTACCTCTACTTTGTCCTTTCTAGAAGTAATGGCAGTGTTGATTTGATCTCTACTCCCAGGGCAAGAGGTAGAAGGGGAGAGGGTGGATGGCAAGATGTCCAGGATGGGTGAACGTGAAGCGTGGTCTGGTCTGAGCCTGGCTGGATATACAGGACTGAACTATATTATTAACCTCTTTCAAGCGACCATTGAGGGAAATGAGGAAGATGAAGAAACACAGGAAACCAGTTTTGAGGGCAGTTGTTGGATTGGAGAGCTCTAAAATCAGGGAAAGGAATATATATACGTATATATATATATACACATATATATGTTATATGCATTATGTATATGTGTACAAGAGCTGAGAAAGGAAGCAGCCAGATCACTACTAGTGAGAAAAACTGGAAATACGGATGAGAATGGAGGAACAGAACTTGTATATTCGAAACCTACCCTCTCCCACCACTCCACCAAGTTTAGCCAGGAATCATCAGGTTGCTGAATGGATAAGTGAGTGACTCTCAGATTCCAGGAAAGCCAGAGACAAGTTCAGGGTATAAGCTCCCAGGTCCCAAGGCTGGTGAGTTCGCACCAGCTGGATGCTAACCTCTGGATTATCTCTGAATACACAACTATAGAAGTTTCATTTTAACTTTAAATTTTTTTTATTCATTTTGAACTTCAATATAAAAAGACAGGAAAAAGCATTTCCATATGCAGAGCACAACATAAAAAGAGGATTCAATAAAACCATGAATTTTCATGTCTATTTACTTTTTTAAAAAATATGTAATAAATACTACCCACCTTTTTCAAAGCTACCCTGCTTTTCTGTGCTCCTTTCTAAGTTTTCTTTTGTTCTCTGCTGTGCATTTTTTTTATTTTATTTTATTTTTCTCCCTCCCTATACCACCCTAGAGAAGGCTACCATTAAACTCTAACATGTGCATATATGTAAAACCATACTATACATACTTCTATTTATCAGTTCTTTCTCTGGATGTGAGTAGCATTTTCCTTCATCTTTATAGTTCATTTGAGTATTTATCATACTCAAAATGACTTAGCCATTCAGAGTTGTTCTTAAAATAATAATTCTGTTACTGGGCACAATGTTCTCTTGATTCCGATCCTTTCATTCTTTATTAGCTCATACAAGTCTTTCCATGTTTTTTCTAAAAATCAACCAGCTCATCATTTTTTATAGTGCAGTAGTATTACATCAAGATCGTGTACCACAACTTGTTTAGCCATTCCACGATTGATGAGCATTCCCACAATTTCCAGTTGTTTGCCATCACAAAGAGAGCTGCTATAAATATTTTAGAACATATGAGTTCTTTTCCTTTTTTCCATAATCAACTTGGAAAACAGACCTAATGGTGGTATTTCTGGGTCAAAGGGTAGATACAGTTTCATAACTCTTTGGGCATAGTTCCAGATTTGCTCTCCAAAATGGTTGGATCAGTTCACAATTCCAACAGTAAACTGGTGTTCCAGTTTTTCCACATTCCCTCCAGTATTGTTGCTTTCCCCTTCCATCATTTTAGCCAATCTGATAGGTGTATGTAAGATGATATCTCAAAATTGTTTTAATTTGCATTTCTCTTATCAATCGTGATTTAGAGCATTTTTTCTGAAGACTACATATAATTTTGATTTCTTCATCAAAAAAACTGCCTGTTCATAATCTTTGACCATTTATCAACTGGAGAATGATTTGTATAGTTATAACTCTGATAAAATTCTTTATATATTTGAGATATGAGACCTATATCTGAGAAATTGCCTAGAAAATTTTCTCCCAATTTTCTGTTTTCCTTCTAATCTTGGTTACATTGGTTTTATTTGTACAAAACATTTTTTAATTTAATGTAATCCAAATTATCCATTTTATACTTCACAATGCTCTCTGTCCCTTGTTTATTCACAAATTGTTCTCCTATCCATAAGTTTGATAGGTAATATGTTGCATGTTCTTCTAATTTTTTATGATATCTCCATTTATATCTAGGTCATATATCCATTTTGGCCATATCTTGGTAAATGGTATAAGATATTGGTCTATACCCAATTTCTGTCAGACAGCTTTCTAGTTTTCCCAACAATTTTTTTTTTTACCAAATAATGAATTCTTATCCCTAAAGCTTAAATCTTTACATTTGTCAAACACGAGGTTATTGTACTATAGGAATTTTAATAAGGACCAATCTAATTTGATCTTTAAAGAAGGCTAGACATCTTGATCTGGGGATTGGTGCAGGGATTGACACTGCAGTCTCCCTCTTTAGATGACTTTAAAGAAGGGCAGGGAAGTTCATCTTGGTAAATCACTGCTGACTATGAGAAGGGGCTGTGGAGAGTATGAAGACAGATTCTTCTCCTAGGAAATCAGAGAGTATGCTGCTGAAAAGACATGGATCTTGAAAGCAAGAACTGGACTCTATTCAAGCCTGCCAGGACTGGCAGAGGTATCTTACAGGTAGGAAAAGTACCATGGACTTGGGGACAGAGCTTGCCTTAGAGTCAGGGCTCCAATGTCTACTAACTGTGTGAGCATCAGTGTCAACTTCCCCCTCCCTGAACCTCAGTTTCCTCACTTTGTAAAACATGAACAGTACTTTACCCCACATGGCTATTCTAAGGAAAGTTCTTTGCAAACTGTAAAGTGCTATTAAAAAATGAGCTGTTATTATTTTTATTTCCATCATGGCCAGCACACCAAGATACTTACACATCACAGAATTACAGCTGGTAGTGACCTCAAAAGGCATCCAGTACAACCCTCTTCATTTTACAAATGAGGAAACTGAGGCCCAGAGAGGTCAGATGACTTGCCTATGGTAACGCAGATAGAAGAGCGCAGAGCTGGGATTCAAACTCAGGTCCCATGACTCCAAAGTTGTCTTTCTTTTCACTACACCAAGACATTAACATGAGCACCAATATCCTGGAGTCTTGAGCACCGTAGTTGGTATTTGAATGGCCCCTTAACAATAAATGGACATTTATATGATTCGTTTACCAAATGTTCTCCATTATCTTGTCTGAGCCTTGAGAAATTCCATCAAAAGTGGTTTCTATGGGAACTATTATCCCCATTTTACAGGTGAAGAAGCTGAGGCTTGAAGAGGTAAGTACCATGGTGGGATTTGAACCTCTATTTTTCTGATACTGAGTCAAGCCACTGAAACAAGTCATTGTATCAAAGTTGTCTCTCTGCCCACTCCTCCCAACCCCCAGGATCATGTCCTCCTCTCTGGGTATCCCTGAGGGACTCTGAAATGCTTTATCTGCCTGGTCCTTATTAACTTTTCTGTCACCACCTGGCAGCTAGGTAGCAACAGCAGGGATCTCTCTTTACCTTTCACACTTGTCAACAGCATAGGTTCCAATTCTTGTGTAGCGAGTGACGTAATGTGTTGACAAATTCCTTTTTTTTCCTGTCAAGAATTTAATGGGACTCTAAGGCAAAGTGACAGGTGGTTAAATAGCAGCATTTATAAGCACATCAAAAAGATTTTCAGTTTTTTTCCTCTCCTTTTTGCACCAAAACCTCCAGACCAAAAGGAAAGCAACTCAGCTGCAACATGGAGACAGAGACAAGTCTGCTTTGGACAAAGTGTGACATGAGTCTCCAAACATAAATGAGAAATCAGTGCTCTCACTGGCTTCTTCTGACTTTGGACTCTTGAGCTCCCCATATTTGGGGGGCAGTCTTGAAAATGGGCTGCCTGTTTCAAGTCTCTCAGGCAAATCCAGCTGTGGAGGGGGCTCAATTTCTGGGACAGACCCTGCACTTTAGAGTTGCCAGCAGGTCAAGATGTCATCTGTATGTTGGGTATTTTGATCAATATTGACAATGGTGACCCTGGGGAAACTTTCTCTTAGCATCCAGAGAGGAGACAGGATCAGAAGAGCTGGGGGCACAGGACACAATGCCCTAGATGTCACTCCCAGACAAACCTGCCAAGACCACACTTGTTGTAGGACATGTGGAGGCTTAGAGCAGAAAAATGTATGTTAGTGATAGAAAATAGTTTATATCATCCATGGGAGGCAATCTGATAAATGAGAAAGTGTGCTAGATGTGAACCCAGAACGTGGGTTTGATTTCCAACTCTGTCACTTATCAGCTTTGTTACCTTAGAAGGAAGAAAAGAAACAAACATTTATTAAGCAAGTACCTACTATGTGCCAGGCTATCCCCTTCATCTCAGTTTCCCCATCTCTAAAAGGAAAAGGTTGGAATAGATGACCTCTAAGGTCCTTTGGAGCTCTATAATGTATAATCCTCCACCCTATGACCCTGAGCAGCAGAGGAGGTATTGGAGTGAGCTGAAGTGAACCCAGGAGAGACAGGAAGCTGGGCTCCTTCCCAGGGTGCAGGAGTTGTTACTAAGTCTTGTACTGCAGCCTCTCCAATTCCTAAGGGTACTATGAAATCACGCTTCTACATAAGTACTTCTATATAAGTTGCTCATTTCCTGTGCCTCAGATACACTTCCTGTCTTCCAAGAATCCTTTCTTTTAGGACTAGCTCCTCTCTGAAGCCTTTTCCAAGTAGCTATCCCCAACCCCAGTTGTTATTGGTTTCTTCCTCCTCAAATTGTCTTCAATTTATTTATTTGTGCCCAAATTACAGCCTCTCAGTTGAAGAAAAGCTCTTCCAGGATAGGAACTGGTTGGTTTTTGGTTTTCTATCCCACAGTAAGTACTTAATAAATACTTGGATGAATGGATACAACAAATAGATAAGATGCCGGTCTACCCCCCAAAAAGGTGGTCGAGCAAATGTAGGATTTGGTGACTTACATTTTCTAGAATGAATATATTCCATCAACTATTCTCTTTTTTAAGTTATTTAATTTACATTTAAGTTTTATTGATGTCTTTTGTCTTTTACAAAACAGTTATTTCCCAATATAACCCCTACCTACCCACCCAGCATATAACGAAGAAAGGGCAGCTAGGTGGTGCAGTGGATAGAGCACTAGTGTAGGAGCCAGGAGGATCTGAGTTCAAATCTCACCTCAGACACTTGACACTCACTAGCTGTGTGACCTTGGGCAAGTCACTTAACCCCAATTGCCTCATCCTGGGTCATCTCCACTCATCTTGATGAATATCTGGTCACTGGACCCAGATGGCTCAGGAGGAGAAGTGAGGCTGGTGACCTGCACAGCCCTCCCTCACTCAAAAAAAATGAAGTCAAGTGCAAGTCATGTCATTATTTCTCTGACGGCATGGGCTTCTTCAGCAACGAACGATGAACATACATAACAAAGAAAAATGTTTATACAAAAACAAAATACAACAATGTTTTTGCCAGAGTCCCTCACTTCTTCAAACAAAGGCATAAGGTAGAAGGTGTATGATCTCTTCCCAGTGCCAAGATAGGGCATTGCAATCAAGAAATCTTTTCCTTCCTTTTAGTGTTCTTTCTATTTACATTGTTATAATCATTGTGCTTATTGTTTTCCTGATTTTTCTTTATTATTCCATAGGTTTTCCATGTTTCTCTGAATTCTTCATGTTCATAATTTTTTACAGGAAAATATTACATTGCATCATATACCCCAATTTGTCTGGTCACTCCCCAATCAATGGATATCTGCTTTGTTTCAAATTCTTTGATGACACACACAAAAAATGCTGTTATGAGTATCTTGGTGTATGGGAGTCCTTTCTATATTTGACCTCCTTGGGCACATGTAACCAACTAACAATGAGCTCTGTAGGTCAAAGATTATAGATCTTGGTTCCTGTTCAAGAAAGCAGCTTCTGTGGGCTCTTCCTCTCAAAAAAAAAAAAAAAAGGTTCTGTGAGAACCTCCTTCAGGGTTATTTTTTTGGGGGGAGGGCAGGAAGAAGAAACCAAACCTGTGGTTTCACTAGTAGAGGTAGCTATGGGAAAGAAACTTCCTCCATCAATACAGATGGGCATCTGCAGCATATGGTCATGGGGAGTCTCGTAGGGTGCTAAGACTTTAAGTAACTGGCCCAGGACCACAAGGTATGAAAGGCAGTACTAGAAACGAGGTCTCCCGGCTCTCTAGCAATTCTACCATGCTGCCTCAACTTATTCTGGCTTTTCAATGTAACCAGTTGTAATTTTGTTTTCTAGATTCATTTAATCAGCTGTAAAAAGGAGTAGGGGGAAACATTCAATATGTGTTCTGGTTAGTTGGCACCTTCTCATTTCCTATCTTCAAATCAGATCAATAAATATTTATGAAATGTCTACATGGGTTATTATCACCATCAACCACAACCATTTGGGATTTGGCTTAAGGACTAACTCCTATCTGTATATTCTTGGTTGAATAGAGGTCCTGGAAGAGGGGGAAAGAATAGAGAGATTGGGAAAGTGATGATGCCTCTGGTGGGGTAGAGAGAAGTGTAGAGGGCCTTGGGAGAACAGAGCCTGGGGGAATGGTGGTGTCTGCCGGAGTGGGATAAGTAGAGACCTATTAGAGATTATAACCTCTGGGATCATGGAGAGCTTGGGGGAGTGGTGATGCATGAGGGAAGGGAGCTGGAGTAGAGACCTCTTGGAGATCACGAACTCCAGGGAATAGTGTGATGCTTAGAGTTTCTGCTGTTCTGTGATTGTTTGGGAAATGGAAAGGAGCTTGGAGATCAGTCTGAGCTAGTCTCATTCCTAGAAGATAAATTCTGGCTCCAGATAAACCAGTTAACCTACTGTCTAAGAGTGAAAATCTGGGGATTTCTGCCCTCAAGCAGCTCTCTGTCTGTCAGAGGGAGCTGCATTATCCAAAGGACAAGATATATAACCATCTGGAAATGATGTCACCATTTGGTTTTCATCCAGGAAAAACCAGATGCAGCTACACCTTATTCTGACCTGCAAATGCAATTCACCATTTCTTGATGGGAATGTGAGAAGCCTTACATGCAGATAACAAATCTAATATGATCTTATGCTGTGTTACTAGACTCATAGCACAAGGGGAGAGTGGACAGTTCCACTATTCTCTGCCCTGGTCAGACCCCTTCTGCGGGGATTGGGAGCCTTAAGCAGCCCAGAGGGGACATATACTGCAATATTCTGATGATCCTCCAAACCACCCTATGTAGGTATTTGCTTCTTCTAATGGGGAAAAATTAACATCTGCTCTGATCAAAAACTTAAAGCTGGCAAGGACCTTAAAATTTATCTAGGCAGCTAGGTAACGCAGTATATAAGAGTGCCAGGCCTGGAGTCAGAAAAACTCATCTTCCTGAGATCAAATGCAGCCTCGGACACCTAGTAGCTGTGTGGCCTTGGGCAAGTCACTTAGCCCTGTTTGCCTCAGTTTCCTCATCTGTAAAATGATTCGGAGAAGGAAATGGTGAACCACTCCAGTATCTTTACCAAGAAAGCCCCAAATGGGGCTATCAAGAGTCAAACTGGACTGAAACAACTCAACAAAAAGTCTTCATTTTACAGAAGAAGAAAGAAACTAGAAAAGTTGGGCACTAAGTTGAACAAACAGTATCCAAGATTGAACAGGTAGTAAGAGACAGCTTAGGATGTTCACCTGGGTCCCTCTGACTCTAAATCTGATGTTTGTTGCTGAAGAACAGGAATTCCTGTGCCTTTTAACAACAAAGAGAATGTATCATAAAGTCAGAAGCAAAGAACTACATAAACTCAAAGATGGAAAGGACCCTAGAGGTAATCGAACCCAACCCTCTCATTTTACAGATGAGGAGGCTGTGGCCAGGAGAACAGTGCTTGGTCCAAGGTCATACAGTTGCCCATCATTATATGCCTTTTATATTCACATATTCTCTTTATTGGCTAATCAAGAGCCTGGGAGGCAACAATAGACCAAGTTAGAGGCTGAAAACCCCACCAGAGAACCATGTAATTGAGAAGTCCCTGAAACCAGAGATGTGAGAGGATCAAGAATCTTGACATTTGCATATGCAATTTGGAGATCCCCAGAAAATCCAATTCAAATGCAAAACTCACATCTCATGAATAAATCATGAGCAGTGACTTGTTCCTTCTCTTCCCCCCCCATTATAATTTTCTCCCCCTCCTTGAGAAGCACCAGTCTGCCAAGCTCATAATTTGCATCAGGCAGATGCAGGTAAAGGTGAGTTCTTCTAGAGTTTAACACAGTGACTTTCTCAGCTGCTCAATCTATGACATCACAGCTGGAAATAGTGAGTCAAATGTGCATGTCAGAACTGGTGGTGCTTCATCTGAGCTCTCCGGAATGGAAACCAAACGGCTGCAGCCTTTCTCTGCCTGTTAGGAGTTGGCTCTCAGAGCAATGATAACTAATCCACTCTCATGGCATGGGCCACTCTGGGCAGGATTTTAGGCTTCCACAGGGCTTGTATACACTGCTGATGCCAGAGGCTGCTGTTGGTGATGTTATGGGAGAAATATCTCCTCTCTGAGTGCATGTGGTGGATAATAGCTGCTAAAATATATGTTTACCACAATGCAGAAATCAGAGAAGATGAAATGTAGGTTTTATTATTGTGTTCAAGCATAGATTCAGGCCTTAGAGAAAACCTGAAGCCACTTAGGCTCCTCCCAAGTCCTCTTGTAGGCAAAATTACATCAGTGACAGAGAAATCATTCCTTTGCGTACTGAAGTCTTTCACAATCCTCTTAGGCCATAACAGTTAAAGAGAAGATAAATGCACAACCCCATACTTCCATCGATGCTATAAAAGTTGAACAAACTTAAACAGAAACATAATCTCATATATCCCCTAAGAAAATAAATCTCATCAAACAAGCTGTGTAGGTAAACTAAGTCAGGTTACAGATTAAACTATGTTTAGAGGGTTCACAAATAATCTGATTGAGGAGGAAGATTTACATGACTCCAAGAAGTCAGGGACAGATAAGATCTTCCCCAACTTCTTATCTAAGTAATGTTTAAGATTTAAGGTAAATTTTCATATTCTATGGGGCAGTTTTTGGTCGATTCAATAGCCTCTCAACCAGGAGAAATTACCCTGATCATCCCTTAATATTATTATACCATGGGTCAGGTTTTGGTTAATAAGTCAAAAGTTCCTGTTATGTTGGCTGTTTTGATTCTTTGATTGGCTACACTGGGTCCTCTGAGGCCTGAAGTCCCCACCCAGAAGTGCCCATAGAAGGCCCTTGTAGGATGCAGGTAGAGTTAGATGATAATGAGAGAGACAAGTATAGAGCAGTTATTATATCCTCATCATTGAGAGGCTCAAACAAAAAATAAAAATTTTAAAAAGCCACATGTTCCTTAAGAAATTAATAATCCATCTCTCCCCTCTCCCTCCCACCTTTCTTCTATCTTTTAATTTAAATTTCACTTATTTTTTTTAATTAACAAAAAAAATCTATTTTCTTTTCCTCCTTTACCTCTCTCTTGGAAAAAAAATGAAAAAAACCAAAACAAGTCCCTGCAACACATAAGCATAGTCAAGCAAAGCAAATTCTCAAATTGGCCATGACCAAAAATATATGTCTCATTCTATACCTTGAGTCCAGAAGATGGGTGGTCAGTACTCTGGCATGATGACTGGTCATTGTGCTGATCTGAGTGTTAAGTCTTTCAGAGTTGTTGGTCTTCACACCGATAGGTTGTTCTGCAGATGATTCCCTTTTCTTCCGTTCTTCTTTTTTCCTTTCTTCCTTTCTCACTTCCTTCCTTCCTTCCTTCCTTCTTTCCTTCTTTCCTTTTTTACTTCCTTCCTTCCTTCCTTCCTTTTTTGTTTCCTTCCCTCTCCATTCTATTCCTCCTTTATTTCCTCATTCCATTCCTTCCTTTCTTAATTCAATAAACATTTATCAAACATTTTACAGAAGAGGTAACTGAGGTCTACAGGAATTAAATGATTTCCCAAGGTCACAGAGATAGTAAAAGACGCAGCCTGAATTTGAACCTGAGTTGTCTGAGCAACTAAACATTCATCGAGCACCTACTACATGCAAAGCATTGGTTGGAGAGATGAAATTTGCGCATAGTAAATTGTTTTTAAATTAATTTATTTGTTTTCAGTTTTAAATGTAAATTAAAAAAAAAAAACAAGACATGATAGAATTACTTGAGAGATTATGATGTACTCACTGCCCAGTTCCAAGTAGACAGCAAAATGGAATGAAAATTGCATTGGGTTTGGAATCACAGGACCTGTGTGACTTTGGGCAAGTGACTTTACCTCTCTAGTTAAGTTTCCTTCCAGTTTATTAATTGGTTAAATGGTGGGGTTGAAATAGTCAGCCTCCCCACTCCCTTCAACCATGAGAAGGTAGGATCATTTAGGACTGGAGGGGACCTTAGATGCTCTCTAGTCCCACCCTTTCACATCAATACCCACAGCTGGTGACTAGCACCCTGGCTCAAATCCAAGTCCCATTTGGGGTCCACTCTTCCCAATACCACCTAGATCATGATTGACCTGAAGTATGGTTGAGTTAAAGCCCAGATTGACCTCTCTCACCCCTCTAGGTGCATATCTCTCCTAAACAGAAAACTAATGGATCACAGCCTCCTACTTCAATTCCCAGAATTTATGGGTAGAAACCATAAGATAGAATGTATTTTAAAAAAGTGATGTCAAACTCAAACAGAAATGGAGGCCACTAAACCATAGAGAAAGATCTCTGTGATTTTACATTGACTTAGAAAACTACATATTAGTATCATCTATGTTTCACTGTATTTTTATTTATTTTGTTAAATATTTCCCGATTAAATTTTAAGCTGGCTCCCTTCAATAGGGAATGCCACCCACTGCAGTCCTGGCAGTGTGTCTGACATCTCTGCTTGAAGGAGTTCTGAAGCAAGGAGACATAGGTTTGAGCCCACCCTTCACCAGTGACTGCTCTGCGGACCTTGGAGCAAATCTCTTCAACTCTCTTCATCATGATCTCTGCAAAACAGCTGTCCTGCACACCTCAGGTGACTTTTGAGAGGATCCAGCATAATGGGAATGAAATACCTGTGTCGGTTGTAAAGGCCAAATTGACGTGAGGTATTTAATTGTGTGTGTGTGTGTGTGTGTATGTGTGTGCCTACATCTAAGTGTGATTTCAGGGACCCTGTGACTTCCCCTCACCCCACCCCAAATTACCTAACCTGTTTGTAATGAATTCGGAGCCCACCATTAAAATGCAAGAGAACTATCATTGGAGCCATTTGTCAAGTGAAAAACAAGGTATTGTGAGAGTATCATAATTTAACTAGTGCAGAAAGTAATGTCATTCTTCCATGACTGCTATTACTGCTGGACCCAGATGGCTCTGGAGGAGAAAGTGAGACTGGTGACTTTGCACAGCCTTCCGTCACTTAAATCCAATTCATTTGCAAGTCATATCATCATCTTCCCAATGCCAAGGTCCTCTTCAAGAATGAAAGATAAGCAACAGCTACTACCACCACTACTTTCACCACCACTACCACTACCACTACTACTACTACTACTACTACTACTGATAATGATAATAATTGATGTGTAAATGCACAAAGAACTTTATATTATCTCATGTGCTCCTCACAACTACCAGGTGAGATAAGTACTGCTCATATTATTATCCCCATTTCAAAGATGAGGAAACAAATCAAGTTAAGAAAGATTAAGTTATTTACTGATGATCATACAACCAGTAAGTATCTGATGAAGAATTCAGTAGCCCTAACTTTTCATGGAATCCTAAAAATTCATTTAGACAGGATCAGTTTCATTTTTGGCTTTGTGTTCCCAGCCCTTAGAGAAGCTAGATGGTTCAGTGAATAAATAGAGCACTGGGCCTGGAGTCAAGAAGACTCATCTTCCTGAGTTCAAATCCACTTACTAGCTGTGTGACTCTGGGCAAGTCACTTCACCCTGTTTGCCTAGGTTTCCTCATCTGTAAAATGAGCTGGAGAAGGAAATGGCAAATCAATTCAGTATCTCTCCCAAGAAAAACCCAAACGGAGTCACAAAAAGTCAGACACAACTGAACAACATAACAACATTCCCAGTACTTAGTAAAATACACTGGGTAGCCCCAAAATTATAGTGCAATTTGAAAGTATTAAACTTTAAAACACACTAAGATTTTGGAAACACCCTGTATTTTTGTAGTATAATCAAATATTGTGCTTGGATTTGGAGTCACTAAGATGTAGGTTCAGATCTTGCATCTGACACACACGAGTTATGTTACCATGAGCAATTCACTTATTTTCTCCGAGCTTTCTCTTTAAAACAAGGACAAAACCTACCTCACAGATCTATGGTGAGGATCAGATTGAAAAACTCTGCAAACTTCGAAGTGTTATGTAAATGTCACCTATCATTATAATGATACGTATGGGAAGGAGATTGGTCAATGGGTGCCCAGTCTTCAGGACATGTGTAGGGGAGCCTCTGCTTCCAACCAAAGCAGGTTTAGTGAGCCTACTTCTGGAAGCATGTGATGAGGTGTGACAGAGGGTTCCTGTGCCCAGATTGGAGCATGTTCAGGTATTCCTATACCGCTTTCTGTCCAGTTACTGTGTGGAGAAGCCTTTCAATTGGCTGTGGAGGTAGAAAACAGCATGAGTACAAAAGGCTCCAACTGAAGTATTCAATTCCTCTCTCTCTTCCTTTGTGGTGAGCAAGAGAGATGCTTCTGTAAGTCTCCAAGTGGTAAACGACGGAGCATCAGTGGTCTACTCTCCCCCTATCCCACCCCAAGCCCACATGTGGCCTTGAACAAATGACACTCACTGCGCTTTCTTCTGACTCTCTTGTATTTATTCTTTCCTGCTTTTAAGGGAATGAGTGTTAAAAGGGAAATCAACCAGGCTGTAACCCTCTGTTCTTAGATAGATCAAAAGTGCCATTAGAGGGCCGGAGGCTGAGCCACTCTAGGGAGAAACTTGCTTGACCCAGCTCAGCAGTGGATCAACCCAGCAGCTGAGATTTCATGTTCTGCCTGCAAGCAAGGAAGTGCCTGTCTGTCAGCTATGGCATACCCAGAAGGGAACTCGGTGGTGGGAGGAATGTTTTTATTGGCCCACTTTAAGCTTAAGTTCTCTCAAGGTGGGAGAATAAGCCTCCTGCTTGGGAGGGGAGGATAATATCTTTGAATTACTGTTCTTGCTAGATCTTCTCAGTAAGCTAATTTATAAAAGCTAATTGATGTTAAGGACATCCAGGTGGCACAGTAGATAGAACACTGACCCTGGAGTCAGGAAGACCTGAGTTCAAACCTGACCTTAGATACTTGCCAGCTGTGTGACTCTGGGCAAATCACTTAACCCTCTTTGCCTCAGTTTCCTCATCTATAAAATGGCAAATCACTCTGGTATATTTGCCAAAAAAAATTTTATATGGGTTGCAAAGAGTCAGATATAACAATGGCAAACAACAATTGCTATTAATTAGTTATCAATGATATTGAAGAGATATTTAGGTGTTAAATGATATTAGGGTACCAATCATTGGTAATGATGTTAAGGGGAATATACTTATTGGGGGACTTGTGACAATAGCATTAGAAGATGCCCAGTGTCCCTCATAGGTACCCCTAGAACCATGACAGGAAGATATAGTCACCCTCTGTGGACCCAACCTGCTAGTGAGGGGGAGAGGCAGGGTTGAGAGAGTAAGTCCAGAGTCTTGATACAAATGTGATAGTGGTTATTAATATGATCATTAGAATTAATCTAGCCCTCTCTGCTCAAACTCAATGATTGCCCTCTTGTCTCCATAAGCACCATTTACTAAAGAGCACTAGATTAGCAGTCAAGGGACCTAACTTCTAGTATCTATGCCACTGGTACCCACGTGACCTTGGGCAAGTCCTTTCTTCTCTTTGAAACAATTGAACTCATTGATTTCTAAGGGCTGTTCCAAGTGTTAGCATTCTCATCTGGAAGTAGCTTGGCCTAGTGGACACTACAAACTTGGAGTGGGGAAGACTGGGGCTCAGATCTTGTTGCTAATAAGTGCTAGCTATATAATAAGCCCAGGCAAGTCACTAAACCTCCCTTCCACTTTGTTCCCTCGAGTTTCATTTAAGGGATTGAACTAGATAATTTTTGGGTTCTCTTCCAATTCCAGATATCCAATCCTATTATTAGTGAGTCTATAAACACTTGTTAAGCACCTACTATGTGCCAGACATTGTACTAAGGACTGGAGATACAAAAAAAAGCAACAGACAATTTCTGCCCTCAAGGAGCTTATAGGGGAAACACAAATACGTGCAAACAAGCAATATACCAGGATAAATAGGAGATAATTAAAAGATGGAAACACTAGAATTGAAAGGCACCACTGACACCACTCTTATCATTCATATTGATATGGTGCTTTAAGGCTAACAATGCATTTTCTTCACAACAGTCCTGTGAGATAGGGAGTGCAAATGTTTTCTCTCATTTTATGCTGATTCTAGGTCTGGGAAATCGGAAACATTACAATCCCAAAAGCTCTAAGCAGAAGGGGGGGGGGGACAGTGAGTTCTCTTAATGATAGAAACCAGCTAATCTCATTTTGGGGGTGATTTTGTGACCATAAGATCTTTCTACTGGATGCCAAGGGGCATGGGACACAAGGGAGCTGACATCATTCCACTTCCCATTCAGGAGTTACTGGCATATTGCAAAAATAATAGGTACCTCAGAGATCATCTGTGCTAACCCCTACCTGAAGTCTAGATTTCTTCTACCACCTTACTGAAAAGTGTCTATCCAAACTTTGATGGAATTTTTTCCGTGATGAGGAACCCATTATCTACCACTTTGGGACAGATCTAATTATTAGCAAATACCTTTCTATATAGAACTGAAAATCTACCTCTTGGTTCACAGCTCTTAGGACCAGGTAGAATCAGTCTCATCCTTCTCCTGCTGGTGTCAATTACACCTCCCAAGTGGCAAAGTTCCAGGTCTTAGGTCATGCTTATTAGTGGCATCTCATTCCATCTAGGTAGCCCCAGTCACCTGACCTTGACCCTCTGTCACGTCTTGTTTTAGGAACACTGATTAGTTCAACACTAACATGGTGTTTACTCTATGACAATTCACAATTTCTGGAATTTCTTCCCTGGCCACCAATTCCCTATATGTTATCTTTTCCTATTAGAATGTTAGTTCCTTGTTGGCAGGAACTCTTTTGTACTTGTATCCCTAGTACAAAGATGTATCTTAGCACAAAACTCTTTTTTAATTCTTTCATCCTTGGTACATAATAATACCTTTTTTCCCTTCATTCTGCATTCTTCTCTATGTCTTTTTTCCAGGCTAAACATTCCCAGTTCCTTCAACTAATGGTATATCTTTTAGTTCCCTGATTGTCCTGGTTGACCTCCTCTAAAAATGCTTATCAATATCTTACTTAAAATGTGAACATCAGAACTGGATACAGCTTTCCAGTTGTGGTTGGCCTAGAGTAGAGTGTGACTTTCCTCATTCTGGACTAAATACTCCTATTCATTCAGCCTAAGGTCACATTTTTTTTCACTAAAATTCTTTTCTGAGTCTTTGCCACTATGTGGAGGGGACTCTACATTCTTGAAAACTCTAATGGCAGAAGACAAATACTAGGATATCTTATCAATTTATAAATGCTTCAAAGACAGCCCTAACGAAAGACTGTGTGTCTATCACACGCAGGAAGATTTGGAGAAGTTAATCAAAAAGTGATGAGGTTTTTTTTTGGCCACAGCAAGCTAGATGTAAAGTCATATAGGTCTTTACCCATGAAAAGAGCACCCATGTTGATGGAATAGATTGTTGGAAGGATTAAAGAAGTATCCTTATTGTTATTTTAGATACCATTATTCTATCAAATCTATCATCTCACTGATGTAGGCACTCCCTTATCTAAAATGTAGATCACATCCCATTCATTATCTTGTGTGACCCTTGACTATATTATTGAGTAAACAAGCCTCCATCCAAAGTGCTAGGGGTGTTCTCATTCTCTGGACGGTATCAGTGGTTGCCAATGCAGCCTGTGAACTGTCCATCTGTCACCCCTCTCTCTTGCTATGTGACTGATTCATTTTTTTTTCCTGGTTTTATAGTTCTTGATGAGGTTCTTATATTGATTCTTCAATTCAGTTTCATGTTTGTAGTGTGTTATTGGCTGCTTATGACTAACATGGACTTCTCCATTGCCTTTTGAGTGATTCCCAACCACACCTGCTTTCTAACTGTGCTATTCTCCAGTTTAAATCTTTCCATCTTATCTACAAGGAAATCATCAACTAGTCAATTAATCAAGAACATTTATTAAGAACATACTATGTGCCAGACACTCATAAGAGACTTTATCTAAGGACTTGCAAAGATTCATGTATATCATGTTTACAGTATTTTTTGATCTACTAGCCTAGGATCTATGTCACAAAAGGAGATGAAGTCTGCTTTGGTTTGTTCTTAAAGAACCCATGTTGACTTGTAGTGATTGGCATTTTTCTTTTCTTGGATAATCAATCGATCCTCGAAGTCTGCCAGAAATCTATATCAACCTCTTTGGCCTGTAGTTTGAATTATCTAACATATAAACTCCTTAAGGGCAGGAACTATCTTGTGTGTGCCATTATTTCCCCAGTACCTAACATAGTGCCTTTCAGATAATAGAAGCTTAATAAATAGTTGTTCAATCTATTTTTCTCTCCCCTCTCTTTTTTGGAAATAGGGTCAATGTTTCTAGTTCTTTGATCAGTTGAGGAACCATATCTTTGATTTCTCCCTCCTCTTGCTATTCTATATAACTTAATGCCATACCACCCATAAGAACTGGAGACAGAGAAGTGAGGAATGCTAGTCCATCTTTAGAGCTAGGGACAGCATGGAAACACTGCTGGATTTGGAGTCAGAGGACCAGGTTCCAATCCTCACTGCAAATTATTTCCCATATGACTTTGAACAAGTCCCTTAACTTCTGAAGGCTCAGTTTTCCTCCTCTGCAAAGTGATGGGGTTGGTTAGACTAGATGATTTAGGAGACTCCTTCCAGTGCTAAATCTGCAATGCTCCAGTGGCTTGACAGCTGACCAGTTGGCATCGCTAACTGGATCATTCCAGGAGCCATTCGCTGATCTGGAGTTGCCCATAGAGTTTCCCAAATCCATAAAGCTTTCAGCCGAAGTCTTCATCTGTGTCCTCCTAATAGAGGGTTAATTTCCTTGTGTATGCAAAATGCCCTCATGAGAATGGAATGTGTAGTGTTGGTAAGTGGTTGCGACCAGAATCCTTTGAGGGGGTACTGACTACTGAATGTTAACGATCAGTATTATTAAAGAACAATTGATGGCCTGTAACTAAACAACAGAAACTAATTACTGGAAAACTTTTATTGTCCTTTAATTACTGGGCCTCTTTGTCAATTAGCAAAAGAGAAAGGGACTCTCTTTTATAGCAACCATAAATTTTCCTGAACTGCTCTGATCAGCAGCTGAAAGAGTCCCGGCTATTTAATGTAGAATATTAAAGCACTGATGTTAAATGCCTACTAAATTAGGGTGATTTAGCAAAGCAGCTTTGGAGGAACTTGCTCCCATTTTGCCCCTGTTACAGCTCTGACTTCGAGCGAATTTTCTAAGTTTTCTCCCCACCCTGAAGAAGGTAAGATTGAGAGTTTGGAAGAGACTTTCTGGGATCATTTAGTTCAACTTCTCATTTCAAAGGGGAAGAAATTGAGACTCAGAGGAATGGAATGATTTGTCCAGGTCACGTAGGTAAACAAAAGGTCAGAATTTGAATCTAGTTCTTTCTGAACCCAGAATCTGGGCTCTTTAACCATTTTCAGACTGTCAGCATGAACTCCAACTAAGGATTTGTTTTTTTTAATAAACCTATGTAAGTAGAGGGACAGAGGAAGGGAAAAAGGGAGGGCAGTCCAGGCACAGGGGCTGGCCATTGCAAAAGCACCAAGACAGAAGATGGAAGGGCAGGTAGGTGGCATGGTGGATAGAGCTCTGCACCTAGAGTCAGGACAACCTGAGTTCAAATTCAACCTCAGAGACTTACTAGCTGTGCGACCCCGGGCACGTCACTTCACCCTATTTGTCTCAGTTTCCTCATCTATAAAATGAGCTGAGGAAGGAAATGGCAAACTATTACATTATCTTTGCCAAGAAAATCCCAAATGGGGAAATGACTAAACAATATTAGGAGACAGAAAGTCCTATTTTTAAGTGATTGAATTGCAGGATTAAAAAAATCTAACAGATCAGTCAAGACATCAAATGCTATAATGTGCAGGAACAAGGCTTCAGGGGCTAGGGCCCATTTATATAAAGGCAGGTTTTGCTGCTGTGGGTCACAGGCATTTTTGCAATGGCTGGCAAGGGTTGTAAACCAAGAAGAGTTCACTTGCACTTGTCCTGCTCTGGAAAATAGAGGATAGTGTCACCTAGACACCAGCTAGAGTAGTGGATAGGGGATAAAGTGCTGGAATTTGAGTCAGGAAGGCCAGAGGAGGAATCCTGTCTCAGACACTTCACTTCTAGCTGTGTGACCCTGGGCAAGTTACTTAATCATTCTTAGACTCACTTTCGTCTTCTGTAAAAGGGGATAATAATAGCACCTACCTCACCAGATTGTTGTAAGGATCTAATTAGATGATGGATAGACAGATAGATAAAAAGATAGATAGATAGATGGATAGATGGATGGATGGATGGATAAATGATAGATGGGAGGATGGATGGATAGGTAGATGGATGGATTGATGGATAGAGTTTTGTGAATCTTAAAATGCTATAAAAATGTTAATTTTTATTATTATTATTATGTTTAGTTCAGGAAACTTTTTAGGAAGCCTACAATAATCCATCCTTCACTCAACTGTCAAAGTGATTTTCCTAAGATGGGTATCTGACATACTCCATCTCTGTTCAATAAAGTCCAGAATCTCCTTATTCCCTCCAAGATCTAATATAAAATCTTTTGTTTAGCATTTAAAGATCTTCTCTCCTGGCTCCATCTGGCCTCTCTGGTCTTTTTACAGTGACCTACTTGCTATTCCTTTGACAGGATTTTCCATTTCCTTTTGTTATTTAGTTGTTTTTCAATCATATCTGACTCTTCATGATCCCATTTGGGATTCCCTTGGCAGAGATACTGGAGTGGTTTGCCGTTTCCTTCTCCAGCTCATTTTTTAGATGAGAAAACTGAGTCAAACAGGATTAAGTGACTTGCCCAGGGTCACACAGCCAGCAAGTATCTGAAGCTGGATTTGAACTCACAAAGATGAGTCTCCTTGGCACCAGGCCTGGAACTCTCTCACACATATATAAGCATCTGCTTTGGCTGGGCAGACAGAGGTTAAGTGACTTGCCCAAGGTCACTCAGCTAGCGAGTGTCTGAGGTCAGATTTGTACTCAGATCTCCCTGACTCCAGGCCCAGGGCTCTATCTGTTGTGCTACCTAGCTGCCCTTGTATCTCCTATCCTGGTGCTTTTGCAAAGGCTGGTCCCCGCTTCTGGACTGCCCTTTCTCCTTCCCTTCCTCTGTCCCCTACTCACATAGCTTTCTTCAAGATTCAGTTCAAATCAACCCTTTGTACAGGAGGCCTTTCCCAGCCCTTTCCTCTAAGATTACCTTCTATTTGCACTGCACATATCTTGTATATTCAAAGTTATTTGGGTATTTTCTCCCCATTGGATTATGAGCTCCTGGAGAGCAAGGATGATGCTTTTGTCTTTTTCCAGCACTTAGCAAGGTGCGTAGCACACAGTAAACATTTAACAACACTTGTTGACTTAAAATCAGATTTTATTTTATTTAATAAAATTAGGTCTTTTAAAAAATTAGATTTTATTTTTTTCAAAGACATGCCTTCTTCTCCTCCTTCCCATGAAGAAGACAAGGAAAACAAAACCTTTGTTACAAATACATGTAACCAACCAAAACAGATTCCCACATTGTCTGTGTCCAAAAAAATGTCTTCCTTTGAGTTCTGAGTTCATCACTTCTGTATCAGGAAGTAGGCAGCATGTTTCACCAGGTAACTGATGGGTGGTTGACACTAAGATGCCAAAGAGCAACCAGAGAAAGGTGACCAGGAAAGGAAGGAAACTAGAAACCAAGCCATATGAGGGAACTGGGGATGTTTGACCCAAAGAAAAGGAGTCTGAGGTGTAAGGACAGAGAGAAGATCAGGGGTCAGATGGTAAATATTTAACAACCAGATCTCCAAAAAAAATTGTACACATGACATACTTTTAAGTTTAATCTGCATTGTTAACATTTTCTCAACATTTTCTTAAGTCTAGAAATTTCAAAAAAGAAACAATCTCTGATTTGTAGCATTTACCACAGGCTCTTGAACCAGTAGAAGCTAGCTCCAGCACACCCTTGGGACAAGGAAAGGGACATCAGAGGACCGTCTTCAAGTATCAGAAAGGCTAGAAGAAAAAGAATTAGAAAGATTGTGTTTGGCCCCAGGGAAACAGAATTAGGAGAGGAACTTACAGGGAAAGGCTGAATTTAACAGATTTTAACTTCATATCTGATAAAAATTTCCTAACAACTGTTGTTCATACTTCATTTCTAAGAGGACCAATGACATTACAGGGTGATGTCTTGACTCGGGTGAATTGGATTTAAGTGAGGCAGAGGTGCAAAAAGTTATCCGCCTCACTCTCTCTTCCAGAGTCATTCAAGTCCAATAGCAAGACGAAAGTCATAACAATTGGCAATGACCCTGGATACACTGGATGACACTGGCATCTTTGATGTCTGACCAAGCTATAACCGCTTTACAGTGCCTGCTTCAGTCATCTTCATGGTCGTTGGAACAAATTGCTCTCATCCAACCAATGTGCCAGGGGAGGTCTTCACATGCTTGGAGTAGATACACTCCTAACTCATTGAAGAGTTTGAGACACTCCCTTGACCTAGATTAGCCCATCTGCAGAGACAGTTTTACCAGGGTGTAGCTGCTACCCATGCTACAGCTTCTTGGAGCCACAAGTGAGAATTGAGTGAAAAGTGGAGTTCAAAGGTGGAAGAGCAGCTATGAAAAAGGACTCAGCAGATCTCATACCAGAGGTGCTGGTCCTCCCTGAACAGCCCATACATACTTCCTGACAATAGCAGTTGTCCAGAAGTGGAACATGCCATCTTAGTAGGTATTAAGTTCCCCTTTATTCAAGGTCTTCATGAAGGGGCTGGATGACCCTTTCAATGCCCTTTGAGGCCTTTCAGCTCTGAGGACATAGGATCATAGTCATAGACCTAGAAGGGACTTCAGAGTTTATCTAGTCCAGATTCCTCATTTTATGGATGAGGAAGCTAAAGTCTGAGAAAATGAAATGATTTGTCCAATGCTAGACAAATAGCAAGGAGCAAAGGCAGGCTTCTCTCTTGGGCCTTTTCACCCTAAATTCAGTGGTCTTTCCATCACCCCACAGTGCTTTGTTTGACTTCTACTCCCCTTCCATCCTTTCTGTCCCAGTCAGCAGAGCCTGAGGTGCTCAGCCTCTGCAGCTATCTCTTTCAAAAATGTGTTGCATCTTCTAATATGACAATAAATTACAATATCTTCTTAACTTGTCTTTCCAGTAGTCCTTTTTCCTCCACTTCATCTCATGCTGCCAGAGGAACCTTCTTAAGGTGCAGGTCTGACAAATCATTCCTTTGCTTAAAAATCTTCAACGACTCCCTAGTGCCCTCAAGAAAAAGTTCTAACTTCTTAGCCTGGCAATCAAAGCCCTCCGTTATTCATCCCCAAGCTATCTTTCTCGCTTCTGCCATAGTATTCCCATTCACACATTCTATTGCTAAGCCTGAGAATCCTGGGGGGAAGGCAAATAGCTGTGCAGGGAAGATATGACTTTAGAGCCACTATCAGTAGTAATTGTTAATTATCCTCCCAGGTTACAAAAGAGCTTTAAGATGCTCTCTCTGTGCTGGTGATGGTTCTTGGCTTAACAGTTCACTATTTGTCCCCCGGGTATGTTTGTGACAGGGATGGAATAATTATTGAGTGAGCCCAGCAGAATAGGGGACTGAAGAGATTGGAATATTGTCAGACTGAGTGCAGAAAAGCAGTGTGTAAATATTAGACTGGCACCATCGGCATCTCTGCACAGAAGCCAAGAGTCCAGAGAGAATCATCGTTCATAGGAAGTGTTTGTGAGGGCAGATGTCACCCACCCACTGGCCAAACGGTCCTACTGCCTGCCCCCAGATTCATTCAGTGCTGTCTGGTTTCTGTGTCTTCCTATCATCTGCGCTCTTCTGGCTCTTACAGGCCTACGATGCTTTCAAGGCCACTTACTCAAATGTCACCTCTTTCATGAAGCCTTCCCTGACCTTACCAGAGAAAAGAGTTCTCTCCTTCCACTGAACTCTGAGAGACCATATCCTTATATTGTGCTAACTGTATTTTACTTTATCATTTGGATTATAGTGGGAAAGGTGGGGCCATCTCCAGTCATCCTGATCCATATCTGGTCACTGGACCCAAATGGCTCAGGAGGAGAAAATGAGGCTAGTGACCTTGCACAGCCCTCCCTCATTCAAATCAAAGTCAAGTGAAAGTCACGTTATCCTCTCCCTGATGTCATGGTCCTCTTTGAGAACAAAGGACAAACTACAAACCACACAATAGTAGGAAAGGCACTGTCTCCAGAAAGGCAAGATGACTAAATGGAATGAGGCCTGTATTTGGTGACCTGGCTTTGGGCAAGCGATCTGATGTAATCTCTGTTGGCCTCATTTCCTTCATATGTAAAATAAGTATTTACTAGATGGTGTTTGAGGTACCTGTCAGCTCATTTCTATGATCCTGAGATCACCTGACTTGGGTTAAAAGTCCAGTTTTTCTTTTGAATAGTTCCATGGTATAATTGTTACTCTTTGGACTTGGAATTCCACAGTCTGAGGTCAAGTGTCATTGAGACTTTTGGGAGTACAGCTTGAGACAATGGAATTAACCCTCTTTTAGAGTTAGGACTTGAGTTAAAACCATGTCTCCATCACTTATTACAGTTGTGACCTTAGATCTTGGACATCCATTTTTCCATCTATGAGTGTTGGATGAAGGCTCCTTCCAGCTTCAAAGCTCTGGTGCTCTGTACCCACCTTATTCCTACCTTCACTCCCCCACTAGACTCAAACCTCAATAGAGCAGGAAGTGGGCCTCATTTATCTTAGAATCCCTGGCCCTACAAGTAGTTCTTCAGTCAATGCCTACTGGATAGAATTTAAAATGGAGAGTCAGTTAGTCAATGAACATTTATTAAGAGCCTACTATATTCCAGGCACTGTGCTAAATGCTGGGGGTACAAAAAGAGGCAAAAGACAGCCCTTGTCTTTAAGGAGCTCACAATCTACTGAAGGAAAGCAGCCCACAAAAGGAAGATGTAAAGAGATGGGGGGGGGGGCAGTGGGGATGATGAGAAAGTCCAGAGGAGAGCAGACAGATGGGAAATGAAGAGCAAGAGGTTCATTAGTCCCAGAACCCTAACCACAAGACAGGGTGCTGTGCAGCCTTTGCAACCAGTAGGTAATTTATTTAAAGGACCAGATGGAGGGACTGGGGAATCCCCAAGTATTTGACCATTCAGTCAACAACTACCAGTCAGGCTTCTACAGAGTCTAATCCCTGGATTTAGAAATCATGTGTACAGAAGTGGAGAGCGGCTGGCAGCCTAGCCCTGATTGGCTGGAGTTCTATTGTCTGGAGATGTTGTTTTTCATTCTGTTCTGCCAGTGAGTGGCTTAGTGATTTAATATCAGGAATGGATGTAAATCAGAGGCAGCTAGGTGATGCTGTGATTAGCTCTGGAGTCAGGAGGACCTGAGTGCAAATCCAGCTTCAGATAGGTAGGAGCCATGTAACCCTGAGCAAGCCACTTCACCTCTGTCTCAATTTCCTTAATTGTAAAATAGGGACAATAATAGCACCTACTTCCCAGAGTTGTTGTGAAGCTCAAATGAGATCATATTTGTAATGAATGTATATGTATAACAAGCATCACATTTCTTGTCTACTCAATAGGTGGGAGAGGAGTGGAGGGAGAAAGAGAATTTGGAACTGAAAAGAAAAAAGAAAAGAACAGTCCCACTATTTGTAAAAAAAAACAAAAAACAAAAAAAAACAAAAAACCCCAAAAAACAACTCTCAGCATAGTGCCTTCACAGAGAAGGTACATGCTTATTTCCTTCCCGTAGTCTTCCCTCCTCGTAAGTGCCACAGCGGTTGACCTCTTGTTCACTTTTGTCATTGCGGCCCACCCAAGGAATTCAAAGGCAGAAGGTGGATGTCACCTATTTAGGCTGTGTCTGATAGCAATCAGAGGCAGGGTTCAGAAAGCAATGAGGTTCAGACCAGAGAAATAACCTAGATTAGAATCAATTGAGTAGGTATGCCCATAGGGTCTAAGAGTCATCATGGCATTGTTGAGAGATCTGGTCAAGGAGTTAGGAAAACTTGAAGTCCTCTTACGTCTGACACTTACCAGTTGTGTCCCCTGGGAAAGTCACTTAAAATCTCTTTCCTCCCCTCCCTCACACAACTCTCTAAGACTACAAGTTACAGAGAAGAGTCTGATCTACTTTGGTTGGGGAAGTTTCCTCACTATGAGTTCTTTACACCAATAAAAACATAGTTCCAATTCCCTATCTTTCCAAAAAAAAAATGACAGTTGTGAAGAATCTTGGGTATAAAACCAAAGTATACAGCATAGCTACAGAGGCTAGGCATTTTCAACTCAGACTTGACTCTGCCTAACTGCCTGATTTTTAATATGAGAACTCCTCACCCCAACCCAATAAGGTAGAGAAAAGTGATATTAGCTCTGTTAGAGTACTGAGGTTTAAAAAAGAAAGTAACTTCCTAAAGTCTATACCTGCCAAGAACTGGGGCCAGTTCAACAAAATGGCAAAGATGACAAAAGATGGGAAATATCAGTATTGGAAAGGTTGTAGAAAAATGGACACAGTGATGCATTGTTGGTGGAATTGTGAAGAGGTTCAACCACTGTGGAAAGCAATTTGGAATTATGTGAAGAGTAGCCGAAATACCCATTTGACTCAGAGCTTCCACTCAGAGCACGTTCTCCAAGGAGGTCAATGACAAAAATAAAGGCCTCACATAACAACAAAATATTTATAACAGCACTTTTTGCTATAGAAAAAACAGGAACAAAGTAGATTCCCATTAGTTGGGGAAAGGCTAAACAAATTATGATATATGAATGTAATAGAATGTTACTATGCTATAAGAAACAATGAACATAATAAATATGGAGAAGCACGGAAAGATTTCAAAGAACTATTGAAAAGAGAAGAATCAAGAAAACAATATAAACAAAGATTATGATGACATAAATGGAAAGATCAACTATGACAAAACAAGTAAAACTATATACTGCAAGATTACAATAACCAACTCATTTTTAAAATATGTAGGGAACTGAGTCAAATTTATAAGAGTATGAGCCATTCTCCAACTAATAAATGGTCAAAGAATATGAATAGATAGTTTTAAGAGGAAGAAATCAGAACAATCAATAATTATAAGAAAAATGCCCTAAATCATTAACAATTAAAGAAATGCAAATTTAAAACAATTCTGAGGTACCATCTGGCATCCATCAGGTTGGCAAAGATGATAAAAAAGGGAAAATAATAAATGCTGAATAGGATATAAAAAAATAGGCACACTAATGTACTATTGATGGAGCTGCGAACTAGTCCAACCGTTTTGGAAATCAATTTGGAACTATGTCCAAAATGCTATTAAACTGTGTATACCCTTTGACCCAGAAATATCTCTACTAGGTTTATACCCCCAAAGAGATCAAAGAAAGAGAAAAAGGACTCATGTTCAAAAAGAAACATAAGAATACATAGAAGCTCTTTTTGTGGTGGATAAGAATTGGAAAGTGAGGGAATGTTCATCAATTGGGGAATGACTGAATAATTTATGTTATATGAATGTAATAGAATACAAATGTTGTGTAAAAATAATGAAAGGGATGGTTTCAGAAAAACCTAGGAAGATTTATATGAGTTGATGAAAAGCCAAGTGAAAAGAACCAGAACAATCTACATAGCAACCATAATTCTGTAAAGATAATTAAGTTTGAAAGACTTGGTAAGTCTGATCAACACAATTGCCCACCACGGTTCCGAAGGATCCTTGATGAAATATACTGTTCACCTCCATATAGAAAACTGATGGACACAGTGCAGACTGAAGAATATCTTTTCCCTTTTTCTTAATTTTTGGAAGGGATGATGGGGAGACATGGCTAATGTGAATTTGTTTTGCATGACTATATAAATATATTTGTAATGTGTTTCATTTTTCTTGCCTTCTTGATGGGTGAGGGAGCAAGTAGAGGAAAGGAGAGAATTTGGGCCTGGAAATATAATTTTTGGTTTGCTAGAAGATGGTAGAGTAAAAACAGACTTGCTAGAGCTCTCCCCCCAAACCCAGCAAATACCTGTTAAAAAAGTGGCTCTGGACAAATTCTGGAGCTGCAGAACTTACAGAATGATAGAGTGAAGCAAATCTTCAGTCCGAAACAGCCTGGAAATTCAACAGGAAGCATCTGTTGCACTGGGCTGGGGGCAGAGCATAGTCCAGCATGGGTCATGCTGGCACAGAAAGGGCCTGACCAGGCTTTGGGAGGACTGAATCTCTGGCATCTGTGGCAGTTTCCAGATGTCACAATCCCAAAACACTGAGGACAAATTGGAAGATCAGTGGTAAAAACTTGTGGGACCTGTGTGAGAGACTGGAGTGGTTTGACCCTGGCCCCAGGGTAGCAGAGGAGGGGGAGGAGCCCACGGCAGGGCAGCTGAAGGAGCAGTAGGGGCAGTGACACAAACAGCTGCTGTTTCTGGAGCTCTAGGTCCACAGATTGTGGGGGTTCAAACAGCTGGGTTCAAATACCCCTCCCAATCCCCACTGGAAGCAGAGAATTACCTTGACAAAGAGTTCCAAAGTCAAGTAAATAGCTGGGGAAATGAGCAAAAACCAGAAAAAGAATCAGACTATAGAATCTTACTTTGGTGACAAGGAAGACCATACAAACAAAAGAAGACATTGAAGTCAAAGCTCCTACATCCAAAGCCTCCAAGAAAATATGAATTGGTCTCAGGCCATGGAAAAGGTCAAGAAGGATTTTGAAAATCAAATAAGAGAAGTAGAACAAAAATTGGGAAGAGAAATGAGAGAGATGCAAGAAAATCATGAAAAATGGATCAACTGTTTGCTGAAGGAGACCCCAAAAATGTTGAAGAAAATAACACTTTAAAAAATAGACTAACTCAAATGGCAAAATAAATACAAAAAGCCTATGAAGAAAAGAATGCCCTAAAAAGCAGAAGTGACCAGATGGAAAAGGAGATCCAAGAGCTCACTGAAGAAAATGATTCCTTAAAGATTAGAATGGAGCAGATGGAAGTTAATGACTTTATGAAAAATCAAGAAATTATAAAACAAAACCAAAGGAATGAAAAAAGAGCAGACAATGTGAAATATCTCATTGGAAAAACAACTGACCTGGAAAATAGATCTAGTAGAGATAATTTAAAAATTATTGGACTACCTGAAAGCCATGATCAAAAAAAGAGCCTAGACATCACCTTTCACGAAATTATCAAGGAAAAGTGCCTTGATATTCTAGAACCAGAGGGTAAAATAAATATTGAAAGAATCCACTAATCACCTCCTGAAAGAGATCCCTAAAGGAAAACTCCAAGGAATATTCTAGCTAAATTCCAGAGCTCCCAGATCAAGGAGAAAATATTGCAAGCAGCCAAAAAGAAACAATTCAAGTATTGTGGAAACACAATCAGGATAATACACGATCTAGCAGCTTCTACATTAAGGGATCAAGGGCTTGGAATATGATATTCCAGAAGTCAAAGGAGCTAGGATTAAAACCAAGAATCATCTACTTGGCAAAACTGAGTGCCATACTTTAGGGGAAAAGGATATTTAATGAAACAGAGGACTTTCAAGCCTACTTGGCAAAACTGAGTGCCATACTTTAGGGGAAAAGGATATTTAATGAAACAGAGGACTTTCAAGCATTCTTGATGAAAAGACCAGAGCTGAATAGAAAATCTGACTTTCAAACGCAAGATTCAAGAGAAGCATTAAAAGGTAAACAGGAAAGAGAAATCATAAGGACTTACTAAAGTTGAACTCCTTACATAGCTACATGGAAAGATAATATCTGTAACTCTTGAAACTTTTCTCAGTAGTAGGGTAGTTAGAGGGATTATATATAGACAGAGGGCACAGGGTGAGTTGAATATGAAGGGATTATATCTAAAAAAATAAAATGAAGGGGGTGAGAGAACAATCTATTGGGAGAAAAAGAGAAGAAATAGAATGGGGTAAATTATCTCTCACATAAAAGAGGCAAGAAAAAGCTTTTTATTTTTTGTTGTTTTTTTAATTATAAAATTTTATTTTTAATTTATGGAATAAAACAAGCATTTCCATAATCTAGTACAATAAGAAAGATGATTGTACATGAAACTGTAAATCTACCATGCACATCTTACTATTCCTTTCAGATATACGACAAAATTATCATGTAAATTTCTTTCTTTTTCTTTTCCCACTATAGAGATGGCTGCCATTAGACACAAATGCATAATGTATGTAAAATTATTCTATATATACTTCTATTTATCAGTTCTTCTCTGGATGCAGATAACATCTTTCTCCTTGTGTCCTTTATAATTAATTTGGGTATTTATAACAGATAAAATGACTTCTTCACTCAGACTTTCTTAAAACAATATTGCTGTTACTGTATATGATGTTCTCTCGGTTCCGCTCCTTTTGCTCTTCATTATTTCATGTAAGTTTTTCTAAAATTATAGAACTCATCATCTTTCTTTTTAGTTTTCAACCTTCATTTTAATAAGATTTTGAGTTCCAAAATTTCCCCCCTCCTTTCCTTTCCCCCTCCCCAAGACAGCATGCAATCTAACATAAGTTATACATGTACAATCATACTAAACATATTTCCACATTAGTCATACTGTGAAAGAAGAATCAAAACAAAAGGGAAATGCTATGAAAAAGAAAAAAACAAGCTCATAATTTCTTATAGCACATCACAATCATGTACCACAATTTGTTCATCCATTCCCCAGTTGATGAGTATCCCTGCAATTTCCAGTTCTTTGCCACCACAGAGAGAGCTATTATTAACATTTTTGAACATATAGAACAAAATTCCTTTTCCCCCTAATTATCATTGGAAATAGAACAGGTAGTGATATTTCTGGGTCAAGGAGTATAGGAAGTTTAATAACTCTTTAGGCATAATTCCAAATTGCTCTCTGAAATGGTTGAACCAGTTCACAATCTCATTAACACTGAATTAGTGTACCAGTTTTTCTTCATCCCCTCCAACATTTGTCACTTTCCCCTTCCATCATTTTAATCAATCTGGTAGGTATAAAATGACATCTCAGAGCTGTTTAATTTGCATTTCTCTAATTAATAATGATTTAGAACATTTTTTCATATGATTATGAATTATTTTGATTTCTACATTGCAAAATTGCCTGTTCATATAATTTAACCATTTATCGATTGGGGAATTACTCATATTCATTGACTTTTTGGATCTCTTTTGTCATTTGAGTTAGTCTATTTTTTACAGTGTTATTTTCTTCAGCAGTTCACTCATTTTTCTTAATTTTCTTGCATTACTCTCATTTCTCTTCCCCCTTTTTGCTCTATTTCTCTTACTTGATTTTCAAAATCCTTTTTGAGTTCTTCCATGGTCTGATACCAATTCACATTTTTGTTAGAAGCTTTGGATGGAGGAGCTTTGATGCTGTTTTCTTCTGTTTGCATGTTTTGGTCTTCCTTGTCACCAAAGTAAGATTCTGTAGTCTGATTCTTTTTCCAGTTTTTGCTCATTTAACCAACCATTTATTTGACTTTTGAGCTCTTTGGCAAGGTAGATCTCTGTTTCCGGGGGGGGTAGGGGATGTACTGTCAACCTCTTGATCCCCCCACAATTTGTGGACTTAGAGCTCCAGAAACCATTTGATGTCTCTGCCCTTGCTGCTGCTGTGGCTGCTGTGGGTTCCTCTGCCCTCTCTCCCCTCAGCCACTCTGGGGCTGGGGCAAGAGCACTCTACTCTCCCACACTGGTCCCACAGGCTTTTTCCACTGGCCTTCCAATTTGTCCTCAGCATTTTGGAATCCTGAAGTCTGGAAACCACCTCAAGTGTGAGAGATTCAGTTTCCCAAAGGCCTGCTCAGGTCCTGTCTGTGCTGGCACAGGCCCATGCTGGACTGCACCCTGTCCCCTATATGGTGCAAAAGACACTTCCTGGCATCCTTCCAGGCTGTCTTGGACTGGAGATTTACTTCACTCCATCATTCTGTGGGTTTTGCAGCTCTAGCATTTGTTTAGAGCCATTTTTTACAGGTATTTGGCTGGGTTTGGGGGCAGCACACTAGAAAGTGCGTGCTGTTACATCATGGCTCTGCCCCCCAAGAAAAAGCTTTCTCAATCAAGGGAAAGAGGGAGAGGTGAGAGGAAAGGAGGGAACCTTACTCTCATCAGATTCGGCTTAAGGAGGGAATAACATGCACACTCAACTTTGTACAAAAATATATCTTACACTACAGGAAAGTAGTGGGAAGGGATTAAGCAGTGGGGGCAGGGGGAGGTAAGCAGGGGGATGAGAGAAGGGAGGGCAAATGGGAGGAAGGGGTAGTTAGAAGTAAACACTTTTGCAGAGGGACAGGGTCAAAAGAGAGAATAGAATAAGTGGGGCTGGATAGGATGAAGGGAAAAATGGTTAGTCTTTACAACATGACTGTTATGGAAGTGTTTTCATGATTACACATGTGTAGCCTATATCAAATCACTTGCCTTCTCAATGGGGGTAGGTGGGGAGGGAAGAAGTTGGAACTCAGAGTTTCAAAAATGAATGTTAAAAATTGTTTTTACATGCAGCTGGGAAATAAGACATACATGGGGTATAGAAACCTATCTTGCCCTACAGGAAAATAGAGGGGAAGGAGATAAGAGAAAGGAGGAGTGTGATAGAAGGGAGGAAAGACTGGGGGAAGGGGTAATCAGAATGCATACTGTCTTGGGGTGGGTGGAAGGGAGAGATGGGGAGAAAATGTGGAACTCAAAATCTTGTGGAAGCAAATGTTGAAAACTAACAATTAATTAATTAAAATAAAAAATAATCTAAAAATAATTTTAAGTCTCTGTGCTTTAAAACAAATTAAAGATTATAATAACCAAGTTTGGCCCCAAAGAAGAGATATGAGAAGATAGTCAATAAGTATTTATTAAGTATGTGCTATATGCCAGGTTCTGGGAATACAAAGGTGAGGGGAATGCTAAAATAAATAAACAAACAAATGGACAGATAGATGATAGATAGATAAAAACAAATAGCAACAACTAACTAAATCAATCCTTGCTCTCAAGGACCTCACAGTCTATTGCACAACATGTAAACAACTATGTGCAAACATTTATAAACTGCATGTAGCATCAGTGGGAATGTACTAAGACTAAGAAGGGGTGGGAGAGGTTTCTTGGGAAGGTGGAACTTCACCTGAGGCTCAAAGGAAGCCAGGAAAGCTAGGATGCAAGGAGGAGAAGGGAGAGGTTTTAGGAATAGGGCTCTCTTCCTGTTTCTTTGAAGGACCACAGATATTGAAGGTTATGTAAAATATCACTCTTTTTTTATATGTCAATTAACTTTACTGAACTTTTCTTTCTCTTCTTATATTCTTTGTTATAAGGGATGGCTCTCTGAAAAGAGCCAGAAGGAAGGTCATGGTGAGGAAAGTAGGTGATATAAAACAATAGCTATCAGTACAATTTTTTTTTCTAAAAAGAGTTGGGAAAGTCATTTAGATAGTTCAATTCCAAAACAGTTTTGCATAAAATATGCAGATAATTCAGATGTACTGTCATAGCCAGGTACATTCCTTGGAGGAAAAAACTCAAGATATTTTGCAATGGGACAGAAGAAACAAATAGTTCTTAAAAGTAAACTGAGGTAGCTCCCTAAAGGGTAAAATTTCAGTGGCACTCTTTCCTGTTGTTCCAAACATCTCTCCTTCTAGCTCATAACTAACTTCTGACCTAGTATTGACATTTACCAAAGAAACTTCCTCAAGTATCTTTTCTTTCAGTTGTAAGAAAGTCATTTTCCCCATCCAGTCATCTCTTTCTTCCTTGCCTTGAAAGATCATGGAATCAAAGATCTCATCATGGAAGAGACTTCAGACATTATCTAGTTCAATGCCCTTCATTTTATTTTTTTAAATTTTTTTTCCTTTCTAAATGTTTATTTTTAGTTTTCAACATTCATTTCCACAAGATTTTGAGTTCCAAATTTTCTCCCCATCTCTCCCCTCCCTCCACCCCAAAACACCATGCTTTCTGATTACCCCTTCCTCCCATGTGTCCTCTCTCTACCACACCCCTCCCTTCCCTTATCCCCATCTTCTCTCTTTTATTGTAGGGCAAGAGAGATTTCTATACCCCATTACCTGTAATTCTTATTTCCCAGTTGCATGTAAAAGCAATTCTCAATATTCATTCCTAAAACTTCTTTCCCTTTCTCCCTCCCCACCTATCCCCACTGAGAAGGCAAGCAATTCAATATAGGCTATATATGTGTAGCTTTGCAAAAGACTTCCATAATAGTCATGTTGTGAAAGACTAACTATATTTCCCTCCATCCTATCCTGGCCCCCCATTAATTCTACTCTCTCTTTTGACCTTAACCCTCCCCAAAAGTGTTTACTTCTAATTACTCCCTCCTCCCATTTGTCCTCCCTTTTATCATCCCCCCTTTCTCCCCTGCTTTTCTGTAGTGTAAGATAAATTGTCATACCAAATTGAGTGTGCATGTTATTCCCTCCTTAAGCCAAATGTGAAGAGAATAAGCTTCACTTTTTCCCTCTCACCTTCCCCCTTTTCTCCTCCATTGAAAAAGCTTTTTCTTACCTCTTTTATGAGAGATAATTTGCCCCATTCCATGTCTCCCTTTCTCCTCCCAATGTATTCTTCTCTCACACCTCAACTTTAGTTTTTTAGATATCATTCCTTCTTATTCAACTCACTCTGTTCCCTCTGTCTACATATATATGTATATAATCCTTCCAAATACTGAGAAAAGTTTCAAGAGTTACAAATATTATCTTTCCATGTAGGAATGTAAACAGTTCAACTTTACTAAGTCCCTTATGATTTCTCTTTCTTGTTTACCTTTTCATGCTTCTCTTGATTCTTGTGTTTGAAAATCAAATTTTCTATTCAGCTATGGTCTTTTCATCAAGAATGCTTGAAAGTCCTATATTTCATTGAATGACCATTTTTTCCCCTGAAGTATTATACTCAGTTTTGCTGAGTAGGTGATTCTTGGTTTTAATCCTAGCTCTTTTGACTTCTGGAATATCATATTCCAAGCCCTTGATCCCTTAATGTAGAAGCTGCTAGATCTTGTGTTATCCTGATTGTATTTCCACAATACTGTAATTGTTTCTTTATGGCTGCTTGCAATATTTTCTCCTTGACCTGGGAACCCTGGAATTTGGCTACAATATTCCTAGGAGTTTTTCTTTTGTATATATATTGTAAATATATTTTCCTTTCAGGAGGTGATCAGTGGACTCTTTCAATATTTCTTTTACCCTCTGGTTCTAGAATATCAGGGCAGTTTTCCTTCATAATTTCATGAAAGATAAAGTCTAGGTTCTTTTTTTGATCATGGCTTTCAGGTAGTCCCATAATTTTTAAATGATCTCTCCTGGATCTATTTTCCAGGTCAGTTGTTTTCCCAATGAGATATTTCACATTGATTTCTATCTTTTCATTCTTTTGGTTTTGTTTTGTAATTTCTTGGTTTCTCATAAAGTCTTTAGCTTCCATCTGCTCCATTCTAATTTTTAAAGAACTATTTTCTTCTGTGAGCTTTTGAACCTTCTTTTCCATTTGCCTAATTCTGCTTTTTAAAGCATTCTTCTCCTCGTTGGCTTTTTGGACCTCTTTTGTCATTTGGGTTAGTCTATTTTTTAATGTGTTTTTTTCTTCAGCATTTTTGGGGGGTTTCCTTAAGCAAGCTGTTGACTCGTTTTTCATGATTTTCTTGTATCACTCTCATTTCTCTTCCCAATTTTTCCTCTACCTCTCTTACTTGATTTTCAAAGTCCTTTTTGAGCTCTTCCATGGCCTGAGACCATTGCATATTTATCTTGGAGGTTTTGGATGCAGAAGCCTTGACTTTTAAGTCTTCCTCTGATGGTATGCATTGTTCTTCCTCATCTGAAAGAATGGAAGAAAATACCTGTTCACCAAGAAAGTATCCCTCTATAGTCTTATTTTTTCCCCTTTTTTGGGCATTTTCTCAGCCAGTTACTTGACTTTTGAGTCCTTTGTCAAGTGCAGGGAATACTCTAGGGATCTGTAAGTTCTCAGTTCCTCCAAGGTGGTACAATGAAAGGAGAGGAGTTTACTTCTCTCCTGGCCTTAAGGTCTGGGAGCAACCATAAGCACTCTTCTGTCCAGTATCTGGGAGTAGGATTCCTTGTCCAGAACCTCCATCAGCCAGTGCTTCTCCTCACCCCAGGACCACCACTCAGGGCTGAGACGCAGGTCAGCTGCTGGATTCCCCTAGATATTTTAGGCTGAGGACTACAAAAATGGACACTGCAGCCACCTGGGACCAGGTCTAGACTTTGTTCCCCTCTCACCCAGGTGAAAGAGCTTTCTCACTGACCTTTGAAGCTGTCTTTGGTGTTTGTGGGTTGAATAATCTGGGAACCGCAGCTGCTTTCTGTGATTCTGCCCCCTGAATCACATCCTATCCCTGTGGTGGCATGGCCAAGGCTGGGCTGTGCTCCGCCCTGAGATCAGTGTGATAGACCTTTCCTGTCAACCTTCCAGGCTTCCTTAGATTGTAAATCTCTCTCACTCTGTCATGTTGTAGCTTCCGCTGCTCTAGAATTTGTTTAGAGTTATTTTTTACAGGTATTTTATGGGCTGTGGGGGGAGAACTTTTACAGGTCCATCCTTCTACTCTACCATCTTGCTTCTGCCCCCTCTAACCTCCTTCATTTTAAAGGTGAGGAAATTGAGGCCCAGAGAAGTTAATGTATTTGCCCAAAGATTCAGGGGTGTGTGGGAGCCAGCTCAGGTGTCCCTGGAGAATTAAATGTTAAAATTTCAATATGAGCATTTATACTTTGGAAATTGACAACTTCTACAAGTCAAGGCTTAATTTATCATTTTGTTGATTGTCCAGACTTAAGAAAGAGGAGAAAATGTAAATAATGTACATTAAACTTTAAAATGTGTCATGCACATTTTTTTCCCAGAGCATGGGTTGTTAAACATTCAACAGCATACACCTTCACTATGGTGAATTAAATAGCAGAACCAAAATTTGAATCCCAGTTCTCCAACTCCTTGTATAGCATTACCTCTTGAACCCAATGCCCCCCCTAAATAGTGCTTAATTTTCTTTCAAGGAAGTTCTACTCAGGGTCTCTGAATGCTAACCATGCCTGAGCCAAGCTACCCTCAGGGAGAATACAACTAGCTGGGAAGGGACAAAACAAACTGACTAAGACTGCTTCACCTACAGGAGTGGGCTGATAAATGTTTAACCACTGGCTCTCAAAAAAATGTATTTTCCACATTCTTTTAAGCTTAATCTGCATTACTAAAATTTTCTCCACCATTTTGTTAATTATAAACAATTGATAGAACAATAATTCAAGCCCTAATTTGTATTATTTACAGATTTCCAAAGTTACAAATGCTCACACTGAAAATTTAACCATCAGCTTTCATGAATGGAATCAAGTTGACTCCATCTTAGTGTTGCATCACATACAGTGGTCGTGAAAGCCAACCACTGTTAAACAAGAAGAAAGTCTCTGTGTACCACTGCTCAGGCAGTGACTTAAACAAGCCTCTGGCCATTGCTCACTGCAGGCTGCTTTCTGCAGGGATCTGAGACAGTTCTTGGCTTATCCCTACTACCTGTGGTCCTAAAAGACAAATATAATGCCTTCTAGTTGCCCAAAGGCATCTGATTGGCACAGTGAATAGAGCACCAGGCCTAGAATCCAGAAGACTTGAGTTCAAATCCAGCTTCAGACACTTACTAACTGTGTGACCCTGGGCAAGTCACTTGACATCTGTCTGCCTCAGTTTTCTTGACTGTAAAATGGAGATAACAATAGCAACTGCCTCCCAGGATTATTGTGAGGATCAAATAAGATAATATTCATAAAAAATTTAGCACAATGGCTGGCATTTTGTGGATATTTAATAAATGCTTAACTCCTTCCTTCCCTTCTTTCTTCCTGGAAGCCCTGCTCCTTTCTACCCAAGACAAACAGGATCAAACCACTAGGTTCTAGATTTAATGGGCAGTTAATCTAGGAAAATATGCAAACATACACATTAGGATAAGTAGTAATGAGACTCTAATAGTTAAAGTAGATGATCTTAGAAGTCTCTTCCTCTCTAAAATTCTGTGAGTCTACAGAATTTAAGGAAAGGTTAGCATCCCACTACATCCCCCTGCCCCCTATATCCCCACCTTTATGCAGCAGGAATTGTGGTGAATACTTGATGGCTAGGGTTGCTGATCCCTCAATTAGCCTAGGGCATAAGTAGGTGCACCTGGGAGCTCTGGACCAGCCCTCTAGAGGTTTATGAGCCTATGCCTTGGTATTTTTGGCCTCTGGTCTCCCTACCCCTCTACTTTGTATTTTTGGGGATCACTGTTTGGCTAGAGAGAGGGAGAGCCTAGGGTCATGGCTGAAACATGGCTGCCCCTGCCACACTGGACTGAGCACACCCTCCTTTTCCCACCTCTGGTTTTCTCTTTCTAATTTTAGTACTTATTCATGGAATGACTTGGCATAGATTGTGTGCAGTAAAGTTCGTCATGTTCCTCAGCTGCTCAATGTTCTCTCCATTTAATTTTTCTGAAGCACAAACAAATCAGAAGTGAAGTCTGGCCTGAAATTGCTATTTAGACTTATGTGACATTTTTAGGCATGCAAGAAAAAGCAAAGGCTATTGTGTTCAGTGCATCAAGCAGGATAATCTCAGTGCCCAGATTCCCAAATGACATATGCACTTTGCAGAGAAACAGAATTTACTTGGATGGAAAAACACAGAGATCATCTACAGTATCTAAAGGTTTGACTCCCTGCCTGATGTGGGGGCAGGAACCAGACCAACCCCGGATCCAGTGGTTGCTGCTCCAGGGAACTGAGATTCCCATAAGAGCTATGGGAAAGGCCCTCCCTACCGGGTCACATGATTCATTTCATTTCAAGGCCTGAGAAGGAAAGGAATAATAAGAAAATAATAATAATAAGCAGTTAACATTTCTATAGTGCTAAGAGGTTTATAAAAGCACTTTGCTTATGTAACCTGAAGCCCAACACTCCAAGTCTGAACTCATATGGAGCACATTCAGTATTTAGGAAGTGACTCCCTCTGAACTCTAACTTTGGCTAAGAAGTCTTAGAAAGATAAGGCTCGAAAATAGCTCATGTCTAGACCTTTTCAGACGTGATTAAAGAGGTTTCCTGCTCTTGTCCAGGCAAGTCCAGGTGATAATGCCCATTAGCTATAGGATAGCCCTTATTTTGCCACAATCTGGTTACTGGTCACTCTTCTGGGTAAAATAATTAGAAAAGAATTAGATTAGGTACCTTGACAGCTCTGTCTAGGAGGAGAATTCTGAAGCAAAGAGGGTTAGAGGTAAGCATAGAAGACAAAATCTATAATCTGGAATACAGGAAACTGGAAAGCTTTTGCATAAACAAAATCAGTGCAACTAAGATAAGGATGCCATCAAATGAAGAAAAAAATTTGAATCAAATATGATATTCAAGCAATATTAGGACCAAATAAAATTATATAAGACCAAAACTATTCTCCAATGGAAAGTATGCTTAATGGAGATTGTTCAAAGAATATAAACAGCTTTTAAAAGGATTGTAAACTATTAATAAGATTGCTCCAAGTCACTAGTAAAAAAGAGAAATCCAGACTGATACAACCACGAGGTTTCACTTCACAACCAGCAAATTGGCAAGAAACAATGTTGGGGTGGCTGTGAGAAAACAGGCACACTAATACACTGTAGGTGGAGCTGTGAATTGTGGCAACTGTTCCAGGAACAATTTGGAATTATGCAAAGAGAATGACTAAAATGGCTGTTCCTTTTGACTCAGAGATCTGAATGAATGAGTGAGTGAAAAAAAAGAAATTTATTAAGCACTTACTCTGTCCCAGGCACCATGCTGAGCACTAGTGATACAAATACAACCTGATGAAAGCCCCTACTCTTAAGGAGTTTAAATTCTAATGCAGTAAGACAACACATACAAGGGAGATGGAAGGGGGAAGGGGAACTCACATGGAGTATGGAAATGTTGAGGAAGTGACATGGAAGCCTGATTGTGGAAAACATAAGGCAAAAGTTCATCTGTCAGAGCTCAGGGTCTCAGAAGTAGACTCTCATTGGTTCCAGTGGGAGGTCTGGGGAAGGTTCTTGGGATAGTGATTGGGTCTGGGAAGTGAGCTGGGGGAAAAACTAGGTGAACATATACCCGAAGGAGTGTAAAGATAAAAAGAAAAAGGACCACATATGTCCAAATATTTATGAGTACATTTTATAGCAGCAAAGAAATGGAAGCAAAGTACCCCCACTAAGGAATAGATGGACAAATAGTGTGGCATGTTAATACAATGGAATATTACTATGTATGTAGCAAGAAGGAGGTATGCGGAAGACTCAGAGAAACACAAGAAGATTTCTACGAATTGAAGCATAGAAAAGTAAGCAGAACCAGGAAATGACTAGGACAATATATATATATATATATATATATATGAATATTGTAGGATTATAATGACTTAGCCCAGGAAAAAAGAATTGAAAAAGAATTTCTCTCCCTTGGTTGCAGAGATGGGAGAGAGGGGCATAGAGAAGGCTGGAGGGACTATGGGTGCTAAATTTCTTTTTCTCCTCTTTCAATTTGTTGTTGCAAGGGAGGGCTCTGAGCAGAGGTTGGGGAAGGGAGAATATTTAGAAGAGGGGATAACACCCCCCCCAAAAAAAGAGCATCAAGAAAAATGTAAAAGAATGAAAAAAAAAGACCGGGGAATTTTAATAGATTGTAAACCCATCTAGTCAACAACATGATAAAGTAGACACAGGAACCTAAGGCATTAAATTGTATTAACCGAAGTCTAATCAGTCAGATAAACATTTATTAAGCACCCATGTTCCAGGCACTGTGCTAAGGACTGGGGATACAAATAGGAAAAAGAAAGACAATTTCTGCCCTCAAGGAACCTACAAAATTAATAGGGGAGGGCGACACACAAAAAGAGGCTGAAAAGTGAGTGGGATACAAGGGGGGAGCATGATGGATAAATCCAAAGGATTGTAGCCTGTCAGGAAATAAAGGTCTAGTGCAGAGGGAGGAAAATAATAGTCTTACTGTACCCTAATAAGAATATACCTATTTGGCACATTGTGTCCAGTTTCAGACTTCAGGTTTTTTTTGGTTTTTAGGAAAGACATTGACAAGCTAGACCATATCTACAGGAGGTAGATCAATAGGGTGAACTGTCTGAAAACCAAATCAGGAATATCATTTGAAGGAACTTGGGATGCTTAGTCTGGAGAAGTGGTTGTTGTCAGTGGATTCAGGTGTGTCCAACTCTTCATGATACCATTTGGGGGGTTTCTGGCAAAGATACCAAAATTGTTTGCTATTTCCTTTTCCAGCTCATTTTTCAAATGAGGAGTTGAGGCAAAAAGGAATTAAGTGACTTGTCCAGGGTCACACAGATAACAAATGTCTGAGGTCAGATTTGAACTCAGAAAGATGAGTCTTCCTGACTCTAGGGACTATGATGCCACTTAGCTGTCCCATCTGGAGAAAAGATTTCAAATATTCAAATGGCTTTTGTTTAGAAAAGAGATTAGTCTTGTTTTGCCTAAAGTTCAATTTTAAGCCATTAAGTTTTAAATCTTGAAGGTTAAAACTACACTATGACCTTGAGGACACCCTGTACGGAGTTGTCTAAGAATGAGAAGGGCTGCCCTTCTGAGTTAATGAGTTCTCTGCCAGTGAGTCTCTGGCCAATGAAATTAAATTCAATTAAACAAATACTTATTTTTTCTACTTTATTTTATTATCAGTTCCAAATTCTCTTCCTCCCTCCAACCCATTTCTCACTCATTGAGAAGACAAGAAATGCAATGCCCTTCATACCTATGAAAACATGCAAAGCACATTTTCATATTAGTCATGTTCCAGAAAGAAAAAAAAATGCTTCAACCTGTATTCTCAGTCCATTAGTTCTCTATCTAGTGGTATATTGTAATTTTTTTAAATCTTGAGTCCTTTAGAATTGTGGTAGATCATTACTATTCATTATTTCTACCATATTGCTGTTACTGTGTAAATTGTTCTTTTGTTTTTGCTTATTCTATTTTGTATCAATTCATATAGGTCTTTTCAGGTTTTTCTGAAACTTTTTCCTTTATTGTTTCTTATAGCACAATAGTATTCCATCACAACCATATACTACAACTTATTCAGTCATTCCTTAATTGATGGGCATCCCCTCAACTTCCAATTCTTTCAACAACTATTTATTAAGTAGCTACTCTATGCTTAGTAATGAGTTAGGGCCTTGCCCACAAACAACAATTATCTAAATTTAGATAGACTTGGTCCCTACCTTCTTGGAACTTATAATCAAGTAGGAGGACATGACATATAGAAAAATAATATTTGTAGAAAATAATACTTGATAAATACATTAGCGAAATAAAAATAAATAGTATATTATGGGCTATCCAAATGTAGAAAAGTCATCATTGAGTAGGCATTGAAGGAAGGCTCTTTGGAGGAAATGGGATTTTAGGTAGGTTTAAAGGAAAGGGCAGAATTCAACAATTGGGAGAAAAAGAGAGAACATTCTAAGCCCCTGGGCATCACTGATTCTTCCTTATTTTGAGCTGTTACTTGCCTCCCTCCAGCATCCACTCTTCACTCTTGGTTTTTCCCTCTGGGCCAAACAGAGCAAGTCTTAATCCCGCTTTCTCATAATGGTTCTTTAGATCTTTGAAGGCAGCTATGATGATCCCCACTCCCACATACTCCCATTGGTGTATTAGTTCTAGCTCCTACAATTCTGGGAAAGTTGTTGTTTTGTTAATGGGTCATTTCAGTAACATCTGACTCTTTGTGGGGTTTTCTTGGCAGAGATACTGGGGTGGTTTGCCATTTCCTTCTCCAGCTCATATTACAAATAAGGAAACTGAGGCAAGGAGGATTAAGTGACTTACCCAGGATCACCCAGCTAATAAGTGTCTGAGGTCAGATTTGAACTCAGGAAGATGAGTCTTCCTGATTCCAAGCCTAGTACTCTACTATTAAGTGAACATTTACACCTCAGAAATCAAACACAACAAATCAGGACTTGATTTATTATTTTGTTGATGGTCTAGAGTCTAGACTTAAGATGGAGGAAATGCTAATAATGTATTTTAAATATCAAAAAAAATGTGTACACTGCACACTCTTTGCTTTCCCTCCTAACATATCCCTATCCCCCCTCAGTCCTCTCTTCTCTTGTCTCCCAGGCCACAGCTTCTCTTTTTACTCTCTTCCAATGCACCTCCAGGACCTACAGGATGCTCAGTTCCCTCTGCTTGGCCTGGGCAAAGAAGAGTTTCCCTGCCAGGGAAATTAAATTAAATTCTACGAGCATTTATTAAGTACCTACTATGTACAGGGTGATGTGTTAGGTACTGGATCCAAACACAAAAGGTTTTGGCCCAGAAGCTTCCCTTTAGCTTGCCAAACCAAGCTAGGATTTGCTGAATAAGGTTTATATTCCGTCACAGATGACAGGACTTTGGCCATTCTTATTATCGTCCAAATGAATGCATTGTTGAATTGGTTTCCCTGGCAAAAGTAAACACAGATTCAGCCACATTAGCCATCAGGAGCCACTGGTAGAGTTTACAGATGTGCACAATTTCCTTATCAAATCAGTCCTGTGAACTAGACCAAAACCCAGCCTCCCAGGGAGGGTCACATTAGGCCCTGGAAAGCAGGCCTCATTCATTTGCCTTCTAACAGGCAGTTACACTACTGGCTGAAACTGGGAGAGGACAAACACTTGCTCCTAGATCTGAAGCCTTCTTTGTTTTTATGTGGGAGGTGGTGCAGTATAAAGAGAAGAAGGCTAGATTTGGAATCACAGGACCAAGGTTCAAATCTCCACTTGGTCACTTATTCTGTGACCCTGGACAAGTCACTTAACATTTCCAAGCCTTAGTTTCCTCATCTGTAAAATGAGGGGATTGGACTAGAAACAGAGGTGGGGAGCCTGCAGCCTCAAGGCCACAGGTTCCTCATGCCTCTAAGGTCCCTTCTGACTCTAAATCTAAGCTCCTAAATGATCCACGCCCATCTTCCCACTTGAAAGTAACAGAAAGGAAAACTACCTTGACACATAATTCCATGAAAAAAGCACTTACTTTTTAAACACCTAGTTTTTCTCTGTATACCCCATGAATCACCATAATTACTACTAGGTCCATACCCCAAAGAGATCAGATAAAAGGAAAAAGGAATCATACATACAAAAATATTTATAGAAGCTCTTTCGGTCGTGGCAAAGTATTGGAAATTGAGGATATGATCATCAATTAAGGAATGGCTGAATAAGTGGTAGTATATGGTTGTGATGAAATGCTATTGTGCTATAAGAAATGATAAAAGGGATGGTATTAGAAAAACTTGGGAAGATTTACACAAACTGATGTAAAGTGAAGAGAGCGGAACTAGGAGAACATTGTACATAGTAACAACAATATTGCAAAGATAATTAACTATGTAACGCTTTTGATCAATACAATGATCTACCACAATTCCAAAGAACTCAAGATGAAACAAATGCTATCTGCCTCCAGACAGAGAATTCATGGACTCAGAATACAGATTGAAGCATATTTTTTCTTTCTTTTTCTTGTTTTTCAGAACATGGCTAATATGAAAATATGTTTTACATAACTTCACATGGATGATGGGTATTGTATTCTTTGCTTTCTCAATGGGTGGGGGAGGGGTAAAGGAAAAGATAGTATTTGGAATTCAAAATAAAATAAAATTGAATTAAACACTAGTGTGTTGCTGTTTTAATGTTGATTAATGATCAGAGAAAAATACCTTAGGTTATTCCCATTAAGCTCTGTTAAGTAAACCTTCAGGCCTGTCTGACAAGAAATACTTCCTCAGTATCTAATTTTCTTTTATGCACACACTCTTATAGAAGATAACTTTTTAGTCTGCCAATAATTCACCCCCAATCCAACGCATATATACGCATGCATCCTGTGCTCTCTTATTCTAACAGGAGACAATTTGGTACCCAGTCCAAGCCTGAGTTCCTGCTCTATTACTAATACTTTCTGTCTCTGAGGCGTAGTCTTCTCATCTGTAAAACAGGGATGGCAACACTTACTTTACCAACCTCATGTAGTCATTGCTTTATAAACTGGAACCCAGATTATCCCAACCTAGGGAGAAGGGAACCACATCTGGGATTGGTCCCAGTGAAGGGTTACATTCCTCAATGGGCAAACATGATAACTCACAGTTCCGACCTATATCTTCTCCCACTTAAGTAGACAAGAATTAGGAAAGAGAGAGATTTGGGGAATGCCCATACTGGATGAAGCCCAGTATGGATACAAATTAGAAATTTGAAAAGGAATAATCTTTCCCAATAGAAGTCCCTCTGCCAACTCTTGACTTTTTGGAAAATGAAACCAGTTTTTCTCTATCATGATAAGGGAAAAATAATGTTTTAGTGAAGTTATTTGTTGTTTTTACTGGATCTAGTCAGTCTTATTTGTATGCATAGATATCCTTGGTGGTTTGACCAAAGATATATAGTACACCTATACTGAGAAGTCAGAATTACCAATATTTCACAAATGTGTATATATACCACACACATATACAAGCATCCATATGCCTCATAATCAATCAACAAGCATTTGTTAAATAAATAATATGTTCCAAGTACTGTGCATGTACATACACTGTAGACCAAGCTATATAAGACGACACTGAAAAAAAGAGGCAAAAAACCTGGATTCTAGTCCAGGTTCAGACACTAATTCACCATCTGACTTTAAGCAAGTCACCACCCCTCTCTGAGTCTCAGTTTCCACATCTGTAAAATGAAGGAGCTGTGCTAGATATCCCCCAATTTCCCCTCCAGTTCTGATAACTTGTCTATGAACCTCTATAAACAAAACACACACACACACACACACACACATACACAATGTATGCAACTCATGCAACTACCTCTTGAGTGTAGTAATTCTCCAAATGACATCACTAAATGACAAATATTGTTTTCCACTAATGTACTCTAACCTAGTCAATCGATTAATAACCATGAACTCTGTCCACCATTGGCAGTCAAAGGAACATTTTGCCATCTACTCCTTTCCCATTACCCTAGCACTCTAAGGAAGTGTATTTTTAATGGCTTACAGACTCGTAACAAGATGCATTTGGTTGAGATATGGGTAGAGGAGCCAGTGAAAATGCATTTCAAACGAATGGATGGAGAGATCAGAATAGTACTCTGTAGTTTTCTGGGATGCTCTGCCCAGGCTGACGCAATCTGATTTCATAGTTCAAATTGCTTGAGTAATTGAGGAAAATACTTTCTTCTCAATGAAACATCCTAAGCTGACAGATCAAATTCATGCCCTAAATCATTGCATTTTATCAGTAGACACCAATAACAGGCATGAGCTGGAAAAATGCTCAATTAGAGCCCAAACTTTATGCAAGATTTTGAGAAAAATGTGCTATGTTGGTGAAGATGAAGACTTATTTTAGTGCATTGGTTCCAGAAATTTTTCCCTGGCTTATTCGGAATATCTTTTCTCAATATTAACATAAGTCCCTGACTTCTCAACCTTCTCTACTACTGACTTTCTTCTTTTCCTAGAGAGGCATTGTGCTAGAGTGGATAGAAAGTCTGTCTCAGAACCTGGAAGACCTGGGTTCAATTCTAAATCCTGACATAGACAAGACAAGTCACTCAAGGCTCAAGGCTAAGATTATAAGTTGCTATAAAGATGCCAACCTGCATTTTTAGAAGAACTTTTCTCATATGGGAGTTCCCTGTGCCAATGAAATCAGAGATCTAATCCTCGCATCTGTCCCTTTCTTTCCCTGGTACTGAGTGCAGATCTGATGAAGTCTGGGATGCAATGGAGGTAAGATCCTTGAAAAGGAGGAAGATAGAGGAGCTTGGATGCAACAAGAGGCACAGATAGGTGATGGCAAAAAGAGCAATAAAAGAAATATCAAGAAATAAATTGTGTGGATCCAAAAAAAGAATCAATGAATAAATGAACAAACAGCATGTAGTAAGTGCTACGTGCCACATATTGTGATAAGAGCTGGGGATACAAAGAAATAAGGGACCAGCATTCCTGCTCTCAAGAAACTTATATATGATTTGATGGAATACCACTGTTCTATACGAAATGATGAGCAGGATGCTCTTAGAAAAACCTGAAAAAATTATTATGAATTGATGCAAAGTGAAGTAAGCAGAACCAGAACATTGAACACAATAACAGAAACATTGTGTGATGATCAAATGACTTAGCTGTTCTCTGCAATACCATGATCCAAGATAATGCCAAAGGACTTATGATGAAAAATGCTATGGTCCTCCAGAGAAAGAACTGATGGATTCCGAATGCATATTGAAGCATACTTTTTTTATACTTTATTTTTCTTGGGGTTTTTGTCTGTATTTTCTTTCACAATATGACTAATATGAAAATGTGTTTTGCATGACTACACATGTATAATCTATATAAAATTGCTTGCCTTCTCAATGAGGGGGGAGGGAAGGGAATGAGAGAAATCAGAACTCAAAAAAATTTATTGAATGCTAAAAATTGTTTTTACACATAACTGGAAAAAATAAACGAAAAAGGAAATTTACAATTGAAGGAGACAGCACAGACACACACATAAGCATACATACACCTCACAGTCAATCAATAAGCATTTCTTAAACAAATAATATAGACTAACTATGTGCTGTGCACACACATATACTATAGACCAAACTGATTGTGAGGCATGCTTGTATGTGTGTGCATGAGATATATGTACATATGTGTGAAATATTGGAATTTCTAGCTTTTCAGTATACGTGTATTATGAGTCTTTGGTCAAATAACCAAGGATATCTATGGATCAATGAAGGGGAATGGTACTAAGGTTTGGAAAGCTACAAAGATGGTGAGTGGAAACCCAGGGGAATAAAGTGACACATACTTTCCAATAGCCATGATAATAGTGATTTTATTATTAATCTAGAAGTGGAAAGTGGTAAATGAAGAATAACTAGGGTACCCAAGAAGATGGCTAGAGCTGACCTTAACATCATGTGGCACACAAGGGACTCACTAACCATATTAGTGGGGCACCAAGGACAGGAGTTCCAGGGCTAAAAGAGACCCTAGTGCAGACCCAAGCATGATAAAGGGGCTGCTGGGAATGCACCTTGGAAGATGGTGAGCCCACCTTTCCGTGTAGGTTTGTGCTGAATGAAATCACTCAATCAATTGGTAACATTTATCAAATTCCCACTGAACACTTTGGGACTTCAGACACTCAGTACTGAGGGACAGGTGGCAAGAAAGAATCAAGTGATCTGGAGCTTCATTCAGCCAAAACAGAAAAAAAGTATGTATTGAGGGGGAGGGGGTGGACAAGTGTTTCTCTTCCTAGAACCAAAGTGTATATGCCTACAATCCAGACCCCTGCTTCCAACTCCAGTACACCCACTAAAAGAAAATCGATTTTTATCATTCCTTTCCTGCACAATCATCTATTACAAAGAACAGAAGAGGAGAAGGCAGCTGAGATCACTTGGCTGTTGTCATTTCAGGTCCCTAGTTGTCTGCCCAGTTTTCTGTGTGTCAATATGCTCTGCTGATTTGTTGACCATAGGTAGAGAAAATTGAGACAAAGGTGACCAGAAGAGTTTCCTCACATTCTCCCTTCCTTCAGTTATTCGCTCAGTCATATTTCACTCATTCACCAAGCATTTATTTAACTACTTCTGTGCACCAATTACTGAGATAGATACAAAGATAAAAATGAAAAGAGTCCCAGCCCTCAAAGTATTTGCCTTCTAGGGAAGAAACAACATGAACGTAGAAAAATGCATTTTTAAAATGTTTTTGGTCTAAGCCTGAAATTTTACTGGCTCTCAATGAGAAAACTCTTTTCCAATGCAAATCTGAAATTATTTGTTGAAACACTGAGAAGTTCAGTAACATATTCAGCCATATAGCCAGTGTGTTTCAAAGGTGATGCTTGAACCTGGGTCTCCCTGACTTTGAAGTTGGTTTTATATATTATGTCACAGTGCATCTATATACTCATAAAAGAATGACCCTTAAAAATTCACTTGTGTGGGACATAGGTCTGCTCAGAGTTCTAAGAGAAGTGGCTGAGAGTTCTGAGGAAGCAGTTGCGTGTTTTTAAATGGGACAGATTGATCAATATTGGAAAGGAGTAACATAATATGCTTCAGTGTTTTGAAAATGAAGAATTGAAGAAATTTTTAAAATTTATAACCAAAGAACTATGGACACTAGAACTCTTCTATGGTTTTGGAATAAAGACCATAGAAAGAAGACCATAGAAAGAAGATAAGAATTTGATTACTAAACTTAATATAAGGTGGGTCATTTACAGAGAGTAACTCACTCTGAACCCAGAAAGATAAGAGAGGTGTGAAAGAACAGATTCTAGAATTGTGTTAAAGAGAATCTCTCTCTCTCTCTCTCTCTCTCTCTCTCTCTCCCCCCCCCCCCCCATAACTTGTTGAGATGCCTATTAAATTGTTGGTCAAACAGAGGAGATCAACTCAGCTGAGCAGTGAAAGCTTCTATTTAACACAGAATCTATGTTCATCAAGGAATTTTAATGGATAATTAATGAGACATAAAGAGGAAAACATGGTTCCAGAACTGTGAGTTACCCTGAGCACATGGATTTTCCTCACTGGTGTACTTCCCTCTAAGTGTGTGCCCACTCTCTTCACAGAATTGAAATCATTGGTGTGTGATTATGACCCAAGTTTATGTGTGGATTTTAATGTATTCTATTATTTCTTATTTTATTTTATGTATATTTACTATTGTCATTTCTTTTGCTTTACTGTTAAATAAATGATTATGTTTAAATTTAAATGTGTCATCATGAGCAGCTAGTTTTGTGTAAATAGAGTGAATTTGAGTGTTTCCATGTGGTGGTCCTCCTGCCATTGTGAAGGCAGGTTGGCGTGAGTGAGCCAGTTCAGAGAATGGGGTATCCACATGTCCTGTATGAGAGGTGTGAAAGACTGCATAGTTGGAAGAGTATGCTATGCACATATTACATTGTAGAGACTTGTTCAGTACCCTTTGTGTTGGTAGAGATCTACTGGAGAAATTATCCACCCAAGATTTACTGGATACTCTAGCAGGAGTAGGGAACCTGTGGCCTCAAGGCCACATGTGGCCCTCCAGATCCTCAAGTGCAGCCCTTTGACTGAATCCAAAGGACCTGAGGTTGCACTTGAGGACCTAGAGGGTCACATGTGGCCTTGAGGCTATAGGTGCCCCACTCCTACTGAGTCTTGTGTCATTGGAATTAGGATAGAGAATGGATCTTTGATTTCATTGATATTGGGAACTTCTACATGAGGAAACTTCCTTTTCCAATGGAGGTCTATACCTTCTTAATTACTTACAGCCTTAGAGAGTTGCTTAGGACATTGAGAGGTTAAATGATTTGCTCACAGTCATACAACCAGTATAAGTTAGAGACAAGACTTGAACCCAGATTTTCCTGGTTCAGAAGCTAGACATCTATGCATTTTGTCATTGCTGCTTATATTCACACTTATACATGACGTGTATACAAAACACATTAAAAGCAAATACAAAGTCAGGGAGTATATAGCAGTTGGAGAGAAGAGAATGCCTGGGAGGGGAAGACTGATGGTGTGGAACTTGATAGCTATCTTCAAGTATTTCTGGTGTTGTCACATGGAAGGGAGAATCAGATTTATTCTTTTTTCCCCCAGAGAGCAGAACCAGAAGTAATGGGTAGAAGGCAATGGGTAGAGAGGCAAATTTATGACATCAAAGTATGACATCAAGAAAAACTTTCTCATTGGAGTGAGTGAGTCAGTGACATTAGCTGTCCAAAAATAAGATGGGCTACCTTGGCAGGTAATGAGTTCCCTATCATTGGAGGTTTTCAAGCAAAGGCTGAATGCTCACTTGTTGGGTGTACTGCGGTGAGAATTGTTTGGGAGGTATTGGTTGGAATAGATAACCACTGAGCTCCTTTCTCAATCCTCAGGTATTGACGTTCTGTGACAGGAACATAAATGAAAAAAGCCAAACATACAAGGCAATATGTAATTGAATGACAAACTGTGTAGTTCCCTTATGTGACATAAAAGTTCAAATGACATGACCTGTGATGGCCAGGATAGTCAAGAAAGATTCCATAGAGAGGGACTTGGGATTTTTGTTGAGTCTTATGACTTAGGACTCCAAAAGGGAATAGAACTTCCAGTTGAGAAGTAGTCAGCACCATGGCTAGGGATAGCACCAAAGGGGTCAAAGATAGCAGAGTGGGCTATTTTGATTGCATTATTTCATTTTTCTCTTGGCTTGCTGGAGTGGCATTACCTGGACTGTTCAAGGAGATAGTGGGGCTGTTACCTGATTTTACTAAAGTCAACCAAATTTTGCACTTTTAAAAGTAGATTAGATTGTTCACAGAGTGAGATTAAACCAAGAGCATCCATATCTTGGGAAGGGTGTTGTGTCATTGCCCTTGTCCTTAGAGGGAACTTTTATCTCATAAGGGTATATCTTTCCTGGTCCATTGACCAACAGGGAGACAGAACAGAAGAAAGACTGTGTTTATATGTTCCCTTGAGGAAAAGAGTGCTGTGGTAAACTTGATAGCATCTCCTTCATACTCTGTTCCAAATGAACTAGCCTACTCACTTTTCCTCCGGACATTAACATTTCATTCCAGGTCTGTGTGCCTTAGCACAACCTATCCCCATGTTTTAAATGTACTCCCTTCTTTCCTAGACCGCTTTGAATCCTTAGTTTCAAAGTATGACTCAAACACCATCTCCCCTTTTGTGCTCCTCCTAGTTCTTAGAGAATTAATTTTGAGGATAGCTAGGTAGAGCAGTGGATAGAGCACAAGATTTAGAATCCTGCCTCAAATATTTTCTAGTTGTATTATCTTAAGCAATTCACTTGACCTCTCTATGTCTTAGTTTGATCAGCTGTTAAACGGGGATAATAAAAGCATCTGCCTCACAGGGTTGTTTTGAGAGTCAGAGGAGTTAACATATATGTAAAGTACTTTGTAGAACTTAAAGTACTATACAGATGCGTACTCTTATTAGCAGTGGTTCTCCCAATTCATCTTACCTTACATTTACTTGTCTGTGTACCTATTATATCCTCCAGTGGAATATAAACTTCTTGAGGGTAAAGTATGTTTTGTTTTAGCTATGTCTATTGAGGACCTAGCACAGTCCCTGAAACATAGTAGGGGCTTTTCTGGCAGTGGCTGAGGTTGTGACCAAAGACCATTCAGACACAGCCCCAGCTACATATCTGCTATAGCACTTGTTCCCAGACAACATCTCTCTGCAATCTCATTATATATCACTCCCTTTCCCACTCTCTACAAAGCCTAATTGGCTTTCTCTCTGTTTCTCACATAGAACAGTTCATTCTAACTCCACCCCCAATCCCAAACCATACCTTCATACCCCTCCCCCATACCTGAATGAGGTCCTTCACCCCTGCTTTACAGAATCCTTCTCTTCTGTCAAGCCTCCGCTCCAATATCATCTTCTACACAAAGCTTTTCCAGTTTTCCTCCACTGCTGGTGCCCTGTCTTGTAATCATTCAGATTTATTCTCTTTATATTTATTCTGTTCATACTTCTCTGTGTACTTGTCTCTCCCTTTGAAACATAAACTCCTTGAGGGGCTGTTTGAATTTATATCCCCAGCACCTAGCACAGGGCTTGGCATTTAGTAGGTGTTTAATAAATGCTTAATGAATGATTAATTGATTCTGACAGAATGTGAATGGATGACAAAGAAAAACATGAAGTTCCCATTCTGTTTTGAGTCTTCAGCGAAGGGTCTTTAAACTGGGAAGGATAGAATGAACTATATAAAATGAAATAAAGAGAGATTTTAAAAATAGTAAGGGATTTCAAGTTTGTAGGCCCAGATGAGTTACATCAATAAATGCTTATTGATAGAGTGGTTAGTTGAGTGACATCTCAATTTTTTAAGACAAAAAAGATGAATTTTGGAAACTGCAAATGGGTAAACTTGGATTTGTATGCATTTAGAGAAGAATGCTATGATCATTAGGAGCCAAAATGAATCAAATTAGAATGTATCAAGATAAATTTTCCCCATCTCCTTTGTTGTTGTTTTTTTTTCAGGATTAAGTTGGTAGATCAAAGGCATACTGTGTGTCTTAATTTAAGAAAAGCATTTAACAATACTTCCTGTGACATCCTTGTGATGATATCATTAAATGAATTCCTAGGTAAATGAATCCCTATATACAAAGAATATTGATTATTGGCTCTGAATCAGCTTGGAGAGAGGTCTCTTCTGGGGTGATTCAGGGCTATTCTTAGCTCCGTACTGCTGAACAGCTTTAGATGAAGACACAGAAGAAAATTTTCATATGAGACAAAGATTGAAAGAATATTATAACAAAGCTAGATTCAACACCAAAAAAAACCATCTTAACAGACTTGAATAATGGCCCAGATCCAAGAAGAGAACATTTAGTAAATATGCATAAAGTCTGGGGATCAGAACTGAGTAGGAGAGGTATTATCGGTTTGGATCACATTTGGACAACGACAGCACTTGATCAGTCAAACAAGAAGGAAGAATATATTAAGCACCTTCTATATACTAAGCCCTGAGATTACTGCTGTGGGACCTTATATTCCACTTGATGGAAGCAATATGTACACAATACAAGTAAATTGGAAATATATGCAAAGTAAACAAAAACTAATTTGGCAGGACACTAGCAATGGGGACAAGGTTATGTGTAGGAGGTAGCACTTGAGTTGGTCTTTGAAGGGAGCTGGGGATTCTGGGAGGAGGAGGGAAGGAGGGAATGGATTCCAGGCAAAGGAGACAGGCTGTGAAAAGGCTTGCAGATGGGAGCTAGAATATTGTGTATAAGGAGGAGCAAATACACCAGATTTACTGATCCCAAATTCTCACTGTTGCAAAAGCCCGTCTTGTTAATGTCAATATTTTTTCTAGGATTTTTTTTAGCATTCTTCCTACAAATGAAACCTAAGGACACAAAAATTCTACTTCTGGAGTATTCTGGTGCCTCATTGTGGCAAGAAGATGAGAAAGATTAGCTCCTTCCTGAGCTTCACAACCAGACCTCCAGTGGCTCTCCAACCTTTCAAGATCTCACAAAGTTCTGTACCAAAGGAAATAAGGAATAATCAAGAGGTTGTGGATTCCAGAAGTAGGTTTGTCTAAGAGACCATGTACTCACAGGCTGGCCCAATGGTGTTGGGAGGGCACCCTTCCACACACATACACACTCACATAGGCCCTCTAGAGCTCCTCAGAGAATGGTTCTTACATCTTGTGGATAATAGAAAAATGCATTCTCAGTTTTGGCCTAGCAGCCAATCAGTAGGCCTCAACAGTAAGCAAACAGAAAATAGTCACAGATACCTGCAGGTGCTTGGAATGGAAGGACAAGACCCCCCATTATCTTTGCTTGGAAACAGGCTTCTCAAGCATCCATACCAGTTGGACGTGTTTCCAGGACTGGGCTCTCATTGGCCAGCCTCTGGCACATGTATACTTTAAATAATCAGTGATTTCAATACAAAGGTAGACATAGGAGAGGATAGTGGAAAATGTGTTGGAAAACATGACTTATGAATAATAAATGAAAGAGATGAAATATTTGTAGACTATACAAAACTTCATGCCTAAATATCACTAATATTTTCTTTAACAGTTAATGCTGAATAACATTGCAAAAAAATGAAACTGACTATATCTTAACAAATAGGCAGTAACTTGTTAGTGATATGGCAGTCAATTCCAAATCTGCCAAAAATAATGCAAAATTAGAAGAATACCATTTAAAAGATATGGCATGTGATGAAAACAATTCCAATCTGATCTGTCTTTAGACAAATGACTACTGGAAAATGGATAAAGGAACAGATAGCCACAGAGATTATCACTGTTTCCTAAGGAAGTTTAATCAATGTTAGTCAATTGCCACAACTGTAAGACCAAAGAACCTAGAATCTACCTCGCGCAGCAAATGTGATCTTTTTGGCAAGCAGAGATATACTAGTTTAGAATATAAGCTCATATGTGAAGCCTTACAGAGTGGGATGGTGGAAAATCTTAAGCTGTATTGCTTCATTAAACGGCAAGAAATGGTCTAGGGAAAAGCAAGTTTATGGAAAGTTTGATGAGAATCCTTCACCGTTCCAAGAGCATTTAAGTATGAAACTGGAAGGAAGAAAGTGATTATACAAAAAGTAGAAAAGATCTGGTAAGATTCCTATAATAAACTCATTTCTCTATCAATGGCAATGGAGTCACCACATTTGGACTCTAACATCACAGTCCCCAAAGCATGAGGAAGTAGAAATAGCATTTTTAAAAAACAAACATGGGGAGAGCAGCTGGGCCATACTAAATATATACAGATGAGGTCTGTGCTGGCAATCTCCTTTGAAGACAATGAAGGATCAATTTTCAAGATATCTAAAAGAGGAGAGCATACCAAATGACTGGAAAAAATAATGAATGTTATTACACCAGCTCTAAAGGACATGATCAAGAAGATATCAGTAACAACTACTCAATATAATAATTATAAAAAATGCAATAAAAACTGACATTCCAATGATAGGCATTTAAGGTTTACAAAGCCATTTCTACATATTATCTTATTCAATCCTCACAAAAACCTATGGGTTTGATGTTACCGCGCCTATTTTCAAGGTGTGGAAAATGAGATTCAGGAAAATTAAGTTGCTTGCCCAGGGCCACCCAGCTAGAAAGCAGCATAAGCTAGGTTCATACTCAGGTCTTCTTAACTCCAAGTACAGTTGGGGTCATTGTCTCTCTACATCTACTTTCTCATCCCTAACAAATCTTATTAGAATGATCTGTACGCTTATCAAACACATCCTTGATAAAGGTATGAGAAGAGAACAGGAAGGTTTTTTAAAACATTCTACAAAGTTGAATAGAAAGGGATTCCTATCTGCAGCATATTGACTTAGAAAACCACATATTAAGAGTTTGCTGCTTTGTTTTTATTTATTTTAAGTATTTCCCAATTACATTTTAACATGGTTCAGCCCACTCAGGAATTTTGCACATCTCTTGGGCTGGAGGAGTGAGTTTGACACTTCTGGTCTATAATATTCCACAACTTTATAATCTTAAAACTGCCTGACTTTTCAGAGAAGGTGTCTCTTGAGACATTTGATTCCACATAGACCAAAATGTCTTCTTAAAGGACCTGTGACAATATAGTATTTCCTATGCATACTTTGAAACATACAAGATTCTTTAGAAGATGCAGCAACAGTAATAATTCTCTTTGATGACCTTCTGATTATTAATATCAAGCAGGAATAAAGCAAGGAGATGTGTGTTCACAGAGGTATTTACCGTTGTCATGGAGGCTGGCCCAAGCAGAGTACAAATGGAAGAGAGATTCCATATCTGGAGGAAAGGTCTTCAAGACACTCCTCTTTGCACTGTGCTGAACTGTATCAAGCCCTGGAACATTGAGATGCCTCCTGAATGAGATCCACAATCAGTTTTCAAAGTTTGGCCTAACTAAGTATACAGTAAAAACTAAATGGGTAAAGAATGCTGCCCCCTCCCCCCCTCAGTGGATTGTGAACTTCTTGGTGATAGAAACTGTTTCATCTTTCCTTTTATATTGTCAACCCCTAGCACAGTGCCTTGGACATTATGTGAATGAGTGAATTGTCCATATGTAAATAGATGGAGAATTCACTGAGTTGACCCATCAATACATATGTCTTGGACAGATACTCCAAACAGAATGACATGAGTCCAAAATTAAAGAGGTGGAAAAGAATGAACTGGATTGCATTTGGGATGTTGTATGGTACTTTTAATAACGATACACACCTCCACGAAACAAATTTCCATCTTTTTAATGTCGATATTATACCAATAATGCTCTATGTCTACAACTTATGGAGTACCATGATTTTTGAGGAATCAAAATTACAGATCACCCAAAGGGCAATGGAAGTATACATGATGGACATAAACTGACAAGACTATAGGACCAATGAAGAATTGCACAGAAGAAGCAGTGTAAAATATCAAAGAGATGTCCAACAATAAAAAGGTAGACAAGTAGAGAGGACAATGGGTAATAGATGGAAAGCCTGTGTGACTCACACAACATTAAAAGGAAAGCCTTTAATGCATTGGATGGATCCCTTATAGAGGATTTGTGGAAAAACACAGATGAGAAACTTGGTGAGTTGTAATAAGTACCAGGCAGAGAAGTGGTAACATGGATGAAATCAAAGATACATTGGATAATTGAAGGCTAAGGATATGATCCTAAACTTAAGCAGTTCTTTTGCAAAAGTAGAAGATGAAGGAGATAGAGCTCAATAGTAGTTCATGGAGATTTTATAAGATAAGCCAACAGTGTGATGTAGTGGCTAAAAAATATTAGGCTACATTCAAAGACATCTGGTGTCCTGAATGAAAGAAGTAACCATGTCCCCATAATCTGCTCTGGACAAATCACATCTACAATCTGTGCCTTGTTCTCAGTGTCAGAGCAAGGGAAATATCAACAAGCTTAAGATTCCAGGAGAAGAGCTTCTTCATAGTTACAGCTGTCCACCAGTGGAAGGGGCTGGGCTGCCTTACAAAGCAGTGAGTTTCCCATCTTTGATCAGAAGCTGGATAACCACTTGTTACAAGCATTACAAAGAATAATTACATTTTTAGATGAAAGCTAGACCAAAAAAAAAAAAAACCTTCCTGAGGCACATTTAAAGCTCCATTGAGTCTAAAACAACAGGATAAGTGTTGAAATCCCCATACAGTAAAATGGAAAAAGGACTGATTTTGGAATCAGAAGACATGGGATCAAATCCTACCTCTGCTCCCTTACTACTCATATGGCCATGGATAAGTCACATAACATCCTTTGGCCTCAATTTCATACTCTATAAAATCAGGAGGCTAGGTGAGATAATCTTTCCAGCTTCAGATGTATGATATCCGAACCTTTTATCACCTTCAGTTAGTGGCTCTAATCACTGTTAGGTAAGAGAACAGAGGTTAGATTTCTCAGAAAGGGAAGACCTGGGAATACAGAGGACAGAGCCCTCTCTTCCTCATGCTGTTAACTTGTTTCCAGTGGTAACTTCTAAAGCTGCCCCGTGATGGCTTTCCTGAGAAGGTGATAGTATGTTTTCCTGCTTGAAGCAGAGGACTTAGGTTGCAAAGTGCCAGTTCACAGTATTTGTTTTCCCTTCTTTCCAATGGTTTTCCATTCCCCCTGATTGGCATCTGGAGTGGCTAAAAGCCTCTTCCAGATGAAGAGTACCTGTGTTTACTTTTTAAATGTCAATCATCCCTACATTCTCCACAATCGATTAGCAAGCCTCTTGGCTGCATGGCTAGCATGTTCTGAAATAACATGGGAAGGACATTTTCAATATTTGATAGCAAAGCTAGCTTCTCAAATTAGAAATATAAGGGTCTATGAGACCTGGCAGGTCCACGGTGCCATCTAAGGAGGCCTGAGCCACAGATTAAGTTGGCAAGAGGACAAGGGTAAATTTTCTCAGCTTTGGGAAGGAAGTCCTCATGGGAGATCTGATCTCCAGTGCCTGACTGACTGTCATGAGGAAAAAGGGATAGAATTATTGTTTAATTTTTGTTTTATTTTGTTTTGTTTTGGTTTTTTCTTTCTCATGATTTCTCCACTTAGTTATAGTTCTTCTATGCAATATGACTAATGTGAAAATGTGTTTAATAGGAATGTATGTGTACAGCCCATATCAGATTGCATGCTATCTTGGGGAAGGAGGGAGGGAGGCAGAGAAAATTTAAACTTATGGAAGTGAATGTTGAAAACTAAAAATAAATAAATTTGAAAAAAGAAGTAGAATTAGTGCTCTCAGAGGACAGAACAATCGATGAGTAGAAATTTCAGGGAGGAAGGTTTCAGCTTAATATAAGGAAAAACATCCTAATAATCAGAGAAACTTAGTACTTTCTGACAAAGGAATGAATTGCCTTGTGAGGTAATAAGCTCCAAATGAATGAATGAATGAATGAATGAATGAATGAATAAGCATTTTTAAGTACTTCCTACATGCAAAGATGTCACTGGAAGTATTCAAACATAGGTTATATAACTTCTTTATAAGGAAGCTACAGAAGGGATGATGATAATAGTAATGATAGTTGGCATTTATGTAGGGCTTAAAGATTTCCAAAATGCTTTAGATATGTTATCTCATTTGATGCTTAAAGCAACCCTGTGAGACAGGTACTATTATTATCCTCCTCTTAAGATGGGGAAACTGAGATTGGGAGTTCAATAAATTGTCCTAGTTCACTCAGCTACTAAGTGTCAGTGGCACTTGTTTTTGACTCCAAATCCAGCATTCCATATTCTACCCTACATTGGGTGGGAGATTGGACTAACTCAGGCGAGCTCTGAGGCAGGGGAGAAAGGACCTGTGGTCACCTCCTGCTTTCCTGAAGTTCCTGATCTTTAGTCTCCTACTCACAACAAACAGAAAGGAGATATATTTTTTGTGGGGAGAAGGGACAGGGGCAGGGGAATCTGTGACTCCTTCTAATCCTTTTGCAGAAACTAAGAAGATGCTTCCTTCTCAGAAAATCAGGACCCATCCTCTGTGGGTCCTTTCTTCTTTCAATGTATGATACATAGTTTTCATCTCCATCCTCTTAGATCTACTAACAAGGACTTCCCATTGACCCTGATGTTCAGCTCTTCTGCTCCGGGTCATTAAGGCCATAAGAGACCAAACGCTTTTAACTTACTTCATCCTAACCTGAGCTCTCTAGAGTGACTGGCAGAATTCCAATCAGACCTAACAGCTTGGCTTTTCCACCCAGCTCATTCTCCTCTATATAATTAGCACGTCTTGTTTTCATCGTTAATGTTTTATTGCTATGCTTTTATGGGTTATGAACTGTTCAGAGAGGATGATATCCATGAATTGTGCTTTGACAAGCAACAACCCTGATGGTAGAATCCTAAGATGTCAGAGGGAGAAGGAAACTTAGAGGGCCTTTTAGTTAGCGATTAGCAGATTTAGCACTGGAAAGGACATTTAATCCAACCTCTTAACTTTACAGATTAGGAAACTGAGGCACAAAGAGGATAAATGACTTGCCCAGACTCACGCAGTTAATAAGTGTTAGAGGAGGGATTTGAATTCAGGTCTTTCTGATTGCATGTCTAACTTTTCTAGCTATTACACCACCCTTCCCCTTTGACATTTTAATTTTCCATCAGCTGCACTCTTATGGACTGGGATCCATCATGGCCCCAGGATGCCTCATCATTAGAAAACGTATCATTCTGCAAAATTTCATCAGATATTGTTCTCATCCCTTATCAATACCTTCAATATTCTCTGCTATTAGAGGACGGGAGGGAAGAGCTAAGAAATCCTCCCAAAGCTTCCATTTAAAGAAGGCTCCTTGGCTAGCTATCTCTTCTTTTCCCACCAGTTACACTCTTTTGAACTGAACTGCATAATGGCACCAGGATACCTCATCATTAGGAAACTCGTTATGCTGTGAAATTGCATCTGTCTTGGTACTCTCTCCTCCTCAGTACCCTCTGCTGGCTTTGATTTGAGGACTGGAGGGAAGAGCAAAGAATTCCTCTCAACACTTCCATTTAAAGAGGGTTCCTGGCCATCTCTCATTTATTTTGCACTAGTTGTATTCCTTTGGTTTGGACTCCATCATGCCCTAGTTAAATCTCTTTGAGGTTAAATCTCAGGGTTGCTTTAATCTGACCTTTCCTCAGTGACACAGAACAATTTTATAGTCAATAGTTCATAGTTCTTCTGAAAACCATTTACATCTTTTGACAATTTGTCTATTGGGAAATGGGTCTTTGTTGTATATTTGGATTAATTCTGAATACATCTTGTGCATTAGATTTCTAATTGTAAGAGTTGTCGCTTCAGTTTTTTTTTTTAAATTGATTCAAAGACTTCTTCCCAGTTGACAGTTTCCCTACTTATCCTGGTAGCATATAATTTTGTGTAAAAGGTTTTTTTAATTTTATATAACCAAAATTGATTATTTTATCTTTTGTAATCACCTCTATACCTTATTTGGTTAAGAATTCCCCTCCTAACCATATTTTTAAAAAAATTTTTCTTCTATCCTCCTCCCATTTTATAAATGGTATGACTTTCTTATATTTAACTGACGTATCCAATTATAATTCATTGGAGGTATTTGGTATGTTGGTCAAAAATTATTTTCTGCCAGACTATTTCCTAGTTTTTCTAGTAGTCACTATAAAATAAGGACTCCTTCCCACAACAGTTTATGTTATTGAGTTTATCAAATACTGGGCTACTGAGTTTAATAGTTGATAATTTTTTAATCTGTCTTATTCCACTAATCTCTTTTTTCCATTTTAAGCAGTATCAAATAGTTTGATGAATATTACTTTATAATGCAGTGCCATGGTATCTTTATTCCTACTTTTTTCATTATTTCCCTTAAGATTTTAGATCTTTTGTTACTCCAAATGAAATCTAATATTATTTACCTAGTTCTAAAATACAACTCCTTGTACTTTGATTGGTATAGTATTAAATCTGAAAATCATTTTAGATAGTATGATCATTTTTATTATATTAGTGTGTTCCAGTCATGAGCAATGAATATTTCTCTAATGATTTCAGTATTCTTTTATTTCTGTAAAAAAAATATTTAATGGTTGTATTTATGTTAGTCTTGAGCATGTCTTAGTAAGTTGGCTAATAGATATATTTATTTGTATATACTTTTGTTCAATATAAGAAGGAAGGAAATGAGCATTTATTAAGAACCTACTATGTGCCAGGAACTGTACTAGATACTTTACAGAGGCTCTCTTTTGATCTCACAAAAACCTTGTGAGGTAATTATTATTTATGGCTATCTGACAGAAATTAACTGTTTGACCAAGGTCTTACAGCCAGGAAGTACAGGAGGCAGGATCTGAACTCATGTCTTCTGTATTCCAGAACAGGCCCTTCCTGCAAGGAGCTACCATCCTATTGAAATGCATCATGTGAGCAAACAAAATGCACACAAAGTAAAGACAATATAATTTTGAGGTGAGCCACACTAGCAACTGTGGAGATCAGGAAATCTCTTGTGTAGGAGGTGGTACTGGAGCAAAGCTGGGAGGAAGCTAGGGATTGCAGGAGGAGGAGGGGAGCAGAGAGAGGATTGAAGGAGTGGGGGACAGGCTGGGCAGAAACAGAGATAGGGGACGGAATGCCCTCTTCTAGGAAAAGCAATTAGGCCAGCTGGGATGAAAATTTTGGTACATGAGAGGAATTAATGTGTAGTAGGTCTAGAAAAGTAAACAGGAGTCCCCTTGTAAAGGATTTTAAATGCCAAAGTGGACAATCCCTGCCCTCAAGGTGCTTACATCTTAGCAACGGAGATACACACAAAAGAGATACAAGATAATTTGGGGGGAGGCAGGGTATGGTACTAGCAGCTGGGACAATCAGGAAAGGTTCATGTAGAAAGTTATGCCTGAACTGAGTCTTGAAAAAATTGTAATTCTAGGAGATGGAGGTAAAGAAAAAATGCATTCTAAATATGGAGGACAGCCAACACATGGAGAGGGGAAATCAGATGTCCTATCTGAAGAATAGTGAAAAGGCCAGATTGACTGGACCATAGATTACAGGGGGAAAAAAGAATAATGGGAAATAAGGCTGGAAAGGTAACTGGGAACACATGGTAATCTCATGAAAGCTGGTGAACAGGAACAAGGGAAGGGACAGATTGCCAAGGCTCTCTGTTAAGGATGAACCTGTGGGTGTTGACTGTGCACCTCGTCCCATTTCTAAAACCACAACTCCTAGAGCTAAAGACCACCCTGTGAAGCTGCCAGTAGAGTCTTCCTCTCTCGACCCACTTGTCCATGGCTTTGCTCATCTCTACCTCACCTGGTTTAAGAAAAATATGCAATTTTTAGGGACTCCATCATGTAGGAAGTTGAAATTCTTAAAAAAGTAAATAATGTGAATTGGGAGGTCTAGAGGAAAATAACAGCCATAACCAAGTATGTGAACTTCATTCAGGTTGGCCTAGACTGATTCTTTGACCTGAGCTATCCTAGGAAGAGAGCTCCAGCTTTGGCTCCTGCTGAGTCCCTTGGCTCTGGTCCCCCATGCTGCTGGTGTGCAGGGCATCTTTATATGTGCTGTTAAGTTTGGGCCTAAATAGCAATCATGGATATAGACACAATAGAAGTGGATTTTGGTTGCTATGGAAACCATAACTGTGAATTCCCAGCCCCTGGACTGACATTTCAACCCACCACTATACTGCACTCGTTTTCTAAACATTAAATTTTCTCAGTTTCTTTTTTTTAGGGGGGAAAAGAAGCAATCATGAAAACCTTTTTTTCCCTTTGAAACAGCAAAGATAAAGCAATTGAACATAAGCCAACTTCCCTTAACCCTTTTCTTTTGGAGTTTCCTCCTGAAGAGAAGAGGAATAAGAATCCTCAGACTGAGTTATAATCACAGAATCCTAGAATATCAGAGCTAGAAAAAAATCTTAGGGATCACCTAAGTCCACCCTCTCGCTTTACAGATGAAGCAACTGAGGCCCAGAGAGGAGAAAGGACTTGCCTAAGGGCAAATAGAGTTATGAGCAGAATGAGACTAGAATCTGGGTCTTGTTGCCCCAAGTTGAGTCCATTTTCCACACTTATCACTGCCTTTTACAGCTAATACATGTTAGATAAATTATAATGATGATGATAGAGAAATAGATGAATGGATGGATTGGTGATAGTCAAATAGAGAAATAGATGGATAGATAGATTAGTGATAGAAATAGATGAATAAATAGATTGATGATGGGTAGATAGAGGAATAGAGAGAAATATATGGATAGACAGATTGATGATAGAGAAATAGATGGATAGATTGGTGATAGGCAGAGAAATCAATGGATAGATTAATAATAGAGAAATAGATGGATAGATAAATGAATGATAGTGAAATGGGATAGATTGGTGATAGGCATATAGACAAACAGATTAGAGGTAGAGAAATAATGGATAGATAGATTGGTGATAGATATATAGAAAGATAGATAAAGTGTGTGAGCATTTATTAAGTATTTCATATGTACCAGACACTCTGCTAGAAGTGCTTGGAAAGACTTGGAAAGGAAAGTAATTGACTGAGGACAGCATCGCAGCACAGCCCACATGCAGTCCTACCCAGCCCTTTCCTAGCAGTATTCTACAGAGATGTGTAAGATAAGGTCTCCCTCTAGGAGTGGGGGTAAGACTCAAGAGCTAATCGTTGTAGTTTAAGGCAGAGTGTGATACTTGTGACATGACTGATACAGAAAATGTGGCAAGGAATTCTGAGGTGGCAGGAAACATTTTGGGGTTGGGGTCATCAAGGAATAAATACTTTATCTAACAAATCACATTAGAGTCGGGCCAACCTGTCCTACTGGCTACTCCTCACATCGACTTTCTATCCCCTCCTCTGTATGTCTGCACAAGTTATGACCCATGCCTAGAAGGAATTCTCTTCTCACTTCTACCTCTTAGAATTCCTCATTTCCTATAAAATTCAGCTAAATACTACCTCTGAATGAACCTTCCTTCCCCCACTACAACTGCTTACCCCCCTCCCCAAATTACCTTGGATTTATTGCATTTTTGCATAAGTACATTACTTATATTCTATCCACTTATATGTATACATGTTGTCTTCCACCATAGAATGTAAACCCTCTGAAGGCAGAAACTGTTTCATTGCTGTATTCCCAGCAATTAGCACAGTGACTGGCACCCAGTAGGGGATTAATAAATGTTTGTTGATTGATTGAATGGAAGGATAATATAATATAGACAGAGTTTGGGTGGAAGGAATTCCAGATGGAGGGAACAGTGAGTAAAGGCATGTGTAAATTTTTTCCCTTTACTTGGCTCAGTTTCCTCTGAAAAAGAAGGAGGTTGAGGAAGGTGGCCTGGAAGGCCCCTTCCCACTCTAACACTGAATTCTATGAGCACCATTATGCAGTGTGGTTAATCCATTGAGGATTATCCAAGCGCTTTGCTTTCTCCTCTTTTTTCTTCCTTTGGATCCTTATTAATTCCTTCCAGAGAGGGTGGGCTGAGGTGTAGGATATGATTCCTCAATTAATCCTTCACATTCCTGGGGATTTTTAAATCATGAAGATAATTTGCAGAGTTTATTTACTCTTTCTCTTTAAAAAATTCACCCTTCTATTAAAAAAAAACTAAACAAACATTTTTTAAAACATCAATATCAATTCCCAATAATTTATAGAATTTGCCCTTTATAACAAAGTACAGATAAGCAAAACAAATCAGCACATTGGCCATGTCTCTTTCCACCCCCCTGACAGGAAGAGGGTTGCCTACTTCTCTGTCAGTCACTGTACTGGTCAGAATTCTGACCTCTTTCAGTTTTGTTCCCTTTCTCATTATTATGGTGATTACAAATCAATTGTTGTGCACTCTTCCCTCAGCATCAGTTCATATAAATCCTTCCATTTCCCGGAATCCTTCAAATCCATTGGTTATTGTAGCACAATAATATATCATTACATTCTCATAAAAGCAGCAGGCTACTGTGAAAAGAGTACTAGATTGAGAATTAGGAGATGCAGGTTCTAATCTTTATTTTTATGACCTTGGCCTACTCTCTTATCTTCTCTGGGCCTCCTCAGTTCCTTTTCTGAATGAGTGGAATCAGATACCTTCAAGGTCCTTTCAAGAACTAAATGTATGATCCCCTTTTATCACAATTTGTCCAGACACTTTGCCTTTAACTAGACAAGCCCAGCTAGTAGCTTAGCTGCCTGTGCAGGTCAATAAGAGAAAGGGTGTGGTACAGAGAGGAAAGGGCACCAGCTCTGGAGGGAGGACGTGGGTTCGAACCAAGCCTCTTGAGCTTTCTACCTATGTGACCTTTAGCAAATCAATTAATAACCCCAGACCTTGGTTTCCTCATCTGTAAAATGACAAGATGAGATAAATGGTGTCTGAGGGCCATTCAAACTCTTGATCCTGTTAGTCTGGTCTCTGGTGGGTAAGATGCTGGTAAAGTTACAAGATCTCAACTCCATTGTCAGAGAAAACTTTATGGTATGATGATAATTGAACATTCAGTGTCACAGAAGCCTGGGCCATGTGGAACCCATTTTTAGGGATCGGCTTTGGGTGTCTCTGATACACGCACACATTTCCATTCATGGTGGCTATGTTTTCTCTATCCATGTCTGCACTTATGAATTCTGTACCATTGACAAAATCTTAGCTAAGGGCCCAAGATTGGGGAAGGATAACGGGTACTTAAGTCACAAAACTCTTGAAACATTTCACTCAAATATTTCTACTCCAAAGCAGCCCACTCTACCAAGCAAACTGTAATAAATTATATATAATTTATCTATACAAAACATACTATAACATATAACCCAACAGAATATAACAATGCACTACAATAACTATAACAATAAAGCTATATTTATATAACTATATACAAATATATATTGATATAAATATATATAAAGGATAATATAATACAATAACATGTAAATATGATATGATATGACATAGCATAGCCTAAGAGAGAGATGGAGAGTCATGTGTGATGACTGCATATGATGAACACCATGGCATGATATGATTTAGGGCAGCATAATGTAGCAGATCAAGAATTGGTCTCAAAGTCAGGAAGACCTAAGTTCTGATTCATATTAGCTGTGTGACCTTTGGCAAGTCACTTAACTATTCAATGCCCTTGGAAACTCTTTATAAGTTGAAGAGAAAGTGCTGGATCGCATTGGTGGAGGTTGTTTCCTTACCTGGGAATTCCCTATACCAATGAAATCACAGGTCCAGTGCTTATCGCTATCTATACTATAATACGTCATCTATACATATACATGTATGTGTATTTATTATGTTTTATAATATATTACATAATTATTATATATTATTATAGTATACTATATATAATTTAAACTACTTTTGTTTTTATGCTACTATCATCTGAAATATACCTCCCACTGAGTCTTCCCATGTAATAAAGAAAAAGTTAAGTAAAACTAACTGACAAGAACATCTTAAAGCATATGCGATATTTCACTCCTGTCATCCCCCTTTTTACTGAGAGGGAGCCAGTCTGAGCTGTCAACTGCCTCTAGGACCAGGATTGGTCATTGAAATGAATCACAGTTCAGTTGCTTTTTAGGATTGTTTTTATTCATATTATTATAGTCATCATGTCCCATCTCTTCCTATATACCCAGCAGATTCTCTCTACCATCATTTTGACTTTCTCTTTTCAAGATCTCTTTATCTTCCTACCCCTTCTCTACTGCCTACAAATATAACAAGATATACTACAATAATAGAGTTTATATTGGTTCATGAAGGTAATAGGGTTCACTCGAGTTTATTGATTGCAGAGTAGGAGGGATATGGCAAGAGCTACACTTTAGGAAAATCACTTTGACAGCTGCATGGAGGATGATTAGAGTAGGGTGAAATTTGAATCATGGACACCAACTAGAAGACTATTAGAAGAGTCCTGGTGAGAGATGATGAGCATCTGAACTCAAATGGTGATTGTGATGGAGAGAAGAGAACATGCACAAGGAATATTGTGAAGGTAGAAATGACAAGGTCTGGCAGCAGATTGTATATATGGAGTAAGTGAAAGTGAGCAATTGAGGATGACTCAGGTTTCAAACAAGAATGACTGAGAGGATGGAGGGCCTCTTGACAAAAAGTAGGATGTTGGGAAGACAGGAGGGTTGAGGGGGAGAAGATAATGAGTTCTGTTTTGGACATGTTGAATTTGAGATGCCTATGGGATGTCACATTTGAACTATCCAGTAGGAAACTAGTGATGTATATACTAGACCTCAGGGGAAAGAATAGGACGAGAGAGACAGAGACACAGACAGAAAAAGGAAAGAAGGAAGGAAGGAAGGAAGGAAGGAAGGAAGGAAGGAAGGAAGGAAGGAAGGAAGGAAGGAAGGAAGGAAGGAAAGAAGGAAGGAAGGAGGGAAGGAAGAGAGAAAGAGAGAAAGACAAAGAAAGAAAGAGAGAGAGAGAGAGAGAGACAGGAAAATTGTCTACCTAGAAATAGTAATTGACCCCTAGGAACTGATGAGATCACCAAGTGAGACAGTATAGAGAAAATCAAATTATATTAGATTCCATTCTGTAATTGATTCTATTCCATAACTTCTATTCCATAATGTTTCTTTGTCTGAGTTAAGTTCAGAAGTTCATGAGTCTAGAAGTTCAGTTTTCCTCTCAAAGTTAAGTTGAAAGCTGTTTCCCTATAAATCACTTTAATTGAAAGAAAACTGTTGAATCTGTGCCACTAGCTACCCTTGTACAATTAGAAGAAATCTGTTCTTGAAGGGTGAAGGTGGATGCACCTGGGAGTCTGGCTTGTTATCTCTGAACACTGGATATCCTTCAAAAAAGTCTGGTCTGTTATCACTGTGACGCTAACTGGCCAATGCAGGTGGACACCACCAATAGCAACAAGATGGAAGGAGGGGTTGTTGCCAGCCCTGCATTCCAGACTTTCATCTGATTACATTGTTTTCCATCATTTATGACACTTCAGACTTTGAAACCAATCTTATTATTTTCCCTCTAGGATGCCTCCGGTTCTTTGTTCTCGTGTACTTCCCAAAACTATACAAAGGCTGGTAAGCCTTACCTGGTGGTCTTTTGGCTTTCTGAGAAGCTGAGAAATCCCCTTTATTCATAATTGCTAGTCTTATCAACAAATTGATCATGCTTGGAACTTTGTGCTTCAGTCTACCTTAATTTCAATCTCAAGAGAATAGAAGGGAAAGAAAAGGGAGCCCCAGACAGAGGTTTGGGAATACTCAGCTGGTGGTGATAGTGTGCTCTGTGACACAAGATAATAATAATTAATACTATTAATAGACATTTATATAGCACTCACTATGTACCAGACACTGTGCTAAGGGCTTTATGAATATCATCCCACTTGATCCTCACAACCTTTGTGGTAGGTGCTATTATTATCTGCATTTTGTGGTTGAGGAAACTGAGAAAAAAAGAGATTAAGTAAGTTGTCCAGGGTCACACAATAAGTGTCTGAAGTCAGATGTGAACTCAAGTCTAGAATCATAATAAAATCATAATAAATAAATAATAACTCAAAGTAAATCTATAATCATAACAAATATATACTACTTACTATGTACTAAATGCTTTACAAATGATTTTTATCTCATTTAATCCTCACAATAATTCTGGGAGGTAGGTGATATTATTAGCCCCATTTTACAGATGAGGAAACTCAAACAGAGGTCAAGTAACTTGCCCAGGGTCATACAGCTAGTAAGTGTCTGAGGCCAGATTTGAACTCAGATCTGCCTGACTCCACATCAAGTGTTCTATGCATGTGCCATCTAGCAGTCTCTAAGGCACTCGTGGTAGTAAGAAGGAGGAAGATGTGTGACCCAGGGAGCCTGGCAGCCAATTCAAGGATGTAGGAGGTGATGGTGTGAGGTGGGCCAGAGCAAAAGTTGGAGTTGGCCCTAACTCACAGCTTCCCTGACTGTCAGAACGAGGATCATAAACCCTTCCAGGTCCTGGTGGGTTAACTATGATAGAGTCACAAAATTTTAAATTTAAAAGGGACCTCAGGGGCCATCTCACCCAATCTCTGCCTTTAAAGGAATCCCTTGCTAGCAGACCCGGCAAGTGGTGATCTAATCATCTTGCTTGAAAGCCTGGAAGGCTTTCCTTTGGGGCAGCTCTAACTGTTAGAAGGTTTCTTCCCACATCTGGCCTAAATTCTTCTCTTTGCAACTTCTACCCACAGCTCTTGGTTTTAACTTCTGGTACCAGACAGAACAAGTTAATTCCTACACTAACTATTCAAATATTCGAATCACCCATCATGGTCCTACCAACAGCATGCCTTCTCTTCTCTAGTCCTTCACATCCCATCTAGTTGCCCTCCAGTTTGTTAATGACCTCTTTAACTGGTTTCAAGATTAAACTCTGCACATTTGACTTCTGAATGTTCTCTTCACACCCACTTTGCCTCCGGATCCTCTCAGCCAGGGCTTGGGGTTTGAGATTCAAATGCTGCTTGCCAGCCTCAGGGCTTTTGGCGGGGGCAGGGCTGCTATTCAGTGTGAGATTAAGTTCAGGTGCTCAGGTCGGGGCAGGGCCGCCTCAAGGGCTCAGTTCCCTCAGGGGGTTTATGCAGAGACCTTCAACAATGGATCCAGGCTCCTGCCTGCTTGGGGAGCCCCAGTCTGCTCCCGCCTATGCTGCTGCCTCCCAAGGGGGCCTGAGTTATGGGGGCACCCCACTCCCCTCTCGACCCGCCAAAGAGACCCTCTCACCGACCCCCGTCACCTGTGGGTGGAGGGACCCGCGTGGCCGCTGGAGATTCCGTCCCTGAAGCCCGCTCGGATCTTTTCCTCTTGGTGCCGTGGCCGCGGCAGGGCTGTACTCAGCTCCCAGTCCCGGCGCCCAGTCCGAGGCGCGAAGGACCTTTTGCTAGAGGTTTGCAGGTCTCTCTGGAACAGAAATCTCCCTTGCTCCAATGTTCTGTGGCCTCTGGGTGCAGAATTCGCCGTGAGTTACTTTTTTGTAGATGTTCTATGGGTTGTGGGTTCGGAGCTATGTGTATGTGTGTCTTTCTACTCCACCATCTTGGCTCTGCCCCCAACTGCACATTTGTATGTAGACATTTGAAGCCAGGGATTATACTACTGACTCCTTTCTTGAATTTTATCCTGCTGCTGTTAATTCTTCTTCCCTCACAGAACTGCCCTCTAAAGTCATCTAGCCTGGCAGATATATACAGATATTTTTCTCTTTCCCCCATCCTATTTATTTTAAAGTCCTTTGATTAGATTTATAAGACATGGGCAAATTTATTTTTTTATCAAACCTATAAAGTACACTTCATCCTTGGCCAGGAGTCTGTCATTCTCAATATTTTAAGCCACGGTCCAGAAATCCAAATTCCAAATTCAGATGCTGTCCTCCAAGTCAGCTAGAACATTACTACTGTTCACTTTTACTATTCCTTCTATAGGCAATCCTTTCACTCACCCCTCCCTTTCTTGTACCGTCTCCCACCCTGAAATAATCCTTCCTTCTCTCCTTCTAAACAATCAGCTTTTTCTAGGCCTCCTCCCATGAGCCAGGCTATGAAGAATGCATTATAAAATTCAAAACCACTGTATTTTGTTTCATCCTGGAGCTTGTTCAAATAGTTAAAACAAATATTGGAACAAAAAAATTTAAATGTTAGAAAGTCAGGATTAATGTTCTCCAATAACATTTTTTCCTAGACTCATTGCCTCTTTATTTATCCTTCAAGATATTTACTTCTAATTTATAGCACAACATGTATTGAAAGGAGACATAAACTGAGCAGGCAAATGCCAATGGAATGAAGAAATGGAAAGTTAATGGTGAAACGAGAGTAGGCTAAATTAATTTACTGATTATATGACCATATCACATCAGGAAGACATGAATTATTTTGTTTACAATCTTCAGGTTGTTGCCTGGTCTGTGACTCTTCACTGTTTTCAATTTGAGAAGCAGTGATTGGAAAGCGAAGAGAAAATAAACCAAAGGTTCCCATTCCACTTATAAATTTTAGGTTTATAATCTCATAGTCCTCCATGGAAACTGGCCTGTTAGGCAAGTATCACAGCTCCCCAAATGAAGGGCCATTACTCCTGCCAGATACAGCCACGTGCTTAACTTCTTAAGAGAAGTCTTTGAATTGTATTCTGTTTCAAATACCCATCAAAGTAAGAGACATCCTGATTTTGCAAGTGGGGACAGAAGGACCCCAGATCTGTTGGATGTCACACTAAACCCTGTCAGTGGCCTTTGATATTCCATATAAATGCTAAAAGAAAGGTTACTCCTAGGGTATGATTATTGGGAACTAAAGTGAACTAGATTATAAAAACTATAATTCTCTGATTCTCAACTCTATTGTTATACTTGTTTTTTTGCATGTGACCTCTACTGGAGATTTTGGGAAAATATGGACAAGAATTGCACAGGATGAGGAAGCAGAATGGGGCATTATTCTACACCTGTGAAGTGTGTAGAGAAAATCATGGTCCCAATGAAGTACCAAAGAATATGCAAAATGGGGCTGGCGAATGACTCTACAAAAAGCCACTGGCCTTCACTAAGACCTCTCTTGGCCAGAGTTGCTTATTAGGAGAGGTGCTGGCTCTGAGCCCTCCCTTCCTGGGGTAATGGAAGGATGTTCTGGTGAGAAGCAGCTGGGAGAGAAGAGAGAACTGGGTAAAAGGAGGGGAGCAAGCTACTGGAGAGACCAATAAAAAATGTGGGCATGGATTGATGAGGAGTCAGTGGCAGAAAGGCCACTTGGTATAGGAGAAATCCTGTGGCAGTGCACAGATAAGGACATTCAAACCTCAAGCCCTCCCACCCTTTTGGCAGAGCCAGACTCCAGGGGATGAACAACTACTGGCCAGGTAGGCTAGAGCAGGGACTTTGGTTCAATTGCAGGGGAGATAAAAGGCCCCTGAGACTCTGCCCACCTGGGAGATCCTGGGGAGAAAGTACAACTATCAAGAAATGAGAATGGTTTCTAAGTGTGGCTAGGAAACTGGTTTTGAAAACAGTACACAAAATGGAGATCCATAAAGGTTTTTAGTAATGACAGCACATAATTGGACATATTGAGGTCCTGGGTGGGCTGAAGATCTAAAAGGGGAAAAGAGGTTCAAAAATATCTGTAGGCTCAGAGAAAGATCTTTTCTATGTCCTTTCTTGTGTGTGCTGGGCTAGGCCTGGATTCAGGCCAGTCCCTTGGTAATTGAGGTTTGATATTGCAACAAAATGAGATACTAATAGGCCATTTAACAGTCAACAAAAGGAGATTTACTTAACCATGGCAGAAGGATAGTCACCAAATTTAGGAACTGAGAACCTCAAGAGATGATTCAGCTGAGGGAAGCTCCCATATCGATCCACCATCCAAGCCTCTGAGAGCCTCTCAGCTTCACGTGAGTGCTTTATATTCAGGCAATGAGGAAATGACTCTAAGGTCAATGGGCCAACCAATCTTGGGGAATGTCTCAATCCCTTTTAAAGGAAAACTAACCTAATCTGCCAGAGAAGGGTTTAGGACTCTGCCCTTCCATCCTGGGTAAATGAAACCTGTCCTGCATTTTAGGTATTGTCTGCTGGACTATTTGTAAGGGTTCTGGTGCATGCATTGGGGGGCAGTTGGTAATCAAATACTGAAATTCCCTTTTGAATAGAAGCAGTAAATCAGAGAAGTGAAAAGTTCCTGAAAACATCCTGGAACTTTCCTATCAGAGGGGAGCCACTGACATCAGGGTTACTTACAAAGCATAAAGACTGGTGCTTTAACACGTACACACATCAGAACTCATCCATCCAAATGGGTGCTTTCCTTCAGGGAGTTCCCTTGGGACCCTCTGCATGTGTCCAGTTACGTTGGCATCATTTCTCAGAGCCCTTCCAAATCCCCACTTTGGGCGCTGTTTTCAAAGCTAGTTTCTTAGCCACACAAAGAAACCAGTCTCATTTCGTGATAGCTGCATCTCTTTCACAGAGCCTAAGAGGGGGCTGGAACCTCAGAGGCCTTCAGTCTCACCTGAAACTGAACCAAAGTCCCTGCTCTAGTACACCTGCTAAATGAGTATTCACCCTTGACCCAGCCTGATCCCTCCTGAAGTGAGCAACCATTTTAGTCACCAGGCTTGACTCCCGCTAATTTCTAGCAATTTCCCCAAATCATGAAATAAAAATAAATCTCTCATAGACTTTTCTTGCTGGTTAACTGTTCTGACAATAGCTGGTATCCTCTATAATTTTACTTTCAGACTTACAAGAAAACTTTTTTCTCTCTTCCTGTCATGATAACAATAATCATAAATAAATAAATAAATAAATCTCTCTGGTAGCTTTGCAATCAGCTCAAAGTCTTTTTTCACAGGATTTCAGAACTTGGAGGCTGGAAGAAGTCCCCATCCCAGAATCACAGAATAGCCAAATCTCAGAACTGGAAGAGACCTTGGAGTCTGTCTGGTCCAATTCATCTATGCCAGACCAAGAATCCCTTCTACCTTCCCCACCCCCTCCAGAAAGGAGTCATCCTCCAACTGCTTGAAGATCTCCAGTGAAGAGGAATCTGTTACAGGGCAGTCCATTCCACTTTTACTTAGCTCTTATTATTAGCAAGGATTCAAACTCATATCATCTGATCTCAAGACTAACCCTCTATCCACTGCACCACCTAGTAGCCTACAGAATACATTAGGATGAGTCTAAGACAGACCTTCAAATATCTGAAGACAGAGATCATGCCCGTCCCTCAAAACTCTCCCTATCAGGTATTATCTAATTTAGGCTAAAGATCAGTGTGAGGGAGTACTCTTCTTGAATTAACGTAATAGGCCTTAAGAAGCAAGCTTTCCTTTTGAGTAAGATTCCTTCCTTTCTCCAGAGTTTCTCTAGCTTGATATCCTTATCCCTCTGAAACACCTAGAAGGCATAAATATGTCTTTACTTAATAGCAAACCCCCCCAGTATCTTTGCCAAGAAAACCCAAAATAAGGTCACCTAGAGTCAGACATGACTGAAAAAGATTCAACAGCAACATGAAATGGAAAGATAGGAAGAGACCAAGCCATGAAACATTTTAGATACCAAACAAATAAATTTATATTTGGTCCTAGAGGCAAGGTCTGGGCAAGGGTGTAAGAGGGAGGTACTGCAAACACCATGTCTAGATTCCTCCAAGTTTAAGGGAGTCTTTTCCATGAACATTTTTAAAAGTTTTCTTCTCTTAGAAGTCATATCCACTAAAGTTTGGGACCATAGGGATCATAGATTTAGAGGCAGGATGGTCTTTGGAGGTCATTTATCCAAACCCTCCATTTTATAGATGAGAAAAGAAACCCACAGAAATGAACAATATTGGATTTGCACTTAGGGCCTCTGACCCCAGATCCAACACTTTCCCCGTCACTGCCATTTCTGGATTCTACCAAACTGTACTCAGACCAGCCTTCCTAATTTCAGAGAGACATCTCTAGTCTGGCTGCAGGGCAATGATGGGGTTTTTTCCCTTTATAGAAACTCTCAAAGGCTTCCAAGTCTACCAAGTCTTCAAAGAGTTGTACCCCCATATGCAGAATAAGGAAGCCTTATCCTTGAAGTAGAATAAGTAGTGATTTGGTCCTCTTTCGGAAACTCTTGCATTTCTCACTATCACTAGTCCATTGGCAAAACCCAAAGAGAAGATTGCTGGGACGCCCACTTTCTCCTGCCATCAGCCTCGAAGGAAGACATAAGACATGCACAGGATGAACAGGATAGAAATTAGCCCTGTAGTAAGTGTAGAAAATGAGAACAAAGGTTTACCTACCAATGTTACAGCGTCTATTGTGGGAAAGATCAGTTCTGGGTGCATATGTCAGGGAAAGCCAGAGAGAGAGAGAATAGGGTTTGGTTGTATGAAAAAGCCAGAGCAGCACTATAGACTTGAGGATGAAAGTCTGTTTCAAGTGTTGCGGTTTCATGGTGTATTGTGTGGGCATCTCAAAGAATTCAGTCAGACCACCTTTAATCCAAGTATAGGCATTTATTGAAGATTGATGCACCTCAGAAGCAGGGTAGGTTCCAAGAGGAACCAGCAACTACTAGTAAGACAATACAGACAAATTTATAGTGTATTGATGCTGATTACACAAAGAAAGTATGAATATTAAAAAGGCAAAGTGGATTGTTAAGGGATTAGGTAATAGAGGAGGGGTCCCTTCTATGGTTCAGTGGTCAAACATCCTGGTTATGCTGCCCTCCCATTGGCTAGCTATTGCGGTCCTGTCTGGTTAAGATAGATAGTTAGGTATTGTGGTCCTGTCTTGGGCTAAATGGATAATGTGATTGTGGTTGAGTACAAGAACACACCTGTTCAAATACGTGAATTGGATCTGGGGGCAGCGGCTTACTAGGGGCAGTGGGTGTGCTGTTCAGTGTGACCCATAAGGAAGTTAAAATATTGGGACTGGGGGCAACTTTTTTAGGATTTCATTACAAGGTCATGGAAGAGTGTCAGAAAACTGGCTTATTCAGCAGGGCAACATGATGAAGGCATCCTTTCTTGACATTCCCAGGTCTCTCTCACTGACTGTTTGTTTGTTTCACTTCATTCACTTCCCCAGTCACCTGATATTCCCCATGTTCCTAATTCCTCTTTTCCCTGTTCATTTACATCCTTGGCTACTCCCTGGACCCTCAGATCCATTCCTGTCCACCCTGAAATGGCAGCCCTGCTCCTTTCCATAAGCTCCTGGCTATGACTATGGCACTCAGCATTTCCAACCTGAGGCAGAGTGTTCATGAATCAGAGCTCCAGTCTGGGTTGAGAGACAGAATAGGTCTTCACAAAGAATCCTCTCCTGCCTCCTGATAAAGCTACAGTTTGGGCTCTCCCCAAGCTCGTACTTAATGAGCCATTTGTTCTGAGATCTGAGGAATGGCCTCCAGTGGTTCCAGTGGTCACTGAGGTCTAAAGAGTTTGAGGATTCCTAGTTTAAAATGTGGCCTTACCTGGAGGTAGGGCAATGGACTAAGCGATCTCTCAATTGTCTTCTATCCCCAGGTTTCTGTGAAGATACAATAGGATCAAATCACAATCCCTGCTAAGCTTTTTTCTTATAGTCAGGAAATGAGAAGTGGGTTCATTAGTTGCTAAATGATTGATAAAGAAGTACTTATTGAAAGGTCTAATAGGCATAGCCCAAATCAGCTTGCCATGTAATTAATTAAGAACGGCTTCTACCATGAATACATAATCATTATCTGAGGAGAGGTAACTTGTAAGAAATTTTCAAGCATTTAATTGGCCTTTGAAAGAATAGCTATAGCAAGTTAATTAGGTATCAAATTAGGGAATGTACTAATTGATATTTAATAAGTATGTCAATTGATATCTAGCTAGTCAATATGTTATAGTGATCTTGGAGTACAGCAATTAAGTGCCTAAAAAGCCCACTTAAATAGATTATAAAATTCAATATGATAAGAATGTAATCTTGTAATTGTTTTTAAATGACAAATTGTGACTTTCCCATATCTATTGTCTCTTCAGACCAATCCCTACTTAGACGTTAGAAGGACAAAATGACACGTGAATTTTTTTCAGGTACAAACTACATACAGGGAGCTCCTTCACAGATGAGCAACCTTATTCTGTTAACTAGCTTGACAGAAATGAATTCATTAATTGGACTTTTACAGTCTGCTTGTCACTCAGGGTTCCACTCCTGTAACCCTGGTCCTTGAGTTACTCTATCCTTGCTGAGCTACAAATCTAGCTCATGGTTCCAGGTTGAACCTGCTCTCTCTACGGGCACCAGAATCATGATTCAGTGAGTGATTCTATTTTCTCCTGGATTCCTCTTTCCCTTTCTGCACCCCTTTTATGGAGATTCAGTTCCCAGGCCCATTTCCTCTTTCCAGACAAAGTTTCCTAAGCAGTTTCTCCTGTTTTTCCTAGTTGACTTGCCTCTGATCAATCAGTATATTCCTTCTCTGGCTACTTACCCCTTGATGCTCTGTGACCTTCACCTCTGTGTTCCTAGTTTCCCATTTCCCTTTGTTCATTTACATTCTTGGCTTCTCCCTGGACCAGGGATGAGGAACCTGTGGCCTTGAGACCACATGTGGCCTCAAGGCTGAAGATTCCCTATCCCAGCCCTGGATCCTCAGATCAACTCCTGTCCATCCTGAAATGGCAGCCCTGGTCCTTCCCATCAGCATTCCAACCTCAGGCAGAGAGTCCATGAATCAAGACTCCAGTTTATAAAACTGTGACAAGGGACAGCATGGCCCTAGCTGTAGCCCTCCCCAAGCTCCTACTTAATGAACCTCAGCTTTGGGCTGTCTTTTGTTCTGAGATGTGAGGAATGGCCTCCAGTAATGCCAGTGGTCACTGAGATCCTCAAACCCTAGTTTCTTCTCTGGTTCTCATGCTTTCTAAGGCCCCTCTGAAATTATTAACAATTTTAATTACTGATTTTTTTAATAATAAATTTTTCAAATTACTATCATTTCCCAGTAATGCCCTTTCTCATAAGAACTTTTCTTTGTAAGAAAGTAGAGTGTTGCAAAATAAACCAATATATTGACCATGTGTAACAACACATGCCACATTTCTCAAGTCCTGTCCCTGTGTCTTTGCACTGTGTTCCAGGCCTGGAATGCATTCTCTCCTCACCTCTGACTTTTAGAATCCCCTGCCTTCTCCGAAACTCTGTTCAAGTGCCACCTTCTTTTACACAAAGTCTTTCCTGATTCCCCCAATCCCCAAATATTATTTCAGCTTTATTTTTTATACATTTTACATGTACTTACTTCTTCTGTGCATGTTGTCTCTTCTGTAGAATGCAAACTTTTTAAGGACATGCACTGTTTCATATCTGTCACAACACACATCAACTACATGGGCATGCATACACACACACACCCACACAACACACACATTTTGCATCCTCAGCACTTAGCACAGTTGCCTTGCACATAATAGGCATTTAATAATGCTTTTTGTTGACTATGTTTTTCTCCATTAGTATGTTAGTTCCTTGAGGGCAAAGACTATTTTATTTTACTATTTGTATGACAGGACCCAGCACAATAAGTGGCATATATCAAGTGCTTAATAAATTCCTGTTGATTGTTTGGTTGATTATTGAAAGTTTCCGGTTACAAAGAGCATGGTATTCATTATCATGAGTCCAAGGACCCAGGTTCTCTCTAAGGCTCTCCCTTGGTTTCCATGAGCCCAGGTTTTCTTTCATCTTTCTCTATGACTGGCTCTTTTTTCTCTTCCTGACTCCTCAGTGAAGGCATCTCAACCCTCTTTTGTCTGTCCACCATCTTCCTTAACAATCTCATTTATTCCTAGAGTTTCAATTATCACAGCTTTGTAGCTACCTCCCAAATTTCTGTCTCTAACCCCACATTTTCTCCTGAAATTCAGACCCACACTTTCATCAGCCTGTGAGTTATCTCTACCTGGATGAACTGCTGGCCCCTCAAATCCAACTTGCCTCAAACTGAGCTAATCATCTCTTCCCCCAGACTGTGGCTCATAGATCACTATCCGCTCTCCCTCATACTCCATATCCAGTTAGTGACTCAGTCCTAATTCTCTGCTGAATTCTCTGCCGTTAACACTTGCATTCATCTACTCTTTTTCAAACTCCCATTATCACAACCTTGTTCAGGCCTTCCTCACCTCTTGCTTGTCCTGAAAGAACCAGTTAGTCTTCCCCATTCTCTCTAGCCCCAGTGAATCCTGTATATGCCTCCAGAATGATCTTCCTTACATTAATATCTGACCTTATTACTTCCTTGTTCAAAATCCTTCAATGGATCCTTATTGCCTGCTTAGTAAAAATCTAAATCCCTTAGCCTGGAATCCAAGACCCTCTACAGTCTGTTACCACCCTGTCTTTCCAGCCTGATCTCTCATTGCTCTATCTCAAGTACTCTACAGTTCACTAAACCCAGACTATTTGTTGTTCCTCTTACGTGTCCCACATCTGTGCTCATGCTATTAACCTCCATTAAAATGCCCTCTCATGTAATTTTTGCCCAAGAGAGAAATGTGAGTTATAGGGACTGTACAGGTCTTAACTTAGTCTAGGGCAGGGATGAGGAACCTGAGGCCTCAAGGCCATATGTGACCCTCTAGGTCCTCAAGTGTGGCCCTTTGACCAAATCCAAATTTAATTCAAAGGGCCACACTTGAGGTCCTAGAGAGCCACATATGACCTCGAGATTGCAAGTTCCCTACCCCTGCTCTAGAGGCTGAGGGGAGTGGAGTGGGGGGGGGGGTGTAGTAAAAAGGAAAAAAAAAGTTTTTGACCCTATGAGTCCAGAGGCAAATTTTTTTCTGAGTTCTTTAATGTATAAATAAAACCTGTCCCATGTTTGAAGCCTTGTAGGTTTGTGCTAAAATCTTCTCCATCCTTCAAAGCCCACTTCAAATGCCACCTTCTCCAAGTATACTTTTCTGATTCCCTGTAGTCAGAGATGATCTATCCTTACCCTGACCTTACAAAGAGATTTCTTTTGTGCCTTATAGTTAAACATGTATCTGCCTCCTCTACTAAACAGCAAAGGGTCAGAAGGTTACTCTAACATATAAGTCTGGTCACTTAGCTAGGAGGATTTCTGACATCTGGGTCCAAACTGAGTAAGTCAAATGTCTCTTTCATGTGACAGTCCTGGAAATACTTGAGGACAGCTGTCATGTCTCCCCTGAGGTTTCTCTTCTTCAGGATTCTCAGGTCCTTAAACCAATCCTCCCATACGTGGACTCAAGGTCTTTCACCATTTTTGTTGCTCCTATTGGTACTCTACAATTTAGGAATGCCCTCCTTAAACTATGCTACTCAGAACTGAACATGATGGTCCAGAGGAGGTCTAACAAAGGCTTAGTGCAATGGGACACCTCATCTGCACTCCTGCAAGCTATGTCTCTCTTAATTGGCTCAAGATAGAATTAGTGGTTTTTTGGGCTGCCATATCATACCACTGACTCATATTGAGCTCATAATACCCTAAAAACCACAATCCTTTTTCAGAAAAACTGTTATCTAGCCATGCTTCTACTATCTTGAATTGTAAAATTGAATTTTTTTTACTCACATGTAAGACTTTTCATTTATCCCTATTGAATTTCATTTAATTAGATTCAGCCCTGTGTTCTAGCCAGTTCAGAGCTTTTTGGATCCTGACTCTGTTGTTTACTGTGTTAGCTAGCCCTCCCAGCTTTGTTTCATTCGTGGATTTCACGAACAAGTCGTCTTTGCCTTTATCTAAATGGTCCAGGCATAGAGTTCAGGTATTCTATGAGAGACCCCTCATGACTACTAACATTGGATCATTAGCATCTTTTCTTTGAGTCTGACCATCCTATCAATTCCAAATCCATCTGATTTTTACCACCTAGTCCACATCACTCCATCTTCCCCACAGGAAAAGTATATGACTTATCAAAAGCTTTGCAAAAATCTAGGTAATCTGTATCTACAGGATTCCCCTCATTACAAGCTTAAAAATGAAATGAAGTTAATTTGTTATGTCCTGCTTTTGATAAAACCTCTCTGTGATCACCACCTCCTTTTCTAAATGTTCACTAACCATCTTTTTAATTGGTCTGCTCTAGAATTTTCCCAGGAGGAAAAACCAAACTCAGAGTTCTGTAGTTTACAGGCTCTGTTCTCTTCCCTTTCTGGAAAGTCAGGACCTGTGTCCTTTTCCAACCTTGTACGGTCTCTGCCCTTTTCCTTGCTCTCTCAAATCTCACTGACAGTGGGTCAGCCATCACACCAACTGGTTCTTTCAGTACCAGAGGATGTAGTTCATTTTGATTGTATGACTTAAATTTATCAAGGGCAAATAGACATTCTTTTCCTCTTCCCTAACCTATCTTGGACATCAACTCCCTCTTAGCCTTTTCTGATATATCACTTTCAGGACAAAGGTCATTCTCTTTGACAGAGAAAGAAAATGTGAAATAAGACTTGGTCAGTGCTGCCTTCTCTCTTGTCAGGTATCATTATCCCATCCACCCCAAACAAAGGTTTTATTCTTTCTCTTATCCTCTTTCTCCCACTGTAGCTAAAAACCATCCCTTTTTGTTGGTAGATTCCTTTATCAACTTTTTCTCATGCTGAACTTTAGCACTCTGGGCACTATTTTTGCAGGACTGTACCATGATCTATTATTCATTTTCTGTTACCTGGCCTTGCTTTCATCTTCTGTACATTTTTTTAAAAATCTAAACTGGTTGATGAGTTCTCTATACAGTCCCATCATTCTCTGAAGACAGCTCTCATTTTTCCTCTTCTTTGAAACTATTCAAATTTTCATCCATGAACATCTGCCCTCCCTCCTGGACTGACTTTTCATGGAGAATTTTAGTCTACGAGATCCTACCTGTCTTTATTCAAACCCTTTCAAACATACTTCCATGAAATCTAGAGTGCTTGCCAGATGGTGCACAGCTCTCCTTCCTTCTCTATCAAACTCTAGACAGAAGTGGTCACTTTCCTCAAAGTTACATCATTCCTTTTCCTTCCTTAACAAAACTGACCCCTACAGAGTTACAACATCATTTCTTTTCTTCCCTGAACATAACTGATTCCTTCCTGTCAGTAAGAATAAGCTCGAAAATGAAATTTCCTTTTGTTGTTCCACCATCTTTAGATGGGTGAAATTATCACTGAGATAAGGCAAATTGGTTAGTCAGCAAACAAGCATTTCTTAAATGCTTACTATGTGCCAGGCACTGTGCTAAGTACTTAGGGACACAAAGAAAGGCAAAAGTCAGTCCCTGCCCTCAAAAAGCTCTCATTCCTATGAGGGCGGCAACATGTAAATAACTTGATACATACAAGATATATACAATGGAAATTGAAAGTTTAAGCTGTTCTGCTCATGGGAGGAAAGAGGGAGAGACAAACAGAGATAGAAAGAGACAGAGAGAAACAGAAAGAAAGAGACACAGTGACACAAAAACAGAGACAAGAGACAAAAGACAGAGACAGAGAGAGCTCCAACCAATAGCCCAGAAAAATGGATCCTGATGCTTTGTTCCAAATAAGTGTGCACTGCCCCCAGGAGTGGGACCTCTTCACTTGGTGACCCTCCCAGTGCTTGAAGCTCACCAGTCCTCTGGGTCACCACAGCCACATAGGATTTTGGTTCCACCAGAACTTCTGGAATCTCAGAGTTGAAGGGAACTTCAGAGACCATCTGGTTTATAACTGAATACCTCCAGAGTTGTTCACTAAGTAATATTGGTGGCCCATTCCCTAGTTGGACAGTCTTACTTCAGCTCTTTCAGTACAGTGAACTAAAATCTACCTTCAAACTTCCTCCCAATGCTTCTGGGTATGATAACCATGCCCTTACTAAGTCTTCTCTAAGCAAAAAATTTTCAGTTACTCCAACTAATCCTCATATGGCATGGTTTTGAGTAGCCTCACCATAGGATTTGAGATTTAGAGCTCCAAGTGCCTTTGGAAACTAATGAATCCAATTCCTTCATTATACTGATGAGAAAACTGACATAGAGTTGTTAAGTGACTTACCCAAGATCACACAGCTACTATGTGTCTGAGCCAGGATTTGAACACAGATTTTCTCGACTGCAAGTCCAACACTGTACTTATTGAACTACTTAGCTGCCTGCAAAAATACATTGCATTTCAGGTTTCTACAGGTTCAATACCTTGTACTGCATCAAGATTGAACTTGAATAGCTGAATTCAGAGTCCAGAGTGCTAACCATCTTGGTCTCCTTACTTTAGAAGTACTCCTGCTTGTCAGCATCTCTCCCAAAATGTGGTACCCACTGGACACAGTTCTCCAAATGAAATCTGAGGACTTTGGTACCCTACATGAGTTTTTGCACCCAATACTATTTAATAAATCATTACTGTTTCAACAAAACCCAAATTAAATTTTCCTTTTACCTTTATTGAAACCTAGGGAATAAGGGGAAGAACCAAGTTTGCATCCAGTTGTCATAAACCACAATTCACCTTTAGAAATGCTAAGAATAAAGGTTGGGGGGCAGGGTGGATGTGGGAAACCAGGATCTTAGAAAGGAAAACAGGCTTCTAACTCTCTTGCTTAGGGATGAGGTTTGAAAAGGCTGCTGATGCCAACTAATACAGCACTGACCTGAAAGCAAATCTGCGCATTCACGCTGGACCGCTTGTTTCCATAGCAATGGTTGTTATTAGTAACAGAAAATGTATTGCTAGGAACAGTGGAAGAAATGGGTGGCCCCCCTCCCTCTCCCTCTCCTTACAGTTGCATTTGAGAGCAGCTGGGTACTTACTGATGAAAACAAAATGCTCAGCCCTTCACTACACAAGTATCATGTGCCCACCTATCCTAATGCTCTCAGAGCACCCCCAATACATGGGAAGGAAGGGAATGGGTCAGAGGTGAGGCTTCACTAAAAAGGAGATATCGAGTTGTTGGGTGGCTTTGGGGAAGTCATTTCCATTCTCTCTGAACTTTATTCGCCTCATCTCACATCTTTCCTCCTTTTCATAGTCAAGCTCCTAGAAAAAGCTAACTATCTTCATGGTCTCCTCCTCCTTCCTCTCATTCACTTAACTTCTGTCTGGCTTCTGACTACACAACTTCTTCCCTACCACTCAGAGGAGACTTCTCTTTCCCACATTGCCACAAATCTTTTAATTACTCAATTCAATAATATATTTTTTTGCCCTTATCCTCCTTGACCTCTGTGTTTTTTGATACTGTTGATGACACTTCCTTCAGAATTCACAACACTGCTTTTGCCTATTGTCTCTTTCTCCTTGTCTGAGCACCCCTTCCCAGTCTCCTCTGCTACATTTTCATTCATACACCAGCTGGTAATGATGGACATCCCCCAAGGGGCTACCCTAGACCCTCTTGCTTATTTATACTTTTCTCTTGGTCATCCATCTTTTCTCATGGTGATCTAATCAGTTTCTATCAGTTCCTGCTCATTTCTATGCATTAAGTTTCCAAATGATGTGTGAATCAATCAATCAATGAACAAGCATTTGTCTATCTATTAAACATCAATTATGTGCCAACTTTGTGCTAAGATAACACATATAAATATATTCAGAATACACACCTATATATATTTCATGAATACAATTTTGGAGAAGGAGGGGTCTAGAAGCAAGGGTGGGAAACCTGTGGCCTTGAGGCCACATGTGGTTTTCTAGGTCCTTGAGTGTGGCCTTTTGATTAAGTCCAAGTTTTACAGAACAAATACTTTTATTGAGGGGATTTGTTCTGTGAAGTTTGGATTCAATCTAAGGGCCACACTTGAGAACCCAGAGGGCCACATATGGGCTCTGGGCCACAGGTTTCCCACCCCTCATCTGGAGACTGGGCTAGGGTAAGCAAGGATCAGGAAAGGTTTCATGTAGAAGGTAGTACTCAAGCTTGTTCTTGAAGGAAACCAGTATTTCCAAGATTCCAAACCCAGCCTTAATTTCTCTCCTCAGGTCAAGTATCAAATCACCCACTATCTACTAAGCATCTCTACATGGATATGCCAAAACAAATCCCAGACTAAAGTCATTATCTATGCCCACCATCACCACCAAACCCATCCATCCTCTAAACTTTCCTTGTTCTGGTGCCAGTACCATCATCCTTCTGGATATCCAAGTTTATAATCTCAGAATAATCCTCAGTTCTTCCCTCTATCCAATAAGTTGTCAAGTCTTCTCAATTCTACCTCTATAGGTCTCTCAAATCCATTCCTTTTTCTCTATTCTCATGACCACTACCCTAGTTCTGGGGTTCACGTCCTGTCTACTACAAGTCTTTTAATTGAGCTCCATGTTTTCAGTCTCTCTTCTTTCTATCTCCACAAATAAGCTTCCTAAAGTGTGGGTCCAATCATTTCACTCCTCTGTTCATAACAATCTTCAGTGACTAAGATAAAATATAAACTTATTAGTTTGTCACTTAAATCTATTTGGGGGGGGGCGGAGCCAAGATGGCGGAGTAGAAAGACGCACATACACATAGCTCCGAACCCACAACCCATAGAACAGCTACAGGGAAGTAACTCATGGCGAATTCTGCACCCAGAGGCCATGGAATATTGGAGCGAGGGAGATTTCTGTTCCGGAGAGACCCGCAAACCTCTCGCGGGGGATCCTTCGTGCTGCGGACTGGGCGCCGGGACTGGGAGCTGAGAGCAGCCCTGCCGCGGCCGCAGCACCAAAAGGAAAAGATCTCAGCAGGCTTCAGGGACGGGATCTCCAGCGGCCATGCGGGTCCCTCCACCCACAGAGGGACCTGCAAACCTCTCGCAAAAGGTCCGTCGTGCTGCAGACGCGGAGCCCAGCCCAGACCTGCCGCGGCCGTGGCACCGAGAGATACAGATCCGAGCAGGCTTCAGGGATGGAATCTCCAGCGGCCGCACAAGTCCCTCCACCCACAGCTGACGGGGGTTGGTGAGAGAGTCTCTTTGGCGGGTTGAGAGGGGAGTGGGGTGCCCCCATAACTCAGGCCCCCCCCGGGAGGTAGAAGCTGAGAGGCGGCTGCAGACCGGGGCTCCCCAAGGGGGCAGGAGCCTGGATCCATTGTGGAAGGTCTGTGCATAAACCCCCTGAGGGAACTGAGCCTGAGAGGCGGCCCTGCCCTGAGCTGACCACCTGAACTTAATCTCACACTGAACAGCAGCCCTGCCCCCGCCAAAAGCCCTAAGGCTGGAAGCAGCATTTGAATCTCAGACCCCAAATGCTGGCTGGGAGGATCAGGAGGTGAGGTGGGTGTGAGGAGAATATTCAGAGGTCAAGTCACTGGCTGGGAAAATGCCCAGAAAAGGGAAAAGAAATAAGACTATAGAAGGCTACTTTCTTGGTGAACAGGCATTTCCTCCCTTCCTTTCTGATGAGGAAGAACAATGCTTACCATCAGGCAAAGACACAGAAATCAAGGCTTCTGTGTCCCAGCCCACCCAATGGGCTCAGGCCATGGAAGAGCTCAAAAAGAATTTTGAAAATCAAGTTAGAGAGGTGGAGGAAAAGCTGGAAAGAGAAATGAGAGACATGAAGTCAAAGCATGAACAGCAGATCAGCTCCCTGCTAAAGGAGACCCAAAAAAATGTTGAAAAAATTAACACCTTGAAAACTAGCCTAACTCAATTGGCAAAAGAGGTTCAAAAAGCCAATGAGGAGAAGAATGCTTTCAAAAGCAGAATTAGCCAAATGGAAAAGGAGATTCAAAAGCTCACTGAAGAAAATAGTTCTTTCAAAATTAGAATGGCACAGATGGAGGCTAATGACTTTATGCAAAACCAAGAAATCACAGAACAAAGAGAGAAGAATGGAGAAATGGAAGATAATGTGAAATATCTCATTGGAAAAACAACTGACCTGGAAAATAGATCCAGGAGAGACAATTTAAAAATTATGGGACTACCTGAAAGCCATGATCAAAAGAAGAGCCTAGACATCATCTTTCATGAAATTATCAAGGAAAATTGCCCTGAGATTCTAGAACCAGAGGGCAAAATAAATATTCAAGGAATCCACAGAACACTGCCTGAAAGAGATCCAAAAAGAGAAACTCCTAGGAACATTGTGGCCAAATTCCAGAGTTCCCAGGTCAAGGAGAAAATATTGCAAGCAGCTAGAAAGAAACAATTCAAGTATTGTGGAAATACAATCAGGATAACACAAGATCTAGCAGTCTCTACATTAAGGGATCGAAGGGCATGGAATAGGATATTCCAGAAGTCAAAGGAACTAGGACTAAAACCAAGAATCACCTACCCAGCAAAACTGAGTATAATACTTCACGGGAAAAATTGGTCTTTCAATGAAATAGAGGATTTTCAAGTATTCTTGATGAAAAGACCAGAGCTGAAAAGAAAATTTGACTTTCAAACACAAGAATGAAGAGAACCATGAAAAGGTGAACAGCAAAGAGAAGTCACAAGGGACTTACTAAAGCTGAACTGTTTACATTCCTACATGGAAAGACAATATTTGTAACTCTTAAAACATTTCAGTATCTGGGTACTGGGTGGGATTACACACACATACATGCACACACGCACACATACATAGAGACAGAGTGCACAGAGTGAATTGAAGAGGATGGGATCATATCCTAAAAAAAAAAAAATGAAATCAAGCAGTGAGAGAGAAATATATTGGGAGGAGAAAGGGAGAAATGGAATGGGGCAAATTATCTCTCATAAAAGAGGCAAGCAAAAGACTCATTAGTGGAGGGATAAAGAGGGGAGGTGAGAGAAAAACATGAAGTCTACTCTCATCACATTCCACTAAAGGAAAGAATAAAATGCACACTCATTTTGGTAGGAAAACCTATCTCACAATACAGGAAAGTGGGGGATAAGGGGACAAGCAGGGTGGGGGGGATGATGGAAGGGAGGGCATGGGGAGGAGAGTGCAATTCGAGGTCAACACTCATGGGGAGGGATAGGATCAAAAGAGAATAGAAGTAATGGGGGACAGGATAGGATGGAGGGAAATATAGTTAGTCCTATACAACACAACTATTATGGAAGTCATTTGCAAAACTACACAGATTTGGCCTATATTGAATTGCTTGCCTTCCAAAGGGAAGGGGTGGAGAGGGAGGGAGGTAAAGAAGTTGGAACTCAAAGTGTTAGGATCAACTGTCGAGTAATGTTCTTGCCACTAGGAAATAAGAAATACAGGTAAAGGGGTATAGAAAAGTATCTGGCTCTACAGGACAAAAGAGAAGACGGAGACAAGGGCAGAGAGGGATGATAGAAGAGAGAGCAGATTGGTCATAGGGGCAATCAGAATGCTTGGTGTTTGGGGGGGGAGGGGAGAAAAGGGGAGAAAATTTGTAACCCAAAATTTTGTGAAAATGAATGTTAAAAGTTAAATAAATAAATTTAATTTTTAAAAAAAGGAGAAAAAAAAATCTATTTATAATTTGGCTCCAGCCTACTTTATTTCACATTACTGTACTTTCTTCAATATATGGTCTAGATAGATAGATGAAAGAGGGGAAAAGATAGAGAGATGGTAGAGAGAGATAGTTGACAGAGATTGATAAATGAGAGAACGATATAGATATAGATATAGATATAGATATAGCATTTACTAAGCACTATACGTCAGGCACTATACGTACTGAGGACACAAATAGGTAAAGATAAAACAGCTCCTGCTTTCAAGGAGCTTATACTCTAATGGAGCAAAACAACACATAAAGGAGGACTAGGAAGGGCATGATGTAAAGATGTCCAGGAAAGGTAGTGGAGACTCATTCAGGGCAAGATAAAGCAAAAACTCACCCATTAGAGAAAAGAGACATGGGGGCAGAATACAAAGTTGCAAAATCAAGGAGAGGAGGATGGCAACTAAACTCATATTCTATTTCTTACTTCCATGCTTTTGTACACTTTGCTCCCCTCCTACCATGCCTGGAATGTAATTTCCTGAAATTTCCTCCTCATCATGACCTCTTGGGATCTTTGCTTTCTTCAAGATTCCCTTCAGGTGCCTACAGGAAGCCTTCTCTGACTCCTCTAGATATTCATTTCCTCTCCCTCCTCAAATGATCTTGTATTTGCTTGTCTGAGTACATATTGTTTTCTCCCAATTAAATATCAACTCCCTGGGGATAGGGACTGTTTCATTTTTTTTTTAGTATTCCTAGAACCCAGCTCTTAAATGTTTGTTAAATTGAATTGACTAGATGGGGTCTATATCCCTTCTAGTTCTGACATTGTGTTATATAAAATGGATGATCGTATGGATAAATGGACAGACATAAGATCCATAAGATTAACCACCTCTGAAATACTGCTCCCCCTTCCCCATCTGTCCAGATGTCCTCAGCTTCTTTTCTGATTCAACCTGACGGGGCTCCTTGGAAGAGGTCTGGTTTTTTTGGACAGACCTAATGTCATCCCAAAAGGGTAAAGGGAGCAGTTAGGTGGAGCAGTGGATAAAGTACTGGCCCTGGAGTCCAGAGAACCCTGGGCAAGTTGCTTAACCCTGTTTGTCTCAGTATCCTCTTCTATAAAATAAGCTGGAGAAAGAAAAGTATCTTTGCAAAAAACAAAAAACAAAAAAAAAACCCAAACCTCCAAATGGTCTCATGACAAGTTGGACACGACTGAAAACAATTGAACACAAAAGGGTAAAGATTCAGGAGATTACACTAACATTCTTTAAGCTTGTTTTGATATTTTTCTTTCTTTCCTAAAGAAAGCATCCATGACATCAATCTCATTCCTGAATTTGGTGCCATAGCTTTTATGGTTCAGATTTGATCAATGGAATAATTCCAATTATGGCTATTCATCCAATGATCAAAGAAACTTTGATTATGCATCTCCAACAATGATGATGATAATTATTGATGAAAACCGCCATTTATATAGAACTTCATCATTTACAAAAATTTCCATATGTTGTCTAATTTGATGTTTATAACAACCCTGTGATGTACATGGTGTTCACTGAAAGACGATGTTGCATACCATATGAAAGAATGCTCCAAATAGGACAAATGCACGTCCAAATAACCCTGAAGTTTCAACTCACACCTTGCAAACTGGCAAAGATGACAATGGTCAGTGTTGGAGGGGTTGTAGGAGGATAGACATCGTTGATGGAGCTGTGAATCAGTACAGGTACAATTTGGAATTATGCAAATAATGTGACTAAAATGTCACTACTCTTTGAACCAGAGATTCCGTTACTGGTCTATACCTCAAAGAGGACATTGATAAGAAGAAAATCTCCATATACACAAACATTATCGCAGCACAAACTGGAAACAGCGTAGATGCCCAGGAAAGGATAAACAAATTGTGGTGTTGAATGTGATGAAATATACTGTGCCACAAGAAATGATGAACACAAAGAATACAGAGAAGCTTGGAGAAATCTGTATGAACTGATGCAGAGTGAAGTAAATAGAGCCAACAAAATAATACACATAAAGAGTACAACAATATAAACAGAAAGAACAATTGTACAAAAAAAGGTGAATTTTGTGAAATGATAAAGAACAAGCATGGCTCAAAAGAAGAGATATGATGACCCTCCCCCATCCCTTAGTAGAGGTGGGAAGCCCACAAGTATACACACTGCGTACATTTTCAGGCTTTTTCAGTGTAATAATCCATTGTGCTGATTTTTTCCTCTTCCTCTTTTTTTAACCTTTAAAAATAGTTTGTTATTTGAAATGGCTCTCAGGGGGAAGGTACTGTGGGGATGGGTGTTATGATGATGCTAAAAAATAAAAGAAATTAATAAAAACTTGGTTTTTTAAGTATTTTCAAAAGAAAGACACCGCATTGTAGTGCATAGAGCATAGATGTGGCGATTGAAAAAGCTAGGTTGAAATTCTACCATGGACACCAACTGTGGACCTGCACAAGACACTTAATCTCGATGGATCTCAGTTTCCTCAACTGTAAAATAAAAGGGTTGGATTCAATAGTTTTTAAGAGTCCCTTTGAACCCTAAATCTAAGCTCTAGGGATGCAAAGAAAAATGAGTCATAGTCATATGGACCCTTAACTAGAACCCAGGTCTTCTGACTCAGTCCACTTTCTTTCCATTGCATCTCCTTGTCTCTCTAGTCAATATACATGGTCATTTCTAGCTAAAATTCTATGATTCTATTTTTCTGTGATTCTACTCAACAAACATCTATTAAGGACCTACTATGTGCAAAGCACTATGCTAGGTAAGAGTGACCAAGACAAAATAAAATAATGCCTCTCTCTCTCTCTCTGCCTCTCTCTCTCTCTCTCTCTCTCTCTCTCTCTCTCTCTCTCTCTCTCTCTCTCTGAGCTACCCAATACTTTCCCCCAACACAGGGTTCTCTTCTTATTGACAATGTTCAACCCTCCTCATTGTACAAATGAGGAAACTGAGGAACAGAATGGTGACACTGGTCACTGAAGTGGTAAGTAGCAAAATTGGGATTTGAACCCAAGTCCTGACTCTAGTTCTAGCAATCTTTGCGTTGTATCACAATGCTTCCCAGGCTGACTGCCTGAGTTCTGCAAACCTATGACCCCATTATTCAATGATTTCCATGCATCACTCCCATCTCTAGCCCAGGACTCTTGGTGTGGGTACATAGCCATAGATTCTCCATTAAGCAAGTGCTCCTTTGTGCTGTCTGCCTAGTTTAGTGGCCACAGGCAGAATTAAAAGGTAACTAGGGTTTGATTGCTCCCCCTAATAATAATAATAATGGCCAACATTTATATAATGCTTACTGTGTGCCCAGCTGAGCAGCGAGGTGGTATAATACATACAGACCCCAGCCTGGAGTCAGGAAGAGTCATTTCCCTGAGTTCAGATCCAACCTCACTCACTAGCTGTGTGATCCTGGGCAAGTCACTTCATTCTGTTTGCCTCAATTTCCTCATCTGTAAAATGAGTTGGAGTAGAAAATGGCAAATCACTCCAGTATCTTTGCCAAGAAAACCCCAAATGGGATCACAAAGAGTTAGATAACAATTGAAAAATGACAATCGCAGTACAGCTACTATGTGCCAGTCACTGTGCTAAACACTTCACAATTGTTATCTCATTTCATCCTCACAACAGCCCTAATAGGATGTTATTATTATCCCCATTTTGCAGTTGAGGAAACTGAGCAAAGATTAAGTGATTTGCTCAGCCTAAGGACCACACCACTCGTAAGTATCTCAGGCTAGATTTGAACTCTGGTCTTCCTGATTCCAAGTCCCACACTTCATTCACTCTACCACCTAGCTGCCTAAATGCCCCTATCCCTCCCCTCCTCAGCAAATGGTGCCAGGACAGTTCTGTCAGTGTCCACTTGCTGTGCTGGAGCAATTACTCTCAAGTGTCCTGGGTGAAGTTTCTTCCTCCTTATCTAAACGTTAAAAACAGAGTAGATTCCAGGTAAGGATGGGTCTATCAGTGTGGTAGTCCTCTACCACATTTTATTTGCCCTCCCTCTCTCCCATGGACAGAGGTACCCAGAAATAATACCAAGTGTTGGAATTCCCCATCTCTCCTCCCTTACCCATTTTGCTTAACTGCTTGTGCTAAGCTGATAAATGAATTGGAACAGGTATTAATGGCTGCTAATGGCTAAATGTGTTTCCCCTCCCAGAGAATCTTTGAATTTTAACAAGGACCTATCCTGCCTTAAGCCAAAGGAGCCGAAATTGGAAATGTCAAGCCCTACCTCAGTTCAGAGGGAGAAGTTTTTGAGCCAAGGCTCCTTTTAACATACCCAAAAATAAGTGCCTTATATGTGCACAGTCTTTTACAGAATATTTATAATACTTTCACATCCATTACATCCTCTGAACTTCTAGCCATATCCCTGTGAAGTAGGCAAGGAAGGTTTAATGACTCTTTTGAAGAGATGAGGAAACTAAAGCTAAGAGGAAAAGAAGTGACTTATCCAAAGTCTCCTAGCCAGCCTAGGTCTCCTGTCTCCTGGCTTGCTGAAACATGCCGTCTCCCAGTGGTCACCACCAACTTCAATTCTAGCCATAGTCTATTTAACCTAGAAAGACAAGTCTCCTTGCCACAACCTGAAATCATGATGCTGCTTCCATAGGGGATGATGGCCTGTTTGACTATATTTACAGTCTTACAGCCTCGGGCCACACTGTCATGGTAACACATGATTCAGTTCAGTTCAATGAACTTCAATTCAACAACTCAGTTCAACTCAACTCAATAAACATTTTTAGACAGAGAGCTGGGTAGATGGATAGAAAGATAGCTCAGTGGATGGATGGGTGGGTGTATGAATGAATGCATAGAGAGATAGAGAGAGAGACAGATAGATAGATAGATACATAAATAGATGAATAGGTGTATGGACGGATATATAGACAAACAGACACAGAGAGAGAAAGCATTAATTAAGTGCTTACTATATGCCACACATGTACACACGTACGATATACAGAATCTACAAGACCACTTATAAATATATATCTACATATATGTATTTATTAATTTTTATGTTTATGGTATATATATTTTTATATGTGCTTGTCTCCTCTAGTAAAATGTAAGCTCTTTGCAAGTAGGGATTGTATAAGTGTTTGTACTTGGATCCCCATTGCCTGGCATACCACCTGGCACAGTGCCTGGTACAATGTAAGTGTGGAACAAAAAAATCTGCTGATTGAGTCTTGGGTAAGAAATGCAGCGGAAGCAAGAGGGGCGGGAGGATAAAGCCCAGAAAGCAGAAGGAGAGGCAGGCCAAAGAAAAGGCCAGAGGCCCTACTTTTAATAGGAAATTCCTTTAAATTTGCAGATGAATGTTGTTACTCCTCAAAGGATTAGAATGTCCTGGTCCCCCCCCCAGAATAGGACTGAGGGGTCAGCTGTGGTCAGGGTCTTTGTCATGCATAGGGCACCAGTCTGAAAATGAGGCACTGGTTGCCAAATGAAGAGGGTAGGGGACAGTAGGGATTCTCTGTTCTTAAAATGCCTCTCTCTGCAGGGCACTCCCTGGGCAAGCTGGTTAACTTCTCTTGGGATTCTGAAAAGCTTGAGTAGAGCATATTAGGTCTCCAGTGCTGTGTAGGCAGGAATGTGCTGGTGCATGTTTAACAACCAGCTCTCTGAAAAACAAACACATACCCCCAATACACTTTTAGGTTTAATCTGTATTACTAACATTTTCTCTATCACTTTCTTAAATCTAGACAATCAACACAACGATAGGTTAAGCTGGAATTTGTAGTGTTTGCCTATTTCCAAGGGGTAAATGCTCACACAGACAATTTAGCAATCAGCTCTCCTGAGCTTGTATGAGCTGGCTTGGGCATACCTCTGGACAGGGGAATGATCTTTCACCTGGAAGGACAGGAACTCTGAGCTCCAGACCTTGGTCATTCCACTCTGTAACCCTGAGAAAGTCCCCTCCATTCATGAGATTCAGTTGCTTCTTCTGTTAAATGAGGGGACAAATCAGGGCGTGATGTAGTAGAAAGAGCCCTCCTGGTTGAGCAGTCAGAGAATCTGGCCTAGAGACTCAGTTCTGCTACTTCCTCAGTGACCTTGAACAGTTAACTTTATCTCTCTGGGCCTCATTACTCATCCATTAAATAAGTGAATTTGACTAGAGGATCTCCAAGTCTCCTTCAAGTTCTATGATCTACACATGTCGCTCCTGAGAGCAGAAGACAGTTACCCACAATCTAGTGATCCTGGTTATAGGTTCTGGTCCAATTTCCCCTCCTTCCATGTCATTGGTGGCATAGTAGAGAGAGAAGCCTGGAGTCAAGAAGACTTGAATTAAAATCTAGCCTCAGACACTTAGCAATGTGACCCTGGGCAAGTCATTTAACCTTTGTTGGCCTCCTTTCCTCAACTGTAAAATGAGGATAATAACAGTGTTGAGAGGATTACATAAGATGATAATTGTAAAGAACTTAAGCTATTTAGACACTTAGTAGATACTATGTAAATCCTAACTTCTCTTCCCCTCTGAAGATCCCCAAGACTAGAGTTCCCCAGTGTAACCAAAACCAGGAGAACAAAGCTGTCCCCTTAGTCCTGTTTTGGGGGAGACCAGAATATTCCACTCCTTTGAGTAGCAACATTCATTTCCAGATTTAAAGAAATTTCCTATTTGTTATTGTTTTAGATTCTATACTTCTCCCTTAATGAATTTTGGTGTGTGAGAAAAAGGTTATTTCTGAAACATCAAATAATGTGTAAACTGCAAAGAAAATCAGGTCAAAGTTCCCTGGAAACTCTAAACTGAAATAAAAAATAACAAAACAAAATAAACCAATTAAGAGACACCACCCTTAGCACCAGCTTGGCAGAAATGCAGATTGGGCACTGAAATGGATTACAGAAGTCAGACCTACCCAGCTTTCCTTACATTCCCCACCTAGGGAAAAGGAGCCACCTCCTTGCCTAAAAGAAATCAGCCTCTGTGGAAAGAAAGCTGATAACAATGCTACTAGGGTTACAATCTTGAAAGAAGTAGAATTTCTTTTTATTAAAAAAATGTTGAGGATCTCAAACTGAGGCCTGGCAAGGATTTTCGAGATCACTTTAGACAAATACCATCATTTTACAGAAAAGACCCAAGGAGATGAAATGAGGCCCAATGTCACACAGCTAATAAGATAGTGAAGTCAAGATCTGAACCCAGGACTCACTACCCTTGTAGGGAGTACTCTTTGTTGGGCAGTTTCACTTGAAATTTTGATCCCTATATATTGGCAAAGAGCTTCTAGCTATAAGCTGGAGGGCAAGCACCAGAGAGTATCCATTTACAATTTCCAACAGCAGGACTCTTTGGGGCTGGCTGTGCAGGGCCTCCCCAGGCTTGTTTCACAGACAGAATGGATAGCTTTGTTAGCTATTTAATAACAGCAGTGATTGGCTGAGTTCCTACTCATATCTTTGCATATCTGTGCACATCATGATCCTACCATATCTTTGCATATTTAATCTACAGGAGATTTGTGTTTTATTTTGTTTTTTGTTTTAAATAAACAAAATAAAATAATTTTGTTTGAAATAAAATAATTCCTTAAATTAAACAGTAGTAAGCAGGGTCCTGTTCCTCTGTCTCCAGACCATTGTTCTCACTTTTCCTCTCAGTCATTTCAGTACCGTTAGACTCTCCATTATTCCATTTTGACAAAGATGCTGAACCAGTTAGCCATTTCCTTCTCCAGCTCATTTTACAGGAACAGGGTAAAGTGACTTGTCCTGGGTCACACAGCCAGGAAGTGGCTGAAGCCATATTTGAACTCAAACCCAGCGCTCTCTCCATTGCACCACGAAGCTGCCCCTTTATCCTCCAAAATGCTAGACAAAAAGACTTGAGGAAAGTGCTAGGAAAATTTGCCCTGAAAGGTTCTGCATTTCTACTGGGCCACTGCTTTATCTTCCTAAATGCTAAAGTCTGGAATCACAAGTTTGAAGCCAGAGATCATCTAGTCTAGTCCAACCCCTCATTATACAGTGGAGGAAATGAAGACTCAGAGCCATGAAGAGACTCATCCACAGTCACCCAGTAGTACTAAGTCATGGAGTCAGCACTTAAAGGCAGGTCCTCTGGCTCCAAATCCAGCGTTCTGTCCACTCTGTCCTCCTGCCTCCCCTTCCTTTGCGGGATTGATGGATGGGTGGGGTGAAGGGTGGGAGGTGAGGAGACCTAACAGACAGACCGACAGACACACAAATTCTTGCTAAGCGGTGGCGAATCATCCGAGCACCCCAACACAGATGTGTGTTGTGGGGGTGGGAGAGCGGGAGGGAAAAAGGTGGGCGGCAAACCCCGGTCTGCAGTGCCCAGCAGTGCCCAGCGCTGCGATTTACAACGGCATCCAGGGCATCTCGTGTCATTAAGCAGCCCTCCCACTCCCCAATAGAATTACCACGATAAGGTCTTCCCTTTTGGTGAAGGTTGCAAAGCTGGGCGGGAGGATATAAAACAGATCATTAGGTGCCTTTAAGCTTGTCTCTAACGATGAAACAAAATAATCGGGCACGGCGCGGAGACTCAGCCAAAGCCCAGCCCGGGAGCCGCGCTCCAGAGGCGCGCCGCAAACACGATGTGACAGTGCAGTTTCTATCCTTGTCTGCGCTGACAGTTAATTCCAGACCAGGAAGACTGTCAAGAATGTTTAGTTCTGGTCGGCTTGAGTTAATTACAAGCCCCGCGGCGCTCCTCCCTCCTCCGCGCTGCTAATGGCGCTGAGCTACAGGTAAAAATCCATTTGCAAGACTGTTTCCCTTGCTACAGATCTAATTTACCGACGATCAAATATTTATGCCCTCGCAATTAAAGTGACAACATCCTCCCCTCCCCCTGCTCCAAGCCCCTAAACGCACCCCTGTCCTTGCTGGTCTGTGCAGGCTTAGGATTTTCGAAAAACATGGTGCTACGGTAAAGCTTTGGTCAAAAAGTTTTGCTGGAGTTTGGGAAACTGGTGCATTGTTCTTTCTACCCTTTAACGTTCAACTTCTAGGAATACTTAAAATGGTACGAAGTTCTCCATACTGTAAAATTACCCTCCCCTCCACCCTTTCCCCTTATTTCTTTTGGGCTTGCAGGCAAGGGCTCTAGGAACAAATGAAAGCTTGCTTCTGCTCGGGTGGAGCAGTAAATATCTCGGGAAACTGGAAGCCCCGCAGATAAGCAAAGGGGATGTCTGAATAGACCCCCCCCTCTCCCTTCTCCACCCCAGGTTTCTCTGAACTGGTTAACTATTACTTCATATTTCACTTTCACATTTAAGGTATCTCACTGGAGCCTTTAACAACTCTGTGAGGGGGGACTACAGGTGCTAGGGTTTCCACTCTGTAGATAAACTGAGTCTTAGAGAAGTAGAGGGTACTTCTCATCCACTACCAGTGAGTCATTCTCCAAAGGCAGATTTCAGAGAAAGACTACCTTGTATTACTGAGAATAAAATTCATGTGCCTGGGTGTCCTCCTCTTGGGACTTTGCCACCTCTACTGGAGTCTCTCCCCTCCCTCCCTTTCCTCATATGAGTGTATGTTCGTTTTTCATGGTTGGGTTGTTTGGGTTTTTTTTTTTAATGGATTGGGTATGTGATTTTACTGGTATTGGAAACTGTCAATGAGAAAACACCCTCTATCAATGCAAATAAATGCAATTTAGTCCCCTTTTTTTGTAATTTAATTTTTGTTTTTATTCACCAAACAAAATAGACATTTGCATATAAATAGCAGAACAGAAAAAGGGGATTGTGTGTGAAACTGCAGATCTCTATTACATATGGATTGCTTTTCTTTTTTAAGTTTAAGAACAACTGATTTTCAAAACTATCCTGCAGGTCTAACCTTCAGTCTTATAACCTGGAGTCTTAAAGAGCCTCCTGAGGCACTGAGAGGTTAAATGATTTGCCTAGGATCACACAGTCAGTATGCGTCATAGGTGGAACTTGACCTAGAAGCCAGACCTCTCTATTATACCACACTCCTATGCCAAGGACAGAGGCAGAGAAGAAAGGAAGGGCTGAGTAACTTCTGGCCAAAGCAGCTAAGTATAATCCTCTCTCCTGAATTTACCACTATAGAATCAGAAATTTAGAGCTGGAAGGGACCTTAGAGGTCATTTAGCTCTCCTCTCCTCCATCCCACCCCTACCCCTTTAAGTAAACTAAAGCTCAGAGAAGTAATGTTATATAGCTAGTAGGTAGCAGATCCAGAATTTTTACCCAGGTCCTATGCCTCAAAAAGCAGTCCTCTCTCAGATGTATCACCTCACTGATGACTGGAGGCCATCTCACACCCAAAAGTCAGAGAAGCACCCACAGGGGGAGAAAAAATAACTTGTGTCCTGAACCTAAGGGATGCAAAAACTACACTAGCCAAACCTCTATACTTTAAAAGTTGACCTTCTCCCACCTGTGCACAACCAGTCCTTTACTGTTTTTCAAAGAACTTTTGCATTCACCATTTCGTTGGATCCCCACAACACTATGGAGATTCTTATCCCCATTTGATTTCTAAAATAAATTATGTTGGGGATGAGTCAAGATGGTGGAGTAGAAGCAGGAACCTGCTAAAGCTCTCCCCCCAAATCCCTCAAAAAAACCTGTAAAAAATGACTGAAGAAATTCTGGAGTAGCAGAAGCCACAGAATGACAGAATGAAGCAGATTTGCAGCCAAAGACAATCTGGAAGGTCGATGATAAGGGTCTATCACACCAGGCCAGGAGCAGAACACAGTACTGGCCATAGGCTGAAGCAGGCCTTAGGAGACCGAATTACTAGTGGCTGCTGCAGTTTCCAAACTTCTCAACCTACGAACACCAAAGACAGCTTCAAAGCTCAGTGGGCAGGGTCCCTCACCTGACTGAGAGGGGAGCGTCATCAAGCCCCAACTCTAGCCCTGGCCCCAACCCCCAGGGCAGCCACAAGTAATTGGCTGAAAAATGAGCAAATGGGAAAAAGCAACAGCTTCTTACTTTCTTGGTGAAGAGATGTTTTCTCACATCATTAGTGACAAGGAAGATTAAAACATACAACCAGAAGAAGACAAGAAAACCAAAGTTCCTGCATTCAATGCCTCCAAGAAAAATATGAATTGGTCTCAGGCCGTGGAAGAGCTCAAAAAGGATTTTGAAAATCAAGTAAAAGAAGTAGAGCAAAAATTGGGAAGAGAAATGATAGCGATGCAAGAAAATCATGAAAAAAGAGGCAACAGCTTGCTAAAGAACACCCCCCCAAAAAATTGCTGAAGAAAACAACAGCTTTAAAATTAGATTAACTCAAATGGCAAAAGAGGTTCAAAAAACCAATGAGGAGGAGAATGCCTTAAGAAGAAGAGAGAGTTAAATGGAAAAAGAGGTCCAAAAGCTCACTGAAGAAAATAATTCCTTAAAAATTAAAATGGAGCGAATCGAAACTAATGACTTCATGAGTAATCAAGAAATTATAAAGCAAAACCAAAAGAATGAAAAAATAGAGGACAATATGAAGTATCTCACTGGAAAAACAATTGACCTGGAAAACATATATAGGAGAGATAATTTTAAAATTATTGGACTACCTGAAAGCCATGATCAAAAAGAGAGCCTAGACATCATCTTTCAAGGAATTATCGAGGAAAACTGCCCTGGGATTCTAGAACCAGAAGGTAAGATAGAAATGGAAAGAATCCACCAATCACCTCCTGAAAGAGATCTCAAAAGGAAAACTCCTAGGAATATTGTAGCCAAGTTCCAGAGTTCCCAGGTCAAGGACAAAATACTACAAGTGGCTAGAAAGAAATAATTCAAATATTGTGGAAACACAATCAGAATAACACAAGATTTAACTTCTACATAAAGGGACCAGAGGGCTTGGAATATGATATTCCAGAGTCAAAGGAGATAGGATTAAAACCAATAATCATCTACCCAGCAAAACTTAGTATAATATTTCAGGGGGAAAAAATAGAACCTTCAATGAAATAGAGGACTTGCAAGCATTTTTGTTGAAATATGAATAGAAAATATGACTTTCAAATACAAGAATCAAGAGAAGCATGGAAAAGTAAACAGTACAGAGAAACCATAAGGGACTGATTAAAACTGAACTGTTTATATTCCTACATGGAAAGATGATATTTGTAACTCATGAGACCATTCTCAGGATAGGAACGTAGAAGGGAATATATATATGTATTTGTGTATGTATATGTATGTGTATATATGGAGAGAGACAGAGACAGAGAGCACAGGATGAGCTGCATATGAAGGGATGATATCTAAAGAAGAAACTTAAGTGTTGAGAGGAACGAGAGGAGAAAGAGAAAGGGAAAGGTAGAATGTAGTCAATTATCTCACATAAAAGAGGCAAGAAAGAGCTTTTACCATGGAGGGGAAGAAGAGGAAGGTGAGAGGAAATAAGTGAGCCTTCTTTTCATCAGATTTGGCTTCAGGAGGGAATAATATACACACTCAGTTGGGTATGAAAATTTATCTTACACTGTAGAAAAGCAAGAGGGAAGGGGAAAAAAGAGGGGAGATAATAGAAGAGATGGCAGATTAGGGGAAGGGGTAATTTGAAATTCAAAATTTTTTGGAAGTGAATGATGAAAACTGAAAATAAATTAAAATAAGTTATCTTATTTGTCATGAACTTAGCAAACATCAACAATATGGAGATTGCCATATACAAAGAAGATTAGAGAAGAGGATTGTGTATGAAATTGTGAACTATTATATGGTTGTTTTGTTTCAAAAGGTGTTACTATCCCTATTTTACAAATGAAAAAACTGATCCTAATTTTCTCAATCTTCTGTTCATCCTCTAATGATTTGTTGTCACCATTTTGAAACTTTGATAGAATCTTTCTAGTTCTTCACCTACCTCTTTTTAGGATCGGTCATTGCTCTGTGTTCATGCATACCCTTGACTCATCTTCAGCATCTTGCCTTGCTGTAGCATTGCAGTAAAGGGAAAGAACACTACAGTTTTGAAATAGGTATGTTGCATTCTTACAAGCTTATCCCAATTGATTAACTTATATATAAAACATTACGCTTGGTTCTGGGGCTACAAAGACAAAATGATATAGTTCTTGCCTTCTGGAAGCTTACAGTCTCCTATGTAAAAGATATATGCATATATGTAAATATAAATATATGCCTATTAAGTATAGAGGACAGGATAGATGTGAGAAATGTGGGAGTAGAATTGACAAATCTTGACAACTGATTGGATGGGAATATGGGGGGACTGATGAAGAAGACGTAAGAGATGAGGATGACTACCGCTTTATAAACCTGGGCAGCACCCTAAACAGAAATTAGGAAAAGGAGAGGTTGGCAGCTAGGGGTGAAGAGGAGATCGTTTCTTTTCTAGCCACATTTGAGATGCCTGTAGCGCATTAGACTCAAAATGTCCAATAGATGGTGATATGGGATTGGGACTCAAGAAAGAGACTAAATGGCAAAATCATCTGCATTGAGATGACCTTTGGACCCATAAGTGTTAATGAGGTCACTGAGAGAGTTATAGAATGAGAAGGAGATTCAGGACTGTATACTGCTCAGACAGTGTACCTTGGAATAAACTCACAGGTAAGAAGTAGCCTTTCTGAAGAAACCATGAGAGCTAGTTTCCCTTAGCACATATGACTGCAATTGTTCATTTTCACACACACACACACACACACACACTGGGAACGTCAGACTTCATTCTAGACAGGAGGTTGACATAAGACTCAATCTCAATGTCAGTGAACAGATAGTGAGTTTTTTGTGTAGTAACAAAGAACATCACCATCCCATGGGTCTTTTTCTGCAACACAGCTTCTGGGTGATGAGCCCTTGGCAATGGCACCAAAGACTGGGAATCATCTGCCAGGTGATTTTTGCAGTTTTATTCATAGATAAAACCGCATTTTATTTTGCAGTTAGTAGTTTTTTATTAGAGTTTCCTAGGTGCTACAAGGGACCAGCAAGCCCTTCTCTCCAGGCCTTCAGATGTGCTTACTGTCAGGATCCTGAGAACTCTGACAGCCATGGGCTCACAGTTGCTGATGTAGGCCTGACCTTACTCGTATTTCTAAGTTCAAATCTAGCTTCTGACACTTACTAGCTGTGTGACCCTAAGCAAGTCACTGTTTGCCTCAATTTCCTCATATGTCAAATGAACTGAAGAAGGAAATGGCACACCACTCCAGTAGTTTTGCCAAGAAAACACCAGACAGAGTCAGGAAGAGTCAGATATGACCTAAAATGACTGAACAACAAAGATACCACACTGGTACAGAGTTGGAAGTGGCACAGACTTCAGTTACTCCAATACCTCTGATTTCCAAGGAAATCTTTTTACTGCTGCCCCTGACCTGCATGCAGATGTCCTGGGCTCCAGAGAGTGGACAAAAAAAAGACATAAAATAACACTTACTGTACCTCAGGGGCATCTGATAGAGTGGAATGGATCTAATATGATGGAATTAAATAAAAGTAAATGTGAAGTCCTACAATTGTATTCAATAGGATGGGACAGATGGGGCTAGATAGTAATTCATATGAAAGACATCTGAGGGCTTTTAGGGACTACAAGGTCTGACATATAATGTTATGATTAAATTAATATATCTTATAAATACTTAGATAAATATGTTGTTATCTCCCCTGATAGAAAAAGGTAGAGCAAGGCCCTGTTCCTCCAGCACCTAGCACAGTGTCTGATTCATAATAAACCTTTAACAAATGTTCCTTGAATGGAATGGAAGGAAACAAAAGGCTTGGTGGTGCAAAAACAAAAATCATTTACTGACTGAATGACCATTGAAGATGCAGTCATCTTGGTCTGGTTCCCCTGACCTATTGGCTCCAAGAGAACTGTTCCTTGGCAGTGTGGGATCTTTGTTGTTCAGTTGTTTTGCAGCCACATCTGACTCTTCATGACCCCATTTGAGATTTCCAAGGAAACGATGCTGGAGTGGTTTGCCATTTCCTTCTCCAGCTTATTTTATAGATGAGGAAATTGAGGCAAACAATTTTGAGTGAATTGTGCAGGGTCACTCAACAAGTACGTGTCTGAAGGAAGATGAGTCTTCTGGACTCCAGACCCAGTGCTCTATCTACTGTGCCACCTCGATGCTCCTATGTGTATCTACTGTATACAAAATAAGTGCAAGTTAGGTAGATTGGGAGTAAAAGGGAAAGGGGAATATTAGCAGCTGAGAAATTAGGTAAAAGGTGGCTCTCTGACTGAGCTTTGAGGGAAACTAAGAATTCTAAGAGATGCAGGTAAGAAAGAAAAGCATTTCCTGCAAGGGATAGAAGTAAAATTTTTGAGGAACCTAATAACATCTAGAATTTCCTGAGGGAACCAAAAAAGAAGGACTCTCTGTCTAGAAAGTGTTGGACTCTGAGCTGAGGGGGTGTTGGAATGGGTGACAGACTAGACAGAAATATCCATCCTGGGAAATGTTCCTTTTGGACTTTAGTTGGTTTATTTGTTTGTTTTTCCAATGGGGGAAGGAGACCTGGGAAGGTGAGGGGAGAGAGGGATAAAATAGCAGGAAAAAAGGACCATTGAGGCATCTTTATTTAAAAAAAAAAAAACCATGCAGAGCAAAACAAAGAAGCATAGACAAGCAGGACAGCTTTGAAATCTACAGGTTAAATTTGTTACATATTTTAAATGTAACCCCACTCCCAAAGTCCATTGGTCTAGGACTCTCTCTCTAAGTCCTAGACCAATGGGCTTTGGGCATAGACATGTGTAGGGCATTGATCAGTCCCCATGCCAGTGGGCTTTGGAGCTAGGGTTACATAAAAGAAAACCAATTTATGTAATAAAGATCTATAGTTCCATGTACAATAATACTCTTTTCTGTTCTACTACATATGCAGATGTGTCCATTTTATTTGGTGTTTGTTAAGTTCAGAATAAAAATAAATGTTTTAAAAACAAATCTCTCCTTTATCAAACACCACCGGATTCGTGTCTATGCCAGGCCCCTAATTGCTGGTTTGGATGACATCTCTACCCATGACAAATCTATGCTCGAAGGGAAGGATCTTTGTTTTCTATCTGCTGCATGGTACAAGAGGTTGATTGTAAATGTCTGTCTCTCTAAAGAAGATGGAAGGTAAGTAAGTAGGGGCTGTGGTTCCCAGGGGCCCTACAGGGTAAATCAATGTATTAACAAGCCTTTATTAAATGCCTATGTGCCAGGCATTGTGTTCAGCTCTTATGATACAAGTACAAAGAATGAAGTAATTCTTCTTTCAAGGAGCTTCCATTCGATTGGGAAAGATAAATATATTTATAAGCATACCAAGGACCTATATAAAGAGAAGATGCACAAATACATACAAATAGTTAAATCAGGGTAGTTTGGGAAGGCCGGCACTAGGAGCTGCAGGGATTAGCAAAGGCTTGCTGTAGAAGACAGTACTTGACCTACATCTGAAAGGAAGAGAGGGTTTCTATGAGGAAAAGCCTAGTGCCTGGCCCATAGTGTTATGTAAATATTAGCTATCATTAGCATTATTATTAAGAGAGAAGGGAATAAGCATTTATTAAGTGCCTACTAAGGGCCAAAAATTGTGCTAGACACTTTACAGATATTATCACATGGAATCATCACAATAACTTTGTGAGGTAGATGGTATTATTGTCCATATTTTATAGTTGAGGAAACTGAGGCCAACAGAGATTAAATGGCTTGCCAGGGGTAAAATAGCTAGCAAGTGTCTGAGGTCATATTTGAACTCAAGTCTTCTGGACTCCAGGACCAGCACTTCGTGCACTGTGCCACCTAAGGAGGTGAGAAGGGATTGAATTCCTGGCATAGGAAATGGCCGGTACCTTGGCTCAAGAATGGAAGTCATAATAACATGTGTAAAGGAAAGAGAAATGGCCAGTGTGGCCAGATCATAGCATGCATTGTGCAAGAGGAGGCAATGATGTGCAGTAGGGATTCATTTAATCCATCACATGGACACCATCTGGGAGTCATGCAAAGATATGATAGTTAAACTGATGGAAGCTGATAAGGTGAGAGAGACAGAAACAGAGAGAAAGACAGAGACAGAGAAAGAGTCAGAGACAGAGATAGAAGCAGAGACAAAGAAAGACAGACAGACAGAGAATCCATAACAGAGCCTTACCTAAAAGGAAAGGTGGATAGAAGAGCAGCAAAGACAGGGAGAAGTAGGCAGCTAAAACTTACTTAGCCAAGGATTGTTGTAGTTCAGTTATTTCAATCATGTCTAACTCTTAGTGACTCCATTTGGGGTTTTCTTGGCAAAGATACTGAAGTGGTTTGCCATTTCCTTCTGAAGCTCATTCTACAGATGAGGAAACTGAGGCAAACACAGTGAAGTGACTTGCTCAGAATCACACAGCTAGTAAGTGTCTGAGGCTGGATTTGAATTCAGGTCTTCCCACTGGGTCGCCCAGCTGCCCTCAGCCTAACTGGCCCAACAAAAAAATGTTTGGATTTCTGAGTCAGTTCTGCAGCTCCCCAGTGCTCTACTTAGAAGGACAGAGATGGGGAGGGAGAGAACCACAGGGAGCAGAGAGGCCTAACCAGGATATGGTCTGCAAACACCTTCTGGCTGGCCACTCTTTTCAATTTCTTTCCTTTGAATTTAAATGCATCCTGTCACAGTGAGTTATGTCATGAGGGGGAGCTGCTGAACTTGGAGACGTTTTTAAAGATTATTTTTTAGATCACCCCATCACTATCCATTTGGAGAACGATTGTTCAATCTGAAAAAATAAATTCAAAACTGTCCTCATCTAAGCAGTCTGGGAAAACAACTTTCCTTTTTCTTTTTCTTAAAAAAAAAAAGCAGACCTTGTTTCTTATTCCTAGAGGGCTGATTTGCACTCTCATAAGCTAGGCATGGCAAAGGGTGTCTCAGTCTGCAGTTGGCACAATAACAATAATGGACATTTATTAAAAATGTCAAGTTTCCAAAGAGCTTTGAATACATTACTTCATTTGAGCCTTGCAACAACTCATCAAGAAAGGTAATGCAGGTACTATTATCACTCTTTTGCAAATGAGGAAAGGGAAGCTCAGAGATGTGAAGCAATTTGCTCAAGGTCACAGAACTAATGATTGTCAGAGGCAGGATTCGAACTCACATCTTCCTTATTCCACATTCAGTTTCTCATCTAGAAGTTTTAAAAAACTTTTTCTATTTCCAGGTAGAACCACCTCAAGGAGAAAGAAGTTCTATAAATTAAGCTTACTCTCTGTACTCTGCACATAGTAGGCATTTAATAAATGTATGTTGGTGATGGCTTTTGTTTTTTTCCTTAAATTGCTGTCTCTTAAGGCCTGTGAAGTGTGGGGAGAGGAAGAAGTCATCTTAGGATTCCAATGTCCGGTGAATGACTCTGTGTTTACCCTGTTGACCTTTAAGGATTTGACAAACTTGGATCATGCCTTCGGTCTTTTATCCACTCTGCAACATTTGACATTGTATATAGCCTCCTCCTGTAGACTCTCTCCTCTCTAAGTGAGTTTCCCCAGTATTGCTCTGTTTCTCCTTCTTTCTACCTTTCTGGCCCCTGTCTCAGTCTCCTTTGCTGGATCTTCAGCCACAGTCCACCCCTTAACTGTGGGTGTACTCTAGGACTTTGTTATGAACCCTCTTCTTCTCTCTCTACACTCTCTCACTTGGTGACCAGATCAGCTCACATTGGTTTAACTATCACCTCCTCACGCTGACTCCCAGATCTACTCACCTAGCCCTGCCTCTAGTGTAGAACTAAATGTTTCATCTGTCCAGAGCAGAGGTGCCAAACATGGAATCCAAACCAGATTAAAATGTAATTGAGGAATATGTAACAAAAGAAACAATAATACAATAGAATGTAGATAACATTAATAAGTAGTTTTCTAAATCTATGTGAGCCCACAGAGACCTTTATGTATGGTTAGAAGCCCCATTTGTATTTGAGTTTGACACCACCAAATTAGAACACTAATAGCTAATTTAATATCTATAGATGGAAAAAACAAATAAAAAAAATTTTGTGTTTCTTAGCACCCTCTGACACCATCTTTGCAGAAGACGAAATGCCCATGATTACAGATCATTTTATAATTTTCTTTGTTTCATGGATTGCCAAGGTCAAAGAATTCATTACCAAGTGTCCAGCCTGTCAGCACTGAGCTTCTCACTCTCCACGAAAACAAAATGCCACCTTTCTATATATGTTTCTCTGACCCCCTCAGTCAATGAAAATTATTTACCCATCAAACCTTACATGACAAATGTAATTACCATACGTCATCTGTGTATGTATCTCATCCCCCTATCAGGCTATATCTACACAAGGGAAAGATCATGTCGTGTCTAAATTTTGTCTCTCACCCAACAATTCTCTCTATATACAGTAGGTACTTAATAATGTTTGCTGAAAATGAAACTTACCCATCAGTATCTAGAGATTTAGTAGTCTTTGATTGATTGGGGTGAGTTTACTATGGGGTGAACTTAATTTCCAAGTAAATCTTTGCCTTGTAAAATGGAAGCGTCAATAATTTATCATAAACGAGTGACTAAGGAGGAGAATTTTCGGCCCTAGAGTAACCACTGGGAGACATATACATTTGGTTACCAGGGCCTTATTTTAGAGTGAGAAGGGTCCAGGTAGACACAATCTAGTCCCACCCTGTCATTTTACAAGAGAAAGGAACTGAAGTTTTGTGTCTTAGGAAGACACAAAGGACTTGCCTAACAACACACAGATCATTAGTAGAATGTGTTGTTGTTCAGTCATGTTTGACTCTTTGTAATTCCATTTGGGGTTTCCATGGCAAAGACACAGTAATGGTTTGCCATTTCCTTGTCCAGCTCATTTTACAGATGAGGAAACTGAGGCAAACAGGGTTAAGTGACTCACTTGGGGTCATACAACTCGTTTGGTGTCTGAGACCAGATTTCAACTCAGGCTTCCTGACTCTAAACTCAGCATTCTATCTCCTGCATCATCTAGGTGCCCTCCATTAGTGGCAGAGAAAAGTCTAAAATCCAGTCCTCCTGTTTCATAGCCCATTACACTGGGCTGCTTCCTATTATGCCAATGTGTAAGAATGACCCTATTTCCTCAGTGAATTTGTTGTTATTGAAAAGAAAGTGTGGCTTCAGGGTAAGTCCTGAAGAGACTTTTTAATTCTTTCCAGGCATAGCTGTACTAGATGATCTCTAGGACCCCTTTCAGCTCTAAATCTTATGATCTTATAATTCTGTTATACTTGCACCTTAGGCAGCTGCCAACAGACCAATGGCAGTGTCTGTCTAGTCAGGCTAATAGAAGCCCATCAGGGTGGCTGGTTTCTGGGATGCTTCACTTCAAGGGCACAGGATATGCCACTTAGTGGCACTCAGATCATAGGACTTTTCATGCCGTAGTACGTGAGGTGGCAAACAGGTCTTAGTTTTGGCAAATTTGAAAAATAAGGAGTATTTTGCAGTGACCTAGACAGAGTTGCTACCAATGTTAAATAGCAACTATGTAAATTAAGTATGATCCCTGATATCCCTATAGAGAACAAAATGAAAGGGCTGGAGAAAGCCCTCTTTACTTTCTAGTCATCAGTATGGAAAGCGTTCTTTGAAGGGAAAACAACGAAAGAAAGAACCTGGAGGTGACAAAGTCCTGCATCAAGGTGAAGGATTGACAACAAGGAGGAAAGGAAGATCTTTGGAGATTTGGGAGTTATATAAAAGGTATAAGGTTCTTCTTATAGAAGACAGAGCTGGACTTTTGGAGAAGGAAGCATCATCTTGTGTACCAAGGAAGACACTGAGACCCACAGAGATCAACTAGTACCAAGTACTCAAAGTACTTGGGGGATACAGAGGGAGCCATAGGTCTGCTGGGCATTGACAGTAGAAAGGTACATAATCTTCTTGGGGTATGTGTCCAGAGCATAACCAGAACAGAACTCCCCAGACTTGTCAAACCCAACAACTATATGTACTTCTGCTGATTTGGTGGGGGTTTTAATTGTGATGTTTGAAAAATATTGTTTGATGTTGTGTCATAATGATAGGGCTCTAATACAAAGCCACTTAGGCTAAAGGGTCCTAATGCTCATAAAACATAAAAGCAATGACAGAAAATTTGTACTTTTCCACTGTCCTGACCCATTCTGACCCTGTGTTAAGCACTTGAGAGATCACAGCTCCTGACTGAATGGGACTCTTGGCTAACTATGACAGCTGAGAGCCACACCTATCCCTGGTGTCTCTAACAGCCAATTCAAGCCCTCACCCAATGTCTGATCCCAATAAGGAAACTCTCACCACTGGAGTCTGGTATCAATAAGTGACCTGGAGAGTTTTGCTACCACATCTAAGTCTGATTAGGAATGCCCTTTCCCACATCTGGCATTAATTATCTGTTCAAGTCAAGCCCATTTTTAAGACATAACACTTCCCCTGTTCAGACCCCTACTCTTCCCATATACTGGCATTGAGATCCTTGCTCTGGTCATGTCTCCCTTCCCTCCCTGCTCTCCACACCCAGCTAGGGGAGTTTCTTTGACTCTGTGAGGTTGAAACTCTATCTGTATGACCTTATAGCGGGTGTGTATGCTTTTCACCCCTCCTTGCTGCACTGTACAATAATAAAGCCCATGTTTGCACTAGTTTCCCAAGTACCAATTTCCTGTGAATCCCCAAACCGGAGTCTTTGCTCTAACCTTAGCCATGAGGCCAAATATGGCAGGGGGACAAACAAATAATTTTAAAGGGATACTGAAAACATTACTTATGATTAGGAATTATGAAGCAGTGATCAAAAAACCTGAAGATCTTACAGGTGAGACCCATGAAAACCCTGAGAAACAGAGTTTCTGAGTAATTAATAATCAATTTATTAATTAGTCTTACAACTGATAAATTGATGGTTAGTGATTTCTCTCGATAACCAGTGATGTCAAGGGAGACACTGAAATGCCTTAAATCTCTTCTGAAAGGGACTCCCCTGACAAGTGAAAATCAACCTTGATTGGTGGGTATTTAATGAGGCAGTGGGCTAAAAGTCTTTGGCTCCACCTGCTGAGAACGTGGCTTGATCAAGACACTTAGCTGACTTGAGGAATCTGTGCAGGAAAAGCCATTTCCATCTGGTCCTCTCTAGCTAGTTTTTTCCTTCATGAACTTGGTTGCCCTAAGCTCTACTGAAGGGGATCAAGGATAGTGGGCTCCTCCTCCAGGCAAAAGCTCACCCAGGCTGGATTCTGTTTATACTCCAAGCAGAAATTAGGTCTCCCGGTTGGGTGGAGTCCCTCCCAACCACCAAGCATGTGCTCTGAGGGCTAAAAGCAAATCTCATTACTCAGCCATGGGTTTTAAAAGAAATGAAGTAAAAAGATTAGACCACAAATTGATAATTAGTTATTAATATATTAGTACAATATTAATTTCTATCACAGGAGTGGGTGGAGCTCTTAGCTCTGCTGTCATTGAGAGGACACTTAGTAGCCCTTGAGGAATTCAAGTCACCTGGCCCAGAAGAACTTTATCTTTAGGTCCTAAAAGATTTGGCGAATGTGATTGCTGAGCCATCGTCTGTGATATTTGAGAGATCATAGAATATAGGACAGGTATCACAAGATTGAAGGACAATGTTGGACAAATGTCTTAACTTTCAAAAACAGTTTGCAAGCTAGTCAGCTTGACTTTGCTGGGAAAATTCTAGAATGGATCATTAAAGAAATGGTGAGTATGGAGAAAGGGAGATTGTTATTACGTGGCTTCATCAAAAAGAGATAATGCCAAATTAACCTTGTTTCTTTTTTTTTTGACAGTATTATTAAACTAATAGATGAAGGAAATGCTTTGATATAGGCATAGTTTATCTGGATTTTAGCAAAGCTTTTGATAAAATTGTTCAGTCATTTTTCGTCATGTCTGACTCTTTGTGATCTGATTTGGAGTTTTCTTGACCAAGATACTGGAGTGGTTTGCCATTTCCTTCTCCAGCTCATTTTACAGATGAGGAAACTGACTTGCCCAGGATCATACCCCTAACAAGTATCCTAGACTGGATTTGGACTCAGGTCTTCCTGACTCCAGTTTCTATCCGCTGCATCACTAAGCTGCTTTGATAAATTACCTCATACTATTTTTGTGAAAAGATAAACTATAGATTTGACAATAATGCAATCAGATGGGTTCAGAACTGGCTGGGAGGCTGATCTCAAAGTGTAATTGTTCCTAGATCAATTTCAATACGGAAATTTTTGTCAATGACTTGGATAAAAGCAAAGCTGGCTTGTTCATGAAATCTATAGATAACACAAAGCTGAGAGGGATTGCTAACACAATTGATTACAAAATGATCTGGAGATCTTGACAGGCAAGAGCTAGCTTTCTTGCCTGGGCTGGATCTAGTAAGATGAGAATCAATAGCAATAAACATAAAATCTCGTACTTGGGTACAAAAATATCAACTTCACAACTATAAGATGAGGAGGCATAGTTAGATAATAGTTGTTTAAGAACTGGGGCGTTTAGAAGGCTTCAAACTCAGTATGGGTCAGCCATGTGATCGTAAGACAGGTAAACACAGGAGGGCTGCTAGCAGGTGTTCTACAGCCTCTCTCTCTAGCCAAATCTCATCCTTGTAGCTAATTTTTTGACAGATAACACACAGGAAGTACTGGAGTTTTTGGACTCTGGCCTCTAACAGGCTCCCTTTTGATTTGATCAGACGGAAAGCACAGGAAGACAGCTTCGGAGGGGTTAATAATCTTATTTTATTCTAGTCTAGTCTTCTCAAAGGGGTTGCTGATAATGGAAGCTCCAACTCCTACAGCATTCCCTAATCACCCTTCTCACAGGGGCGGGAGAGAAGGAGGGGGCAATTATCCCTACATCTAGATGGGGTCAATCAAGACAGGCACAGCTTGTGCATTCCCCTAAGTCCCTTCAAGCCTCAATGAGGGATGGTTGAGGTGAACATAGATTTTTCCCAAGCCTTGATCAGGGCACACACAGCATTCCAGCATATGCATTCAACCCTAAGGGTCCACCTGCTTTATAGGGTAACAGACAAAGAAGGCATATTGCCAACAATAGCCTCACAATTTTACATTACCTCATCCCTATATCTCACTGCACAGTCACAGTGGGTATTTACAATTTAAGTACAAATGTTCATATTATTTATGATTATATAATGCTGCGCAAGCATGGTGGGGATGTTTTGAACCGTGATCGTGAGAACTCATATCTAACACTTGGGAATAAGAGATTGTTACAGCTATGGATCCTGGGAACTAAAGTATAAGAAAGAATATAACAAAAATCCACCTTACTTAGAGTGATACAGCAGCCAAAAAGGCTAATGGGGATTTGAGTTTCATTAAGAAGGGCATATCTTCTAGGAACAAGGAGGTGATAGCTCTATGGTACTTGGCCCTCATCAGACCTCATCTAAAGCATTGGGTTCAGTTGTGAGAATCATTGTTTCAGAAGAATATCGACAAACTAGCAGTTATCTGGAACAAACAGGTATGTGAAGGGTCTTAAGTCAATGCCATATGAGTATGGTTGAAGAATCTGAGGATGCTTAGCCTGAAGAAGGAAGATGTAGGGAGGACATAGTAACTCTCTTCAAGTATTTGAAGGGCTGTCATGTGAAGGAATAGGTAGGTAGCTAGGGAGCCCAATGGATAGAACTCCAGACTTAGAGTCAGGAAGACCTGAGTTCAAATCTGACCTCAAACACTTCCTAGCTGGGTGACCCTGGGCAAGCCACTTCACCCTCTTTGTCTCTGTTTCTTCATCTGTAAAATGAGCTGGACAAGGAAATGGCAAACCACTCCAGTACTTCTGCCAAAAAAACCGCAAAGGAGGTCACAAAGAATTGAACAAGACTGAAATAACTGAACAACAAACACATTTGGAGGAAAAATTAGACTTTATCTGTCCCAGAAAGCAGATCTAGGAGCCATGAGTGGTAGTTACAGAGGCAAGGAGTCTAGATGTCAGGGAAAACTTCCTTACAATTAGTGCTGTCCAACAACAGAATGGCCTTCCTTGAGAGATAATGGGTTTCCCCTCCTTGAAGATCATCAAGTAGAAGTTATATGATCACATTATCGTTCATGTTATAGTAGATATTCCTTGGTTAATTGGTTGGACTAGATGGCCACTCAGGTGCCTGGCAACATTCAAATTTTTGTGATTTTGTGAGGACAAAAACTTCATGGGGGAAAAAAGGCAGATCTGAGAACAGCTAGTTAAGAAAATAGCGTATGACAATGGAATTTGAGTTTCTGCACCATGAATTAAAATATAAGAATGATGGACTTTTAGCCAGAGATTGAATGCACCTAATGAGGGCCATTAAAAATACATTTACCTGGAGTCTTGAAAATTAGATCAAGCGAACTTTTGACTGAAAATGGAAGGGGAGGAATAAAAGAATCCATCTATATCTGCCAAGACAGATTAAACAAATAGCAGCAGGTGTAGCATAAGAGGAAGAATATTATTAGAAAGGACCAATAATTCACAGAATGCAATTAACAAGAAGAAAGCCACCAACCAAATTCATGGCTTTCAATGTCTCTACACCAAGGGACAAAATATGCATGACAAACAAGGTCCGCTAGAGATCCTAACCCAAAGAAATATATTCAACCTCAATGAGACTCATTGCTAGAATATGGCTATGGAAAGATATACCACATTCAAAAGGAATCAAAATAAATAAAAGTGACAGCAAAATAGTACTTTATATTAAGAAGATGTATGTGAGTGTGTGTGTATGTGTGTGTGTATGTGAGTATGTGTGCGTGTGAGTGTGTGTGTGTAAGGATGTTGGATATTTATCCTACAGATGGGGAGGCATCTTAATTAGTAGTTTTCCCATCACTTTTGTTGTTGTTCAGAAGTTTTCAGTCATGTCCGACTTTTCATGACCCTTTTGTAGTTTTCCTGGCAAGTTTACTAAAGTGATTTGCCATTTCCTTCTCCAATTTATTTTACAGATGAGGAAACTGAGGCAAACAGGGTTAAGCGACTTCTCCAAAGTCACACAGGTAAGAAGTGTCTGAGGCCAGATTTGAACTCAGGTGTTCCTGACTCCATGTCCAGCACTCTATCTATTGAGCAACCTAAGAAGCCTCCTATCACTAGAAGTCTTCAAAAGAGGTTTGGGTGTTACTGAAGAATGTTGTAGAGAAGATTGCTGTACAGATACCAGTTGAAATAAATGTCTTCTGAGTGATTTTGTGACATTCAGGAACCAGAGAGAAAGAATCATGGTGGAAAGCATTTAAGGGAATATCAAAACAGTATTGCTGTGCAAGTAAACACTATAGATCACCCGACCATAACAAGGAAATAAATTTAAAATTCAGTAAATTAATCATGAACTTGGCAAGGAGGAAAGATATGATGGGAGAATTAAACTACCAAGATGTTTTGAGTTCTTGCTGCCAAAACAGAACCACCTTTAAACCACTTTAACCACCATTAAGGCTTTACTTGCCTTAATGGTCATTTCTTTCTTCAAAAAGTAGAGGGAACCATGACAGAAATTGCTATTCTGCACCTGGTTGTGTCCAATATAGAAGAACTAATTGTTGAAGTAGAAATAATGAAAAATTTAGGAGAAAGTGACCATTTTAGAGTTCATAATTGAGATGGGATGGGGGAAAGCTAGTCATAGTTGGGCACAAACTAGATTTGGGGAGAAGAGATTTCCAATAATTTATTTTTAATAAAGGATTAGTAGAATCCCATAGTCTGAACTTCTACAGGGGAAGTTGGCCCAAGAGAAATTCTCAAGAGTGAAACATAAATGAGTCTGATAAAGAAGAAAAGGGAGAGCTATTTGAAGAGACAAGTGAATGCCTGTGATTTCATTGACCAACTTCTATTTTAAAGAGATATTTAAAAGAATTCCATTTTCCATTCAAAATGGAATTGGAGGAGAAGCAGCTAAATCAGAATTGGAAAATCACACAGCACATTCAATGACTGCAAACTGCTGCCTACCTCCAAAGAAGGGTCTTCTAACATCAGTATTCTCCTGATCATACTGGATGGCTACAAATCCCAACCTAAGAAGCTCTGATTTGTAAATGACCCAAGAGGCAATAGAGAGACATATAAGTTGGCTATAGCACATTACAATTTCCAGTAATGACTTGTATTCAAGATGTAGTATGCCTACATCACCAAGAAGATGTAAGTGCTAAAAAGGAGGGGAGCTAGTCACAAAGCAAGAGCGGGGAGTAACATTCAGACAGCTCAAGCATTGTACTGAAGGAGGGTTCTAGTACATTGGATATGTCTTCTATGCAGTATTCAGGGAAGGAAATGGACAAGAATCATACAGAATGAAAAGTCATGAATGGACTAGACTCTGAACTACAAGAAGGAATACCCACATTTATGAGATAAGAAAATCTAGCTAATTACAGAAGATTAGGAGATGGAAACTAAAAGAAAGAGGGACATGTTCCCAATAGAATAATGTCTGGAATAGTAAAACTAAAAATGAAATGAAGTCTATAATAAATATTAAGGGTGACAAAAAGTATGTGTGTATGTGTGTGTGTGTGTGTGTGTGTGTGTGTGTGTGTGTGTGTTAGAGGGAGGGATGGTTCTTATTCCATTTTGTAAGGAAAAGGAAGAACAATAAAGAATTAGGACGGCTGCTTAGGGTGGACAGGACAATAATAAATGACAAATAAGAATGCAGAACCATTTAACCATTTTCTTTTGTTTTCTGTGCCCAAGAGAATGATAGACTTGTTCAGTACTCAAGGGAATGATTTTGATTGAGAAGGACTGGATAAAAAAAAAGATTAACAGGGAGTTAAAAAAAACAAAGGAAGTAAGGAATTGGTAAAAGAGTACCCTAGCAACCCTCTGTGAATTTAAGTCAGGAGGCCTAGATGAGCTGCTTTCCAGCATGATAAGGGGCTGGCAATCATGCACAAGGTGCTCAGCCAATGGAGTCTCCACATAGACTTTGGAGCAAGCACTCACATTCTGAAACTTGTTCTGATCCACTAACTACTTAATAATGAGATTTTTTTTTTGACAGGCTATGTAGCCAGAACTGGGGTGTATTCCAAATGCACCACCCAGTAAAAGCAAGACCTTTGGCCTGTTTTTTTTTTCCTTCATGGCTGGCTTTTAAAAAGAAAGAGCTATGATGGGTCTCCAAGTAGGGGGGGGACCTGAGGCCCTCTCTCACCTGGGACTGTCATGAAGCCAAGAGCAAGTGGCCCTGCTGTTTCTGACTCTGTTGTGTTCATTCTTTCCTATTTTTAGGTGGAGTATTAAAGATGGTTCTAACCTTGTGAGCTTTAAAAGGTCAGAAGAGTGAGCAACCAGAGGTCTACGTGGGAAACCAAAGGGTGAGGAGCAATTGACCTGCTTGATCTAACCCAGAGGTAGCTGAGATAAGGGCTTATCCAGCAGTTGTGCAACATTTGGAATTGAACTTAGTGGAACTAAAGCTATGTGGACACTCCTGTAGAACCTACTTTCCTCAGGGACTGAAGTAGTATAGGGAAAATTGTGTCCCATGGTTATTTGGGAAGGAGGGAAGCACTTGTACTTCTATCCTTATAAATATCCCTTCGTATAAACTGACTTTTATTAACTATTACATGAAACTGATATACTAATCACTGGTGGTTAAAACATACCAGAAAGGGGACTGAGCCCATAACACTATAACAAATCACCCCCAACCCTTCAAGGGTATCTCTAGAACCCTAAGAGGGTGATGGAGCCAGCCTTGGTATGTGGGAGTGAGTCCAGAGCCTCACTACACCAGAGAACTGACAAAACTGGCCATTGCAATTGTTGATCTGCTCTCAGTGGTCTTTGCAAACCTATGGGGTATAGAAAAAGTGTTAGATAGATGTCCTGTTTTTTTAAAAAGGGAAGAGGATGTAATCTTCAAACTACAGAGAAGTGAGCTTAAATTTTTTTGATTCCTAGAAAAGTCCTGGATATGGTATTAAAGGGATGACTTGCAACCATTTAGAAAGGGAAGTAGTGATCAGTAAGAGGCAGCATGAGCTGATGAAAAAGAAATACCAACCAAGCCACATCTCCTTTTTTTTACAGTCATGAATTTATCTGGATTTCAGGAAAGTATTTGACAAAGTCTCTGATACTACCTCGTAGACAAAATGGAGAAGTGTGAGGTCGACCAGTAGCACTGGGTGAATTTAGAATCAGTTGACTGCAAGTATCAAAAGAATAGTCATAAATGGGTTAATAGCAGTCTGGAGGAAGTTATAAAGTAGAATGCCTCAAGGATCTGTCCTTGGCCCTTGGTCTTGTTTACCTTTTTTTTTTTTTTAATTACTGGGATGAAGGCATCGTTTGCATACTTATCAGATTTGAAGTGATACAAAACTAGGAAAGAGTTAACAATTTGGATGACAGAATCAGAATCCAAAAGAAGTTTGGCATCCTTAGAAGGTGAATCAAATCTAATAACATATAATACAACAGGGAAAAAGTAAAGCACTGCAGTTGGAGACAACAAATCAACAGTAGGCTGTACTCCTTTAGACTTTTTCATCATGTCCCTGCTCCAGGTACCTTCACCACCCTCGCCTTGGTTTTCAGTTTCCTTTTGTGTATCATCTTCCCCTATTAGATTTTAAGTCCCTTGAAGGCAGGGACTATCTTGTTTGTATTTGTATCTCTAGTGCTTAGCATTGTGCCCAAACACCAAGTGCTTAATAAATGAATATTGACTGAATGAACTGCTCACCTGAAAAATATCTGGAATGTTAGTGTGCTTCTAATTCAGTATGAGTCACCAATGTGACATGGCAGTCAAAAAAAAAAAAACCAAAGCAAACATAATATTAGGCTGTTAGGCATGGTGGCAAGTATGAAGGAAGCAATTATTCTATATCCTCACCCTTGATCAAAGAACATCTAGAATATTGTGTTTAGTTCTAGTTGCCTTGTGCAGCCAGACAAAGAGCATTGGTAAGCTCAAGCATATACAAAAGAGAGTGACCAACTGTGACAATCAAAAAAAAATCTCCTTTCTTGGGACAAGTTGTCTTTGATCTCTACATACCCCCTTCTCCAGCCCAATAACCTTCCTTTCCCTTTTGTGGAATCTTTTGTACCTGGAGCCTTCCATGCCTTATGCTATCCCAGCTTTTCTAATTGGTATATCCCTGGCTGTTACCTGAGAGGTGAGAAACCAACCAGATATGGATAGGTAAGATCCTTCCTATAAAATCTTTTATCCTCTCCTATTTTGTTCCTTCCCCTTCAGGCTGCCCTAGACTATGCTAGGGTGTAAGTTAGTGTGCCAGATAAAGACTTCTTCCTTTTGACCTCTTTAGCTAATCTCCCTTTTCTACAAAAGCTTCCTAAGTCCCCAAACAGCTGCAATGGCTAGGGACCCTAAAATTGTAAGGTGATTCAAGAATGTAGAGCAATGGAATGTTGTTGTGTTGGAAGAAACAAGAAATATGATGACCACAAAGAAGCAATCTCTATGAACTGATCTATATGATCTATATGAACTGATGCAGAGTGAATTAAGCAGAGCCAAGAAAACAATATACACAGTGACTATAGCAAAGTAAACAGAAATAACAATCATAAATAAAGTAAAAATTGAATGCTGCAAAAATATAAAGAACATACCCAGCTTGAAGGAATAGCTATGAGGTGATAACCCTGTTTCTTTGCAGAGGTGAGAGGTTCACAAGTATTGTACTTTGCACCTAATTTGAAACTTTTTTCACGTATTGATCAGTTATATTGGTATTTTCCTCTTCTATTTTCCTTTTTGTGTTTAAAAAATACTATTTGGTATATGAGATGACTCTCTGGGAGGGGAAGGGATACTGGGGAATATTATCATGATCTTGAAAAAAAACACAAAACATCAATAAAAATGCATTTTAAAAAAGAAAATCAGTTGAAGTAACTAGGGACATACAGCCTGGAGAAGATTAAGGGGGGCAAAATGAGGGCTGTCTTCAAATACTTGAAGGACTATCATGTGGAAGAAACCTTCAATTTGTTTAATTGTCCCTAGAAAACAGAATTAGGAGTGCTAAATAGAAGTGGCAGAAAACAAGATTTTGACTCAACATACAAAACAAACTAAACCTAACTTTCCTAATAAATAAATAGAGCTGTCCATAATTCAAACTAGCTGCCTTGGGAGATCATGGATTTCCCATCACTGGAGATCTTCAAGATGAGGCTGAATGATCATTCAGCAGGAATATCATAGAGGGGGTTGAACGAAATCTCCTCAGAGTTCCCTTCTAACTTTCTGATCCTGTTATTCTTATGAATAGATATGTACAAAGAGAAACAATATAGCACCAACAACTACCAGAGCAAATCTATCTTCAGGGGAAAAGCCTGACCTGCTATTACCCAGTGTTTCTTCACTGGAACTGTCATCAGCACAGCTGACATTGAGAGGAAAAGAATTCCCCAACTCCCTTTCCAAGCAAGTCCCTCCAGGTCTTTGGGATTCAATTCAATTCCATTTGATTCAATTTAACAAGCATTTATCCATGGATCTGATGAATAAAGTGATGTCAATGGGCTTAATCTTAAAATAAAACACATAAAATCTATTTGATTGCTAGAAAATTTCTGGATATGTTATTAAAGGGATGGTTTGTGACCATTTAGAAAGGGAAGCAGTGATCAGTAAGAGCCTGCTTGCTTGCTATTTGTGAATCACACAAAAGTAAAATGTGCACAAGAATAGAAGATCATTTCCAGTTTCATAAGAATATATAAATCTCATTTTTTAAATAGCTTCTAAAAATTGAGAAGATGATCTTCAACACTAGGCTTCCAACCATCCCAACACATTCATGTTCATTCAAGGAAGATGGAATATAACTATCTCTTCCTAGCATCCTAGTACCACTTATTAAGCCTAGAAGTCCTGAGATGGCAAGATGGAAGAACCAGGCTCAGGTTTCCCTGTCCACCAGAAAGACACCTGTGCTGCCCCACCCCCACCGCCTCAGGCCATTTTTGAAGCTTTATATCTGTCTTCTAACTTTTTATGCCCCTGTCCATGACAGGTTGCACCTTGAATGTGAAACATGAGCCCAAGGTTCCACTCTATTTCTTGTAGTATATAACCCTTCTATGACTAGTCATAGCCATTCAGCTAAACTTAAGTGGTATTGGAGGCAAAGTTTGTGCATTACCAGAGACATAACTAAGATTTTCGTTCACTTAGGGGAAAAAAACAATCAGGGGAAGTGACATGGAATCATCTCCAACCTATGGCACAGACAGTTGTACCATAAGATGAAGTAACATGAGCTCCAAACCATCCAGCCATCACCCCGAGGTGTGTAGGCAGGTAAGTCAGGCCCTAGCAGAGGGGGCAACCAGAGGGTGGTGACCTTGGGGCAGCTGCACTCAGGCAGTTAGGGCTGAAGAAAAACAGCAAGATTGAAGTCAAGGATGGTCATCACCAAGGGAAGGAAGCATGTCTTTCTGGGGAGGAAAAGCATCCCTGGGATATTGGGTTCCTGGGACCACACCTCATTCTGTCTGTACAAATTATGGCCTATGGTAGTTATGTCTCTAAGTGCACACTACAAATTCCATATTAGACATGGTCAAACCATGAGGTTTTTGCGGTACCATCTTAACAAAGGCAGAGGGCAGTCAGGAATATCTTGCCCTTTCTCTAACTGGATAGCCATCTTCTCAGCCAATTACCCTACCTAGAAAGTTCCCTCCCTCCTCCAAGGCAGAGTTCTGGCAGATCCTGGGCCTGAGATGACATCATCCCTCTCTCTAAATAGCTAGGAAACAATATGACATCAGTTCTTGAGGATAATTTTACCAGATTGACATGAAATGGGTCTTCTTAATACGGGGAGTATTTGAAAAACTGGGGAAGGGGTTAAATGGAGAAGTCAAACCAGCTATAGGAGATGCCCTGAGTTCCCTAGGGGGAAGTACTCCACAGTTTGTTCCCTCTTGTTAGCTGGTTCCAGTTCTGGTACTGGTTCTGCTGCATCTCAGCCTAGAAAGTTGACATTGGGGTGAAGTTCATGAGATTTTTGATGGGGTTGAGCCACAAAACTGTAATCGTTGAATTGAAGCATCAAACACAAGTGTATGGAATAATCACCGGTGTGGATGTCAATAGAAATATACATCTTCAAGCTGTCAAAATGACTCCAAAGAACAGAATATCTGTATAGTTAGAACCACTGCCTTTTTGAGGAAAGAACAATAATTCTTCATTCTATCAGACAGCTGACCTCTGGATACTTTACTTGAGGATGGAGAGCCAAAAGTGAAATCTGAGGAAGCTATCACAGGAAGAGGCCAAGGTTGGTGCAGAGGGTGGGAAAGAAGGGAAAGAGTTCTTAAGCATGAACAGGGTTAGGGAGAGCCTTATGATTTCATTAGTCTAGGGAATTTTCCTGTTCCCAATCAGGTCAGTGGTTCCTCTGCTATCTACAGTCTTAGAGAATTGTCCAGAGCACTCAGAGGTTAAATGACTTACATGGGGTCACACAGCCAGAACGTGCTAATGGTAAAACTTGAATGCAGGTCTTTCTCAGCTCCAAGACCAGCTGATTATCCACTACACCATGCTGCCTCTCTCTGTTACAAAACATACTGTTATAAAATGTCAGGGAATTTGTGATATCATTTACATTGGGTTTTGTTTCCAACATCAGTTTTTAATAAATACAAATAGGGAAAAAAGTTGCCTATTAAGTATGCATGCATATGTATATACATATATGTATATATATATGTATGTATGTATACGTATAGTCAATAAAGATTTTAGTATTCTCAGTCTTAATATACTAATTCCAAATGTGAAACAGTTGTGAGCATCGCTTTAAGGCTGCTCTCCAAGATATAGTATATATATATTTGAATTTAACTGATCATGTTCTAATCATGCTTCTTTTAGTAGAAACATCTGTTTTTGTCATTTTTGTGCATTTCCGTATATAGTATTTTAAAAGCAATTCCCTTTTTTAATGGGTTTTTTTAAGTGATACCCTTTCCTTTTCTTTTTTTTAAATTATTTTTACAAAAGTAATACCCTTTCCTTTTGTAGACACCGAACATCCACTATGCTTTCCTCTTCTTTGGGACCATCTATAGATGAAATAATGAGGTCTGTTTGCTATTACAGAAGCTAAAGCCCCTCAGAATGAGGTCCAAAATGGATTCCCTTTTTAAAAAAAATTTCACTGTATAGTTGAAGCTACTGATATTTTATAAGTGAAAGTCGTTTTTACAATCAGAAGAAATTTCCCATTGTTGCAACAGATGTTATTTATTAAATATTTTTGCTCAAATTTTTACCAAAGTTCTCAGCAGAATATATAATTTTATATTTGATCCTTGAATCGAAAATATAAATACATATCTACATCTCCCTCACCCTCCAAAAGAAAGGGCATAAACAAAGGTGAAGAAGTGGGAAAGTGTAATGAATGTACTGATTTGGAGGAGGTAAAAAGAACCCCCAAATATTAGTCCCTGAAGAGGATAGCCCCACCCTCTTATTTGACAGAGGAGAAAATAAAAAAATCAGACAGGACAAATTATTTTGCCCCAGTAAATTAGCAAGTGGCACAGTAGAATTTGCAACTTCAGTCTCCAAAGGTAGGGCTCTTTTCCCCTACTTTGTGAGGTCTGTCTTAATGAATCTTCTCCCCAGGTTTTTCATGATTCAAAAATTCTGCTTTCAATATGACAAAAAAAATGGCAAATGCTGGTGGGACTGTGGAAAGTTAGACACTCTAATGCTCTATTTGTGGATCTGTGAATTAACTGAACCACTCATTCTAGAAAATATTAGAAAAATCACTTAGTACATACACTTTGGTTTAATGATACTGGACATATATTCCCAGGGGATTTTTAAAAAAACATAGGGAAAAGAATCATATAAACAATAATATTTATGTAGCACTTCTTGGTGATAACAAAGAATAAATGCTCATTGATTGGGAAAATAACTGAACAAATTAGGGTAAATGAATGTGTTAGAATACTATTACACCATAAGGAATGACAAGTATGGAGAATTCAGAGCAATTTGGGGAAGTTTATATAAATTGACACAAAACAAAGTGAGAAGAAATAGAGGGACAATTTACACAATGGCCACAGTAATGTAAAGGAAAATGGCATTGAAAGAAATCAGAACTCTGATCAGTGCAACCACCAAATTATGACTTCATGGGACTACAGCGAGGTGATAGACTAACCATGTGAAATGAGAAATACATTGCCAGACATGTCTTATGTCTTATTATGACTAATGCTTAACTGTACATTTCTGTGATGAGGGATGGTTCTATGGAGGGTGAGAGATCATTGAGAAATGACAATAATTTTAAAAAAGCATTAATAAAATATTTAAAGTGCCTCTTTCTCTATTGGGTAAGGAAAGTGGGTAACCTCCATGAGGTGTTACAACAGAAGTCCTGTGTTCAATCTCTGACAAAAATGAAAGGTATGAATGACCAAATAGACTTCCTATGGAAGAGTTTTGTTGTTATTGATTTTTTCAGTCCTGTCCAACTCTTCATGACCCTATTTGGAGTTTCTTGGCAAACCTACCAGAGTGATTTTCCATTTCCTTCTCCAGTTCATTTTACAAATGAGGAAACTGAAGCAAAGATGGTTAAGTGACTTGCCCAGGGTCACACAGTTGGTAAGTGTCTGAGGCTGGATTTGAACTCAAGTTTTCCAGACTCCAGGACCAGCATTCTATCCACTGTGCCCACCTCACTGCCCACTTTTACAGATAAGGAAATTAAGACCCAGAAAAATTTTGCTTGCCACTAGTCACATAGCTAGGGCAGGGAAGTGAACACAGGTCCTCTGAGTCCAAATATAGCAGTTGGGGGAAGAATAAAAATGTAAACAAATTCTAGTAGATAAGTGGCCAAAAAATTTTAAAAAGAATTGCAAACAATTAATGACCACAGAAAATATCACTTGAAATGACTAATAATAAGAAAATGCAAATGAAAATAGCTTTGTGGTTTTACCCCATACCCTGCAAATTGACAAAGATGAAAAAATAACAAAGCAAGAGCTGTGGAAAGACAGGTATACTACGAATTCACTCTTGATGGAGCTATGGATTAGTCTAAGAGTGGGGGAAAACATTTTGGAATTATGCTCAGAAAGGGACTAACGTGTCTGTACTCTCTGACCCAAAAAGCCTGCCACTAAGACTATATCCCAAGGAGTTCATTAGTAGAAAGAACTTTCCAATGAATGAAAATATTTACAGCATCATTTTGTAAATAACTGGAAATGAAATTGATGTCCATGAATTGGGAATGGCTAAACAAGCTGTACTACATGAACAGAATGGAACGGTACAATGTTGGGAAAAGCAATGGGCATGAAGACTGCAAGCAAGGAGGGGAAGACTTCCATGAACAGATGCAAAGTGAAGTAAGTAGAACCAGAAAAACAATATGCACAATGACAACAGCAACATAAACGGAAAAAGAACAGTCAAAACCAAAAACTTCCAAAAGAGAACCATTTTTTATTTATAATAATCAACTCCAAATCAGGAATGTGAGAATATGCTTCCCCTTCTTATTTGCAGAGAGAGGGACTGTGAATAAGGAATGTACTGTTGGACTTGATTGATAAGTTGGTCAGTTTTGCAGAACAGATTTTTTTTTCTCTTTCTTTTTATTCCTTGTTATAAGGGATAGGGGATGAGGACGAGATATATTGAGAAATGAGAGTGATATAAAAATATAAGGTATCAATAAAAAGACAAAGAAAAAAGAATAAGAAATGTAATCAAGTGGTGAGGAACTCCCAGAACTACATTCAAGACATTTTAAAATGAAGAATTCTCTTGATAAAAGCATGTCTTAATGAAATACAAGCAATTAAACTAAAAGCCCTATCAAATGCAGGTTGCCACTCAGGGCATTGACACTTAATTGAATTTTTTCCCCCATTCCCTGGTCCCTTTTCCCTGATCAACAAATTCATTCACAACAGATCAAGTTTCACTAACCCAGAAACCAGATGATATAGTCAATCAACTAATTGACACAACAAAAGCTCTTATTAAAAAAAAGGTTCCCCTAATTAAAGCTGGGATGAAATCTAATAATGTCATAGTATCTTATATGAATCACTTGGCCATTAACCCGTTCCTTCCTCCTCAGACATTCAATGGAACATGCAAAAGGGAACAAGGTAATATGGTACAGTGGAAAGAGAGCTAGATTTGAAGTCAGAGAACCTGGGTTCAAAACCTGGCTCTCTGCCACTTAGTGCCTCTATGAACATAGCTAAGTCTCTTTGTGCCTCTGACTCTCAGTGTCTTCATTTTTAAAATGGATAGATGACCTCCAAAGCTAGCTCTAAATCTGTGGTCCTGTGACTTGAATTTTCTAGTCCAAATGTCAAATTGCAGAAGCCTTTCCCCACTGGTGTGGACTTCTAAAGCAGATGCCTTCCACACCAGATCCCTACAGACCACCATGGAACGCTTACCCAATCTGGTCCCTACCTATTGGGTTTTCATTTTTGTTTTTATTTTTTAGAGATTGGTTTGCCCCTCCCTAGGCAGCCTGATGGAGCCCCTCTTCAAGGTGCTTTCCATATTGGTGCCAGATTTAATGTGGACACCTAATAAAAGGCTTAACCCACTGCAACTCCCAACTCCTAAACTCAAAAAATCCACCTACCTCAGTGCATCTGCTAGTATCAGCATGTGTCACCACCGGCTACCTCTTGTTTTCTGGTGTATTTCCCACTATTCCCCAAGAAGGGATACCAAGACATTTCTCATCCCTGATCTTTTCATCCTCCTCACATGCCTTGGTGCATTCCTTAGCTTCCCCCACACTGAGGAGAGATGAGAGAAAGAAAGACAGACACAGACAGAAACAGAAAGAGAAAGAGTGAGATGGAGAGACAGATAGATGATAAAGATAGATTTAGAGATAGAGATAGAGGTAGAAATAGGGATGGAGATAGAGAGAGATAGGGATGGAGTTAGAAATGATAGAGAGCATTTATTAAGCACTTACTATGTGCTAGGCATGGTGCTAAGCACTAGGATACAAACACAAGCAAGGAAGCAAGAGAGACAACCCCTCCTCACATTCCAATGGGGGAAGAAAACCCAGAAAGACTGGGGAGCACAGGAAAGCCATGGATGGGAAGAAGCAGAAAGAACTAGTGCCAAGTAGGTGAAAACTCACATTTTGGAGCTGGGCTTTTCTGAGTCATAGTCCAAAGTGGTAGTGATCGCAGGGGACAAGGATGGAGGCTGGAATACAGACAGAACATGAGGAGATGGCCAGCGTGTTCCTCTCAGCCCAGCCAGATCTTGTCCATCATTAAAGACCTTCCTCTTCCATGAAGCCTTCCATGGTTATTCAATTCCCTCTTGATCTTTCCTGTCCGCCTTGTTTAAGTTAATATGTTTGCATTTGATTCTACTGCATTTCCAACTCAATTGAATATTTTCATATATTGTGCTTTCCTTTTTGTTACAAACGGAAAGAGTACTTGGAAGTGACAGCAATGTTTTTAAAAGTATCAGTAGGGACAGCTAGGTGGCACAATGAATACAGCACCCATCCTGGAGTCAGGAGGTCCTGAGTTCAAATACAGCCTCAGACACTTACTGTATGACCCTTGGCAAGTCACTTAACCTTGATTACCTCAAAACAAAGCATCAGTAAATATTTCCTTGACCTATCATTCTAATAATCCTATCAAAAAAGGAAATAGGATTAGTGTGGTATAAATTGTTCTTGATGAGTCCATTGTAGATTCTTAACGATCTCAGGTAAATGCTCATCAACCATCCACAGGAAAAGTTCTAAATTTTACCCACCTTATCCTTAACGTACTTACGTATACTTGTCTAGATATTCATCAAGGTATCTTATTGGTTTAGTACTACAAAATAATTAAATTTCTGAACTGTTTGCCCAGTCTACAAGTTAGCAGTGTTTTATTAGAAATAATTACATCAGATTAGTATATACATAGCAGGTCGTAAATGGGGATGGGGGCAAGTCCACACATAAATTTCCCTGCTAATTAGAGAGAGTTATTTCTCTCTCCAGTATCATAATCACATGAAATATCGAGCACTTTTCATAGACAAATAATGTATTTTAAGTGTTACAAAAATGCAGTACTAGTGATGCAATTCAACGTTTCCTCCCTACTCCAATTGTTAAGAGTTTTGCTACAATTTACAGGAAAAAGAAATAAATACCCAAGCTAATATATAAAGGTCAGAAAAACTGCTTCCAGGGAAATAAGGGAAATGTCACTTATGCAACCCTGTTTTCTTCAAACTCCAATATTTCAACTTGCTGTTCTCCTTGATGGGGAGATTCCTTCCAATGGTGTAGCTAGCCACCCTGCTGTGCCTTCTAGCCCAGGGCAAATCTTGTCCACAAGTTCCAGTAAAATTTCCATAAGTGGTCCAACCAGGGCATTAGGGTTTCCCTCTGTATCTCTGAATTTTGTGTATATACCAATTATGGGGAGAGTTGTGGCTGCCCAACAGTTACCCTTACCCTTATACCTCAAGAACAGCCTTGAATTAAATGTTGGCTTTCAGGAAAAGTTGTACTTATTCCATTTGTCTCCCCACATTTCTCTAATTTCTAACTCCTTCCTCAGATTAAAATTCACTCCTTAGATACATCCTAATTTTTTAATAGAAAAAGAAGAAAAGTCACCACAGCTAGAAACCTTGTGTTCAAGTGCTTTTTGACAATCCCGCACTCAAACAGATATGTTTCAGCCTCACCCCTGCAAATGAGTGACCCGGGAAGGTCTATTAGGATCTCTTCTTCGAGGTCATGCTTGTTCTTTATAATTTTGCAGCATCCACTTTTGATTGGTTTGTGCCAGTTATTCTATCTATATTGTCGTAATCATTGCTACACACAGATTCCTAAACAACTTGAAATTTGGGCTTCCTTTCCCATTTTCCCTTTGCTGAGAAACAGAGAAACTCTGGTGATATAAAAAAGAATATCAATAAAAATTTATTTTCAAAAATCTCTATGTATAAATATTTCCAGAGGAAGGTTTTCAACACAAATAGCTGGATAATAGCTAACATTTATATAGCACTTTGTACACAGAAGGCACTGTGCTAAGCACTTTACAGTTATTATCTCATTTGATCCTCATAACAACCCTTGGAGTGTTATTTTTATCTCCATCTTACAGATGAGGAAACTGAGGCAGCCAGAGGTGAAGTGACTTGCCAGGGTCATACAGCAAGTAAGTATCTGAGGTCAGATTTGAGTTCAGGTCTTCTTGATGCCAAGCCCAGTGCTCTATCCACTGCACTACTCAGTCGTGAATGGTCACATAGAAGAGTTATGAAGTGAATCTCCTTCCAATGATCCTCCCTTCCCAGGGCACAGCTCTTGCTGTCACTGAATCATTGACCATGATTCTACAACTAGAATCATTTGTCCATGCTGCCCTGGATCCTGGAATATCAGCCAGTATAATTTGGCATAGGACCTGTTTGAAACAGGATGGAAATTAGTCATTCAACTGGCCCAAAGACATCACATAGAGAATAACAGACAATGGGACATGATGGAATACGTACCAAGAGTGGAATCAAAAGACCTGGATTCAAGTGCTGACTCTGCTATTGACTAGCTGGATTCAAGCTACTTGACCCCTCTAACCTTCACTTCCTCATCTGTAAAAAACAAGAATACTTATGTTTACACTGCCTATGAACCCTTTCCTGATTCCTAGAATCATAGACTTAGAGCTGGAAGGATTTTAGATGTCACTGAGTCCAACCCTCTCATTTGATAGTTAAGGAAGCTAAGACTAACCAAAGAAGTTAAGTGACTTGTCCAAGGTCACATAGGTAGCAAGAAGTAGAGCTGGAAAGTGCTAAATAAACATGTTATTGCTGTCCATTTGATGAGTTTACAAGATATCTGCCTTTTTGTGGGGGAGCATATGAGGGATGTCTCACCATGGAGAGTATTTATATGCTCATTAGTGCCAGATTGAGAAGGCACTGAAAATTCCTGCTTAGTTTTCAGTGACTGTGGCTGCCACATAGGAACTACCACACAGGCTACCATAGGCACTCAGAAAGATGAACTCTGGTCAGAGGAGTCATCACTCTGTGGCAGCTTTTAAATAAGAGAGGCTGAATGTTCTCACCTTTCTTCCTTTCCCCGTTATCTTTTTTCTGAAACCCCATGGAGGGTGAGGGAAGGAGGATTTCACCCTTTCCACCCACCCAGAGAAGTGGATAATGGCTTACAGCAGAAGCACATGGCAAGTGTAGACACACAGCCTAAGAGGAGAGTTCTTTTCTTTATTTTTAGTTTTCAACATTCACTTTTATACGATTTTGAATTCTAAATTTTCTCCCTCTCTTTTTACTCCCCCTCTCCAAGATGACATAGAATCTGATATTGGCTGTACATGTACAATCATATTAAACATATTTCCACATTAATCATGCTGTTAATAAAAAGAATCAGAACCAAAGAGAAACACCACAAGCAAGAAAAAAAGAGACAAAGGAGTATGCTTCAATCTGCATTCAGACTCCATAGTTCTTTCTCTGGATGTGGATGACATTTTCCATCATGACTCTTTTGGAGTGTTTTAGGTCATTGCATTGCTGAGAAGAGCCAAGTCTTTCAAAGTTGATCATAATACAATGTTGCTTTTACTGTGTACAATGTTCTCCTGGTTCTGTTCACTTCACTCAGCATCAGTTTGTATAAGTCTTCCCAGGTTTTTTCTGAAATCTGTCTGCTCATTATTTCTAAAGGAATAATAGTACTCCATTACATTCATATAACACAATTTGTTCAGCCATTCCCCAAATGATGGGCATCCCCCCTCAATTTTTAGTTCTTGGCCACCACAAAAAGAGCTGCTATAAATATTTTTGTACATGTGGGTCCTTTCCCCATTTGTATGATCTCTTTGGGTTACAGACCTACTAGTGATATTTCTGGGTCAAAGGGTATGCACAGTTGTATAGCCTTTTAGGCATAGTTCCAATTGCTGTCCAGAATGTTTGATTCAGTTCATTGCTCCACCAACAATCCATTAGTGTTCCAATTTTCCCACATCTTCTCCAACATTTATCATTTTCCTATTTTGTCATGTTAGCCAATCTGATAGGTATGATATGGTACTAAGAGGAAAATTCTTAAGAGTATACTCTCTCAATCTAAGAAACATCAGCAACCAGGACAATAATAGAGCTCTAGAAGAAGCAGACATGTTTGGCCACATGGCAAAAAGTGTGGTTCAAGAACAACATTCCTGAACCCTAGACTCCTGCATAGAGTATGAGAGGCCATTTCAATTTCCACAGTAACATGAATCTTAAATCTAGCTTTCTATTCTGAAAAGGGAGATTTCTCACGTAGCAAAAACTCTGGGGAGTTTCTTCATGAGTACATGCAAGTCCAAAGATTCCCAAGTTCGGAGATTTCTGGGATCAAGCCTTCTAGAGAAGCAGCTAGGTGGAGCAGTGAACAGAACATTGACTCTGGAGTCAGGAAAACCTGAGGCCAGATTTGAACTCAGACACTTACTAGACGTGTGACCCTGGGCAAGTCACTTCACCTCTGTCTGCCTTCATTTCCTCAATGGGGGATAATAACAGTACCTACCTCCCAAGACTGTTGTGAGGAACAAAAGAGAAAATATTTTTAAAGTGCCTAGCACAATGCTTGGCACTTATGATAAGGATAATAAAAGGGGCTACCACTTACATGGCCAAACATTTATTTGCCAAACATTATTAAATGCTTGTTTTCTTTCCTTGGAGAGAGAAGAGGATTCTCAGAGCAGCTGTTGCCTCATGCAGAAGGAGGATTACCCATGTGACTTTTAAAGCTAGAGAACCGAAGAGAGCTGGACCTTGCCACTCCTCACTATTACAGTGAGCCCCTTTGGACCTTATGGGGCCTGGAGGAAGGTTAGTGCTTACTTGGTAGCCCCAAACCGGGGAGAATTAAAACCACAGGACAGTGCTCTAAGTCTAGTAGGGACAGTGGAGAACTCTGTGGAACAGCTACGGATCCAGCAGAATGCAAAAAGCTTGCCTCAATGCCAAACTCAAGTTCAATTTCATTTGAGGGGAACTACTATGAGTTTTTTGTGTGTTTTCAGTACCTACTTATGGGCTCCTTTGAGTGCATATGGATTTAATGTATCTCTTTATAGGTTCCCGTGAGTCCTTTGCATCTCCCATATTTTCTGTAGGGTGAAATAAAGGCTGTGCGACTCAATATGTATTTATTACCCTGAAAGATTTTATGGAAGCTGAAGAGATTTTACCCACATTGTAGAAAACTTAGACACAAGCTATAACCTAAGCCATATATGGAGATTTTCCCGTAGTAAACTCCAGGTAGGGTAATAGTAAGCCAGAGAGAAAATGACCCTTTTTTGGGTAGCACCTCTGGGATTAGACCCAGTCTATGATCCTAACATCTTGTAAGGCTCTGACCCACAATTTATGGCATATATATTGGAGCTGAAAGGGAAGTTAGACAATCCACCTCCCTCTGGAAACAGGACAACAGAGGTCCAGCAAGACAGAAGTGACTCGATTAAGTTCACCCAGTGGGTGAGTGACAGAACTCTTTCTACTACATCTGACTGGCCATGCTGGGAGCAAGGGATGAATTGGTAACCAAGTCTAATCATGATCTCATTTCATGCTGTCCCCAATTGTCCCATGTATCTAGAAACTCATTTCTTGCAGTCCATAAATGTAACATCTTTCAAGTCCAGATAGCTGCCATTTTTGTAGCACTAATACATTTCACACGTATTTTTTCACATTATCCTCACAGCAACCCTGTGAGGTAGGTGCTATTGTTATCCCCCTTTTACAGATTAGGAAATTGAGGCACCAAGAGTTAAGGGACTTGCCCAGGGTCACAGCTAGTAAGTATCTGAGATGAGATTTAAACTCAGGTCCTCCTGACAAAAAGTCCAATTCTCTTTACACCAGGGGTAATCCTCTAGGTGATCCTCTAGGTCCTAAGATGCAGCCCTTTGACAGAATCCAATTCACTTGAGGACCTAGAGGGCCACATGTAACCTCAAGGCCACAGGTTCCCCACCCCTGCACTATACCATGCTGCCAGAGTTTTGAGCTCCTTGGCAAATCTGTGAAAGCCTTTGAGAACACGTTTATTATGTACAGAAGGTATCAGGATGTTGTAGTTAAAACTGACATTTCCAAATATGTCGGCAGGTTCAAAAAGCAGCAGAAAATATGCTGCTGTCATTTTGGACTAGGGAGATAAATGTAATCAATTTGTCCAAAGGCAGACACACCTCCGTTGGGGTGTTCTCTTCCCTTGGTCACAGCTCAGCTGGGAATTCACTGACTCCTTTCAGATGCACAGAGGAAGACCTGGGAATCAGACTGTTAGACTCTCGGAGCTGTAGGAGATCTTCAGGAGCATCCAGACTAACTTCCTTCCCCAGTTAGTGGACCAGGGCTTTGAATTCTGATTCTGTCACTTCCTAACTCCATGGACTTGGCAAATCACATCATCTTTCTCGGCTTCATTTTCCTCCTCTGCAAAATGAGAAAGCTAGACTGGATGTCCTCTATGTTCCTCTTCAGGTCTAAATCTATCCTTCTTTCCCAGTCTGACCACCTCTTTACAGGAAGATACTCACAGACTCGCTTCTTCCTTCTTTGGCAATAAGTATTCCTTGCCTGTGTCCATCTCAATATACAAGGCTCATTTTGGATGCCCTTGGGTTGCTGATCTGCCCACTAGACAAGACAAGAGGACCTTCAGGGAACTGGCTAGCCTCTGTTTTGATACTTCCAGTAACGGGGACCTCATTCCTTCCAAGACTCTTTCACTTTTGTACAGCTTTTACAGACATTACAAATAACACCCAGGGGGTCAGGTATGGCCTAAAAGAAGCAGCTGGTCTCAACAAGGAAAAGATCGTGGCCAGAAAGCACACAATAGCATGCCCTCTTTGGTGTACAGTTACAACCCTCCTTCAGCCTCAAAATCTTAGCACTTGATTCTGCTATTTTCCATTCGCCCCATAAACCAAAGGCACAAGCCCAAAGGCACAAGTCCAAACTTCTCCAATGTTTTTGAAATAAGCTGATACTTTTAGAACTTAGAGCCAGAATTGTGTGTATTTGTGGTTATAATCTGATGGTGCTATCAAAAACTTCTTTTGGCCCCTTTCTCAGCTGGTCCAAGGCAGTGGTGTTAACCTCAGATAGAAAAGGGTGGGGTACTAAATCATGCATAAAGATTCCCCGTGGGCCTCATATTGACTTAGAAAATCACATATTAAGGTTATCTGTGTTCCATTGTATTTTTATTTAATTTTGTTAAATATTTCCCAACTGCATTTTCAGATGCAGTTCAGAACTCACTCTGGAGTGTTGCCGGCTGCATTAGGCTGTGTGTTTGATATGTTGGGTCTAAGGAAAAGCTTTTAAGGATACAGAAATTGTTTTAGGGGTGCTCCCTTACATAGACTGACAATTGCAACTCCAGGGATATTTCCTCCTGGGGCTCCCAGAGAAACGCAAGGGGGCTGAATTTGAGCCCAATGTTTACTCTAAAGACTCTGTTTACATAGCCACCAATTCCACTGAGATGGACAGAATGTCTGTATTTGCACATCTGTGGAGCTCCCCTGTTAGTGACTTACTTAAGGGATCAATCAGACAGAAAGCCCAGAAACCTTAGACAAGGAAAGAGGTAAAAAAAAAAATAGTCAGACTTGTTCCCTTGTCCTAAAATGGCTGACTGCTGTTTTTATTGGGAAGGAGGCAGGTAGAAATGATGAGTCAGTTGATACCGTCAAGGTTGTAAGTTGCTGTTTATTATCTGTGACCTTGGATGAGTCTGAACTTCTCTGGGCCTCAGTTTCCTCATCTCTAAAATGAAGGACTTGGACAAGACCAAGGATATGACTTCTAGAATCCTTTTCTAGCTCTAAATCTATGATCCTCTAATTCTTGAGGGCAGATGCTCTCCAGTTTTTGTCTTTGCATCCCTAGTGTCTAGAATCATGCCTGTAAACAGTAGGCACTAAATAGTAATAACTAGCATTTATTCTGTGTTTTTGCAGAGAGAGAAAGAGAAAGAGAGAGAGAGAGAGAGAGAGAGAGAGAGAGAGAGAGATGAAATCTCATTTAATCCACACCAAGAACCCTGTAACATAAGTGGTGTTGTTATGCATATTTTACAGATGAGGAAACTGAGGTTGAGAGGTTAAATGATCACTGAATGGATAGATATAAATCATAGATTTCGGGCTGGAAGGGACCTTAGAGGCCAACTGGACCAACCCCTTCACTTTACAAAGAAGGAACTGGAGCCCAGAGAAGTTAAATAATTCACCCAAGATCATATAGGTCATAAAAACCAAAGCCTCAGTTTGAACCTAGGGACTCGGGCTCCAAATCCAGTAGCCTTTCCATTAGACCATGATGCCTTTCTAATGAAGAACAAAATGAAACATTCTAGCTATCTTACCAATTGCCAAATCCACCATACTATTTCGCTTTCAAACCCTTGGCTGTCTATAGAGACAACAAAAATCTTATCAGGAATGAGAAGATCACTAGCCTGAAAGTCAAGGCCTCCACATTCTAGACTGGGTTTGTCCAAAAGATGCACTATGTGACACTGGACAAGTCTCTTCCCTTCTTGGGGTCTCAGTTTCCTCCTTTGTCAAATGAAAGAGTTGGAGATGCTGATCTCTGAAGACGGGAACATTCTAAGATTCTATTAAGAGACGATGGCTCATTAACATTTGACTTGTGCATCAAAGAAAATGAATAGTAAACCTTTTTTAACAGGGATGGAGCTTCCCTCTGCCATTTTGTTTTTTTTTCAAAGGCAGGCCTTCGGGGAGCGCTCCAGTCAGAATCAGAAATGTTTTCTCTGTTTCATATTGCTTCTGTTTAGCTATTCTCTCTGTCTCTGTTTTCATGTTTTCCCCTCTCTATGGCTCTGTGAAACACATTTCTCAGTAAAGTACTTGCTTTTGAGAGTTGTTACCATAACAACCATTTCATTACCCGAAATGCACAGTATCTCAGAAATGCAGAATCTTTCCTTAAAAGAGTACACCACACATCAAAGGGGAATATGAGCTCATTATTTTTACATTATTTTGTGGGCAAATAGATATTTTCCAATATGCATTTTTTTCTCTTCCTAAGTTGATTTTCTTGTTCAGTGGAAATGCACATTTTTTTTAATACTTTTCTCTCCTGTGGGTTTTTTTGGCCTGAAACCCAAAATACTCAAAGTAAAAATGGGACAGGCATCTTTCTGATTTCCTTCTCTCTCCTCCCACTGCTGCTACAATTTGTAAATGGGAAATCTATTTTAACAGAGAATTGAATTGGGCCTAGGAAACTAAGAGGCAACACAGTGTGGTGGAAGGGGGACTAGATGTGGAGGTCAGGGACCTGAGTTTGACTCTTGGTTCTGCTAGCCATTTTTCACATGACCTTGGGCATTGACTTAACTTCTCTGAACCCCAAATACCTTGTCTGTAAGATAAGGGGGTGGACTGGATGACCTCCCAAAGGGCTTTCTTGCTCTAAATATATGACCCTATGAAACTAAGGACCCAGGGTGATCAATATGAAACACAGCACTTAGGCTGTCAGTAATGAGTAAGGAGTTGTACCCCATCAGAGAATTTTCTGGATAGTTGAACCTGATTGCTTCAATACCTAAGCTTTTTCTTAGTTTAGCTATTGGGAATGAAAATTTTTCTTAACTGGATCATTCATGACCCTGCCTTAAACAAAAAATGCTGAAGCCTTTCTCAGTGGCATAAGGTCTCACATAAACACTCTCACACATAAATACATTTACTTACATATATGTAATAACATTTATATTTATGTATGTACTTACTTTTATGTGTATATACACACATACACACATATTCACTAATGTGTCTGTTACTAGTACATACTAGTAAAGAACATTTACTCATATGTATACTACTGGTGCATATGAGTAAGAAACACATATTTACTCATATGCATAGTGCTGGTACATATGAGTAAAAAACATTCATTTATTCATAAGTATATTATTGATACATAAGAGTAAATAACATATTTGCTCATACATATAAGAGAAAATAACATAATTACTCATATGTATATTATTAATACATGATAAAAATAATATTTATTCATATGTATATTATTTATACGTATAAGTAAATGATGCATATTTGCTTATATATAGTACTGGTGCATATGAGTAAATAACACATTATTGATTAATAAGTATATTACTGATATATGAGTAAATACATATTTCTTCATATGTATATTACTGGTACATGTGAGTAAATAACACATACATATAAAAGAAACTCATACATATAAAAGAAAATAACATATTTACTCATATATATTACTGGTACAGATGAGTAAATATATTTCCTCATATGCATATTACTGGTACATAATAGAAAAAAACCAATTCACCCATATGTATATTACTTGTACATATGAGTAAATAACACATGCTTATTCATATGCATATTACTGGTACATAAGAGAAAATAACATTTACTCATATGTATATTACTGATACATATGAATAAATACACATTTACTCATATGTATATAGTACTGGTACATAGGAATAAATAACTTTTATTCACATGTACATTACTAGTATGTGTGGGCATTCATATGCATATTAACTGGTATATATTAGTAAATACATTTGGGTACATGTGCACATGTGTGTGTAAATATATAGATATAAAATCAGGAATTCTGATGAGCCCTGATTCTGTCAGGGCTTAGCGAGGCTTGTAAGGCTGTATGTCCCACACTGAATTGGTTTAGATTGCTGGGCCTAGGACACTTTGTGTCTGCTTTTTATCAATTTCCTGTCTCTTTCCTCAGCGTCAAGCTTTTAGCTGTCACTTGTCACTGCTCTACCTGCCTTTAACAGTCTTTCCTCCCTCTAAGTGACTGCTTCTAATCTACTGTTGATCTGGAGAACCAGATAACCAAATATGTAGGAATTATGTAAATTAAGAATAAATGGGTGAGAGCCTGCCTTATGAGCAAAAGCCCTAGGGTTTCTTTCATGGACTTTGTGACATTATAATATCCTCCTTCCTTAATTACCTTGTATCAATGTGGTATTTAAAAAAGTCAGCCTATATATCCTCTACATACATGTTGTCTCCCCTGATGGAATGAAAACTCTGAGACCACATCCTGTTTCCTTTTTGCCTTTGTCTTCCCAACGCCCATTATAACGTCTGGCATAGATAGAACAGATGTACAGTAAATGCCTGTTGGTTGACTGATCTTGGCTCCCCTTGTCAATCAGTCAGTCATCAAGCAATTATTAAGCACTTACTGTATGCTAGGCAAGGTGCTAGACAATGGAAAGGCAAAGACCAAAGTGAGACACTCCTAGGTCTTGAGGAGCCCTCATTCTAGCAGAGAAAACAATATGCACATGAATAAATTCATGCATGATATATACAAAATGAATACGTGGTAATTTGGTGAGAGTACTTACAAATGGAGCGGGGGTAGAGAGGATCAGGAAAGGCTTCGTTTGAGAGCACTGAGCTAAATTTTGAAGGAAAGCAGGGGATTCCAAAGGTAGAAGTGAGGAGGGAACCATTACAGGTTTGGGAAACAGCCAGTACAGGCTTAGAGATGGAATGTCATGTGTATGGAACAAAGAGATGGCCAGTCTGGCTAGATCGCACACTATTGGTGGGGAAGTAATATATAACAAGACTGGGAAGATAGGAAGGGACGATACAGTGAAGAGATTTAAATAACAAAGGAGTTCATATTTGATCCTAGAGGTAATGGGGAGCCACTGGACTTCATAGAGTAGATAGGTGGCATGGTCATTTGAATGCTTTTTAAAAAAAAACTTTGGCAGCCACATGGAGCAGGATTTGGAGCAGGGAGAGATGAGGCAGGGAAACCAGTTAGAATATTCTTGCAACCATCTAGGGAAGATGGGATGAGATCCCTAACTAGGGCAGTGGCTGTGAGAGTAATGAGAAAGAAACAGATGCCCAAGATGTTATTGAGATAGAAATGATAGTATTTGGAAACTGATTGGACACATGGAATGAGTGAGAGGGAATTTTGAAGTTTGAGAGGTAAGATAATGAGCTCTGATTTTTTGTTGCTTTCCAAATTCTCCATTCTGTTGTTAGGTAATATTAATGGATGTAATGCTGAACCTGCTGGTCAAGAAGAATACAAGTTATTAGGAGGAGATGAGGATAAGAAAAGGGGGTTGCTGACAGAAGGGAGGACAGATTGGGAGAAGTAATGATCAGAAGCATAACACTTTTGAGGAAAGACAAAGTGAAAGAAGAGAAAAAGAAGGATAAACAGGAGAAAATAGGATGGAGGGAAAACACAGGCTTAACTGTGAAAAAATTTTACAGCAAATTTCTCTGATAAAAGCCTCATTTCTCAAATATATAGAGAACAGAGTTAAATTTGTAAGAATACAAGTATTCCCCAAATGATAAATGATCAAAGGATGTGAACAGGCAGTTTTCAGATGAAGAAATCAAAGTTCACTATTGTCACATGAAAAAAATGCCCTAAATCACTACTGATTAGAGACATGCAAATTAAAACAACTCTCAGATACCATCTCACACCTATCATATTGACTAACATGACAAAAAAGAAAAATGATAAATGTTGGAGGGGAAGTGGGAAAATTGGGACACTAATGCATTGTTGGTAGACTTGTGATTCAGCCATTCTAGAGAGTAATTTGGAACTATGTCCAAAGAGCTATCAAACCATGCATACCCTTTGATACCACTACTAGGTCTGTAACCTAAAGAGATTAAAAAAAAAAAAAAGGAAAAGAACATATATTTACAAAAATATTTAAGTACCCCTTTCTGTGGTGACAAAAAATTGAGGGGATGCCCATCAATTGAGGAATGGTTGAACAAGTTGTGATATATGATTTGTGATGGGATACTATCGTGCTGTAAGAAATGATGAGCAGGATGCTTTCAGAAAAACCTGGAAAGATTTAAATGAGCTGATGCAAAGTGAAGTGAGCAGAACCAGGAAAACAGTGTACACAATGACAACAGTATTGTATGACAATCAACTATGAATGTCTTAACTATTCCCAGCAATACAGTGATTCAAGACAATTCTGAAGGACTTATGATGAAAAATGCTATCCACCTCTGGAGAAAGAACTGATGGAGTCTGGATGCAGAACAAAACATACTTTTAAAAACTTTATTTTTCTGGGTGGTTTTTTTTTCCAGGGGTTCTGTGTTTTCCTTCAGAACATGACTGATAAATAAATAGGCTTTGCATGACTGCACATGTATAACCTATATCAAATTGCTTGTTTTCTCAGGGAGAGAGGAGTAGAATAAGGTACGGAAAGAATTTGAAACTCAACATTTTAAAAAATGAATGTTAAAAAATTTTACATAATTGGAAAAAATAAAACTTTTTTTTAAAAAGAGTACAAGTTACATGCAGATCGAGACAAATATTGAGGAGAAACAAATCAGTAAAAATCCGTGAGCCTCTATTCTATCTTTAAAAGGCCATTACAAAGTTTTTTCAGGTACCAGTGGCATCATGATGCTGGGCATTTTTTTCTAATTTCTACCTTGTCACAAGGACAGAGGGCCAAAGAGGAAGAAAATCAGCAGAGACTTCCTAGTTTAGCTAGTAAGGAATGCTGGGAAGATCAAATAATACTACCTCTCTCGCTAGATAAGAGGCAGTTAAAAGTCTCTCCTACTGGAAAAAGATCAAAGCTAAAATGAAAACCAACTGCAAGACTTTTCCTACAAACCTAGCTCAGTATTCCACAGCTACAATTAAGCCAAGGAGAGTTAGTTGTGCTTGAATGTGGAGGGAAATTTGGGTTATGCTAAAACAAATATAATAGTTTGAGATAAATGAGGAAAGTACTTCACTGTGTCAAGATATTTCTTTAAAATTTGCTTTAAATTTTTTTTTAAAAACATGCTAGACTTGGAGTCACAAGTAGGTGGCGCAGTGGAGAGAGTGTCTGGTCAGAAAGACAAATATTCATAAGCTCAAATCCAGCCTCAGACACTTACTAGCTACGTGAATAGCTGTGGACAAGCCACTTGACCCTCTTCTCCAGCGCGCTGGAGAAAGGAATAGCAAACCACTCCAGTGTCTTTGTCAAGAAAACCTCAAATAGGGTTCAGTCAGACGCGACTGAAAATGACGAACAACAACAAACTGACTTGGAGTCGGAAAGACTTAGATTCAGATTCTGACTTTGGTAAGAATTCTGGAGTCAGAGAATCTAGATTCACCTCCTCTTTCTACCACATGATTCCTCTGGAACTTTAGACAAGCAACTTCTCCGTACCTCACTTTCCCCATTTGTAAAATGAAGGGGCTAAACTAGATGAGCTCCAAGGTCTCCTCCAGCTCTAGATCTATAATTTGTAGCTATGCAGTCTTAGGCAAACCATTTATCCTCTCTAAGCATCAGCTTCCCTGATCTGTAAAATGGGAACGATGATACCTGTAATACCTACCTCACAATATTGTGTGGTTCCAATGAGGTGATACATATAAAGTGCTTTGTAAACTTTAAAACCCATATAAATGTCAGCTATTATGATTATTTCCTGAATTGTAATTATATGACCCTGGGGGAAAGAAATTGCCTCATGAGGGTTGATTTTACAAATCAAAATCTATAAAGCAGCAGCAAATGTGTTAATAACTGATGAGATCTTCTCTATCCCCAGAGAAGGGCCACTTCTCAGGGGAATTCAGTGGGCTAGCTGAAGGCAAGAGAAGGAACAGTGTCATAACCCAAATAAATCTTAATGGTGCAACTTTAGGCCTTTGGGGAGATATTTAGGCAGTAGAGAGGCCTTCTTGGAACTTCTACCACTGCAACAGCAATGGTGGTGGCAGCAGTGGCTTCACCAATACATTGCCAATGCTGTAGTAACAGCTGGCACAGATCTGGCTGAAGAAGAAAAGCCTACAGGGCCAGGTGGTGATGCTGCAAGTGCAGTAACAGCTGGCCCAGATCCCTGAGTTCACTGAGACCCCTGAGAAATACATGGGCCCAAACTGGATGGTTCCTTGGCTTAGATGCCCTTGTACCTGACACTAGGCTCTCAAGACTTTTCCTTGGACCAAGACAATGGGAGAGTTTAATAGTTAGGCTAATCAGCCAAGTTCTCCACATGGCTCTGCTCTTCCTGCCTGAAGACATCCTTTCTTAAACACCCCAGCACACAGCAGAACACCTATTGCATCAGGAGAGCAACAATCCATGCATCCCTTGGCCTTGGCAAGCATGTTCTGGGCTCTGAGCCAATATCTCAGATGGAACAAGGCTGCCCTAATCAACCAATTCCAAGGGGGACTGGCAGACTTGCTCTAGGATGAGCTTGCCAGGGCAGAAATAACCATACACAAGAGGGATTTATGTAAAGCGGTCCAGATCTATTTGCCTAAAGTCAATTTACCTGATGATCATTTCACCTAGAACCAATTCTTCCAATGTTAATTCAGTCTAAGGGTCAGTTTCCCTTCCAGACTGCAAGTTTCACATGAGTCATGACTAGGCTTTGGCTAAATGTTGCTTATTCCCCAGCACCTAGTGCAGTAATCTGCACACAGCAGGCACTTAATGAACATTTGCAATTCCCTGGTGATCTTGGCATCCATTTTAGTGTCTTAAAATATTTACCTCTCTTCAAGACCTTCAGAATTTTTTTTAAAGCAATTCACCCATGAGCATCTCTATCTAAGCTCCATACTTCTAATGAAAAATATTTATATTTTTATATAATATATATTTATATATAACATAATATATATAATATAAATATGTTATCCATATATAATTTCATATTAGGTTTTTAACGTTTTATCTCCTTTTTTTCTGATATCATTCAATCACCAAATTTCAGAGCTGAAAAGACCTCAGAGTCCAACCCCAAGCTACACAGCTCTTTAAAGTCTCTATAACATCATGATCATAGCTAGCGTTTATATCATACTCTAAAGGTTACAAAGCACTATTTGATCCTCACAACTATTCTGAGAGGTAGATGTTATAATTACCCCCATTTACAGAGGAGAAAATTGAGGAATGGACAAGTTAAGTGATTTTCCTAGACAAGCAACTGGTATGAATCTGAAGCAATATTCAAGTTCAGGTCTGCTCGACTCCTGGGCATCCTGTCTCTGCTTGCAGACCTTCAGGGACAGGTGCTTCATGAGAGCAGCCCATCCTACTTTTGGGCGTGTCTAACATTTTGGATATTTGTCTTTACCTTGAGTCTAAGACTCCTTCTCTGCAACACTCACCCATTGTTTTCATGAAGTTATAGCTGTAGAGAAAAAGACCAAAAGATCTAGGCCAATGTCCTAATTTTACAAAGGAGGAAAGTGAGACTCAGTTTAAGTGACTTTCTCAAGGTCACACAGTAAATTATGCCCTTGGGGGCCCAACTGAACAGTTCTAATCCTTTCAAACGCAGTATTGCATTGTGGAAATCATGCTGTGAATTTTCAGTACAAAGACCTATCTTACAATCCTGACTCTGATGCCTACTACTTATGTGACCTTGGGAAAATCACTTAACCTCTATGGGTCTCGGTTTCCTTATCTATAAAAGGAAGAAATTTGATTAGATGACCTCTAAAGTCCCTTCTAGCTCTATATCTGTGATCCTATGACCCCCAGGTCCCTTTCAGCTTCAAATCTATGGCTAAAGAGATTTGAAGACATGTCCACGTCTGTTCCAAGCCTTGTCTCTTCCAAACCAAATATCTCTATTTCCTTCAGCTGATCTCCATATGACCTGGTTTCCAATGCCCTCAGCATCCTGGTCAGCCTGCTCTGAATACCCTCCAGTTTGTTAATGTTTCTTCTAATACACATGATTCTGGTCCTGAATACCATGCTCCAGATATCATCTGACCAAGGCAGAGCACAATGGGACTAAGGTTTTGTTTGGGGGTTTGTATTGTACTGTTTTGTTATATATGTCACTTCCTAGTTCTGCAGCCTTAGACAAGTCAGTTTATCTCTATTAACCTCAGTTTTTCATTGGATTCAATTCAACAACTATTTACTATGCATCCATTCCATGCCTGATCACCACTTCACAAGTCGCGTGATTCCACCCTTGTTATAACTCTCCTTTTTCTTTTCCTCCTCCATGCTTTAGAGACTGCCTAGCTAGACCTTCACTCTAATCATCCCTGATGAGAGATCACAGATTACTAGCTCATTTATTCCATCCCCATCATTTTACACATAAGGAAAGAGAGATTCAGAGAAGTTTAGTGACTTACCCTAGATTACATAGGTAGTAAGTGGGGGAGCTGGGATTTGAGCTTCTGGCTCCAAATTCAGTAATCCTACCACTGCACCATGGCCTAAGCTGAAGTAGGGAGTGGGTAGGAATCTGCTGCCTTTGACTTTAAAAAAGAGCAGCAGGAAAATGGTTAAATGAAAAGCAACCCTCAACATGTCTTCCTCAATCCATCGTAGTCAACCTCCTGAAATCCTGGAAGAAATCAGCAAGAGGAGAGAGATGAAGGCAGACCCAAGGTGCTCTATCTGAGAAGATGCAAAACATTTTCTCTTGTCAAAGCGGGGCTTGACAGCTGAGATAAATTGAATGTTCTCAAAGGCATTACAATCAGAAATAGCACCAGGGGTTTCATTTACCATAGTTTCAGAATGAATCAGGTTTCCAAACTTTCCTCTGCCTGTCTAATTGCATGTCTGTATATGGTAACCTTTAGAAAATGAGTGTAATAATTAGTCATCTTGGCCTAGTTAAAGACAACAGTGTCTTCTCTCATCCCGTATTGCTTTCAGTAAGAGAGTGATGGCGAAAAGAAATCTTCTTCATGGTTTCAAGGGACAATGTATTCATGCCATGTGGCAGTAACCCCCCTGGTACCATCGAGCAAGTGGGCAGGCAGCAATGCCAAAGACAGTCCAGGCAGAAAGTGTGTAGCCAGCAGCCTATGGGCCAGACCTTCAGCTCCCCTTTACTGTGTTCTCCTAAGCAAGGTTCCCTCTACCCTCTGCCACAGCGGCTAAAAGATGAATGAGAAACATTCTCTACCCTCAGAGTGAAAAACCTGAAAGGGGGTAAACACAGCACACACACATACATACATACATACATACATACATACATACATACATACATACACACACACAAAAAAAATAGCGTGAGGCTAAATTTTATGTTCAATGAAACAACTGAATCATAGATTTAGAGCTTGAAGGGACTTGAGGGGTTCTCTAGTTAGACCCCCTCGTTTTGCATATTTGGAAATTGAGGCTCAGAGAAACTAAGGGACTTACCCAAGGACAAAAGAGGGGCAGTACTGGAATTCATGCCCAAATCTTCCAATCCCATCTCTAATACATTTTCTACCTCACCATGCTGCCTCCATAACAACCCAGAAAGTTTAATCCTGAGCCACCATTGAGCCCCAGATAATAAGTTTGCAGCACAGTAGATAGGACTCTGCCTTTGGAGGGAGGAAAAACCTGGTTTCTGATCCAACCTCAGACACTTACCAGCTGGGTGGCCCTAGACAGGTCACTTAACTTTGTTGGACCTCAGCCTTCATTTCCTCATCTGTCAAATGAGGAGATTGGACTCAATGTCCTCTACTTCTGTGATCCTCGCCTCCTAGCCTCTGCTTGGTCACAAACATGCGGTTCTGGAGCCTTATAGCCTGAGTAAGGGACATTACACGCAGCTTGCCCTTTCCCAGCTTCCATGAGGAGTGGTCCAGCACCAGCATGTTGGTGCAGCCTGGGCCCTTGAATCCTAGGAATGGGACAATTCTGCAATGACTACAGGGGAAGGAAACAAAATTCTGAACTTTCAGAGACGGAGGCTTTTTGGAAATCAGCTTATCTAGCACCCTCATTTGACAGGTTAGAAAGTGGAGACCCAAATATTGGTCCAAGGTCACATAGTGAGCCCTGCTAGGGCCAGGACCAGAACCTCCTTACAATGAGGCCTCCTATATAAAAACCTTCTTGATGATGTGAAAGCTCCGCCCACTGTGATGCCTCCTTTCTCTGAAGGGCTATCTACCCAAGAAACAGAATTTGCACAGGAGAAGGCAGTTGATGAGTCTTCCTCCTTTCTCACTTCTGCCCTAGGGCAGGTAAGTAAAAGGTAAGAAAGCTGGACAGAGCAGCAAGTAAGGAACTGCCCAACTCTGGGGCTCACGTAGCTAAGGTCTATACTGACCTCTGGTGGTCATCAGGGAACACCACAGCCACTGTTTCTCCAATGACCTCACTCCAGATAATGTCCTGGGGAAAAGGGCTACCTACTCCAAAAAGGAGTGAGTTTTTGACCTTTCAGGAACAACCAATACAAGTTCAAGTTGTTGGACAGGACCTCAGAAGCTATCTGGCCCTATCCATGCTTGACCAAGAATGCCTTTGAAGCTCTCTGACAAATAGTTGTCCACTGAAGACACCAATGAGGAGGAGGAAGAAGAGGAAAAGGAAGAGGAGAAGGAGAAGGCATTTCCTTCCCCCCACTCCCATCCCAAACAATTCATACTAAGACATTAGTGACTTCATGTGCAGTTCCTCCTAGACATATTCACAATTTAAAAGAGGATCCCAGGAGAGAGGTCCATGTCCAGTACAAAGGAATGAATCATGGGAAGGCTGATTTTATCTTAACTATAAATATCAGAGCTATCTAGAAAAAAGAGCAGCGAACGGTCCTGGAGTCAGGAGACCTGAGTCCAAATCCAGCTGTACTACTTTGTGATCTGTGATCTTAGGAAACAACACCTTTCAGAGACTCTTGATGTCTACACCTGTAAAATGATATTTGCACTGCCCCCCTCAAAGTGTTGCAAGAAAACCTTAATGTAAACCTTACAGTGAATAGAATTGAGCTTTATTTGTTAGTAGTACTAACCAATAGCTCAGAACCCCAAGCTCTGGGTTTACAAATGTTTGGTTCCATTTGGGAAAAGGGAAGGGGAGAGGGAAAAGCAGGAGGAAAGGAAAGTCACAAATCACTCTTTGCTTTGTGCTTTCATCTGAGGTCTCCACTGGGAATGTGAAAATAGAATTCATATCAAGACCATACAAATGTGGGTAAAATGTCTCTTAGCCACCATACTAAGTACCCAAACTAATAATACATGTTGTATACAAGGTAGCTCTTATTTTACCACACAGAAAGAATTTTTTTTAAGATTGGGGAGGAACTCAGAGAAGCCCGTAACTAATTAAAGGGAATTCTCCTTCATTTCTCAGCTAAGTCTCACTTTCCTCTTACAGGACCTGGATAGTACCCCAGCTTCCAGCATCATTCTATGGTCAAGACCCTCAGTAAGTCATTTAGCTTTTATCTGCCTCAGTTTCCTCATCTGCAAAAATAGGGATAATAATAGTACCTATCTGCCAGGGTTGTTATGAGGATAAAACAGGAAATATTTGTAAAGTGCTTTGTAAACCTTAAATGGTATATAAATGGTAGTTACTAGAAGAGAAATACAACCAATAGATAAATGGTCTGTCATTCTCTGTCTCTCCTGGGTATTTGTACAGTCCACAGATGAGTAGAGCTACCCAAAGTTTTCAGCTCCCCTGAGAGGGAATTTTACACTTGGCTTTGCTAGATGTCCTTTCCCATCATTGTTGGTGGAAGTATGATTTGTTCCAACCATTCTGGAAAACAATTTGAAATTAATCTAAGAAAGTGACTTATAATGTCTATACTCTAGTCAAGGGAATTGACCACTAGTCATATACCTCCAACGAAATCAAGGATAAGGGAAAAGGTCCCATATACACCAAAATATTTATAGCAGTGCTTTTCTTTTAGTAGCAAAAACTAAAAACAACATATTTTTCCATCAATTGGGGAATGACTAAACAAATTGTGGCACATGAACATAATGGAATACTATTGAGTTACAGAAATGATGAAAGTAGAGACGATAAAGAAGCAGGGGAAGATTTATACGAACTGATACAAAGCAATGGGAGAAGAACCAGGAAAAACATTATCTACAATAACAATATAAATTTTAAAAAAAATTTATGTAATTATAATAACCAAGATGGACCCCAAAGAAAAGCTATAACAATGCACCTGCTTCCCTTCTTTCCAAAGGTGGAGGACTATGGATGTGGAACATTGCATATATTATTGGTTTTGGTTAGTTAGTCTTAATGAATCGCCATTATTTTCTTCTTTCTTTCTGATTCTTTCTTATAAGGGGTAGTTCTCTGGAAGAATATGCTGAGAAATGAAGATGATGTTAAAACAAAAGATATTAATAAGTTTTTTCTAAGTGGAAAGGCTCATACCTTGTATCAGAAGATGTCTTCAGGCTCCTTATAGTCATACCTCTCTACAATGACAATAACAGGATAGAGGGAGTGGGGTCTCCATCTCTACTACTCAAGCAGAAGGTAAATGGACATTTGTTGGGGATGTTGTTGTTATCCAGGAAGGGGTTAGACTATAAATTAGATAATATCTATGGTCCGTTCCAGTCCTAACTCTATGATTCTATCATCTGAACATTATAAGCACCAATGACTAATGAAATACCTTTGGTAACAGACTTTCTTAATGCCATCTTGTGGCACAATCACCCCTTCCAGCCACAGCATATAGCCTACTGGGTCCAAACTCTTTTTTGTTTGTTTGTTTTTACAAAAATAAATACATAATAAAAAAGAAAAGAAACATTATTAACTTAAATATTAAAACTTAAATATAAAACAAAGAAATAAAATATAATAAAAGTAGAGAAAATTTTAAAAAGAGAAAACATGTCATGTACACAGCAGAACATAAAGAGAGGATTCAAAATATATAGCAATAAATTTCCATTTCAAGAAAGTCTATGTGATAAATACTACATGTTGTGTTGAGAGCTGTTCATCTTTTCTTTGCTTCCTTGGAGGTTTTCTTTTTTCTCTGCTGTATACTTTTAACTTTGTTCTTTATTCCCCCTCACCTCCCCACCAGGCTACAATTAAGCATGTATATATTTATATGTCGATACATACATGCAAGTATACGTATGCACATACATGCATACATATATAAACATATACTTTCCCTAACAGATTCTATTCCTAGTCTTTGTTTTCATGTTTGTTTGTATCTCTTTATTTCCTATCCCTCCTCACTCCTCTACTTTACTTCTACCAGCTACCTTGCCCTCCTGTTACTTAACCTACCCCCCCCCCCCCCCCCCAGTGATCCCTTCCCTATCCAAATGGATCCAATCTCAGTGCTTCTACTTCCAGGGCACTGAATCCTCATGCTGCTCCCACTGGTACTGCCTGTACCAGTGAAGAAAAGTCCCGCCTGCCCTTTTGTGACTGCAACAGGATCTTCTCTGAGTTGTATTCCTGTCCTGCCCCAGTGAGTCGGAGAAGAGCACCCATAAGTGCTGATGAGTGATGTGGCATTAGCCCAAGAGGAAAGAGAACTCGTACAAGGGCCCCTGGTGAGGACATTAAGCCAAGTCCTGCACTAATGATAAAGTAGATAATAATACTCACTCATGTTTCTTTCATTCTTTCATTTTATTCTGATACAGTAGAAACCCCACTGGCTTTGAAATCAAAGGATCTAGATTCAGATCCCACTTCTGATAGTTACTGCCCATGTGACCTTGGACAAGACACTCTCCTGGGCCTCAGTATCCTCATTAGAAATACAATAGTGCAACTAGATGACTTCAAAAGACTTTTTCTAGATTTAGGATCCTCATGACAATACTGGGAGGTAGAAAGAGTACTGGGCCTGGAGTCAGGAAGACCTGAACTCAAGGCTAGCCTCAGACATTTACTAGTCAGTCACCTAAATTCTGTTTGCCTCAGTTTTCTCATCTGTAAAATGGGGGAGGGAGTAGAATAGGGGGGTGGGAGAGTGTAATGATACCTGTCAGGATTGATGTGTGGATCAAATAAGATAATGATTATAAAATGCTAAGCAAAATGCCTGACGTATGGTATGCACTAATATAAATACTAGCTTTATATTATCATTATTAGTAGAAATGGCACATTTTGTTACCTCCATTTACTTCCACAGGTGAGAAAAGAAGTTTCAGGAAAGCGACAAGATTTGCACAGGGACGTACAACTAGTAGGGATGAAAATTTCAGGTCAATGAGATTTTGTTCTCTCTCCTGAGTTTCTGCAATATTTTCCTGCCTGAAGGTAAAGAGTTGGACCTTATGAACTACCTTGTAACACCAGCAAACCAACCCACAAACATTTATTATGTTCCTGCTATGTGCTAGACATTGCTAAACTTTGAGAATACAAAACAAAGACAATTCCTGTCCTCAAGATGCTTACAGTCTGGTGAGGGAAACAATATGTAAAAACATTAGGTCTGTATAAGACAGATACAGAGGACACAGAAGGATCTCAGAGAGTTAGTCAAGGATGGTAGGACCAGAGAAAAGTTCTCCAGCAGAAGGTGGCATTTTAACAGTCATAAAGGAATCCTGGGATTTTAAAAAGTGGAGGTGTTCCCCAGGCATGGGGGACAGCCAGGGAAAATAAGATGAAAAGTGATGTGCTGTGTATAAGTAACTGCAAACATTGTAGCTGTGGATAGGGCACTAGACAGGCAGTCAGGAAAATCTGGGTTCAATTCTGACCTCAGACACTTACTAGTGTGACCCTGGGCAAGTCACTTAGCCCTTTTTGCCTCAGTTTCCTCATCTGTAAAATGAGCTGAAGAAGGAAATGTCAAACCACTCTAGTATTTTTGCAAAGAAAACCCCAAATGGAGCCACACCTGAACACTAGTCAAATAATAGGGTACATAGAGGGGATGGAAGTGTGAGAAAACTGGAAAAGTAGGAAGGTGACAGGTTACAAAGAGCTTAAAATGCTGCAAATGCAAAGGTTGGGTGGCTCCAGGATTCTACCTTGGGGAACTAGCCATCCCAGAACTTGCCAGAGATTACAGCTCTATAATGTAGGAAGGATTGGATCCCTGCTGTGTGTGGTTGTTCCATATCAAATAAACTCGAATTATTGTTTATCCCTTCTGGGGGTTGTTTATTTGTACTTATGGACGTCTGCTGACTCAGACTACATCTGGAGTATTATGTTCAGCTATTGATGTCACACTTTAAGTGGGACACCGACAAACCCAAATAACCAGAGGAGGGTGATACTGTGTCACCACTATCGTGTTTATTATAATTAATCCTAATAATGGCTTTCTGTAGGACCTTGGGCTAGTCATTTCACTTCCCTGGGGCTCGTTTCCTCATGCACAAAATGAGATCAGATTGGATTTTCTATACGGTTTCTCGCAGCTCTAAAATTCTATGTTTCTTAGAACTGTTTTGTCTGGCCCCAGAGGGCAGAACTAGAAGCAGTGAATGGAAGTTGAATGAAAGCAAATTGTGGCTCCGAATGAGGAAAATGGACAACCCAAGTGTCATACTGATCCCTTTAAAGCATTAAAAGAAGAGTACACAGTAACAGCCACAGTGTGTGAGGACTGTCTCTGACAGACCTAGCCCTTCACAGCAATGCAAGGACCTAAAACATTCCCAAAAGACTCTTGATGCAAATGCCATCCACATCCAGAGAAAGAACTATGGAATCGAAACACAGAATGAAGCAGTCTCTTTTCTCTTGTGTTATGTTTTGTTTTGGTTTTTCTCATGGTTTCTCCCATTCATTTGAATTCCTCTGTGCAACATGACTAATGTGAAAATGTGCTTAATAAGAATGTATGTATAGAGTCCATATAAGATTGCATGCTGTCTCAGAGAGGGAGGGGGAGAAAATTTAAGACTTATGGAAATGATTGTTGAAAACTGAAAACAAATTAATTAATTTTTTAAAAAGGATTAAAAGAATGAGAAGAGGTCTCTGGCACGTTAGAGTAAATCCTCTTTGGAGGATTTAGTGAAGGACATGGGAGGAGGCAATATAGTACACAGTAAAAAGTTTGGATGTAAAATAGAAGGTCCTGGGTTCAAATCCTGGCTCAGCCATTTTACTACCTGTGTGATTCTGGGTAAGTCACAACTTCTCTGTGCCTCAGTTTTCTCATGGGTGAAATAAAGGGCTTGAGCTAGGTAACCTATAAGGTCCCTTCCAACTCTAAATCTATGACTCAGTGTTCTTATACCTGTGGAGTAGGCAGCCACATCATGGACCCATCAAAGTGTCAAGATATAAAGAAAAATTCCTTATCGTTTTAGTTAGCCAACAATGAAATGGACTGCCTTATGAGGTGGTCAAATACAGGAAACATGCATTTATTAAGCACCCACTTTGTCCAAGGCACTGTGCTAATTGACAGAAATACAAATAAAAGCACACACAGTCTCTATCCTCAAGGAGCTTCTGTTCTAATGGGGGAGACAACATGCAAAGAACCAAGCAAATATAAGCTACATACAGGGAAATATGGAGAAAAGGGAGACACCTAAATGAGACTAGCCAGATGAATATTTGTCATAGAATATTTCTAAAGGGTTGTAGGCATTGGATAGATAGAAGGATGAATGCAGGACTGCTGAAGTCCCTTAAAGCTATTAGAATGGCTATTTTGGTTCCATCAAATGCCTAATTTTTCATTTTCCTTAAATCTCCATTATTGTTTTTTGCAGGAGACAAATATGCCAGCATCAAGATGGGTGCTGGCATCACCATCAATTCAAGGGCCGCTCTCATGATCTATATTAGAATCTGAGGTGAGTGAGATGAAAAGCAGCCGTCACTGGTCGTGTATTATTTGTCTGGCAAAATGCAGCCTGGGTAAAAGCAGCAGGCATGAGGCCAGGTGCATCAAAGATGCTTTCTTCTTTCATGTTGCTATGGTGAGTGACCTCCCTCCTCTTGGAGTTCTGCGCCCATGTGCCCAATAGCAGAACAAATGAAACAAGAAGATGTTCTCAAATGAACTGCCAGCTCAACGGAAGCTCAAGACATCTAAGGAAAAGTAGAAATAGACTGAGTTTTAGCTTCATTCCTCATAATGGATTGAGTTTTCGTCTCTGATTCTAATGGATGCTTTGCCTCAGAGAGACCTGGAACATCTAAAGCCTTATTTTACTTCTTTTGGGGGATTTGAATAATTGATCAGTTGCTTTTGTCATAACGTCCACGTGTAGAATTATAAAGACATACACACACACACACAGATATACACAAACATCTGAAAACTAGATAATCAAGAAAAATCACAAGAACTAAAGACCCAGACATACTCAGATCCCAAGACCCAAACCAAGAAAAAAAACACATCACATCACCAACAAACACTGTCTGAGCAAGTTCCCGGGACTGGCCCTGGGAGAGATACAAGAAGAGATAAGACATGGTCACTGTCCTCAAACAGCTTAAAATACAAGAATAAAACAGAAATAGAACAGAATTTTGACATTAAGGGATCCATGGGGTCCAAACTTCCAACCAAAGGGTGAATACTTTCAACAGATCCCCTAACTGGCCCCAGTTCTGCCTTCTAGAAACTTTGAGAATAACTCTTCAACATAAAGACCCCCACAGATAACTGAAAACTACAACCCAGTCAAGTCTTAGTCTTCTACAGGCTCAATGTCCTCAGTTCCTTCAATCAAATCTCAGATTGCCTGATTTTCAAGGTGACCTCTTAATGTAGTCAACCACACAGGTTTCTTTCTCCATTTTCTTCTTAATTGAAATCATTTGTAATTGTGTCTTCAGAAATTTTTTTACTAAAGCTAAAACGTGCTTTAAAAAGATTGCCATCTAAAACGTTCTTTTTAATTTCAGTACTTAAAAGGGTAAAACCTTTACTAACCAGAAAATTAGCCTTTCTATTCTCCCTCTCATTCTTTTTTTTGGGGGGGGGGAGCGCATGTACTTTATATCTTTATTTAGCTCCAATAAAATATGTGGCATGATTCTGTATGATATGCAAGGAAATAAAGCTTCTACAGACTGAAGAAATGTTCTATGTAACATATATATTTCTATTTTTCAAATGTAGATAGACATCATGTACTTAATAAAATATAAATTCATTTAAAAGATCATTGTCAGTCTTGTGACCAACAAGATGGATGACTAGACACTTTCTGTAATCCTTATGACCTCTCAAAATTATCCAAAATATGAAGTATTTGCAAGAAGTAAACTAATTGCAGCTATCTTCATAGACAATGATACCAAGGACCCTAAAAGTTAAAAATCTGATGAATTAGGAGCAGTGAAGTCTAATACTTAACCTGGCTACTTAGCAACCTCCTTTGCTCCTACCACACCCTCCCAACTCTTTGCAGGACTGTACAATAGGACCTATGGATTTGCCCACAGTTATCCATTCAGCAATATCCTTACTTTTTTCTCTGACAACACCCCACCCCCTTCCCTCACATAATCTGTGACAACAAGCAAGATAATTCAGTTCCACCCACCCCGATCTTGTGTGGAGAAGGTATGGAGGTACAGAAAAGTAGAAGCTTTCTCTGCCTGGTGAGGCAACTGTGCAGGACCAGTGTTCAACCAAAAAATTAAAGAATAGAGCGAACTAGAAAAAAGGCATGTGTTTGATGCTCTACCAGGCTTGAAGGAAAGGGGACTAGCATTCAGTTAAGGCCAATTCTGTCTCCCAGAAGTCATTTTCGCAGAGACTGAGGCCAGTAAAAAGCAAATACTTTAGGGTGAAAGGAGGCTGAAACAGCTTTGAGGTCCATCTCTCTAGTGATCTGTCCTCAAAGGATAGGAGTCACAAAGTGATCAATAAGAAAATATAAGGAAAAAAATACTGAAATGGCCACAGGTGTCAAGAGAAATAAAACTCAATTAAAGACCTTGAACACAAGAAGATAAACAGGGAAGGTATTAATAACAGAAAGGAAGATGGCCTCTAGGGCATCTAAACGAAACTAAATATTTATGATGTAAATATTTATGAATAAATATTGCAAGAAAAAGAAACTGCATTAACACCTTATGAGGCAGAACACAGAGAATTCCCAAGAAAGCACAGAATAACAGCAGGATTTTCCTGAGAGAAATAGAGTAATGAAAGGAGAAATTCTGACCTGCAGAGCAGATAGGACTTGTTCATTTGTTTCAGTCATCTCCAGCTCTTCATGACCACAATTTGAGGTTTTCTTGATAAAGATACTGGAATCATTTGTCATTTTTTTCTCCAGCTAATTTTCTGGGTGAGGAGCTGAGACAGAGAGGGTTAGGTGACTTGCCCAAGATCACACAGCTAGTAAATGTCTGAAGCCATATATGAATTCAGGAAGATAAGCCTTCCTGACTCCAGGTCTGGCAGCACCACTCAGTTACTCCTAGTTATACAGCAGATATGACTAACACATTCTAAGAACTTGAATCTATGGTGGCAAGTCTCATCAAAGAGATAAAAGATAAAATAATTGATTGCTAATACATGGAAGTGAAGAACAATCTGAAAAAAAGAAGCAAAAAGCAGTATGTTAAAAGAAAATATGATCTCTATACAAGTAAAGCATATTGCTCTCCACAACAGGATGTATAAACAAATTAAGGATTATAAGTCTCCCAAAAGAATTCGAGTCAAAAAAAAACTCCTAAATACCACCATGCTAATAATACTAAATACCATACTGCAAGAGATAATATGGAAAGTTGCTCAAAACTTTTGAACAGAGAAAAAAACATATCAATTGAAACAGTCCACAGATCACCTGCAGAGAAAATGCCTACGCTGCAAACTCAAAGACAAATAATGATTAAATTTGACAATTCCAATTATAAACAACAAATTCTTCAAATGACCAGACAAAAGACTTTAAATCTAAAGGAAAGAAAATTTGAATAATGCAAGAGCAATCTGCACTGCTCAGAAATTGAAGGAAAGAATGGAACACATACTGAAGAGAAAAGGCCCTCAATATACAAATCAAAGTGACATATCCTATAATATGAGTCTAATAATCGATACATATTCAGTAAATGAGAGGCATTTAAAACATTCCAAAAGAAAGATGTGAAAGAATTGTTTGCTTTTCAAATACCTCAAACAATAGAAACATAAGAAAACTAAACACATAATGAAGGCTCAGATAACAAAATAAATTACCTCAGGGGAAAGAGAGAAAGAGAAAGACACCTGTGGGGTCAAAATCACCAAAAACCAAAATAGTAACAGAGGTGCCATGAAGAGACTTCTTTCTAAAAGTACACAGAGAGAAAAGGGTAAAAGTAGAACTTAAATAGACGTGATGGTGGAGGAACTGGTGGATTGAAACACTATGGAGTAAACCTCACAATACCTGCTTAGAGTCAATTCAATGTTGGGGTTTTTTGTGAGACAAAACCACAGAATAGGAGGGTGCACAAAAGGGGGAAGCAGAGGATGAAAATAGAGGGAAATGTGTGATGTAGAAAAGTGCTGTCAAACTCAAATAGAAATGCTGGTCACATAAGGATCACTGCAGGCTGCATGTTGACTTAGAAAACCACATATGCTTACATACACACACACACACATACATGGACACATTAAAATCAAATAGAAACTACATCTTAAGCTAGTTTGGATCTTTCTTGGGAGTATTGTGGGCTCTCTGCACCTGCAGGTCATGTTTTTTATAATTCTGATGTAGCCTAATCAAGTTAAGGCTAATAACGAAGAGAAAACAGTTACTGTAGTGTCTCAGGAAGAGGACCTAGAGGAGAATAGGTGAGATGATAAAGGAATATTAAAATGGGGAGGGGGAGAAGGGGGGTCCCACTGGAGAACATCCACATGGGGAGAAAGGTATTCTAAAATGGGAGATGGGGACCTTATAATGTGTATGATCTACAGGAATTTGATGCTTAAAGATACTATTAGTTCTGAGAGACTGTTATGCCTCCATAGGCATCTTGTCTCAGAAGGGAAATGAGAGCTCCCAGGATCAATAGACTTACAGAAGGGTGAGAGAGTAGGACTCAGGGAGATTTCATAGCAAATGGGGAAAAAAATGATTGTGGAGAGAGCAGAGTGTAAGAATGAACCATGCAATCAGAGAATGGAAACATTTCTGCCATGGGGCAATACTTCTTACACTCTATTTCTGACAGGAATAGATACCTCTAAGAGTAAGGCATAACAAAAAAGGGGGAAAGAATGTAAAATGTGCAAAGCCACAATATAGAAACTGTTTAGAAAAGGAACCTAAAATACTAGAAGCAATAACTCCTTGAGGAATAAAGAGATTGAAGAAGGAATAAACAGACATAAGGACAATGAATCAAAAAATAAAATACTAGAATAGATAGAAATAAAAGAGAATTAAAAATGAAGGTGAGAGGAAATGTTTTTTTTCAGTGCATAAAATGAACAGACATTAAAGGGAAAAGAATTAAGAGGGTTTTACTTAACTGAGAGGGAAAAAAAGGGGAAGAATTAGTTAACTAAATAAAAAGGGCAAAAAAGAACTAAGATAGGGAACACTCCAAAACTAGGGGGAAAGGTGAAAAACAGGAGAGAGGCAGCTTGAGGTTGAGGGAAGAAAGTCTGTGGGAATAGTGTTACCTTAAATTAAATTAAGCATAAAATACCTGACAAGACAAAGTACTATCTTTATATAGGAATAGGGAAAAAAATTCAGAAAAAAATATTAGAGACAGATGGAGGATATAACTTAACTCACTTCTTTAAATGGAAATGGACTTTTTAAAAAATTCAATAAAATGAAAGAAAGTAGAAAATTGAATAAGAAAACAAACTCCATGATCTATTGCTTGCAAGAAACACAATGCATTGTTGGTGGAACTGTGAATCAGTACAACCATTTTGGAAGGCAATTTGTCATTATGAAAATAGAGATTAAATACTTAAAATATTTTACTATATTCTTTGATCCAGGAGTTCCACTATTAGATTTATACCCCAAGCTAATCACTAATAAGAAGAAAATCCCTCTACATGTAAAAATATTTATAGCAGTACTTTTTGTGTTAATAAATAACTGGAAACAAAGTTTGTTGATTGGTTGTTGGCCTTTGTTTTCAAAGAGGACCAAAATGACATCACCATGATAAAGTGAAGTTTCAGTGTGTCCAACTGTGGCTTTCATTCATTCAGACCAATATGAGTTCAGAATGCTCTATCACAGGTTGGGCACAGATAGTCCGTATGAATTTTTTGGGTGGATACTCCAAATTTGCACATCCTACATTTACTTCATACTGTCTTAATTCTGCTTTGCTCATAGAGCACAGCACCCTTTCTGATGTGGGCATGCCATGCTGAGCAGTCCTGTGCCAGTGTCTCCCATGTTGCACAGTCAAATCCAAAGCTCTTGAGACACAACTTGAGAGTTACTTGTATCACTTCATCTGACCACCATGTGATCATCTGCTCCATGTGAGTTCTCCATAAAATAGTCTTTTTGGCAAGCATACATTTTGCATTCAAACAAAGTGGCCAGCCCATCAAAGTTGCGCTCTCTGAAGCATGTTTGAATGCCTGACAATTCAGCTCAAGCAAGGACTTCAGTGTCTGGTACCTTATCCTGCCAGATGATCCTCAGAATCTTCTAAGACAGTTCAAATGGAAACAATTCAGTTTCCTGTCATGGCACTGGTAAACTGTTTATGTTTCACAGGCATACAACAATGAGGTCAGCACAACAATTCTGTAGACTTTCAGTTTGGTAGTCAGTCTAATACCTCTTCTCTCTCAAACTTTTCTTTGGAGCCTCCCAAACACTGAACTAGCTCTGGCAATGCATGCATCAACCTCATTGTCAATGTATACACCCCTGTACACTACCAAAGTAAGTGAAATTATCCATAGCATTCAAAACTTCTCCATTTGTTGTAACCGATGGTTCCACATATGGATGGTGTGGTGGTGACTGATAGAGCACCTGTGTTTTCTTGGTGTTAATTGCTAGGCCAAAATTAGCAGTCAGCAGAGAACTGATCCATACTTTGTTGCATCTCAGCTTCAGAGGTTGTATTGAATGATCAATCATCTGCAAACAGAAAATCATGCACTAACACCCCCTTCACTTTGGTTTTGGCTTGTGGCCTTTTCAAATTGAAGAACTTACCATCCATACAGTAGTTGACCTTGATGCCATGTTCATCCTTACTGAAAGTATTTGACAATATGGCTGAAAACATCATGCTAGAAAGCATAGGAGCAAGCACACAGCCCTGTTTCACTCCATCGGTGACTGGGAAGGCATGAGAGCACTGTCCATTATCCAAAACCCGGGCAAACATGCCATCATGAAATTGACATACAATACTGACGAACTTCTCTGGGCAGCCAAATTTTGACATAATTTTCCATAAGCCCTCACAACTAACAGTGTCAAAGGCCTTGGTCAGATCTACAAATGTGTCCAGACCTCTGTTCTGCTCCTGGGATTTCTCCTGGAGTTGTTGGGCAGCAAACACCATACTGACTGTCCTTCAGACTTTTCTGAGGCCACACTGGCTCTCAGAGTCAGTGACCATCTTCCAGGTGAAGGATCAGCCTATTAAGAAAGACTCTAGCAAGAATTTTGCCAACAATGACTAAGAGAGAGACACCCCTGTGATTGTTGCAAGACAATCTATTCCCTTTACCTTTATAGGGATGGACAATGGAGGCATCCTTGAACTCCTGGGGGATAACCTCCTCTTGCCATATAACCTGGAAAATTTCAGTCAGCTTTTGTATGAGCAATGGTCCCTCTACCTTGAAAATCTCAGTTGGAATAGAATCAGCACCAGGTGCTTTACCACATGAAAGGAGCCTAATGGCCCTCAAAACCTCTTCTTCAGTTGGAAATTCAGCTAAGGAGGGATTGACTTCAACCTGAGGTAAACAGTCAATGGCCTCAGCATTGATTGATGATGGTCTGCTGAGAACACTATGGAAGTGTTCAGCCCATCTCTCTAGGATCATGTCCTTATCACTAATCAGTGTGGCTCCATCAGCACTGAGCAGTTGTGATGCACCATAGATTTTTCATCCATAAATAGCTTTCAGGGAATCATAAAAGCACTTTGGATTGTTGCTATCAGCATAAAACTGAATTTCATCTGCCTTCTTACTGAGCCAGGAATCCTGCATCTCTCTAAGCTTTGCTTGTACTTTGCTTTTGATGGAATTAAATGCTGCCTTCTTAGAGATAGATGAACTATCCTGCTGGTAAATCCTATGGAGTTCTCACTCATTTTTCATTTAGCAGCTTCCCCATCATTTTCATCAAACCAGTCTTGGTGTTCGTGAGTGTTCTGACCCAGATGAGCAAATGCAGTGCTGTGCACCAAATCTCTGAAAGCTGCTCACTCCTTTTCTGCTCCACTGTTGCCAACTGTGTGTTGGCTAACTTTCCCTCCAAGTTAGCAACAAACTGTTCCCTCTCAGAGAAGAGCTCTAATTTGTTGATACTAATTTTTCTGGTAGTCTTTTTGCCTTGGGGGCGGCACTTTTAATGAATGTGAATATTTAGTTTGGAAAGGATAAGTCTATGATCAGTCCAGCACTCTGCACCACACATTGCCTTTGTCACTCTCACATCTTGTCTGTCTATTCTTTTTACAATCACATAATCTATTAGATATCAATGTTTGCTGCGAAGGTGCATCCAATGAAGTTATATTGTGTTTAGGTAAGCAGAAAACAGTGTTGGTGATGAGAAGGTCATGCAATGCACAAGCCTTCAGCAGTAAATTACCATTGCTGTTGCTGTTTCCAACTTCATTCCTCCCTAGGACTCCCTGCCAAGTACAGCAGTCTTGGCATTAAAGTCACCCAGAATTATAAGCTTATCCTCTTTTGGCACATTTAAGATAAGGGTCTCTAGGAGGGTCTTCATAAAAGTTTTCTTTGGCCTCAACAGGGTTCATCATGGTGGGAGAATAGGCACTGATGATGGTGGCATGGCGTTTTCCTGCAAGTGGCAATCACATTGTCATGATCTTGTCATTCACTTTTTTTGGCAGGCATACCAGCCTGCTGACTAGAGTAGTTTTAATTGTAAAACCCATGCCAGCTTCATGGCACTCCCCTTCACTGCAGCCACTCCAGAAAAATGTGTATCCAGCTTCAACTTCAGTAAGCTGGGCTTCATTTGCCAAACTTGTTCCACTCAGGGCTGCTATTTGGATGTGATACCTTGCAACAAGACCAGTTTGTCTTTCAGGTCTACTGGATTTTGTGTTGTCTATAAGTATGCACACATTCCATGTGCTGATGGCAAGTGGAATCATTTTTGCAGATGTTTTTGTATATTTTGTACATTTTTTTGTGTTTCGACCACAGAGTGGGATTCCCCACCTGCTGGGATAATCAGGCCAGGGTCAGGTAAGTAGACAATGTTTAGGGCACCTTTTCTAGCCCCCTTCCTCACAGCAGGAGGTGAGTAGTGCAGTCAGACACCCAGGGGGCTGCCAAGTCCCACTACTGCTTCCAGTGAGAAATGACCCTATGACCTGAGCCACCTGTGTGCAAGGTTGTGACTACAGCTCCCAGTGTACCCACATCTGCTGCTTCATCACTTGCCTGTCACCACAGGACTTTGAAGCATAATAGTAAAATGGTATGGGTGATATCTTTTGATTCGTGCATAAATTGGATTTAAGTGAGACTGAGTTGCACAAAGTCATCAGGCTCACTCTCTCCTCCAGAGTCATCATAGTCTAGTGTCTAGTGGCAGGACAGAGTCAACATGGCTGACGATGGCTCAGGATACAGTGGATGACCTTGGCGTCTTTCGTATCTTTCTCACCAAGCTCTAAGCGTTCAGCTTCAGCTGCTTTCATGGCCGTTGGAACAAATTGTTCTCATCTGCCCATTCCACCAGAGAAAGTCTTCACATGTTTGGGGTAGACACCCCCCTAACTCACCAATGGGTTTGAGACCCCTTGGTTACCCTCAACCTAGTTTGGCCCATCTGCCAAAAAAGTTTACCAGGGTGTGGCCGCTGCACACGCTGCAGCTTCTTGAAGCCACAGGTGAGAGTTGGATGGAACAGGTGAACACCAAAGGTGGCAAGAGCCCCCAAAAGGGCTGGGCAAACTTCACACCAAAGGTACTGGTCCTCCCTGAACACACCCTACATCCCTGGAAACAAAGTAGACTCCTATCAATTTAAGAATGGCTAAACATATTGTAGTACATGGATATAATAGATTATTACTATACTCAAAGAAATTTTAATTATGATAAGTACAGAAAAACATGGTAAGAATTATATAATCTGAGGCAAACTAAAGTAGAGTCAAGAAAAAAATATATTACAAGGACTACAACAATGTAAACGGAAAGAACAACCAAGAAACAATTAAAAGAGAATGTTGTGAACATGGCTCCCAAGAAGAAAAATGGGAAATCCTACCCTACTCCTTTAAGGAGATAGGAGGTCCATGGGTATGGTAAATCGCATCTCTTTTCAGATTTTTTGTTCCGATGTTGTGATCAGTTTTGCTGATTTTCTCTCTTCCTTTAAAAATGTTATTTGTCATATAGGATGGCTCTCTGGGAGGGAAAGGAGTGGATTAGTGGGAGAAATTCTCTTGATATAAAAATATTTCAATAAAAATTTTTAATTAAAAGTATTAATGAATTCCTAGTAGATTTTTGTCAAAAAATTTTTTTGTTTATTTTAATGATGCTTTTTGTTTTTAAATCACATTCATTTTCTAATATACTTTTCTCCATTTCCCTACCAAGTAAGTCTTCCTTTGTAACAAAAAATTCAATAAAACCAACTGATTGATATATCAATAACACATACAATACTCCACCTCCTTAATCCTCTGCATCTTCAACAACAAGAGGGTGGTGTATTTTTTCAGATCTTCTTCAAGTTCAGTCATTTTAATTAAAGTGTTTAGTTTCATTTTATTGTCTTTTTTTCTATTTATGTTGTAATCATTTTGTACACAATTTTCCTGATTTGCTTAGTTCATTTTGCATCCACTTATATGTCTTCTTATGTTTCTCTGAATTCTTCATATTTGTCATTTGTAATGATACAATTTTATTCCACAATTTGTCCATCCATCCACCAGTTGATGGACATCTACTTTTCTCCAGTCCTTTTCAACCACAAAAGGTGCTGGTATGAATATGTTGGTATATATGGGACCTTTATTTTCTATCTTTGACCACTTTGTGAAATATACCTAATAGTGCAATGGCTGGGTCAAAGAGAATGAATATTTTCATGGCTTTTTTTAGCAATTTCAAATTGTTTCCCAGATGATGGAAACAAGTTATAGCTCCACAAATAGTGAATATGTATCCATCTCACTATAGTCTTTAAAAAATTGATAACTTCTCTCTTTTATCATCTTTGTCAATTTTTAGAGTGCGACATGAAACTTCAGAATTATTTTAATCTACATTTCTCATATTGCTAGTGGTTTGGATTCATCTTTAATGTGAGAGGTTTCTGATACTTTTAAGAATTGTTTATTCATGTTCTTTGACCACTTATGCCTTGGGGAATAACACTTGGTTCTGTATATTTGTATTAAATCTCTACATAGCTTGGATATCAAGCATCTATCAGTGATATTCAAAGCAGAGATATTTTCACAATAGACAGTTTCTTTTATTGTCTTAGATATCAATTTTGTGTGAAATCTTTTCACTTTTGTGTAATTGAAATTATCTATTTTAACTTTCATGATTTCCTCCTTTCCTCATTCCAAATTTCCTCCTAGTCATAGTTGTGTCTATTTCCTCCAGTTTTCAAAGGATGCATTTTTTTTTTGCATATGTGGGCTCTGAACTTACATTCTTTACAAGTTGATTCTCCAAAGAGCAGAAAGATATTCTCCCCTTTGGATTTTCAAGATAACTTTAAGGGGTTAGAATAATTCTACTACTATTATTGGTCTTAAGCTCCCATTTTGCATTGCCCCCCAATATCATTTTATCAGTTCATTACTCCTCAGTATCATTTAACCAAGGATTAACACCTTAATATCAATTTATCCATTAAAATCTCCTCAATATTATTGATAACAAACTAACATCAATAACCTTTATTAAAGGATTCTTACTGAAAAGGTATGGTAAAAACTGGAGCAACCCCCAAACCAAGGCACATTCTCCCCTCCACATTTTGGTCCCCGGGAACAGTAGACTCAAACTTCAAGTGATAGCTTGCAGAGCATTCCTCCCACTAAGTTCACTTCTGAGGACAGTACAGCTAATAGATGAGTCAATTCCTTGCTTTCAAGACATAGTGCTACTGGGTCAAACCACAGATTATTTTGGAGCAAGAAGGTCAAGTTTCAGCAGCAGCAGCTACTATCTTAGCTGCTCAGAATGAGTAGGAGAAAATAAAGGTTGAAGGCAAGGAGACCATTTAGGAGACTCTATTACAGCAATCCAAATAAGAGGTAATGAGGTTTTGAACTTTGATAATAACAATGGGAGTCTCCAGAGAGTACTGGATAAAAGAAATATTGCATAGGCAAAATCAACAAAATTTGGTGATTGATAAGATATGGGGAGTAAAATAAAGGAAAGACTCAAAGATAACTTTGAGCTTTAGTGTCTGAGAAAATAGTGAAGCCATTGTGAGCTATAACTGTCAGGAAAAATCACTAACTTCAAGGGAAGATAATGACCTATTTTGGACTTGTCGAATTTGACACGGTAGGGAGACAACCAGGGGAAGTATTACATGTAGTTGAAGCTGCAGGTCTGGAGCTAAGCAGAGAGGTCAGAGATGGAGAACAGGATCAGTTTTTTGATGTATAAGGATCCTTTCCAGTAGGGGAGCTTAGGGAGGAAGCCAGGAAAAGAATTTTAAAAGGAAACTCTTGAGTTTGATATAAAAAATGAAGATTAAAAAGAAAATTGGTCCTGAGCTGTAACATAGTGATGATCTCTGAACATTTTTTAGATTTGAAGAGTTATTGGTCCCTTCACTAAATGATCCCAAATAGTTGAGTATTTTGAGTTATTTTACATATCACAGACAGATACAGAATGATAGAATTAGAAAGGACATTAAAAACCATCTAAACTAACTTCCCTTATTTTACAGAGAAAAGAACTAAGGCTCAGTGAAAAGATGAGACTTGCTCAAGATCACAAAGCAAGGAGTTAACAGATCTTGAACTCCAACTTAGGTCTTTTTACTCTTGCTTCCATCTTCTGTATATATCTTTTTTTAAAAAACTAAGTTATCCAGTGACTTTCCTGTGCATTCACATTGAATTGCCCCCTTATACTCCTCATCATTCTAATGAAGGTAGTGAGAAGTGACAATTGAATCAGGGGAAGAAATAGAAATGAGGAAGTCAATATGGTATAGTCTCAGAGAAAAAACTGGGAATAGTTGTTGAAAGTTACAAAGAGGCAGATTTAAGCTTGATATAAGGAAAAGTTTCCTTACAATTAGATTAGCCCCAATGTCTAATCAGATGCTTTGGGACATAGTGAGTTCACCATTCCTGAAAGTCTTCAAGAAAAGACTGGATGATCGCATTTCTCATGAAAGTTTTAAAGGCAATTAGAATAAATTCTGTTCCCCCCTTACAACTTGTATATTGTGAATCCCTATATAAAATAAAAGTAAGGTTATGATGCAAGATCTCAGATGTAGAGGTGGAAGAGAGCTTAGAAGCTATACACATCTCTCCTTAAAAATAAGTAAACTGAAACCCGTGGAAGTTAAATGATTTGCCCAACGTGGGGGCGGAGAGAGAGGTAGCTGAACTAAGATACATCTAAATAAAGCCTATGACCTTTAGTTAATGAACTTTGTGGTAAGTTTTGCTTGCCTTTAAAAACCATTTTGGCTCTGTTTCCTTCTCTGGATGTTTGAGGTTACCGTATAGCAAGATGTGTGAAGTGTCGCTATATTTTGACGGGAAGTAGTAACTACTTTTAAAAAAAAATCTCTTCTTATCCTCTGGCCTTGAGTAAAAAAAAAAAAAAAAAAAAATTTGCAGTGTTCAACTTACAAAAATCCAGAAACTAATTTATGTGGAGAAATAACTATTTGGGCTTACAGTGAGTGGCAGTGATATAGAATGCTTTTGAATTTAAGTCTGGAAAATGAACTTTAATAGCATTGCTAAGATAATAGACTGTGGCAGTGTTTGGTGCCCTTGACTACAGGGCTTTTTATACTCCCAGAAACATAGATACAGCCTAGTAGCCCTGAGCCATGGAATAAGAGATCAGACAGCAGGCTGTATGATAAATGGCCTTAGAAACCTATTTTACAACCGCAGCAAATGAACAATGCAGCAACATTATTTTTACAAGGCTCACGAGAAATGAGAACGCAGGTTCCTGCATCTACGAAACAACATCACCACCTAGTGGTCAAATGTCTGCCAAAGAAACAGCCAGGGAGCTGTCCAGCATTCTCAACAGGGTTGCATTTAAATCTTACAAGCTTACTACTTAAATAAACTCACACTACGATTTCGGGGACTCGAGAAATCTTTTTTGCCCTCCAGAGGTCTATCAAGTTGCCTGAAATTCCACTGATAGTGATGCATTCCTTTGGGATACCTCTCTATTAGATTATAAATTCTCCTGGAGCAGGAGTTTGGTCCAATGAAGAGTGCTGCATTTAGAATCAGAGGAACTGGCTTTGCATCTTTGATTTACTACTTATTGTCTATATGACAGTAGGTGAGTCACTTTGCCACTGTGAATCTCACTTTCTTCATATGCAAAATGAGAGAATTAAGCAAGAGGACCCTTATGGTCCCCTCCAGCTCTAAGATTCTATAAATCTATGACTGACATTTGATGTTTGGGGTTTTTTTAACCACAGTACTATAGATGTGAATTGATACAATCATTCTGGGGAAAGAATATGGAATTATGCTAAGAAAAATGCTAAATTATTTTGATCCAATAATACTACTAGTACTAGATACATATCCCAATAAGGTCAGAGATGATGGGAAATGTACCATACATAAAAAAAATATTTATAACAGTACTTTTTATGACAGCAAAAATAGGAGAAAAGTAGATGCCCTTTGATTGGGGAATGTCTGAACAAATTGTGCTAAGTGAAATGTGATGAAATAGTATTGAGCTGCAAAAAATGACAAATATAAAGAATTCAGAGAAAGTTTGAAAGACTTATATGAACTGATGTTAAGCAGAGTAAGCAGAAAAAAGAGAAAATTTACACAAGGACTATACTAGTATAAAGGAAAACAACAGTGAACGACTTCAGACCTGATCAATATAGTAACTAATCATTATTCAAGAAGACTGAAGTCAAAAGATATTTCCCACATATTAGCAAAATAAATGGCTAACTAGAGGTGCAGAATGAGAGGCCTTTAGTGAACATGAAATTATTGGGAAGTGATGGTAATGTTGGGGGTTTTTTAGAACATCAATAAAATATTTTTTAAAAACTAGTGCTTTATGCCTCCACTACTTCTATATTGTATTCCCTCTCCTGAGGTTCTCAGTATGTTGTATACCATAGTGGAGTCTAGAAATAAACTAGATTGAAAGTCAACTTTCCAATGCTGCCTTTGAAGATTTGTTACTTACATAACTATTTCATGTCCCTGAGACTGAGTTTCATCATCTGCTAAACAAAGGGGCTGGAGATGATCTCTGAGGCTCTCTCTAGCTCTGAAGCTATAATCTTTCAAATCATGGTCCCAGGCCATGGACCTGGCTCAACTAACTCCCAAGAAGAATCTATTTCCCCGCAGTCTCCAATAATTTCCCACAAGGGGACATCATAATTCAGGAAAAAAATGAAGCTGTTCCAAGCCACGTACTAGGGACATTGAATTCATCACCCTAGGAATGAGAAGCTGAAGCCCTCTACTATAAAGGTGAACTCTTCTCATGCATAAATGTCCTAAAAGTTTGCACTGAAAACACCCAGAGTTGGTAATTCTGAAGATCCTCAGCACTAGACCTTCAGAGGGAGTCTAGTCTCAAATTAAGCAGCCAGTGGGTAAGTCTCCAATTCTGCTTCTTACAGTTGGCAGAGCACTGTAAGAAAATATGGCATAAGTAAAGAAGGTATCCAAGCCCATAGCTTTACTGGCACAGGTAAGACAATAGATAGCACAACAGACCCAGTCCATAACTATGTCAAGGTGGGTACAGGGCAGTTAACGGGAGCTACTCATAAACTAATTTGCCTGACACTATTGGTAAGAAAGCAGTGGTGGCCCTCAACTCATTCCCAGATCAACTAATTCTTATAAATTTCCCCCAAGTCCATCTATTTCTCACTCTCAAAATTGAGATCTCTAGGTATTTAACAGGTCTTTGCTATAGAGGATTTGGGAACCTCTGTTCATTTGGAATTATAGGATCATTGTCCTGGAAATGGAAGGGACCATCTAGGACAGCCCACTTCATTTTACAAATGAGAATTTAAACTATTTAAGCTCACTTTTGGCTCAGAAAGAGGGAGTGCCTCCTACCCCTACATGATCCTGGAACATTCCTGTGGCAGCCAAAATAATTAATGAACATTTACTCTACTTCTGAATGAACTTCCAGAGAAAGGTATCTGCATTCTGCCTTCACTTCCTTTCCTCTAAGTAATCTAGCTTCTGATACATACTCTTTCCAAGGTTATCAATGATCTCTTAATTGTCAAATACAATGGCCTTTTCTCAGTTCTTCTCTCTTGACTTCTCTGTAATGTTCAATACTAATAATCATTCCTTTCTATATTCTCTCCTCCCTATGTTTTCATGACCCTGATCTCTTCTGGTTCTCTTTTATCTACCTGATTACTCAGTCTCCTTTATTGAATGCCACATCCCCAAGTAGAGTTGTAAACTATTCTCAACCCTTTTTGTCCCATGCTATGTACTACCTTCAATCTAGCCTCCAAGGATCCAGCCAAAGTCCTTTCTCCCTGCATATCTCTCTCTCTCTCTCTCTCTCTCTCTCTCTCTCTCTCTCTCTCTCTCTCTCTCTCTCTCTCTCTCTCTCTCTCTCTTTCTTTCTCTTCCCCCCCCTTTTCTCTTGGTGATATTATCAATCTCCTATGAATTGAGTCATCTTATACATACATGATTCCTACCTCTATATATCCATCTCTAGCTACCCTCCTGAGCTCCAGATTCATCAACTGAATGCCATATAGGTACCTCAGATATAATATGTCCAAAACAGAACTCATTATCTTTACCAAAAAACACCCCTTTTCCTAATGTTCCCTATTTCTCTCAATCAATCAACATTTATTAAGCATCTACTCTATGACAGGTTAAGTGCTGGGCATACAAAGTGAAATAATCCCTGTCTTCAATAAGTTTTCATCCTTGGGGGTGAAGAAGGAAGAGAGATACAACACACACATACTGGAAGTATAAACAAGAACCTGGGCCTTGCTGACACAGACGGGACCTGAGCAGGTCTTGGCGGGGCTGAATCTCTTGCACTTGTGGTGGTTTCCAGACTTCATGACCCCAAAATCCTGAGGATAAATTAGAAGGTCAGTGGGGAAAGCCTGTGGGACTAGTATGAGAGAGTGAAGTGGTCCAGCCTCAGCCCCAGGGCAGTTGAGTGGGGAGGGGACAGAGAAACTGGCAGCAGCTATAGCAGCAGCAGGGGTAGCTGCAGTCACTGTTTCTGGAGTTCTAGGCCCACAGATCGTAGGGGCATTAAGCAGCTGACAGTACACCCTGTGTTCCCCACTGGAAGCAGATAAAGAGCTCAAAAGTCAAGTAAATGGCTGGGGAAATGAGTAAAAACCAGAAAAAGAATCAGACTACAGAATCATACTTTGGTGGCAAGGAAGACTAAAACATGCAAACAGAAGAAAACAAACTCAAAGTTCCTCCATCCAAAGCCTCCAAGAAAAATATGAATTGGTCTCAGACCATGGAAGAACTCAAAAAGGATTTGAAAATCAAGTAAGGAAAGTAGAGGAAAAATTGGGAAGAAAAATGAGAGTGATGCAAGAAAATCATGAAAAATGAATCAACTGCTTGCTAAAGGGGACCCAAAAATACTGATGAAAACACCTTAAAAAATAAACTAACCCAAATGGCAAAAGAGATCCAAAAAGGAGGAGAAGAATTTCTTTTTTTTTCTCTCAGTGACCCAGTGTTTAATAAACTTGAAAATAGAAATTATCTATTCAAAAAGAATTGCCAAGAAACCTGGAAATAGTCTGGCTGAATTAGATCCAGACCATAAATTCTTTTTTTTTTTAAATTAATTTATTTAACTTTTAACATTCATTTTCACAAAATTTTGGGTTACAAATTTTCTCCCCATTTGTCCCCTACCCCTACCCCAAAACACCAAGCATTCTAATTGCCCCTATCACCAATCTGCCCTCTCTTCTATCATCCCTCCCTTCCCTTGTCCCCATCTTCTCTTTTGTTCTGTAGGGCCAGATAACTTTCTATACCCCTTTACCTGTATTTCTTATTTCCTAGTAGCAAGAACAGTACTCAACAGTTGATCCTAAAACTTTGAGTTCCAACTTCTCTTCATCCCTCCCTCCCCACCCATTTCTTTTGGAAGGCAAGCAATTCAATATAGGCCATATCTGTGAAGTTTTGCAAATGACTTCCATAATAGTCGTGTTGTGTAAGACTAATTATATTTCCCTCCATCCTATCCTGCCCCCCATTGTTTCTATTCTCTCTTTTGATCCTGTCCCTCCCCAAGAGTGTTGACCTCAAATTGCTCCCTCTTCCCCATGCCCTCCCTTCCATCATCCCCCCATCCTGCTTATCCCCTTATCCCACTTTCCTGTATTGTAAGATAGGTTTTCATACCAAAATGAGTGTGCATTTTATTCCTTCCTTTAGTGGAATGTGATGAGAGTAAACTTCATGTTTTTCTCTCACCTCCCCTCTTTTTCCCTCCACTAAAAAGTCTTTTGCTTGCCTCTTTTATGAGAGATAATTTGCCCCATTCCATTTCTCCCTTTCTCCTCCCAATATATTTCTCTCTCACCACTTAATTTCATTTTTTTAAGATATGATCCCATCCTATTCAATTCACTCTGTGCTCTCTGTCTGTGTGTGTGTGTGTGTGTGTGTGTGTGTGTGTGTAATCCCACCAATTACCCAGATACTGAAAAGTTTCAAGAGTTACAAATATTTTCTTTCCATGTAGGAATGTAAACAGTTCAACTTTAGTAAGTCCCTTGTGACTTCTCTTTGCTGTTTACCTTTTCATACTTCTCTTCATTCTTGTGTTTGAAAGTCAAATTTTCTTTTCAGCTCTGGTCTTTTCATCAAGAATGCTTGAAAGTTCTCAATTTTGTTGAAAGACCATTTTTCCCCTGAAGTATTATACTCAGTTTTGCTGGGTAGGTGATTCTTGGTTTTAGTCCTAGTTGCTTTGACTTCTGGAATATCATATTCCACGCCCTTTGATCCCTTAATGTAGAAGCTGCTAGATCTTGTGTTATCCTGATTGTATTTCCACAATACTTGAATTGTTTCTTTCTAGCTGCTTTCAATATTTTCTCCTTGACCAGGGAACTCTGGAATTTGGCCACGATGTTTCTAGGAGTTTCTCTTTTTGGATCTCTTTCAGGCAGTGATCTGTGGATTCCTTGAATACTTATTTTGCCCTCTGGTTCTAGAATATCAGGGCAATTTTCCTTGATAATTTCATGAAAGATGATGTCTAGGCTCTTTTTCTCATCATGGCTTTCAGGTAGTCCCATAATTTTTAAATTGTCTCTCCTGGATCTATTTTCCAGGTCATTTGTTTTTCCCATGAGATATTTCACATTATCTTCCATTTTTTCATTCTTTTGGTTTTGTTTTGTGATTTCTTGGTTTCCCACAAAGTCATTAGCCTCCATCTGTTTCATTCTAATTCTGAAAGAACTATTTTCTTCAGTGAGCTTTTAAACCTCCTTTTCCATTTGGCTAATTCTGCTTTTGAAAGCATTCTTCTCCTTGTTGGCTTTTTGAGCCTCTTTTGCCAATTGAGTTAGCCTATTTTGCAAGGTGTTATTTTCTCCAGCATTTTTTGGGGTCTCCTTTAGCAAGGTGTTGACCTGCTTCTCATACTTTTCTTTCATCTCTCTCATTTCTCTTCCAAGTTTTTCCTCCACCTCTCTTACTTGATTTTCAAAATCCTTTTTGAGCTCTTCCATGGCCTGAGCCCATGGTATATTTATTTTGGATGTGTGGGATACAGAAGCCTTGACTTCTGTGTCTTTCCCTGATGGTAAGCATTGTTCTTCCTCATCTGAAAGGAAGGGAGGAATTATCTGTTCACCAAGAAAGTAACCTTCTGTGGTCTTATTTTTTTTCCCTTTTCTGGGCATTTTCCAAGCCAGTGACTTGACTTCTGAGTTTTCTTTCCACACCCACCTTGCCTCCAGATCTGCCCAGCCAGCTCTTGGGGTCTGAGATTCAAATGCTGCTTCCCAGCCTCAGGGCTTTTGGTGGGGGCAGGGCTGCTATTCAGTGTGAGATTAAGTTCAGGTGCTCGGGTGGGGGCAGGGCCGCCTCACGGGCTCAGTTCCCTCAGGGGGTTTATGCGGAGACCTTCAACAATGGATCTGGGCTCCTGCCTGCTTGGGGAGCCCCTGTCTGCCACTGCCCCCGCTGCTGCCTCCCGAGGGGGCCTGAGTTATGGAGACACCCCATTCCCCTCTTGGCAAACCAAAAAGATTCACTCACCCCCTGTGCCTGTGGGTGGAGGGACCTGCACGGCCACTGAAGATTCTGTCCCTAAAGCCTGCTCAGATCTGCTCCTCTTGGCCCCGCAGGGCCAAGGCAGGGCTGGGCTACGATCTGGGTCTGGTGCGCGATGGACCTTTCACATCAGGTTTTCAGGGCTCTCTGGAACAGAAATCTCATCTGCTCCGTTGTTCTGTGGCTTCTGCTGCTCCAGAATTTGTTGGGAGTTCTTCTCTACAGATATTTTATGGGCTGTGGGTTTGGAGCTAGCATATGTGTGTCTTTCTACTCCGCCATCTTGGCTCCTCCCCCCAAGAATTTCTTAAAAAGCAGAATTGACCAGATGGAAAAGGAGGTCCAAAAGTTCAACGAAAAAAATAATTCCTTAAAGATCAGAATGGAGCAGATGAAAGCTAATGACTTTATGAAACATCAAGAAATTATAAAACAAAACCAAAGGGATGAAAAATAGCAGAAAATGTAAAATATCTCATTGGAAAAACAACTGATTTGGAAAATAGATCCAGAAAAGACAATTTAAAACTTATTGAACTACCTGAAAGCCATGATCAAAAAAAATAATCTAGACATCATCTTTCGAGAAATTATCCAGGAAAACTGCCCTGATGTTCTAGAACCAGAGGGTAAAATAGATATTGAAAAAATCCACTGCTCACCTCCTGAAAGAGATCCCAAAAGGAAAACTCCTAGGAATGCTACAGCCAAATTCCAGAGCTCCCAGGTCAAGGAGAAAATATTGCAAGCAGTCAGAAAGAAACAATTCAAGTATTGTGGGGACACAATTAGGATAACACAAGATCTAGCACAAAATCCCTTCTACACTAAGGGATCAGAAGGCTTGGAATATGATATTCCAGAGATCAAAGGAGACAGAATTAAAACCAAGAATCCCTTACCCAGCAAAACTGAGTATAATAATTCAAGGGAAAAAAGTGGTCATTCAATGAAATAGAGGACTTTCAAGCACTCTTGATGAAAAGACCAGAGATGAATTGAAAATCTGACTTTCAAACATAAGAATCAAAAGAAGCATGAAAAGGTAAACGGGAAAGAGAAATCATAAGGGACTAACTAAAGTTGAACTATTTACATTCCTACATGGAAAGATAATATTTGTAACTCTTGAGACTTTTCTCAATATTAGAGTAGTTGGAGGGATTATATACAGATAGAGGACACAGTGTGAGTTGAATATGAAGGGACAATTTCTAAAAAATAAAATTAAGGTGTGAGAGAGAATGAGAAAAGGAGAAATAGAATGGGGTAAATTATCTCTCACATAAAAGATGCAAGAAAAAAACTTTTTCAATGGAGGGGAAGAGGGAGGAGGTGAGAGGGAAAGAGTGAATCTTACTCTCATCACATTTGGCTTAAGGGGGGAAAAACATGCACACTCAATTTGGTATGAAAAAATCTATCTTACACTACAGGAAAGTAGGACAGAAGGGGATAAATGGGGTGTGGGAGGATGATGGAAGGAAGGGCAAATGAGAGGAGGGGGTAATTAGAAGTAAACACTTTTGGGGAGGGACAAGGTCAAAAGAGAGAATAGAATAAATGGGGGCAGGATAGGATGGAGGGAAATATAGTTAGTCTTCCATAACATGACTTTTATGGAAGTCTTTTGCATAACTACACATGTATAACATATATCTAATTGCTTGCCTTTTCAGTGGGGATGGGCAGGGAGGGAGGAAGGGAGAGAAGTTGGAACTCAAAGTTTTAAAAACAAATGTTAAATTTGTTTTTACATGCAACTGGGAAATAAGAAATACAGGCAATGCAGTATAGAAATCTTTCTTGCTCTACAAGAAAATAGAGGAGATAGGGATAAGGGAAGGGAGTGGTGTGATAAAAAGGAGGAGTCATTTGGGGAAAGGGAATCAGAATGCACAGTGTCTTGGGGTGGGGGGAGGGGAGAGATGGGGAGAAAATTTGGAACTCAAAATCTTGTGGAAATGAATGTTGAAAACTAAAAATAAATAAACAAAATTTAAAAAGAAGTATAAACAAAATAGATACAGGATAATTTTGGATGAAGCATTAGCAGTTGGGGAGATCAAAGAAGTCATCATGTAAAAGATGGTATTTGGGATTAGTTTTGAAGGAAAGTAAAGACTCTAAGAGGCAGAGGTAAGAAGGGAGGGCATTGTAAGCATCAAGGACAACCAGTGCAAAAGTTGGAAGGTGAGACATGGAGTACCATATATGAGAACTATAAGAGGGTCAGTTCATAGTGCATGTGAAGGGGAATGATAAGACTGGAGAGGTAGTCTGGGTCCAGGTTATGAATGACTTTAAACATCAAAAAGAGGAGTTCATATTTTGTCCTAGTATTCTAGGAAGCCACCATGATGCATTCAGTAGAAGAGTAACATGGTCATCATTACCTCTCAACTGGACAATTGCAATATCCTAATTGATCTCCCTACATCGTCTCACTTCTACTTTAATCTACCCTTTACAGAAGCCAAGGTGGTATCTATTAATTATTGGTTGATTAATTGATTGATTGCAGTACATTAAAAATCTGCTCACTATCCTCTGTTCAGCTCCATATTTCTTTTATTTCTCAAAAAATATATATATTATGAGAAAATAAAAGGGGTAATGATGGCAATCAGTTTCTAATGGCTATATCAATGCCACTTCTCTCTCTTTTTCACATTGCAACCAAACATGGGCACCTACCTGGTATTCTCTGGTCCTCTCCTTCTGCCACCTTCATAGGCTATCCAACATGTCAGTGATGAAGACACAAGGACACAAGAGGCACAAGGATACTCTTCACCACCAACAAGCTGCAGTGGAATCTTCCCCAGGAAATCTAACCAGATTGTGTTGGAGGAATTGAGGAAGAAGAGGGACCCAGAGTGACTGAATAAGAACACATTCAGCTTCTTTATCACATAGTGAAGGCCAGAAGAGTGGGGGAAGCTCCTCTTCCAGTGAGGACCCAGCCAGGATGAGAGGCCCCCTCATTAGACACATGAAAAACTGTGGTTTGAATGCTGTATTTCGAAGAAGAGACAGAATAATGGGATCTACCAAAGAGATCATAAAAATGGGAAAAGGACCCACATGTACAAAAATATTTATAGTAGCTCTTTTTGTGGTGGCCAAGAACTGGAAATTGAGTGAATGCCCATCAATTGGGGAATGACTGAACAAGTTGTGGTATATGAATGTAATGGAATACTATTGCGCTATAAGAAATGACGAACAGGTGGACTTCAGAAAAACCTGGAAAGACTTATATGAACTGATGCTAAGTGAAAGGAGCAGAACCAGGAAAACATTATACACAGTAACAGCCACAGTATGCAAGGACTGTTTCTGATTGATTTAGCCCTTCACATCAATGCAAGGACCAAAAACATTTCCAAAGGACTCTTGATGCAAAATGCCATTCACATTCAGAGAAAGAACTATGGAATCAGGACACAGAATGAAGCAAACTATTTTCTTTTGTGTTATGTTTTGTTTTGTTTTGTTTTCCTCATGATTTCTCCCATTCATTTTAATTCTTCTATGCAACATGACCAATGTGAAAATGTGCTTAATAAGAAAGTATAAATAGCATACCTTGGGGAAGGAGGAGGAGAAAATTTAAAACTTATGGAAATGATTGTTTAAAACTGAAAGCAAATAAATTACTGGAAAAAAAAAAGCATAGGAGCAAGGGGGAAAAAAAGAATAATGAGATCTACCTGTTACAAAGATGACCCACAGGCCAAGAAGTTCTGTGGACTAGGTGAGGCAAGGCTTCCTGTAACTCTGCAGGCCTTATAGCTGGATCCCAGGGAAGAGCACATCCCAGTGAGCAACAGCAAAGGGGCCAAGTTCTTCTCACAGACACCCTTCTTCCTCTTCCTCTTTCCTAAATTCACTAAAGGAGGTCTCTTAAGCAGGTCTATTCAATGAAAGGGCCTTGCCTCACCCTAAGTGATACCTGCATAGACCTTGGCTTAAAGGGACCAAGGTCTCCCAATGCCTCCTTGGTCATCTCCAGTCATCCTGATGAATATCTGGTCACTGGAATCAGATGGCTCTGGAGGAGAAGTGAAGCTGGTGACCTGCACAGCCTTCCCTCACTCAAAACAAAGTTAAGTGCAAGTCATGTCATTATTTCTCTGATGGCATGGTCTTCGGCAACGAAGGACAAACATACACTAAGGATACAGGCTCTGTCCCTACAGCCTGGAACTTAGACTCCACCTCTTTTCAAGGAACTTTTCAACAACACAACACACACACTCACACACACACACACACACACACACACTGATGGCTATGGGCTAGGAGCCCCACCGGAACGTATGGAAAAGAGGACTCCTCAGTTCTCCCATTTGTCTGTTACATAAGTGAGTTGAGGCAACAGCCCCAGAGAATAAAAATGCATCTAGTCTTTCCTTCCTCCTGCTCCCTCATTCCAGATAGTCTCTGATCCAGGGCCAGTTAGCACAACAAACACATTCACACATAACCACAAGTATATGGCTCCTACTACTTTTGTCTCCTCTTAGGCTTAGCCTAGATCCTTTAAAGAGGGTCAGGGTTACAATGAAGACTTGGCTGTAGGAGGCCAGCCTACCTGTCTGCCAGGTGGGTATCACAGGAATAGGAGACTGGAAAAGGAGCACTGGCAACAAGGGGTGGGGAAAGGGGGAACCAATCTGTGTGGTTAAAGCGAGACTGCTCAGCCTTCAAAAAAACGCAAAAATACTACACATGTTTCTACATATTATAAACCATATAAAGAAATCTATCAATCATATTTTATGTAATATATTTCTATATAATAAACCATAGTTTATGTTATATATTTCATATATTAAACATTGTATGTTACATATTCTATTTAATAGTATATAAACCATATATTATTATAAACCATATAAACACACAAACATATGTATATGTATGCATATGCACATATAGTTATATATATGCAAATGTATTTTAATATATGTTATGGTTTTAAATAAATAAAATATGTTCAATATATTTTTATATATGAAGCATAAGATATATATGCATACATACATAAGAAGCTTTTGCATCACCTCATTTATACCAGGTGGCATCTAACAATCAAAACCATTTTCCTCCATTACCAGAGGCATGTGAAGGAAAGTATGCTACTTTCAACTGATCGTTGAGCTATCACCAAACATTTCAGCTTAGCTCAAGATGAATACCTATAGGGCACAGAAAGACTACTTTCTGATGCTAAAAATATGTGCATACATAAAAAGTAATATTAAAAAACGGTTCTCGTTGAGCAAGATCATTCCCTTGGGATTCATGGCACCATAATTTGAAATTCATGGGAATAGAAAATGGATCTTCGCTTCTCATTGTCCTGTGCTGACCTAGTGAGTTATCTAATACAGGTTTGATTTGATAAATAGCAGAAAGAATGCCAGTTATTAGGAATTCACAGTGAGATGAACAGGATAAATGCTGCTTGAATTCTGAAGTGAAGCTTCCTATTTGCTCAGCTGGTGCTGCTTGAATGTACTTGAAGCCAGAGAATGTATTTGTCAAGTGCGACTGCCAAGGGTGAAATGCTTTTGATCTGAATTGGATTTAACTTATGCGGGTTGGCATGCCCAATGGCAGGGAGAGTGAACACAGAGATTTCAGGAACATTCTTTATTCTTAAAAGGATGAACCATGGGGTGTAACTTCCCTGTGATGTTAGCTGTCATCATGGAGCAGAGTGCCTTGGTAAGACATAGCTGTTGTGAGGCTTTCCCTTTCCCCAATTAAGAAAGTGGTTGCCAGGGTTGGGCACATGGCTTCCTTGGGATTAAGCACATAAGTAAGAATCTGGGCTCCATCGGTTATCCCTCCTCTGACATGCAGTCAATCAATAGGTATTTATTGAACATCTACTGTGTATCAAGGCACCACACTAAGCAATGGCGGATGCAAAAAAAGGCCAAAACCAGTCCCTCCCCTCAAGGAGATCTCAATCTAATGGGGCAGACAACATGCAGACATCTATGGACAAACAAGATATAGACAGGATAAATTGGAGAGAATCTCAAAGGGAAGGCACTAAGATTAAGGCCTGGGAAAGGCTTCTTGTAAAGAGATGGGACTTTCATCACTGCAGAGGATGGGTGGGTCCATCCAGGGCAAAAACTTCCTGGTCCTTTGGCCAGTCATGCTCCTGGCTCACATGGTCACCTTCCCTCCCTTTCCAGTAGCAACTGTTGTTCCATGTGACATTTGGACACAACACATAGCTGCTTTCAAGCCATTATGATGTTGTATCTCCTCATCTTTAACCCAACTACCTGGTTTTCACCCTGGAGCCCTAAGAGGTCTCCAAAACTGAACCTGATGTGATCTTACTACCCTGCTGCTCTCTAGCCATCTTGATTTTATGACACTGCTACCAGAACCAACAGACCCACACTAATCAACATGATTCTTCTACCAAAATAGATCATATATTTGGTTATGATGAAGCTCCTGGTAAACTCAATAAGGTAGAAATTTTACATATTTTATTTTTTAGACAACGATGCAATAAAACAAAAAAAGTAATAAAAACTTGAGTAAGAGTTACATCTGATTAGAAACTTTTTGAAAGCTCATTAACAATGAATGGCTTCAGAAAAATTAGAAAAAGAGTAGAATATTTAAGAGACAGCAATTACATAAGTATGATATATCAAAATCTATTTTCAGTCATTTTTCAGTTGTATCCTACTCTTTGTGACTCCATTTGGGGTTTTCTTGGCAAAGATACTGAAGGGGTTTCTCTCATTTCCTTCTCCAGTCCATTTTACAGATGAGGAAACTGAGGCAAATAGGGTTAAGCAACTTGAGGATCACATAGCTAAAGAAACAAAATGAAATGTTAGAATCTAGAGGAAGAAATTTCTTTTTCTGGGTTGGAGGAGTAAAGTAAAAGAAAATAAAACTTCTTTCTTTTGATCCTGTTGAGCACAGCATAGAAGTTGTAGGTCCACTAGGAGAAAGTAATGTAGTGGAGGTAGAGTTCTTCCAAGGGCAAAAGAAAAGAGGAACAGAGGTGGCCAAGATGCCAAGGAACAAGCAGAAAAGACAAAATACATGGGCTCCATTTGGAAGTAGACAGAGCAAAAAATTGCAGTGGACGATGGTTATAAGACTGATTTGCAGATTAGTTTAAAAGGTTCAAATTCATAGATTTATGTACTGTCTTGCTTTTTAGTTCAAGGTTTTGTTTTCCAAGAATTGCTGTCTCTTGAGACAAGAGTTATCGTCTTCCTGGAGAAGGAAAAAGAAGAAAAAGGTAATGATTCATCTCCCTGGTCTCTGTTCTTAAGGAAAAGGGATGGAGGAGAGAGAAAGTGTTGTAGCAAGTAAAACAAAGCCAGCATAGATTTGAAAAATAAATTAACCAAAGTTGAACCTCCTTCAATCAATTATTACTTTGAAAGGTCTGTTTATGAGTCAGAGTTAAATCTGATGTGTGTGTACTGTGTCACAATGTGTGCATTCATTTGTTATTTAAATGTATTCATTGGTCCTTTAATTTGATTAAGAATACAGTATTTCTTTCCTTAGACAACTGTCAAGTATAAAAGATGTTGAGAAAAACTTAGCAGTCTTCTGACTCAGGAGGGAAGGGGACAGCCCAGAAGAGAAGATTCAGATACAAAAGAAGCCCATAAAACATTATATTATTGAGCAGTAACCAGCTCATCTCTTTGTATCTGGCCAACTTAGAAGGATTAATTGCAATATGAGCCAATGTTAGGAATTTCATAGATTTTTGTGAATTTGAGTTATTACAAAAATATGTCTGCATGAAAAAACTGAATTTTGCTGTCAAGTTATAGGATAGCTTGGTTAAAAAAACTATAACATTCACAATTTCCTATGAATTTGTACAAATTAAGAGAGGGAAATGGCTTCAATATGACTAATTGGAACTATTTCATCTTGAAATTCAGTTTATAACAATAACACACTGCACATGGACAATTTTATGGGGTTTTTTTTCTCTGTAGTAAGTTTCTGTGAAGAATATTGACAGTTAAACTAGGAGGTGGGACAAAAATTCAATAACTTGGATCCCTGTATTCAGAATATATTCTTGAAGATCCTCACTACCACCATTTTGAAATCAGGGTTGGCAGAGGGGAAATAAGGATAGGGGGCTTTTTCAAACTGACTGTTACCTACATCGTTTCAAGAAATAAATAGACATGTTATCCTCTGTAGCATCTGAAGTATCTCATAAACTTGGGATCTAATGAACTTGGAAGGAGAGTGACAGAGAAAGAGACAGAGATAGAGATAGAGACAGACAGAGACACACAGAGAGAGGAGCTCAAAAATTATAGTATTTTTTTCTACCTAACCAGGAGCTCCAACACATTCAAACAAGAGTAGGCCAGTGGGACACTGGAAAGGGTATTTGTCTTCTACCCTATCCTTCAGGAGGTGCCTTTACTGAAAGTTACAGCCTTCATTTCTGTTTCCTATATTCTAGCTGCATGTGTATATTTCTTTTCCCTCCAATTAACTTAACTCATGTGTTCCTGTCCATGTTGTTGTTTTATCTGTCTCCACTATGTATAATTTACCATTAGAAATTGCTAAAGTTAAATTTCTCATGCTAAGTAGCTGTCTGACCAAGCTAATTCTCATCTGGATGAGCATTGGCATGCATACAATAATAGCCAGCATTTTTGGAGCTTTAAGGTTTATAAAGTGCTTTACAAATATGCTCTTATTTCTAACAACAACCTGGGAGGTAAGTGCTATTCCCATTTTACAGGGGAGGAAATTGAAGTACACAGGGGTTAAGTGACTTGCCCAAGGTCACATAGCTAGTAAGTGTCTGAGAGAGTATGTGATCTCAGGTATTCTGGACTCCAGGTCCAACTCTATCCACTATGCCACCTAGTTGCCATATTTGACATGTTCCCACTGTGACCAATGAATTCCCTCTCTGATACTTAACACCCATATATTAGACAAGTGACATCTCCACAGGCCTCAATCTCCCCATCTGTAAAATGAGTCAGGGTGGAGGGGGTGACTTGACCTTTAAGATTCCTTCCAGCTCTAAATCTACAATCATGTAAATATTATAATTCTGTGTACTTAGTAAATTCACACTCTTATTTATAAAGATAGACTTGTGAGAATATGTTATTGGTTCCAGGCTGCCAAGATGCACTGTTGCCAAATCTGAAAGATCCCACGTTTATGAGATACTTCAGATACTAGAAAGGGAAATATGTCAATTTATTTTTCAGAACACTATAGACAGCAAAATCAATCAACAAGCATTTATTAAGCATCTACTATGTGTCCAGCACTATTCTGGATGCTAGAGACAGGAAGACAAAAATGAAATGGTCTCTGACCTCAAATAAGTTTAGATCTATCCTAGGAAACAATATGTATATATGTAAATATATAGCAAGTAAATGCTGGGCAATTCAAGAAGGGACCAGAGCAGAGGAATAATAGCTGGGGGAGATGAGGAAAGGTCTCATGTTTGAGGCAGCCTGTGAGCTGACCTTTGATTCAGCTGGGGGGAAGGAGGGAGAGCATCTAGGCATGAATAAGACAAAATTATTTTGTCTCAGCTTCCTGCTTCTGACAGTGAGCTGATGCTATATCTGCCTATATAAACTGGGAAAGAATTTTGGAAGCTGGTGTAACAAAAGTTGTGGCCTTAGTGGGAATCCAGGTAGTTGTAGTTTCTCCCAGCCTTAGGAGATGCTGGGAATCTCAGACTCTGAGCTAGAGGGTAGAGTTTCCTCTGCAGTAGGAACTTTTGAATAGCTCTGGGAGAGGGACAAGGAAAGGAGGAGCAGGGATGGACTCACAGATGGGTGAATGACCATAACAGAAAAGGAAAAGTGGAAGCAATGGTGTTGAGTACATCTGGACTTCACCAGAGTGGCTTGCATCTTTGCTCATGAGGCTTGGGCAGGACAGCTTTGGTTTGAGCAGAGGATGTGCTTAAGCACTGGGGAACTTCCCCACATCAAAAATTCAATGAGGTCTTTTCTCCTTTCCCTTTCCCAATCATTTCTTTCCAAAAGGATACATGTTTAAATACAGTTTTTGTTCTTTTAATTTTTTTCACTTATCCAAATACTACTTTAAGCCAACTTTTTCTTGAAAAAGATATAGTCTTAATTAATTTTGACTCATGTACATACTTAATTGCATACAGAAGGTAAAAGAAGCCACGAGTGACTTGTTAAGAAAGCTTAAATAGGTAAATGATCTAATTATCTGCCTGAATGTCAGGGATTTCACAAACTGGGGGCTTGATGAGTTACATGTGTGATAAAATTTTATGTTGATTATTTTTATTAATAACCCATATTTATAAGGTCTTTAAAGCAGCAAAGAAAGGGGTCTCTATAAATCTGGGGCAGTTTTCTCTCAGGCTAATACCACTTGCACATTATAGCTGCCAGAGTCAGATAATTTTGAATGTAGGTTCCCCAGGTACCATCCTCTAAGAGCAGAAAGAGGCAGAAGGAGAGAAAGGGATGGGAGGGAATATCACAACCCTTAGGTCCACACAGTAGGAAAAGTATGTGTTTGAAAACTACTCATGATTTGTGGGAGGGAGTAAGAGAGCATCAGTGGCTCAGTCAGTTACGAATAGCAGGTGTCCCTCTCTCCAGAGATACCTGCTATTCATAATTAAGTTATAAATTTGAAATTAAAAGATTAGCAGCACTGAGATCTGTCATTTCAGTCTAGGCATTCCCTATAGAAACATAAAGGAAATAAATTTGCAAGTATTACTACAAGCCTCAGTGACTTGTGGAGTAGGAGAATTTAGAAATTTAGCTTTGTAATATCCCATAATCAGTGCAGTCTGAGTCTGTCCTCTCTTCTGACTGTTCTAGGACTTATATGTATATTGGGAGGTTGTAAAAAATACTAGGGGGAGAGGAGCACAGCCCTGCATAGGTACGGAGCAGAGCCCAGCAGCAAAGACAGGACTGGAACAGGCTTCAAGGCGCCAGGCCACTGGCATCAGCTATGGGTCCCAGATTCCTCAAATCACAAATGCCAAAGACAGCTTCAAAAGTCAGTTAGAAAGCTCTTTCACTTGGGCGAGAAGGGAACACAATGGTCTAGCCCCAGCCCCAGACAGCAGCAGTTTCCATTGTTGGAGCCCTGGCCTAAAGCCCCTGGGGGAATTGAGCAGCTGACCTGACTGTCAGCCCTGAGTTGGGGCCCTGGGGTGAGGAGGAGTGCTGGTTGACATGGTCAAGTTGGTGGAAGCTCTGGAGAGGGAACTCTGCTCACAGATCTACTAAAGCTGAACTGTTTACATTCCAACATGGAAAGACAATATTTGTAACAATAAATATGTGAAACTTTTCTCAGTATTTGGAGGAATTATACACATATATATAGACAGAGGACAAAGGGTGAGTTGAATAGGAAGGGATGATATCTAAATAAATAAAATTAAGGGGTGAGAGAGGAATATATTGGGAAGAGAAAGGGAGAAATAGAAGGGAGCAAGTTATCTCTCATAAAAGAGGCAAGAAAAAGCTTTTCCAATGGAGAGGAAAAGGGGGGAGGTGAGAGGGAAAAAGTGAATCTTACTCTTATCACATTTGGCTTAAGGAGGGAATAACAAGCACACTCTATTTGGGATGAAATCTATCTTACACTACAGGAAAGTAGGGGAGAAAGGGATAAGTTGGGTGTGCGGGATGATAGAAGGGAGAACACATGAGAGGAGGGGGATAATTAGAAGTAAACACTCTTGGGGAGGGATAAGGTCAAAAGAGAAAATAGAATAAATGGGGAAGGATAGGATGAAAGGAAATAAAAGTAGTCTTTCACAACATGTATATTATGGAAGTCTTTAGTAAAACTACACATATGTAGCCTATATTGAATTGCTTGCCTTCTCAGTGGGGATGGGTGGGGAGGGAGGAAAGGAGAGAAGTTGGAACTCAAAATTTTAAGAAGGAATGTTAAGAATTTTTTTTGCATGTAACTGGGAGATGAGAAATGTAGGTAATGGGGTGTAGGAATCTATTTTGCCCTACAGGAATGGAGAGAAGATGGGGATAAGGGAAGGGAGGGGTGTGATAAAAGGGAGGGTAGATTGGGTGAAGGGGTAATCAGAATGTATGCTGTTTTGGGGTGGGGGAGGGGAGAGATGGGGAGAAAATTTGGAACTCAAAATTTTGTGGAAATGAATGTTGAAAACTAAAAATAAATAAATAAATTGGGGGCAAGGAAGAAAAAAAATTTTTCTAAAGGGAAAAAAAAAAAAAGAAAAGAAAATACTAGGGAGTGATCATTTGTCTTGACCCAAAGTAGTATGGTGGTCATCTAATCACCTTCTCATCCCTGATTAACCTTTGTAGTTTGTTTCCCCATTTGATCAATTAATAATCCCTCCATACATGTGCTGCTGAACACCGTGCTTCCCTTTACACTTTTAATGACAGTAGCAAGAACCCTCTTAATTCGAACTGATTTTGAAAGAAGGGTAATAACTTCTAAAAAGTGAAAAAAAAAATAGAGCCAAAAAGAAGCTATAGGAATACCAGCCTTTAAAAGAAGCTTTGAAAATTTAGCAAAGGAGAAGTAAAAGAACTTCAGTCTTGTAGCATTTGTTTTGATAAGTGATTTGCATACATATAACTCTAGTTATGAAATGGAGATTTGGCCAGTGAAGACACCTGGGAATTGGAGCAACTTTAACTGTGATGGCATAGAGACCAAAAACCATTGAGGGTCACACCTAAGCAAGAAAATACCCCACCCACATTAAAAACAGGAAAAAAAGAAAGAAAGACAATGGTGCTGACAACCTGGAAGCTTTTCACCCTATGCCCAAATAGTTAGATTATGGACTGACTGAGTGTGATGTGGTCGTATAAAGTGTTTTGAAAACCTAGAAGCATAGTAAAAATGTCAGCTATTATTGCTCTCACTGCTGTTTTGTTTATGTTTTTATTGCTCTTGCTTGAAAAACCCCACTTCTGTAATTGTTATTGTACTTCAGTTAAGCCTGAGGAGCCTTTGGCTAACCAAGTAAATGGAAAAAGTGGTCTTAAATCAAGAGATTCCTCTACAAGAGGCCACAACTAGAGAAAAAAGATCAGTGGAGCCAAAATGGAAGAACAAAGACAGCAACCCGGCTGAGCTTCCCAATATTCCACTCCAAACAACTTTAAATAACACATCAAATGGAATTTTGCAGCATCAGAGTCAAAAAAGGGTTGGGGCGAGACATTTTTCCAGATCAAGACAATTTAAGAGGTTGGTGGGAGACATCTATGACACCTGGGTGGGGGCCAATCCAAAGCTCACACAGCAGAAACACCAGTGGTGGGCCTTGGATGTGGCAACAGCTGCAGGAACTGCTTTGGGAACTCTCTGCCCAGATTTGGACAAGTGGTCAGAAAAAGATTACAGGGAATCCTGAGCTGGTATTAGGCACAGGTCTGGGTATCATTTGGCAATTCTTGCCCATATACAGTTCTGAATTTCAGTTCCAGGGCAAAAAGAAATGCTTGCGGTTGGTCACAAGGAAGCAGGGATCTTGGTTATAGCTCCAAGGCAAAAAAGAGCACTAGGACTTGCAGCTACAAGAGAGCAGAGACCCTTCCTAGGTAAAGATCAGAGTGTAGATTAAAAGAACAATGACCACACCTCCTCCCAGATCACACCTTGGAAGCACAAAAAACTGGCAGAGTCCCAGAACTAATTCTGAAAACCACAGAATGAAAAATCCTGAAGTTTGGGATGGTACCTCCCCACCCCCAAGTAAACAAAGTCCAACTTTAACATAAAATTCAAAGTCAAGGGATAGATTGGAAAGGGATCAGATAACAACAAAAAAGAATCTGATCATTAAAAACTACTATGGTGGCAGGGAAGATCATGACGCAAACTCAACAACATAAACAACAACATAAAAATATCACAAGGAAAGTCTCAAAGAAAAAGGCAAATTGAACACAAGCCCAACAAGAATTCCTGAAAGAGTTAAAGAAAGAGATAAAAGTGTTAGAAGGGAAATTGGGAAAAGAAAGAAGAGTGATTCAAGAAAATTATGGAAAGAGAATTAACAGCTTGGTAAAAGAGACGCAAAAATTCACTGAAGAAAAGAACTCCTTAGAAAGTATTAAGTCATTTTCCAGTTATGTCCAACTCTTCATGCCCCAAACTGAGGTTTCCTTAGCAAAGATAATGGAGTTCTTTGCCATTTCCTTATCCAGCTCATTATACAGATGAGTAAACTGAGAAAAACAAAGTTAAGTGACTTGTACAGGGTCATGTAGGCCAGATTTGAACTCAGATTCTTCTGACTCCAGAGCTAGCACTCTATCCACTATACCACCTAGCTGCCATTTTGGTAAATGAGAAAAGAGGTACAAAAACTAGCTAAAAATTATTATTATTATTATTATCTCCTTTAAAAGCAGAATTGGCCAAATTCTGGTATAAAAAGTTCACTGAAAAAAAATTTCTTTTTTTTCAATATTAAATAAATTTATTTATTTTCAGTTTTCAACATTCACTTCCACAAAATTTTGAATTTCAAATATTTCCCCCTCTCCACCTATCCCCACCCCAGGACAACATATATTCTGGTTGCCCTTTCCTCCAATCTGCCCTTCCATCACCACCACCACCCACCCCCATCCCCTTCCTTTCTATTTTCCTGTAGGACAAAATAGATTTCTATACCCCATTGCCTATGTATCTTATTTCCTAGCTTCATATAAAAACAACCTCTAACATTCATTTTTAAGGCTTTGAGTTACACATTCTCTCCCTTCTCCCCTCCTCACCCACCCTCATTGAGAAGGCAAGCAGTTCGATGCAAGTTATACATAGTGGTCATGCAAAAAAATCTCCATAACAGTTATGTTGTGAAAGACTAACTATATTTCCCTCCATCCTGTCTTGCCCTCTATTTATTCAATTCTTTGTCCTTTCCCTCTGCAAAAGTGTATGCTTCTGATTATCCCTTCCCACAATCTGCTATCTCTTCTATTATTCCCCCTTCTCTTATCCCCTTACCCTCTGTTTTCTTGTAAGGTAAGATAAACTTCCATACTCAATTGGGTGTGTATGTTACTCCCTCCTGAAGCCAAATCCAATGAAAGGAAGGCTCCCTTATTCCCTCTCACCTTCCCCTTCTTCCCCTCCATTGTAAAAGCTCTTTCTTGCATCTTTTATGTAAGATGACTGACTACATTCTACCTCTCCCTTTCTCTTTTTCCTAGTATATTCCTCTTTACCCTTAATTTTCTTTTTTAGGTATCATCTCTTCATATTCAGCTCACCCTGTGTCCTCTGTCTCTCTCTATAGACAGAGAGAGAGATAGAAATAGATAGAGTTAGATAGATACATATATACATACAAACATACAGATGTATGCATATATAAACACATACACATGTACATATATACAGATATAGATATAGATAGATAGATAGATAGACAGATATTCCCTCCAACTGTCCTAATACTGAGAAAGGTCTCATGAGTTATAAATATCATCTTTCCATGTAGGAATGTCAACACTTCAACTTTAATAAGTTCCTTATGGTTTCTCTTTCCTGTTTACCTTTTCATGCTTCTCTTGATTCTTGTACTCAAAAATCAAATTTTCTACTCAGGTCTTTCAACAAGAGTGCTTGGAAGTCCTCTATTTCATTGAAGTTCCATTAAAAAAATAATTTCTTAAAAAGCAAAATTGGACAAGTGAAAATTAAAGACTCCATTGACATCAAGAAACAATAAAACAAAGTTAAAAGAATGAAAAAATATTAGAAAATTTGAAGTATCTCATCAGAAAACTTACCTGGAAAATAGATTAAGGAGAGATTATTTAAGAATTATTGGACAACCTGAAAAAAATGATCAATAAAAGAGCCTAGACATAGATCAAGAAATTATCAAGGGAAACTGCCCCAATATTTTAGACTCTGAAGGTAAAATAGAAATTAAAAGAATCCACTGATCACTTCCTGAAAAGGATCCCAAAGTGAAAACTCCTAGGAATATTATAGCTAAATTCCAGAGCTCCCAGCTCAAGGAAAAAATATTAAAAGCAGCCAGAAAGAAATCATTCAAATATTATAGAGTCACAGTCAGACTCACACAAGATTTAGCAGCTTGCACATTAAAAGAGTGGAGAGCTTAGAATAGGATACTCTGGAAGGCAAATGAGCTAGGATTACAATCAAGAATAACCTGCCCAGCAAAACTGAGTATAATCCTATGGTGGGGAAAGGGAAGGAATGGATATTTTAAGACTTTTAAACATTCCTAATGAAAAGACCAGAGCTGAATAGAAAATTTGACATTCAAACACAAGACTCAAGGAAAGCATAAAAAAAAAAACATGAAAAAGAAATCCTAAAGGACTCAATAAAGTTAAACTGTTTGCATTCCTATATAGGAAGACGACACCTCTTCCTATAACTCCTAAGGATTTTCTCATTATTAGGGCAGTTAGAAGTAGTCTACATATACAGAGGGCAAGGTGTGAATTGATTATGTTGGGATGATCTCAAAAAATTAAGAAGTGTAAAAGAGAGATAAACTGGGAGAAGGGGGAAGGGAGGACAAGAATGGGGAAATTATGCTACAAAAAAGAGATACCCAAAGAAGAGCTTTTACAGTAGAGGGGAAAATGAGGGCATAGGCAATGCTTGAACCTCACTCTTATCAGATTTGGTTCAAAGAGGGAAGAACATATAGATATAGTTGGGCACAGAAATCTATCTTACCCAATAGAGAAATAGGAGGAAAAGAGGATAAGAAGAAGAGGGAGGATGATAAAAGGGAGAGTAGCTTAAGAGAGGCAGTGGTCAGAAACAAAGCAATACCTTCTAGGTACAGGGTAAAAGGAGAGGGAGAAGGATAAACAGAAGAAAATAGGATGGAAGGAAACACAGACAGTTCTCAATTTATATAAGTAGACCATTCTACAGACCTCTACAAAAAGCAATTTTTATGTACTGGGAATTTGCCCTTGAAGAAGGAAAGGAGAAATGTAGGAAGGGAGTCAAACACCCATGAAGGGAGAGAGAGAGGGCACATGGCTCAAAGACACATGGAGGCTGATGACAAAGAAGCAAGAGCAGTAGGAGGAACACATGAGGACCAGGGACAGACACATGGTACCCAAATACAGGAGGGACAGAAGACAGACACACAGGAACCAGACATCCCAGTGGGAGATCAGGGCTGAGGGACAGGAGCACAAAGAGAGAGTACAATACTGTACTGTAAAATTAACATAGGTGGAATTTTGAAATGTGAATTTCTTTCAGAATACTTTACATAAAGTTAAATTTATGTGATGAAAATGTATGTAAAGTGAGAACTGTCTGTACACAGTAATCATAACTGTGAATGTGAATGGGATTAGCATACCCATAAAACAGAAGTGAATAGCAGAATGGATTAGAATCCAGAATCTAAGAATGTATTGTTTACAAGAGATACACTTGAAACAGAAAGACAAATACACACATATTTAAATAAGAAGGTGGAAAGGAATCCATCATCTTTCAACTAAAGATAAAAAAAAAGGTAGGGATAGCAATTATGATCTCAGACAAAACAAAAGCAAAAATAGACCTAATTAAAAGAGATAATCAGGAAAACTACATTTTTCTAAAAGGTACCACAGACAAGGCAGCTAAATGGTGCAATAGATGGCTGGGCCTAGAATCAGGAAGACTCCTTTTCCTGAATTCAAATCTGGCCTCAGATTTACTAGCTGTGTGACCCTGGGCAGTTCACTTAATCCTCTTTACCTCAGTTTCCTCATGTGTAAAATGAGCTGGAGAAGGAAATAGCAAACCACTCCAGTATCTTGGCCAAGAAAACTCCAAAAGGGTCAGACACCACTGAAAATGACTGAACAACAATAAAAAACTATAGACATGGCAGTGATTCAAAAAAAAAAAAAAATTATAGCAACTTTCTCTGATAAAAGCTTCATTTATCATATATACAGAAGTGGGTCAAATTTATAAAAATAACAGCCATTCCCCAATTAATAAATGATCAAAGGAAATGAACAGCTTTCAGAAGAAATTAATACTACCTATAATCATATGAAAAAAATGTTCTAAATCACTATTGATTAGAGAAATGCAAATTAAAACAACTCTGAGGTACCACTTCATACCTACAAACTGACTAAAATGACAGAAAAGGAAAATGACAAAAGTTGGAGGCGATGTGGAAAAATAGGGACACTAATGCACTGTTGGTAGAGTTGCCAAATTGGTCCAACCAATTATGCTCAAAGGGCTATAAAACTATGCCTACCATTTGATCCAGCAGTGCCACAATTAGTGCCCTGATCCCCAAAGAGATCAAAGGAAAAGAAAAAGGATCTATATGTAGGAAAATATTTGTAGCAGATCTTTTTGTGGCAATAAAGAATTAGAAATTGAGGAGATGCCCATTAATTGGGGAATGAGTTGTGATATATGATTGTGATGGAATCCTATTGTGCATAAGAAAAACAAGGGGAATGATTTCAGAAAAATCTGGAAAGACATGTGAAATGATACACAATGAAGTGAACAGAACCAGGGGATCATTGTACATAGTAATAGCAATATTGTAATAATGATGAATTGTGATCATACATCAAAGCTACTCTGATCAATACAATAATCCAAGACAATTCTGGACTCTTAATGACAAATGCTATCCACCTCCAGAGAACTGATGAATTCTTGACTGCAAACTGAAGTATAATTTTTCCACTTTTTAAATTTTTCTTGCCTTTTTGGTGACATGGCTATTATGAAAAGATTTTACATGGTTTCACATGAATAAGTGATATTATAATGCTTGCCTTCTCAATGAGTGGGGAAGAGGCTAGAGGAATGGAGAGAATTTGGAACTCAATTTTTTAAAAAACAATGTTAAAAATAAATAAATAACAATTTTTAAAAATTAAAAGAAAGGAAAAAGACTGAATGGCATGTTTTGCTGCTATTGAGGACACTGGGATAATAAAAACAGACTAGAAAGCACCACTTGGAAACAGTACAGAAGATAGGAAATAGGGTGTGGTGAAAATATAAAAGTTATCTGATCATGCAGCCTTTTTAAAACTTTTTTTAAAATTAATATTTTATTTTTACCCAATTTTTAACTTTTTTTTTTATTTTTGAGTTCCAAATTCTCTCCCTGCCTCCTTCCCCTCCCTCACCCACATTGAGAAGGTAAGCAATCTGATATACACTATACATGTGCTGTCATACAAAACATATTTCCATATTAGGTCATACAGTTTTGAGAAAAAGCTACTGGCACCATAAATTGGGAATGAATGAAAATTAAGTGATGGAATACAATTGTGCTGAAAGGAATTATGGCTGAGATGGTTTTAGAGAAAACTGGGAAGATTCATATGAACAGATGCAGAGAAAAGTGAACAGAATCAGAATAATATATGACAACTATACGGTAAAGACAAACAGTTTTGAAAGAATTAAGAATTCTTATCAGTGTTATGACCAATTATGATTCCAGAGGACTAATGCATGCTACCCACTTCCTGTTAGAATGGTGAAGAATTTAGAATACCTAATGAGACAAACATTTCTTTGGACACGGTCAACATGGACATTTGTTTTGTCTGACTATACATATTTGTAACAGGTTTTGTTATTCTCTTTTTCTCAGTTGGTGGTGAGAGGCATGGGAGGGAGGTCAAGAAGACAAATTTTTATTGATTGAAAAAATAAAATATAATTTTTAAAAATTACTGGTATTAATGCCAGCTTGAAAATTGATCTGTGGCAGTTGACTGCCACTCAAAGCAATTTTGCTCTCCAGAGGAACCTGCCTTCATTGTGGACACAAATGTGATAAATGTTATGATTTATTGCCTAGAAATCTGAATGTAGATTGGATCTTCCTGGAATTTGTACCCCATGAAATCAAGGTTGGAGAGAATTCCCCACTGATTAATTTTATAATTGTGAGCCTATAAAGATCAGTTTGCCTGTAAGACCCTAGTGCCTGGGACACAAGTCTACTAAGACTTAAATGACTGGGAAACAGGCCATTATCCCCTTTCCAGCAGCTTCCTTGTCATGGCACTGTTACAGTTGTTTCCTGGGACACTGCCCTTCATTTCTTATTAGACAATTCAGAGACTACTCTGACTTTAGTGGCCACTGTCTTGCCTCAGAGTTGATGGGGCAGTCGTCTATTAGTGTCTTGTCAGCTCTTTATCTAAAATTCTATAAAAGTACAACCTGAGTGGCTTAGTTTGAAGTGAGCTGCCTGTGGAGCTGGTAGCCTCACATCTATGCTCACATTGACCTTTGTCCTGTCATGACAATCATCCCAGTATGGGATGGCTGCTCTTTGGGAAAAGCTCCATCCCCTTTTGCTTTGCAATCACTTGAATCTGTTAATCTCTTCTGACTCAATATTGATGAGTTCTACAATGCTCATGTTTTACTGCTGATGTTAGGAACTTGTCACTATCATTATAACTGCTGGCATGAGCACCTCCTACCTCTAAATCCATTCACAGAACCTTGGGCCCTTTAGGGATATAACATGAAAGCTTTGGGCTCTAAGACCAGAATTTTGACTCCGAACAATGATAATTTATTCATAATATTACAGATTAGCTTGCCCAGGAACACAGCCCAGCACAAACACTTGCCAATCCCTAGCTCCAACACATAGGTCAGTTCAGATTTGGGAGATGGTTACAATAGTATCCCTGGCTGGATGGGGTATTTGAAGGGATCCATTAAGTCCAGGAACATTCAGAGGACCAGAAGGGACCAGACAAGGTACTTTTCAAGATTCGAAGCTACATGTCCTCAACATAGCCAAAGTTCAACTGGATTTTCAGTTCAGCTCATCATTCAAAACCAAAAGTAAGCCTTTAGGCATATGCAATATCAGGTGGTCAGAGCAGATAAACCCTGGCCAGGGGTAATTGTTGCTTTTATCACTAACCAGTCAGTGTCACTCCTCCCTTTCAACTGGCAATTATGGACAGTCTTAAGTCAGTAACAGTATAACTCTTACTCACAACTAGTTACTTTTGAGACCAAAGGAGATTTTTACTCGTGACTGGTTGTCTCACAGTGTGCCCCTGTTTTGTTCCAAAAGAAGTGGAGTTTAGGAGAGTGGAATGTCATGAGACAATGTATGTAAAGTGCGTTGAAAACTTTAAAGTGCCATATAAATGCCAGCAGTTCTTACTATATTATGATAATATGCTGTGTAGCATGTTGGCAGGATGTGGGACTAGAAGTTTAGGAAAAGAAGAAAAAAATCTAGAAGTTCTGAAGAAAACTTACAATATTTTAGTATAGTAATCTAGTGATAGGCACAATTCTAAACCAATTAGACCATAGACAATATCTCTATAGAAATTTAATAGTTAATGGTGAAAATGTATTTAATAGGAATGTATGTGTAGAACCTATATAAAAGTGTATGCCATCTCGGGGAGTGAGGAGGGAGGGAGGGGAGAAGGAGAGGGACGAAGGGGAAAAAATCTAAGTTCTATGGTAGTGATTGTGGAACACTGAAAATAAATAAAATAATAAAAAAAGAAATTTGATAAATAACTTTATAATGGACCTAAATAATTTGGTATGGTTTGTAATTATTACAATGCAGGGAATTTACTGTACAAGATGGAACCCATGGGTACTACTTCGATCTTCCTCCTTGACAGTGTTCCTGTTTCGACCTTGTGGTTACCTCTATTAGTAAATACTAAATAGTTACTGTTTCTCTTTTATCCAAGAATCCTGAGGGTCCTCCCCTCTCAGTTTGATTATTTTTTTATTAAAGGGGCCATCCCTTGAGTAACTACTTAAAGAGGGCTATTCATTGAATGGGTGTATCTCACTTAAAGTAAAAATCTGTTAAGACATTAGCCTAAAATAACCAGGGTCTCCCATTGCATCCTGGACCATCTCCAAGTAGTCCTAATGACTGGACCCAGATGGCTCTGGAGGAAAAAGTGACCCTGGTGATCTTGCACAGCCCTCTCTCACTCAAATCAAAATCAACTGCAAGTCATGTCATCACCTCCCTGATGTCATGGTCCTCTTAGCTATCGAAGGACAAACAACAGCATCTTAGATCAGACTCCTGGTAAGCAGATCTTCTAGTCCAGGGGATTTTAGCCATTTTTTGTGTCATGGACCCCTCTGGCTGACTGCTGAAGATGATCCAGTGCTTCCCAGAATCATGTTTTTAAATGCATAAAATAAAAATTATAAGACTAGTAAATAAACTAATTGTATTTAAATACAGCTATGAAAATATTTTTTTTCAAAGTTCACAGACCCCAGGTTAAAATCCCCTGCACTAACCTGATGTGGCAGGCATATTGATGAATTGACAACCGAAGTAGCTTATGATCAGGTTATTTAAACAACATATGGATGTTCATAAATGACATTTTAAAGCCCCAATAAGAGTCCCAAATAACACATCTATAGAATCTCCCCCAAGTAAACAAATAAGGGAAGTGAGAGGGATTGAAAAAGCTGGTGTTTGGGCTTTTCTGAAGATCTCATTGTTTTTTGATCCTTGAAAGGATCAGACCCCAATCTTGTTGACCACAGTTGGGCATGGCTATGACACCCTTGGGTTGGTATAAAAATATCTTATATGAACTAACAGTTTGTTCCGCAGACTTTACTCAGGAGCCAAACAGGATTAGAATAACCAATGTTGGTTTAGGAGAACAGATGATAAAATATACTTCCATCCTTCTGGGGGCGGGAGGGAGAGGAGAGGGAGAGGAGGAATGAGTGCAGAATGTTGAATGTGATGTCCGACAGTTGCTGTGTCAACCAATTTTGCTTAGCGGTTTTAATTTGTTTTAAAGGGAATATGGGATGGGGGAAGAGATTTGATTTTCTGATTCTTATAATCAGGAAACAACTGTGCAAAATCATCAATAAGATTTTTTTTAAAACTATAAAAAAAATCACATCTTACAAAATTATTCAAAGATCATTCATTCTGTCCAGATCAAATCTTGGCAGAACACCATCAAGTTCTCTATCACCACCAGTGTCCCTACCTTCCATTTTTAGTCTGTCCTTCTACTATAGTCCTTGAGAAAAATTCCCAGCTGCTCCATAATCATTTTTGATGCAGCTAAATGTTTGCAAGGTCAGACTGAAACTGGAAGAGACATGCTAAAACAAAAGATATTTCTAAGACACCTCTTTCCTAGGAATCTATGGGAGAAGGAATAAAGGGCTGCAGGATAAGGGAAGTAGTAATAACTCTATAACTCTGACAGTTTTCTTTTATCCTTCACTGCTACCCTATGCCTCTTTTGTTTACACAACTTATTTTCACTGTCCCCTAAGGGCAGACTTTCCTTAGGGATACCATCCTGACAGTCCTGAATATGAAAATCACCAATTTCCTTATGCAAGGAGCCTGATTTTTACCACCAGGAACAGTCACCAGCATAGTGACAGGTCACCTTGCTCCCAGATGGAGTCTTAACTGGAAGAGCCCAGTGAATGCTATGGACCTCAGTAGGGGTTGCTTTCCAAAGCCCCAACCCTTTATATTTGTTATTTTTGAGCAGAGCTGTCACAGAGCTGTCAACAACAAATTCAAGCATAATTAATTATGCCTCTTCTAATAACCTGCTTCATCTCTAGGATCTGATTTTGTACTATCAAGGAGTGGACTATGGTGGTCTGTGACTTGTGAATCACCCTGAAAGGCAAAAACCCTACACTTAATTTGCTTTCCACATTTAAGTAACTTAAATTTACTTGCCCAAACCCAGACCAAGCCCAATTTAGTCACTGTTTGGGCCCTGATTGACTCTGAATAAATGTAAATAACAATTGTTTCTGTTTTGGCCAGAAACCCCGAGAGTCTTTCCCTCCTAGATCTTTTTTTTTTTTAAGAGGTCTTTCTTTGCCTCATTTTATTAAGCCTTAATCATGAATGGGCACTTCCTCAGTCAAACTGAGACCTGTAAAAGACCTTAACTTGAAAAGGCCAAGGTCCCCCACTGCATCCTGGGCCATCTCCAGTTGTCCTGATCCACATCTGGCCACCTGACCCAGATGGCTCTGAGAAGTAAGTGAGGCTGGTGACCTTCCACAGCCCCCGCTCACTTAAATCCAATTCATTTGCATGTCACGGTTTCACCTCCCTGATGTCATGGTCCCCTTTGAGAATGAAGGACAAGTAGCACAGTAGCAAGCAATTTCCCCAAAATCAGTCACTCTCAGACCCTGGCTGTCCCATCAGAGAAAGCAAAGGAAGAAACTGCTCGACCCTAGATCATACTTCCTGTTTTCTGCCAATGACATGTGCAAAGTCAATAAAGGAGAATTTCATCTTAAAACCATATAAAATTCAAACCCAAGGTCATAGGCTCAACTGTATTCCTTTATCCTGTGGGAATGAGCCTCAGTGAATATAGAACATTCAACCAAAGTCCAGAAGACCTGAGTTCGGATATGCCCAGACACTTCATAGTTATATGCTCTTGGGCATGTCACTTAATCGCCATCTGCCTCAATTTCCTTATTTGTAAAATAGGAATAATAATAGCACTTCTCTCCCAAGGTAGTTATAAGAATAAAATGCTAGCTAGCGTTGTTATTGTTCTCCACCTGATCCCTGAAAAGTATAAAAACATCTCCCCTTGAGGTTGAGAGGCTGTAAGTCATTAAGTGCTTGGGGTAGGGAACTCAACTATTCCCAGCATGTAACTGTTATGTAATCAAGTGTCTAGGGTACAAGATATCTCTTGGTTGTCTGAGCCTCTGGTCCAGGACCTGCAATGAACTACGTTCTGCTGATGGACTTGGTAATTGACACCTGTTTCTATTTATACCTCTAATAAACTTCACTCCACAACTGCAAGTCTACATGTGGTCACTTCATACACTTCTTGATTTGAACTAAAGCACTAATCAGCTTGATCTTCAGTCATAATGACAATATTTCTCACACAAATTTATCGTTTTATTGGAATGCTAATCAAAACACCCCCTGATCATTTATAAAGCTGTATAAAATCATAATTAAATTTATATGGAAAAATAAAAATATGAAACAGCATTTTTTAAAAAATTGATGATGCGGTAGTTTGCTGAACCTGATTTTCAAACGTACTACAAATCAGTTTTCACCAGAATTATCTGTCAGTTTAACAACAAAAAAGATTAATGGAATAAGATAAAGAGCCCCAAACAGAACCAAGTGTATGTAAAAGATACTTGACTAACTTAAGGATAAAAACAACAAAAAGGGGAAAGATGTGATTCAATTAAACAAATATTTATTAAGTACTAATGTGACAAAAACCATGCCAGGCACTGGGGAGAATATGAGAAGCAAATAGTTCCTTCCCTCAAGAGTTTCCAGTCTAATGGATTCATCATTCAAATAAATGTGGTTGGGAAAACTAAATAGCAAAGTGGCAAAAAAATAAAAAAATGGATTTAGCCCTTCATAGCATTCAGTACATTACAGTTTGATTAATGAATAAAACATCAAAAGAACAATAAACATTTTAAACTGGCATTACATATTTATCTCATTTGTGGAAAAGGAATGTTTATTAAAGGAATTATTGTGAATAAGGTAGGTAGATTAAATGATATGGAAATATGTGTAATATATATATCATTCATTATATATAATATATTATATATTTATATATAATTTAGATATATTTATATAGATATAAAAATTCTGTGTAACAAAAAATATAACCAAGATAAAGGGAAAATAATCAACTAGGGAAAATATTTATAGTAAATGTAACATTAAAACTTAATAGCTAAAAGAAAATGGTACACCTATTGAAACTTAATCCTGAGTAAATAAAATTATCATAGGATATGAACAGATAATTTATATAAGAATGCAAACTAAGATCACTAGGTAGTGCAGTGGATAGAGCACTGGCCCTGGAGTCAGGAGGACCTGAGTTCAAATCTGACCTCAGATGCTAGCTGTTTGACCCTGGGCAAGTCACAACCCCAACTGCCTTTAAAAAAAAAAAAGAATGCAAAGTGCAAACAATCATTGAAAAAATATTTATCATCCCAAATAAGATGATGGTGAAGTAGTTTGGCATAGTTGATACAGTGCCAGCCTCAGAACTATGAAGACCCAGTTTCAAGTTCAGCTTCCAACACAAATTGATCATGTGGGCCTAGGCAAGTCACTGAATCTCCATAAGTTCTTTATAAGAAAATGAGTTGCAGAGAAGGTACCTGAGTGGAGGGAGCTTCCTTATTTAGCAGTACCCCATATCAGTGAAATGACAGGTCTGGTCTCTATGCCAAATAAAAGAAGTTTAATGTTTATGCTCCCTAAGAGATGCAAACTGAAACAGCAACCAGGGGGGTGGAGCCAAGATGGTGGAGTAGAAAGACACACATATGCAGGCTCTCCCCACACAGCTCATAAAATACCTGTAGAGAGATATTCTCAACAAATTCTGGAGCAGCAGAAGTGGACAACAACAGAGGGGAGGAGATTTCCAGCCCAGGGTGACCTGAAGGGCCCACGGAAATGTCTGTTGCACCAGACAAGGAGTAGAGCCCAGCCCAGACTTGGCCACACAGTGGCGCGGCTCTGGAAGGACGATACCTCAGAGGTGGAATCTCCAGTCGTGGAATCCCCAGCCCCAGCAGCAGCAGGTTCGCAGATCCCTCAACCCACAGGCGCCAAAGGTCAGTGACAGGGTTTTTTCAGCTGGCCATGAAGGAAGAAGGGCTTTCCCATAGCTCCTGCCTTAGGCAGCGGCCACGAAGGCCACATTGGGCAGGCAGCTGTTCCCACAGCAGCCCATATCCATTGTTGGATCGTAAAACTCCTGGGGGCACTGAGGAACTGATTCTTACCTCAGCCATGGGTAGAGGCCCTGAGGGCCTGAGATTTTTATCTCACACTGATTGGTGGCCCTACCCTCACAGCTTAACTGAATTTCAGCCCCCCAGTGCTGGCTTGGCAGAACTGGAGGCCAGGTAGCTGTGGAGAGGAAACTCTGCTAAGATTCTGGGCACAAAAATCTCTCCCTGCTCTCAGACCAGCGTATGTGTTTGATTGTGCCACCTAGGAGGAACTGAGATCTTACAGATTCCCAGAATATACCCTACTCTTGACAAAGGACCCAAAAGTTAAGTAACTGGTTGGGAAAATGCCCAAAAAATGGGGAAAAAAAAAAGACTATAGAAGGTTACTTTCTTGGTGAACAGATTTCTTCTCCCATCCTTTCAGATGAGGCAGAACAATGCTCACCATCAGGGAAAGACATAAAAGTCAAGGCTTCTGTATCCCAAACATCCAAAATAAGTATTCAATGGGCTCAGGTCATGGAAGAGCTCAAAAAGAATTCTGAAAATCAAGTAAGAGAGGTGGAGGAAAAATTGGGAAGAGAAATGAGAGAGATGCAATAAAAGCATGAAAAGCAATTCAACAGCTTGCTAAAGGAGACCCAAAAAAATGCTGAAGAAAATAACACCTTGAAAAAATAGGCTAACTCAATTGGCAAAAGAGGTTCAAAAAGCCAATGAGGAGAAGAATGCTTTCAAAAGCAGGATTAGCCAAATGGAAAAGGAGGTTCAAAAGCTCACTGAAGAAAATAGTTCTTTCAAAATTAGAATGGAACAGATGGAGGCTAATGACTTTATGAAAAACCAAGAAATCACAAAACAAAACCAAAAGAATGAAAAAATGGAAAATAATGTGAAATATCTCATTGGAAAAACAACTGACCTTGAAAATAGATTCAGGAGAAACAATTTAAAAATTATGGGACTACCTGAAAGCCATGATCAAAAAAAGAGCCTAGACATCATCTTTCATGAAATTATCAAGGAAAACTGCCCTGATATTCTAGAATCAGGGAGCAAAATAAATATTGAAAGAATCCACCAATCACCTCCTGAAAGAGATCCAAAAAAAGAAACTCCCAGGAACATTGTGGCAAAATTCCAGAGTTTCCAGGTGAAGGAGAAAATATTGCAAGCAGCTAGAAAGAAACAATTCAAGTATTGTGGAAATATAATCAGGATAACACAAGATCTAGCAGCTTCTACATTAAGGGATTAAAGGGCGTGGAATATGATATTCCAGAAGTCAAAGGAACTAGGACTAAAACCAAGAATCACCTACCCAGTAAAACTGAATATAATACTTCATGGGAAAAAATGGTCTTTCAAAGAAACAGCAACTAGACAGGAACTCCAATGAGCCAAATTGGCCCAAATAACAAAATAGTGCAAGTGGGGTTCGTGAAGAAATAGGTACATTCATGCATTACAATGCACTAATTGTGGAATTGAAAATCAGTTGTTCAGTCTTTTTAGATGTGTCTCTTTGCGGTGACCCCATTTGGGGTTTTCCTTAGCAAAGATACAGAAGTAGCTTGCCTTTTCCTTCTCTAGCTCATGATAAGAAAATTAAGGCAAAGAGGATTAAGTGACTTGCCCAGAGTCACACAGCTGGTAAATGTCCCAGGCTCAGTTTGAACTCAGGAAGAAGATGAGTCTTCCTGACTCCACATCTGGCACTCTATCCACTGAACCACCTAGTTCTTCTACAACTTAGTAAATGGTGATGCTGTGGATGAAAAACAAATCCTCTGTTGACCATTGTAACTCCACTGCAATACCCACAGCAGCCACTATGGATATGAATGCTTATTTCCAGGTTGAATTCGCAAAATACAAACTCTCTTCCTCAAAGACAAAAGCAAAATACATATCCAGATACCAGAAAGCCAATTCCACCATGGTAACAATGAAGTTTGTACACATTACCAATAAAAGGAGCATGGCCATCCCCAAGCCTTCCCTCTGTCAATACTCCCCACAAACAAGCTCGCCTAGGGAAAATTCCACCCTCTCTCACTCAAGCTAACTGCTCTGCCTCATTCTCTCCCAGCTCTGCCTCAATCTCTCAACTCTGTCCATACTGCTCCAACTATTTGGCAAGCTCCTCCCACCATCAGCTCCATGTGACTCAAGCTAAGGGCTGGGCCAGAGCTCAAAGCAGGTCACATGGGCCTATTATAGGACAGGGAAGATCTTCAAATTCCCTTACCATTATAGCCATGCCTCTGGATTGAGCTCCTCTGAATTTAATTAGGCTGGTCTTTAGATGACAGACACAGTTTTTTTGCCAAGGCCACATTCCAATCCAAGTCCTTCTAGAGATGGCTCAATATACTTTATATATAGCCTTCAAGAGCCTGGGGTCACCTCTATGTCATGACAAGGTGTCAAAAATGAAAAAAAAAATACACACACACACAAAGAGATGTGATTTTTTCGTATTTATAGGACATTTCCTTACTTCTTTGATCTCTTTGGGATACAGGCTTTGATCCAGCAATACCACTACTAGGCCTATTCCCCCCCCAAAAAAAAGGACTTATATGTACAAAAAATTTATAGCAGCTATTTGTGGTGGCAAAAAACTGGAAACTAAAGGCATATCCCTTGTTTGGGGAATGGTTGACCAAGTGTGACCTATTGGGCTGTTAAGAAATGAAACAGTTTCAGAAACACCTGGGAAGACTTAAATAAACAGATGTAGAGTGAACAGAACCAGAAGAACAATATATACTATAATCTCAACATTGCAAAAATAAACAATTTGGAAGAACTTAAGATTTTGATCAACCAAGATTCCAGAGGATAAGTGATACAGAATGCTACCCATTTACTGATAGAAAGGTGATGGGCTAAATATGGAAAATGAGACATACATTTTTGGACAATTTTCCACAATATGGAAATTGGTTTTCCTTGACTATGTTGTTAGAAAAGCTGCTTATGGGGGGGGGGGGATGATAGAAGGGAGGGCATGGGGAGGAGAGTGCAATTCGAGGTCGACACTCATGGGGAGGGATAGGATTAAAAGAGAATAGAAGTAATGGGGGACAGGATAGGATGGAGGGAAATATAGTTAGTCCTATACAACACAACTATTATGGAAGTCATTTGCAAAACTACACAGATTTGGCCTATATTGAATTGCTTGCTTTCCAAAGGGAAGGGGTGGAGAGGGAGGGAGGTAAAGAAGGTGGAACTCAAAGTGTTAGGATCAACTGTCGAGTAATGTTCTTGCCACTAGGAAATAAGAAATACAGGTAAAGGGGTATAGAAAGGTATCTGGCCCTACAGGACAAAAGAGAAGACGGAGACAAGGGCAGAGAGGGATGATAGAAGAGAGAGCAGATTGGTCATAGGGGCAATCAGAATGCTTGGTGTTTGGGGGGGGAGGGGATAAAAGGGGAGAAAATTTGTAACCCAAAATTTTGTGAAAATGAATGTTAAAAGTTAAATAAATAAATTTAATTTAAAAAAAAAAAGAAAAAAGAAAAGCTGCTTATTCATTCATTTGTTTTTCTTTCTTTTCCATTTAGGAAGGCAAAAAACTAAATTCTTGATAAAAATACCCACAAAATTTAATTTTAGAAAAGAGGATCTGAGTAGAAAATAATTTAAGAATCATAAATTGAAAAGTATAAATAAATATGGAGATATGCAAGGCAATATAAAGCAGAGAAAATAAAACTACAATAGTATACATATTATGGCTGGGTATAAGTGAATGTATAAGTAGGATAGGAGAGGACATAGAGAATAACTGTTATACATACTTGTATATAGATTTTCATTTTTAAAGTATAAATAATTTTAAATGTATTTTAATTGGTTTATTTATAATTATATTGTTATATTTCTGAGAACATCTTCATGTGATTTTTGTGAGGATGATATTTCTTGTAATATTATGTTTAAAGTTATTTTCATGTATATTTATTATCTCCCCATCTAGACCAATATTCTTGAGAAAGAGAAGGGTTTTTTCTTCAATTTGTTCAGGATCTCCCCAAACCCTTACTACAATGCTTTGTCCTGATACAAGTAGTCCTCACTAAATAGCATGCCCTCCTACCCTTCAACATGGACGTCCACCAAGGTTCCTGCCCTAAATCTTCTTCTGTCTGTCACTGTTCCCCTTGATGGTCTCGTCCATTCCTATGTCTTCAGAGAATCATGAAAAGCTAGAAGGGGCCCAAAGGACACCTTAGAGGTTCCATCTTAAAGGCGAAAGCCCCTCATTTGACAGATGAACTGAGTAAATGACCTGCCAAAGTCACACATGTACTAAGTGATAGTCCAGGATTAGAATTCAGGTTCTGTGCCTCCAAGTTCAGTCTCTTTTCCCTTACACTGAGATTCAGTTGACACTTCTATGCATATGACTTCCAAATCTATGTTTCTACCTTTAACTTCCTTCCTGAGTTCCAGTTCTGTATTTTCAAATTCCTAATTCAACATATCCCAAAATAAATTCATGATCTTTCCTTTTCAGTGTTCTTTTCCACACCTCTAATTTTTCTATTTCTGTTGACATCACTTCCATCCTCCCAGTTACTGAGATTTATAACCTTCAAGTTACAGTCAACTCTTCTCTTTCCCTCAGAAGGTCACAGCTCATAGGTATATAGAATTATAGGTATATAAATAATAATATAAGCTTATAGGTATATAGAATTAAAGTTGGTAGGAACTTAGGGGCCATCAAATCCTACCCCTGGGCTGTGATTGGTGAAGTTTCACCTTATCTTATCTGGTCACAGGACTTCCATGGCCACTTTCCAGACATCTCCAATCCATGCTTAGCCTTCCTCACCACCCCTCCTTCCACTTTCCAACTTTTGTTTCATATGTTGTCTTCTTTTAGAATATAAGGTCAGGGACTATCTAGGATGTGTAAGGGGAAAAGTCAAACCTCTGTCACCTAACATGAAGGTACCCTGCTTCCCCTAGCACACAGTTAGGAGGAGCCTCCTTTGATTGGCTTCCTAGGCAAGAGAGGGTACTTCTTTAAAACTGGCCAGAATGGGACAGTTCCTCTTTTCTGCACATCTTTAGGGCTATGAAAATCACACAGAGCACACCCAGGAACTGAAGCAGGAAGGGGGATACATTTCCCCCTCCTTTTACCTCAGCTCAGAGATATAGGTCTGGGGTGTTTGTTTCAGTTCAGTTTTGTTTATCTTTGGTTTTAGGTGACACTGCTAACTGCTACTGGCCCTTTAAGTTCAAGTGATAGTGACCTTGAAGTGATCATTCCAGGGTGAGAGGTTGAGACTGACAAAAGCCAGAGTACCTGGGACTTAAGCCTCATTCGGCTTTTGGGATTTGGAACTGGGACCATGCTCTTTCCTATCAGAGCTAATCTGGGAACCCAGTCCACTCCCCTTCCCAGAGACTGAGGTAGTAGCGTAAGTAGAGATGAGAGGTAAATTATGCCTTCCATGTGTCATAGGGTGTTTGTGGTTACACGTTACGCAAATATTTTTTTTTGCTAGTCAGTATTGAAAAGAATAAAGTATTCTTTATAGAAGCTAATCCTACTATTGGTGATAGGTATAAATGGAACTGAGGTCCAGACGACACCCCCTACATTTGAGGGATTGCCATCTGAGGGGGCTGGAGTCATTGACAGGGAGCCAAAACTTAAGGGTACTGAGAACCCTAGGGCAGGACTGAAAGGGAACATGTGGGCCTTCAGGTAATGGGGGTCAGAGTAGTTGTGTTACTCTTGCTTACATCTATATCCCCAGTACTTTGCTCAGTGTCTAGTACTTCCTAAATGTTTTTTATTCATTCTTCATTCCCATCTTCTCCCTCATCTCTATTCACCTAGACTATTTTAGTACCTTCCTTATTAGTCTTAGACTAACTTAGACTCTGGTCTCTCCTCTCTCCAGGCTACCCTCTATACCCTTGTCCAAGAAATCTTCCTAACCCAGTCCCATAATATCACTTCTATACACCATCATTTTCATTTGTTCCTCACTGCCTAATAAGTTTCAAATTCTGCCCTTCTTATTTAAGCCCCTTCACAATCTAGTTCCAAGTTATCAATCTAACTTCATCTCTCCTAGCCTACCCTATTTTCATCCTGCTCCCTTCCGTCCCATGGCTCATGCCATCCTCCTGTCTTCTTATACCTTGTAACCACCACCACGTACTCCGTGATCCAGGGATACTGGCCTCCTCGAGGCTCTTCACACAAGAAACACTCTCCCAACTATGGACATCGTCACTGGCTATTCCCCATCCCAAGAATCCTCTCTTCCCTGAGCCTCCCTCCCGCACCTCACCCCATCACTACTTCCAGGCCCCCTAACTAGGTCCTAGCTAAAAACCTACCTTCAACAGGAAGCCTTTCTTCATTAACCTTAATTAACCTTAATTCTTTTGGGGTTTTTTTGGGGGGAGGTGGGAAAGAGACTTATCCATCATCACACAGCTAGATTTGAATTCAGGTCCTCCTGACTCCAGGACCAGTGCTCTATCCATTGCACCATCTAGCTGCCCTGATTCTCCTTAATTCTAATACCTTTCCTCTGTTGATTAGTTCCTATTTATCTTATAAATAGCTCATTTGCATATAGCTGTTTGCCTGTTGACTCCTTCTTGAGACTTAGCAGCAAGTGGGTTTTTTTCTCACCTTTGCGCTTAGCCCAAGGCCTGACACATAATAGGTGTTTAATAAATGCTTGTTGACTGTCTGACTGAATGGACCCCTTCCGCATCTCAGTCTGCTTAAATTTCTTTCATTATTCAAAACCCAATCCACGTCTTGAACCCATAATGAATATGATATATATTGCTTGAAATTTCTTGTAGTACTTTGCCTGGATCTCTACTATCTCACTCTTCCTAGTATCAATTCATTGTGTACTTCAACTAAATTTAACGTTTTTCAAGTACCTAATATTTGAAATGTACAATTCTAGATGCTAGGGATACAAAGATGAAAAGTGATATAATTTCTGCCCTCAAGGGGCTTACAGTCTCTTGTGATGATGTAAGATGTAAAAATATATTTTAGTTGTTCAATCATTTCAGTCATGTCCAACCTCACTGTGCCACCTACGTGCCTCTCTCCCCCCCCAAAAAGAATAAGTGTATATGTACATTTTTACTAGACTTTTATCCTTTTTTTCTTTCTTTTTGGGGTGGAGAGGTAAAAGGGTGGATTTTTGTTCATTAAAAATTTTTTAGAGGTAAGTATAATACAAAGCAGAGCAACTACATGGTGCAGTAGATAGCACACTGGACTTGGAACCAGGAAGACTCATCTTCATGAATCCAGATGTAGTCTCAAACACTCACTAGCTGTGTGACCCTAGGAAAGTCACCTAACCCTGTCTGCCTCAGTTTCCTCATCTGTAAAATGAGAAGAAGGAAATGGCAAACCACTCCAGTGTCTTTGCCAGGAAAACCCCAAATGGGGTCTTGAAGTTAGACACAACTGAAAAAATGACTGAACTGAGACAATAATATAAAGCAATATGTGACGGAGGCAAAAGAAAGATCTGGGAGATTTGGGGGAGGCAATCTGAGCAATATATGGAAAAGAGAGACAGCAATTCCTTCCCCATACTAGATTGATATATGAGATAGCATACTAGATGCTCTAAGTTCTGAGCATTTTAGGACTCTGACTCCTTACACAAAGTGAATATTGTAGAAGAGGAAGCCTGTTTGAGGGAAACTTCTCCCCAGAAATAAACAATGTTAGAACTCAAAGAAACAACTACCACGTTGTGTAAAGAGAGATGGTCAAGCTGTCAAGGACAGAACAAGCACTGATTTCTATCTTGAAAGAGGCCTCCACTAACTTAAGAGATTTCCTCCCAGGATATCTGCTAAGATTAACTACAGAGAAAACATCCCACTGAAACAAATTTGATCTGTGGCAACTCTGGAGACCCCAAGGTTAAATCATTCTAAACCCAAGTTAACACATTCTCTCCCAAATTAACTGGCATCCTGTTTCTATTATTTAAAATAAGGAAAGTAGCTGAGGAGCCTTACTGGATAGTCTCCTTTTGTCACCTGTAGTATCCCATAATTGTGTATCTCTCTGGTTCTGTGGAGCTGCTCTGCATCTGACAGCCCAATAAGAGGATGCTAATTAATTTTTTTTAATCTTCTAACCTTCCTTCTTATTATTCTGCAGTCCAGTAGACCTCCAGGAGGATCTTAGGAGGAATTCCCCAATAGTACATATTTTGATAAGTTTGTTAAATTTAAATCAATGGACCAACTAAGAAAGGAAAGAGAAGGAACAAAGAAGAAATCTTTTTCCTATTCTCTGTTCATGTCCTGGAAATAACACTCTAAAACCCAAATACTGATGACTATGAAATGTGTTTCAGACAGAAAATGAACTTGCTAGAGAGATGGCAGCTCAACTTAGACAGGATGTGCTTCATATAACCTTGAAAAAGAAATATTTGAATTGGACAACCTGTGCATTGTAAGGAAGTTGATTTTGGAAGGTCTTTAAAAAGAAATCAACGCATTTAAGAATTATGCAGAACTACAGTTGAATACCATAGTTCTTAGGCCTTTAAAGCCTAAACTTACCTACCTACCTAAGCCATCTCCATAGCTGGTTATATAATACTTACTGCCTTTACCTCTTGTTGTGCTTTCCAGCATAAGTTTCTACTTCTCAGTCTTAGGGTTCCTCTGACTTCTGTTTCATCCCACCTTCCCCCTTCCTGCCCCACTCTCTACTCATAGACAGAGCCAGACCTCCCACTTGTCCTAAACCCCTACACCTCATCTCTGACAACTTGCACAAACCAAACTGGAAGAGGATATTATTTTGCGACAATGGCAAAACCTCCAATCAAGGTCACGATCCTTGTCTGTAGAAACTATCCCTATCCCACTGTCCTCAGGGAAAACAAAAACAAAAACAAAACTGGCTGCATGATGTGTTTTGACCTAAGGGATACAAAAAGCCCTTCTGTGTCAAATGGGGTAGGTATACTCAGCTAACAGGTGGTATTTCAATTGCCACCTTTCATTGTTGGACAGATGAAGTTAGAATCTGGGTAACTACAAGGCTGAAGAGTCTGTTCAAACCAGGGCTTGCAATGACTCACTATATGTTGATCTCTTCCTATTCCTATATACCCTTGAAATGCATCTCACATCACTCTGTCTCTCCAGTGGTCACTCCTTGCCTCCTATAAGACCAACATTTAATACTAATCTGATTGGGACTCAACGCAGTAAAAACTAGAAGAAACCTGTCCCAGAAGCTATTTCCCCCCTAAAAACACAAGGAAATAATCCTTGAAAGCTTATTGGTCCAGGGAACTAAATCTCAAACTCTTGACATAGCTTCCCAGTTACCTAAGGCATAAAATCCCAGAACACCAGTATTCAGCATTCCTCAGGCTTGATTTTCCACTGCCATGCTAATCAACACAGCCTTCTGATCAGGTGCACTACCATGGCATATATGGATCCAAGAGCAGCTACACCAATTTGAACCCATGCTGTATGTTTCATAAATATCCTTTTCATACTATTGTTAAGTTATTTTGTTAAATGTTAAATGGTTCTTGGGTGTCTCATTTTGTTCCACTCCTGAATCTGAACTACAGCATGAGACAGAGTCAAGCCCCAAACATTTGTCTCCAAGGATCTCAATCCATCAAGCATTAATCAAGCTGAACCTAAGAGTCAAGAATGTTTCTGGAGAAAGGGAGTGACATAATCAGATCTGTTCTTTAAGGATATCAATCTGACAGTTGCGTGGAGGATGGATTGGAAAAGGGGAGAATTTGAGGCCGAAAGATCAATCATGAGACTATTGCAACAGTCCAGAAGAAAGTTCATGAGGACAAAAGGTGATGGCTGCATGAGTGGAGGGAATGAGAGAGAAACAAGATATGCTGTGGAATTGGAATTGACAACAGTTGGGAACAGCTGGAATGTGGAAGGTGAGGGAGAGCAACAAGGTTGTAAACCTGAGTGGCTGGAAGAATGTAGGTATCCTCAACAAAAACAGAGGAATCTGAGTCAGTAAAGTGATTTTCCTCTAGCTAGGTCTGATCATGTTACCACAAGAGCAAATGCAAATACTCTGTTTGGCTTTTAAAGCCCTTCATAACCTAGGCCCCTCCTACCTTTCCACTTTGTTTATACCTTTCCCCATACACACACATACACACACACACAATGTACTCTTTGTTTCAGTGACGCTGGCCTGCTGGCTGTTCCACAAGACACTCCATCTCTCAGTTCATGGAATTTTCTCTTGGTGTCCCCCATGCCTGGAATGCTCTCTCTTCTCAGCTTTCACCATTACCCTCCCTGATTTTAAGTGTCAGCTAAAATTCTACCTTCTGCAGGAAGCCTTCCCAGCTCCTCTTAATTACAAAGCCTTATTTCCTATTTATCTTGCATTGGATATATTTGCTTGCATGTTGTTTCCCCACCCCCACCCCCTTAGATTGTAAATGCTCCTTGAAGGCAGGAAGTGTCTTTTTGCCTCTTTGTATCCTCAGTGTCTGGCACAGTACCTGGTGCTTTATTAAATGTCTATTGATTGGTTAGAAAGCTTTGGGGGATTAAGGGATATAATAAGTTTCATTTTGAATATGCTGTCTTTCAAATACCTTAAGGATTTTCAGCAGGAGATATCCAACAGGCAGTTGTTGATACAACTGTAGCTTGGGAAAGGTACTGGGGGTATATTTATAGATCACATATATCGTATTATCTGCATAAAGATGAGAATTGAACCCACGATAGATGTACTAAGTTTGAAACAGGGGATATGGAGAGAAAAGAAGATGATTAGGGGACAACCACGACTAGGTGCAGGACACTGAAGTAATCAGAAAAAGAAACAAAAACCCAGGGAGGAGAGATACAGTAGCGCTGCTGATCTCAAGCACTTTTACCAATATCCATGCTGCTTCAAAGTTAAGAAGGATAAGGACTGAGAACAGGAGACTGGGTTTAGCCATCAGGAAATCACTGGTAACCTTGAAGAGAGCAGTTTCAGTTGAGTTGTGAGGTTGGAAGCTAAACTGCAAGGGACTGAGAAATGAGTGGGAGGAGGGGAAGCCAAGGAAAGCTGTGGAAGGCGAGATATCGGATGAGCGCAGCGGGATTGAAGAGGGTTTCTTGTTGCGCTTTTATTTTGTTTGCTTTTTTTAAAGGATGGGAAGACCCGGACGTGCGCTTGTAGGCAGTCGGAAAGGGAGCAGTTAGTAGGTAGGAGACGGAGGATCAGAGAAGGACGCGATGTGGGGTGCAATGTGCCGGGGGATGCAGGAGGGTGCACTGGGGCAAAGGAGAGGATGAAGAATTATCCTGAGGGGGTGTGAGGCATGAACTAGGGGAGAAGGAGCTCACAGAAGACGGATCCTATTTGCCCAAGAAAAATGAACCGAAAGGTCCTCTGCTCAGAGAAGGAAAGGAGTGAACACATGAACTAGCCACTGAACAGGGGGACAGGGATGGGCAGAACCATCTGGGAAGATTAAAGGATTCCGGCAGCTGGGGGGTGAAGAACCGTCGGGACTCGGAAAGACCCGAGTTCAAATTTGTCCTCAGACGCTTCCGAGCTGTGTGACCCTGGGCAAGTCACTTAACCCTGCTGGCCTCAGCTTCCTCACTTGTCAAACAAGCCGGAGATGGAAACGGTAAACCACGCTAGTATCTTCGCCAAGAAAACCCCAAATGGGGTCACCAAGGGTCGGACCGACTGAACAGCCACAAACGGAGGAGGTGCAGCCTGCAGGGTCGAGCTGGGTTAGATAACTTAAAAGTACAGTGAATCCAGCAAAAACAAATCTCGTGCCCTCCTCCTGGGCGGTTCGTTAGCCCGGAGGAGTGGGGCCGGAGAACGAACGCAGGGGCAGGCGGCTTGGACACCCAAAGGGCCAAGGACCAGGCATCGGAACGTCAGGGTCAGCGCACGGCTGGGCCGCTGTGACTACAGGAACAGGACTGGGAAGGAAGAAGAGAGGCCAGACTGCGAGGGCCCGCCTTCCAGCACAGGGAGGGGTGCAGCTCCATCCCCCCCAGCCCTTACTCCGATCCTCTCAACCACACCGTACCTCCTCCTCCTCCTCCCTCGGACCCCGAAGAGCCCCATCCGAGCCTCCTCTGTGCTCAGCACCGCCAGCCACAGACAGCACCAACAGAGCAGTTTTTAGGGTTTGCAAAGCGCTTTCCATGTGCTTTGACCTCATTTGACCCTCACAACAACCCTCTGATGGAGGCGCTGCTGTCATCCATAGAGGAAACTGAGGAACAGAGAATTTTGTCCGTGGTCTCACGGCTAGCATAAATCAGAATTTGAACTCAGGCTGAACCAGTGTGCTCTACCTTAGGCAGCCCAATTCACCGGCAACTCCCTGCCCGCAGGCAGGGGGCGAAGGGATGAACTAATCAGGTTCTCAAGAGGCCAATAGGGGCGCACTGCGTCCCTCACTCACACACCTCATACCAATCCGACGGCACCTCGTGCCCAGACCCGACACTGGGTGGGGAGACACGCCGAGCAGTCTAGGACTCGGTGCCAAGGGACCAATCCCGAGGCACAGCGGCCCACCCTAGCGGCCCGCCAGCCAATCGACAGAGAAGACATTCCCAACCTCCCCTCGTTCGGACCAATCCTAAGGCAAGACAGAGTGGGCGGTTACTGCATCCTGCAGTCACAATTAAAGGGGCCCTGGAAGGCAGCATCGAGTATATCCATATATACTGGAGCGGCGCGGGACTGGTGGGGGGAAGTAGGGAAGGAGGGGGTCTCGAAGCTACTCGCCGCCAGTCAGAAAGATTTGGTGCAGGGAGCGCGAGTTTCGCGCATGCGTCCGGTCTACCGCACCTGCGCGATGACGTAGCGCAGCGTGCTGGGAAGCCCCACCCCGCTCCGCCCTTATAGCCACGGCCTCAAAGCGCGCGCGCCATTGTGTGGCTGGGATTCGGCCGCCGTTGTTCCCTTCGTCTTCTGTTCGTGTTCTCTTGTTCTCCTTTTCTCTCCTTTTCCCCTTCTCTCTTTCCTTTTCTGTCCCTACCTTCCTACCACCTAACCCCTGAGACCACCTCCTTTTCCCCTTCTCCCCCCGCCCACCAGCGGAAATGCCGCGCGTCTACATTGGACGCCTCAGCTACCACGTCCGCGAGAAAGACATCCAGCGTTTTTTCAGTGGCTACGGGCGCCTGCTGGAAGTCGACCTGAAAAACGGGTGAGCGCGCGGCCTGGGCGCCCTGGCTCTCGCGGTGTCTCTTGGGGTGAGGTGGGGCGGGGTGTGTATGTGGGGGGGTGGAAAGGAGCGTCTGCGCCGCCGCGTGGCGGAGCTCGCTCTCAAAATGGCGACGGTCCGACTGACAGGGGGCGGAGGAGGCCGGGGGGCGGGGCTGCACGTGCACGCCGGGGGCGGGGACCTGACCGCCGTCGGGCGTCCCCGCCCCCTTCCCCTGGCCCAGGTACGGCTTTGTGGAATTCGAGGACTCCCGCGACGCCGACGATGCCGTTTACGAACTGAACGGCAAGGACTTGTGCGGGGAGCGAGTGATCGTGGAGCACGCCCGGGGCCCCCGGCGGGACCGCGACGGCTATAGCTACGGCAGCCGCAGTGAGTCCAGTTCCGCGCGTGCCGCGACGCCTCGGGGACAAGAGGGAGGGGAGGGGCGGGGGGCGTGCAGGCAGGCAGGCTAGTGAGGGTCAGGCAGACCGCGGTGGCTCCCCCTGGCGGGGAGGGGAGGTGGGGCGGGGACTAAGCACAAAGGAGCCGAGGCGCTCTTAGTCACCCGGGCCTAGGGCAGGTGTGCTGCGTGCAGGGGCGGCGCGGGGACAGGGGGGAGCGAGAAGTGCCTTGGTGTGCGGGGCTTGCCCAGAGCACCGCTGTCCTAGCTCTTGCTCCGAGGAAAACTCCGTACTGAGGAGCCTCGGGCTGATGTCAACCGGGGAGGGGGGTGGGGGGAGAACCCCGAGAAGATCGGGTGCATAACAGTCCGCATTTGGCCTTTCGGTAATTTGTAAGACCTCAGACTGACCCGAGAAAGGCACTGCCAGAACCACTTCCTCTGGTTGGGGTGTTGACACCCGCAGAGGTGCACTGGCTGCAAACGTCTAGGCAGATACCCTTCAGAGAAGGAGAATTTGAGAATCCCAGTATGGGGGCAGGGGGAGGTGTGGTAGTGCTGAGCAGGCATTGAGACTTGGACAATTGACAGTCAATAAGTAGCTTCTCTAGAACCAACTTGATGTTGCATTAGTTTATTCAGATCGGGAATTAGAGCTAGTGTCGTGCTGTAACTGAAGTGTGGTTGGGGCATGTTATGGGGGGAGGTGGTAGTTATTTGCTACGTAATTTAAATGTTAAATGTTGAAATTGTTGCATGTTGAATTCAAACTTTTTAACAAGTCCTTGATGTTTCAATTTGAAAGTGACCAATGGGGCTGAGGCTGTGTCCACTGAGGCTAAGATGACTGCCTTTCCTGATTGGCCTTGGCTTTTCCATACATTGTGTGACCCTTGCCCTATGACCCTTTGGCTGACCTTACCGGAAGCCATGACGACAGCAGCCTTTTGCCATTAGACGCAGGGTGATGGTGAGGATTCCAAGGGTTAGACAAAACTGGTTAATCTGAACTAGGTGACTGTTACCTTGCGTGTTTTGTGGCCAAACCACCACCAAAAACCTCACACTGTGATGTAAGTACTTAGTGTAACTAGTAAACATTTTTGTAAAATGTAGAAATGCATGTAATCAGTTAAGTTTTATATTTTACAATGTTCTGTAAAATAAAACTTAGCGAGGTAAATTGAATAAAGGAGCAGTCACTTTCTAACAGATTGTAGGAGAAATTTAGTAGGATTTTAGTTTATTTGACTTGCCCTTAATATAATGTATGGCAAATCACATATGTGTTGGAGGTTTAGCAAGATAAAAGCAAAGTCCTACTCCAGTAAATAAATTACTTTGTTTGTACTAACTTTCAAAACATTTTGTGCTCTTAGCATTATGAAACACCTAACTATTCATTTATGTGATAAAGGTGGTGGAGGAGGAGGATACAGCAGTCGCAGAGCAACTGGCAGAGATAAATATGGACCACCTGTTCGAACAGAGTACAGATTGATTGTAGAAAATCTTTCTAGTCGTTGCAGTTGGCAGGATTTAAAGGTATGTATTGTTATTTTAAAGGTACTTCTATTAATGTATTTTAGAAAGTAAGTATTCTGATAAAAGGATTTGATATTTTGGAATAATTACTTTAAAATTAAGCATTTGTGTAGTAGATTTCAGGAACTAACTAGACTGTTCTTACTAATAGGATTTCATGAGACAAGCTGGAGAAGTAACATATGCAGATGCTCACAAAGAACGCACAAATGAAGGTGTAATTGAATTTCGTTCCTACTCTGACATGAAGCGTGCTTTAGATAAATTGGATGGTACAGAAATAAATGGCAGAAACATAAGGCTCATTGAAGATAAGCCACGGACAAGCCATAGGAGATCCTATTCTGGAAGTAGATCTAGGTAATTTAAGCCATTGGTTGCCATTAAGACCAGCTTTCATGTGCAGTCAATTAGGATTTCACATACTATTATAGAAAGTGCACTGGTTTTTGGAGTCAGAAATGAGGTTCTTGGTCTATGTCATGATATAGAAAAGGCTACCTAAAATTTCAGGTAGTTTGCTTTGTGTATCATGTAACTTGATGATTAGTTAGTATCCTTAGCTTTTATAGCATCATTTATTGGTGATAATGTTATTGTTAGAAAAGTGTTTCCTTGGGGATAGTAATATAGTTTGAATACCAATTAAATAAAATCTGATCAAGATTTCATTATATAATTGAATGGAAAAGCATTTATTTGTTGCTTACTTTATGTATTTGCATGGGATGGGAGATGGTAGTACAAAGAAGAAAACTATACAGTCCTTGCTTTCTATTTTTAGGTCCCGGTCTAGGCGAAGGTCTAGAAGTAGGAGTCGAAGAAGCAGCCGAAGTAGATCCCGTAGTGCCTCAAAAAGCCGCTCAAGGTAAGGGGTGTTTTTTGTTGTTTGGTTGATTTTTGAAGTCCTGGCCTGTTTAAAGTATAGTCATAAAATAGTGTGCGTGATAAATTTTTATAATTTATCTGTTTTCAAGATCCAAATCTAGGTCTCGAAGCAAAGATCATTCACGTTCCCGTTCTAAAGGCAGGAAGTCTAGATCAAAGAGCAAATCTAAGGCCAAGTCTGATCGAGGCTCTCGATCTCGTAGCAGATCCAAGGCAAAGTCGGAGAAGTCACACAGTAGGTCCAGGTCTCCATCTCCCAAAGAAAATGGAAAAGGAGAAACAAAGTCAAAATCAAGATCAAGAAGCCAGTCTCACTCCAATTCACCACAACCTCCACCACCGTCAAAGGCGCGTTCTGAGTCTCCTCCAGTCAAAAGGGCTACATCAGTATCTCACTCTAGATCTCGGTCACGGTCAAGATCTAGTTCAAGAGATTAAAAGTCCTGAACTCCTTTGCACACTTATGGAACACTTTCTTACTTGCCAGGCAATTTATTCTGTATTGTTAGTACTTCCGATGTTTGCCTCTTCTCAGGAGAAAGCCTGAACATAGGGGCATAAAGGTTTTGATTTGGAAGCAAAATTAATGGGGAAGAAATGAGGCTCTAGAGAAATGGTGACACAAAACAAGCAAAGACCCCCTTTTGTAGAAATTAAGCTCTTTGATTTTATAGTATTTCAGCAGTAATAACTTTTGTAGAGATTAGGCTTACTTATGATTTTTAGCATTTCAGCAGGATCTGCTGTTGAATGAAGTTTTCTTTTAAAGTATTATACTCTCAAAAATGCTTTAAACTTTTAAAGCTTTGGAGAGGACTCAGTTGTTGTTTTTTAATTATGTTCAAGTTACAAATAATCCTGAGTTGTATTAAAGGTTTGCTACCAAGGGAATGAAAGCCACAGGTCAATATTAAATGGCTTTTGAGCAGTTTTGTCTCATATCTATTTTTTGGAAAAAATACGAGCTGTGTTGTGTTATGGTTAAGTGTAAAATTAGGCAAACCTCAAATCAGCAATAAATTTGATTTGGTATACCATTGTTATTTCCATGTTATTAATTAAAACTTGCTAAAGTAAGTCTCCTACCCCCTGCTTTTCTTTCCCCATGTTAGAAACAAAAGGTTTTTGTAGGCAGTCTTGCATAATGCAGGAAATACAGTAAAGATGGAAATGTTCTAACTTGAGGTTTGCTGGTGCCCCAGGTAAATGACATGCCAAATATTTTTGGATAATTCTTAATTACCACCATTTTCTGGTAGTGGTCAGTGTCATTAACATCTAACATTTAGTTGCAGGCTTTGCAACTTGAACAGGAGCAGCAGCAGCTCTTTCTTAGTCTTCCACAATATTCAGAATGAGATGTATGAACTTTAGGTTCTTTTTTGAGGTTAACGATTACTTCTGTAAAATGAGTTAGAAAATCTAATTTGTTAAATTGGAAGATAGGGACATAGACCTATTACTTTCCTTAAAATAGTAACTCCTAAATGAAGAAACTTCATCTTCTGATATAGGTAGCCAGCGTAGTGTTAGACAATTCCCTTGAACACTAAGGTTAAGTGACTGACTGGGGTTAAACAGCCAGGTCTTCCTGTCTAAAAAAATTGGCTGTCTTTGCTTAGCCATGCTGCCTCTGATTTTATTAAGTTAAAAAGTAAAATCCCAAGCAGTTATCCCCTTTTGGTTAAGAGAATTTAATAATGTGCAATTAGAATTTCCATGTAAATTTTATACAATTTTTTTAATCAGTAATTGCAAACCTCTACTTTCCTCATAAAACTTTTAAATTTCACTCCTAGTTACACGAAATTTGAATTCACATTTATGACAACTACATTTAGATTAATTTGGAGTATATACATGTATGATCAAGATCTTACATGCTTATAAGTACTTTACTTTCTCTGCAAAGGCAAGAAATTGGGAGTTAGCCAGATATCTGTCAACTGAGTGAGGGGGATTTAGTAATTTCCAGGGTGCTTACGTTTAACGTTTTTATTACCTTGACATTTAAAACTGAGACCTTCCCTCAGCTCTGTTCACAAGTCAGCAGAATATTGATCTCAATGGCTTAAGGTAGTTCATAAAACAGGTCCACGGCAGTGCAATGAATAGAGACAGATGTAAGGGCTGAGGTTTCTTTTGCAACTGATTGTTAAAATGTATGCAAAGTAAAATGGGCATAATCAAATGAGCATAGTGGAAAGATCGAACATTATAGTTCTATTGCTAGCAAGATAGACAATTTGGGTAGTTCTTTACTTCTAGTTTCTTAGATTTAGATTTTAAAAAATCGAAGTCTCAGTCAAAAAATCCACTTTTTGTCACATCAGGTAATTTGTGAGGTCTCTATTGAAAGATCTGACAAAAAATTGCCTCAAACTTTGAATCAGAAAAATGAGTGATGGACTGAGAGGACTGGTCCAGTTAGTCTATTTAAAGGTATAAACTATCAAGGAGTTGGGCTTTTAAAACCTAACTTTAAGAGAGACATTAGTCTTTGAGGAACTTTGCATTCTGAAGTATCTTAGAGATTGTCATTTAACTTGCTGCCAAGACACAACGAGGTGCAAAAATACTAGTGTTTTACCTTGTGATAACTAGATTTTTCCTTGTAAGTTAGTAGGAAAATGAGCTGCTTGTTTGGTTAATTTTTTTAGGTGTTTACTACAACAGAGGATGTCCTTTTTCATTTATAGAAGAGCTAGCTAGGTACTGTAAGATTAGAGAGTAGTAGCTGTCTACTATCTTTACACATACTAGTGACCGGAAGTAAATGATTCAGTGTACTATCTCTTGGGCACTAAGCTAAAATAAAAACCATAAAATAGCTCACCTTTGGCCTTTGTGGATTCATTCTTTGAGGAACTTGGCTTTTTTTTTTCTTAAGCTAAGAATAGGTTTGGGGGGGGGGGGGTGAAATTGACTTTTCAAAATTTCCAAGGCAAGGTGGTCCTTCATTTGGTCTTTAAAAAAGTTACACTACAGTATATAGCAATATTAGCATGTTTGGACATTGTTGACTACTGCCTTGGCTATATAGATAATTGTTTAGCTGTATTAAATAAAAAATTTTTTCAGTAACTATAAAGCCTACTGCATTTATTGAATTTATGTAGCCACATTAAAATAAACATGATTAATGATTGTGATTAGGTTTTTGTTTATAGTATTTGAAATATTTCTTCTGTCATAAATATAGTGGGTGATAGAAGAATCCTCCAGAAATTGTTATTGTGACAGACCAACCTTGTATATAAACTGCTTGTCATCCCACCTGAGACAAAATTTAGAAGCCTGATAAATCTTAATGTCAACAGAAAGGTGAAGGATTTAGACTAGATGAACTCATAGATCTCTTGAAAACATTGACATATTTGCAAAATACTAGGGATAGTGCAATGGGGAAGCTGAGACGAGTGGGATCCAGTTTCCATAGGTATGAATTTGCTACTGCTTTGAGGGGCCTACACTGGACTTTGCCAATTAATCTCTCTGAACCTCAGTTTATCTACAAAATGAGGGAATTGGGTTAGCTTACAGGTGTCAAATAGCCCATTTAAAAGCTCTCAAATGCAACTAGAACTACATAAAAATGTAATGGGGAAATAATTTAACAAAGTAGAATATAGATAATAGGTCTTCTGAGTCAGTACGTGGTCAGCAGAAATCCTTATGTACATTTTTGTTGCCCCTATTTCTAATAAATGCTGCTGGTCTAGTTGATTTTAACAAAAGATCGCTTACAACTCAGCTATCTGGGTCCTATTCTTTCAAAGTTATTAGTGCCAAAGTATCTAAAAGGAGGGAGGGGAGAACTTAGAACTTTTTAAGGTCAAACTAGGGCATTTCTTTTCTGTGCAGTGCTAAGCCACAAAAGTAAAATTGTTCCAGTTGCCTCCTGATTGTGTTTCAATTGTAATCACACTGATTTTGAACTAAATACCATCTAAAAAGTCATAGAACCGTTGTCCTATTGTGTTCAATAGTGTCTGACTTTGTGACCCCATTTGGGAGTTACAGTACTGGAGTGGATCACCATTTCCTTCTCCAGCTCATCTTACAGAAGAGGAAAACTGAGGCAAACAAGGTTAACTGACTTTCCCAGGGATCACACAGCTAGCGTCTGAAGCTCAATTTGCACTCAGGAAGATAAGCCCTCTTGACTCCTTGTCCAGCACTTCATTGTGACAACTAGCTGCCTTAAATATTTTATCACTTGACAGTAGTATGTAAGGCTGTCCTATTTTATGTGTTGACCTTCATGATAGAGAGTAGTACAACATGTGAGAGGAACAAGAATGATTCCATGAGGAAGTGGATCACATTCGAGAAGGCAGAGTGATTTGGTTTACTCAATATTAAAAATCAAAAGAGAAACCAGATTTTTGTTTTAGAGAAGAGTGGAAGAAATGGGTTTATGCTGTAGGATTTTAGGGTTGATTAACCACGATCTGCTTTTAAATGACTGAGAACATTCTGGGAAGGTGGTTTATCCATGCCTGCAAATGCTGAAATATAATTGCCAACAGTGATTTATATTTAGATAGTCCTCTCACTTCAGGTATTTAATTTGAGCCCTCGGAAGCCTTGGAACTATGCAAAAAGCATTTTCATTTCATTGAATTTTCCCAGTTTTTCTAAATTTAATTCCTGTTAATCATTCTAATCAATGGGGCTAGAAACTAGATTTTTCATGCTCCTGCCCTGTTTTTAAGCAATGTTTTTTTGGTGTTAAAGGACCTGATTCAAATTCCACAATTTGACCTTTTGAGCAAGTTATTTTCACTTCTCTGGGCCTCAGTTTCCCTACCTTTAATAGGAATTGCTGGGATTAGATGGCCTAGCTCTAAATTTGTGATCCTATAATCTCTACATTAAGTCAACAACTTCTTTCGGAGGTCCTTTTGTATCTGTGCCATCCTATCCTGACTGCTAGTGCCTCATAAATGGTCTTGGTGGCATCATTACTGTGCCTAAAATAGCTACGATGAACTCTTCTCTGATATTCCTCAACTATGTTTAATTTGTAAGACATTACTCTGAAAGCAAATAATAGAAGTGATAGTGTTTTCTGTCAAGTATCTTTAAGTGATTCTTTGTGTTTGTAGACCAGAATAAGACAAAGACCTCCTTAATTTGGCTTCCAAGGCCCTCCACAATCTAACTCCACTTCTAGTTTACCTTTGTAGATTTTTTTTCTTTACTTCACATGTGCTAATCTAGCCATATTGGACTATTAGCTTCACTGTTCTCTTCCACTCCTCTAGCATTCATGAAGGCTCCTTTACCCCAAATTTGGAATACTTCAAGGAAGTAAATGCTAACTCTTCTGTAAATCCATGTTGATACCTCACTCTTATGTTTTACAAATTATACTTGGTTATACAGACCTTCAATTAGTTCTTTTTAAAAAAAAATTTTATTTTTAGTTTTCAACCTTAATTTCCACAAGATTTTGAGTTCCAAATTTTCTCCCCTTCTCTCCCCTCCCTCATCCCAAAACACGTGCATTCTGATTACCCCTTCCTCCCATCTGCCCTCCCTTCTATCACACCCCTCCCTTCCTTTATCCCCATCTTCTCTCTTTTCTTGTAGGGCAAGATAGATTTCTGTACCCCATTACCTGTATTTCTTATTTCCCAGTTGCATTCAAAAACAGTTCTCAACATTCATTCCTTAAACTTTTGAGTTCCAACTTCTTTCCCTTCCTCTCTCCCCACCCATCCCCACTGAGAAGGCAAGCATTTCAACATAGGCTATATATGGGTAGTTTTGCTAAAGGCTTCCTTAATAGTCATGCTGTGAAAGACTAACTATGTTGCCCTCCATCCTATCCTGCCCCCTACTAATTTTATTCTCTCTTTAGACTTTGTCCCTCCCCTAAAGTGTTTACTTCTAATTACTCCCTCCTCCCATTTGCCCTCCTTTGTATCATCCCCCCATCCTACTCATTCCCTTCTCCCCTTCTTTCCTGTAGTGTAATATAGATTTTCATACCAAATTGAGTATGCATTTACTCCCTCCTTAAGGCTAGTGTGATGAAAGTAAGCTTCACTTTTTCCCTCTCACTTCCCCCCTTTTCCCCTCCATTGAAAAAGCATTTTCTTTTTTTATGGGAGGTAATTTGCCCTATTCCATTTCTCCCTTTCTCCTCCCAATATATTCCTTTCTCACCCCTTAATTTTATTTTTTTAAATATCATCCCTTCCTATTCAACTCACCCTGTGTCCTCTATGTGTGTGTGTGTGTATAATCCCTCCAACTACCCAAATACTGAGAAAAGTTTCAAGAGTTACAAATATTATCTTTCCATGTAGGAATGTAAACAGTTCACCTTTAGTAAGTCCCTTAAGATTTCTCTTTGCTGTTTACCTTTTCATGCTTCTCTTGATTCTTGTGATTGAAAGTCAGATTTCCTATTCAGCTCTGGTCTTTTCATCAAGAATACTTGAAAGTCCTCTGTTTCATTGAATAACCATTTTTTCCCCTGAAGTATTATACTCAGTTTTGTTGGGTAGGTGACTCATGGTTTTGGTCCTAGTTCCTTTGATTTCTGGAATATCATATTCCAAGCCCTTCAGTCCTTTAATGTAGAAGCTACTAGATCTTGTGTTATCCTGATTGTATTTCCACAATACTGTAATTATTTCTTTCTAGCTGCTTGCAATATTTTCTCCTTCACCTGGGAACTCTGGAATTTGGCTACAATATTCCTAGGAATTTTTCTTTTGGGAATCTCTTTCAGGAGGTGATTAGTGGATTCTTTCAATATTTATTTTACTCTCTGGTTCTAGAATATCAGAGCAGTTTTCCTTGATAATTTCATGAGAGATGATGTCTAAGCTCTTTTTTTGATCATGGCTTTCAGGTAGTCCCATAATTTTTAAAGTGTCTCTTCTGGATCTATTTTTCAGGTTAGTTAGTTAGATATTTCACATTATCTTCTATTTTTTTCATTTGTTTGGTTTTGTTTTGTAATTTCTTGGTTTCTCATAAAATCATTAACTTCCATCTACTCCTTTCTAATTTTTAAAGAACAAGTTTCTTCAGTGAACTTTTGAACCTTCTTTTCCATTTGGCCCATTCTGCTTTCTAAAGCATTCTTCTCACTGACTTTTTGGACCTCTTTTGCCATTTGAGTTAGTCTATTTTTAATTATTTATTTTTATTTTTTATTATTATTTATTTTTCAGCATTTTTGGGGTCTCCTTTAGTAAGCTGTTGACTTGCTTTTCTTGCATCTCTCTCATTTCTCTTCCCAATTTTTCCTCCACCTCTCTTACTTGATCTTCAAAATCCTTTTTGAGTTCTTCCATGGCCTGAGACCATTGCATATTTATTTGGGAGGTTTTGGATGCAAAAGCCTTGACTTTTATGGCTTCCTCTGATGATATGCATTGTTCTTCCTCATCTGAAAGGATGGAAGAAAATACCTGTTCACCAAGAAAGTAGCCTGCTATATTCTTTTTTTTTACCCTCTTTTGGGCATTTTTCCAGCCAGTTACTTGACTTTTGAGTCCTTTCTCAAGAGGAGGGTATACTCTGAGGACCTGTAAGTTCTCAATTCCTCCAAGGTGGCACAATCAAGGGAGAGGAGTTTACTCCTCTCCTGACCTGTGCTGTCATCTGGGAGCTACTGCAAACTCTTCTGCCCAAGATCTGTGAGTAGAATTCCCTCTCCAGAGCCTCCACCAGCTCCACCATGCCAGTCAGTGCTCCTCCTTACCTCAGGACCGCCACTCAGGACTGAGACCCAGATCAACAGCTTGATTCCCCCAGGGACTTTCGCCCAAGGGCAAGGGCAGGAGGACCTTTCTCACCCAGGTGAAAGAGCTTTCTCACTGACCTTTGAAACTGTCTCTGGCATTTGTGGGTTGAGGGATCTGGGAACTGCAGTTGCTGCCAGTGGCGCCCTGAAGCCTGCTCCGTTCCTGTCCCTGCTGTGCATCATGGCCAAGGCCGGACTACACTCTGCTCCAAGCCTTGTGCAATCAACATTTCCTGTTGGCCTTCCAGGCGACCTTGGGCTGGAAGTCTCTTCCACTCTGTCGTTCTGTGGCTTCTGCTGCTCTAGAATTTGTTGAGTCATTTTTTACAGGTATTTTATGGGATGTGGAGGGAGAGCTCTTACAGGTCATCCTTCTACTCCACCATCTTGATTCCACCCCCACCCCACCCCAGTTAGCTCTTTTAGGGCTAGGTTTGTCTTGTTTTTATATCTTTATGTTCTTAGTACCTTGCATCTAAACGTTTAAACATTTGAATTTAATCTGACAGAAACTTTTTCAAAAAAAATAAAGTGTAGGATACTGTAATAAAAAGCAGCCTAAGTTGATTAGGGTAGGAGGAGAGAATATAAAACATTTAAGTTAACTATTTTAATAGGGAGTATAAATATGCCAAATAATTTTTTGAATATCTAAGCTCTGTAATGTGTTCAATTTAGAAGACAATAATCAAAATGGACTAAAACTAGTGAGGTAAAATTTTTTGTACCTGGGACTAGTAAGAAAAGGTAGAGTAAAACAGATGAGTGTAAAATTGGACTTGGTAAACTGAGGTAAGTTGGTTTTGTGTATGTTAAGGAACTATCTTAGTATTAACTGGAGAAATAAAGGAAGTTTTTTTGTGTGCTGAAAAACACTGCTTTTCAACTGTCAACATTTATTTTTCAAATCAAGTAAGCTGATGTGCTTTGTCATAAAGCAAGATACTAATGTGAGTTGAGATAGATGTTTAGTAAATGTTAAATCTTAGAGGGCTTACTTGGAGACTTGAAGTATATTCAGTCTTTAGTGTATCAGCAAACAGCCAAAAAGATGTTGAGTAGCTAGCTGGTTTGTTGTGGCAAAAAGAGAGAGGGGAATGCCTTTTGTACCAACCTTGCTCCATTAGAGGTGGAGACCAGCCTATTCTGAGAGCCTATTCTAAGAAATGGTTGAGACTAGAACCTGTGTCCTTTATCACCTGCTTCTTCTAGGACAACTAGATGGTTGTTCTTCTTTCCATGCATAACAGTGAGAACCCAATGATAACTCAACTCCTCCCTTCCCCTTCCTCTCTTCTAAGACTCCAAATGCATGGTTATTAACCAACACATTTGAAATTTGTTAATATTTTTCACACTGTAAGTCTCCTTATTGGGCATTCTAAGTGTTCCTATTAATAAAAATCAGACTTAGAGCCAGAAGGAACTTCAGAGGCCATTAAGTTCAACCTCAGTACAATCTGTTTCTATCTTTGTCAGAATTTATGTTAAGCATACTGTTCAAATGCATCCTCTTAACAATATGACTATACTTATATTTGCTATAGAGCAATGAGTTCCTCAATTTTAGACTGTTTTTGTATTGAACAAAAAAGCCACAATTTTTTACTCAATTGGTAGACTGTACCAAGCAAAATAATAGTAATTCTAACAAAGCCAAGTTCAGTTACACAAAATTTTGCATACATGAACAATTTGATCAAGTAGGAAATAGACTTTCTCTGAACCCCAAAGGCTTCCAATTATTTAACTTATTATATCTTTCCAATTATTTTCTTTAATAAGCATTTTTCCCTTTCCTCCATATCCAGTTAAACAACAAAATCCTTGTAACATTCATTCATAGTCAGATAACAAATTCTTGCATTGACTATCTCTAGAAAAATATGATATCAGTCTACATTCTTCAATCCAGGAAGTGGGTAGCATTCATCAGTCCTTTGAAATTATCTTTGATCTTGTCATTGATCCACAGTACTTTTAAACCTTTCAAAGACGTTTGTCTTTTTTAAAAAATCTTTTTAATAGTATTTTTATTTCATATAAAGATAATTTTCAACATTCATTTTTTATAAGATTTTGAATTCCAAATTTTTTCCCTGCTTCCTCTCTCCCTGCCTCAAGACCACCAGCAGTCTGATATAGGTTATACATGTGCAATCATTTAAAACATTTCCATGTTAGTCATGTTATAAAAGAAGAAACAGAGCAAAAGGGAAAAAACAAAGAAAATGAGAATAGTAAGCTTTGATTTGCATTCAGACTCCCAACAGTTCTTTCTCTGGATGTGGATAGCATTTTCCATCATGAGTCTTGGAAGTGTCATGGATCATTGTATTGCTGAGTAGAGCTAAGTCATTCATAGTTGATCACTGCACAATGTTGTTATTACTTTGTACAGTATTTTCTTGGCTCTGCTCACTTCACTTGGCATTAGTTCATGTAAGTCTTTCCAGGTTTTTCTGAAATCCTCCTGCTCATCATTATTTATATAGCACAATAACATTTCTTTACATTCGTATGTCACAACTTGTTTAGCCATTCCCCAATTAATGGGCATCCACTCGATTTCCAATTCTTTGCTACCACAAAAAGAGCTGCTATAAATATTTTTGTACAAATAGGTCCTTTTCCCTTTTTTTGTGATCTCTTTGGGATGCAGATCTAGTAGTGGTATTGCTGAATCAAAGGATATGTACAGTTTGGTTGCCTTTTGGAAATAGTTCCAAATTGCTCTCCAGAATGGTTGGATCAGTTTACCACTCTGCCAACAATGCATTAGTGTCCCAATTTTCCCACATTTCCATTTATCATTTTCCTGTTTTATCATGTTGGCCAACCTGATAGGTGTGAAATGGTAGGTACTTCAGAGTTGTTTTAATTTGCATTTCTCTAATCAATAGTGATTTAGAACATTTTTTCAAATGGCTATAGATAGCTTTGATTTCTTCATCTGAAAACTGCCTGTTTATATCTTTTGACCATTTGGTGAATGACTTGTGTTCTTATAATTTGAGTTCTCTGTATATTTGAGAAAGGAGGCCTTTATTAGAGATACTTGCTACAAAAATAGTTTTCCAGTTTTCTGGTTTCCTTCTAATCTTGGTTGCATTGGTTTTGTTTATGCAAAACCTTATGAATTTAATATAACCAAAATTATCCATTTTGTATTTCATAGTGCTATCTCTTGTTTGGTCATAAATTCTTCCCTTTGTTGTAGATATGACATGTAGACTAGTCCCTGCTCTTTTAATTTGCTTATAGTATCACCCTTTATGTCAACGTTGTTTATCTTTATATATTACTGTTTTATAAATTGTTCTCTACTTCTGCTTACTTCACTCTACATCATTTCATATAACTAATCCCAGATTTCTCTGAAACTGTACAACAATTTGTTCAGTCATTCCCCAGTTGATGGACATCCCTTTAATTTCTAGTTCTTTGCCATCACAGAAAGTGTTATTATAAATATTTTTGAATATATAGATTCTTTATTTCCTTCCTTGTTTACTTTGGGATATAGACCTTGTAGTAGTATCAGTGGGTGAAAGGGTTTGCACAGTCTCAAGAATAGTTGGATTCATGACTAGTGTGAAAATAGATTTAATATGAATGCATATGTGGAGCCTATATTAAATTACATGCCATCTTAGGGTGGGGGTAAGAGAGAGATGAGGAGAAAATTTGGCACTCAAAATCTTATGGAAGTGAATATTGAAAACAAAATAAATTTATGTGTACTTTTCTATATTCATATTCATCATTTCTCATAGCACAGTAATATCTCATTATTTTCACTTACCAGTTTGTTTAGCCATTCACCAGTTGATGGTAGCATCTGCTTTATTTACTGTTTCTTGCTACCACAAAAAGTGCTGCTGTAAATATTTTGATGTACATACACATGTATGTGTGTGTATATATTTATATATGTATGCACATACATATACATGACATCTCAGGGGTATGTGACAAGCAATAGAGTCACTTTCAAAGATTATAGGAATTTTAACCAATTTATTAGTCTTTATTTTAAAAAAATAATAAGATTTTGATGTCTTCCATTTCTGACATCATGATAGTTATCCCAAGAATTCCTCTCCATCCCAGAGTATCATCTCATATAATAAATAGTATTTTGAAAGAGGAAAAAAATAAGCACAACTGATGTATGCATTGGAAGAATCCAAAAATGTGCAACATGTAATGCCAGTGGGTCTCCCTCCTCCACAAACAGTTGACTTGGGGGTATCCGCTCATATCTCTTCATTAAGTCATACTTAATCTACATAATTTTATTACATCGTTTTTGAGTGTGTGATTGTTTAGTTTCTTTTAATTTTCATTGTCATTACTGTATATTGTTTTCTTGGCTCTGCTTCACTCTGCATAAGTTCGTATAGGTCTTTCTGTGCTTCTCTCTTCATCACATATATAATTTCTTACAGCACAGTAATATTCCATTATATTCATATACCACAGTTTAGTTATTCCACAACTGATAAACATTTACTTTATTTCTTATTTTTTGCTATTACAAAAAATGCTGCTATAAAAGTATTTGGGGTGTTCTTCTTATTCAAAGGGTATGAACATTTTAAGCACTTTATTTGCATAATTCCAAATTGCCTTCCAAAATGGTTTTACCGTTTCACAGCTCCACCAGCAATGTATTAGTGTAATTGTCTTTTCACAAACCCCTAACACTAATTATTGCCCTTTTTTGGGTCATCTTTTCCAGTTTCCATGAAACCTGAGGGTTATTCTGATTTGCATATCTCTTATTATTAGTGATTGGGAGCATTCTTTGATGTGCTTATTAATTCTTTGCAGTTCTTTTGAGAACTGCTTGTTCATATCATTGACCAAATATCTATTGGGGAATGGTTGTTAGTTATGTACAGAGTTGTTTATATTTATTGATACCAAATTCTTATTCTATACAAAGTTTTTTTCCCCATTTGATTACTTTCTTTATCATAGGTAAATTAATTTTTCCTGTGCAGAAAATTTTCAGTTTCATCTAATCAAAATCACCTGTTTTATCTTTTGTTATGACCTCTGTCTCTTGCTTGATTTAAAATACATCTCATACCCATAACTGTAAGATGAATATAGTCTGCTCTTATAATTTTTCAATAGTATGATGTTTAATATTAAAGTCACTTATCCATTTAGAACATTATGAAGACATGTTATAAGGTGTTGGTATAAGCCTAATTTCTGCCCGACTGCTTTCCAATTTTTCCAATAATTTTTAATCACATAAGGAGTTTTTTCCTGGGTAATTTATGTTTTCCATTTTATTAAATACTGGGTTCTTGAGTTCCATTGTTTCTGATTCTCCCTAGTCTAGCCTGTTCTGTTTACCTATTTTTTAACCAATATTAAATAGTTTTGATGATAGCTTCTTTATAATATAATGTCAGATCTCATAGTGCTATTCCCCCTTCATCCCTCTTTCTTTTCATCATTTTCCTTGATATTTTCAATCTTTTGTTTTTCCAAATGGAATCTTGTTATTGTTTTATCAAGTTTTATAAAGTATCTCTTTGGTAATGTTATTGATACAGCTTTAAGAGTGTAAGTTAACTTTGGTAGCATTGTTATTTTCATTATAATAGCACAGCCTAACCATGAACATTAAATATTCCTCCAGCTATTTAGGTTGTTATTTCCAAGTCATGGCATCCTCTTGATGTCATGGTCCTCTTCCAGAACAAAGGACAAACACAACAATAACAGCAGTCTTTAAGGAGAACTTTGTAATTGAACCTATACAGGTTTTTTGTATATTTTGATAGATTGATGCATTTTATTCTTATTGAGAATATGATCTCCCTTTCTACTTTGGCTTCTTGGGTTTTGTTACTATTATATAGAAATGTAGTTGGTTTTTGAGGGTTTATTTTGTAGCCTGCAATGTTACTAATGCTATTGATGGTCTCAATTAATATATTTTTCCCCTTTGAACCAGAGACTGCAATTACCAGGGATAACTATGATGATGTAAGAAACAGAAGACATCAATAAAAAACTGTTTTAAAAAAAAGCCAAAAGAGTATCTTTGCTGATTCCCTAGGATTTTCCAAGTGTTTCATCATATCAAAAACAGATAGGGATAGTTTTAGCAAACTATCTATCTACATTTAACTTCTTTCTTGTCTCATTGCTAGTATTTCCAGAAGATAATAGTAGAAAGAGTGGGCATCCTTGCTTTATTCCCATATTTACAGGTAAATGTTCAAGTGTATTTGCATCAAGGTACCATTGCCTTTGGTGCCTGCTTTTGGTTTAGATAGATGCTTTTTAAAAAATGTATATATTTTTTGAAAGTCCTTCTGTGCCAATACTGTGTAAGGTTTTTAGCAGAAAAGATAATATTATTGAGGTGATCATGTGGTTTGGGATGTTTTATTTCATGGTTTTTTGTTTGTTTGTTTTTGGCAAGGGAATGGGATTAAGTGACTTGCCCAGGGTCACATGGCTAGTAAGTGTCAAGTGTCTGTGGCCGAATTTGAACTCAGGTCCTCCTGCCTCTAGAGCTGGTGCTCTATCCACTGTGCCACCTACATGCCTCTGTTTTGGTTTTTAATATGATTAATTATGTTGATTATTTTCCTTATGTTGAATCATCTTTGCATTGCTGCTATAAATCTCACTTGGTCATAACGAATTAATTTTTGTGTATGATTTTTGTCTTACCTTCCTCTAGTCTGACAGGATCTTGCTTGAAGTTTTATAGTCAATATTCATTAAGGAAATTGCTCTATAGTTTTCCTTCTGTGTTTTTATCTTTCCTTGGTTTAGGTATTAAGTTTATAGTTGTCTCATAAGAGGATTCTGGGAAAGTGTTTTCTTTCTCAACTCTTGAGAAAGAAATTTAAAAATATGAAGTATGGGTACTAATTTTTCCTTAAAAGTTTGATAGAATTCTCCTATGAATCATAAGGATTAAGAGGTTTTTTGCTTTGATAGTTCCTTTACACCTAGATCTATTTCCTTTTCTGCGATTGGGTTATTTAAGACCTCTATTTGATCTTCGGATAGTTTGGATATTTTGTGTTTTTTAAGGTCTTCCTCTATTTCTTTTGTTTTCTAAATTGTCTTAGCATATCACCGTACATGATATATTTCTGATTATTCTTTATATTTCTTCTGATTTTGCTATGATTTCATCTTGCTCATTTGCCATTTTATTGAGTTAATTTTATGCCCTCTTTTTAAACAGATTAGCTAAAGATTTATCATTTATCAATCTTTTCAAAGAACACATTTTTAGTTTTATCATTTCTATTGTTTTGTTTATAACTTGTTGATTTCCTTTCTAATTTTAGTATTTTCTCTTTTGTGCTTATTTAAGCTTTGTTTATTTGTTGATTTTCTGATTTTTAAAAATGTACATTCAGTTCATTAATCCTTTCTTTTTCTGTTGGATATGATTTCCCACCCCGAGAACTGCTTTAGCTCCATCTCAGAAATCTTGGTGTATTGTTTCCCTATTTTCATTTTCTTTCACATAATAATTCATTGGTTCTATGACTTATTTTTTCACACACTCATTATTTAGTATTTTATTGTTAAGTCTCCATTTGGGTCTGTGTCTTTTGTGTGTGGTCTCTGAATCGACTCCTTTCATTGTGTTATGATCTGTAAAGGACCAAACTATATTTCTGCTTTTTTATATTTGTCTGCAATATCTCTGTGCCTTAATACATGATCAGTTTTTTGTAAAAATTCTATGTGGTGCTAAGAAATATTCATATTTGTTTTCAATCCCATTTAAAAGATGTCATAAATCTTATTATTTTAGTTTCCACAGGCATTTGTTCAGTTCCATATTTCCCCTTTTGTTTATCTTTCTGTTTACTTATCCAAAACTGAAAGATAAATATTAAAGTCTCCTGTCACTATTGAGTTATTGTCTTTGTCTTCTTGTAGCTCAATTAATATTGCCTTTGTGAAATTGGATACTAAGACATTTGGAAAGTATAAGTTTATTACTGATATTTGTACCTATGGTTCCTTTTAGTGTAATATGGTTTCCTTGTTTATTTTTTATATTTTGAATATTTGTTTTTGCTTTGTCAGATAGCATGACTACAGTTCCTGCTTTTGTGTGTTTACTTGATGCATAGTAATGTGCCCATCCCCTTAGTTTTGTTTTGTGTGTTTTTGTTTTTTAAATGTGTTTCTTTTAAGCAATAGATTGTAGGATTTTGTTTTCTTAAAAAATGTTTCACTTTTTTGTTTCATTGGATTGTTTGATCCATTCACATTTGCAGGGTGGTTTTTTTTTACATTTTTTTCTATTTATTTTTACTCTGAACTTCAGAAATTAAAAAAAAGCATTTCCATAATGAAGTGGAATACAAAAATAAAAAGGATTGCACCTGAAACTATAGGTTTATTATGTATAACTTTCTATTCCTTTTAAACATACAACCAAATTATCGTGTAACTTTCTTTTTTCCTTCCCTCCCTATCCCCACCCCCATGGTTACCATTAGACACAAATACATATATGCATATATGTATATAAATATACATATGTTTGTATGTATATGTCAGTTCTTTCCCTGGATGCAAACAGCATCTTCCTTCATAGGACTTTTGTAGTAAATTTGGGTGTTTATAATAGAATGACTTGGTCACTCAAAGTTGTACTTAAAACAATATTCATGTTATTGTGTACAATGTTCTCTTGGTTCTACTTATTTTACTCTTCATTATTTCATGCAAATCTTCCCATATCTTTCTAAGATCACTGAACTCATCACTTTTTATAGCAGAGTAATATTCCATCACAAATGTATACCACAATTTGTTTAGCCATTCCCCAATTGATGGGCATTCCCACAATTTCCAGTTCTTTGCCACCACAAAGAAAGCTGCTATAAATATTTCAGAGCACATAGATTCTTTTTCTTTTTCCTCAATCATTCTGGGAAACAGACCTAACAGTGGTACTGCTGGGTCAAAGGGCATAGGCTGTTTAATAATTCCTTGGGCATAATTCCAGATTGCTCTCCAAAATGGTTGGGTCATCTCACAGATTCAACAATGATGAATTAAGGTGACAGTTTTTCCACATCCTCTCCAATAGTTGTCATTTTCCCCTTCCATCATTTTAGCCAACCTGATAGGTGTAAAATGATATCTCAAGGTTGTTTTAATTTGCGTTTTCTCTAATCAATAATGATTTAGAGTGTTTTCTCATATGACTATAAATTGTTTTGATTTCTTCATTGGAAAATTGCCTGTTCAGATCCTTTGACCAGATATCAATTGGGAAATGATTTGTATTCTTATAGGTTTGACAAAGTTTTGTGTATATGTGTGTGTGTGTGTATTTTTTTATTTCACATATGAGATCTTTATCTGAGGACCTGTCAATAAAACTTTTTTTCCCAGTTTTCTGCTTTCCTTCTGATCTTGGCTAAATTTGTTTTGTTTGTACAAAAACTTTTGGGGTTTTTTTTGTTCAATTTGTACAAAACTTTTTAATGTAATCAAAATTATTCATTTTACATTTCACAATGCTCTCTGTCTCTTGTTCACAAATTATTCACCCAGACATAAAGTCTGATAGGTAACATGTTCCATATTCTTTAAATTTTCTTGTTATATCTAAGTCATATATCCATTTTGACCCTATTTTGGTAAATGGTGTAAAATATTGATCTATGCTCAATCTCTTCCAGATTGCTTTCCAGCTTTCCCAACAATTTTTTACCAAATAATGAATTTTTGTCCCAAAAACTTAAGTCTTTACATTTGTCAAACATTCTTACTATATTTGCTTCTGTAAATCATATGTCTACTCTACCTTTCTATTTCTTAGTACCAGATAGTTTTGATAATTACTGCCTTATAATATAGTTGAAGATCCAGTACTGCTAAATTTCCATCTTTACATTTTTTTATTAGTTCCTTTGGTATTCTTGACCTTATATTCTTCCCAATGAATTGTAACTTTTTTCTAACCCTGTAAAATGATTTTTTGGTAATTTAATTGGGATGGCATTGAATATATAGATTGATTTTGGTAAAATTGTCGTTTTCATTATATTGGCCTGACTATGCACAAACAATTGCTATTTCTCCATTTACTTAAATCTGATTTTATTTGAATACAAAGTTTTTTTTATGATTTTTGTTGATATAGTCCCTGGGTTTGTTTTGGCAGGTGTACTCCCAGGTATTTTATACCATCTAGACTAATTATTTTAAATGGGATATCTCTAGCTATCTCTTCCTGCCAGGTCTGTTGGTAATATATAGGAATGCTGAGGATTTATGTGAGCTTACTTTATATCCTGCTATTTTACTGAAATTATTAATTATTTCAATTAACTTTTTAGTTGAATCTTTAGGATTTTCTAAGTATATCATCATGTCATCTGCAAAAAAAGATAGTTTTATTACCTCAGTCCCTATTTTGATTCCTTCTATTTTTTTCTTCTCTTATTGCTAGGATTTCCATTATAATATTGAATAATGTTGGTGACAGAGGGCATCCTTGTTTCACACCTGTTCTTACTGGGAAGATTTCTAACTTATCCCCATTATAAATAATACTGATGGTTTTAGATAAACCATAAAAAATCTAAATAAAAATTTAGGTAAATGCTTCAATTTAAGGAGAAGTCCATTTATACCCAAACTTTCAAGTGTTTTTAATAGAAGTGTTGTATTTGATCTAGTGTATTTTCTACATCTATTGATATAATCATATGATTTTTGTTACTTTTATTATTCATATAATCAACTATATTAATAGTTTTTCTTACACAAACCATCCCTGCATTCCTGGTATGAATCGCATTTGATCATAATATATAACCTTTGTAACATATTGTTGCAATATTTTAACTAGTATTTTATTTAGAATTATTGCATCCATTAATGAAAGTGGTCTGTAGTTTTCTTTCTCTGTTTTTACTCTTCCTGGTTTAGGTATCAGTATCATTTGTTTCATAAAAGGAGATTGGTAGGACCCCTTCTTTGCCTATTATTCCAAATAATTTATTTAACATTGGAATTAATTGGTCTTTAAATGTTTGATAGACACATTTAAAGTTATGAGCTATTTTTGCATTTTCTTCCATTTATCTCTAATATTTTTTTCAAGTTATGATTTCCTCTCTTTTCTGCTAGAAACACAGTACTATGTTCCTTCAATTTTTTTAGCTTCCTCTTCTTTAAGGTGGCTCTATTCCCACTTGCTCTCTTCCTCTCATCCCCTTTTCTGTGTGTCACCTCTTTCCCTTGGGGGTTTTGCTAATTAGTTCCTTTATCTTTCCTGCTTTTATCTGCTTATTTAATTCCCCCCTGTCCTTTTTTCCCTCTCTTCCTCTCCTCCCCTTCAATTTGTCCCATTCATTAGTAGGGGGCTTTTAATTCATTTCTCACCCCCTTCTAGAGAGGGTTTCTCCCATTGTCCATTCTCTTTGTCTACTCTAGACTCTCATTTTCTCATTTATGATCATGACCCTTATCTTTGTTAACTCATTTTTCAGTTGTGTCTGACTCTTTGTGTGACCCTTTAGAGTTTTCTTGGCAAAAATTCTGGAGTGGTTTGCCATTTCCTTCTCCAGCTCATATTACAGATGAGGAAACTGAGGCAAACAGTCCGTTCCCCCTCCTCACCTGCTCTTTTGAAAGCTCTTCTCTTCCTGATACCAAAGAGATCACCTTCCCTTCATAACTTGCCCTCTGTTTCACTGGAGTACATTACACATTCCCCTCCCCCTTTAATATACTCTTCCATCTTATAACATAGACTCACCAAAAAAACATCAACTCACTTGTAAACAGGGTATCACCAGATCCTGTTTATATTGTCCTAGGCTAATCTCTTTTAAGTTACTTCCACTTAACCTCTGCCTTCACCCTTGTCTCTTTGTGTAGACCTAGTAAGTAATCTTTTCCTGATCTCTACTGTCATCCTCTTGTTATTGTCCTTGGCTGTTGCATTCATTCATCTTTTCTGTATTTCTATTATTTGGAGTGTTCAAGAAGCAAATGATCACTTCAGATCTTTTTCCCCCTAACAATGATTCAAATGCCTTTTTAATAGTGAACATCCTTTTTTTTTTTTCATTTTTGGTTAAACTCACATTTGCAGAGTAGTTCACCCTGGACAGCATCCTGAGCTTTATTGCTCTTCAGAACACATTATCCATTCCTTCCTGCATTTTCTGGTGTCTGAAGAATAGTCTTACGTTATTCGAATTTCCTTTGTATCACTTGCAAAACTTTGTTATTTTGAATTGAATTGTTAACATAATCACTATATGTCTTGGAGTTTGCAGTCTGGTTTTTTTTTCTGAATTCTTTGAATTGGGATTTCATTTTCTGTGTTCAAAAATTTTGGACAGTTCTCATGTTCTACTTCTTGCAATTATAATGTTCAGACTTTTTGTCTTCATATTCTTCTGGGAGACTTGCGATCTTTAAATTATCTCTGCAAATAATTTTCAAGGTCAGTTAGCGAGCATATTTTCTCTTACTATTATTTTTGCTTCTTCTAGATTGTCCTTCATGTCCTATGTATTTGTACAAAAGTGTTTGAATTTCATACAATGGAAAATTATGTATTTTATTTTTTAGAATTGCCTCAATCTCTGGTTTTGGTATTTATCTATTACTCATAGCTATGAAAAGTATTTTATCACTTCTCTTCTAATTTTTTAATGATGTGATCTTCAATATTCAGGTCATATTCATTTGAATTCATTGTGGAACATGCCTAATTTCCTCCAGATTGGCTTCCAGTTTTCCCAATAATTGTCACCAATTAGGAAGTAGTTTGTGTTTTCTGGTTTATCAAACTCTGGATTATTGAGTTCCATTATTTTTCATTCTTCCTTGTCTTCCTTGTTTCATTGTTCTACTTTTCTGTTTTATTAAATAATACCAGGCACTTTTGTTTGTTGTTGCTTTATAATTTATTTTGAGGTTTGTAATTACTGCTTATCTTTCATTCCTATTTTTTCTCATAATTTCCCTTGATATTCTAGATCTTTGTTCCTTCCAGTGGATTTTATTAATTTATCTGGCTCAGTAAAGTATCCCTTTAGTGGTTTGATTGGTATAGCATTAAAAATTTAAATTAACTTTGGTAGTATTGTCATTTTTTTATTGTATTGGTATGACCCAGCTATGAGCATTAAATTTTACTCCAGCTACTTAAGTTTTAATTTCCATAAGGACCATTTCATAATTGAACTGATGCTTGGTAGAATGACAACTTAACAACTTTGTGTTGTTTTTTGTTAATAAGACTGCCTTTTCTATTACTGCCTCTTACATTATGCCTCCATAATATAGAAATGTTTTTAATTTTGTATGTTTATTTTGTAGCCTGCAACCATGCTAAAGCTGTTGTCTCAGTTTCTTTGCTGATTCACTAGAATCAATGTTCTAAGAAAACCATCATGTCATCACAAAATAGAGATAGTTTTATCTTCCCTTTGCCTATTTTTTATGCTTTTATTTTTTCTTATCTTATTGCTATTGCTAGCATTTGTAGAATTATACTAAATAATAGTGCATAAATAAAAATATACATTTTTTGAGAAGGCTTCTGGTGATACTTGCTTTTTGTTTTGGTTAGATAGTGTTAATTATACTAAAAAAAAGTCTTCTTTGACTATATCTTGTAGGATTTTTAGCATAAATGAGTGTTGTACTTTTCAAAGACTTTTTCTATTATCTATTGAGATAATCCTGAGATTTTTCATGTTTTTCTTCTTAATATGATCATGTTGACTTTTTCCAAATATTGAACCATCATTGTATCCATGATATAAACCCAACTTGATTATAATTACTTTGGATTATTTCCTTTTGACAAGGTTTTTCTTTTCTTTTTGCCAGAATTTTATTTAAAACTTTTTGATCTGTGTTCATTAATGCTATCATCTATAGTTCTTCATCTCTGCATTGTCATTACCTTAATTCAAAAGGAATTTAATAGAGTGCTTTCTTTCTGAATTCTTGAGAATAATTTTTGGTAGGATTGTTGTTAATTGTTCTTTAAAAGTCTGATAGTATTCTTCTGTAAATCCATGAAAACCATGACTTGTGCTGTTAGTTCCTTTACAACTAGTGCTATTTTTTTTGAGATTAGATTATTTAAGATTTCTATTTGATATTCCATTAGTTGGGTAATTTCTGGTTTTTAAGGTAATCCTCTATTTCTTTTGTGTTCTCAAACTTGTAAGAATATGTCTGTACAAAGTTCTAAAAAATTTTTTTGTTTTTTCTGGTTTTGTTGTAATTTTACCTTGGTAATGTTTTATTTTGTTTCTTTGATTTTCCATCCTCTTTTTAAAAAATCATTGACTAAAACTTTATGAATTTTTATTAGTCTTTTCAAAGAGCCACCTAAGAAAGATATAAATAAAATGCTAGGAGGGTTCTGTTGTGAGTGGAAAATAAGAGAAGGCACTAGAGGGAAGAAAACATTTGAGCTAGGCCTTGAAGGATAGGTAGAATTTCCTTAGGCAGAAAAGTGGGAAGGGCATTCAGGGTAGAAGAAATAGCATGAGCAAAGTCATGGAAGTAGGAAAGTAGAGAATATTCACTACAAAGATAGTGAGTAGTCCAGCTTGATGGAAATAAAAAATATGTAGAAGAGTTCAGTTACACCCTACTCTTTGTAACCCCATTTGGGGTTTTCTTAGCAAAGATTTAGGAGTGGTTTGCCATTTCCTTCTCCAGCTCATTTTACAGATGAGGAAACTGAGGCAAACAAGGTTAAGTGACCTGCCCAGGATCACCCGGCTAGTCAGTATCTGAGACCATATTTGAACTCAGGAAGATGAACCAAGTCAATTTTTCACTTGCCACCTGCTGCATTGCTTGGTTTCCACTCAATCTCATCATACCCCTATTTGGGCTGCCCTTTGCACCTCTCCTTTCCCAGCTTCCTTTTGTGTATTGTTTTTCTTCATTCTTTCTTTGTCATCTTTGTTTCCCTTGCACTTAGCATAGTGCTTGGCACACGTTGATGTTCAGTCATTTTTCAGTCATGTCTGACTCTCCATGACACCATTTGGGGTTTTCTTGGGAAGAGCAGTTTACCATTTCCTTCTCCGGCTCATTTTACAGATGAGGAAACTGAGGCAGACAGGGTTAAATGACTTGTCCAGGGTGACATAGCTAGTAAGTGTCTGAGGCTAGATTTGAACCCATGAAGATGAGTCTCCCTGATTTCAGGTCAGGTAGTCTATTTATTTCACCATCTAGCTGCCCTATGCATGACACACAGTAAGTGCTTCGTAAATATTTAGCGTGTTGCATTGTATTGTCCAGAATGAAGGAGATAAATGTTCTGTTGTTTTCTTTGCTGTTCAAAAAACATTTGACATATGTTTAATTTAAGTTCTGGGTGGTATATTTTAAGAAAGAGACTGACAAGCTAGAAGGAGGCAGTTAAGTGGAAAAGTACATAGATATTGGACTTGGAGTCAGGAAGACCTGAATTCATAATCCTACCTGAAACACTTACCCTCTGCATAACCCTGGGCAAGTCTTTCAACCTTTCCCCGTTTCAGTTTCTTCATCTGTAAAATGAGAGTAATGATAACACTTCACTCACAAAATTGTTGTGTACATCAAATGAAATAAGATGTGTAAAATGCTTTGCAAACCTTAAAACTATAAAATGCTAACTATTATTATTATTATTATTATTATTGACAGGAGAATGGAAACCATTCCATATGAAAACCAATGAAGATAACTGGGATATTTTACCTAAAGAAAACTTAGTCAGGAACATGATAGCTACTTCAAGTATTTCAAAGGATTTCATTTAAAGGAGAGCTTAAGATTGAGTCAAGAACTAGTAGGAGAATTTGCAGACAGATTGCCCCTCTTTATAATGTGCCCAATTCTCCTAGATTTGCCCTCCATTTTAACTACACCCAAGATCATTGGTTCCTCACTGCTCCAAATCCATAGCTCCAAAGCCCTCACTGATATTCTCTTACTATACCAGACCAAACCAGATGATGCATGGATTCAAAGCAAATACACTTAATTAGAACAGAATGATGAGGTAATAACAAACAATTGGATCAAGTATGAAATGCCCATGGTACTCATTCTCAAATAGCTGCCATACACAAATGTCTCCTAAGAGTGCTAGTCAACTCCCAGTTAACTTCTGTCTACTCAAAATGGCAGGAGAGGGACACAGTCTAAACACAGCAAGGTGAAAGCGGCTAGTGTGCACAGCAGATTCTCCTTCGTTACTTCTCCTTCCAATCTTCTCTAGCAGCAGTGTTGGGAACTGGCTTCTTGGCATACCAACTACAGTATTGTTTTTATCAGTACAGCAGCAATCCCAGGAGAACTGTTAACTTCTCTTGGATACTGGAAGGGAACATTTTTGCAGCATCTCTCCACGTCTCCACCATCTCTACTCCCTATGATAATTTGTCTTGCAGCTATATAGCCTTAGCATGGTCTAGACACGGCTGCCACCATTTCTCAAACTCTCCACAGCTGAATCCATACCTGCCAGCACTACATTCTTGGTTAACAACAAGCCTACCCAATCAGAGTATAAATTGGGTGACGTTGCCATGCTACAGATTGAACCCACCCACAGGTTTCTGGGACGTAATTTAGTTCTAGTAAAATTTCCTCTAAAGTTGGGGGTTGTCTTGGCCCCAATTGCTGTGTGGAAATGTGGGGTCTCTGCATACTCCTATAGAAAAAAAGACTTCCTTATGATTAAACCTATTCAGAAATGGAATTGGCTGCCCTGAAAAGTGATGAGTTGTCCTTCACTTGAGGTCTTTCAGTGGTGGCTCAATGAACAACTGGGGATGTCTTAGAGGGGATTCCTATCCAAGTACAGGTAGAACTAGATGACTGCTGAAGTCCCTTCTAATTGTGAAATGCTGTGAAGTACTTGAAGTATAATCCTAGATGACCCAACACACCTATATTGGAAGATCAAGATCAATTCAATCCAACAAATGTTTAATTAAGCACATGGTATGCAAGGCGCAGAACCACAAAGAAAAAAAATGAAATAATCTCTGCCTTATGGAGTTTACCTGCTACTGGTGAATACAATAACACTGACCAGGAGAGAGAAGGTGATTTGAGGGGAGAGAATACTAAGAGGGAAATCTTAATAGAAGCACCTGAGCTGAATCTCAAAGGAAAACATCCCAGTCCAGGAGGATGGTTTGTGCTTGTGCTTGTGCTTGTGGGAGCTGAAATGCCAAATTCAGGGAAGCGTTAATCATTTTGTTAGGCTAAAAGGGAGATATGTGAAGGAGAGTAACATGAAATGAAGATAATGAGTGACTGATTTAGAGCTATCAAGGATCTTAGCAGTCATCTGATCCTATCTCCTCATTTTACAGATAAGGAAAGAGGTAGTGCAACTCAACCACAGTTGCACAGGTAGTAAGTGTCAGAACTGGAATATGAACCCAGCTCTTGGGACAGCTGAAGCAGTATTCTCTTCACTACACCTTGGTGCCTTCCACTGGACAGGTGGGAGTGAGGGGGGCAGGAATTGGAGGCAGGAAACAAGCATGTAGGTGCAATGGATAGAGTGTGTGAACCAGCTTGAATCCTCCCCACCCCTACCCCTCATCACCTAAAAAAAGCCAAAAACCTGGATTAGCCAATCAGGAGAAAGACATTTTATGCCCACTCTGAGTTAACCTACCATAATGCTTTGCATGCTTTCTGAGTGAACCCAAAATGCCCCTTTCTGTGTCAGCAACTACAAGGTTGGATAAAGCTGACCAGGAGCATCCTTCAGTTATGACTGATAAGGATGAGAGACCCCCCTGAACCAGACACCATCTTGAATAATGGGACTTACCTTGATATTTTACGGACACTATTCTGTTATGACAGCCATGTTTTATGATACTCCCATGTTTATGAGTGATGGATATGGAAACTATAATTTTGACTGACACAGGCATCCTGAGTCAGTGGGTGAAAGGAGGGAACGTCTCCTTACTCTACGGATAAAGTCTCCTTCAACTGGCCTTTCTTTGAGTTCAGAATCATTGTAATTCCCATACATGTATATTTTCTCTAGTTTAAAGAGAATAAAAACCGCACATATACAAGCTAATTCCATTTTGCATCTTTTAAACCAAACCTCTGGAGATTGACAAGTGCCAGGCCTAGAATCAGGAAGACTCATTTTCCTGAGTTTAAATCTGGCCTTAGATACTACTAGCTGTGTGATCTTGGGCAAGTCACTTAACCCTATTTGCCTCTATTTCCTCATTTGTAAAATGAGCTGGAAAAGCAAAGGGGAAACCCTTCCAGTGTCTTTGCCAAGAAAACACCAAATGAGATCATGGAGAGTCAGTTGTGACTGAACAAGTATGCCAGGTAAATTAAAAATGTTTTCTCTTTTGATCTTCACAACAGCCCTGGGAAGTAGATACAGTTATTATTTCTACTTTATAGTTAAGGAAATTGAGGCAAACAGAGGCTAAGTGCCTTGTTCAGTTGTTCATTCACATCTGACTTCATAATCCTGTGGACCACAGCAGACCAATGCTATCCAAGGGGTTTTCTTGACAAAGATGCTGGAATGGTTCGCCATTTCCTTCTCCAGTGGATTGAGGCAAATAGAAGTAAAGTGACTTACTCAGGGTCACAGAGCTGGTAAGTATTTGAGTCTGGATTTGAACTCAGGTCTTCCTAACTCCAGGTCCATACCTCTATTAGATACCTAGATTGAAGGGATTTGGAGTCATAATGGAGAGTGCTTAAATGACAAGCTAAGCAGGTGGTATTTTTATCCTAGAGGCAATAGCGAGTCACTGAATGTTTTTTGACCAGAGGAATGACACAACCAGACCTTGTTTCATTCGAACATTATTTGACAGCTTTGTAGAACATAATTCGGAGAAGGGAGAGCCCAGGAGACTAATTAGGTACAGAGTGAAAGTCAAATATAAATTATTTTGGGGTTATATGTTATATGAATGCTTAGGGCTGTCTCTAAGGTAAATTATACCATTTTCCAATTCCAGAGTCTGTTTAAAAGGGACAATTTGAAATAGAAAAGAGGTAGTCAAAATGCAGGTGAGTGAACCAGGCAGGCATAGAGTCCCTTGGGGACTTGGGTTAACCTGTGAAGCAGTTACAGCCTCTTGTGTGTGTAAGGAAGACTGGGTTTTTTTTTCCTATGGTGGCAGGAATGCAGGACAAAGGTCACTAGCTCTTTCTGCCTACCCCCCATTACTAAGTGCCCCTTGTGACTTCCCCAAGCTTCTGGGCAATTTTGTGGTATAAGCACTAGGTGCCTGAGATATGTTGATGAGGAATGGAAGGATAAATGAAAAGTGATGTATGTGTTTAGCTCCAGCATCAGAAAAGCTTAGTGAAGGAGGAGGAGAGGCAGCTCAGGTCAGGGAATGACAATTATAAGGCTGCAAGAGAGCAGCAGCTTGCCTTCTCAACCAGGAATGATATAAAGGGAATTTATTCATTCTGACCCAGCTAGGAGTAAGGACAGGAATGTTTCTATAAAGGGGAGGTGATGAGAGAGCAAGCTCTCAACAATTGCTTTCAAGGGAACCCTTCTGTGTCTGGGACAAGTGGAGAAGAGGTAGGAATATATTGATTAGCCTCCAGGCATGTCGGCCCAGGATGGTGTCACCAGTCATGATACTTCTCTGAGGAAGAAGCAACCACAGAAAGAAGTGTCAGGAACAACTCTGTGGAAAAACAGTGACTGTTAGCTTTGGTGTGAGAGAATTGCAGTAGAAAGCAGGACTTGAATAAATACTGGCAACAGAGCGGAACAAGGGACACCACCAAGGGAGCTTGGTACTTCCCCTTGAACATGTTCCCAAAAAGATATTTTTTTCCTTTCTACTGTCTATATATATAGGTGGAGCGGAGGAGCAGACTAAGAATGATTTGGTTGTTTTATTGCCTTTATTCTTTACTTTTCTATTCTGTCTCAATTAAATGATCTGCAATTTGATCTGTGGTTTTTGCTTACTCCAAGAATATACCAAATGGGGGCTTGAGCCATCCCTGAAGAATTTTCGTTACTAAAAATATCTAATGCCAAACCTGAGATAGCAAAAAGTGAAGGAGATTCTCAGGACAGTAGGAAAGTAAGCAGTTCTCCTAGAAATGTATGCTCCTAGGTGGGGAACCATGCCATGTCCCTTTGATTTGGTCCTGGAGCTCTCCTTCCTACTGCTCTTCTATTTCACCTTTATTATTTGATGGAGTGCCTCCCTGTGCCTTCAGAACTGCCTGCCATTCCCTGCTTCTTTTCTGAATTGCTCCTAAAAATAATAATAGCTAACATTTTTATAGTGCCTGCTATGTGCCAGGCACTGTACTAATCACTTTACAAATATCTCAGTTGATCTTCCCAACAACCCTATGAAATAGGTACTTTGAAAGTCCCCATTTTACAGATGAAGAAACTGAGGCATAAAGAGATTAGGTGACTTACCCAAGGTTACTTGCTAGTAAATGTCTGGGGATGGATTTGAACTCAGGTCTTGCTGACCCCAGGCCTCTATTCCCTGTACCACTTACTTGCTATTTACTAAAGTTGTCATGTGTCACTATATACTATTTCTTCCTCAAGGAGAATATTATGACTCTTATAAAACCACTCTTAGCCAGCAAGCCCAGGGCTTACCAACACATTTTCAGTTCTTTTATTAGTCATGCCTATATATACCACTCTTGACTGTCACACAAAAAGATTGCTCAGTCAGATGTCAAGATCTTACTATTCATGTACACCGTTCCTCCTTCTTCCCTCCCCCCCAAAAAATTCCAGTGTCCCCAATCCTAGCTGGGTCAGGGTAAATAAATTCATTTCTTCTCTTCCTTGATCCAGAATACAGGCTATATGCCTCCATCCTCTGCCACCATCCATATGATCTACACTTCCCACTGAGTCTTTCTGAGCCTGGGAATAAATGCATGCACAACTTCTCATTTGCCCTTTCCATGTCCATCATGGCAGCTAGTGTTCAACCATGAAAAGTACCTACAAACCTAAAGGAGATATTAACACTGGAGTGCAACAGGTGAAGCTGGTGACCTTCACCCTGCAATCCTGCTGCCACAGCAAAAAGTCCCTGTACCCTCTATATATGCACATAGGTGAATATCTCAGGTACACACACACACACACACACACACACACACACACACACACACACACACACACACACACACACCCATACTGTCTCCCTAAGACACTGCTGCCTGGTCTCAGCAACACTGCAAATCCCCCAAGGAGCTGAAGAACTTCCAGGGGGACCTGCGACCCACACTGTCACTGGGTCACTGGGTCACTGGGTGATTTGGGAACAAACACTTCATTCTATTCATTCTGGTAGGAATCTCTGTCCCTTCTCTCTCTATCCCTACTAATCTGTTCCTGGAGTCCCTGAGGTGGCACAATGGATAGAGCACTGCCCCTAGAACCAGGAAGTACTGAGTTCCAACCTAGCCTCAGGAGAGTACTAGCTGTGCAGCCTTGGCCAAGTCACTTAATCTCTTTAGGCCTCAGTTTCCTCATCTGTAAAATGGGGATAGTAATAGCACTTAACTCTCAAGGCTATTGTGAGGATAAAATGAGATAATATTGGTAAAGTACTTCACAAATGTTAGAGTACTACATAAAAGCTAGTATAATTATTATCATTATGTCCATGAATTTATCTTGTTGCCACTCATGATATCTCCTAAGTGAGACAGCTTGCCCTTCTTACATAGTACATTAGAAGGAATATGGGATCTGTAGTCAAAAGATCTGGGTTCAAATATTGCCTTTCCCTGTGACCTTGGACAAGTCACCACCTCCTGGGCCCTCAGTTTCCTCATCTGTAAAATGAGAGAGTTGTTGTCTCATGTCCCTGCTATCTGTAGCTCCCTTCAAACGCCAAGCCACCTCTGGATTTTAATAAAGGATTTCTTTTCTGAGGCAGAGTAAACGTCTATATAAAACCACTACAGAGTTATCAATAGAAATGTCTGGAGTTAGTGATAAGCTTCCTAATCTTAGCTAGTTTCACCTGGAAATCAGGCCAGGGCCCCAGGTCTGTGAGATTATAGCTGTGAGTCGCTCACTCAACCATTCTTTCCTTCTAAAGCTTTGGGCTCCAATTCTACTACACATGTCCTAAGGGTAAAAATGACACCTACTTAGGTTATATCTACAGTATAGAATTCCTCTGCTCCAAATACGCCAGAAATATGGCTTCCTTACACAGCCCAGATCAATGACTCCGTTTGTCATCATTCCCCGGGGATGAATCTGTGCTCAGTATTGGCACTTTCCTTTATCAGAAATAATAAAAATTTGGCGGTACCATATTCTGGGCGTGAGGCTTCATTTAAATATAAAAGCTGTTGATGAAGCCAGATTTTAAATCAGCACAGGGTGGCCAGGGCTTTGTCCCAGGCATGCTTTGTTCCTCCCTGGATTCATTGGCCAATCTGATCTGTTCTCTTTTTTCCTCTTTTGAGCTGTCAGTCCCCAAAGTCCTGAGGATATCATGACTCTCTCCCAGAACTGCCTTTCCATTCAGGTAGAATTTGTGAACCTCCACCAAATGGAATATCCCAAACCAGTACAACCTCTGTAGGGGGATGAGAAGTGAAGGCAAAAAAAACTCTGGTCCCAAGTTCAAATCCCTCCTTTGCCACTTACAATGTGTGACTTGAAGTATGTCATTTAACCTCCCTTGGCCTCCTTTTCTTCATCTGTAAAATAAGAGATTGGACTAAATGGTTTCTTAGATCCTTTCTAGCTCAAAATCAGTGATGATGATGATGATGACGACGATGATGATACTGAGTTTTTCCATCCCTGCTGGCAGTACTGGTGGCCATCCATAGGCCTGATTCTGATACTGATCAGCAAAAAAGCTTTAATCTGCTCCATTTTTCCAACCACTCCCTACACGCAGCCTGCCCCTCCTTAGGAAAGCTAGTGGCCCTCTGCCCCTGAAAGCTCATCATATTAATGCCAAACTCAGTGCAGACACCCCAGCTTTAGCCCTTCTATAGCTATTAGCCTCAGCCTCCCAAGAACTAGGAACTGCAGGAATGGGTTGCCATGCCTAGCTATGATCCTGTATTAAAAAATTGCTCTCATCCAGTTAGCAATGTGGCATAGAGAAAAGAACACTGGACTGGGAATCAGGAGACCTGGCTTCTAGCCCTTGTTCTGCCACCATAATGCTACGTGACCTTGGACAAGTGACTTTTCTAGGTATGTTTCTTCCCCAGTCCAGCAGTGGAAGCAGGGTTGAACTAAATGCTGTTGAAGGCGTCTCATAGCTCTGTCATCCTATAATTATCATGATTCATCCACTCAAAAATATTTATTAAGAACCTCTGTGTAAGTCAGTGGCTGGGTGCTACAAGGCACATAGGGGTGAATAATGATCTTGTTTTACATAACACTTTAGGAATGGAAAATGCTTTTATATATGAACTAATTTCATCCCCACAATTATCTTCCCAGGGTGGCAATGCAAAGATTATTGCATTATTTTGCACATGAGGAAGGTAGGGTAGGTTTTCCAGTGCAGTAGGGAGGACAGACAGCAGCCTTAGAGAATCAGAGGAAAGGCTGAGAGAAGAGACGGGGTGGCAAGGGTGGAACTGGTTCACTGACTTGGATAAAATAAGAACAGCAGCTGACGGGCTCCTAGGTATCCTGAGATCAGCTTAGGTGAGCTCCCAGCCAGGACAAGGTGTTTTGAATGGCCTGCGGCAAGGTCTGAAAAATTACAGAATGTATCTGTTAACTCTTCCCCATCTTCTTGCAGAAAAAAAATCTGGTCCCTCTTCCACACAAGAAGCATTCAGGTATTTGATCATCTCCCACCTACCCCAAGCCTTTCCTCTCCCGGCTGGACACCTCCAGCTCCTCAGAGCACAATTTTCAGGACCGGGAGTGGGGCAACAGACTGGAGAGTTAACCACCCGGATCCTGGGCTTGTGGCCGCAAGCTGAGGCCAAGGGGAGGCCCCAGCCGTCCGCCCGCCTCCCGGGGCTCCTTCCCGGGGCAGGGGGATCAGTACACGCTGCCTTGATAAGCCAGGGGTTGGGCGTCCGAGCTTTTCCTCCGTCCCAGTGCGGCGGGGTGAAACAGGTGCGGAGCGGCCCAAACTCGGCTGGCCAGGCCGGGCGCCGGGCCCCTGCGCACGCCTCTCCGCACTCGGACGACCGCAGGCCGGGACGCAGGCTCGGAGGCTGCAGGGGGTCGCCTCCAGCCCCCACCCCACCGCTAAGCCGAACCCAAAGCCGCGTTGCGGTCCCCCGAGCCCGCACGCAGACACCTGCCCCGATGCCCCCTGGCTCCAGGGGAAGGTTCCCATTCGGGGAGCCGGCCGCGCCGGGGCGGGGGCTCGGCGCCGCGCGGGCCCCCGCCCCGGCCCAGTGGATATTAAATATGCTTGGCTTGTCAATTTCTGGCCCGTACGTTTCTGCAGAGGAGGCGGGTCCGCCCCCCGTGCGCGCAGGCGCGCGCCCAGCCTGGGAAGCCGCAGGCTCCGCGTCCGGTGACCACGGGCTGGTTGGTGGAGGTAAGGAATCGGGTCAGAAAGTCATTTATACACCTCTTGAAATCTCCCAAACGCAGCCGGCGGAGGGGCTCCTCGGGCTCCCGGGCCCCGGCCCCCCTGCTGCGCGCGGGGCAGGGGCTCCGGAGCAGCCCCCGCTCCGGCCTCGGCCAAGTGGACCGCCTTCCGTGGGCACGTCCGTAGCGAGGGGGGAGTGGGGCGGGGGGGAATGGAGATGTTCGAGAAAATCCCTGTGGAAGTGGGTTTGGCCGCCTCGCGGCGCGGGAAGACGGGGGGGCTGGGCCCGTCTTCGGGGCGTTTTCTGGCTAACCTGGGAGAGTTTGGGTGTGTTGTGTTTTTTTGATGCAGCCCAGTAAGAGTTTTAATTAATGCAGAGGAGGGGGGCCGGAGAGGGCAGATTTTTCCTTTTCGGGAAAATGGGTCATTTCCCAAACTTACTTTTTTTTCCCCCCTTTCATTGATTTTTTTTCTGGGAAAGGAACATGAGATCTGCGTCGGGGGGACGGGAATAAAAAGAATTCCGCCATTTTGATGTTTTAAAAAAAGTAAAGTGGGTTCGGGATGACGAGGGCCGGGAGCCAGGGCTGCCGAGGCGGGGCGGGGGCGGCGGCTGCGGGTGGGCGAGGGCCGGCGAGCCCGGAGCGCAGCCCGGAGCGGAGCCCGGGGCGCCGGGGCCGGCGAGCCCGGAGCGCAGCCCGGAGCGGAGCCCGGGGCGCCGGGGCCGGCGAGCCCGGAGCTGTCCCCGCGCAGCGCGCTGGGCAGAGGGTGCTGACCGAGGGCCGGGAGCCCGCGGGGCGAAGCTGGCAGCGGTCTCCCGCTTTCGCCGGTGGGGAGGGGTACCTGATGTTTGCAGGGGAGAGAGGGATAAAAAGAGGAGGGACGAGGAGAGGGCCGGATGCCTGCCGAGCCATGGGAGCAGGGGTTCCGGGCCTGGCCACGGAGAGGCTTGAAGGGCCACCCCCTCACAGCCCCCAGTGCCCATCAGCAAAAAGCTCCGCGTCCTTCCTGAGCCCTGTGGTGTGGCCTCGGCCTTGTCAGCAGGTGGAAGAGTCCTGTAGGTAAAGAAGACAGTACTCTCCCCACCAACCCCTGACACGTGAATATCTCTTCTGTAAGGTCAAGGTAAACTTTCTTTTCTTCCAATCTGGGCTGTTCCAGAAACCTTGGGAGCTAGGGTCCCCGATCTGTGGGAGGACACTGTCAGTGCATCGTGGGTGCCCACAGCCCACTGGGGGAGACCATTCAACTCATGAAACAGGCTCTGGAAGAATTACAAAGTTTAGAGAAAATGGGGACGCTTCTATGCCTCTGGAGCTCATATTTCAATTTTACGTATGCATGTCCTCCAGGCAGTGATACTGAAGGTTGAAGGGGGAATGCTGTTATCCCCATTTTACAGATGGAGAAAATGAGGCTCCAAAACCTTGTTAACTTTGTCAGCCATAGAGCTACATGTGATAAATACACAAATATGACAAGTAGGTTACAGTGGGGGAAAAAATGCTGAATATGGATTCAGGTAACCTGGGTTCACATCCATTTACTCTTATGACCTTGATTACATCACCCAACCTCAAAGCCTTAATTTCTGTCAATGAAAAATGAGTAATTGGACTTGAGGTCCCCTAAGGTCTGTTACAGCCATGAATCTATGAATGCAAAATAGCAACAAATAAAATATAATATAGGCATGGAAGATACAAGCAAAATGTTTTGTGAGGTCGCAGGACAGAATTGAGTCAATGTCCAGGGAAGGCTTCCTAGAGTTGAGCTTTAAAGGAATTTCCAGCATTGGAGTGGTTTGGGAGAGGCCATTCTAGACTTTGGGAACAGGGAGCAAGGAAATGGGAAAGAAAAGGGGAACCTCAGTCTGGTGCTTAGAGTACCTGGGAGGGCAGTAATGTGAGTGAAGGGTGTTCTCCCATCTCTATTATTTGTAATCTTTACCTTCCTTCCAAGCCCAAGTATGACCCATTCCTCCTTGAAGTCTTCCCTGATTTCTCTTACTCCAAGATTCTGTAACTAGTCTGAGTTAAAGATAAATAAGAATTCATTTTAATGAATATTTATTGAGTTCCTACTGGATGCATCAAAATCAGGCCTCTGGTGCCTAAACCCCTAAATTCTTTGTTTGTCAGAGGTCTGATGCTAGGTATTTTTTTTTTTTTTTACTTTTTTTATGCCAGTCTAATGGGGTTACAGAAAGAGATTGGCCAAAGATTCCTAACTTCCCATTTAAAAAAATCTGTTCTCTGTGAATTTATTTAAAGCTAATTATATCTTACAGCCTATCCCACCTCTTGGGATAACATGTTCCATAAGTTGATTCCCTGCTGTGGATGGTTGGACTTCCTTTGCTTTGTCCTAAATTTACCTCTTTCAAGTTTGTGTAGAGCCCCCCTTGAAGAATCTGGGATATGGTGAACAACTCCCTCTTCTCCCCCAGCACCCTTTCATGACTCCAGAGTCTTGGATGTCCCTCAAAGGCTGCCCCTCCCCAGATGGAATGAGTGGCCTCCTCTCATCTCAGATGAAAAGGTCTTATCTCTTGGATGGTGCTGTTGGATGTTTTGTGAACGTCCCCAGCTTCTTTAATGGACATGCCTTTGTTCCTTCTCACCCTGTTTATTAGGTCCCTTCTTCTCAACTTCCTGCTCCCCATTCCTTTGTATGCATGTTGTACTGATTTATCTGCCTTTGTGTGGATTCACCCCAGCAGAGGCTAAAACTCCTTAGAGGCAGGTGTTTCTTTTCTGTCTGTTTCCCCGGGGGATGTAGCAGAGTGCTTTGCATGTAGTAGGCACTTAATAAATGCTCATAGAGTTACTGCCAGATCATAGTAGGATATATGTAGAGCTGAAAGGGTCCATCTGTTCTAACCTTGTCATTTTATAGGTGAAGAAACTGAAACTCAGGAAAGGAAAGTGACTTCCTAGGACACACGCTGAGTGGGAGGCATAGCTGAAATTTGAACTTGGGTCTTCTCACTCCAAATCTGGCCTCTCTCTCCACTGTTCCACTCTGCCTCCTGAGAATCTGTTTATAGTACACTTATCTAAACTGCTTGTTTGGAGAAGCAAATTACTTTTCAATGTACCCATGTACCATTTATACTTAAATGCCTTTCTAGAATGTAAACTAGTACCTAACTGCCTTAAAAAAAAAATCCATTCACTTAAAAAAATGAACGGTTTTCTCCCAGAGGGTAATTATTCTCCTGTCCTCTCCTACACAGTGTCCCTGCTGATTTGTAACTGCTTTAGTCTGATAAGGCTCATCCCCAGAACTGCTGCTGCTGCTGCTGATAGCTCCCTAGAAACCTAGAGATCAGGTTAGAGTTGAATCAGGAACAGCCAGAGCCAGGCCTTCTTCCTAACTGGGGCCTTTGTGCCCCAGGAGCTGAGCTGGAGCTGCTTAGGTGTCAGAATTCAATATAGCTAATACTTACAATTTATAAAGTTTGTTATGTTTGTCATTGTTGGGGTTTAGACTTGTGTCTACCCAGGGACACCAAAAACTGTTGCAGTGTCCACCTTGGGACACCAAAAACTTATGGTTTCATGATGTGTTATGATGGAACCATCTCAAAGAATTCAGTCAGACCACCTTTAATCCAAGTATAGGCATTTATTGAGATTGATGCCTCTCATGAAGCCAGCTAAGTTCCAAGAGGAACCAGCAACTTCAGAGAGAGCAAGATGGATTTTTATAGGGTAAAGAGTCAATTACATAACAGAAATTATGAATATTAAAAAGGCAGGAGGGATTTGTTAAGGGATTAGGTAATAGGGGAGGGATCCTGGCCCCAGTGGAACTGTGAGTGTGATTACCCACAATGCATACAGAAAAACCCATTTGGGAATGTGTGTATGTATGATAGATATTATAATGAGCCCCTCTATGTCATAAGTTCACTCTAGGTCAGTTCTTTGCTGTCATTCCACAGGTGCCTACTTAGGGAAGGTCCGTTGTTTTGGGATTCACATCCTGCTTGGGCATCCTAGCAGTGCTGCTTTCTGATTGCCTGACTATCATGGTTCTGTCTGAGACTAGATGGATGTGGTTATGGTTGAGTGCATAGACACACCTGCTGTTTCTGTGGGAAATATAATGAATGAGGCTGGGGGTGGTGGCTAGCTAGAGGCAGTGGCTGGCACCCATCACATGGACACTCCTGCTGTTCTGTGAGAAATATGAGTTCATGGACACACCTGTTGTTCTAGTGAGCAGTGAGATATATGAAGTATTTAGGATATTGAGTGGGGGAGACTGGGTGGGGGGAGTGTCTAGGTAGGGGCAGTGGGCCTGCTGTTCAGTGGGGCCTTTAAGGAAGTTAGAATATTGAGGCTGGAGGCAACTTTATTAGGATTCCATCATTATCTTGTATGGTCCTCATCTCAACCTGGAAAGGAAGGTGCTATTGTTATTATCCCTGTTTTACAGATGAGGAAACTGAGTTTGGGAGAGGTTTAGTGACTTGCCCAGGAATCACACAGAGAGTAAAGGATTGAGATAGGATTTAAATTCAGGTCTTCTTGTCTCCCAAGCCCACTATCCACCATCCCAAGAGCACTATCTACTATGCCTTCCACCCACCTTTCTTTTCTTGGGGAGGAAGCTTCAGTTTCTTTGTATTTCTTTTGATTTCAGGTTAACGTTTTATGTTTGTTGGAGTTTAGAGGGTTATTTTTTAACCACATATGGCAAGGGTTGATCTCCTTGGCCTCCTGTTCCTGACACTCCCTGCACAGTGAGCTTAACCTTACCTGGCCCAGGCCAACGTAGAGGCAGTTCTAGTTTGTTGTCATCATTGGAGACTGGTCACTCTCTTCTCAATGCTTGTTGACTTGTAGCCACCTAGGCAGGTAGTGGGGAAGGAAAGCATGTCAGAGGAAGGTCTCAGAGTCAAAAGGCCTTGGCCCAAGGCCTAGCTTCACTCTGGAACCTTGAGCAGGTTACTTCATAGAAGTCAAACTTGTGATTTCATTTGTCTAAGGAACTCCCAGGTAAGGAAATTCCTTCTACCAAAGCAAGTCAGCACCTTCTCTATGGCTTACAGTCTTTAAAAGTTGCCTGTGGCACTGAGAGGTTAAGTGATTGGTTCAAGGTCAAACAACCAGAATGTGTCAGAGGTGGGACTTGAACTATAGCCCTCTTGGCTTTGAGGCTCTTCATCCACTCTGCCATATGGAGAGCCATAGTCCTGTAGAATTAGAATTGGAAAAGTCCCCCAAGGGCATTTAATACATGCTCCACATTTACCAAAGTCACACAGGCAGTAAGTAACGTGAGGCAGCCCAATTCCATTGCTGGACAGCTCTAATTGTAAAAAAAAAAAAAAAAACATACCAAAATTCCTTACGGACATCTGCTTTCCTTATTGGTTCTCAGTCTGTCCTTTGGGACCATGCATAATTCAATCCCTCTTTGTCTTAATAGTCCTTGAGCTGTTGAAGACTGTGATCACATCTACCCTTGTGTCTGGTCCTCTCCAAGCTAAGCATTTCTAATTCCTTCAACCTGTCCCAAATGTGACATGGTCTCCTGCCTCCCCATCTTGACCATTCTCCTTTAGATTTGCTCCAGCTCTTTAGCGACCCTTCTAAAATGTAACCTCGGAGCAGGGTGCCATGATCCTAGTTTCCTGGTGTCTAAGTACATCTAGTTATATCGGAGGCTCTTCCTGTGAGTATTTTTGCTCTATTGGATTGAATATTGAAGAGTGTTCAGTGCTTCTTTCCTAACACAGAAGAAAGAGCACTGACTCTGGAGTCAGAGGAACAGAGTTGAATTCCTACCTTTCTTTTACATATGTGATCTAGGGCAAATCATTTAGTCTCTCTGGACCTCAGTTTCCTCATCTGTAAAGTGAGGGTGTTGGATACAATGGCGTCCAAGGTCCTTTCTAGCAATACATCTATGATTCTATGAGATGGGTATGAATTTCTATCTTTTCCCTCTTTTCCAAGATCTGGGGTCTTCAAACAAATTGAAGGTACCTGCAAATGACTTTGAAGGTTCCTATGAACACCTTTGCTTCCTTACCTGATGCATGACTGGGAACTAGAGAATTGGCCTGTGTGAATTTTCCTCGGGTCTCCTTGGGGTAGGAAACCACTAGACTGAACATGTTTTTCTTGAACCCCAACATGCTGTGATAAATGTATCTATGGTAAAAGCCAACAGGGATGAGTCAGGCCCATCTTTGGGGAAACTCATTTCCTGGGGCTGAAACCTCTTTTGGGGCCCACTTTCCATTGAATTAATGATCCCTTTTCTGTTGGGGGTCTTATGTGCAGGTGGCTGGTGGGGCCTTGGGTGGCCCATGGATGGGAGAGTGGAGATGGAGATGTTGAGGACCTTGAAGGGCACTGCTGCTGGGGAGGTCAGCGTCCACCTGGTTGCCAACGACAGCACTGGCCACCTGCCAGCCACCACCTTCATCATCCCAGGTGCCCCTGGGCCCCAAGTCCTCAGGCATCCAGGGGCCCCATCACTGCCTTTCCTCTGTCCTCCAATGACTCATGGCAGGGTGGGAGCTTAGAGAGAACTTCCCACTGGTCAGCCAAGAAGCCAGGCATGCCCACTCCAGCTATGTTGTCTTATATCCCTGAATATACCCGGGGCCCCAGTACTCCTGGAAACCCTCTCATGCTTCTGCTTCTGAGGTCCCCTCATCTGTGCCAGCGGGGCCAGGGAGCTGAGAGGCCAGCCATGGGATGACCCAGGTTTGCTCTCTTTGGGCTCCCTTGGTCCCCAGCAGCATCCTGGCTAGAAATCTCCAGGCCATGTCTGGAGAACCCTTTCTTCCCAGACTTTGTCCAGTGGACAAGAGATTATTGGGATAAATAGTATTTCAGTCCTGTGTGACGGTCCCTACTAGCTCCCAACATTAGGGAATATGGTGGGACATGGAGAAGCAGGACTTAGGACAGCAGGTGATGGAATGACGAGGCTCTTTGGGGGCTTGTTCACTCTCTCTATGTTCTTCTCTCAGCCAACACCACAACCATCAGCCTCCCCACCAATACCTTAGAGATCCCCCGGTTCCCCAGGGAGTCTACAAGAGCAGGAGGATCAGAGCGGGCCCCAGGGAGTGAGCCTGTCACAGCAACGGTCCTCCCCCAGCTCAGTTCAGGGCAGGCTGGCAACACTGTCCGAGTGCTTGAGTGGAAGGATGGGGCAACCTCCCTACCTGGGAGCAACCTACGGGTCAGTCAATATGTGAGGAAAGTATCCTCGGCCATCATGGCATAAAGTTGGTGGGAAGTGTGGGACCCTTTGTGAGGGAGATGGCTAAGCTCAGTATGGTGTGATATCAGTGGGAATCAATGTAAAGAATGCTGTCATTGGAATTAGAAGAGGTGAGTTCAAATCTACCCTTCAGACACAACACCTGTATACCTGTGGACAGATCACCTAAGGTCCCTGGATCTCCATTCCCTCATCTGTAAAATGAAGGGGTTGGACCAGGTGGCTTCTGACTATGACCATGACTGTATGATCCCAACTTAAAAGAGAAAGGGCTCAGCAGAACACCTCTCCCTGTCCCCTAAATGGCCCAAAGGGAGGGCAGAAGTATTTACAAAGACATTCTCCACATTCCCCAGCCACCACCACCCCCAAATGCTCAGTTTCTGAACCCAGACTTGAACTAATGTCCTTGTGATTCTTTTTCTGGGAGTCCCCTCTCGGCCTTCGTCCCATCCCCTCAGGACCTTCCCCCGCATGAAGGCCTGTGCCAGTGTGAAGGTGGGGGAAGGGGACTTGTTACCCTTGTTAGGCCTGGAACAAGGAGGAAGAGGGCTGATTGGAGCTGGCTTACTCTCCCCTCTCTCTACCAGCTGCGGATCAGTGACTATGGGACGCTGAAGGTGGTGGGCACAGACAAGATAACCTCCCCAGAGCTGCTCCGGGAAGACTCAGACCCAGACAGAGCTCCTCAGGGCCCAGTGGGTGGTGGTGATGCTGTCTCCCAGATGCAGGGTAGGGCATTCTCCAGGCTGAGTGCTGGACCTTGAGTCCAGAGAAGAAGTGTGCTCCTAAAGGGGTGTGGGGGGAAGCTTTTGTAGGACTCCTTCCCAGTTAGGCTTGTGGTCTGGCAGCTGAGTCCAGATTCCCTTTCCCTGGGATCTTTCATGCTTGAAATTCCCCTGGGCTTAAATCAGAAGTTCAAGGCAGGAGTGGGGCATTTGTGGGGGGAGGTAAAAGGGGAGGTTAGGTCATTGAATTCAAGACTCTCCAAGTTCACCTTTTACCTAGAGGAGGGAGGGAGGCAGAGACACCTGTGGTGATGGATTGAGGACCAGGAATGGAGTGGAGTTATGGGACCCTAACCACCTCACATCCTTTGGTCCTAATGCAGAATGCCCTCAGGGGCGCCAAGATGAGGAAACTTTGGGCCATTGCCACATGTGTGGGCGTCAGAATGTATCAGGGCAAATCAGGGGTTTCTGCAGCGAGCAATGCCACCGACAGTTCAAAGAACGGTAAGAGGAATGGGGACCTGGAGGGCAGGGTGAAGGGTTCCCCCATCTCAAGCCCCTCTTTGAGAGAGAGACTTCCTAGGGCCACCAGAGAACCTTTCAAACATCTAGGTCATCAGCCAGGGACTGCCCCCCAGCTCTGTGGTTAGGAAGCCAGGGCCCCTCTCTGGCCCCCACTCCCAGGTACATGTGTTTCCCCATTGGAAGGTAAACTTTTCAAGGGCAGGGAGAGTCTGCAAGTGCTTAGCACATAGTAAGTTCTTAATAAATATTTTTCTATTCATTCATTTATTTTGACATTCAGTTCATTGGATCCTGGAGGAAATTAGCTGAGGTGGGCAGGAACGCAGCCCCAGGTGTCTGTATTTTGAGGGGATAAGAACGAGGGACCTGATGTGGGCCCTGTGAAGAGAGAGAAGACCCTCATTTCCCTCAGCTCTCTCTGTTTTGTGTTCCCTCCTTCAGGTCTGTGATTGTGGAGAACTCGGGGGGCAGCACCAACACATCTGAGCTCCTGAAGCCTGTGAAGAAGAGGAAGAGGAAGGAGTACCAGAGCCCCTCCGAGGAAGAATCTGAGTCTGAACCTCTGGTAGGGAGAAAGGTCTGGGGAGAGAAAGAAGATGATGAAGCTGGTGACCCAGGCAGGGCTTAGAGGGCCCACAATGCCACCTGTGCCTACATTGATTTGTTAAGATGCTTATTGGAGTCCTAGCTATGTGTAGGGGCCACAGGCTAGGAGGTAGGGGTGGACAACTGGACTAGACCCACCCTTGTTGTCAGGGAGCTGACAGCCTGCCTTGGCAAGAAGATGGGGATGCTCTGTAGGGTGGGCATCCTGAGTCCTTGGACTCCTAAGTAACAACAGCAGCAAAGTCTGTTGGAAGAGGACATTCAGGGCCTGGGTAGCGGTGGCTACCGAGTCATACAACTTCTTCCTGAAAGGGAGAGAAAAGTGTGTGTTTGTTGGAGGTTTGAGGGTGCTAGGGGCTGGAGGACAGGTGAGGGAACAGCCTTGGGGAATTGGGGGGGAATAAAGAAAGATAGTATTGTCCAGTTTGCTCTTATGGTAGCAGCTGGGAGCTTAACCTGAGCCTAGCATACTGGATGTGTTTGAGGCCTCAGTTTCCCCATCTGTGACTGCCCACTGTCCTAAGCTCTTTGGGTGGCACATGTTTGAAAGATCATCCAGAGGGCTATGCTGATAAATTTCCCTTGGGGCAGAGACTCCATCCTAGAAACTGGGAAGAGGCTTATTTTTCACAGGAGAAACAAGAAGAACGGAAGAGCCTGGAGACCGAGCCCACCGCTGACACCCCTGAAAGTGAGGAGTGGAGTAGCCAACCTGGTATGGTATCTGTGTGTGCAGAAACAGCAAGTTCACATGGGTGGCAGTGTCTATAGAGTCTATAGAGAAGAATATTTATCATGAATGTATATGAGTAGATTTATCTGTCATTTAACTGTGATGGAATAGTACTGCAGAGCCCCAGACCAGCTACTCTCAGCCAAGTGGCACAGTGGATAGAGCACTGGGCCTGGAATCAGCAAGACTTGAGTTCAAATCCAGCCTCTAATGCTTCCTATTTGTGTGACCCTTGGCAAGTTACTTAACCCCTGCCTGCCTCAGTTTCCTCAAGTAGGGATAACGTATGGAGATAATAATAGCACCTACCTCCTAGAGTTGTTGAGAATCAAATGAGATCATATTTGCAAAGTTCTTAGAAGCACAGTGCCTGGCACATAGTAGGTGCTTCATAAATACTTGTTCCCTTCCCCTTCCATTCCCATCTCATTACCTATGTATGCATTGGAGGAAGAGGTGGGATTATTTTTTATAAAACAGTACCTGGCTCAAAGTCTTCCCCATTTCCCACTCCCCACCTCCACCTTCTCTAGGATGCTTGTTTCTCCAGCCTAGTCTTTGACAATCTAGCCCCTACAGGGGTGGTTTTAATTAGTCAATCAACAAGCATTTTTTAAGTGCCTGTTATGTTCTGGGATATAAAGAAAGGCAAAAGCAGTGCATGTCCTCAAGGGCAAGTCTAATGAGAGAATTATGTAAGTAAGTAGGTACCTAGACATTATATAGGGAATGAATGAAGGTCATTTGAAAGGGGGAAGAAGGAACACAAGTTAATTTTTTTTAGGAACAAAATTAAACTTCTCACAGGAGACACTTTATAGTTTTTTCACAGAAAGTCAAACAAGCTTCCTCTATTTCACTATTCCGTTGGCTTATTTCAGACTCAAACCCTCTGTCCCCCATTGTCCCCATGTGCTAAAAGTATGAAGTGACCCGATCCAGGTCCTGCCTGTTATTAATTCTTATCATTTTGACATGGTGGCACATTAGTGTAATCATCCATGACTGAGTGCATTGTGAGACTCTATGTGTTTGCCGCTTAAATGAACAGATATATTTTTTTCAGTTTTCAGAATTATCAAGTCCTAGATAAGTAATAGAAGGCCTTAAGTCATTGGTGGTATTTTCATCCTTGCTACCAAATTGATGGTGGGGGCTTCATGGGAGGGTCAGTTTGGGAAGTGAAAAAGCTAGTTAAGGAGATGGTATCAGAGAATAGAGTGGAGATTTTGACTGTGGCTTACACCATTAGGAATGATGGACCCTTGGCCAGGACTGGAGTATTCCTAATGAGACCAATAAAATATATATTTGCCTGGAATTTGTGAATCTAAACATGGGGGCTTTAAACTGAAAAGGGGAAAAAAAGAGAGAAAATTACACATGTAGTATATATGTTTATATGTAATCTGCCAAGATATATTGGATCAAATACAATATTGTGGTAAACAATATCTTAGAACAAAGTTAGCAGCTAAAACATCTATCTGGTCTTAGATATCTATGGGGAAACTATAGATGATAAATATAGTGAACTAGAAAAATCCATTCAAGGAGGCAGATTCAACCTTCTAGGTATCATTGAAACTTGGTGGGATGGTTTTCATGGAATACGGCCCTGTAAGGGTATATTTGATTCAAATGGAACCGAAAATATAAGAGAAAAGTAGAGTATTATTATGAATATTGGTAATCCCATAGGAGTGAAGAGCGAGCCCAGTCCTCCAAGGTCATCCATCAGCAGGAGCCATTTGTGTGAAGGCTATCTGAATCTACTGATTCTCCCTTCTGGGTTCTCCCTCTCCCAGGTTCTTAACATATTTTGGAATGCATCTCTCAGCTCTTGTTCTCATAAGCTAGTCACTCCCTTTGCCTTCATCTGCAGAAGTTCATTAATTTAGTAAGCAGCCTTAATTGAATTTTTTAAAAAGAACAATAAAATAGAAATGTTAATCCCTTAAAACATAGACAGCATATACATTCCATTTGAAGGGCAGCTGGTTGGTGCAGTGGGTAGAGCACTAGGTTTGGAATCACAAAGACTCCTCTTCCTGAGTTTAGTCTGGCCTCAGACACTTACTAGCTATGTGACCCTGGGCAAGTCACAACCCTACTGACCTCAGTTTTCTCATCTATAAAATAAGCAGGAGAAGGAATGGCTATTCGCTCCAATATCTGCCAAGAAAATCCCCAGTGGGGTCACGGAAAATCGGACACAACTAAACAACCACAAAAGCATTCTTTTTGATCTCGTGTCCAGCTCCTGTCAGAAAATTCAGTTTAGCTCTTGTTTCTTCCCCAGCCAAAGTCTTCATCCCCTAAGAATTAAGACAGTATCCATCCACAAATGTCCCAGCCCCCAGATTCAGCACAAGGTGTGAGGACACCTAAGACTCATTTTCACCATAAATGCAGAGGCTTGAAATCTAGAAGACCCCTTTACTTTCAGCTAGGGTTGGTTTGGGCCGTTTGCCTCTCTATTATTCACTCAAGCATATGAAAGGCTATGTAAGCCCCTACCCAATGCCAGGGTATACCCATGTTAGCAATCAAGAGCTTACTTATTCTGTCTGCCTTAGTCTCTACTCGTAGGGCCATTGACTTGGAGCTGGAGGGGAAGGACCCTAGAAGCCACCCAGCCCAACCTTCTCATTTGATAGGTGAGGAACCTGAGGCCCAAGTAACTTGCCCAACCTTCCACAGTTAGGAAGTGGCAAAAGGGAGATTTGAACTTGAGTCCTGTGACTCCAGTGTTCTTTCCACTTTCATACTTCCTTTCACTTTGAAAGCTTGCTGCTGTATCTATCCTTGAAGCCTGCCTTTGTTAGGAAGAGTTGATGCTTAAAGGCTTCTAAGGTTGCCAGACTAGTAGAATTTGTCTCTTGGCATTTGGAGCCTGGAGATGGGAACCCATGTTTCTCTTCTCTCCATCTTCAAAAGTGCATACATGATTCTGTATCTAATATCACCACTATCCATCTACCTTCTTTACAGATAGAAGACAAATGAAGCAAATGAACCTATGTCAGGATGTCAGTCAGTCAATAAGAATTTGTTAAGCACCTACTATGTGATACTGTGTGACTACTAGGGGTACAAAGAAGGACAAAAGATGGTCCCTGCCCTCAAGGAGCTTAGATTCTAATGGACAGTGGCCTGACAGAGCTAAACTGCCTTCTGTTACGTTCATTTGCCTGCTTCCAGTAAAAAAAAAAAGTTATTGTTTCTACAAATTCTGTGAAGTATATTTGAGACACCTGTAAGCATACATTATAAGCATCTATCAATTACATACATTAGAAACATCTATTAGTTTGCTATGACATAGTTACAGATAATTATCCCAACTACCCTGTATAGTATTTATGCAAGTCCCTCATGGAATTGGATGCAGCAAGCATGGGTATATGTTTTTTAAAAAAAGAATAACATTTATGATAACTCCACAATGAGTAGACCAAGAACAAAAGTCGCAAAATATATAACACGGAGCATCCCATCTATGTGTTAGACACATAAGTTGTGTATAATTGTTAGATGCAGAGTTGTGTGTAATTGATACATGTCACAGAGGTCAGATGCGGAAATACTATAGGTTCATATAACAGTAGCCTGTGAACACTAGCATATCAGCATGTTTATCAACAAAACATAATACAGCATTAAAAGCAGAACATTACATGCTCTCTAACTACATGGGGAACCCCTCCCCTGCTATTGCTCTTGAAGTATCATTAATTAGCTTGGTCACTAGCCCAACAGTTCTAGCATTACTATTGTGGCCTTGACTTGTAGGGTGTGATGGCTGACTGTCAGCATCCTAAGGCCTGCTGGCCTGCACTCCCTATCCTGAGCATGTAGAAGACCCAAGGTGACTAATTCTGTCTCCAGGTTTCCTGGTAGCCTCTTGGCAGAGTTGGAATGTTGAGTAAGAGGTTTTCTCTGGGCTAGACTTCCTCTTCCCTCCCTCTTGAGAGAGGTCCCCTAAATCCAGGATAAAAGAGACTCTCTACAGTTGAAGAATGGCCTCTTACTCAGAGCTCAGTTAGCTAATTGTCTATCGCTCTTGTCCTCCTGCTAACCTCACTTCTCAGTAGAACAATAGATAGTTGTGATATATCTCTTCACAGGGCCTCTTTATCAAAAATGGGATTCTTGAGTTCCATTGTTTCTGATTTACTCTGGTCTAGTCTGTTCCATTGAGGCATTTCTCTGTTTTTTTAACCAATACCAAATAGTTTTGATGACTGCTGCTTTATAATATAACCTAGAAGTACTATTTCCACTTTGTCCAGACCTCTTTTCCTCATTTCCCTTGATATTCTAGATCTTTTATTTTTCCAGATGGAATTTTGTTAATATTTATCACATTCTAAAAAGTATTCCCTTAGTAATTTGATTAATATAGTATTAAAAGTGTAAATTAACTTTTGTAACATTATCATTTTTATCATATTGGCACAACCTAGCCATGAGCACTGAATATTCCTCTAGCTATTTAAATTGTTATTTATTTCTTTAAGGAGCACTTTGTAATTGAATCTATACAAGTCTTTTGTGTGCTTTGATAGATCAAACCCCAGATATTTTACATATTTTGTAGTGATTTAGAATGGATTTTTCCTTTTATGATTGCTTCTTGGGTTTTGTAATTATCATGTAGACATGCGGTTGTTTTTTGAGGGTTTATTTTGTAGCCTGAAATTTTGCTGAAGTTATATTATCTCAATGTCTTTGCTGATTCCCAAGTATTTTCCAAGTATACCATCATATCATCATCACTTAGTAATAGTGTCATCTCCTTCTTACCTGTCTTTATGCCTTTAATTTCTTTTTCTTATCTTATTGCTGCTGCTAGCATTTCTAGAACTATATCACATAATAGTGTAGAGAGCAGGAATCCTTGCTTCACTTCTATATTTATTAGAAAAAGTTCTAGTGTATCCCTATTGCACATGATACTTGCTTTTGGTTTTAGATAGATGCTTTTTATAATATAAAACAAAAGTGCCTCTATGCCTATACTTTGTAGGGTTTTTAGCATAAATGAGTATCGTACTTTGTCAGAGGCTTTTCCTCTGCCTGTGGAGATAATCGTCGTTCTTCACAGGGTCTAACCACTCTGGAACTATTCTGTTGACTGACATGTTATCCAGTCTTCCATCCTCTTAGTTTAGTAGTTAATAATCCTGGGAGTTAGATACTACTATCACCCCCATTTTACAAATGAGGAAAACGAGGCTGAGAGGTTAAGGGACTTCTCTAGGGTCATACAGTTAGCAAGTGTCAAAAGCAGAATTCCAAGTCAGGTCTCCCTGACTCCAAGTCCAGTGCTTTATCCAAGTTTCCTTGGTATGAGAAAACTTTCTGTGGATCTTATGTCATAAGTGTTCCCTGACATATCAAGATTTCTTAATTCTGTCCAATTGCTGAAGTACATGGAAAGGAACTTGAGTGTCATATCCATCAGAACCTTCCGAGCAGAGGCCACAGCTAGAGTAGGAGGCCTCCTTCAGCCAGGTTGGGAATATGTCTTCTCTATCTCCTGAAATTCCAAAGAACAAATCAATAAGCAGCTGTGACTTACATCTAAATATCGGCAGGTATGGAGTTTAGCCTGTAACATCATTCTTGTAGCATTTTATGTAGCCACTAGAAATGCTAAATGCTGACTCCATGGAGATTTCTGTTAAAATCTTAGTCTCCACCATACATTTTTTCTATACTTGTACTTATACCTCTATACCTTGTTCACAAAAATTTTGATAGTAATCAAATCTTAGAAAAGTTCTTAGCTCTTAAAGCTCTTTGGATGTGACCAGCTAATGAGCGTTTCCATCTAATCTGGGTCAGAATTAACTCCCTGTGGAGACACTATGTTACCCACATAGTAAATAGAGGCGCTGCAAAACTGGTCACTTTTTCATTGGCAGCTTCAGCCCAACATCTTCCAGCTGATCTGACACTTTTGTTTCATTTTTTCACATTCTTCCAAAAAGTCTTCCCAAAGATGAGGACCCCCTCTAGGTATGCCAATACCTCTAGGTAGGTCATGTTCCCAACCATCTTCTCCATAAGCTGTTGAAAAGTAGTAGATGACCTAACTTATTCCTGGGGACATATGCTCAAATTAGCAGATTTTTGTTAGGCACATGAAGGCTGTGTTCTTTTACCACTGGGATTCTAATAGTATATCCTCTGCAGAGGGCTGAAAGCCAGTGGTTTACCTGGAAGACAGTCCAAAACGTCTTAAATTTGTAGCATGGTATACTGGTCTACTTTTCTTCTCTTATTCAAAAGTGCAGGAGTCTATACACATCTGGATCTTCCTGTTTTGGAGGAGGTATATAAACTATAAGATGCCTTGATGATGCTGTTGGCTAACATGATCAACATGGTCAGATGGTTTTTAAGGTCTCCTATCTCACAGAGGGCAACCTTCTAAGATGGCTCTTGAAACAGTAAGTTGGGTTGCATGCTCCATGAGCATATACCATATCCTCCTCCTACAATGAAAACACACCATGCTGTTTCCTCCTTAAACAATCATTCTGCTCCTCAGGCACTGACAAGTCACCAAATTCAAATTCCTTTGGATGCACTGTTGCTGAAGTGAAGAGGATACATGGACTGTGACCTGCATAATTACCTGCATTATTCTGTTCATATTTTGAATAGGCAGTAATTGTTCTGGATTAATGCTGACTCTTTGGAAATGTTCATTGGGTCAATTAAGTCATAGAATCATAGATGTAGAGTTGGAAGGGACCTCAAAGGACCTCCGATGAGATACCTAGAGGTTAAGTGACTTTGCTCGTGGTCACACAGCTAGTAGATGGTCTAACACAAGTTTTGAAGTCCAGCATTCCGTCCAAGTGGGATGAACTTAGGGGTGGTTGTAGAAGAAGCAATTCTTAAGTTCTCTGGGGTCTGGGTGGTGCCCTGTTCCCAACTGCATGGTTATTTCATCAGCTTCTGCTAAACCAAGGTTCCATTTGCCTCTTGTGTGAATTCAGTATGCCTATGTCCATCTCAATCAGAGATGTGAAACTCACAAACCCTCAGGCAGCCCAAAATACTTCAAGTGCAGAACCAGATGAAAATGTTTAACAAAATAAATAAAAATACATGTCCTAGATATTGTTAATTTGTGGTTTTCTAAGTCAATATACTGTGGGCAAAGATCCCTTTCTATTTGAATTTTGACACTATTGAATAACACAGCTCTCCCAGCCTTCAGCTAGAACCCACCCTGCTGCTGGTGTTCTAGCTTCATTCAGACAGTCACGTCCTCTGTTTCCTCCACCCTTTGTCCTTCTGGTATAGGCTATTTTATTCATCATTCTATGTGTCAGTAGACTTTCTATGTACATCTGTCTTGGAGTCTGGATGATAGGAATGGTTTCTCACTTGGCCTCCATGGCCTATCTATGTCAAGGTGTTTCGGAGCCAGTTGAAGGCATTTTTCTTCATTGCAGTCCTCTTTCCCATTCTCTGTCTTCTCTTCAAATCATTCTGATCTGGTCATACACAATCCACTTTCTTTCCCTTCAGGAAAAACACTGACAAATTTTTACCCAGCAAACCATGGCTCACTTGGGTCAGAGTATCCATTTCTTCATCTTCTAACTCCCAGCTTCCAGAGAAGCCTGTCCATAAATAGGCTCAAGGTACCACAAAATCAGAGAGGGTTTTCCTTTTTGATGTTGTTAGATATTAATGAACTGGACATAGGCTCCCTATAGGATCACTACTCTACTATATTGCCTCCCTAATCTGTTCCAGCATTATGGTGTATGATTCAGACTGAGTATGAGATCTCATACAGACTGAGTATGAGATTCTGGACCTTGAAGATTTCTCTAAATTAGTCTTGTCTACATTGGTTCCCAGCAGGTGCCACAGTATCTCGCTGACTTATCTTATCTAGGACTCAAATTATTCCTCCTCAAAGAGTCGTGGGGATTTCCTGAGAAGCTTCTTAGCTTGGAGGTAGTGAGTCACCAGGGTCTGTAAGAATATGGTCTAATGTCCATCTCTTGCTACTGTGAGACTAGGTGTCAGTCTCTTCCGTCTCCCCCAAATGCATTACAGTCTGTCTATAGACAATCCTTCTCTTCTCATGAGGTTTAAGACTTTTAAGCAACTACTTATCCTCAGTGGAAGATCTAGTGATCAATTTCTACGTATTTCCAACAACTCATCTCTCCAGGGATGCTGGAATGCACCACTAATTTGCAGAACATAGGCAGGGCTTTAATAAGTCCTCCACATCTCCCCAGATGTTCACAGTACCATATATGCTGCTTTCAGAGCCCTTGTCATCAACATCAATAGGGTATCCCTAAAATACAGGCTCCCTAGAAGGCTCCAAGCTCACTGCTTTATGCCAGTATTTCAAACATGTTGCATCCATTCTGCTGATCTCCCTGCTTAAGTCATACACAGCACTATGTGAATCCTTGTCCATGCGACTGTCCAATAGCAACAAGCAATGCAGCACACCAATGGAATAAAATTAGAAATGAAAGCATAAAAGTTGAGGCGAATGAAATGTAGCTATTCTGTTGAGGAATGGAATCTCTATAGGAACAACAAATTTTTGAATTATCAATGAAGTCTAAAAGTGGCAAAAAAGAAAGAACAAAAAAAAAGTTTTAGTCAAACAGGAATTTGGTACAGGAAGCTGTACCAAATAGACTTGCAAAAAAAAATTACAAGGTCCAAAGAGAAAAAAAAGAGAAAACTCCCTTTTAACAGTGGTGCTGTGGGAGTGTATAGTTAGTTTTACCCTTAGTTGTGAGATTTTTAAGCACCTACTAAGCACCTGGCACTATGCTGAGATACAAAGAAAGGCAAAAGATGTCCCTGCCCTCAGGAAGCTCACTGTCTAACAAAGGTGACAACATGCAAACAAATGTGCGAACAAAATCCAGACAGGACTAATTGGAGACAATCAACGGAGGGAATACACTAGAATTAAGGGGGATTGGGAAAGGCTTCCCATAGAAGGTAGGGTTCTAGCTAGGGCTTGAAGAAAGCCAGGAGACGTGAGGAGGGAGAACATTCCAGGCATGGAGGACAGCCAGAGAAAATGTCCAGAGATAAACGTGTCTTGTATGAGGCCAGAGACACCAGATCACAGAGTGCATGGAGGTGAGTAAGGTATGAGAAGCCTGGAAAGGGAGAGAGGGGGCAGGTTATAAAGGAATTTAAATTCTAAATAAAGAATTGTGTTTGATCCTGGAGGTCATTAGAGTTTATTGAATGGGGATGGGAGAGTGACATAGTCAAACTTGTTCTTGTTCACTTTGGCAGGTGAGTGGAGGATGGAATGAATGGGGAAACCAGCAGGCTGTGGCAATATTCCAGGTGTGAGGAGATGAGGATCTTTCCCCAGGGTTGTGATAGTGTCAGAAAAGAGTAGGAGGAACATACTGGAGATGTTCCTAAGGTAAAATCTATGGGCCTTGGCAGCAGAATAGATTTGAGGGGAATAGGGGAGGGTGAGACAAAAATTGAGGATGACATCAAGGTTTCAAGCAAGGGTGACTAGGAAGATGGTAGTACCCTTGACTCCAGAGAAGTTAGGAAAAGAGGACAGGTTGAGGAGAACGTCCTCTAAAGTTGTTAGAACCCAGGTATATGGTGGTCACTGATATCTATTGGCTCTCTGCCTTCTTACATATCTCCTAGGATTTTAATATATCTGTCAAGGAGTAAAATGTATTCAGTCTCTTGGCCTATGCCTTTCTACCCACTGATCACTCCTCTTTCTTCATAGTGTGTATGTCAGTCAACTTTGAAGGGCCTTAACTGAGTAAGTCATTTAATTGGATTAGGGAAAAAGAATAATAAAAGCAGAAGCATTACTGATATGTAATGTAGTTTAAACATGCCATTTGATCACCGGTTCAACTGTTTTCCAGATGGGAAAATCCCCATTCAATTCAACATGTATTTTCTCCCCAGTCAAAATCTGAAATCCAGGACTATCAGAATCTATATCTGACTGTAAACATCCCAGATCCTAGGTAAAACACAAAGTGTGGGGAGATAGTCTTAACCCATAATAAGTGTGTTGGCTTGAAGTCCATGAGACTCCTTTCACTCTTGCTGGGGTTAGTTTGGTTCACTCACCTCCAAACTATACCAACTCAGGTACAGGAGAGGCTATTTGCATTCTTTCCTTTTGGGTTATGGTTTTGAATCCATTCTGCTATCCACCTCCATTTTATAGGAGAGTTCATTCCATTCACATTCACAGTTATGATTACTATCTGTGTCTTTCCCTCTATCCTATTTCCATCCATTTATGCTTTTAGTTCTCCCTTCTCCCTACCTTTTGACCTTTTGACCACTGCCTCTCTCAGGCTTCTCTCCCTTCTATCAACCCCCTCCCTTTATTTCCTCTTTTCCCCTTACTACTTCTTCCCTCCCTTTTAGCCTCCCCTTCTTTTTCTATCCCCTTTCCCCCTCCTACTGCCTATAGGGTTAGTTAGATTTCTATATTTACCTGAATTTGTTGTTCCCTCCTTGAATCAAATCAAATGAGAGTATATCTCAAACAGTGTTTATCTCCCTCCCCTCTTTCCCTCTACTGTAATATATTTTTGTGCCTGTTGCTGTGATTTAATTTAATTTTTTTCTGCCTCCTCCTTTTCACATGTCCCATTACAATCTCTTCACACCCTTAAATCACATTTTTATCATATCTTTTAATTTATACCTACTCCCTCTATCTATGTATATACCTTTTAAATACCATAGTAAGTATACAATTCTCAAGATTAACAAGTATCATCTTCCCCTGCAGGGATGTCAACAGTTTGCCCATACTGAACAACAAGTTGTTGTCTTTTTCTGTTTACTTTTTTATGCCTCTCTTGAGACTTTTATTTGGAGATCAGATTTTCTATTGAGCTCTGGCCTTTTCATCAGGAAGGTCTAGAAATGCCTTATTTCATAGAATGTCCATCTCCTTGCCTGAAATACCATGCTCAATTTTGCTGAGAAATTGATCCTTGGTTGTAGTCCAAGCTCCTTTGCCTTACAAAGTATCATATTCCAATCCCTCCAGTCTTTTAATGTAAAAGCTGCAAGGTCCTGTGTGATCTTGACTGTAGTTCCTTGATATTTGGATTGTTTCTTTCTGGCTGCTTGCAGTATTTTCTCCTTTACTTGACAGTTTTGGAATTTGGCAACAATATTCTTTGGTGTTTTCAGTTTGGGATCTCTTTCAGGAGGTGATCAGTGGATTCTTTTGATAACTATTTTGCCCTCTGGATCTAGAACCTCAGGGCAGTTTTCCTTGATGATTTTTTGGAAGATATTATCCAGGCTCTTTTTTTCATCATGGCTTTCTGGTAGACCAGTAATTCTTAGATTTTTCTCTCCTGTATCTATTTTCCAGGTCACTGGTTTTTCCAATGAGGTATTTTACATTTTCTTCTATTTTTTCATTCTTTAGATTCTGTTTGACTGATTCTTGATGCCTCATAGAGTCATTAGCTTCTACTTGCCCAATTCTAATTTTTAGTAGATTGTTTTCTTCAGTTAACTGCAGCATCTCCTTTTCCATTTGTCTAATTTTTAAATTTCTCCATGAATCCTTTTTTTCATATTTTTAAAGTCATTAGCCAATTTTTCTTCTGCCTCTCTAATTTGACTTTTAAAATCCTTCTTGAGCTCTTCCAAAAATGCTCTTTGGACTTGAGAGACCAGTTCATGTTCCTTCTGAGGTTTCACATGGGAGTACAATCTCAATGCTGACCTCTTTGGTATTTGTATTTTGTTCTTTGTCCCCATAGTAAGATTCTATGGTCTTTTCTTTCCTGGTTTGCTTCCTGCTCGTGATGATTGCCTTTTACCCGGCTTTTTAAGTGGCTCTGTGCTTCTGGGGCACAGGGGGCTCTGTCCCATAGTTCTTATGCTTAGAACTTGAGACTTTGTGTATTGTGGCCTCTGATTCTCTCAGCTAGAAGTTAGAGTGCTGCAGCTTACCTGGTGCTGAGCTGGCTGGTGTGCCAAAGCAGAAGCCAGGTGAAGTCTTTCTGAGTTTCCCTGGAGCTACCCTGGAACTTGCTGTATGAGGTGTAGGGGAGGGGTGCTCTGACCATAGGAGGTCTCTTCTCCTAAGTTAGACCACAAGTGGGCTCAGTGGTTGGTGAAAGCCCATCTATGCTAGCATCTTCCCAATTCCCCTGGCTGTGCTGAGGCATGCCTGGTGTCCTGGTGTTGACGCTTAAGGGTTCCACCCTGCCCTGGGGCTCAGGATCTCCTCCTGGTTTGCTGAAGTGTGGCTGTCTGGGACAGCTCTAGTCCTACACTGGTCCCCTTCAGCCACAGCAAGAAGGACCCCCCCCTTAGCAATTTTCCTAGCCTCTCGGGCTAAGAAACTGTTTACCCCTTCGACTGATCCCACTATTCCAGGATTTTTCCTGAGGAAATATTCTCTGGGTTTTTCAAGATCAACAAGGGAAGGGGGAGAGCATTTATAGATCACTCCGCCATCTTGGTTCCTGGAAGTTCAAATTACTTACAGGCATTTAATCTTCAGGCTGATAGTCTCAAGAGTGGCTGCTGCTGTTACCTGGGGTTCTGTGCTTCTCTCTCACTCAGTTCCACCGAACTCCTGCCTTGGCTGATTGAGAATCCACACTGCTGCCTCTGCTTCAGACCATGCAGTGCTTCCTGCTTGGTTTGGTTATCCATTCTTTCCTTGATTCCAGGAGATAGCTTGTACCCATGGGAACACCTCTTGTGTCCAACTCTTTTAGTTTTCCATCTCTTTCACCTTGAAAATCATAGACTCAAACACTTCTCTGTCTTGAAGCCCCACTCCCATTGGGAAAGACTGACACTTAATGATTCCTAAAGCCAGTGGAGGCCCAGAAACAAGAAATAACCTGGCTATTGCTCTGTCTTGAAAATTCTACATGGGACACAGTGCCTAATATCACCATCACCTCTTGCTCTTCCTTCAAGGAACTAAAATTTCTAGAGGCAAATAAGACAAATTAAGCTACGTGAAGATGTTAATAGACTTTCCAAAGTCTAAAATGCCTTCCTTTATATCAAGAAGCTAAACTCTTTTAAGGAAATCTAGAAATTGAAGGGGGAAGAACAATCAACTAAGATAGAAATAGAAGTGATGCTTAAACTATAGACCACTTGGACAGAAGGGGGAAATAGTATAGAAAATGGATCACAAACTTGGTATGGAGGCACAATATAGCAGTGATTATATATGTGTGTATATATCTACTATATATAATGTGTATGCATATATGTGTCTGTGTATGTATGTGGTTTATTATGTACATACATCCATACTATACATGCATGTACACACAGAGAAAGTAATGATGGGAACTTATTTCAACTATCTGGTAACCTAATGAAAATTTCTTTGTGCCAAAAATGTGATATCTGATGAATTCTTGATTTACCTTAATGCTACTTTAATTCTTCGAATAAAGGTGCCAGTGGATGATAAGAACAACAAACAAAAGCAGGTTAACTTCTGCCAAAACCTATCTACCTCAATGCAGAAATTATTGAGGTAAAAACCTAGTTTTTATTATATTTAACCATAGGTTCAGATCTTAGACCCCCCCCCAAAATAAATGAATAAACCTAAGCAAAAATTAGGATTCTAATAAGACCTCTTGTAGACAAAATTTTGTCATAGTGACTGAAATAAATTTTTTACATGTTTCAATCTTGTGCATTTCACCTAGGCCATAAAATTTAAAGACTGATTCATAATCCCATGCTTCCTTTAATGTCATAAAAGTTGAACAAATTTAGTTGAGTAGTCCCAATCTCATACATCCCTTAAGGAAACAAACCTAATTAAATACATTCTATAGGTAAACTAAGTCAGGCTGCAGGTTAAACACTTTGTAAAATCCTACACTTACAAAACTACAAGCCTACATTGTGCAGAAGTCATAATAGACTAATTGAGAGAAAGGGATTTACAAAAATTTGACATCAGGGAAATTCTCCCCCAGTAAAATATTTGGGGGAGGTTTTAAAGATGTACTCCCTTCTTTCTCTCATCTGGTTTCTTATCTCAAGAATGTCAAATGTCTTCCCTCAGTGTTATTATTCCAGATATCAGGTTTTGATCAGGTGAGGTTAATATTAACAGAAGACAGGATTTTAGTTAATCAGAAGTTACAGCCCTGAGCACTGAATAATAAAAATTAATCATAGGAAATAAAAAATAAAAAAATTCCCATTTTAGGTATTGTCAGCAGCTGTCACATCACTAGGCTCTTGGAATTTCCTCAAGCTATAGTCTCATTGTCTTTCCCCTACCCTGCAGATCTAGTCATTGGGGAAAGGCTGAAGACATTCCAAAGACAGTCTGTGACCTCTCCCAGAGTTAATTAACCTTCAGCTATTGAAATGTCTGTCTGGTTTTGTTCAAGGATTTTTAACCTTTTTCCCCTTTATTCTCTTCTCTCCTTCCCCATTATTTGTTGGGCCTTACTTTTCTCTTCCAAAGAAGATGATTAAATGAAAGGATTACTTGAAATTTCCAAACTCACCCATTCTGGTCATAGTTTACAGTCTGTCAATTTCCTCTGCTTGTTTGTACCAGTGCCTACCTTGCTTCATCCCTGAGCATCTCCCCTGTATACCATTTTGCCCACTCCTTGAGCATTCTCTGTGACTTTTTGCCATCAGCTTCATCCTCATTCCATGTTATTACCATCGTTTGCTCAAAACCTTTCTTTACTTTAGGCAGTGTGGTGGAAAAACCATTGAACCTAGAGATAGGAGAGTTCAGTTTAATTAACCGATCAATCGACAGGCATTTTATCAAGTACTTGTTACATGCTAGGCACTGTGCTAAGTACTGGAGATACAAGTACAAAGCCAGATGTAGTGATGCACACCTGTACTTCTCACCATTACAGGGGAGGCTGAGGCTGGTGGATCTCTTGACCCAGGCATTCTGAACTGCAGTGGGCTCTGCTGAAAAGGTGTCAGAACTGAGATGGGCATTCATATGATTAGACCCGAGGAGTGGGAATTGCCTAAGGAGGGGCAGGCAATTGGGCCACGTCAGAAATGGAACAAGTCAAAACTCCTGTGTCCATTAATAGTGGGATCAAGCTCATGAGTCATCCCTGAATTTTTAGCCTGGGTCAGATAGGGAGACAGAATCTATAAAAACAAACAAATAAAATTCTAAATTAAAAAAAATTAAATAAGTAAAGGAATGAAAAATCTGTAATTACAAGGAGTTCTGATTTTAATGGGAAGACAGCAAGTATACACACACACACACACACACACACACACACACACACACACATATATCACTGTTACTTCATGGTTATGTAACTGGACAAATCCCTAAACAAATCTGTTTCTTTTTTTGTAAAAGGGGGATGATAATATTTGTACTTTCTAACTCCCAAAATTGTTATGAGGGAAGTGCATTGGAACTTTAAGAGGCCATCTAAATGTGAGCTACTATTATCATTATTGTAATTTTAAAGACCATGCTCATGATTTTATTGGGGTAGGAAACTCCCTCTACCAAAGCAGATCTGCCCTTGCTTTGTGAGTTAGATCCTTAAAGAGCTATCAGGGTACATTGAGGGGTTAGGTGACTTGTCCAAGGCTACACAGTCCATATCTGTCAGAGGCATTTGAACCCAGGTCTCCATGACACCATGCTGCTATGTTTTGACTGCTTTCTGGACTCTATCCCTCATGTACTTGGCTCATGAGAGACATTGACTTATGAGGGCTACTACTTTAACATCAGTGGAATAAAGTTTTGTAACTGCTGTACTTTCCTACAAGTATCTGGATTAGATTTAGGCAGCTAGGTGTCATGGTATAGAGCTACCCTGTCCAAGTCTTGGCCTATTTCCTCTTCTATGAAATGGGGACCTACCTTTCAGTTGTTGTGAGGATCAAATGTAAAGCTCTTTGCAAACCTTAGAGCAATGTGTAAATGCTAGCCATTATTATGATTAAGAACACACTGTTTTCTAGAAGTTTCCATTCTGAGCCAACAAAGCATGACTAAATTCAAGCCTCTCTAATGCACTGGGTTAATGTCACCAAAGAGAGGCTGTTTGTTCTTCAACACAGACCTATTTGCATCCCAGGATGAACTTCTGTGGTGGGTATTTTCCTTGAAATCCTTCTCCAGATATCTTAGGTTATTATGGAGGCTTCCCCTTCCTTCCTGAACTACTGAAGAATTTCTTGCTTTTTCCAGCACTTACCACAGTCTAGACATATAGTAGGCACTTAATAAATGTTCCTTGATTGATTGAGGGATTGATTGATCAAGGGAAAGGTCAAGTTGAAGCTGGTTCTTTTATTTGTTTTTCTTTTTTCTCTTACTAGCTTTTTAAAAATTCATTTTGAACTTAAACATGAAAAGACAAAAACAAACCATTTCCATGTGCACAGTGCAACATAAAAAGAGGATTCAATAAAAGACTCTGAATTTCCATTTCACACTATTTACTATTTTTGATAACTGTAATAAATACTACACATGATTTCCAAAGCTACCTTGCTTTTCTTTGCTTCCTTATAAGTTTTCTGTATGTGTTTGTATATATATATATAGATAGATAGATGTAAAAGCATATTATACATACTTCTGTTTATCAGTTCTTTCTCTGGAAGTATAGCATCTTCTTTCATAGGTCCTTTGTAGATGATTTGAGTATAATACTCAAAATGACTTAGCCCTTCAAAATTGTTCTTTTTTTATGGTAAAATACAACAGTCAATGTTAGTACTGTACTGTCATAGTTAAAGGACATTTTTCAATTTTTGTTAGTCAAGTACAAACACTGAAAAAGTTGTTTCGTTTGGAAACCAACCTGAACCAAACTGATATTTCCTTTGAGCTAAATATTTGCTATACAAAGAAAATCCCATTCAAATATGACCTTTCTAAAAGGATTGTTGTCTCATTTCACAGTATTTTTTAAATTGATTAATTTATTTTTAGTTTTCAATATACATTTCCACAAGAATTTGAGTTCCAAATTTTCTCCCCATCCCTCCCTCTGACCACCCCAAGACATTGTGTGTTCTGATTACCCCTTCCCCCAGTCTGCCCTCCCTTCTATCACATCCTTCCCTTCTCTTATCCCCATCTCCTGTATTTTCTTGTATGACAAGATAGATTTCTATGCCCTATTGCCTGTATTTCTTATTTCCCAGTTGCATGTAAAAACAATTTTTAGCATTTGTTTTTAAAACTTTGAGTTCCAACTTTTCTCTCTTCCTCCCTCCCCACTCATACCCACTGAGAAGGCAAGCAATTCAATATAGGTTTTACATGTGTAGTCATGCAAAACACTTCCATAACAGTCATGTTGTGAAAGACTAACTGTATTTTCCCCCATCCTATCCTGCCTCCCATTTATTCTGTTCTCTCTTTTGACTCTGTCTCTCCTCAAAAGTGTTTACCTGTAATTACCCCTCCTCCCATTTGCCTTCCCTTTTATTATCCCCCCTAAACCCCCACTTATCCCCTTCCTACCTACTTTCCTGTAGTATAAGATAGATTTTTTTCATACCAAATTGAGTGTGCATGTTATTCCCTCCTTAAGTCAAATTTGATGAGAGTAAGGTTCACTCCTTCCTTCTCACCTTCCCTCTCTTCCCCTCCATTGAAAAAGTTTTTTCTTGCATCTTCTATGTGAGAGATAATTTACCACATTCTATTTCTCCCTATCTCATTCTCCCAAGATATTCCTCTCTCACCCCTTAATTTTAATTTTTAGAAATCATCCCTTCCTATTCAACTCACCCTATGTTGTCTGTCTATCTGTATATAATCCTCCAACTACTCTAATACTGAGAAAAGTCTAAAGAGTTACAAATATTATCTTTCCATGTAGGAATGTAAACAGTTCAACTTTAGTAAGTCCCTTATGATTTCTCTTTCCTGTTTACCTTTTCATGCTTCTCTCGATTTTTGTGTTTGAAAGTCAGATTTTCTATTCAGCTCTGGTCTTTTCAACAAGAATGCTTGGAAGTCCTCTATTTCATTGAAACACCATTTTTCCCCTGAAGTATTATACTCAGTTTTGCTAGGTAAGTGATTCTTGGTTTTAATCCTAGTTCCTTTGACTTCTGGAATATCATATTCCAAGCCCTTCAATCCCTTAATGTAGAAGCTGCTAGATCTTGTGTTATCCTAATTGTGTTCCCACAATACTCAAATTATTTCTTTCTGGCTGCTTGCAATATTTTCTCCTTGACCTGGGAGCTCTAGAATTTGGCTATAATATTCCCAGGAGTTTTTCTTTTGGGATCTTTTTCAGGAGATGAGCAGTGGATTCTTTCAATATCTATTTTACCCTCTGGTTCTAGAATATCTGGGCAGTTTTCCTGACTAATTTGATGAAAGATGATGTCTAGATTTTTTTTTTGATCATGGCTTTCAGGTAGTCCAATAATTTTTAAATTGTCTTTCCTGGATCTATTTTCCACGTCAGTTGTTTTTCCAATGAGATATTTCATATTGTCTGCTTCTTTTTTATTCCTTTGGTTTTGTTTTATAATTTCTTGATTTTTCATAAAGTCATTAGCTTCCATCTGCTCCATTCTAATCTTTAAGGAATTATTTTCTTCAGTGAGCTTTTGGATCTCCTTTTCCATCTGGCCAATTCAGCTTTTTAAGGCATTCTTCTCCTCATTGGCTTTTTGAATCTCTTTTGCCATTTGGGTTGGTCTTTTTTTTAAGGTGTTAGTTTCATCAGCATTTTTTGGGTCCCCTTTAGCAAATAGTTGATTCATTTTTCAAGATTTTCTTGCGTCGCTCTCATTTCTCTTCCCAATTTTTCCTCTACTTCTCTTACTTGATTTTCAAAATCCTTTTAGAGCTCTTCCATGGCCTGAGACCAATTCATATTTTTCTTGGAGGCTTTGGATATAGGAGTGTTGACTTTGTTGTCTTCTGTTTGTATATTTTGGTCTTCCTTGTCACCAAAGTAAGATTCTATAGTCTGATTCTTTTTCTGGTTTTTTCTTATTTCCCCAGCTACTTATTTGACTTTTGAGCTCTTTGTCAAAGTAACTCTCTGCTTTCAGTGGGGTTCGGGGGGTATACTCTCAGCTGCTTGATGTCCCCACAATCTGTAGGCTCCAGAAACAGCTGCTACTGCTGCCCCTTCTGTTGGGAGGTGAGGGGGCAGGGGGTCTCTCCTTCTCTCTGGAGCTAGGGCTGGACTACTCTACTCTCTCACACAGGTCCAACAGGTTTGTTCCACTGACCTTTCAATTTGTCCTCAGTGTTTTGGGGTTGTGAATTCTGTAGACCACCATAGGTGCCAGAGATGCAGTCTTCCTGAGGTCTGCTCAGGTCCCATCTGTGCTGGCCTGACCCATCCTATACTGCACTCTACTCCCAGAGTGGTTCAATAGATGCCTCTTGTTGACCTTTCAGGCTGTCTTGGGCTGGAGATTTACTTCCCTCTGTTATTCTGTGGGTTCTATAGCTCCAGAATTTGCATAGTCATTTTGTGCAGGTATTTGACTGGACTTGGCGGGGAGGGCTCTAGCAAGCCCTCAGAATTGTTCTTAGAACAATATTACTGTTACTGTGCACAATGTTTTCTTGGTTCTGCTCATTTTACTCTTCATGCAAGTCTTTCTATATTTTTCTAAAATCAGCCAAAACTAGTACTTTTCTAACAGACACTGAAAGCCTCCTAATACTTTCTGCTTTTACTGGTAAGAACTCCTTGGCTGGTCCTGGTGCCACCATGGCAGATGTTGATGCTCCTTATCTTTGACCCTAAGGACACAGACATCCCGGGAGCTCTTTCTTAGCCAGTGAAAACTCTAAGCCTGCTTCCAAGTAAGTAAGAGATGCTGGAAGAGACTTGGGAGAAGCAGAGCTGCTTCTTTAGGACATGACTCTAATCCCTTAGTGCCCCATCTCCCATGAAAGAGCAATGGTGATAGCAACCTTTAGAGAAGTCAGTGGGTTCTCCATCTACATAGACTTTTGCTGCTTCTGAGGGTGCTGTCTACCTTCTCATGGGTGTAAAGGGGCCTTTGATTTTAGGTGCCCTTATACGGTTGAGAAAAGGAACAAAGTGGGCTCAAGCAGAAGGTCAAGGGGTGTGAGCATAAAGGGGGTTGATGTTGTATTTGGGGCCAGGACAAGATTAGCTTAAGTAGAGCAGGAGCTAAATGTCTGAGCAAAGGCAGAGCAGGATTGGTGTTTCTGGTGAAGCAGCAGCAGAGAGGGCCTGTAGTGGGTTGCCTGCCAGAAGGAAGGAGAAAGAAATAAGGATATGGCACCTACTTTGTGTTAGGAACTGTGCTAAGTTCTTTTTATAAATATTATTCCATTTGACCCTCGCAACAACCTTGTGAGGTAAGTGCTGTTATTATTCCCATTTTTACAGCTGAGGAAACTGAGGCAGACATAGGTTAAGTGGCTAGGCTGCTAATAATTGCCTGAGGGCAGCTAGGTGGCTCAGTGGATAGAGTGGCAGGCCTGGAGTCAGGAAGACCTGTGTTTAAATGTAGCCTCACTTACTAGCTGTATATCCCTGGGCAAATCACTCAACCCTGTTTGCCTCAGTTTCCTCATGTGTAAAATGAACTGGAGAAGAAAAGGGCAAACTTCTCCAGTATTTTTTACACAGAAAAAAAGGGGGGGGGGGTCACAAAGAGTTCAACATGCCTGAAATGACTGACGAAATGATTGAGGCCAGATTTAAACTTAGGACTTCCTAGTTCCAGGACCAGCCCTCTATTCAGTGCATCACCTAGCAACCTCTAGAAATAGACATGTCATATGTATATGTATGGTAATGAGGTATGATTTTATATATGTGAAGGTATATGCATACTCTGTACTTGTGATTGTGTATGTTTGCATGTATGTGTGAATATGTGTGGGAATCAGTGTATGTGCTGTAGCTGAAAATGTGTGCACTTGAGTGATTTGGGTGTGATTGTACAAGTGTGCAAGGGTATACACTGTATCTGTGTATGTTGGGAGGAGATGTCAGTATTCATATTATGCCTATGAGGGTATATAAGTATATTATACCCAAGATTGCACATTGGCATGAGAGAGCATGCTGTGGACCAACCTGGCCAGTGTTGCTCTGTTCCAGAATTTAGGATCTGGTAGTTTAGGTCTTAATGCTCAACACTGTGATTGAAAGATTGGGCCATCTATCTCATGTTTAGTCTTCCACGTCCCTCACAGGAGGCAAGCTCAGGGAAAGGTCCAGGGATCTTGGAAAGCATATGTTCCTCATAGAACTAGTCTTAGCAATACCGAGCAGGACTTGAGGCTGAGCTGAGACTGGTCAGATGGGTCAGTGAAAGAAGCAAAGCAGAGCAGGTGCAAGACCACAGGGTCCTAGATATAAGTCTTAGAAAAGACCTGAGACGCCACTGAGTCCAACCTTTTATTTTATAGATGAGGAAATTGAGGCCCAGGGATCTTATGGCTTGCTCAAGATCACCCAGGTTGTAAAGAAGTCCCTCCCTCTCCACCCTCAGGGCTCATTTCACTCACAGAGGTTGCCTCTTCACCTCAAGCCCAAAGGGGATGTAGTAGGGAGTCAACTGAGGTCCAGCTGTTTGCTGGGTTTGTCTGCAGCCTTTGATCCAAAGCAAGCCCAAATGGGCTGCTCCCTTCACCCCACACAGTGGACTGACTCCTCTGAATTTCAAAGGACCTCATTTTTCATTAGTTAAGATTACCTACTGCCTGTGTTAGGCCAGCTTAGGGTTAGAGAGGAGTCTGAGCGGGACTGGGACAATGGACTTTGCTCCTGGGGAGAAAAACATCATGAAAATTTGGTCTAAACTTGAGCACAAGTCGTATCAGGCATTCAGCAGCATTGGTTCATTGTGTATGTGTGTTGGGGAGAGGAGGATGAGGTTGCCAGATGAATATATTTAATGGTAGTGTCTGAACACCTGGCAGGGCAGCTAGGTGGTGCCATAGTGCACAGAGCCTAAGGCACTTATATCTTTGCCAGGAAAACCCCAAATGGGATTTTGAAGAGTCAGACAGACAGATACAACTGAAACATCTGAACAATAGCAAACATCTGAGTATCCTCCCCAGTATGTAGGCCCCCCAGAAAACTACCTGAGGTTTGAGGCACTTTGTGAGTTAACATACATTGAATCAATCAATCAGGAAACATTTATTAAAAGCCTACTGTGTGCCAGGCACTGTACTAAGCATTCTGAAAGCTATAACTCATGAATTCTCATTACAACCAAAGGACACTTTAAGTTCAAGACAAAAAAAAATTTAACAACAAAGCAAAATAAATAAAATAAAATCTAATCTCTTCCATTCACATAAGAGAAGATGGTTCCAGAAGTTTTCATATCTCTGCTTTAAGAACATAGTAAGGAATGTACTACCAAGAATAAGGAGCAAGGGAAAAGGGAGCACGTAGTAGCCATCAAAGTGCCGAAGCATTTGGTACCCACAAGATCAGATATACAGATCTGATTGGGTGAGACCAGTTCTGTGTTCTATTGCTGTTCAGCAATAAAATCACTCTTCTACTGCATAATCCATTCAGCCTCTACTGCCTTCTTTCTGGAGTAGTTCTTCATGGCATGGAGGGGACAATTGAAGATCAGGCTGCCTGAGCAGAGGCTCTCATAAATCTTGCCAAATTGACAAGGCTTCAGGTATGGACCTGCTATGGACCTGGTGACAGACAGTGTGTATGTCATCTAAGAAACAACAAAGCTAAGTTCATAGAGTCTCTAGTACACTGGTAAAAGGACAGTGAACTTTTCAACCACAGTAATTCTTGAAGATCATCTACCAGGTCAGGGAACTGCCAAACTCTTCTAGTCTGTGTACCCGTTAACTTTTAGTAAACCTTCCCATATTACCTCCTATTCTATATGAAAAAGAAGAAATTCTTGAGTTTATTGAGTATGTGCATAAATAAATAAAATATATTTTATTATAAATACTGGAAACAAAACAGAGAGATTGAGAACAGAACTGAAAATCCTGATTTACAGACAGAGGTTGTTACAAACAAAACAAAGGCCTTTTGGAATGTTTCAATATGATAATAGTGATATTTACCAAATATTCCTAATGCTGCTATAAACTTTGGGAACCCCTTGTTGACCTTTGTTGTGAGAAAAATATTTCCTCTCTGAGTTCATTTAACTCAGTTCATTTAATTCAAATAACTGCTACCAAATAAATTTACCACAGCGCAGAAATTATGAAGGTAAAAAACTAGGTTTTGTGATTATAGTCAACCATAGTCAGGCTTCAGAGAAAACCCAAACAATCATTAACATTCTTACAAGCCCTGTTATGGGCAAAATTACATCTGTGACAGAGAAATAATTTTTTTACATATTTTAATCTTGTACATTCCTCTTAAGCCATAAAAGTTAAAGAGAAGACTTCTCTCAATGTCAGAAAAGGTGAACAGACTTAAGCAAAGTCTGTAATCTCATACATCCTGTAAGGAAACAAACTTCATCAAACAAACTCTATAGATAAACTAAGTCAGGTTACAGATTAAACTATATTTAGAGGGTTCACAAATAGTCTAATTGAGAAGGAAGATTTACATGTTACCAAGAAATCAGGAACTGCTGAGGTTCTTCCTTTGACTTCTTATCTAAGGAATGTTTAAGGCTAAAGCGAATTTTTTTTAAGTATTTTAAAAATTTTTTAAAAAATTTTTAAAGTAAATTTTGACATCCCATTGTACAAGTTTTGGTCAACTGAGGTTAATATTAATAGAGATAGGTTTTCAGTTAAACAAAAGTTGCAAGAGGAATAAAGGGAAATTAAAAATCAGTAATTCCTATTACGCCCTCTACTAGATCATAAAGGTTTGTTAATATGTTCACGGGGACAGAGTTTCTTAACTTCATAATTTCAGTAAGGTGTAGCAGAAAAACTGCTTTCTTGAGAATCATATGAACTTGATCAAGGTCATCCAATCAGTTAGTGGTATATAGAAAGACTATAGAACTAAGTCCCCATTGGGTCTCTTCTCTCTGGACATTGGCTTCTTCATTTGTGAGGTTTTTAAAATTACTTTTTTCAATCAGTAAAAATCCACCTTCTCTCCTTAAACCTCTATTACAAATATGTGTAGTCAAGCAAAACAAATTTCTACATTGGCCACATCCAACAAAAAATTGTCTCATTTTATACTCCGAGTCCTTCAATTCTCTATCAGGGCATGGACAGTATGTGTCATAATCACAGGCATCTAGGCAGCAAAATGGATAGAACACTGGACCTGGAGTCAAGAATTGAGTTCAGATCTTTCCTCAGATACTTAATAAATGTATAAACATGGGCAAGTTACTTAACCTCTGTTTGCCTCAGTTTCCTCATCTGTAATATGGAGATAATAACCTTCCTCCTGGGTTGTTGTGAGGACAAAATGAGATAATATTTGTTAAGTGCTTTGCAAACCTTGAAGTGCTATATAAATGCTAATCCTCTGACTCATTTGTAAAATGAAAAGCTTAGACTAGAATATTCAAGAATCATTCCATCTTGACCCTCTGTGAATTCCATGGAATTTCTTAAGTAGTTTTCTTACAGTGAAATTTAAAAAAAATTATCTCTATTACTACGTATTGTAGCTACTTCCTATTCTCTTTTTCTATGCTATACTTATCTATTTCTTCCAGATATCATGTATGGAAGATCCACTCGTACTGAATCCATTCCTCTAATTCCTTTAACATTTTGGTGGTCCTCAGTGTACCACTTGGACCACATCTCTGATATCCCTTGCTCTCAGTACATGCCTGGCCCACTTCCTTTTCCAGCCATACACATGGCCTTGATGTCTTTCACTCCACTTTTATGCACAAGTTATTGCTGATTATAAACCAACTTTTTCACCCAACCATGTTTATTTCCATTGCCTTTTGGATGATTTGTCAATTTGATTCTTATGAGATCGTGGTGTTCTATGGTGTTCTGTGATAGCAACAGTGAGATAATGCTGATGTTAAATAGATGGATTTTGGTGACAGTAAGCACTTATTTTTCTTTTTTATTTTCTTGATATGATATTGTTGTATTAATGTTGCCTGGAACACCACTGGTGTTTTAGACTGCCATGTTAGATTGTTCCATTAATTTGGAACAGTTTGCAGTTCACTAAAACTCCCAGTTCTTTTTCTTTTTTTCGCCCTAGTCTGCCTCACTCTCCTCACTCCCTCCCCACTCCATTGAAAAGAATAGGAAAAACCTTTGTAACATATATTCCCACATTGGCCACCTCTGAAGGTATTTACCACTGAATAGTTTTCGATGGAATTTCATTAAATGAATGTTTTGTCCATCTGCAGGCACAGAAGATGAAAAAGTGACCTCAGTTTTCCAGTGCTCAGAATCCAATAAGGGAAAGCATCAGTTAGTACCTGGATACACACACACACACACACACACACACACACACACACACACACACACACACACACACTTTTCAACCTTCATTCTTCCCCTAGCAGGGTGTTTGTTTCTTCTTGGTTTTGATGAGTGAGCTTGGGAGTTTAGATAGGTTTTGCTTAGGAGTCCAGTATGGTTAGAGGGAATTGAAGAGTGCCCTTCACTTGATGGCAGGACAAAAGAACAGTGAAGAGCTCTCTGCATCTCAGCATCTGCAATGAACTAGGGCAGCAGCAGTTTCTCAAAGTGTGGTCTGCAAACACTGAGGGTGTGGATACCTTTTCTGCAAGGTCAGAACTATTTTTAAAATAATACTAAGATATTTGCCCATTAAAATACTCCTCTCTTTTCCAACTACATAGCTACATAAGTCCAGATTTTCTTCATTTACTTTAGCCAGAACAGCTTGTCATAAGAAATTGACTAAATGCAGAAGCAAATAGGAGAATCCAGCTGCCTTCTAGTAACCAGATATTAAGAAGATTTACAAAATTGTCTAAAACGATGCCACCCATTTCACTAAATTCTTTTTATTTTGAACAAAAAGGTATTTCTTATTTTAAAAATATTAATTATGTTCACAGTTCATGGGTTTATTATTTTTAATGATTAATATTATCAGTTTTAATTTCTAACGTGGTAAATATAGATAAATGTAACCCACATAAACAAAAGTTCTTTGGTCTCCTCAATAGTTTTTAGAAATATAAAAGAGTGCTAAGACCAAAAAGTTTGAGAAGCACTGACCTAGAGAAAGTCCATTACTGAGCTTATCATATAGCAGAGACGTGGGTCTTTGAGCCAAAATGGTTGTCTTCCTTGCAGTAGTATTTGTTGTAATGGAATTCTGGAGAATCCCATTTTTTCATAGGAGACAATTTAGTTTTTATTAAGGAAAATGAGCTGGTGCGGTTTTGAGGCTATGCCCAAAGAGGATGGTGTGAGTGGGATCTTGGGATTCTACGTTGTCAGCGCCAGACAGTTCTTCATTCAGGGTCTTGACTATGACCTGGGTCCTAAAAGTGGGAGTGACTCAGACAGTTCATTCAAGATCCCACCTTGTCTAAGCTCAGTGGAAATGAGATTCAGATTCATTCCTTACGTTGTATAGTGCTAGAACCTTGAAGACAGAACCTTGCAGGGAGTTTCCATGGGGTCACCCAGTGAGCACAAAGCTGCTTGTATAAAAAAGAGACAGAAGGATAAAACAGGGCCATAATTCAAACACAGATTTAGAACTATAGAATATTTGGTATGAAAAGGCCTTTGAAACAATCTTGTCCATCATTTCATTGCTAGGGAAACTGAGACCCAGAGAGAGAAAGTCATTTGCCTAGAGTCACACAATCTAGTACTTTTCCTTCTGGGGCTGGTGACCTTCTCTCTTCACCATCTTCTAGTGTTCTCTAGTGTTGATTATCTCCAATTTATCTTTTGTGTATCTTGTTTTTGCCTCATTGTTTGCGTATTGTCTCCTTGTGAACGCTGAGAGGAGGACCTGTTTTTTGCCTTTTCTCCTCACTCCCAGTACTTAGTGCAGGGCCTAGCGAATTATAAATGCTTGATATAAATGCTTGGTGACTGACCTTTCTCCCCTTTTCTTTCCTTTCCTATTCTGTTCTCCTTAACCCTAACTTTAATTCCCTTTCTTCCTTCTTTACCTATTCCAGAAGTTGTCTAACTATACCTACTGACCCTGTTCGACCCCTTTGGATTCAGTACCTCAGGGTCTTAGTTCTGAAAGGTCCTGGAAAACATAGCATCATAAGCAGAAAGCTGGAAGGGAAGTTAGGAGTCTAGTCTAGTCTAGTTTAGTCTAGTCTAATTCCTACATTTTGCATATAAGTAAGGCCTCAGGTAATTAACTGATCATTTAAATATCAGTGCCAGGTCCCTTGGACTTCAAATCGGCCCTTATTACATTCTCTGTCCTGGCAGACAGGAACCAGGTTGGCATACCCTCTCATTTCCTATTGGCCAAACCTGTGATCCAGCCAGGACCCCTGTTATAGAGAATAATGAAGCATTCAGAGGGAATTCTGAGCAGAGCAGTGAGTCAGGTGCCGGGCTTCAGTAAGCAAGCATTCTGTCCATGCAGGACCTGGTGAGGAGAAGAAGGATGGATGGTCATGGGCTGCATACCTGGAGGAGCAGAAGGCCATCGCTGCACCACTGGATCTCTTCCATGATGTGAGTTCTGGAATTTCCATATGGAAGATCCTACCTGACTTCCTACCCCAGAACTCAGAACCCTGCAGGGAAGGCCCGCTGCAGTCTAGTCTCACCCTGCCAAAGTTCAGTGACCTCAGCCTTATTCCTAAGTAGCCAACTCTCTCTCTTTCTCTCTCTCTCTCTCTCTCTCTCTCCCTCCCTCCCTCCCTCCTTCCCTCTCTCCCTCTCCCTCTCTCTCTCCCTCTTTCTCTCCCTTCTCTCTGTCTCTCTCTCTCCTGATTTTTCCCAGAAGTATCATACCCTGTAGGCTTTTCCTCTCCCTCCCCCAACAATACTTGGCTAGGCCATGGGGTTGGGTCTCTTTGACCCCCATACACACACTTCTACGTCTCCAAGACCCTTACACTGGATCAGGGCTGTGCCTGCCCCTCCTTTTTATCTTACAGTGCCAGGCTTTCCCTCAGAACAAGAATGGCTTTAAACTGGGCATGAAGCTGGAAGGAATTGACCCTCAGCACCCATCCATGTATTTCATCCTGACAGTGGTGGAGGTGAGTGCTGTACAGTGTGCCACCAGTGGGGAGGGAGGCTTGAGAGGAGGCTTTGGATCCTCAGCAGAGCCTGGCACCAAACAGTGAAGCTTCATAGGCCATATAGTTTGTGTGAGTGCTGCAAGTTTACAAAAGAGTGATGTCCTTTGGGTCTCCAGTTTATCTGGAAAGATGTCACTGAGGATAAGGTTTGGAAAAATACAAAAATAAAGGGAAAATAGTCTTTAGGGGCAAAAATACTATGGCTGGAATGCAAAGGGTATGTTTGGGAGAATAGTTGCATAAATTGGATTGTTCAAAGTTCAGGGTTCGTGTAGGGCTGCCTCAAGTGGGAAGGATAGGTTGGGACTGGATCATAGAGGGCCTTGAATGCCATTATCATCACCAGACTGGGCAGGGCTTGGACACAATTGAAGAAGTGAGAGCAGAACCAGTGGAGAGTGCCTTACAGAGGGAAGGGACTTTGGCAGGATTATCTGAGTCCTAAGTGAAGAGGCCTTTCACTGTCTGCCTTTTATCTCTCCAGACCCCCAGCCTTTATTTAGGTCTTACTGGGACACCCCTTCTTATAAGTGTGCTCTCATCTTGTCTCCCTCCCATAGAATATCAATCAGCAGGCATTTACTGGATGTCTCCTGTGTGCCAAGTACTGTGCTTAATGCTGGGGGTACAAAGGAAGGCAAAAGATTGTCCCTGCCCTCAAGGAGCTCACTGTCTAATAGGGGAGATAAAATGTAAACCACTTCGTCCAGGAGATGTGCAGTGTAAATGGGAGATAACAGAGAAGGCATGGAGAGAAGCCTGGGAAAGGCCTTTTGTAAAAAGTAGCCTTCATGCTGAGAACGTGAGGTCTCTTAGGCCAGAGACTGTGCTCTCTGCGTCTAGCTCAGAGCCTGTCACCTAGTGAGCACATGGTTTTTGACTGTCAAAAATAATTAAATTAAATGAAGGGCAATGACCGAGCAGATAAGTATCCAGATGAGGAAACTGAGGCCTAGGGGGTTTTAGTGGCTTACCCGAGGTTATAGAGACAATAAGCATCTAAGGAAAGATTTGAACCCAGGCCCAGTGACAGCAGCATCAGTGCCCCTTTCATTACAGTCAGTGATGGCTTTGAGGTTTCATGATGTTCAGGAGAATAGTGGTGTGGGGCGGAGAGAAGTCAGGAAAAAGACCGAGTTTTTAGCAAGATGCATGTGCCATCCTCATTTTGGGACATGTTGAGCTTGAGATGCCAAAGGAGATATCCTTGGCCCATGGAAGCTTCTGGGGCTGACCTGGAACTTAGGGGAGAGCGGTGAAGGATAGAGGTTTAAGGTGAGAGAGAATCAGCCCTGTGAAGATAACCACGGGAGGAGATTCCTCCAGAGGAGAGAATATAGAGTAAGATTGGAAATCAAGGACCAGAGCAAAGTTCCCATCTCCCCACATCTCAGGCACAATCTGAACTCTATACCTGTGTCTTTGCATCCCCAGTACCTAGCAGAGTGCCTGGCACATAGCAGGTGCTTATTAAATGCTCATTAAGTGAATGAATGAATGAGAGGAAAGAAGAACCTGAAGATGAAGAGCTGTAAGAATTGGGAAAGAGAGGGACAGGAGAGAAGTCTAGGTTAGGCTGTTGGTCCCAGGCTCAGCCCCTGGACTAATACTAGACTTTCTTTCCCTTGTGTTCTCATGTCTCCCCTCCTGCTAGGTTTGTGGGTACCGAATGCGCCTGCACTTTGATGGCTACTCTGAGTGCCACGACTTCTGGCTCAATGCAGATTCCCCTAACATTCACCCTGCTGGATGGTTTGAGAAAACTGGACACAGGCTCCAGCCCCCTAAAGGTAAGGCTTGGCCAAGGCCAAACCCAGACCAGGATGGGCCGGTGGATGTGTCTTCCCTGTCCTTAGCCCACCACTTCTCTCCCCACCCACTCCCTGCATGACCCCCAAGTTCTAGAGGAAGGGGGAGGGCTCAGTGTTCCTCGGCAGGAGAGAAGCTCCTGAACTTCTGCTGGGGCTGGAGGTAGGTGCCCTACTTGACTGCTGGGGTCTGTCCCTTTCATGCTCCCTGTCCCCCAAGGACCAAGCCATGCCCCAGCTTCCATACCCTGCTCTGTTTGTTCCCCTTGAGGGGACTAGGTTACAAGGAGGAGGAATTCAGCTGGAGTAACTACCTTCGAAGCACCAAGGCCCAGGCTGCCCCCAAGCACCTGTTTTTCAGCCACAGCAATGTAAGTGACTAAGTCCCCATCCCCCACTGCCATGCCAGGGGAGGGTCTCCCTTTTCTTTATCCTTCAGACCAGGGAGACGGACACTTCATCCCCAAGCCTGAGTGACTTTCAGCAGTCATTTACCCTACCTGGGCTTCCATTTTCTCATCTATAAAATGTAGGGGTTGGGCTCGATGGCCTTTGAGGTAGCTTTCAGCTCTAGACTCATGAGCCAAGAATCCTGCCCTTCCCTTGGATCAGGGAGGTGAGTGATTTCTCCTCCCTACATAAGCAAAAAGGATACACCATTCCCTGGTCCAGATCTAGGGAGCACACTTGTTGGTCTCAGAGAAGTGGGGGGGCGGTGTACACAGCTCTATTCTGGGTAGGGAAGATAATCATAAATTCCTAGTTCATTCTCTAGGTCATTCTCCCTGTGTCCTTCTTCCATTTCCCCTGATACTCTGTACTGGCCAGTCATCTATCTCAATCCCTCAGGCCAGCTCCCTCTGAAGGAGCTTTACAAGATTGAAAATGGGTTGAGAAACTTAGTAGAATATAAACTCTTTGAGGGTAGGAACTGTTTTTGGTTTTGTATTCTCAGTGCCTAGTATAGTGCCAGGGACACAGTAGGTTCTTAATCATTTTCAAAAATTAAACTAGATTGAATTCTTAGCACCAAACTTATCCCTATTTCCCCAACTTTCTCTTTCTCCCCAAGAGTGACCTTGAGGTTACTGTCTCTTCTCTTGTCATTGGACTCAAGAGTGGGACAGTGGTTATGGGCAAGGACAGAAGTCTTAGTTTGGTCTCTGACAGAGGGTCTCATGTTCCCCTACAGAGCTCAGTGCCCACAGGCTTCCAGGTGGGCATGAAGTTGGAGGCTGTGGACCGCATGAACCCCTCCCTCATCTGTGTGGCCAGTGTCACTGACGTGGTGAACGGGCGTTTCTTGGTGCACTTTGACAACTGGGACGACACTTACGATTACTGGTAATGGGAGCAGCCCTGGTATTCAGGGCCTAGGGAGGTGATGTTGGAATCAAGAACTGGGGGAGTGGAGGAACAGAACAAAAGAAACAGGTGCTGTCTTAGCCTGAGACTTCCATGCCAATCTTCAATATTTCCCTTGGTAAAGTAGAGGGAGTGCTAACTCTAGAGTTGAAGGGTTTAGATTCAAATCCTGTCCATCTCTACCACACTCTTCCTGTGGACTTTGGGCAAGTCGTTTTTGGTTCTCAGTTCTCTTTACTTGTAAAATGAGTGAGTGGGACTAGATGACCCCTAAGGCCGCTTCCAGCTCTACATTTATGATCCAAGTATGTAAAGTCCCTTTCAAATCTCACACTATGATCCTTTAACCAGAGTGTCTGCACCACCTTTATGACCTCCAGCCCCTGCACTTCTTACCAAAGTTATCAGATCTTTGGGACCACTGTGGGCAAGGAGACCTTCCCAGGATCAAATAGAATTGGACCTCATTTCTATCCCTTTTTCTGCCCCTCATTTCAGGGGCTCCAGGAGGTGACTAGACATTCTAAGACCAGGCCTCTTTCTTTCTACCCCTTCACCCCCACCTCTTTCTCTCCTCTCCTTTACCCAGTTCTTTCTTTTTTCCTCTCTCCTTTTTCTCCAAAGGTGACTGATACCTTTTTTCTAACAGACCTGGCCCCTCAAGAGTGGAGAGGATCTCAAGGGGGAGGGATAAAATTCCACTAAAACCAAGAGGATAAAAGATAGAAAGAAGAAAAATGTGGGCGCTAAGAGAGGGCTGTTCTACTTTGTAACCTAGGATGAGAGGGTGGAGAGATTCACTGATTAGGTTCCCAATCAGGCCACATCAAAAAACCAAACTTCCTCATCCTCCACCAGCTGACGTTTTAAATAGAGAGCATCATCTAGTTGTTGTTTTTAACTTGAGGGGAAAACACATCAAATGTCACCTTATATTATTTTAAAGTTGAGGGAACACTTTCTAATTAATCACATAATTAATCTCAAAAGCATCATGAGGTTAAGACATCAATTATTTCAAATATAATTTTTACTGAGTCAAGATTATGCTATTTAAATTTTTCCATCTGCTTTTAAAAAACCCTATTAACATTTTCAAAATTAAAGAGACTTTTAAAAAATAATAAGCCAAAGCTATTTGTTCCCTGAATCCCTGCCAATCATAAGCAGGCCCAGCGTGTGAGAACTGCACACTGAACGTTGAGGTCTCCTTGTGTTTCAGGTGTGATCCCAGCAGTCCTTACATCCACCCTGTTGGCTGGTGCCAGAAGCAAGGAAAACCCCTCACCCCTCCACAAGGTGACCTGGCTGATTCCCTTACCCCATGCTCCATCGTTCTCTCCTGTCCCCCTCCCTCAACAAGTACATTTCAATAATGGGAGACTCTGGTGGGAGGGATGCCCTTTCTCAGTCTATGGGTACCACCCAGCTTGTTACCTTGTGTTGGGGGAGAAGTGTCTAAATTGAGGAACTGGGAGCACTTCAGACCCTTCCAAGAGACTTTAGGGAAGGTCCCTAGCATTCCAGACAAAAGGACATGTGCCTAACACTACCAGTGATCAAAGCAGGTTGAGATCAAGTAATTCAGGCTTTCCTAGAAATTATTCCTTTTCAGTTCTCTAGGGAAAAATCAGGAAAGAGAGACAAGTAGGATGGTAGAGTCAGAGCAGCAAATCTCAAAGGGGAAATAGAGAAAGATTCAGATGCAGGCTTTTTGGGTAGATAAAACAAATCATTCCCAGTCTCCTCCCACCTAGTACTGCCTACCTGCCTCAGTGACCAGGATTCTGAAGGGTCCAGAGCCTTGGAGCCAGGAGATGAAAGTTGGGGGCTTGTGTTTCCCTTTGGCTAGGGATTTTTCAGCCCTTTCCCTTTTGGGTGCCCTAGGAACCAAGGCCCAGGATATAGTTATGCAGGAGCTATTCAGTATAACCCCTGATCCACTGATTGATTGATTGATTCGCTCATTCATTCATTCATTCATTCATTCATACCTGAGAACTGGGGACTTCTGTAACAGAAGCAGCACCCATCTCCTCATAGCTTGCTCTCCATTTTCCCCTCTAGATTATCCAGATCCTGACAGTTTTTGCTGGGAAAAGTATCTGGAAGAGACCGGAGCCTCTGCTGTCCCTTCCTGGGCCTTCAAAGTGGTAAGTGCCATGGGAGGAGCAGTCATGGCAATGAGGTGGTGACTTTCAGTGATCTGAAGGACTATGGGAGGGCTACAGAGAGGGAATTAGACTTCACTGACTTGCATTCTATTTTCATGATACCGATGTGGTATAAAAGAAAGAGCACTGGATTTGGAGTTGGAAAACCTGGGTTAAAATCTTGTTACCTTGAACAAGTTAATTAACTTCTCTGGGCCTCACTTTCCTCACCTATAAAATGAGAAGGTTGGACCAAATGGCCTTTAAGGACATTTCCAGCTCTTTTGTAGTAGTTCTCCATGACCTTACCTTTGACCCCAGGGCTTTCACCTTTAACCACTCTGGATTTCTTTGATATATTTTATATAAATATATACTTCATATATATATACTTTGGGGGGAATGTTTAGTTTATTTTTTTAATTTGTTTTCAGTTTTCAACATTTCCACAAAATTTTGAATTTCAAATTTTCTCCCCATTTCCTCCCTCCCCCAACCCCAGGACAGCCTGTATTCTGATTACCCTTTCCTTCAATCTGCCCTCCCTTTTGTCACACACACCCCTTATCCCCTTCCCTTCTGTTTTCCTATGGGACTATACTGTGTTGCTTACATATCTTATTTCCTAGTTGCATGTAAAAACAATTTTTAACACTCATTTTTAAAGCTTTGAGTTCCACATTACCCCCTCCACATCCACCCTCATTGAGAAGGCAAGCAATTCAATATAGGTTATACATGTGTAGTCAAGCAAAACACTTCCATAACAGTCAGGTTGTGAAAGACTAACTATATTTCCCTCTATCCTGTCCTGCCCTCCATTTATTCTATTCTCTCCTTTGACCTGTCCCTCTACCAAAGTGTTTACTTCTGATTACCCCTTCCCCCAATATTCTGTCCCTTCTATTATCCCCCCTCTCTTATTCCCTTCCCCCCTGCTTTCCTGTGGGTTAACATAGACTTCTATATCCAATTGAGTGTGTATGTTGTTCCCTCCTGAAGCTAAATCCAATGAAAGGAAGGCTCACTTATTCCCTCTCATCTTCCCCTTCTTCCCCTCTATTGTAAAAACTCTTTCTTCCTTCTTTTCTGTGAGATGATTTACTACATTCTGCCTTTCCCTTTCTCTTTCTCCTAGTACCTTCCTCTCAACACTTAATTTTATTTTTTAGATATCATCACATTCAGCTCACCCTGTGCCCCTATCCTCTCTCTCCATACATGTACACTATACACACATACATATATTCCCTCCAACTATCCTAATACTGACAAAGGTTTCATGAATTACAAATATCATCTTTCTAGGTAGAACTACAATCAGTTCAACTTTAATAAGTCCCTTATAGTTTCTCTTTTCTGTTTACTGTTTCATGCTTCTCTTGATTCTTGTATTTGAAAGTCAATTTTTCTATTCAGTTCTGGTCTTTTCAACAAGAATGCTTGGAAGTCCTCTGTTTCGTTGGATTTCCATTTTTTTCCCTTGAATTATTATACTCAATTTTGCTGGGTAAGGGATTCTTGGTTTTAATTCTATCTCCTTTGATTTCTGGAATATCATATTCCAATCCCTCTGATCCCTTAGTGTAGAAGCTGCTAAATCTTATGTTATCCTGATCGTGCATCCACATTACTTGAATTGTTTTTTCTGGCTGCTTGTAATATTTTCTCCTTGACCTGGGAACTCTGGAATTTGGCTACAATATTCCTAGGAGTTTTCCTTTGAGGATCTCTTTCAGGAGGTGATCAGTGAATTCTTTCCATTTCTGTTTTATCCTCTGGTTCTAGAATATCTGGACAGTTTTTCTTGATAATTTCTTGAAAGATGATGTCTAGGTTCTTTTTTTGATCATGGCTTTTAGGTAGTTCAATAATTTTTAAATTATCTCTCGTGGATCTAGTTTCCAGGTCAGTTATTTTTCCGATGAAATATTTCACATTGTATTCTATTTTTTTCATTCCTTTGGTTTTGTTTTATAATTTCTTGGTTTCTCATAAAGTCATTAGCTTCCATTTGCTCCATTCTAATTTTTAAGGAATCATTTTCTTCAGTGAGCTTTTGGACCTCTTTTTCCATTTGGCCAATTCATCTTTTTAAGACAATCTTCTCCTTATTGGCTTTTTGGACCTCTTTTGCCATTTGAGTTAGTCTAATTTGAAAGCTGTTGTTTTCTTAAGCATTTTTTGGGTTTCCTTTAGCTAGCTGTTGACTCATTTTTCATTATTTTCTTGTGTTACTCTCATTTCTGTTCACAATTTTTCCTCTACTTCTCTTACTTGATTTTTGAGTTCTTCCATGGCCTGATACCAATTCACATTTTTCTTGGAGGCTTTGGATGCAGGAGCTTTGGTTTTTGTTGTCTTCTTCTGATTGTATGTTTTGATTTTCCTCATCACCAATGATGTAAGAAAAGACCTCTTTCTCAAGAAAATAAGAATCTATAGTCTGTTTCTTTTTCCTTCAATGGCTAATTTTCCCAGCCAAGTACTTCACTTTTGAGCTCTTTGTTAAGTGTAGGGCTCTAGAAGTAGCCTCTGTTTCAGCAGTGGCTACTGCTGTCCTGGATCTGGGGCTGGAGCTGGGCCTGGGGCAAGTTATGCTCCCCTCTCAGCCAAGTGAGAAACCCTTCCCACTGACCTTTGAAGCTATCTTTGGCGTTTGTGTGTTGAGAATTCTGGAAACTACAGTGGCCACCAGCATTTCAGTCCCCTAAGGCTTGCTCCAGCTCCTTCTAAGCTCATGCTGAACTGCACTTTGCTCCCAGCCTGATGTGATAGACCCTTCCTGTCAATCTTCCAGATTATCTTAGGCTGGAAATTTGCTTCATTCTGTCCTTTTGTGATTTCTACTGCTCAAGAATCTGTTTAGAGTCATTTTTTACAGGTTTTTTGGAGGGTTTTAGAGGGAGAGCTCTAGCAGGTCCCTGCTTCCATGCCACCATCTTGGGTTTATTTTTTATTTACTTTTCTGAGTGCCTGTTGTTTTCCCAATAAGAAGCAAGGGCTTTGAGAGAAGAAAAAAATTTCATTTTTGTCTTTGAATACCCAGAATGTAGCAGTCAGTCAACATACATTAAGCATCTATTATATGCCTCAAAGAAAGGCAAAAAACTCTCCTTGCTCTCAAGGAGCTAGTCTAATGGACCAGTGCATAGTAGGTGCTTAATAAATGCTTGTTGAAATGACTGGATGAGGTTATTAGTCCCAACCAAGGGTCACCTACTCTGGGTCATTTCTGACCTGGCTCCCTGGAATCAGATCCAATTCAATTCAACAAGAACTTATTAAGGCCTTAATATGTTCACGGTATTGTTCTAGGGTCTACAAAGACAGTAACAACCAACAGTCCCTGTCCTCAAGGAACTTACATTGTGCTGGAAGATACAATCTATAAAGTGATAAATAAATATAAGGCACTTGATATATTTTGGATATAGGATAGTAGGAGGGAAGCAGCACTAATCACTAGGAGGACTGGGGAGTTCTTCCTGTAGAAGGTGGCACATGAGCTAAACTTTGAAGGAAGCTCAGCTGCGTTTGCTCCCTCTACCTCTTCTGATGTTATTGCTACTACCATAATATCTTAGTGGCCAGGTTCAGCACCTTACTTCTTTCCCTTCTACTGATCCCTCCCCTCAACCGCTATTCACTCCAAGCCACAAGAGTGCATAATCTCAGGGGTGGGGAACTTGCAGCCTCAAGGTCACATGTAGTCCTCTAGGTCCTCAAGTGCAGCCTTGACCTAAAGGGCCACATGTGGCCTCGAGGCTGCAGGTGCCCCACCCCCCTGGTTCTAGGTTCCATCTGCAAAGAGAAAGTTCAAATTCAGAATTAATATACCAGAGTAAGGTGTCTAGAACTGCAGATAAAACTACCCAATCCCAAACTGGATAGCTAAATTCTTCTGTTGAGGGACAGTTCACTATGCCTTGCTTGACCCAAATGATTCCTTCCCCTGTTGGAGTCTCCACATTCTCAGTCACCCTAATGAGAAGCAAGGTAGAAAAGTGGGAAAAATCCTGGTTTTAGAGTCAGGAAGTCTGAGTTTAAATCCTAGGAAGGCATGCTGGATTTGCAGCCAGGAGAAACCCGAATTTGAATCTCACTTCTGAGCCTTATTAGTTGAATAATCATGAACTAGTCATTAATCCCTCTGTACTTTATTCAATTTCATCATATATAAAATAGGGCAATAATGCTTGTGGTCCTTACCTCCTAGGGTTGTTGTGAGATTTAAATGAGTTAATGTTATTAATTAATATGCCCTGTTGTCCCCAATCCTTAAATTAATTAATTGTTAAACTTATTTTTAAAGTTGATTTATAAATAGTATGTTATTATCATGAACCCTTGAGCAAGTCATAACCTCTCTGAACCATCTATAAAATCTAAGTTTTATGATTAAATGAGAATGGAGTTTCTTATTTCATAACCTCCCCCTACCCCTTAACATGGCATGCTCACCGAGATATTCAGGCCCAAATCCAATGGTCCATTCTGTAAGCCCAGGCTTATTCTGAGGGAATCAGGAGACTTTCTCATTCCTTAAGGGAAGGCAGTGTTCCACCCATGTTCATATTTAATTGAAGACTACCTAACTATGACCCATCCCCCACCAAGAGAAAAATAAAAGAAATACAAAATAAGCATGATGTTTCCATGACCTCAGAAATCAGAATGACTCAACTAGGCTCTCAGGTTGCCTCTGATATTTGCAAAACACAGACTCCCATGTAGAAGAGATCATTCTAGTTCTGCTTGGCTCCCCGCTGTGGAACAGAGATCAATGGGTAGCAATAGAGGGAGGCAGATTGTGCCTTATTTTAAAGAATAACTTCATAATTAGAATTGTCCCCAAAAGGAATGTACTGCTCCCTATCAGGGGAGGTGTTGAGGCAGAGGCTGAAGGACTATCTGCCAAGAACTTCATTGCAGAGATTCCTTTCCTGGGTAGGAGGTTAGACCAAATGCCCCCTGAGTGACTTTCCAGCTCTGATTCAGTGACCCAGGTGTTAGATTTACTCCATAGCCACCCTAACATTCTCGCTCCTCAGACTACAGGGCATACAACTGCACACACAGCTGCCTATGGAGACCTAAAGGAGACCTTACCTCCATGGGGTCTGGCCTGTCCTCTGAGGGCCTCAGAGCACTTGTCTGCTATCACCCGTAACACCACCAGGGGTGGGGTGGGACCCAAGGGAACAGCAGAGTGGACAGAGCCAGTCAGACACTCAGAGAGGTTTGGCAGCTCCACCAGAGATGCGTACTGGAACTCTGCTGAGCTGGTCTCTCAGCCTGATGACCTGTCCTCCTGCAGCGACCACCTCACGGCTTCCTCATCAACATGAAGCTTGAAGCTGTGGACCGAAGAAGTCCAGCTCTGATCCGAGTGGCCAGTGTGGAGGATGTGGAAGACCACAGGATAAAGGTGGCACCAGGGGCTGGGAAAGGAGAATAGGCTGGTTGGGTGGGAGTCTCGCTCTTGTTCCCCAGACTCTGTCCTGGCCTGCCCTTCAAGGCAAGTCAAAAACTATTTATTAAATGTCTACTATATGCACGTCACTGTGCCTGGTGCTAGAAACACAAAGATAGGACAGAGTTTTCAAGGAGTTTATAATCTGATGGGGGAGGACATGTACAAAAATCATTGAAACTGAGGAGCATAAGAAGGGGGAAAAAAGGCAAGTTACAAGTAAAGTACTCTGGGAAATTTGAAGGGAAATAGAATTTTCACCTGGCGGTCAAGGAAGGCTTCATGAAAGAGGTGGCATCAGAGTTGGACCTTGAGGTAAAGGAGGAAATTCAGTGGCTAGAGCTAGAAGTGGGATGGGTGATGCGAGCCTTCATTCCAGGCATATGGGGTATGATATGAGAAAAGCACAAAGATGAAAGAGGGCAGAATGAGAACAGTGAGCAGAAAGAAAGAGAGTTTATATAGTGTGATTGGAATATAGATTACATGAAAGAAAATAGTAGGATCTGGGTGGGTGAGTTGGCTCTAGATTGTGGAGGGCCTTGAATGACAGGTGTTTATTCGTTATTCAATAGGCAATGGGGAGGCATCGAAGATTTTCAAGTAGGGTCATGAATTTATTGCTGGAAAGACCCTTAAGGTCCTTTCCTAAATCATCTAGTACAATCCACTCATTTCCTGACTTGAAAGTGTCAAATGCTGCAGAGAGTTCTGGAAGAATGTGGATTAAGAAGAAGCCATTAGATTTGACCATTGATCACTGGTTACTTTGGAGAGAGCAGTTTCAGTTGACTGTTGAGGTCAGAGCCTTCATGATAGAGTGTTGGGAAGAGAGTAGAAGGAGAGGGAATGGGAGCAATGACTGTAGATTGCTTTTTCAAGGAATTTGAGAAAGGGAGGACATAGGTCAAAATATAGCAGAGGTGATGGGATCTAGTGAGGGTTTTTTAAGGATGGGGGAGAACAGGGCATGTTTATAGACAAAAGATAAAGAATCAGTAGATAGAGATTAAAATTAAGGAGAGAAAGAATGATAGTAGGGGCAGTATGCTGGTGGGGGTAGGATCAGAGGGTTAGCCTCAGTGAGAGGACCATGGGTTCATTGGAGACTAGTGTAAAGAGGGAAATAGTGTGGGGTTATGTTCAAGGAGTCATGAGATGAAGAAGGGGAAAGGGAGATCAATATGGGTGACCTAATTTTTTTTTTTGGTAAAGTATAAGGTGAGGAGCTCAGGTGAGAAGGTAGGAAATGCTGTTGAAAGCTTGAGGAGAGATGAGAAGGTTTGGAATAACCACTGTGGAGAGAAGGATAGAGAATCAATTAGGGAGAAACAAAAAAAAAGGATTGCCTTGCTGCAGCAAGGGCCAAGTTGAAATAAGATAACATAATTTTGTAGCAGACCCAGTCCAAAGGGTTATGAGACTTGCTCTCACTCTGTCCGATAGCTAGCTTGGTGCAGTGCATAGAGCAGTGGGCCTGGAGTCAGGAAGACCTGAGTGTAAATCCAGCCTCAGATACTTACTAGCTGTGTGAACCTGAGCAAGTCATTTAATGTTGATTGCCTACAAACAAAACTAAAGAGCACCTACATCCCAGGGTTGTTGTGAAGATTAAATAAGATAATATTTTAAAAGTGCTTAGCACAGTGTCCAGCATGTCATAGGCTCTTGATGAATGCTTGTCCCCTTTCTTTTCCTTTCTAAATAGAAAGAAAGGGCACAGATGGTGGAAGTGATCTAGGGTTGACGTTAAGACAAGGGGCCAAGAGATTTGAGAATAGAGGACAGTATAGAGATGAACTTGTTCATCAGGTCAAAGTTGAGAAGGAGGAAGAATGTAATTAGAGCAGGGAAGACAACCTGGCAAAATGCTGAGCGGTGGAGAAATTTATATATTATAGTGAGGACAAAGATAGGCTTAGGAAGAGAAAGGCATAGGGAGAGATGGAATGATAAGATGTTTTGATCAGATAAAAGGATGCAAAGGCCTTGATCATTGAGTGGAACACTTTTGGGTGATGACAAGGTCAAGAGTATGGCCTATGTATGTAACTAAGGTGGAAGGGAAGAGTAGGGATGGGGAGTAGGACTGATTAAGGAACTGAGAGGTTAGGATATTATAGAGAGCTCAACATGTAAGTTGGAAGTTATTAGGAGGAGTTGGTGTGGAGAGAGAGGCTGTAAGCCAGACACTGAACTCATTGACATGTCTTGGGACAGGGAGAGAAATAATAGCCACCAGGATCTGAGTTGGAGGATAAATTTAAATAAAACAAGGAGAGGTTGTTGAGGGATAATGGCATTCAAGGAAGAGTCAGGTAGGGGCAATAGGGAGCCAGGAATATTCCTACCCTATCTTCAGGTTCAGTGAGTTGAGAGTATGAGAGAAGGTCCAACCAATATTGGAAAGTAAGGCCAGGGATCTGAGAGCCAGAAGATGGAAGGAACATGAGAGGAAAAAGTCTCATGTGAAGGAGTTGGTTCATTATAGAGCAGGAATTCCAGAGGGCACCGTAGAAGGATTGAGTGGATGTGAAGTTCAGTGCTGGGGGGTTGGGTTGAGGTTGATGGAGATCAGAGAGCTTGTACTTCCAAGGGAGGAGCCAAAGAGACACAGTGGTTGAGATAGGTCTGGTCCTTGGGAGAACTGCTTTCAAATATGAGAAGCTAGGTTACTAGTGGAGCCAGAGACAGTACTAGGGAGGTCAGAGGGAGAAGGTTTGGAAGGAAGGGTAACACTAGCTTGGAATAGGTTGAGTTTTATATACAGGTAGGGCATCTAGGTGCAGATACCCTTTATGGGACTCAGAAGAGTGGTCAGGGCTAGAGATAAAGTCATCTTCAGAAAGGTGATAGTTCAAGGCATGGAAGTGAATGAGCTCAACAAAGGAGTGAGTGTAAGAGAGAAGAGAGCCAAGGCTGCAGCCTGGGATCCCTTCATCCTCAGAGCTTTTCTTGTCAGAGTCTTTCTCCCAGGGGTGCCCCTTTATTCTAAGACTTTATGGGGATCTATCTCCACATTAAATTGGCTGAGTTGAGTCAAAGGCTCAGAAAGGGAATCTGCATCCTGTTCAAGGTGAGTCCCTGTGGGGTAGTCAGACAGTTTCAGATGAAGCATCAGAGGGAGGAATGACTTACATCCCCCTCCCTTGCCCTGTGGGGGTGGTGGGCTTTCTCACTGGATCTCTGGGGCCCTGCTGCAAAGATCCCTCTACTTCTCTTTGCTCTGCTCATCCTGCAATCTAGGGGGGTCAGGGAGGAGGGAGGAGTTCCTGGCAGTGGCCTGGGGGAGTTGGAGCCTGGTTGCCTTGCCTCCTCAGCTCCACTTTGATGGCTGGAGTCACGCCTACGACTTTTGGATTGATTCTGACCATCCTGATATACACCCTGTGGGCTGGTGCTCCAAGACTGGCCATCCCCTACAGCCCCCACTCAGTATGTACCTGTCCTTCCCCTAAGGACCCCTGAGCACATACCCCTGACTCTGTACATACTCCTACCCAACAGAAACTCTGGAGTATCTGGAGATACTCCTTGCATCTCTCCCCCAGTACAGATCCCTTTCATCCATTTCATTGAGTCCTGACACTTTCTTTTCTACTGCCCCACCCTCCCTGGGTTTGGGGGGCAGAGGGAGAGATGGTGAGGGTGGATGGGCAGGAGCTTTCAGGAACTAAGTAATCATGTGTCGTCCTCTGCATAGAGGCCTTAAACTGGGGGAGGCAGCCCAGGAACCTGGACTCAGTTGACCCTCTTTTCCTGTTCTCTCTTCTCTAGGACCCAGAGAACCCAGTTCTTCCTCCCCAGGGGGCTGCCCCCCACTCAGCTGTAAGAGCCCACCCCACGTTAAGACCTCCAAGTACAGTTTTCACCACAGGTGGGTGGGTGAGTGAGTGAATGAGTGAGCAAGCAAATCTTTCCCCTTCCTCCTGCCTTGGATGAACATTCTCTGCTGGAGAGGTGTCATAGGGCACATTCCCTGAGTTATGGTAGGCACCTATACATGTACCCTGAGAAGTCCAAACTTGCCCACAAGGTGCTTAGGTGGGCATCTGAGTAAGGTGATCCTGTCTTCTTTTTCCCCCAACCCTGTGCTGCTAGTCTCTCCCTGGGGCCCCTATCAGGGACAGAGGGCATCTCCTGAGTACTGGGGAGAACTGGTGGACTTCTGAAGACTTGGTGAGCTTCTGAAGAGGATTTGAAACTGAAAGGAGATGGAGAAGATACTCAGAGAGTACTATTGAAAATAAACACTAAAGAAAAACAGCATAGAACGGGGACTCCTCAGATCAAACCTTCAGGATTGCGCTTAGTTCTAGGCACCATATTTTATAAAGGATATTAACAAACTGAAGCTCCCAGAGATGGTGCCCAGGATGGAAAGAGGGCTGGAAATCATGTCATATGGAGATGAATCAAAGGAACCAGGGATGTTTAACCTGAAGAAAAGAAGACTTAAGGAAGACATGATGGGACCTTGGCTTCCAATATCTGGACTGTCATGTAGAAGACAGGCTAAATACGTTCTGTTTTACCTCAGAGTAGAAGTGGGACCGATGGACAGAAACCACCAGGAAGAGGATTTTGATTCAATATAAGGGCAAACTTGATAAGTCAGTGCTGGCTAACGGTGGAATGGACAGCCTCATGGGATGGGGAGCTCTCATCTCTGGAAGAGTGGAAGCAGAAACCAAATGGCCACCTATTAAGTGTGTTGTAGTTGAGATTCTTGTTGGGATTGGGTCTGGGTACCCCTCTAAAGTTCCTTCTATCTAAGACTTGGTAATGACGAACTCTAAATGGCTGTAAGCATACTTCCATGTAGCCTATGTGAGTTTTCTCTTTTCAGCCCACCCTCTTTAACCCATTCCTCCTCCCTACCTTCCCCTCTCCCCCTCCATCTATCCCTGGGTTTGTCCAGGTGGTCCCTGATAATTTGGATTACATGATTGGTGGGAGGTTTGAGTTAGGGCCATGGTGGCATGAGGCCTAGCAGGACATAGCATAGTGATGAGCAGGGACAAACATCTGGAGGACCAGAAGATGCAGCAGATCAGAAGTCAAATCAAGAAGTATTTACTAAGTGCTCGCTGTGTGCACTGTGCTAAGCACTGGGCATGAAAATGAAAGCAAAAAGAAAGTCTGTCCCTGTCCTCAAGGAGCTTACATTCCGATAGGGAAGACAACAAACACAGAGAAAGAAGTTAAAAGGGGGCATAGTGGAGAAGGAAGGCTGGAGAACCAGGCATGGAACCAGAGATGAAAGAAGGAATGAGCACAGCTGGCCTCCCCAAAACAGAGGAGGGGGACCTCCACAGACCAGTCAGAGGAAGGAGCCACAAAGCTGTTTCTACACAGAGGACTCAGGGTACTCAGGTACTGGGCATCCAGGAAGCAGGATCCATTCCCAAGACCTCCAGTCACTTTGGTGTGTCTCCTTTACCTTCCCAGGAAGTGCCCCACACCTGGCTGTGATGGTTCTGGCCATGTCACTGGAAAGTTCACAGCCCATCACTGCCTCTCGGGCTGCCCGCTGGCTGAGAGGAACCAGGGCCGAGTAAAAGCTGAGCTGTCAGACACCGAGGCCTCTGCACGCAAGAGGAACCTCATTGGCTTCGCCCCCAGGAAGAAATCCCGACACCATGGCCGGTAGGAATAGGCCCCCCGCTCCCAGGGCCGGGGGCTGGTGAGGGGTGTCTCCTCTGGGGGAGGGCCGCAGGTCCTGTGAGAAAGGCCCAGGGGGACACGGGGATCTGGAGCATTACAACGACAACAAAGCCTGTTGTACCATTTGTCCTTGGCCTTTCTCTGTTTCTCCTTAGCATTGGACGCCCTCCAAAGTATCGGAAAATCCAGCAGGATGATTTCCCGGGTAAGTGCCCAGGAGCTTTCCTGGCATGGAGCAACCATGTTTTCCATCAATTCTAGCAGCTTCTTGGCTTGTCTTGTTGTCTCCATCCCTGCCTACCCCAGCCTAGGACTCTGCATTCAGTAGGTGTTAAATTAATGTTTGCTGGATGAATGAAGTCAGGAGGTGCCTGGGGGAATCTTGTCTGGGTAACTCAGAGACCATCTACAATCCCTTCCCAATGGTCTCTCCTTTTCCATGCCTTTGTTCACTGTGCAGAGACTTCTTCCAGAGAGAGGAAGAAATGCTGCCCAATGCTATATTTAGTCAACTGAAGAGGGCTGCTTAGGGTTCTTACCCTGCCGGCTCTTTAGTGGTCAGCCTGCTGGTGCAGACATCCATTCACTGACAATGGTTTTACCCTAATTCATCAGTGTGGGGTGATAGTGAGAAATGCTAAGTGGCAGAGAGGACTCATTAGGTCCATAACCATTGCCTAGTTACAGTGGAGCCAGGGGTAGGGAGGGAGATTTAAAAATTTTGATCTAAGACCTTAGGAAAGAAACCATAAATTCAGTAGGGGTTTAGATAAGGAGTAATCACTATGAGGCCATGTATCTGAGGTGGCTTCACAGAAGAAATGTGTTGTAAGCTGGACCTCAAGGGAGGATTTGGAATAAGAGAAAAAGAGGGGAAAGGACATGAGGGTATGCAGGCAAGGCAAAAACAAGGTTGTTGTGTTCACTGGACAACGTGAAGGCTACATCTAAGGCTTCTTGGTGGAGTAAGGAGAAATATATTTGGATAGGTAGAAGGGGGCCCATCTTGTGGAGGCTGCGTCAAAGAGGCAAGACAGGTGTTTTCCCATGAGAGAAGCCGGGGCCAGTGAAGGTTTCAGTGCATGGTTCTAGCTCTGTGGTTGTTAAAGTTGGAGGTTCCCAGGGGAGTGAAAAAGGAAGGAGACAGATATAGCAACCCTTCAGGACAAATATAAGGCAGAGAAGCAGAAAGGACTCCAAGGAAAATGTCAACAGCTAACATCTGGCTTCATCATTGTAGCCCAAATGAGTAGTTAGTTTGAGGTCTTCCCCTTTTATCCCAGATATACAGAAAGCAGAGTATGAGCTTCCGTGAAAGTGAGAGCAGTTGCCACCTCTGCCCTTCTCTCCCTATCAGTATAAGTGATGCGCTCTTCTCCCAAGCTGACCTTTGCCCTTTCTTCTCCACAATGGACCACATGGGGCTGTGCCGTGTTGAGGCTAGTCCCTTTATAGCTTTGCCTTTTATCCAGAAGTTTTTCTTGATGCCTAGCCTAACGCCTTCTTGCTGCATTTTCAGCCTATCCCTCTCGGTGGGCACCTATGTATCAAAGGTACAGTCACTCACATGGAGTCAGCTCTGAGCAAACACTGTGAGGTTGCTCTAGCCACTGAAGGGAAGGAGACAGGCCAATGTAAATAATCTATTGTTTTTTATAAAATTGCATCTCTGGGAACATCATCTAGTCTATCCCCTTCATTAAAAACTGTTTAATTTGATTTACTATTTTTATTATTTAATTTGGTTTGATTTATTTTGGTTTTGTATCATCTACATTTCCAAATATACCCTTCCCCTCTCACCCATCTAGTGAACCTTTCCTCATAATAAAGAATAAAAAATTTTTTTAAATATTAATGCATCACCTGTGTCTAATGGTATATGCATTGTTACTTATCTGTTGTCCTCCTCTCCAAAACAAGAAGATCCATTGTCTCCTCTTTTCTCCAGGGCCAAGTTTGGCCATTGTAATTAAGCATTCGGTTTCATTTTTTTATTATTGTTATTTCCAGTTACATTGTTGTGTGGTCATTGTGTATATTGTTTTCTGAATTCTGCTTACTTCATTCTGCATCCGTTCAGACATGTCTTCCCATGCTTCTAAGAATTCTTTATGTTCCTTATTTCTTATAGCACAGCATATTTCATGACTTCCACATACTACAATTTCTATAGTCATACTCTAGTTAAATTCCTTATTTCGGAGAGTACAGAGGGGTAAAGTGCTTTGCCCATCATACAGCTAGTCAATGGCAGAGGCCAAGGCTCCTGACTTCCTGGGTGAACACTCCCGACCACTCCTTGCTGCCTTTTTTATAAAGTTGATGCTAGTGACCGTGGGTTTCTTAATGGCTTCCATTAAGGATAGCTCCCGTTTCTCTAGTACTTTGAAATTCTTCAATTGTTTTACAACAATCCTGCAGAGTAAGTGGTACAGGGATTGTTCTCCCTATTTTACAGAGGGGGAAACTGAGATTCAGAGAGTTGAAATGATTTGTCCATGGTCACACAATAAGTATGAGTGGGGATTGGAATACAGATCTTTTGACACCAAGGCCGATGCTCTTCCCCAGCAAACTTCTTTTGTTTCTCATTCATCCTTCTTTAAGCTTTATTAGAATGCACTCAACCCCAGAATTTTTCTTTTGAAAACTGCCTTGGGAAGAAAACAGTTGGGGAATCACCTGTTTTCCATTTCCACTGAGGTCAGAGAAGAAGAAGTGGCCTTGAGATGCAGCTTAGAGGGATGATAAGTAGGCATGAGGAAGAAGCTAGCTGTGATGTGTAAAATTGTGGCATGGGTTACTGGGTGTGCTCCCTTTACCCACCACCAGTGGCCACATCCTGGGGGAGCTCCCCCACCTCACTCAGGCGACCCCCTTTATCCAGACTGAAAAATTCCCAGTTATGGTTCTTCTGTGAAGAAGGAAAGTTATGAAATATTTCTCTAGTGTTTTGTGGAATACAGTATGCCCCTTCTCCTGGCATTGTTTTAGGTGAAGACTTCTTAAAGCTGTCAGGACAGACAAGAGCCTTGACAGAGATTTTGTCTGGCAGAAGCCCTTTTAGTTGCAGAGAGTGGACTCTGCTGACCTGAGTAAAGAAGCATAATGGAAAAACTGCCCTGAGACTTGACAAGGAGATCCTTTGGGACCTTATAGAAAGCAGTGTCTATGGAGAAAGTTGGGCCCCCGGTCAGAAGGGAGAGAGATGAATGGGGAGCTGGAGAAACTATCTTAGAGGCAGGAGAGTTCTACGTGTAGTTCAGTAGGGGAAGAGGAGAAAGGAAAGAAGGCTCTAATTGGATCTAAAGCTAGATTTTTGGCCATAGAAAAAGGTGTGTCCTCAAACCCTAAATACAAGAATATGGAACATTTTTTTTTTTTGAGGGTCATTGACTTAGGTGGCACAGTGAATAGAGTGCTGGCCTTGGAGTTAGGAGGACCTGAGTTCAAATCCAGCCTCAGGCATTTATTTGATCCCAACTGCCTCCAAAAATAAAAAATTAAGAAAAAAATAAACTGATACATATACTTAAAAATCCCTTGATTTTGATTTTTTTTAAAAAAAAGATATTCTAGGCATCCACTTTTTAACTTAAGAACACCAAACATAAAATTCAGTTCAGCAAATAAGTAGTAAAGACACAGCTCAGTTCTTTAGCTAGTTAAGAGAGAAACGGGAAGTAGAAAAAAGGAGAGAAGAATGAAGGGAAAGGGAGATTTCAGAGTTAGAGATGAAAAGGAGCTTAAAGGTTATCTAGTCCAACACCCTTATTTTACAGATGGGGAAACTGAGGCCCAGAGAATTGATGTGACTTGCCCAATGTGCACAGATAGTAAATGACAGAACCAGAATTTGAACCCAGGTCCACTGGGTTTATTCCACTTCCCACATTCCTTCTACTCCACCACACTGTCTCCCAGAGAGAGGCTTTAGAAAGGGATTCTTGGTCTTGGATGGCCCTGACATGAGCTAGTTGTTGTCTACCCCAGCCTTTAAACACATTCCTGAGTACGTAGGTCTGTGATTTTATCAGTTTAAAAGAACCCCCATTATAAAGAATCATTCCCCCAACTGCAGTCTGCAGCAGCCTGTAGCTCAGCAGATAAACCCTAGACAGGTGTATTGAGACACAGAAAAATTAAATCATTTGCCCAAGTTCACACCCAGCAAGTGTCAGAAGGGAATGTGACCCTAGGCCTTCTTGACCTTAAGGCAGTACTGTCTCTGCACTTCTCTTATAAGCACACAGTGGACCCTAAATAAACTTGGAGCACAGTGCTGGGCACACTGTAGACAGCACAATGTTGAGCATCCAGTAGGTGCTAATTAAATGACTGTTACATTGCTGAGGACATAGCAGGGGCTCCAGTATTTACACAAAATGGATCTTAAGATGTTTAGCATAGGGCTAAAAGTCTTTAGCATAAGCACCCAAGTGTTATAATTATTTGTTCTCCTGTAACAGGGAGTTTGGTGGATCTGAGAAGGATGTAGCAGTAAGATGTGGAATGTAGGCTTCTCTCCATCAACAAACAATGAGCAAGTATTTAAGTGCCTACTTTTTATTAAGTACCTCCTACTCACCAGGCACTGTGTTAGGTGCTAGGAATACAAATTACAAAGAATGAAACAAACCTTACTCTCTAGGTACTGAGATGCTAACTGGGGAGGCCACAGTACATAGCTCAGTGTGTGCAGAATAAATACACAGAGTACCAAAAGTCATAGTGCAATTTTAAGCTATCAAACTCTTAATGGCTTCAAGCTATTAGGTATTAAACTGCACTAAGATTTTGAGATGCAGAAACAGCATAGATAAGTATGAATGCAAAGTAGACTGGGAGGGAGAGCATTGGCAGTTTGGGGATTAGGAAAGGCTTTATGTGGAAGGTGGTACTTAAAACATTTAAGCCTTTATCTTCTTTTCATTTAAAAAAATTTTTATTGGGGCCGCTAGGTGGCGCAGTGGATAGAGCACTGGCCCTGGAGTCAGGAGGACCTGAGTTCAAATGTGACCTCAGACACTTGACACATACTAGCTGTGTGACTGTGGGCAAGTCACTCAACCCTGATTGTGTGTGTGTGTGTGTGTGTGTGTGTGTGTGTGTGTGTGTATAAACTGAAAGAGAAAAGAGAGTATGAGAAAAGCCTCAAGGATGAGTAGCCCCCTATTGTTGAGAAGCAGTAGGTACTTCTGGATCAGAAGCCCAATGATCTGGGTTCTTCTAAGGCAGCTCAGTGGGACAGTGGACACTGGCCCTAGAATCAGAAAGACCTGAGTTCAAATCCAGCCTCAGGAGCTTACTAGTTGTGTGACCCAAGGCAAGTCATTTAACCTCTGTCTGCCCTGGTTTCCTCAGTTGTAAAATGGGGATAATAATATTAGCACCTACTTCCCAGGGTTGTTGTGAGGATCAATAAAACAAATTATCTCATCTGTGAGATAATGGCACACAGTAGGTGCTTAATAAATGCTTTTCCTCTGTCTCCCCTCCCCTGTTTCCAGCCTGATCACAACCTGTGTGACCTCAAGTAAGCCCCTCATGCCCATTTTAAGTTTTCATGGCCAAACACCACTCATCTCATCTAGATAATCAGTGTGAAATCCATATGCATCTGATTGAATCCACATGATATCAAGAAACTTGGAGGATAACCCCCATCATGTCAAACAGCACCCCCATGGGGATTTTATGAGAGGATGTGTGGCATGGCCAAGAATCACATAAGATGGCATGGGAGGGCAGGAATGTGTTACCAATTTTCATCATTGGTGGGAGCTTCTAACGAGCATAGATTTAGAGCTGGAAGGTACCTTTGAGGTCATTTAGTCTGATGGCCTCATTTTACAGATGAGAAAACTGAGACCCAGAAAGATGAAGTGACTTGCCCAGCTCAGAAGTGTCTGAAGCAGGAATCAAACCCAGGCTTTCTTTACTTCAGCCCAGTGTTTCACCTTGCCCCATCAATGTGGAGTACTCACACTGATGAGCTCACACCAATCCATCAAAGTATGACACAGAAGGAAAGGAAAAATAATTAATAATAATTAGTCAATAATCAGCTTCCCTCAGAAACTGATGAAGATAAAGCTACATGGGATGTTCAAGGGCCTTCGGCTATACACTTTCATTGTTATGGGGATGGGGGGCAGGGAGGGATCAGGGTCAGCCTTTGGAGAAGTCTGAAGCAAAATATATTCTGTGTCATGGACAAAGTAGGAGGTCTTAAGCTCTTAAGAATCAGGAACATATATTGACTCATCTCGATTGTGATCACAAAGAGGTTGAAAGCAACCTGTCTTGGGTTGACTCACTGGGTGAACCAGACATTTGCGGCCCCCGCCCCCCATTCCTTTCTGAGCATGGCCCCTACCCCCGCCTTAGCTTCCCTGCTGGCTTTTGATGTCCTTCAGGAGCATCATGCACTGCCCAGAGGGCCCGAGTGCCCCTCCCCATTTGTCTGTCAGGCTTTGCATTTGGTTTCCAGCTTTGCCCCCCGACAACATGCACCAATCCTTCTTCATGTCGGCCTTGCCAGCTCACCCGGGTCGTTCTTTGTCCACATGCTGGGAGCAACACTGCAAACTTCTGCCGGGGATAGCAAGTGTCAATGCAGCATCAGTGACCAAATGGACCATTGAGGAGGTAGGTGGGCACTACTGGGTCTGGGGAGAGGAGGCCTCCTCCCACCTGCCTCCACACCCCACTACTGAAAGAATTTGGCGGAAAGAATTTGGAACCTCCCAACTTTAGGTTTTCCCTCCCCGAGCCTGGCACAGCAAAATTGGTGACCAGTCACAATTGCAGGATCATCCAGCCCATATTCTGACTCTTGATTGTTCAGGCCTGGCCCTCAATTTTCTGTCCTTTGACAAGCCTATTGGGAACTTTAGGTGGAGAGGGGTGGAGAAGAGGAACTTCCAGTCCAGTCCATCAAGGGGTGGGAATTTTCCCATTAGGGGCCCTCAGGTCCAAGGGCTCCACTTCTTATCCTGACTTTCAGGAGCAGTCACCAAATACAGCATTCCCAGATCCTACCTGAGATCCGCTTCATCTGGTGGCTGTGGGCATGGAAAACCCCTGGCTGCCTCATGGGAAGCCAGGGCCATTTCTGACCTGTTTATTCTGCCTTCTTACTTTCCATCTCTTCCTCTCCCCTCTGCTTCCTTTTCTTCCTTTTTATCAACATTGCCTTCCCTGGTTTCCAAGGTCTTCAGCTTTGTCCAGATTCTAACGGGTTGTGATGAACAAGCTAAACTCTTCAGAGATGAGGTAAGGAAAGCCCAGGCAAAGTTATGGGGGGGACTGCTGTTGAAGACAGGGGGGTGAGGGAAGGCAAGTTTACATGCTAAGTGCTGCAGACAATATGCTGGAGCAGCCTCTGGCTTGGGAGTCCTGTCCCATCAGAGGCCCCTGGATCCCCATGGCCCTCAGTTTCTACATCTTAAAATCTGTGTCTGGGGGAGGAATGAGGCATGGGCTATGAAAGGGAATGGTAAAGCCCTCAGAGAGACAGCAGTAGTCTCTCTGTGCCGTCTAGATTTTGAAAATGACAATAGTGAACATTCGTGAAGTTAATTCAGCTTCTATTTATTCTCCTGTTGTCAGATTAGGCATTGGTTTATTTGAATTAACCAGCATTAGGCTGAAGTGCCGGTCAGTATAAATGTTTCTAAAATTTCACAACCATAACATTACATAGCATAGAGGTTTACCCGAACATGACATTTAAAATCAAGAGGCAGGGCCTTATTTGAGCTAATAAATGGTTGTCATTTACAATAGAAATAGAAAACATTCTCTAATTCATGACTATTAATTCAAACTCTGAGGATTACAGAGGACCTCAAGGGCCATCTAATCTAACTATTCAAAACAGCGTAGAAGCCCTATTGACTTTACTTGCATACCTCCAACAATGGGACTCTCATTACCTTGTGAGACAGTCCATTCTGTTCTAGAACTGTTTTTACTCTTGAGGAAGGTCTTTCCTAGGTTGAGATGAAATCTGCTTTCCTGTAAGTTTAGCTCATTATTCCAAGGTTTGCTTCAGGACAAACACAGAATAAACATGCTTAATCTTCCACATTGACAACCCTTCAAATATCTGAAGATAGTTATCCTATCTCCCCTAAATCTTCTTTTCACCAGACTACACATAACCAGTTTTTCAACTGTTTCTACAATAGCATGGTTTCCAGACTTCTCATCCTCATCAGGTCTCATTCCTGTGGTCACCCCCCTAATTTGTCAATGTCCCTCCTAAAGAAGGAGTCCCAGAACTGACAACAGAACTGAAGTACTATATGTTTTAGATGGTCTGACCAGTGCAGAGCATGGTAGGATTCGTTACTTCCTTTATTTTGGGCAATAGACTTTTTTATTCAATGCAGCGTAATTGTGACCTTTTTTCTAGCAGCTACATTAATTACATTGTGGTCTCACATTGGACTTGTGTTATATATCAAAAATTCCCACATCTTTCTCACCTGAGTTGTTATCATCTACCCAGACTACATCTACCCCATTCCTCTACTTGCACAATTGGTTAGTTAGAATATATTTGATTTTGTTGATTTCCTGTGATTACTTTGAATCTTGTTTCTATTATCAATGGTTTTAGCTATCCATCAGCAGATTTGATAAGAAAATCTTCCATGTCTTCATCCAAGTCATTGGTAAAAATTTGAACATGATAAGACCACAGATGGAAGCCCCACTGGTACCTGCTCTCTCTAGAGGATTTTTAGCCATTCATCTAACATGCTTTGGGTACAGTTATTCAACCCACCTTATAGTATTATCTCGTCCGTATTCTTATTTCACCATCTTATCCTTGAGGATATCATAGGAGACTCTACTAAGTGCTTTACTAATATCAAGGCATGTGATGCCTGCAACATTCCCTGACCTACTTCCAAAGGAAACCTATCCCCCCAGAAACAGAGAGGTTAGTTTAGCATGACTTATTTAGAGTGAACTAACATTAGCTCCTAGTGTTCACTGCATTTAAAAAAAAATATTTACAAACCATCTGGTTGATGTTTTGTTTTTGTTTTTGAAAACTGTGCTGTTTAATGCTATCTGGGTAGCTAGTTGCTCTGTAGTTCTAGGATCCACCCTGTTCTCCTTTTGAAAACAGACTTTTGCCCATTTCTAGTCTTCTAGGGCTTCTTTTGGTCTCCATAATTTCTCAAAATTTGCAATAGTTGGGGATTATATCAGAAAATTCTTTCAAGTAGCCTGGGTTGTGATTCATCTGGGCCAAGAGACCTGAGCTAATCCAATGTAAAGGGAGTAGGGACTCTAATTTTCTGTTCAATGAATAAACATTTCTTAAATGCCTGCTATGTGTCAGGCACTGTGCTAAGCAGCTGGGGATGTAAAAAGAGGCCAAAGACAGTCAAGGAACTTGTAAGCTAATGCTCAGCACCTTAGGTGTCATGAAATTCCTCCTTGGTTTCTCCTTGCTAGAGATGGTGAGAGCGAAAGAGATGCTGCCTAATTCATTCTTTTCTCTGTCATGAGTTAAAATTGTAAATATCTCCAAGTGACAGACTTTTCCCTTTCTACTTCTTGTCTTAAGCATGGCTTTAAGAAGTTCTTCTCTTATTTCTAGCATTTTTTGCAAACTTTAGCCTACCCTAGACTTTGTCATACTATTCTTACCCACAGTGGCTCGCTCTGTTGTACAGTGCTCATCCTTCGTTATGGGACACTTCTTTCTTCTTTTATATACATCCTTTTAACATGAACTCATCAGAGAGTTCCGTGTTGGTTTCTTTAGAGTTCCCCTTTTGTTTTCCACAATGCTACTATTTGCTACTGTACGATCAAAATTTTCTCTTTTAGAAACTCCGATAAAGTTATATTCCCTTTTAAAGTGTCTGGCCAACTTTGTGGAGGCGGGTCACCGTGCCCTTGTGGCTGGAGTGGGAAAAAGGGAGAGGGGAATGTGACTCTTAATTTACTTTCATTTTGAAGGCTAGGCGTGGACATTCTCACCTGCAGTATACCTCATTGCAGTATACCTTGGCCCTGGGATCATGTCTTTTTTTTTTTTTCTGAGTGTTTAAAACTAAAATTTCCTAACTCTTGGGTGTATCTCTGGGTTCCGTGTTCCTTTACTTCCCTATTACCTGTTACCATGCTAAGATGTCATTGTTCCCTGTACCAATCATGGTTCTAGTAAAAAATAAAGAACACACTAGAGTTCATTAACAAGATATTAGTCTCTTCACCTTTAGGAATGAATTCAGTAACAAGTCAGTGGTCATTTGTTTAGTACCTACTCATGGGTGGAACCTGCTCTCTCTAAGCACTTGGGGGAGATGCAGACTGATGCTTGAGAAAAAGAGACAGACAAGGAAACCATAGTTGAGGAAGAGGAAAGTGCTTGCAATACCTCAAGTGGACGAGAGAGTTTTGACTACATAAGCCCTGTGGAGAGCTCCCCCATCCCTGGCTCAGTGACAGTTACTTCTTTACTGTGGCAGCCTGGCCATAATCTATAGGGAGAAAGGGGAAGAAAAAAAGGATGAAAAAAACTGTGCTAAAAAAAAAGAAAAGAAAAGAAATGCAATTTTAAAAATAAAAAAAAAAGAAAGATAGGAATAATCCAAGCTTCTGAGCAGAATTGCACCTCCCAAGTAATCTCATCTAACGGACCAGGAAACTCCTTTGATCAACCCCCTCTGCATATATAGCATATCCCAAACCACTTAGTTTAGATTTAAGCTATTAGATACTATTCAATATTCCTATTCAAAAATGTTTTGTAATATATAACTATTGCATACACATTATTTAATTTAATTATACATACATATTATTTAATATTATTTAAGCTTTTAAGTACTATTTAATAACTAATACTATGAAAGCTTTTTGACACTATTTAATATTTCTATTCATTAACTAATGCTATTTAAACTATTAAAGCTTAAAGGCGTTTGGGATACCCTATATCTGTAAGTAAGGTCATTCTCAGAATTAAGCAGGCCCACAAGGAAAACAATTAAAGAGATCTGAAACAATGAGAAGATCCTTGGGTCCAGGCAACCTCTCCCCACCCCACCCCCACCTCCCCAGCCTTAAAGGGCCCCTGTGTTCTCAACCATCTTGCTGCTCTAAGAAGGGAAGTTCAGAGGGCCAGAAGTGGGAGGAGAGAAAGTTGGTCTTCATTTAACTTCCCATTGGTACCAACAACTCCCTTGATGCTCTGTTCACATAGCCCTCAGGACTTTCATAAGATCTGAGCTTTAGAGCTGGAAATGATCCAAAAACTCATGCACACAACCTTTTTTTTTCTTCTCATGCCCCCTACAGCACCTAAAAGCTCCTCTGAGTCACAAACAACCCTTCTGGTTTTTACCTTGAGACCTAGCTCCCCATCATCTCTCCCTCAGTGCCAATCTCTCCTGCCCCTGTTCTGTCACTCACTCAGTCAGTTACCAAGCTGTCTATGCAAAGGGGAATGATCAAGGGAATTCTCTGATCCATTCGATGAGACCAGGAGGTAAGATCATGTTTGGAAGCTTGGGTTGTTCATACCTTTCAGCAAGCCCTGATTTTCCACTGCTCAAACATCTTCCTCATTAGGAAGTTTTTGGTGAGAGTTCCTAAGGGGGAAGAAAAGGCTCTCTGTGATTTCTTTTTTTAAATCACAGAATCCAGTGTTCCAACTTTAGATATTTTTATGGAATCCAAAGACATTTTGTACCTAAACCAGCAGTGCCTGTGCAAATGCCTGTGTGTTTATAGAGAGAAGCCACTATATCTCTCTTTCCTTCTCTGTCCCTGTCTCTGGTCCCTCTTCCTTTATGCCTTTCCCCCTCACCCCCATCTTCCTCTTTTCTCCCTTTTCCTTCTCCCTTCTCTTCTTTTTCTTTTCCCTTCCTTCTTCCCCCTTTTTCTCCCCTCTTCTCTGTCTCCCTTTCCCTTCTTTCTCTCTTCCCTTCTCTTTTCTCTTTTACTTTCCTTGTTCCTCCTTTTCTCTCTTTTCTGATCATCCTTTTCTCCTCTCCCTTCCCCTTTCTCTTTCCTCCTTTCTCTCTCCCCTTTCCCCTTGTCTTCCCTCTTCTATCTCTCTTTCCTGCTTCCCCTTTTACTTTCTGCCCTCTTTCCTTCCCTCCTCACCACCTTTTCCGCTCCCCATCCTCCCAACCCCAGAAGATTGATGGCGAGGCCTTCCTTTTGCTGACACAGGCGGACATCGTGAAGATCATGTGTATCAAGCTGGGCCCAGCCCTGAAGATCTATAATGCCATTCTCATGTTCAGAAATGCCGATGATACCTTAAAGTGACTGTTTCCCTGGGTCAGGACTTCCAATCATTGGGGTCCTCCCCTTCCTGCTGACATCTCCTTTTGGCCCCAGCTCCCCAAACCTACATCCCCATCCTCTCTCTGTCTTGCCTCTCCCTGTTGGGAGTCTTGTCTGCTTCCATCCCAGGTTTGGTCTCCATGTTTCTGGGGTTGGCCCTTAGGGAGTGGGAATGGAGGGACTTTGGAGAAAATGCAGTCCCCAGCTCCGGAAGCCTAGTTTTTTCCTGAGGTCCTGGCAAAGGCAGAGCATGGACTGAAGATAAGCCTTCCTTCCAAACTAGCCCAATATTTTGGGTCCCACTCTGTGCCCATACATTCTAAAATTGTTGTGGGTGCTATTGGGTGCTGGAGGAGGTAGGGATGGGACTTTGGATCAAGAATACCTAGAATGGCTGTAATCACATGGTCCCTCAACTCTCCTCAATAACTCCCCCATGGACTTTCTTTTTTGGCAACTGGACTTGTTCAGAGCAGTCAAAAGCAACTTTTCAAAAGCTTTAAAAGCTTGGCAGAATGGGAAGCATCTTCTTCTGACATAATTATTTCTGAAGTCTTCACCCACTTTTCTCTCGTCAGATTTCCTATTCTGTTCCGTTGACCCACCCATTTACTACAGCTTCCCTCTTCTCCTTCAGCCTTAGCAAAGGCCCCAGCTCCTTTTCTATCATTGGTGACCCTGCTTGACCACAGGCCTGGCTCCCTGGGCAAGGCCACTTCTGCTGGTAGAGCCCACTCAGGCCTGACCCAACTCCTCTTTTTTCCCCTCTGATATTCTAATCCACAGGGAGACTTGTTTTTAGAGGATCTGTGGCAAATCCCTCATTGCCTTCCTCCCCATTGCTGAGGAGGTCAGAATTTGAGCCAAGATGCCTTCTTTGAACATGCCTTGAGCACCAACCCTGGGCTATATGACGTTCCAAATTCCAGTGCCAAGGTCCCAGCCCCAGGGTTTGGGAGACAGTCTAAGGTCTCTTTCAAGGCAAACAAAGGTTTGGATAATTTTTTAAACCACTCCTTTGCTTTTCCAACATGCTCTTTTCTCATTGGCTAAAGTCCCCACCACCCCACCACCCCCAAGCAATGGAGCTTGGGAGTGACTGCTAGTGAGAGAGAGGTTGGCCTAGCTCTTGCAGGACAATCTCTACTAAATCCCTGAGCAGCTTGTGGGGCCAGGGGAAGGGTCAGGTTCCCATTTCTGCAATCGCTGCCCCTCCCTCCCCTGCAAGGATGGGGATGGGCACTCTCATCATGGAACACCAGCAACCTGTCTTCACTGCTACATGTCTACAATCCACTTTGGTGTGTGGGTCAAACTCATGCTAGGCTTCCCATGGAAATGTCGCATTTTGACTCTTTACTACTGAATATGTGGGGTCACTTCTGACCTGTCATTTACATATTTGCTGCTTGTTCTTCATGAGATATTTTTTAAAAGAAGAGATGTTTGGGGTGGGGGGAAGCTGTGAGTGTGTGTGTATAGGGGCGCATGTAGGCAAACTTTTCTGTCTTTTTTAATGAGTTCTCTGGCATCTGTCCCTTTCTCATAACTCTTCTTCCTCTCTGCCACTGCCAAACTGTTTCCTACAAGGGTGGGGACTCCTGGGACCCTAGCCCACCTCTGCTTCAGGGTGAGGGAGTAGGGACAGGAGAGGGACCCCTGGCCCTGAGCAGTCACTGCCAAACCTGTCCTTTGACCCAGATGGCACTGACCCTCTTCCTGTGAAGGGGACTGGGCTGGAACGGTGGGATTCCTTTGTTTCCAGCCTGACCGGTGAAGAATTTTGAGAATGTGGGCAAGAAAGACTCTCTTAGGTCCAAGTCCTTACCATCACCCCTTCTGGTGGTCCCCACCCTGAGTACTTCAGTGACTGAGAGCTCTTTGCCAAGGGAAGCATATCCCTGACCAGAGGAAGCCCTGTGTCTACCTACCTTGTACTACATGGGGAGGGCAGGGGGAAGACACCATTTTTTTCCTACTTTTGGGGACCCACAGAGTTAGCCTCCAAGAAGAACATAAGGCAAACCCAAGACTATAAAGTATAAATCTATCCCTAGAGCACCAGCCTTGGCTCTGCCAGGTTGCAGGCTACAGTCTTGAGCCAGGGACTCAGTAGGAAGGGGCCCTAGGGCTGGGCTTCAGGTAAGTCAATGATCTGCCCCATCCAGTGGCAAGAACCCAAGCTACCCCAGCCCCAGCTTAAGCAGACCAGCTCTGCTCTGGTCCCTGGAACTGCTCAGGCTCTACCGTATAAACATGTTGAATGTGTCGTTTTAGAGGAGAGTGAAGCCTGGAAGAAGTAGACCAGAGAGAGAGCAGATGTGGTTGGCACTGTGTTGTGAGCATGTTGTTGGGGTTGGGGGAAGAGGGGGACCATGTGTGTAAGGGAAGTGTATGAGTGGATGAAATTGTGTGTAATGTGAACATGAGAGAGATGGAGATATGACTTGAGGGTTTGATATGTCTGTGTAGGTCACCCATATATAGTATCTGTGAAGTCATGACTATCTGCATGGTGTGAAGACGTTAGCTGAAATGTGATGGGGTAATTGAGTGTTCTCTGTGTGTAGATGTGGATGGAGAAGTATGTGAGTATGTAAAATATCTGTGAGAGCAATATTTTCTGTATATAGTGTGAGTGTGACCTTTTTAGGGATATGAAGTGTGTGTGGTAAGGTTGGCACAAGGTTGCATGGTTACATGTAATATGAAGGATAGGAGGAAGTATGTATTGTGAAAATGGATAGCATATAGGAAAGGGGTAAGGAGGGTGACATGGAAGGGTACATGAGCCTCTGGGCATGAATTTCAGAGAGTTATGTTGTGGGGGTGCAGAGGGTGTGGTATCTGTGTGTGGTATGGAAGAAAAGTAAGGTATAAACACAGAGCAGTATGTGAGTGTGTGGGTGTTATGTGTGAGGGGATATTGTAGTTAAGTGTGTGGCATGGAAAAGATGCTATGAGCACGTGGAGCTGGGAGATGTCTTGGGGTGTAGGGAGTCCTGACCATAGGTGCTGATCTGAAAGGCATTCGCCCAGGACAAGGTCAGGACTTAGGGAGAAAGTTAAGGGCTATTACAATTTGATTTTTTTTCTTTCAAAACAAAACAAAGACAGACAAACCCAAAGCACTGCCCATTACCACTCCTTCACCCCAAGGTAGTGCCCAGCTGAGTTCACTTGAACCTGGGGAAGTTGAAATGAGAGGCCCTTGAGCCCTAAATCTGCAAGCTGCTGAGAGGCAAGCAGAAGCAAGACATTCTTGTGAATGCATAGGGTGGGGAGTTGGGAATGGGACCTCTGGAGTCACAGAGGAGCCTTTCTTGGGGAAGGGAGGAGGAGTCCCTGTGCAAATGGGGCAGGTCCTAGGGTGCTGTGGGAAAGGGTGTCCTGGTGCCACCTGCATCACTCCCTCAGAAAGATGAGAACTTGAAGTTGTCTTTGTCTATGGTGCTACAGCAACTACTGCTCATCCTGACCAGGAACTCTAAAGCCAAAGGCATTTTGGGATGGGGTGAGGGGGGCTGGAAAACCAGCTGCAACCATTTGCCCAGAGTGACTCGGGACTTATAAGACCTGGCAGGAGCCCCTCCCTTCCCCCCTTTCTGGGGTTTCCTCTTTGGTGGTGAAGCAACTCCCCTGTTGATGAGGCAGTTTGGTGCCTTGGTGGGGGAGGGTATCTTGTTTTGTCACCGTCCTTCCTGCTCTCCACCCACCCCACCCCACCCCCACTTCTCTAAGTTCAGCTGTCTGGGGCTTGTGCCAGCTGAATCACTCATACCCCATTGCCTCTGCACTACTGCTCCAAAGTGAAGAGAGGCCTCAGAACCCCGCACTGGAAGGCCAGTGACTCATTCCAAAAGGGCCTGGCTCAAAAGTCCTTTGGGGTGATAGGGTCAAATTTAGTCAAGGCCACACTGGTGCAAAGAGGGCAAGAAGGCTGACTGACCCTCCTCCAGTCTTGGTTCTTGGGCCTGGCATTATTTTTTCTAATCATGCCTCTCTGTTAAATGGAGAGAAATGCTCTTTCACCTCCTGCCTTGAGGCAAAGTAACCGGTGCTAGGTTAGCCTCTCCAGGATCCCTAGGTGAGGTTCTAAGACAGTATTTGTTTCCACGGAGGGACGAATCTACCAGCAAAGACTTGTGTTGTTTGGTTGTGGAGAAAGTAAGAGGAGTCGGGGACTCTTGGAGGAAGAAGCCCTCACCTCTCCAAATCTGGAAGTATCCATACTTTCTGCATCAATGTCAAGCACTTTGGAATGGAAGAAAAATCACAAAAGGGGAGAAAATTCTGCCATTGCCCTCTGTCCCTCCAGGATGAAATCTTTGCACTTGGATGTGGGGGAGGCAATGGAGATTATTTCTGGCCTAACTTGTTGTACCCCTCTCCTCACATCCCTTCTACCCCCCTCCACCAGTTTCTGAGGGATGGGGAGATCCCTCCCTTTGGCCCCAGCCTAGCCCTGGCCTTGAGAGGGAAGAGGCCCTTTCTATTTAAGTTTGGCATTTGGGGGTGGGAGGGGGATAGCTGTGGTAACAACAACAAAGGAAACTTTTGCACTTTTGTTCTTTTGCACATTTTTTGGGCACGTTTTTGATATTTGCACCATTTTTTGTGTTTTCATGAGGAAAATACTCTGGTTCAAGTGGATGCAGCTAATCTGGAGCTTTATGTACCAAGTATACAGAGATTTAAGTGGGGGACAAGTTACAAGCAAAGTGTGATGTGCTTTGTCAGTGTTTTGAAATTACCAGTAAATAAATGTGAACAGCTGAATCAAAAAATGCCTTGATACTCTCCGTATGTTTACTCACACCCCACCTGCTTCCCTGATGTCAGGGTCCTCTTCTAGAACGAGGACAAACTGCAACCTGCTTCCCAGTGTTTACTCACACTCCACAGGGATTTGAAGTAGTTTATGTAAACCCAGGATAAGACAAAACAAAACTTTTCTCAATGAAAAAAGCAGGGGCAGAGCAATAGATGCTACCAGGCACCATGGATAGATCGTTCTGACCACGGAGTGTTGAAGTTAGCTCTGGGTGAGCTTTCAGGAAGCCCCTCCAAAAAGGAGAATGCAGTGAGCAGACAGCTGTGATGTAGTGTAAAGAATATTGGATGTGGAATCGAAACTGGGATGACTTTGGGCAAGAAACTTCCTCTCTGAGCCCCAGTTTCCTCTGTAAAATGAGAGAGAGAGCAGAGGTTACCTTTAGAGAGCAGAGTGTCTACCTTTGAAATTTGTGATCCTAGAATTTATGATTCCTTCTGTTCTAAATTCCTCTTTTGTCATTTGCCGTTCTGCAATACCAGTATTAGAAGGAGCTACGATTTCATAGGAAGGAAGGAAACAAATGAGCATTTATTAAGCACCGACTCCTGGCAGGCAGTCGGCTAAGCATTTTACAAAATATCTCATTTGATCCTCATAATAACCCAGGGAAGTAGGTGGTGCTATTATCTCCATTTTACAGTTGAGGAAATGGAGGCAAATAGAGGGTAAGTGACTTGCCCATGGTCACACAGCTAGTATGTGAGGCTGGATTTAAATTCAGGCCTTGCTGACTCAAGGCCTTGTGCACTATCCACTGCATTATCTATTTATTGCCCCTGTAAACCTAGGGATTATCTCCAGTGACACATCACAATTTCTCTGCGATTTACAAAATGGTCTTGGTGAGTTACTGTGGCTTAAAAAAAAGTCATTATCTGGTGATATACTGGGATAGCAGATCAATATACTACTCAGCCCATACTTGACTTTCAGCTTTGTAAGATTTTCTATAACTCATGCTCAACTGGCATAGCCTCAAGGTACCTAGGATCATCTCCATACCACAGTGAGGCATCAGCATAGGACTTCAATGGAGATGCTTTTATTAGTGACAACAAAAATGACAACTGGCCTTATAATTGTACATCAAGATTTATTATGCACTTGACATGCATTATCTTACTTTGTCCCCAAAACAATCCAGGGAAAGTAGGTGGTACTAGAGTTATGTAGCAGCCTACTTCCCTCCCAACTCTAGAACCCTCTGAATCTCTGTGAGGTGGAAGGGAGGAGAGACTTAATTCCAGACATGAGGGATGGCCAGTACAAAGGTTCAGAAATGGGAGATGGGATATTATATGGAAAGAACAAAGAGAAGACCAGTAATTAAATCACAGAGGACAGGGTGGGAAGGAATGTAATATGTGACTGAAATGACAGGATAGGGCCAGTTAGTAAAGGACTTTAAAAAACTAAACAAATGAATTTATATTTTGTCCCACAGGCAATAGAAAACCATTAGAGAAGGGAGGGGAGGGGTGCTGATAGAAGGGAGGGCAGGTTTTTCTGAAATCTACCTGCTCATCATTGTAAAAAACAAAGTTTACAACAAGTTTCTCTGATAAAGACCTCCTTTCTCAAGTATATAAAGAACTGAGTCAAATTTATATTTTAGAGCCGTTCCTCAACTGATAAATGATCAAAGGATTTGAACAGGCAGTTTTCAGATGAAGTAATCCAAGCTATCTATAAGAGATATGCAAATTAAGCAACTCTGAGCTACCACCTTATACCTATTAGATTGGTCAATGTGACAGAAAAGGAAAATGACAAATCTTGGAGAGGGTATGGGAAAATTGGGACACTAATGCACTGTTGGTGAAGGGGAACACTGATCCAACCATTCTGTAGAGCAATTTGGAACTTTGCCCAAAGGGCCATAAAATCATGCGTACCCTTTGACCAAGCAACGCCGCTGCCAGGTCTGTATCCCGAAGAGATAAAAAACCAAAAAGAAAAAAGACCTATATGTACAAAAACATTTATAGCAGCTCTTTTAGTGGTAGCAAAGAGCTGGAAAATGAGGGGATATCCCTCAATCTGGGAATGACCAAACAAGTTCTATATGATTGTGATGGAATATTATTGTGCTATAAGAAATAATGAGCAGGGTGCTCTCAAAAAAACCGGGAAAGATTTACATGAGCTGATGCAAGTGAAATGAGCAGAACAAGGAGAATATTGTACAGAGTAACAACAATATTGTATGATGATCTGTGAATGATGTGGTTGTCACTCTACGCAGCACTATGGCTCCAATGACAGAGAGTAAAACAACTCCTGTTCTCAAGGACCTAACATTCTAATAGGGAACATAACAAGTACTTACAAAGACGTATACAGAGTAAATATAAAGAGAATAGATGTAATAAATATAAGGTCGTTTGGGAGGGAGGTTCAAGCAGGCTCATCAGAGGGGGCAGCTGGTGGCCCATTGGATAGAGTGCTGGATGTGGAGTCAAGAAAGACCCTCTGTGTCCTCAAGTGCAACTCTTTGACTGAATCCAAACTTTACAGAACAAATCCACTTAATAAAAGGATAATAAATAAATAAAAATAAATAAAAAGATTATACAGAAACACAGGGGGCCACTAACCCCTACATAAGAATCCCTATGGGCTACATATTGAGTTAGAAAGACACATATTAACATTATCTATGTTTTATTGGATTTTTACATTAAAATTGTTATAAATTATTTGTTATAAATATTATAATGTAATATTATATATAATATTATAAATTGTTCTCCTGGTTCTGCTTCCTTTTAATATTTCTCAATTACATTTTCATCTGGTTTGGGCTTGCACTCATGTGAGTGTTGCAGGCTGCAGGCAAGTGTGTTCGAAATCTCTGATCTAGTGGAGACAGAGCCAGCCTTGAAATAAGGAACACAGGTTCAAGTCCTGCCACTGATGAATGTTGTTCAGTTGTATTTGACTCTTTGTGACCCTATTTGGGGTTTTCTTGGCAAAGGTGCTGGAGTGGCTTGCTATTTCCTTCTCTGGCTCATTTTACAGATGAGGAATCTGAAGCAAACAGGGTGAAATGACTTACCCAGGGTCACAGAGCTAGTAAGTGTCTAAGGTCAAGCTTAAACTCAGGAAGAGGAGTCTGGGTATAAGAAGGTAGGGGGTAAAATGATAATACAGTTAACTAAATTTAGAATAAGTTGAATATCTATTGTCTCCTTCAATAGAATATAATATGCTTATGAACAGGGTTTAGTTCATATTTTTTCTTTATATCTTTAAGAACCTAGCACAGGCCCACAGCGTGCCCCCCACTACCTCCTTACCCCCCATACTGTCTATTTCTGGGGCAATAATCAAATCAATACTTCCATTAAAATACCCTTTACTGGCCACTACTTTCCTATATATGTTGTTTTCTCCTATTAAAATTTAAGCTCCATGAGGGTAAGCACTGTTCACTTTTGTTTTTTGATTCACAGGGCTTAGCATAATGCTAACACATAGTAAGGACTTAATAAATGCTTTCTCATTCATTCATACATTCATTTATTCATCCTACATTTCTGTATCTCATCCGCAAAGATAATGGGAGAAATTCTGTTAAATATGCATAAATTGAATTCCCTATTTGACAAAAAATGCTGGAGAAAACTGGAAAATAGTATGGTAGAAACTAGATATAGACCAACATCTTACACCATATACACCTTATTTTGATAAGTTCAAAATGGGTACATGATTTAGACATAAAGTGTGATACTATAAACAAATTAAGAGAGCAAGGAATAGTTTACCTATTTAATCTGTGGAGAGGGGAAGAATTTATGTCCAAGAGATAGAAAGCATTAAGAGATGTAAAAAGGATAATTTGGATCATATTGAATTTAAAAGATTTTGTACAAACAAAACCAATGCAGCCAAGATTAGAAGGAAAGTAGAAAGGGAGGGGGGTGGAATTTTTACAGCAAGTATCCCTGATAAAGGCCATATTGCTCAAATATACAGAGAACTGAGTCAAATTTATAAGAATACAGGTCATCTCCCAATTGACAGATGGTTAAAGGATATGACAAGGCAGTTTTCAGAAGAAGAAATCAAAGCTATCTGTAGTTAACATGAAAAAATGTTCTAAGTCACTATTGATTAGAGAAATGCAAATTAAAACAACTTTGAGGTACCACCTCACACCTATCAGATTAGCTAATATGACAAAGAAGGAAAATGATCAATGTGGGGATGTGGGAAAATTAGGATGAAAAAACTTTGCATTGTTGGTGGAGTTGGGAACTGATCCAGTGATTCTGGAGAGCAATTTGGAACTGTGCCTAAAGGGCTATAAAAGTGTAAATACCCATTGACCAGCAATACCACTACTAAGTCCGTATCTCAAAGAGATTTTTTTTTAAGGGAAGAAGGGTTACTTGCATAAAAAATATTTATAGCAGCTCTTTTTGTGGTGGCAAAAAACTGGAAACTGAAGGGATATCCATCAACTGGGGAATGGCTAACAAACTGTGGTATATGATTGTAATGGAATATTACTGTGCTATGAGAAATGACAATCAGGATGGTTTCAAAAAAGTCTGGATTTACATGAACTGATGCAAAGTGAAGGGAGAAGAACCAAAACAGAACACAGTCACAGCAATACCGTATGATGATCCACTGTAAGTGACTTAGCTCTTCTCAGCAATGCAATGATCCAAGACAATTCTGAAAGACTCACGATGAAAAATGTCATCCACCTCCAGAGAAAGAACTGATGCAGATCAAAGCACACTATTTGTCATTTTATTTTTTTCATGATTTTTTTTTGGGGGGGGGGGGAATCTGTGTCTTCTTTCACAACATAACATGGAAATGTTTTGCATGACTGCACATGTATAATCCATATCAAATTGCTTATTGTCTCAAGGAGAGGAGAGGAGAGAAAGGGAAAGAATTTGGAACTCTTTTTTAAATGAATGTTCAAAATTGTTTTTACATGTAATTGGGAAAAATAAAATATTCAAAAACCAAATATGCATAAATTTCATCATGAATTTCAAGTTAGAACAGGTTTTTGGTTGGCATAGCTTTTAGTTTAAAAGTAGTTAAAGTGAATTTGGATTAATTTAGAATGTGGAGGAGAGGGAATTGCTTATTATGGCACTATCATATCCTTTCTTTTGTCCAACCACCTGCCTGGAAATGGTCTTTAGAGAATCACAGAGCCCCTTCAGGGTCTGTCTGTTCTATAAGCTTTTGAGATGCAAAAGAAACGAAACACCTTGGTTCAATTTTCAAAGAAGGGTTTTGAGGATGGGGCCATTTGATGGATACTCATTCAACATGAGTGTTTAGATTTGATCTTTTAGATAATGGGAAGACACTGTTGAGTCCTGAAGGGCATAGTGCAAGAAAACAGTTGTTCACCAAATTATTCGAGCAGTTTTTTTTTTTTCAGATGCACTAGAATAGGTAGAGTCTAGAGTCAGGGGAAAGAATTCTCCTGGAAACTTTTTTTAATTGTCTAAAATCTACCTCTTCCTTCTTTACTCTACCTTTACCCCTCTATTAAAAAAGAAAGAAAACAAAGACCTTGTAATGATTATGCATAAACATATGTATATGTGAATATCTAAATATATTATATGTGAATATCTAAATATATACAGTACAAATATAAATTCCCTCACTGGCTGTGTCCAAAATGTATGTCTCAATTTGCACTCTAGTTTCAACATTTCTGTCTTCAGTTGGTAGCATTTTCAGCAATAATCCTCTGGAATCATGGTTGGTCATTGTGTTTATCAGAGTTCCTAATTCTTTCAAAGTTGTTTGTCTTTACAATTTATTATTATTGTATAAATTGTTCTCCTGGTTCTGCTTCCTTTACTATGCCTCAGTATCTTCAAATCTTCCCAGATGCCTCTGAAATTGTTTCTTTCATCAATTCTAAACACACAGCACCATTCTATTATTTTCAAATACCATAATTTATTCAGTCATTCTATTTTATAGATACCCACTTAGTTTCCATTTCTTTGTCATCACAAAACAGAGCAACTATAAATATTTTTATATTTGTGGGTTCTTTTCCTCTTTCTCTGAAGTCTTTGAGAGTATAGGCCCAGTCAATGGTTCAGAAGTTATGTACAATTTAGTAATTTTTTGCGCATGGTTCCAAATTGTTTTCCAGAATGGCTGGACTAGTTCAGTAAGCAATGTATGAATGTGCCTGTTTTCTCTGCAGTCCCTCCAGCATATACTGTTTTCTGTTTCTGTCAATTTTGCCAATCTTATAGGTGTGGGGTGGGTGCTTTAATTTGCATTTCTCTATTAGTGATTAGAAGCATTTTTTCATATGGCTATTGATCCCTTGGATATCAACCTCTGAAAACTGCCTGTTCTTATCCTTTGACCATTTATCAATTTATCTTACAGTTTTGCATATATTTCCTATATATCTTGGAAATAGGACATTTATCAAAAAAACTTGCTGCAAAGATTTTTTCCATTACCCAGTTTCCTTCTAATTTCAGCTACATTGATTTTGTGTATGCAAAAACTTTTCAATTTTATATAATCAAAATTGCCCATCTTATCTCTATCCTTTAGTTATGAAGTCTTTTCTTATCCACAGATCTGAAAGATATGTTCTTCCTTGCACTTCTGATTAATTTATGATGACACCTTTTATATCTAAGTCATGTAATCACTTGGGACTTATCTTGGCATAGACTGAGAAGTTGGTCTATACCTAGTTTAAGTGTATTCTTTTTTTTTAAGATCAAAACAGAATAAATCTTTTTAACACCATTTACATCTAAGTCATGTAACCATTTGGAACTTATCTTGGTATAGAGTGAAAAGTTGGTCTATACCTAGTTTCGGTGTATTCCTTTTTTTTTAAAGATCAAAACAATAAATCTTTTTTTTCAAGTTTTAATAGTGTTCTTAATAGTGACTGATATTTTTATTCATGCCTATTTTAAAAAAAATTAGTACTGTGTATCTGAAGCTGGAAGGGACCTCAGACACCTTCTAAGCCAACTCCCTGATTTTACAGATGAGAAAACTTTGGCCCAAGAAAGTTAATTGACTTGTCCAATATCACAGAGATAATGACAGGATTTGAACCCAAGTCCTTTGACTCCAGAGCCAGAAAAACAAAACTTTTCAAGACTGAACAAGAAAACTGAATACAACACTCTTCAGAAAAAGAAAAAAAAATGAGGAAATGGAGAAAATGTGAAGCTTGAAACTCTCACTGCTAGTCACTACCTGCGTGACTTTGGGCTAATTACTTCTAGGCCAGTTTTCTCCTCTGTCAAATGAGGGCCTTTCAGTAATACTCAGGCATTCCATAAACTTCTGAACTGAACCTAAGTTTACTTGGAATCTGGACAAGCATAGGAATAGATAGAGACCATTGAGAAAGATGTGACCAGCTAATTTGGCCCTTGGATTTCAGACCAGCAGGTGGCCTAAAGACCATTTTGAGTAGAAACTTATTGGAACTTTATCTCTGTAAATTTGTACATTTTTATTCTTATTTCCCTCTATTAATTTGAATTCATGGTTAGATCCTTAGAAGTGAGCATAACTGATTTGGCTCACTGAAGTTTGATGTTCATTTGACTGTCTTCCTCTTTATTTTCCTACACTACTACTCCTATTTCCTTACCCTTTATTCCTTCCAGAGGCAACATGGGTGGGGAATCTGCAACCTCCAAGCCATGTGTGGCCCTCTAAGCCCTCACAATATAATAATATTTTTAATGTTATTTTATTAATTTTATTTAATATTTTTAAATATTATTAATATTTATTTAATATTTAATATTAAATAACTATTCATTAGTTTATTATTATGGATAATAATACCCCTGTGTATGGGCTATTTCTTCATCTCCTTAGGTTCCCTGAAGTCAGAGGCAAAGACGGGGATGAAGGAGAGAGAACGTGGCTCTGAGAATTCTAGGCATGGAGGAGTCAGCGGTGGGCAGTGCAGGGGTAGGAAGGAGTCTGGCATGATAGCTCAGAGAGTCCTGGGGACCTCGCACATGATGTTCCCAACAGTCATTATCATCAGGCGTTTATATATTTACTGCCTTAAGGGTTACAAAGTATCTTACAAATATCCTCGCTGTTACTCATGTATCTCACTCTTCATGACCCCGTTTGGGATTTTCTCTGCAAAGATCCTGGAGGGTTTTGCCCTGTCCTTGTCCAGCTCCCTTTACAGATGATGAAACTAAGGCCAACAAGGTTAAGTGACCTGGCTAGTAAGTATCTTTGCTCACGCTGGAACTCAGGCGTCCCTTGCTCCAGGCCCAGTGATGTAACCACTGCATCACCTGGCTGCTTCCGTTTAATCCTTACAGCACTGTCAAGGAGGTGCTATTATATGGTCATTTTACAGAAGAGGAAACTGAGGCTGAGGTTAAGAGATGTGCCCAGGGTTCCGCAGCTAGAGAGAGTCGGAGGCAGAATCTGAACTCAGGTCTTCCTCATTCCAAATAAAGCGCTCTATCCTCTGCCGGCCCAGCACATGACAGACGTGCAGAGCAATGACCTCCTCTCCACCCTCACCATCAGTCACAGAGCGTATCTGGGACAGGGAGCCAAGCACCAAGAGCAGTTACGTCATGGTAGCAAGGAGGTTTGTAGGGAGGCTGCCCACTGTAGCCGTGGGAGTCCCAGCTGGACGTACTGGGCGTGACCTTCAAGCAAACTTCTCTGGAACTGAATTGCTTCCTTCTCAGACTGTTAAGGTCCCTCCCAGGACTATGGACACGACCAGAAGGACGGAGGATTTTTTTTTTTATATTGAGAAAGACCAAGGCATCTTTATTGGTCACGTAGATGAGAAAATACAATTCCCTTCCTTCTTTACAGAGGATTATGCCTGTGGAATATTACACAAGCTGTCAAAACTCCCTCCACGAGATTAGTTTGCCTCAACCCCTTTCCCCCTCCTTTTTTATTTCTTGCTAGAAGGGATGGGCTATGAAATTGATACAAAAACAAAATATATCCATTTTTTTAACTGTTGAAGCTAGGGTGGAGAATTCTTAATTTTAAGAAATGGACCGAAGAGAGTTGAGGCAGTAGGGAAAATAATCGGGCTCCAGGACACACTGTAGGGAGGTTAGGCTTATATGGTGCCTGTGAGCCTGGAGCAAGGCACGTGACCCCCTTGAAGCCTCAGTTTCCTCATCTGTAAAATGGGGAGAATAACAGGGTTTGTTTTGAGGATTTGTAAAGCGCTTTGCAAACCTTAAAGCACTCCATAAATGCCAGCTATTGTTATTATGGGGATACGCGAGATCATCCTGGGAGCTCCGGGCACTTCCCAAGCTTTTTTGATCATTCCCCAGCCCTCTCCCGGTCCCCTCGCACCCCAGACCGCTGGCAGCGGTGCCTTTTTTTTTAAGGTTTGAAGGTTTTCCCCCATCTGTTTTCGTTACAAAAAAAGTAGGACACTGTGATTTTTTTTCTTCCTTTTATTAAAGTGGTTGATGTTCTCGCTCTCCATGTGAATATGTTGATATTCCAGGTAAATAAAATAAGCTTGGGAGGGAGGGACCAGCCCAGAGCGGCACAGCACAAGGTGCAAGGGGCCCAATCACGCGGCTCCCTACACAAGAGGCTGCGGTAGGAGACGAGACACGCGCCGAGCTCGGGCCCCGCCCATCCCCGAGGCTTTAGCCACCTCGGAGGTCCTTCTTCCCGGAGTGGGCCCCGCCCCTCGGCGTGGGCACGTCCCTCTACGTGGCCCCGCCTCTCCCTGATACCGCCTCCTTTCTTTCATGCTCCCGCCCTCTCCGCCTACCTCTTCCGGGGGCCCCGCCTTTCCCCTTTGGCCTCCCCTTTCTTTTATGATCTCTCCCTCTCTGCCCCGCCCCTTCCGGTGACCCCGCCTCTCTGTGCTTCACCCTTTGTTATGATCCCGCCTCACCTTTTTAGGAGCTCCTCTCGCCTCGGAACTCGCCCGGCTCCCGGAGTGCGTCGCCACGCCCCTCCCTGAAGCCCCGCCCCTTCGTACGGCCTCCCCTCCCCGGTTTTCCGATGCTCTTTCCTCTCTGCAGTTCCTCTACCTTGCCCCCTTCAGCGACCTCACCTCTCGTCTTCCCGTGCGCCCGCCCCTCGTTCTGGAGGTCGGTGTCAGAGCCACTTTCCCATGATCGGAGAATTTTATCATCCCCCCGACGTGACAAAAAAGGACAACAAGAAAGTGCTCTTGCTCGCAGACAGGGAAGCAGACCACAGAGTAGGCACACACCCGAGAAAGCCCGAGAGTGGAAATGTCCAGAGAGGACCGGGGGGTGGGGGGTGGGAGCGACAGGATAGGGGGGAAGGCACCCCGTGGAGACGCCCGGTTCTCCGGAAATTAAAGAATCGCGTTCCCCCTTCTTCCCCCGCCCCCAAAAAAAGATAATTTGTAGATACAGAGAAATCCCCCAAACCTTGGAAAATAACTTCCTCCCTGACTCCGCATGCGCAGGGTTGAAAGTCCCAGGTCAGCTTTCAGGAGTCACGTGACGGGATGACTCACCATCTGTCCTGAGCTCGGAGGCCTCAGCCTCGCTTGCCCAGGATAGGGCTGTGGCTCAAGGTAATGCAGAGAAAGGGAGAGGTCTGGACGCGCAGTTTGAGTCCCCAAGACCCCAGGGGCAGACGTCCTCTGGGAGGATCTGGCCGCACCTTTCCTGAACCCCCGAGGTACTCAGATGACCCCTAACCCTTACGTCAGACTCGCTCTTGACCTGAATGGCTCAGAGTTCACCTTGGGAGCCTCAGCTCTATTTATCTGTAGCGACTTTGACAGTCCGGCTCTTTCTCTGGTGACTCATTTGTTACCCCATGTGACTTACACCAGCACTACCGTCCCGGTGGGGAGGGGGAAAGTGAGTTCCTCACCCCCACCCTGACCCCATCGCTCTACCAAACATGAAGATGCAGCTGGTGCTGTGGAAAGGATGCTGAGCCACATAGTTGCCTTCCTTCTCTAGACCTCATAGGGAAAATGATGGGGTTTGGTGGATAATAACCGAGTCAGAAGGATCTGGGATCAGATTTCACCTCTGACACTAGACGCTTTGGTTCCCTCATCTGTAAAACCATGGTGGTCTAGGTGGTTTTTCAGGGCCCTTCCAGTTCTAAGTCTGTGACCCTATCCGTAAGATCCTGATATTACCATGATAATGACAGGTGTCACAGGTCCATCTTGCTCCTGTTAATACCTTGGACACCCTCCCACGTTCTGCTTTGCCCCTCACACCTGCTGTTTGCTGTTCACCCCTCAGAAAATGGCGCCAGCCCTCAAGCAGCTTGACCAAGAGGGTTGATTCTGCAATTGAAATGCCTTGAAGGTTATTTAAAACTTCCTGTTCTTTATGCCTTGGGTGCTGGCCCTCAACACAAAGAGTCTTTCCCTGTTGCTGCAGGAATTGCTTCTACTCTCTGCTCAATCAAAGCATCCATTTCCCACTCTACACTAGACTAATATGAATCTATCTAGTCTATCTCCACTCTATCCCCAGTTCCATCAAACAAGCATTCATTATGTGGCAGGCACAGTTCCAGGAAAGAAAAATACAAAACAAGAAAGTTCCCATCTCTACTAGTGGGAAACTACATACACTCAGAGAAGTAAGGCAATATAAAAAACTCCTGCTGTGGCACAGTGGATAGAGTGCAGAACTTGGGTTCAAATGCCACCTGGAACACTAATCTAGAAAAGAAAAGTGAAATACTCTCAAATGGATGCTTTTATCCTATAAGTCCAAGGATAGAGAACCTTATGGACCCTGTTAGATGGATATCCTTACGTAATTGGTTTCTGACTTGTGCAGTATTAGCTGTGTAACCTCTATATGGGGAAAGGGATGAGCTTCACAGCACAAGATTTACCAAAAGGTAAACTAAACCTTTGCTCAAAAAGTTACTTTTTAGTGAAATAGCAGCCTTAAATAGCTTTGAATAAACTTACTGTTCCCTTTTTTCAGTTCATCTCTGAAATTATTAATTGCCTGTGGACCCAGCTGATGGATGAGATTCTCCCAAGGTGCTCCCACAGCCAAACCCCAGATTAAGGATTCCTTAAAACTATCTGTGTGATCATGAGCAAGCTACTTAACTTCTGTGAACCTCAATTTCTTACTCTGTAAAATGGAGAAATAACCCATAATACCTATTTTATAGAGTTATGATGTGACCCACATGAGTTGGGACAATCAAGTGAAAATGTAACCAATGCTAAACAGGTGGTCAATGATGCTGTGTCCTCATAAGGGAGTCAATTCTGTATGAATGCAAGAAGATGGAAGGAGAAAGGAAAAGAGTTAAGTTGAAGGCAGGCTTATTACTTGTGGAACAGGCATTCCAGGGAGCATAAAGGAAGGGGTAGGCTGACTTTGAGTGATACATTGTAAGGTGAGTTCGGGTTGAGGGGGATGAGAAAAGGAAACTAGGTAGTGTAGGATGGAGAACAAGATTTGTATGATGATTGTCAAGGGGTTCAGAGTCACTGGGATAAGAAGGGTATGATGACATTCCAGGAGTATGTTAATCATTGAGGAATGAATTCAGGCAGGTTATCACTGTCCCTAAGAACACTCTAAGCAACTGGTGTTGGATATAGAGCAGGCAGGAGGGTGAGATGCAGTAGGGAAAAGGATGAGCTTAAAGGCTGTTATACTATGGAGTTGCAGGCAGACTTACCAGTCCTCAAGGTAACATCAGGGTAGAGTTGTCCCAGGGCTCCTGCAACAGTATGTAGCTGAAAGAGGTACTAGCAGTGGTAACAAAAAACTAACACAAAAAAAGAAGCGGAGGAAGCAGGGTTTAGGGTTAGAGGGAGTTTAGAGTGCCAGATATCAAGTCTCTCCCTCTTAGATGGCACCACCACCTTCTTGTAGGCAGAGCTACTGCTTCGCAACTCCTCCTTTCAACCTGCCCGAGAAGCCATATTTACCTTTTATCAATGCTTGTACTCTGGCAGGCAGCATTCAGTAACAGACTAGGTCATCAGAACAGTGGGGAAAGTGACCTTGGCTAAAGTGTCCTCTTGATCACCAAATTTCTTTCTCTGATATGTTTGTGCCCCAGAAGAATTATGAGATCCAGATTCATTTCCCACTTGGGGAATTTATAAAATTATTTTTTAAAAAATCAAGATCAATAACATTCTTCCTCATTTGGTTCAAGTCAAGAAGGAGTCAAGTGACCTGGACCCTTCTAGTCCAAACTTCTGTCCCTTTATCTTTATAGACCACAGTTCATTCACTGCCCTTTTTCTTTCTGCCTTACTATAAGACAGATAAACACAGTACACAGGAGGGATGCTAGCACAGGTTCACTCTTGATCTGGTCAGACAGAAAAGACACTAAGAAGGGGTTAACAATCTTACTTTATTCTACTCTAGATTTCTCAGAAAAGTTGCTAATAATGCAAGCACAAACTCCTACAGCATTTCCTAATCACCCTTCTCACAGGGGCCTGCGAGAAGCGGGGCAGCTACACCTATATCTCGATGGGTTCAGTCAAGACAGGCATGACTTGTGCTTCCCCTGAATCCACTCAAGCCTCAATGGGGGCCAGTTGAGGCAAACACAGATTTCCCCCAATTCTTGATGGGGGCCAATCAATGCACGCACAGCATTCCACCTTGTGTATTCAACTCTAAGTTTCCTCACCCCTTGACCAGTGCCTCCCTGCTTTATAGGGCAATAAACAAAGAAGGCATATTGCCAGCAATAGCCTCACAAGTTTACATCACCTCATCCCTGTATCTCACTGTGCAGTCCCAGTGGATGTTTACAATATAAGCACAAATGTTGATGTTATTTACCATTATATAACTCTGCGCAAGGGTGGTGGAGATACTTTGAACCATTATTGTGAGAACTCATATCTAATACCTGGGAACAAGAGATTGTTATGGCTATAGGTCCTGGGAAACTGAACTCTAAGAAATAATAACAAATATCCACTTTGCACACACTAAAATCCACCTCACTTAACTAAAATCCACCTTACTTATACTTCCCCTCCATAAATAATTAAGTATGCAACCAGAAACAGTTATAATTAATCCTTCATTCAGCTGTCATTGGTTTTCATTAAAACATAAGATATAAAAGTAACTTTAAAGAACAGAAAACCTTTGGAATAGGAACTCCATCTGGAAGGGAGAAAGAAAATGAGAAGAGGAAAAGGGGGAAGTGTCACCATCATCCAGCTCACCAGAACCAAGTGGCCACCATGCCTCTTATCTTAGCCCCTGATGTAGTTCTCACACACTGCCCTCCTCACCGCTCCACCCCCACACCCCACCATTTTGATAGTAGCAGCAAGGAAGACAGCTGGTGTTTTCTCCATTTCCTTCCAGGACAAAAGTAAAAACCTCAACACAAATTTCCTGCACCTCATGCTGGTGTTCAATATGAGTTTCTTTGATGATCCTCATTATCTACTCGTACAGTGTCAAGGATGCACTTAGCAAGCCAAGAGGATCTATTCTGACCTACAGGGCTTCCATTGTCTGCATCTAATTTCTCCGCATCGCAGAGATACTAACAATTATCTCAGCCTGGCAGTATATGCCCTATTCCACACCGGAAAACCTCTACTTTTGCAAATAATGGAGACAGGTATAAATGGACGTATTTTTAACTCCAGAAAACTTCACTCTCCATGAAGTTGATGTTGTTCAGTCATAATCCTGTACAGAGTTTTCCTGGCAAAGATGCTGGAGTGCTTTGCCATTTCCTCTCCAGTTACAGCAAACAGAGGTTAAGTGACCTGCTCAGGCCCAGTAAGTGAGTGTCTGAGGCAGGATTTCAAAACAATTCTTCCTGACTCCAGTCCCAGCACTTTATCCACTGAGCCAACCTAGCTGCCTCTTATGACAAGAAGATATTATTTTATAAATCAAGCCTCATGTATTATAGAAAAGGTTTAAAGACTCCAGTGGAAAGGGGGAAAGAGAAAAACAGTTTCAAATTTTGCCTCTGTTGGGGAGAAAAATTAAAAGAACAAAATTTAACATGAGTTTTCCTAGAGTTTGAGCTGGGAACCCCTTATGGCCTAAGAAATAATCATAGCCTTTGAGTGAGACCAACAAGGCTTCCAAGGTAGACTGAAAAGAGAATGGCTCACCCATTTATTTTGCTTCTGGAGGATCAAAAAGGGATGGAGATTTTTTTGTTTCTGGTTTTTCTATTAACATTTCAGGGTTCTGACAAAAGAAATAGAATTTTGAACTTTGGAAAGTTGAGCAAGGGGTCAAACTCTGACATGAAAGCTCCATTCAATTCAATTTAACCAATATTTATACAGTCAGCTATGGTCAAGGTCCCTCTGCTGGCTTTAGAAGACACAAATAGAAAGGAAAAAAAAGCATTCCCTACACAGAAAGAACTTACCATATAAAGCATAAGTCAAATACTTTTGCTGGATCTGCTGAGTTACACTTAGGTTTACAGCTGCCAAGACATTGCTGTCAGTGAATTGACCTGATGAGAGTTCTCTGGTCCTCTCAGGGCAAAGAATACCCCAGAAGTAAAGCAAAGCATGATGGGTGGAAGAAGAAGAATGCTCCTTCTCCCATCTATGTAATCCACCCAAAAATTCTGGAGGAGAAATTTTCACAACTTCTTTTCTAGCTGAAACCAGTCATCCTCCTTCAGTACCTGTCAGGATTTCCTTTAGGGACTATCACTGCCTATTCCAGTTACCAGGGCATCCAGGGAGTGCCAGTAACATTATGTGCTGGCAATATTGTGTGCTCTCCCCGGAAGCCTGGGAAGTGTTAGCATCACAGTGTAGTCTGCCAATTTTATATTATGTTAATTGATATTGTTAGCAATGATTGAACATGAGAGAACACTGCAATTTTCTCTGGAGGGATTTGTAGAAATTAGACTTAATGTAACCTTTGTGTCAGAGGCTATTTCCTGACATGAAAGACCTAAGTGCATTTGAGATCCTTCTGTATCTCATTGCCCCCAACCACATGCCTTCAAACTTCAGTATCTGACCCATCCTTACTCCCAGAGGTGTAATCATGCACTTCCTTTACAAGCAAATAAATTCACTAAACTCAAAGCATGTGTAACCACCAAGGGCAAGATGAACAGATTTATTTGGGACTTAACAGAAAGCAGTAGGACTCAAGATAACTTAAGTATCCTTTCATAGCCATTCTTGAAAAGGTTCTTGAAAAGAGACTGTCAACAGCTGTTTTCCCTGCCAACCTCCTAGTCATTAATCTCAAGGAGTACCTAGCAGGGGCGTCCACCTATTAGTCAGTTCACAAACATTTAAATGCCTACTATGTGTCAAGTACTGTCCTAAGACAGTACCTGTCCTCAAGGAATTCACAATCTAGTGAAGAAGACAGTATACGTACATGTGTGTGAGTAGATATATGTATATATGAATATTATGTATATGTACATGTATATGCAGGCATATGCACATATATACACTTACTTACACTTATACACACACACACACACACACACACACACACATACACAAGATACCTACAGGATAAACAGGAAATAAGAAAAAGAAGAAACTAGAACTAAGAGGCATTAGAAAAGACTTCCTGTAGAAGATAGGATTTTAGTAGGAACTTAAAAGAAGCCAGTGAAGCCAGGAGATAGAGATAGGGAGGCGGCAATCCCAGGAATGGGGGACAGCCAGAGAAAATGTCCCAAGTCCAGAGATGGAGTGTTTTGTTCATGGAACACCAAGGAAGCCAGTGTTACTGGATTGAAGGGTACAAGGTGGAAAAGAAGGTGTAAGAAGCCTGGAAAGGTAGGAGGGGTCTAGGTTATGAAGGGTTGGAGGTGATTAGGAGCCACTAGAGTTTATTAGGGCAGAAGTAGAGGAACATGATTGACCCTATGCTTTAGGAAAATCACTTTCGTGACTGAATGGAATATGGATGAGAATGAGGAGAGACTTGAGGCAGGCAGACCAATCTGCAGGCTTTACAGTAGTCCAGGTGTGAGGTGATAAGGGCCTATACCAGAGTTATGATGGTGTCAGAGGAGAAAGGGGGACATATTTGAGAGAATTTTCAAAGGTAAAATTGACAGGCTTTAGTCACAGATTGGATATGGTGGGATGAGAAATAGTAAGGAATCAAGGATAATGCCTACATTGTGAACTTGAGGGACTAAAAAGGATGGTGTTGTCTTTGACAGTGTTAGGGAAGAGATGGGGGGAATTTGCAGGCTGGGGGCAAGGAAGGGTGTAGGGGGAAAGATAACAAGTTCAATTTTGGATGTGTCAGTTTAAAATGTCTACTCAACATCCAGTTCAAGATATCTAAAAGGAAGCTGGAGATGGTAGATTAGAAGTTCAAAGACAGTTTGGGGCAGGATAAGTAGATTTGAAAATCATTATAGATGGTAATTAAATCCTTGGTAGCTAACAAGTTCACCAAGTGAAGTAGTATAGAAGAAGAAGAGAAGAGGGCCCAGGACAGAAACCTGAGGGACATTTAAGGTTAGAGAGTGTGATCTGGAAAAGGATCCCACAGAAAAGATCAAGAAGGAATGACCAGACTGGTAAAAGAAAAACCGGGAGAGATGTGTTCTGAAGACCCATGGAGAAGAGTATTGAAGAGAGGGTGATCAACATTGTCAAAGGCTACAGAGTTCAAGGAGAATGAGGACTGAGAAAAGACTTTATTTAGATTCAACAATTAAGAGATGACTGGTGACTGGAGAGAGCCATTCTATGGAATGATGAGATCAGAAGCTGGATTATAAGGAGTTAAGAAGAGCGTATTGTAGTTGCCCTTTCCAAGGAGTTTGCCTGGAAAGGCAGAAGAGAAATAGGACAATAGTTAGCAAGGATGGAAAGATTGAAGAACTTGTTGTTTTTGTGTTTGTCCTTCATTCTTGAAGAGAACCATGACATCAAGATGATGATATGACTTGCACTTGACTTTGATTTAAGTGAGGCAGAACTGTGCAAGGTCACTAGCCTCACTTTCTTCTCCTGAGCCATCTGGGTCCAGTGACCTGATATTCATCAGTATGACTGGAGATGGCCCAGGATGCAATGGGAGTCCCTGGCCATTTTAGGCTAAGGTCTTATCAGGTACTCACTTTGAGTGACATACACCCATGCAATGAATAGTCCTCTTTAAGTAGTTCATAACAGTCAAAACACCTTGGTTGTAACTAGGCTGCTGTTTTTCTTTTCCTGCTTTCCTCCATGTAGGTACATAATAGGGCCCACCTTTTGAAGTGCTAGAAGCTGATGCTGGCTGGGAGGACCGCTTTCGCTGCCCATTTTCCCCACTCTCTGAGGCAGTGGTGGGTTCCTCAGTTCTTGAGTTTCTCCAGTTTGGAATTTTAGACTTCTTCCCTGTCTCCTTGGGCTCATTACTTTGACAGGAGACTGCGGCAACATTTGCTTCCAGTTCTAGTCTGTGTGCAAGATGGAAGCAAAGGATGGAAGGATCAAAGTGCAGGTTTTCTGAGGTTAAGGGAGACATGGGCATTTTGTAGGCAGTAGGGAATGAGCTAGAAAAGGAAAGATTGTAGAGTAGGGACAACAGACAACAATCTATTGGAAGAGATGAGTTGGAATAGGGTCCCTTGAACAAGTAAAGGGATTAGCCTTGATAAGGAGTAAAAAAGGAATGGAGAAGATAGTGACAGAAGGCATATGAGTAATATAAGATGAAGAAAAGAGAAGAGGGAGCTCATGGCAGATGACTTCAATTTTTTGTAAAAATTTTGTTAAAAAATTCCTCCGTAGATAAATGGTCACAGGATATAAATTTAACAGTTCTCAAAAAAAATTATAAAATATTCACAACGGCATGAATGAATGTTCCAAATCACTAATAATAAGAGAAATATAAATCCAAACAACTCTGAACTTTCACCTCACACCATGCAAATTGGCAAAAATGACTAAAAAACGGCAAAAATCAATGTTGGAGGTGTTATGGAATGATAGGAACACTAATTCACTGTTGGTGAAATAATAAAATGGTACTAATATTTTTAGAAAGCAATTTGGAATCATACAAATAAAGTGAATAAAAGGTGTTTACCCTTTGAACCAGATTCTGCCAACGGGTTTATCTCCAAAGGAAGTCATCAATAAGAAGAAATTCCTCATATACTCCAAAATATCTAGCATGCATTTTTGGAATAGCTAGGTAGAGAATAGATGCTTTATTGGGGATGTCATAGAGAGGATTCCTGTGGCAATGTGGATTGAACTAGATGACCTCTGAGAGCTCTTCCAACTCAGAGATTCTGGAATAGTGGGGCTGTATAACAAAACCCATAAAACCTATTCCTGCTCTACAAATACTTACATTTGATTAATTGAATTTCAATACACCAAATGTTCAAAACAACTTGTGGGTTGCTCCTAAGTCTTCATCACCTTCTTTTATCCATTCCTTCTTACACATTTTTCCTTTTGCCGCCTTCTGATTCTGCTGGGTTTTTTTCACTTTGTATTGTTTCATAAAGGTCTTTTCAGACGTCTTTATATTCTCTTTACTTATCCTTCTTAAATGAATTCTAGTATTCCATTACATTAATATGAAAAAATGCATTTAAGCAATTCCCCTATTGTCGAACACTAGGTTCCTTTGAGTTTTTTTTTTTCAGTTACAATAATACTGCTAGAGATATCTTTGAACAGATAGTTCTTTTATCCTTTTTCAGAACACTCTCAGGGTACATTCCTTGTGCATGATTAACACAAGGGTATAATTATTTTTGTTACTTGCAGAGTAGCTCCAGATTGCTCTCCAAAAAGATTCTATGGTGTCACATGTGGTTGCCCCAGGAATACAGCTAACACTTGCTCTATAGACCAGCCAGCATTAAGCTTTATTCCTTCTAATTATTTTTTATCAACATCATATGTATTAGGTAGTACCTGAAAGTTGTTTTAATGTGCATTTACTTGTACATTAGTGAAGCTAAGCATTTTAAAATGATTACTTAAAATTTGTTTTCTTTGTTTATAAATTGTCTGTTCGATATTCTCTGATCTTTTATCTATTGGAGACAACTTTCACTTGGTAATCTCATCAACTCCTCTGGTTTGAATTATCATCTCCATGCTAATGGTTTTCAAATATACTTGTTCAACCATAATCTCTCTTCTGACCTTTAGTCTCACACCTCCAGCTGTCTGTTAGATATCTCAAACTTGATGCTCCATAGACAGCTTAATTTCAACATGCCTAAAACTGAATTTATTATCTCTACACACACACACACACACACACACACACACACACACACACACACATACACACACACACACGCACACACTTTACCCTCTTCTTAACTTCCTTATTACTGTACAAGGTACAACCATCCTCCAGGTCACCCCAGGCAGACATTTAGTTTCCTCACTCTTTCTCATTCCCCACATCCAATCTGTTGCTAAATCCTGCTGATGCTACATTCACAACATTTCTTATGTACATGCCCTTTTCTTCTCTGACAATGCCACCACTTTGGTACAGACCCTTTTTACCTCATGCCTGAATTGTTGTAATATTCTTCTGCTTTATCCTTCTGCTTCATTCTCCATTCAGCTGGTCAAGTAGTCCTTCTAATTCACAGACCTGACCATATTCCCTTCCTTCTCAATAAAATCTAGTGGTACTCTATTACTTTCAGAATCAAATATAAAATCGCTGGCTTTTAAGGCCTTTCAAAACCTGGTCCTTTCCTACCTTTCCATTCTTCTTACACCATATTCTCTTTTATGTACTCTCTGATCCAGTGACCCTGACCTCCTTGCTCTTTCTCAAATAAAAGGAACCTCCCTTTCTTGACTCTGGGCCTATTCACTGGCCTCAGAATTCTCTTCCTCCTCATCTCCACCTCTTGGCTTCCTTGTCTTTCTTCAAGTCTCAGCTAAAACCCCACCCTTGAAACAAAGCCTTTCCCAGTCTTCCCTTCATCTTAATGCCTTCCCCCCATTGTTTAGCTCCAATTTATCCTGTATATATCTTATTTGTACATATTCGTTTGCATGTTGTCTACCACATTAGAAGGAAAGCTATTTGCCTTTGTTGTATCCCCAGCGTTTAGTACAATGCCTGGCACATAGTAGGCAGCTTAAACGCTTGTTGGCTAATGGACAGGGGACTGGATGCTATCATTCCATATCTTTCACAGTTCTTTATCATTTTAAATGTCAGAGTTTTTGTGTCATATTTGACATAAATATTTTTCCAATCTGTTATTTTTGTCTTGAGTACTTTTTTGATACATAGACTTTTTATTTTTAAATATGCTTGTATATTTATATTCCCACTAATAATTTATTTTACTTATTTAGAATTTCTCTTAGACAAGTTAATATTTGATACTAGAGATAATCAGGACCCATGGAGTATATTGACCAGCTGGGTACCATGATCAACCCGGCACTTTAAGAAAATCACTTTGAAACCCATATAAATCATCAGCATTTCTATATACTATCAACAAAACCCTGCAAGAAGAGATATCCCATTTAAAATAATTGTAGATTGTGTAAAATACCTGGGAGCATACCTTCCAAGATATACCTAGGAACTACATGAACATAATTATAAAATATTTCTTATATATATAATGTCAGATTTAAATAATTGGAGAAATATTAGTGGGTAAAGCAGAACCACATAATAAAAGTGACAATTATACCTAAACTAATCTATTCATTCAATGTCATCCCAATTAAATTACCAAAAAAAAATTTTGTTGAACTGGAAAAAATGATAATAAAATTCATCTGGAAGAACAAAAAGTCAAGAATATCAAAGGAATTGATGAAAAAAATGTAAAGGAAGGAGGTTTAGCAGTACCAGATCTTAAACTATATCATAAAGCCATAATTATCAAAACTATCTGACACTGGCTAAGAAATAGAAAGGTGGATCAATGGAACAGAGTAGACACAATACACAGTAGTAAATGGTTACAGTAACCTTGTATTTGACAAATGTAAAGATTTAAACTTTCGGGTTTTTTGGTAAAAATTGTTGGGAAAATTGGAAAGAAGTCTGGCAAAAATTGGGTCTGGATCAATATCTTACACCATTTACCATGATAAAGTCAAAATGGGTATATGATCTAGATATAAAGGGAGATAACATAAGAAAACTAGAAGAACATGAAATGTATTACCTATCAGATTTATGGATAGACGAATTTAAGAATTTATGAGATATAAAATGGATAATTTTGATTACATTAAATTAAGAAGTTTTTGTAGAAATAAAACCAATGTAGGTAAGATTAGAAGGAAAGCAGAAAATTGGGGGAGGAGAGATTTTATAGATAGTTTCTTGAATAAAGGTTTCATATCTTAAATATAGAGAGAACTTTGTCAAATTTATAAGAATATGAGTCATTCCCCAAATGATAAATGATTAAATGATATGAATAGGCAGTTTTTCAGTAAAGAAATCAGAACTTCATATAACCATATTTTAAAAAATTATCTAAATCATTATTGATTAGAAAAATGCAAATTAAAGCAACTTTGAGATATCATCTCACACCTATCATATTGGATAAAATTATAGAAGGGGGAAAATGACAAACATTGGAGGGAAACTGAGCCATTAATATACTGCTGATGGAACTGTGACATGATGCAATCATTGTGGAGAGCAATCTGGAATTATGCCCAAAGAGTTATAAAACTCTATACCCTTTGACCCACCAACACCACTATTAGATCTGTTTCCTAAGGTGATCAGTGGAAAAGGAAAAGAACCTATATGTTCTTAAATATTTATAACAGCTCTATTTGTGGTAGCAAAGAACTGGGAAATGAGGGGATACCCATCAATTAGGATATGGATAAACAAGTTGTGGTATATGATTGTGATGGAATACTACTATGTTGTAAGAAATGATGAGTTGGCTGATGTTAGAAAAACATGGAAAGAAATAATGAAAAGTGAAGCTAGCAGAACCAACAGAATGTTATATACAGTAACAGCAATATTTTTCAAAGAATGATTATGAACAATCAAGTTATTCTGAGTACTAAAAATACTCAAATCAAGTATAAAGGACTTATGAAGGAAGATTCTACCCACTCCAGAGAAAGAACTGATAAATAGAAGTATAGATAGTTTGGTTTTACATATATTTATAAATCTGTGTCAAATCATAGCCTTCTCTAGAGTAAAGCGGAGAGGAAGGAAAGGAGATAGTTTGGAACTTAATATGTAAGAAAAATACATAAAATAAAAAAAATTTTTCAAGAAAGAAAGCTATCTTTCTTTGTATTCCCCTCTATTAACACAGTACCTGGCACATGGGAAGCATTTAATAAATACTTGTTGACTGACTATAGGATGAATTGAGAGGTTTGAAGAAAAGTCGCATAAGCTATTGCAATAGTCTAGGTGGGAGGTAGTGAAAGCAAAACTAGGATGGTGACTATAACTGGAGAGATGGAATATATAGGAGAGATGTTATAGAGATAGATATGGTGAAGTTTGACAAATGAATGGATGAATAGGGTCAATAAGGATGAGGAGTCAAGGATAACATGGAGTTTGCAGACATGGGTGAATAGGAAGAATCATCATGCTCTTGACAGGAATGAGGAAGCTTGGAAGAGGGGTCAATTTAGTGGAAAAGAAAATGAGTTGGAGAAGGCTTGTGTAGTCTCACTGGAGACAGTGTCTGCTGGTGGTTAGAGGATTCTGATATCTCCCTTACCAACCCCCTGGGAACTATGAGGGACCGTGTCTGTACCTGAAAAGACAAAGGGCCTCATCTTTCATCCTAGTGTATACTCAAAGTCTATTTGCACAGGATTCTTCTCATTGGTAGAGACTGATTAGTTAATGCTCTGCCCCTGCATGAGAGGCAGAATTGCTGAGTGCTTTGGAGAAGAATGATCCTTAGTCATCCGGATTTCAGATTTGAGAGAGAAAACACACAGTTCCAAATTCTCTCCAGGGAGAGGTACTGGATGAGATAAAAAGACTCTGAGAAGCAATTGATATGTAGAGGAGCTGGCATGTCAATCACACCATTATCCTTGCTACCTTTGAGACTTCAAGCAATTTCTTGGATGAGATCTAGGACTTTATCTCTCTTAGCTGAGCTGAGATATCTTACTTCTAGTAGGAGAGTTCTATATTTTCTAACATATTCTAATTCATGTGCCTTCTCTAATTTCTCTTTGCTATTGGTTTGGATAACAGGTTAATTTGCTATTTGCTACATGTGGTCTTTGTGGAAGAGGCATTTGATGAGATGAGGAATCACACTTTGAATATATAGCTTGGAACACTCCTTCCTTGTTAAGAGAGAGTGATCAGAAGGTCAGTTTGAATCTAAAAATTATTTCCCCTAAACTAATAATATTTAGGAGTGGCAGAAAGACAGGATTCTAGTCTTGTATCTCCACTCTCTGAGGAGAGCAGAGTACCGAACCTCTGCCTCCAGTCTTCTGCTTCCCCTCCTGGCAGGAATCAAAGTCTTCTTTGGAGAAGGATGGAGAGAGGAGACTCTAGACTAGAGATATCTACTTTTGCCTCCCTGTCAGTCACATGTAGAAAGACCTGTGTGGTTACACATAGCCTACAAGGGCAAAACAATATAGGTCCACCACATGCCCCCTCCAAAAAATAGTTAGGGGCAGGAGAGGGAAGGGGGACTCCTAACAACTGGAGCAATCAAGAAAGGCCCTTTACAGGTGCTAGAATGTTCCAGGGATGCAGATAAGAAAGTACATTTCAAGCACAGAGGCTCAGGAAATGAAATGTTGTGGAAAAGGGGCAGCATTAGGCCAGTCTGACTGAAACATAAGAGCGTGTTAAGGAGAATAATGAAAAATCAGCTTGGAAAGACAGGTTAAATTCATATTTGTAAAAGTGACATAGCCAAAACTATGATTTAGGGATATTGTTTTGGCAGATCTGTTGAGAGAAATGATTTCTCTATTATACTAATACTATATTAACAATTAATAGTATATTAATAGTCATTAATATTAATAATTGATTCTATTATAATTAATAATATATGATAATAATTAATATCAAATTAGGATTGTGGGCTTTTTTCCTTTCTATTTCCTCATTTAGGGACCAGTCCTTGCACGTCAGTCAGTCTCTGTAGGACAGGAATAATGATGAGATTGGCTTAATCCTCCTAGAACATTCTCCTCAATCTTGGGTGAGACCCCACCAGACTATTTCTGATTAAAGTGTAAATGGAATCTAATCTAGGTGAATTCCAGCCCTAAAGCATTAGGCTCATGACCTGGAAACACCCCTGGAAAGGGATTCCGTTTTGTCCAGATTTCTGGAGGTAGCTGAGTCTTATGATCTAGTCATGTCCTCAACAGGAGGAGTTGAAGACTTTTGACCCATCTCCTTTTTATCCACCCTTTCATTAATCATTCACCAATGAGGATTGATCTCCCTCTGTCAGTAGCATGCACTTTTCCAAAGGTATTCAAGAATTTGATGATCTCCATGGTTTTGTCTTTGATTTCCAAGAGAGACCTCTGACCATCAATTTATTGATTATTTGCTAGCATAATTAATAGATTATTAATTACTCAGAAACTCTCTCAGCTTTTTCATTCATCTCACTGTGCAGGATGGATTAGAGAGGGAAAGCTGGACCAATTGAGAGACTGTTGCAATAATGCCATCAAGAGGTGATGAGAGCTTAAGCTAGGTTGGGAGAAGAGAGAAAGGAGAGAACTCAAAGAATTTTGTGGAGATAGGATAGATTCAAATTGGATTTGACAACTGATTAGATGGGAAGAGGGAGGTGAATTAAAGGTAACTCCTAGGTTCCAGGCTTGAATGTCTGGAAAAAGAGTGGTACCCTTAACAGAAATAGGGAAATTGGGAGAAGAAATAGCTTTGAGGGACTGGTGGTAATGGGGAAGATGATATCAATTTTGGACATGTTAAGTTTGATGTGCCTGTGGACCATCCAGGAAATGAGAGATATTTAGAAAGACATTTGGGACTGGAGCTCAGTAGAAAGAGGAAGACTGGATTATGTAGATTTAGGAGTTGTCTTCAGAGAAGCTAGTTGATCCCATAGGATTTGATGAGAATATATGTATATGTAATGTAGACATTACATATACTATATTAATAATCATCATTAAAGATATCAATATTGATATATTAAATATCACATATACATATGTGTATAAATATATGTATATGGAGAGGAGACAGAGACAGAAGTGAAGTGAACCCAAGATAGAAAACCTGGAAAAGTTCTCTTCCCTTCTCTCAGGAGACCAGAGTGCCCAACCTTTGATATTCCAGAGGTCAAAGGAGATAGAATTAAAACCAAGGATCACCTACTCAATAAAACTGAGAATAATACTTCAGGGGGAAAAATGGAATTTCAATGAAATAGTGGACTTCCAAGCATTCTTGTTGAAAAGACCAGAGTTGTCTTGGACTGTATCCCAAAGAGATCATAAAAATGGGAAAGGGTCCCACATGTACAAAAATATTTATAGCAGCTCTCTTTGTGGTGGCCAAGAACTGGAAATCAAGGGGATGCTCATCAATTGTGGAATGACTGAACAAGTTGTGATATATGAATGTAATGGAATACTATTGTGCTATAAGAAATGATGAACAGGAAGACTTCAGAGAGACCTGGAAGGATCTATATGAACTGATGCTGAGTGAAAGGAGCAGAACCAGGAGAACTTTGTACACAGCAACAACCACAGTGTGTGAGAAATTTTTCGGGTAATCTTAGCCCTTCACAGCAACATGTTGGGGGTATAAGCTCAGTTCTCACATGGACAGTCTCGGGCAGGTAAAAGTGAAGACTTCTAAAACCTTAGAGTTCTCATGAGGCCCCCCAGGGAATAGCTGGGAATTGAGGCGTGAGACACGGGCTATCTCGTGCATTTCCGCCTCTTCTCCATGGGAAACTTGCTGGGGAGAGCATCCCACCCTTGAGATTAATCCATGGTCTGAGCATACCTGTTGTTGACTAAGCTAAGGGCTGAGAGCATGCCCGGTATTCAGGTGCAAACTATGCAGCGGGAGACCTTAAGTAGGGTCAGGAAAGCCTGAAGGCGCTCTTTGCGCTGAAGGGCCCTTAGAGGGCAGAGGGTCCCTCCCCTCTCCCACTCCCATTCTCTTGCTGTAAGATCTTTGCCTCCTTGGGAGGAGGAGGATTCCTCTCTCCTGAGGAAGAATTCACCCTGCACATGTAACCAAGACCCTGAATAAAGCCTAACCCTTGTTTGACTCTGGAAAGTCTCTTCTCTCATACGTTTATCTGGTTTGGCCAGCTGAAGACCTGCGACAGGTGAAAGGTAAGACTCGGGTAGCCCTTTGGCCTCAAGGCCGAACAGCAACACAAGGACCTGAAAAAATTCTCAATGGACTTTTGAGGCAAAAACCTTCTACATCTAGAGAGAGAAATATGGAATTGGATCACAGAATGAAGCAGACCATTTTTTCTTGTGTTGTTTTGTTTTCATGGTTTCTCCCATTCATTTTAATTCTTCATGCAACATGACTAAGGTGAAAATGTATTTAATAAGAATGTATGTATAGAACCTATGTAAAATTGCACGCCATCTCAGGGAGGAAAGGGGGAGAGGGGGTAATGTGGGGAAAGGAGGGAGAAAAATCTAAGATATATGGAAATGATTGTAAAAAACTGAAAACAAATAAATTAATTTTAAAAAAAGATCAGAGCTGAATAGAAAATTTGACTTTCAAATACAAGAATCAAGAGAAACATGAAAAGGTAAACAGGAAAGAAAAACCTTAAAGAACTCATTAAAGCTGAACTGTTTACATTCCTACATGGAAAGATGTTATTTGTAACTCATGAGACCTTTTCCAGTATTAGGGTAGTTAGAGGGAATATATATATATATATATATATATATATATATATATATATATATATATATATATATATATATATATATATATATATATGTAAGTGTGTATGGGTATGTATGTATGTGTATATTATATATGTGTAGGTATGTATATGTACATGGGTGTATGTGTATATATATGTATATATGTGTGTATATATGTATGTATATGTGCGTATATATATATACATACATACATAGACAGAGGGCACAGGGTGAGCTGAATATGAAAGAAGAATACCTAAAAAAATAAAATTTACTGTTGAATGGAATGTACTAGGAGTAAGAGAAAGGGAGAGGTGGAATGTAGCAAATCATCTCACATAAAAGAGGAAAGAAAGAGCTTTTACAATGGAGGGGAAGAGGGGAGAGATGAAAGAAAATAATTGAGCCTTACTCTCATGGGATTTGGCTTAAGGAGGGAATAGCACATACTCAATTGAATATGGAAATCCATTTTACCCTGCAGGAAGGCAAGGGGGAAGGGGATAGGAGAGGGAAGATAGTAGAAGGGACAGCAAACTGGGGAAAGGGATAATCAGAAGTAAACACTATTGTGAAAGGACAAGTCAAAGGAGAGAATGGAATAAATGCAGGGCAGGATAGGAGAGAGGGAAATGTGGTTAGTCTTTTACAACATAACTATGATGGTAGTACTTTGCATTGTTACACATGTATGACCTATATTGAATTGCTTGTTTTCTCAAAAGGGTGGGTAGGGAGGGAGGGAGAGAATATGGAACTCAAATCTTTAAAAATGAATGTTAAAAAATTGTTTTAGCATGCCACTAGAAATTAAGCTATACAGGCAATGGAGTGTAGAAATCTATTTTGTACTAAGGAAAATAGAGGGGAAGGGGGATGGAAGAAGGGTGGGTGATAGAAAGGAGGACAGACTGGAGGAAAGGGTGGATGGAGTTCATACTGTCCTGGGGTGAGGGGATGGGGAGAGATGGAGAGAAAATTTTGAATTCAAATTCTTGTGCAAGAGAATGTTAAGAACTGAAAAATAAATAAATTATATATTAAAAAAAAAGAAATTACCAAGTAAAACTGCTCTTAATATACTAGAACCAGAGGGTAAAATAATAATTGAAAGAATCTACCACTCACCTCCTGAAAGAGATCCCAAAATTACAACTCCCAGGAATATTATAGCCAAATTCTAGAGTTCCCAGGTCAAGGAGAAAATATTGCAAGCAGCCAGAAGGAATCAATTCAAAAATCATTGAGCTACAGCCAGGACAATACAGTATTTAGCAGCTTCTACACGACTGAATCAGAAGGTTTGGAATATGGTATCCCAGAGGGCAGAGAAGCTAGATTACGACCAAGAAGTGCCCACCCAGCAAAACTGAGTATAATCTTCCAAGGGAAAAAATTGATTTTCAATTAAGTAGAGGACTTTCTCACATTCCTGATGAAAAGACCAGAGCTGAATAGAAAATTTGACTTTCAAATACAAAATAGATATCTATAGATATCTATCATGCAAATTCAATACAAATGACTTTCAAGAGAAGGATAAAAGGGTAAACAGGAAAAAGAAATCATAAGGGTTTCAATAATGGAATTCCTACATGGAAATATGATGCATGTAACTCCTAAGAATTTTCTCATTATTAGGATAGTTAGAAGGAGTATACATAGACAGAAGGCACAAGTGTTAGTTGACTATGATGTGATGATTTCCAAAAATATAAATTTAAGGGAGTGAAAAAGGGATACATTGGGAGAAGGGGAAAAGGAGAAGTAGAATGGGATGAAATAACTCATGAAAAGAGGCATAAAAGAACTTTTATAGCAGATGTGAAGATAGGGGGATGGCAGGCAATACTTGAACCATTGGAATTTCCTCAAAGAGGGAATAACATATATACTCAGGCCTAGAAATCTATTTTACCCTACAGGGAAGTAGGAAGGGATAACATAAAGGAGAGGGAGCTGATAGAAAGGAGGGTGGATTGAGGGAGACAATGATTAGAAGCAAAATACTTTTGAGGGGGGACAGGATAAAAGGAGAGAAAGAGAAAGAGAGAGACCAAGACAAGGTTAAAATGGGTATATGATTTAGACATAAAGAGTGATACTATAAGCAAATTAGGGGAGCATGGAATATTTACTTATTGGATCTATGGATAAAGGTAAAATTTATAGCCAAACAATGGATATAGAGCATTATAGGATATAAAACAGATCAAAGCAGCCAAGATTAAAGGGAAAACAACAAAACAGGGGGAAATTTTTACAGCATGTTTCTCTGATAATGACTTCATTTCTCAAATATGTAGAGAATTAAGTCAAATTTATAAAAATATGAGTCATTCCATAGTTGATAAATGGTCAAAGGATATGAACAGGCAGTTCTCAGAAGAAATCAAAGCTATCCATAATCATAAGAAAAAAATGCTCTAAATCACTATTGATTAGAGAAATGCAAATCAAAACAGCTCTGAGGTACCACCTTATATCTATCAGATTGGCTAACACGACAAAATAGGAAAATTATAAATTCTGGAGAAGATATGGAAAAAATGGAACACTAATGCACTGTTGGTGAACTGATCCAATTATTCTAGAGTCTGGAGCTATGCCCAAAGATATCAAACTCTGCATGCCCTTTGACCCAGCAATACTACTACTACATCTGTATTGGAAAGAGATTTTTTTCAAAAAAGGGAAAAGGACCTATATTTACAAAAATATGTATAGCAGTTCTTTTTATGGTGGCAAAAACTTGAAAATCAAGGGGATGACAATCAATTGGGGAATGGCTGAACAAATTATGGTATATGAATGTAATGGAATACTATTGTTTCATAAGAAATAATGAGTAGGGAAATTTTAGAAAAACCTGGAGAGACCTATATGAACTGATGCTGAGTGAAGTGAGCAGAACCAGGAGAACATTGTACACAGCAACAGCAACATTGTTCCACGATCAACTTTGAAAGACTTAGCTCTTCTTAGCAATGTAATGATCTAAGACAACAGACAAAAGACTCATGATTGAAAATGCTATGCACATCCAGAGAAACAACTATGGAGGCTGAGTGCAGACTGAAGCGTACTTTCTCTCTCTCTCTCTGTTTTTTCTTTCTCATAGTTATTCCTTTTTGTTCTGATTCTTCTTTCACAACATGACTAATGTGGAAATATGTTTAATATGATTATACATGTATAACCTATATCAAATGGTATGCAGTCATGGGGATGGGGGAGGGGAAGAAGGGGGAAAAATTGGAACACTAATGGAACTCTAATTGGAAGACTAAAATCTTCAAAAGTGAATGTTGAAAACTAAAAATCAATAAATAAAACAGCAATATTGTATGATGAACAACTGTGAATGACTTAGCTATTCTCAACAATAAAATTATCCAAGACAGTTCTGAAGGAATTTGATGAAAAATACTATCCACTGTCAAAAAAAAGAACTGATGGATTCTGAGTGCGGATAGAAACATACCTTTATTTTAAAAAATTTTTAAAAATTTTTTTTGTTATTATTGTTCTGTGTTTTCTTTCACAACATAACTAATATGGAAATGTGTTTTGCATGACTGTACATGTACAGCATTGCCTTCTCAATGAAGGGGGACAGGAGTAAGGGAGGGGAAAGAATTTAGAACTCAAAATCTAAAAAAATGAAAATGTTCTAAATTATTTTTACATGTAATTGGGGGAAAAATAAAATACTTAAAGAAAGCATTTATTAAACTCCTCAGAAGTAGAGATAGAAAATTAATCTGGACTATTCCTTGATTCCCTTGGATTGAGAACTAATGAAGCAGTAGCATCAAAGGAAAAGAGGCAAGATGAAATTCTTTATTTAAGCCTCTTTGAGGCAGCTATTCTCTGACAACTCCTTTCCCATCATTGTTTTCTTCCAAAGGAAATTCAAAGAAACATGCCCCATTCCCTACTTCTAAGAAGAACAAGAGTGTTGGTTCAAGTAAAAGTCATTTCCACTGGGCCAACTGAAAGGTGGACCTAAGAAAGATTGGCTCTATCCACCCACGATGGGGGGAGGGGAAGGGAAGTCCAAGAGGAAGTAGTTAGCTTTTCTGCTAAACATAAACATAATAGCTCCAACTTCCAGATGTTTTATTTGGACATGTTGGATATGATATCTAAAAATAAATTATTTTATCCTGATTTTAGATCCAAGAGTCTCAGACCTTGAAGAGTCCTTAGAAGTCATCTAGTCTAATCCCTTCATTTTACATATTGGAAAACTGAGGTACAGGAAAGGAAAGGGACTTGTCTAAAATTGTATAAGTATAAAGTAACAGCTTACATTGAACGCAGGTCCTTCAATCCCATATCTCATGCTTTTTGCACCGACAGTCTTAATAATAATAATAACCCACATTTACATGGTGCTTTAAGGTTTACAAGGTACTTTACAAATATCTTATTTTATTCTTCCAACAACCCTACGAGGCAGGAAATATTATTATTCCTTTTTTTATAGATGAGGAAACTGAGGCAGACAGAGATGAAATGATTTGCCCAGGGTCACACAGATAGTAAGTGTCTGGGGCTGGATTTGGATTTACGTTTTCCTGACTCCAGGTCTACCTAATTGTGCCACTTAACTGCCTTCCATTTGTGAGTTAATCATAACAATGATGACTAGATGCTGAAAGTCAAGCCTACTAGGTTAAAAATTTGGTCATGTGACTATCCGGAGGACAGAATTACTCAACCTAGCAGTAGAACCAGAGCGGGCTAGTGGGGGGAGAGAATTAAGAAACAGGTGCAATAAAGGAAGATGCCCTTGCCCCACTATAGGAAACAATATGACATGCTAACAGCTCTTGATCAGGTCATATGGGAATTGTGTGAACCACACTGTCTCCATCTTGTGACTCAGTTTTGGAGATAACTCAGTTCCTTTCTATTCAGTTATGGATCTAGTCCAATTTCTGTCTTGTGAGAAAACTTTATTCAATTATAGGAATTGTGAAAAATGAATTGTGAAAAATTATGGTTAATTTTTGGGAAATGAATTGGGAAAATTTATTTATGGGAATTATGAAAAGTTTATTGCATTGTTTGAATCTAGTCTTGTGTGGCTGAAAAGCTGGACCACCTCTGTTCCTTAGAGACGCTTCACTAAGGACCTAAGTTATGCTGACCAGAAACTGTCGGACCTAAAGACTGATGCAAAGAGTTTTCTCACAATTACACACCTTAAGCAGGGGGTTCATCTCCAGTTGTCCTGACCTACATCTTGCCACTGTTCCCATATGGCTCCAGAGGAGAAGGTGAGGCTGATGACTTTGCACAACCTCCCTCACTTAAATCCAATTCCCCCACATATCATGGCATCACCTTCCTGATGTCATAGTCCTCTTCGAGAACAAACAAAAACAACCACATCTTATGAGACCCATGTGTCTTATCTGAAGACTGGCCCCAGTTACCGTTCCCATGTTCCTTTGATTGAATACAGATACCTGAGGAGTGGGGAATACCTGGAAAGACCCTAATTTTTCTTGCAATTAGAAATCAAATTATCTAATCTTGTACCTGTCCTGTTGATTGTTTTCTTTTAAAAATTTGTCTCCCCCTGTGTTCAGGGTCCAGTGCCAAGCTGAGGAGGCTTGGTTGCAATTTGTTATGTAATTGGCATGTTTTTGTTGTCATTTAGTCATTCTGTCATGTCTGACTCTTCATGATCCAATATGGACTTTTCTTAGCAAAGATACTGGAGTAGTTTGCCATTTTCTCCTCTCGTAGATTAAGGCAAGCAGAGGTTAAGTGACTTGCCCAGAATCACACAGCTAGTGAGTACCTAAAGCCAGATTTGAACTTGGGTTTCCTCACTCTAGGCCCAGCACTCTACCCACTGAGCCATCTGGCTGCCTCCATTGCTTAACAAATCAATATGCTCAAAAGCTTGAACCTTTGTTTCTTCGGTTATTTCAGATTTCATCTTTCACAGTTGCAGGAGGTGTGATGGAGAAGATACAGGACTTTTCAGATGGAAGTCATTCTCCTTGCTTGATTTGTATCACGGACTTCATGAGGTATTTATTTCTAGTATGTTTTGCAATGGCTGCCTTTGATTTTACTAAAATGTCCAGTCAAACCATTTGATCTAGTCCTTAGTTGCATCTATAAACGTGAGAGTCCCAAACAGTTAGGCTCAAAATGAATGGTACCTCGAATCTGTGCGGGGTAGGAATAAAAAGGTATCAGGGCAAAGATTCAGGGACTTTCATCGGGTAGAACAACTTCTGCAGATAGTCCTGCTCTGTGGGATACGGAGAGTCATAACTCTTTTCAACTCAAGGACCGTGGTTCATAAGCCCTCACCTTTATATTCTCCTAGGGGAAATAAGTCAGAAAACATAATTGGTTCAAAACAAAGGCATTTTGAATGAAAAGTATCATGAAAGGAATCATGAAATACTATAATAAGAAAGTAATAATAGAACATTCCTCCATAAACCTAGGGCACAGTCTCTCACAACTTCATACATAATTAAGGAGAAGAATGGACACAGATGTGCAGGGCTACCCAAGTGGAAAGATACAAACATTAGGAGCATGTTTCCAGGATACATCTATAGATGGGCACATGCTACCAAGACATGCCTGTGTATAGGCTTTTCATAGCTCTGTGTGAGGCCACTAATGCTGTCATACTACCGGGCTTTCTCTCTGTTAACTCCCTCAGCATGCTTGTGCTTATATTTTACCTGAGAATCAATTGTGCTTATTAATATGATAATTAATATATTAATGTATGACCAATATAGCCAATTATTAATGGCTATAGTCTCTACTTTCTTTTTAGGCAGAAGCTGGTCATTTTATGTTGTCTGTTGACTATTTGTCATATTGACACATTAAATTTTATTGCATCTTTGGACAGATACAGGAAAGTTAGTTGTTTTGGTTGTGGTCATTGTGAAGTTTTAAAGATTATTTTCATGCAAGTTATTTGTACAACTAATTTTATTGTGGGCAAGCTAAGTGGTGCTGTAGATAGAGCTCCAGGCCTGGAGTCAGGAAGACTCATCTACAAATCAGTTCAAATCAGGTCTGAGACATTTATTAGTTGTGTGACCCTGGACAAGTCACTTAACCCTGTTTGCTTCTATTTCCTCCTCTACAAAATGAGCTGGAGAAGAAAATGGCAAACCACTGTAGTATCTTTGCCAAGAAATTCTCAAATGGGGTCACAAAGAGTTGGACACAAATCAAAAACAACAATAACAGTAATTATTTTGTTTGGTTAGTCTCAAGATTGATGCTAGGCCAGGCTCCACCAGGCACATAGTTAGAGAACTTATCTCTCTTCCAGCTTATGACACCAGCTGGAGTCTTCAGCTGAGGTGTTGTTACCTTTTCCCCTAAGCAGAAGAGCAGGTTCTATCATCTCTCTTTAAACTTAAAAAATGGAGGCTTAAATTTTATCTTTTTTTAGGGAAGCACATATCTAGTCTCAAGTTAGGTGACTCAGAGTTACCTAATAGCTAGCTAGCTAGCTAGCTAGATAGATAGACAAAATGCTGGGCTTGGAGTCAGAAAGACCCAATCTGCCCTCTGTATGCCTCAATTTTCTGAACTGTAAAGTGGGAGGAATAATAATACCTATTTCCTAGGGTTGTTCTAAGGAGCAAATGGGATAATATTTGTAAAGAGCTTAGTGCAGTGCTTGCTGAAATCAAGAGGGAATGTTGTCAGTTATCATCTTTTCTCTCCAGAAGGCAAATCTCTACTTCCAGAGGACAAGCTCATTTGGAACACAGAGTAGCCAGCCAGTTAAGTACATCCTTAAGAGAGTAATTTGTCTTTGAATCTGCTATATCAACAGACAACTATCTCATCTGGAATTAAAAAATTCCTTGTGTAACCTCTCACTCCAGCCGTTCCAGCTTGGTAATCATTGCCAGGGAGACTCAGGAGCCTGGAAGTAACTATGGCAACTGAGCAGACTTTTGCCAGGGTAAACAGGACCCACGACATTTGGAGAAGGGGTACATGGAGAATCCATCTTAGCCAAACCACGTGAGGCAGTGCGAGGGCAGAGAGGTGCAGCCACCATGCTGGGACTGTGGCATGGAGATGGTTTTGATTCTGGGACTATTCTCTGGGGCAGAGAACTGGGAGGCAAGCCTCTCCTGACAGATTCAAGGAAAGCCCAAAGTGCAATGTGGTGAAGAAGCCGTGTCACCACTGGAAGGGGCAAGTCACAGGAGGCTGGTGAGCCCAATACACATCAGGCCCCTTTCCCTCTTCCTTTTTCTCTAGTTGAGTAAACTACTCAACCCTTGAGTTCTCTTCTCACCTGGACAAGAGAGGAGAGAAGGAGTTTATTCTGTCCCTTATCAGCTTCAGCTCTAGAGTTAAATATCCTGTGAAGCATGACAGTATGTGTCACAGGTGAGATTTGAACTCTCATCTTCCTGGCTTCGAGGTCAGCTCTCTATCTATTATCTACCTGTGGCCGGTTCCCCACCCATTACACCATTCTGCCTCTCATTCCACATATAGGCTGTAATAACCATAACTGACATTTCTATTAACATACCTTATCTGATTTTAGCCTCCTACCCTGTGAGGTAATGAAACTGAGGCTCAGAGAAGTTAAGCAATTTACCTGTGGCCCCAAATGTGAAATTTGAACCCTGAACTTCCTGGCTCCAAATCCAATACTCTATTATACCATGTTGCCAAAACCTACCTTGAATTCTTAGTCCCCTTCCTCTACTACCTTCCCTAATCCCAATATAAATGTCTGGGACATTTAATACTATCAGGCCTTCGCAACACATTTTGTAGCGCATAATATCTGGAATTACACAAGATGTCTGGAGTTAACCAGTCTAAGCTCTCTATCTGTCTGAGCTCCCTAACCACTTTCCTATCAGAACATCACCATTTTATATTACATAAGTGTACTGGCCATCCTTGGGCAGCTAGGTGGCAAGTGGATAGAGCATGGGCCTGGAGTCAAGGAAACCTGAGTTCAAATCCAACCTAAGACACTTACTATGAGCCTGGACTAGTGACTTAACCCTATTTGCCTCAGTTTCCTCATATGTGAAAATGAACCAAAGAAGGAAATGGTAAACCACTCCAGTATCTTTGCCAAGTAAACCCAAAAGGACTCGCGAAGAGTTAGACATAACTGAAATGAATGAACAACAAAAATCAGACTTCCTAACCAGTCTCAGCCCCTCTATTAGAATCATATCCCTGCTTTTCCTTTGGGTTTGATGGTGACCATACACAACCAATTTGGGGTAAAGGGGTGAATAAAATAGCACCTCTGAGCTGTCCTGAAGCCGGGAGCTTAGACCTTAGTGGGCAAAGGAGGGTGCTGCTTTAGACTTGGAGCTCCTAAGAGGGTGGATTCTCAGGATATCCCACTTCAACTATACCAATGTCATGGATCCTTGGAGGTCACCTCCTCCACTTGAGTTTCTTGAAAATGGGAAGAGAAAAACATCAGTATCAGAGACTATAAGTGAGGAATTCTCTCTGGCAGCTGATATACTGAGAGCTGACCTCAGGATAAAACAGTATAAAGTTAAGCTCCTGGGCCTTGGTTAATTACCAGAGGACCAGTCTTTCAAATGCAAATTCTATCCAGACACAGTATCTGCTACCAGGTATTTGCTACTTCATGGTTTTTGTCTTGTTGTCAGAGCCACAAAAGATATTTGACTGGTATAGGGGAAATTTGGTGGGAGGGAAGGGACTGCTCTAGGCCAGGCCTGCTGATTCAGGATAGGAACCAAATGAGACACTTGTAAACCATTAGACATTTGCTTAACAATAGCATGAGAAAGATATACAGCAAAGCTACAGCTGTGTTTGAGGTGGATAAGGGTCCCCTCCTCTGCCTCAGAAGAAGGCCGATTAGGGCTGACCCATGTAGCAGAGAAGATTCCATCAAGCCTAAGGGGCTGACTCCTTGTGGGCTAGGTTTTTTATGCTCTAGCAATGGGGAAGCTACCTCAATGGTCAAAGTCTAATGGACTAATTATATCTCAAGGACTATTTCCTTCCCTTTCTGGAAAAAAAAATTTTAGCCTAGATGACTTGAAGTAGATGTAACTCCTACCACACAGGATATACATTAGATAGTACATTAAAAATACACAGTCAAGCATATCACCCAGCACTTGGGTGTGTGGAAATCCAGATACGAAGGTAACTTTATCCTTTATTTGAGAAGTCCCTCCCATCTCCTTGACCATCAACAGTAAATAGGTTTCTGGGGTATCCAAAGCCAGATAGGCAATGGGCTTCCTTCCCCTGCTTGTCTTCTTTCTTCCTCACATAATTAGCTACTTTATAAAGATTGTGAAATGACAATGCCTGGTTTGTGCCACATATAACCTTGGACTGTGAAATAACTCAGATACCAGGACTGAGCCCTACCCAAAGGACAACTGCAAATTGCCTGGATCCCATTTTCAAAGCTAATCGGGTTGGACTTTAGTCGGAGAGTCACAGAAATGCAAAGATCCTGGTGTTCTTGGTTTAAAAATTGAACCCACCCAGGCTGGGATGCACAAAGGGACAGCTACAAATTGACTCTCTCTTTATAGCAAGCAATATTGGGAATGCAAGGCCTGGTTAACACACCTAGACAGCTTGACGGAAATTAATATTTAATCCACAAGCATTTATTAAACCAGTAATCCCAATTTCATTCTTCATGTCATCCTTAGCCAGAAACTTTTCCACTTCATTTTCTCTTTGTTCGTAGTCCTAAAATTAAATGCTAAGAGACCCAGAACAGACTCTGGTCACCTAACATACAGAGACTGATGCTATTTAGAGATCTTAATATTGATAATGTTTAATATAAAATTTTAGAATAATCTCTTTGTTCTCTCTGAAGTAAACTCAGAGAGTGCCTCTTCCTATGTCAGCAAAAGCCAGCCAAGGCCGACTCTACACTCCTTAAGGAGACCTTTAACCTAAGACACTATATCTTGAATAATAAGACTTTCCTTTGATGAATAATGAGACTTTCCTTTGATGAATCTTATTATCTATAGACACATACTATGTTATGAATAATGGGACTTTCCTTTGATCTATAGACATATACTATGTTATGGCGTATTAATGATAAAGAAAATATAGACATCTTAGATCATAATTTCTATTGAACATTGTTTACCCTTTCCTATGTCAATTATCTGTTTAAGGGAGGAAGCCTACCACTTACTAGTGGTGGGGTTTCTTTCCTTATCACCAAGACATATGCTTACCCAGCTGGAATCCCAAGGCCTGACCAACATTACTTTGTTAATTGTCTTGTCTTACTAAATTTATGATTTGTTCAACTAGGAGAGTTCCTTTCTCACGGCAAAATGTATATAAGCCAGAAGATTTCTGCACTGGGTAGCCAGAACATTTCTGGCTCCATAATGCATTATGTTACCGTTGTCTTTAATAGGGAATTGATTAATTAATTAAATCATAAAATGTATGCATTAGCCTGTTGCCTTTCTTTAACCAAGTTTTCAGGTCAACAATATCAAACACAACTAGCCCCATGCCATCGAGTGGTAGAGAATCATCCTTGTAGCTATGTCCTCTCCAAGAGAATCCATAAACATACATCAAGTGCTTCATCCATGCAAGCTGCTTCCCAATGCAAAAACTCCCCTTTTTAACGATATTTCTCCAGGGATGCTCTAGAATTGCAAATCATGGAGCACATAATTTCTAAGTAATTAAAACTGCCAAACAAAACTTTGGAAGAAGAAGCTAGTCCTTGAGGGGAAAATCACACCTCCCCTCTGGGGGAACGAGGGGATTCCTACTTTCTTCCAAACCCCTTTAACTGGCTCTCTCCCATGCTACCAGAGTTCACACACCTCCTACGTCAGAGCCATAGCCTACCTCAGACTGCCCTGGGAACTGGCAAGTTTGCTTTCTAAGGCAGATCACCAAGAATGTGGCCAGTCTCCCCACCAGTCAATGGTTACTACTCTTTAATCTCATCAGTTTTGATCCAAAGAACTTCACTATTGGTAAAAACATAATAGAATGTATAACACTTCTTATTTCTTTTTAGAACCATAATATACTGTTGCTTCTCCTGCTTGTTCTTCACCTTCTGTGATTTCGTCCACTAGGAGGATGGGCAGAAATTAACTGATCAGGGTATCCTGATCAACACACACACACACAACCACCAACAATTATTTCAGCATGAGAACTGGTATAATTCAAATCATTAAGGAAATGTTTGATCAGAAAAGAAGGTGGATCACTCACATTCAGGAAACTGAAGGAAAACTGATAGGTAGCCCAATATTGCAGTGGTATCCAGGAAATATGAAAGTATCTAGAGAAAGGCTTCTAGCTCATTGAGAATGGTGCATATTTCACATTTGTCTTTGTATGCTCAGTGATTAACCCAGTAGTAGGCACTTAATACATGCTGATTGATTGACTGGGGAGAAGAAACATGGAGATTGATAGAAGGAACATCTGGGTTTAAAAAAAAAGTGCTATCATCCAGATTCTATTCAAATAAAAGAGGTCCAAGCATGGTTTTTCTAAGGTGAGGGAAGATGCTGATGTGGGAGAGAAGATCTCTGGATGTTAGATTTGCGTTGTTAAGTCTGACCTTTTAGAGTTTTCTTGTCAATATTTCTTTCATTACAGCCTTCTAGGTGTTGGCTTTTTCTGTAAATTATCCACTCTGAAGGGCTGGACTTAGAAATTCTAGAGGAAAATTTTAAAACACTAAACACATAACATTTCAAAGGCATAATTTGTTTTGAATTTCTGAGCAAGCTATTTAGACTTAGTAAAGAAGTCAGACTGGGGAAGCTAGCTGGCACAGTAGATAGAGTTCTGGGCCTGAAGTCAGGAAGAGCTGAGGACTTCAAATATGACCTCAGATACTAGCTGTGTGACCCTGGGCAAGTTATTTAAATTATGCATAAGCTTCCTCATTTGTAAAATGGAAGGAATAATAGCACCTCCTTCCCAGGACTGTGATGAGGATTAAATGAGATATTTATAAAGTGCTTAGAGTAATGTTTGGCACATTTTTGTTCTTATTCAGTCATGTTTGACTGAACCCCATTTAGGACTTTTTTGGCAAAGATACTGGAGTGGTTTGCCATTTCCTTCTCCAGCTCATTTTATAGATGAGGAAACTGAGGTACACAAGGTTAAGTGATTTGCTCAGAGTCACACAGCTAGTTGAGTGTCTAAGGCTGGATTTGAATTCATGAAGATGAGTCTTCCTGATTTGTAGCCCAGTGCCTGCACCACCTAGATGCCAGTTTGGCACATGGTAAGTACTTTACAAATATTAGCTATTATTATTTTAAATTTTTTTATTATTTTTAACATTCATTTTTTTAAATTTTGAGTTCTGAATTCTGTCCTACCTATTATTGAAGTCAAGAAATGTGATATCAATTGCACATGTGAAATCATGTAAAACACATTTTCATATTAGCCACATAGCCAAAAAAAAAGCAAGTAAAATAAAGCAAAAAAAATTATGTTTCTCCATAATTTGCAGAATTCAGATTCTGCATTCAGATTTCATCAGTTCTCTCTCTGGAGCTGGATATCATTTTTCATCACAAGTCCCTCAGAACTGTCTTGGATCATTATAGTGCTGAGAGTAGCTGTCATTCACATTTGATCATCACACAATACTGCTGTTGTTGTATACAATGTTCTCCTGGTTGTGCTCACTTCACTTTGCATCCGTTCAGATAAGACTTCCCAAGTTTTTCTGAAACCAACATGCTTGTCATTTCTTATAGCATAAAGTATTCTATCACAATCATCTACCACAACTTGTTCAGCCATTCCCTAATTGATGGGCTTCAATTTCCAATTCTTTCCCACCACAAAAAGAGCTATTAGCTATTATTATTAAAGCATTCCATTTTTAAATAGAAAACTCATAAGAGCAGGGATCTTTTCTGCATCTTCATTGTGTGGGCTCTCCCTAAAACACGTATATACTGCAGTTGGGGTGCCCTACAAATGTGGGTCCTAGAAAAAGCTCATATTGGTTTGAAGTACTTTTTGATCTGTATCCAATCAAAATCGATAGGCTGTGAGTTCTCAATAGCACGTTTACCCTCACCAGCCTACCAGAGGACATCTTAATTCAGTGCAAAATCAGACAGTATAGCACATTAAGTGATGAGAAAAGATACCTTATGCATATATGAGCTACATCTTCCCACAGATTATCATACTACCAGTGGTGGAGGACATACACAAAAACACATATGACCAGAAACACATAGAGGAAACACATAGGGACATATACACATATGTGGCCAAAGTAACTCATACTTCCGCACAGAAACACATGTAGCCAGGACAAACATGTATATATTTGTTTGCATGATATCTCCTCCATTAGAATGTAAGCTCCTTCAGGACAGCAAGTGTCTTTTGCTTCTTTTTGTATCTCATGAACATGGTAGGTTCCTGGCACATAGCGGATGATTGATGACCAGAACACCCCATACCTCTGCTGTTGCAGAGCTGCAGAAGTCCTGCAGTTAAGTAATCATGTTTTTCTCAACTGTTGATGACATCTCTACCCTCCACAGGGCCAGATATGACTGCTTAGTGTCATGTCTCCATGATCTGTCTTGTCATCTTTGCAGAATACATCTATCAGGCTCTGAGCAGCACTATTCTAATATCTACTGACCTACAACTATTTAGCTTCTTCACAGTGATAATCATTTAATATAATTTGAATCTCAATAAGGGCCAGAGTCTGAACTAATCAACCAGAAGAAGAGCCTGGACCTAACAGCATTTTTGTTCTCTGAGTAAACTCAGAGAAATCCTTTTCCTATGTCAACAAGCCTAGATAGGGCTGATTTAAGGGCAGTTTCCTTTGTTCATAGTCATTAAGGATGAGACCCTTAACCTGAGACACTATCTTGAATAATGGGACTTTTTCTTTTCTTAACATTTTATGGACATATACTATGTTATGGCATGTTAATGTTAAAGAAAACAAAGTATCCTGGGTCATAATTTCAGTTGACACTTTGTCAATTCTCATTGTATTTACCACCTATTCAATTAAGAAAATTCCTTTCTCATAATATGGTTAAACATAAATAGAGATTATAAATTTGAATGACATAGAGACCCTGAGATGGAATTGTTCTAAAATATATTTAAGCTTAGTTATTCTTTTATCAGTCAGTCAGAATTTAGGTTTTGGCTCCATGCAGCATGCATCAGCTCGCTTTAAGGAAATAAACAATATGAATTTATAATTACCTTTAACCAAACATTCAGGTCTACAGTTACTATAAGCTACTTTTTTGCCAACATCAGTAGTACTAAAGTACAGTGTCTAGAAAGCTCCTTTCTGACAAGGACTGGCTAATGCTCTTTTAGTGTCTATAAAGTATCCATCCAGCCAGGCAACACCAGTAGAAATCTCCAGGCTAAAATTAAGACCTTTTTTTAAAAACTGCTTTCTCCTGATGCCCACCGATGGTCTTTGATCACAGATAACTATCTGACTTAGGGTTAGAAAATTCCTTTAACTCTTTTAAGTCTCAGGTTTTGAGTGTTCATGACTAAATCCCATTTCAGCAGGTGGACTGGTACTATTATCAGGATTCTAAGGGTAACATGTGGGTGGCTATCCTCTTAACACAAGCCCCTAACTGTGCTTCCCCTTAATAATTAGTTAGTGGACTCAGTTCTTTAACCAAAGCATTTACTCAAATGGCATAGGAGGAATGCAGTTACAAAGACCTCCCCCAGCTCCAGGGAGGTGTTCTCTTCAAGGTATGCACAGAGTCTGAACTGGTTTGGGGCTGGGGAGAAGAATTGGCCTGAATTTAAAAGTACAATGTCAGTATAGCACATGTAGCAGACATAGAACACAGGCAACTCAGAACTTTAGGGTCTCAAAGGCCTTCCTTTATCCAGAGAGTGTTTAAGATGTTTGCTGTGTGTTACTTTCGGTGATGACTGAAATGCCCCAATAACATAGCAGACTTTACTCTGAGGGTTAGATCTCATAAGTGGACAGGCCCATTCACTATTGAACTGGGTGGAATAGTTTCCAACCACAGCAGTCAAGTAAGAACAAATACTATAGTACCTTGTTTTGCTCCCACAGAAGTTCTGGAGGAACTAAAGGGAGCTTGTGATAAGTATGCATAACCTGCTTTGCAAGGACAATGGTCAAGCACATCCTGACCTCAGGGAAAACTAGAAAGGTGGTGACATGACAAACAGCTCAGACCCTAGGGCTCATTCCCAGGTCACAAGTATCCTCAAGACTAGGCCTTTGTAATTAACCTCATGCATAATAAAGAGTGTAACCCTGAGGAGTCTGGACCAATTCTGACTGAAGGGAAAGTAGAACTATTTAAACTCACTCCTGCTTCTACCTCAGTGTGGAGTGTTCCTAGTGAGCACCAAACCTGCTTCCTCCTGGGAAGTGTAAGAAATACCTTCCTCTGCCCACTCTTGAGTTCTTTCAGTGAGAATGGGTCTTCCTGAGGGCATGCTACCAGGGAAGCAGTGAACAGCAGAAGCTAGTCCGGGCTAACTCCCTGACCTTGCCTGGGAAGTCCTGTGATCCCCACAAGGGTATTTCTGACAGTCAGATGGTGACAGACAGACTATTCTGTTACTGTGAATAGTTGATGTCAGGCTGGGCTAGGCAGATTGCTTGACTGCAGGGCTCTTCTCAGAGCAGGTGTCTCTGCTGAATTAGATTGTAAATTCATTGAAGTCAGGGACAGTCTTTTGTATCCCCAGTATTTAACACAGTGACTGGCACATAGTAGGCACTTAATACATTTTTATTGATTGATTGTGAATAAATCAATCCACTAGACTCCTTGAGTTCTTCTATGGACAGCTATAGTCTTTTCCACTTTCAGCCACTGGTTTGAATGGGTGGTACTGTAATCTCTCCAACTGGAATGTTATTGTGCCCTTTTAGCTGAAATGCTACATAGCTCTTTCAGCTAGGGAATGAGGCTAGGATTAACTGAAGCCTCTCCCCTTTGACTCTCTCTGAGGCTCAGTTCCCATGTATTTTGTCACTTGTAATAGAATGGCAAAAATGTAGCCTTTCTAGAACCTTTCCAGGATAAACTCTTCCCCTCCCTCCCTACTCCCTAGGAAACCATTCCACAGCTTTATTGCCTTAGGGCGATCAGATTCAATTCAATCAATTCCACTCCCCACATTCCTTTGGGAGTCTTCTGTAGATGATTTTTGTTCAGTTCTGTTGGACTCTTCACAACCCATTTGGGGTTTTCTGGGCAAAGATATTGGAAAGGTTTGCCACTTCCTTCTCCAGTTCATTTTACCTTAAGGAAACTGAGACAAACAAGGTTAAGTGTCCTGCCCAAGGGTCACACAGCTAGTAAGTGTCTGAGGGCAGATTTGAACTCAGGAAGAGTCTTCCGGAGTCCAGACACAGCACTCTATCCACTGCACCGCCCAGCTGCCCTATGTAGATGAAAAGCTTCCCACAAAGACTGGAATGCTGTGTGTACCCTGGTTCTTTGTCTGGCTGGCCTTTATTTATGTGGTTGAGTTATTCAAGCCTAAAACTCTTTCTAGGATGGAAAATATCTATTTTGCATCTAAAAGCCCTTCTCTTTACATTTCAAAGTTTCAATTGTAATTTCTATGTTTCTGTCTTTTAGCAGACCCACTTCTTCTTTCCTATCTACAATAGATCCTATCTTGTAGATTCATGAATACACAGTTCAAAGGACCAACTCTAAGTTTAGGGAAGAACCTAGAAAACATATTGTGTCCCTTTCCTTTTTCCTTTTGTTAGTGTGTTAGACTCCTCTGGGCCAGCCCAGAGATGTCTTATAATCATTTCTCCCCTTCTATGCCCTTTGGGAATTTCTTGAGTTTTATTAATTTCTCTATCTTCCACAACCTAACTCAGAATTCTCTATATGATAAATATTTTTTTTTTTAATTAACACATTGGTTTTCACAACAACTGGATTTGCCTAAGTGGGTGGGGAGGAGGAAAGAGTGAGATCAGTTCAGTTATCACTTGGGAACAATCCTGCCTGCATCCCCTTAATGCCACAGTTCCCAAACTTTTTGATCTTGAGAAATTCTTTTAACTCTTAAGAATTATTGAGAACCCCAAAGACCTTTTGTTTAGATGGGTTATAGCTATTGATATATGCCTTATTCGAAATTAGAACTGATAAAATTTTAATTTACAAATTCATTTAAATAATGATAAACCCAGTACATGTTAACATAAATATTTTTACTTTAAAGAACTATATTTTCCACAACAAAAAAAAATTAGAGAGAATTGTGGTTTTGCATATATTTGTGAATCTCTTTAATGCTTGACTTCATAGAAGAATCTGGATTCTCCTTTCTGTTGTGATATGTTGTGATGGTGATTGTCCTTTGTTCTCAAAGAGGACCAAAATGACATCACCGTGAAAAAGTGAAGTTTCAGTGAGTCCAACTGTGGCTGATCAGACCAATAGGAGCTCAGAATGCTCTACCACAGGCTGGGCACAGAGAGTCCCTGTGAATATTTGGGGTGGATACTCCAAATTTGTGCATCCTACATTTACTTCAGCACAGCACCCTTTCTGATGTGGGCACACCATGCTGAGCAATCCTGTGCCAGTGTCTCTCATGTTACACAGTCAAATCCAAAGTTCTTGAGAGACAACTTGAGAGTGTCCTTGTATTGCTTCTTCTCACTACCATGTGATCATCTGCCCCATGTGAGTTCTCTATAAAATAGTCTTTTTGGCAAATGTACATTTTGCATTCAAACAACGTGGCCAGCCCATCAGAGTTGCGCCCTCTGAAGCATAGTTTGAATGCTTGGCAGTTCAGCCTGAGCAAGGACTTCAGTGTCTGGTACCTTATCCTGCCAGGTGATCCTCAGAATCTTTCTAAGACAGTTCAAATGGAAGCGATTCAGTTTCCTGGCATGGCGCTGGTAGAATGTCCATGCTTCACAGGCATACAACAACGAGGTCAGCACAATGGCTCTGTAGATTTCCAGTTTGGTAGTCAGTCTAATACCTCTTCTCTCCTAAACTTTTCTTTGGAGCCTCCCAAATACTGAACTGGCTCTGGCAAAGCATGCATCAACCTCATTGTCAACGTGTACATCCCTGGAAAGTACACTACCAAGGTAAATGAACTTATCCACAGCATTCAAAACTTCTCCATTTGTTGTAACCAATGGTTCCACATATGAATGGTGTGGTGGTGACTGATAGAGCACATGTGTTTTCTTGTTGTTAATTATAGGCCAAAATTAGCACAGGCAGCAGAGAATTGATCCATACTTCGTTGCATCTCAGCTTCAGAGGTTGTATTGAGTGCACAATCATCTCCAAACAGAAAATCATGCGCAAACACTCCCTCCACTTTGGTCTTGGCTTGTAACGTTTTCAAATTGAAGAACTTACCATCAGTATGGTAGTTGACCTTGATGCCATGTTCATCCTCATTGAAAGTATTTGACAACATGGCTGAAAACATCATGCTAAAAAGCATGAGAACAAGCACACAGCCCTGTTTCACTCCATTGGTGACTGGGAAGGCACGAAAGCATTGTCCATTATCCAGAACCTGGGCAATCATGCCATCATGAAATTGACGTACAATATTGATGAACTTCTCTGGGCAGCCAAATTTTCACATAATTTTCCATAAGCCCCCATGACTAACAGTGTCAAAAGCCTTGGTCAGATCTACAAATGTTGTGTACACACCTCCGTTCTACTCTTGGCATTTCTCCTGGAGTTGTTGGGCAGCAAACACCATATCTACTGTGCTGAAACCACATTGGTTCTCAGTTATATGACCATCTTCCAGTTGAAGGATCAGTCTATTAAGGAGGACTCTATGTTTTTGTTGAAGTACATGAAGAAAATCCAACTGAACACAGCTGCTATTGTTGCTTAGTTGTTTCAGTCGGGTCTGACTCTTTATGATCCTATTTGGGGTTTTCTGGGCAAAGATACTGAATTTGTTTGCTATTTTCCTCTTCATTTGCCATTATTTTTCTCCTATTACTATGTAGCTATTGTTAAGGGGCCCCTATAATAAATCCAGTTGCATGGATTTGTGGTACTGTTTTTGGTTAACATTATAAAAGGCAAGAGTATATTTTTAGGTAAATCGTTGCAGACCCTGAAAGTCTCAAAGACCGCTTGGATCACGCATTGAGAACTTCTGCTTTGCTGGATTCCTCTCTAATTCCCTTAGAAAGGAAGAGGGTCTCAGTAAGGCCTATTTCCCCATAAGAAGTCTCCAGCTTAGAATGTGAGGGTTCTCCAGCCACCCCATTCAAGAACCCTGTGTGACCACATCAATTCGGTGACCTCCTCTACTCTAAAAGCAAAAGGCTAGAGCTGTGAAGGCTAAAACTTCTCCATTTTCTTTTGTACTACAGAGGTCAGGGATATGTAAAAACCCTAAAGATAATGACAGACCTACTTTATCCTACTGTTTAGGTTGGTCTTATCTTGTCCCACCAACAGTCTGAAGGTATACATTTACTGTGCAGTTTTTTAAAATTGGTCTTTTGGTTTTTTTTAGTCCTTCCACTTTCAAATAAAATGTTCAAATTTGGAGTATATGTAATTTCCCAAACCAATTCTATGTATTTTAAGATTTTCCTAAAAATTTTTGGCACCAACTTTGCCTTTCTTGTGTGATCACTAAAAAAATCCTGGGGAAATTCTAACCAAGACTGTACGATATCTAATTGTCTCCATTTTTATTGTTCTAAAAAATGAGCTTTCCTACTCATTTTAAAATTTCACTATTATGTCTCTTAGAGATGTGAGTTTGGAATTTTTTCATATTGGGGTTTTATTAATTTTTTCTACATGTGAAATGATCCCTATTTCAATTCTAGGAAATTTCCTCCAATCATTTCTTTTAATGTGAAGTTTTTCTTTTTCTTCTTGTTCTTTATATTCTGGAATCCCAATTAGTCTGATGTTTGAAACTCTCAATCTCTTGTCCAAATCTACTACTTTATCTTTTATTGTGATTACGTTAGGATTTTTAAATTTTTGTGGCAATCTAGACTTGCTATTTGATTTTACTCTCATTGACCATTGGTCTTTGCTCAGGTACATTTACTCATCTTTTATCTTCTTCCACTGAGTTTTTTTTTACCCTCTTATGTTGCCCTGCATTTTTATAAATTATTTATTTTTTTCCTCTTCTTTTGTTAAACTTGAATTTCCTTTTAATTTTTCTAATGTTTAACCTGTGGGCCAAAATTGAAGCTCTCAATTTATACAAACTGAATTTAGAGGCTTTTCATATAATATTTCTGATTCTGGTTTTGTGTATCTGTTTTCTGAGTCTCCTTTCAAAAGGAGCCAAGACCAATTTCACATGTATAATAGGTATCGTATTCCTTGCTTTCTCAATGGATGGAAGAAAGAGGAAGAGAATTTAGAAGGAAAATAAAAATGTTTTCAAAAAATTGTTTTGAATAAATAAATAAAAGCCAAGGCCAGCGGCCAAATAAAGCATATGAATTGGCCACAAAACCAATCAATCATCTTTAAAGTGCCTTAAAAAGATCAAGAAGTACCCAGGGCAAGATGCGTTCACACACCTTATATAGCAATGTCAATAATACAAGAGAAAAAAAAGGCAACGTAATATTAATTCTGTCAAGAGAATCTCACAGGAGGCCTTTGTTGTCCATAAATTTTGCTGCTCTTCAGACTCTTCATGACCCTATTTAGGGCTTTCCTGGCAAAGATATTGGAATAGTCTGCTATTTCCTTCTCCAACTTATTTTTACAGATGAGGAAACTGAGGCAAACAAGGTTAAGTGACCTGCCCAGGGTCACACAGCTAGTGAGTGTCTGAGGCCAGATTTGAACTCAAGAAGATGAGAATTTCAGATTCTAAGCCTAGTGCCCTGTCCTCTACACAACCCTAGCTGCCCTTATGTTCAATAAATATCAACAGGCAAATTATTTTATCTTTTAGTGTCCCTTCCTTTACTTCTATTTCAATTTCAAATGTCAATTGTGTTTCCTTTGTTCTTGTTGCTTGGTTTTTTTGCATTGCAGAATTTATGGTGTTTATGTTTTATTTTATTTTTTCACTGTCTTTGTAGGGAGACCAGAAATTTTGTTGTTGCCAGGAACACATTACAAAGGTAGGAATGTAGAATAAAAAAACCACGGTGGAGGTCACCAGTTCCAAGTCCATTCACATGGCAACCAGAGGCATTATGGAAACTGAAAAGAACCTCATCATCCCAGCTCCACATAGTTCCTTTGTAGTTTTGCTAAGTGGAGTCCCTAGATTGTTTTATAGAGGTACAAATTGATGGGGATATGGCTGGGGTTGAAAGGAATTTTCTAGCCCCCAGTGAGATCAGACACTCATACAATCGTGGAGCACAAGTCTAGCTGAATTCAAATGACAGATTTTAAAATGTCTAAGAGATTCTCGAGGAGGTCTGATCAGAGCAGACTACAGAATCTATTGCCTCCTTATTCCTGGAAGCTCTAAATCTTTAATGCATCAACATGACTGGTCACTATATCACACTGTGGATGAGTGCTTTCTATCCAGTAGAATCCCTATATCTCTTTCAGACAAACTGCTAAGGATGCCTCCCCCATCTCTACTTTATAAAGGCAATTTAGTTAACAGAATATAACAGAGATTACCCTGGCCTCTACTGCCTGAAGGTTAGGGATGTGACATTTCTTGCCTCCCCCAAGGTTCTCCAGTACCCTTAAGAGTGTTTGGGAGGTCAAGTCTCTCTGCCATTGGCTCATGCCCCCACTGGGTTGTATTTCCCTCAATTTTAGGAATTCCTTGCTTTTTAGTTCCATTTAACCACTTACAGTCAGATTAGCTTTTACAAATGAATACTTACTTCAAAGTTATAACAAAAAACCCATATTTAGGATGTTTATTTTTCCCCCTCCCCCGAAACTCCCTGGGGTGGAGTATAATCTGTCTCTCATACCAATTTAATTCTTGGTGAGTGGTGAGGGTTTAGGCTCACAATTTAACACAGTTCCTAGATAACATGATTCTACTAAGTTCCAAGGGCAACTAGATGTTACAGTGAGTAGAACCCTAGGCCCAGGGTCAGAAAGACTCATCTTCCTGGATTAAAATCTGGCCTCAGATACTTACTAGCTGTGCGACCCTGGGCAGGTCACTTAACCTTGTTTGCCTTGGTTTCCTCATCTGTAAAATGAGTTGGAGAAGGAATGGCAAACCACTCCAGTATCTTTGCCAAGAAACCCCAAAAGATTCATGAAGAGTCCAACATAACTCAACTACAACAACTCCAAGTTCCAAATCCATAGCCCCCCTGGGCTTCTGTTCTGGCACCCTGGCTTTGCAGGGTTTCCCTGACAAGCTGGCCGCAATATCTAGCTTAGAATTCTGACTCCAAGATCTTCATGGCTCAAGCTTAAGCTTAATAAGATCCCTTATTAGGGACCCTAATACCTGTACCTAGAACTGAAAAAGAATAAATGCAAGAGACCAAACCCCCATGGCAAGTTCCCAGGCTCAGAGAGCCCCAAAGGAGAAGGAAGGTAGCTCTACCCCTTTTGCCTCGCTGCTTAGTTCATACTCTACTGGAGATAGAGACAGAGACAGACTAAAATAGGCAGAGACACAGAGACAGAGAGACACAGAGAGAGAGAGAGAGACTGCCCTAATTTAGAAACACAGCCTGTGCAGCCGTATCAAAAAGGCTGCTCTCACCCAGGTGATGGTGGTGGAGGGAGAACAGCAGGATGTCTTTCCTCAGAAGCAGACCCCTGCTGATTCCCTTGCAGAGGCCTCTATTTTAGGTCATCTGAGCATGCATAACAAGGTCCCATTATAAAGAATGAAATTTTAGATTTATGTTTATTAAATTATATCTTATTCCATTTGACTCAATGCTTTAGCTTATCAGATGTTTTGGGGCCCTGACTCCTCACTGGTGTGTTAGCTACCTCATCTACCTTTGTATCATTTGAACATTTGGCAGGCATCCATCCCATCAGTGATTTTATCCAACTCACTGATTTTTAAAAGTGTTGTCTTCCCTTTTTGGAAGATTGCGATGTTTGTCCTTTTCTAGCACCTGACCTGTTTTCTGTCTTTCAAATAATACTGACCCTGACTTCAGTATTCCCTGCTGTCAATTTTTCGTGCATCCAATTGTAATAATAACAGCTAATATTGAAATGGCACTTTAACTTTTGCAAAGTGCTTTACAAAATTATATCATTTTGTCCTCATGATAATGCTGTGAGGCAGGTGCTATTACAACCATATTGCAGATAAGATGACTGAGGCAGGCGGAGGGTAATTTGCTTAGGGTGGTACAGCTAGTAAATATCTGATGCTGGATTTGAACTCAGGCCTTCCTGACTCTAGACCTAGCACTTCTATAGCACCTTCACCTTCTACACCATCTTAGCTGCCTTATATTCATCTGTGCCAGGTGACTTAAATTCATCCAGGGCAGTTAAATGTTCTCTTTACTTACTTGGGCTGTTAATTCCATATTAGCTTATCATTTTTTCTTTCTATTTCAAAGATCATTCTCCTTATCTGAGGAAAAATTAAAAAGTAAAATTAGAAACGAGCATCTCAGGCCACTCTTTGTGGTCACATATCATCATCCCTCCCCACTCTGAGCAGAAAACTTACCTTTCTCTGACACTCCTCACTCCACCAATATAACTTTTTAAAAACACAAAAACTTTCCTTTTTATTGTCCTTAGGTTTTCTCACCAGACAGCTCATCCTTCTAAGCTATAAAACTCCTGAAACCATAACTGCTCTTACAAGATTGGACCATAGTTCATATTCAGGCTCTCTTTTCTACCCTTGCTACCATTTTCTATCCATACCTTTTAAAATCTATTTAAAAATCTGTGTGTGTGTGTGTGTGTGTGTGTGTGTGTATGTGAATTCTCTACCTATTGACATCCATCTCTTCAAAAGACTCCCATTTCCCTTCCTTATTAGAATTTTCCCCAGGGTGTAAGTGGTTACCAGCCCTGCCCCCACCCTGGAACATGCCAGATATCCTTTGCCTGCTTCCAACTATGTTTGTATGACTCATTGTTGTTTTCAGTTCCCATTCTTCCCCTCTTCCCTCATTGGTCATTGAGTCATAAAAGCCTCTAGAAGCAGCAGCAACAACAGCTTCTGACTGGCAGTTCTCTTGCAACATTCAAGAAGACAAGAAGGTCCAAGCATCTCTCCCTAGACTTACCAAAGAGGGAGTGAAGAGTGAATGAATGACGCCAGTTTCAGAGCCTGCTTCCTCTATTGTGAAGGCAGGCAAGGCTGGTGCAATAAACCCTGCGCACGAACCCCAAGAGCAAGTACAGGATAGAGAGTGGCATTGGTTGTCTGCCTCACTAGCATCAGCCGAGGAGGGCCACTCGTGTTTTGTGCGACATGTTGCTTTGGAATTTCATTCTTGAATTTCCATCTATACTTATCTGATTTTCTCTATAAATTTCTTCTGAATCCCTTGAAATGTGTCCTCCTAAAATCAAGAGTGGATACAGTGGGGTTCTGGCGTCAGCTCATACAGGGTCACAAAAGCCCATTGTTAAATTTTCAGGAATTTTGTAAGCCAGTTGTTAAATTCAGCCATTGAAGTTTTACCAGCTCCTTGTTATTAAAAGAATTGGTGTCAACAACAGCAGACTGTATTTTCAGTAAATCATTGTCTAGTTTAAATAATTGTGGTTTTAATAATGAATATTTGAATGCAGAGGTGTGCTGTTTAACCTGCTTTCTGGAGAAGGCGGGGAATGTATGGAGGACACACTGTTAATTTTAACCTGCATTAGTATTTTCTCCTTCGCTTTCTTAAACCTAGAAGTCAACAAAACAATAAATCAAACTCAGATTTGTAGTGTTTGTTGATTTCTGAGGTTTAAATGCTCACACTGAAAATTCCTGTATAAGCTAGCTAGCTCCAGTTCACCTCTGAATGAAAGGAAACTTAATTACATCCTGTTCTCATGGTGCTAATACAGTGCTGGGAAGAACTCTGAGGTTAGCTTTAAAGTTATTAGAAACATTTCCTAAAATTAACATTTGACACTGTTTAAATCATCAATTGCAATGATTGTTTATTGATTCAATATTCAAAATAGAACAAGTTAATCATTTTAAAGTATTTCTGAATAAAATACATTCTATTTATCACCAAGCTAACAAATATCATACTAAGCTAGAAACTGTAGCTACAGAATTTGAAATTGAAATTATTAAAAGTGGTCGTGTATTTGGTCAAAGATGGGTGACATATTTTATGAGCTGCTACTGTTGTGTAGTGTACATAATATTGTGCACTGAATATGTGCATTTTTTGTTCTTATTCTGATTTGACAAACAGATTAACTAACATTCAGTTCTTGCAAGATCTGTTTTAATGATTGACATTTTTGAAGAATTTTCATTCCTTGATGTTGGGGGTGTAAGCTCAGTTTCATGTGGACAGTCTCGGGCAGGTAAAGGTGAGGACTTCTAAAACCTCAGAGTTCTCATGAGGCCCCCCAGGAACAGCTGGGAATTGAGGCGTGAGACACGGGCTATCTCGTGCATTTCCGCCTCTTCTCCATGGGAAACTTGCTGGGGAGAGCATCCCACCCTTGAGATTAACCCATGGTCTGAGCACACCTGTTGTTGACTAGCTAAAGGCTGAGAGCATGCCCAGTATTCAGGTGCAAACTATGCAGCGGGAGAGCTTAAGTAGGGTCAGGAAAGCCTGAAGGCGCTCTTTGCGCTGAAGGGCCCTTAGAGGGCAGAGGGTCCCTTCCCTCTCCCACTCCCATTCTCTTGCTGTAAGATCTTTGCCTCCTTGGGAGGAGGAGGATTCCTCTCTCCTGAGGAAGAATTCACCCTGCACATGTAACTAAGACCCTGAATAAAGCCTAACCCTTGTTTGACTCTGGAAAGTCTCTTCTCTCAACACGTTTATCTGGTTTGGCCAGCTGAAGACCTGCGACAGGTGAAAGGTAAGACTAGGGTAGCCCTTCGGCCTCAGGGCCGAACACCTTGTAATCAAGATCAACTAACATTCAGAAAGCACAAAAATTAATCAAACATACCATAAAAGCTTTGGAAAATTTAAAGATTGGTGCTAGAAAGAATGAATTTCAAGTTAAAGATTTTGTCAATTTCAATAAATTTAAAGATATTCCATTGAATGAAAATAACAAAAGTAATGTTTTTCCTTGGAATGTTGCTAGAAAATATAATTCAGCACATCAACTTATATCTTTAATCAGACAGAAATGATGATAACATTTTTAATTTATTATATGTTGTATATTTTTAATTTATTAGAACTATTGACCAGGCCTTATAAAAAACTAATTTTACCGTAGATAGGTGGTGAAAAAAGCAGTATCATTTAAGTAAAATTTTAAAACATGAAATTAATTTGAATATTTTTCAGCACTTGGTAAGTAGTAATGTAAAATCAAACAATATCCTAATTCCTGCAATGAAATAAGAAGCTAAAAAAATAGTTAACATAATTGTCATCAATAGTACTGAAAATGGAAGAAATTTGATGAAAAGAATCTATATAAAGGAGAGAAACAGTTTAACAGTAGATCATATATCAGATTTAATGACAATAAATTTACATTTAGGGGCAACTAGATGGCCCAATGGATAGAGCTCTATCAGGAAGACCTGAGTCCAAATTCAGCTTCAGACACTTACTTGGCTGTGTGATTCTGGGTAAGTCACTTAATCTCTGTTTGCCTCAATTTCCTCATCTGTAAAATGGACTTAATAATAACCCTACCTCCCAGGATTGTTGTGAAGATCAAGTGAGATAATAATTGTAATGTGCTTTGTGCCTGGCACAAAGTCGGCCCTGTATAAATATTAGCTATTTGCTATTTATTGGGGAAAGAGCTAGCAGATCAGGATGCAACTCCTTTCATTAAACCATGGTTGAATTGAAATCATAGGTTGGCTTCTGAGACAAGAGTTCAGCAATGATCAACGATAACATTCTGTAAGAATCAGCCCCCAATCCCCTCCAAAAAGTAAAAAATGCACAGCAGAGAACAAAAGAAAACCTAGAAGGAAACAAAGAAAAGCTGGGTAGCTTGAAAATAATGTGTAGTATTTATTGCATAGGTTTTCTTGAAATGGAAATGTATTGTTTTAGATTGAATCCTCTTTTATGTTCTGAAAATTTTTTTTCCTTTTCTGGTTTTTCTATTTAAGTTTAAAGTGAATAAGAAATTTACTTAAAAAAAAAAAAAAGAATCACATAGCCCTATAGAATTGCCAACAAAGAATTTTTCATATTTATAATTACTTTTAAATTGTGTGCTATACATCATTTATATTAGTAAAATTTATAATAAACTTTATATATGTCTATACATGCATACATTTTCCCCCAGAGAGCAAGTCATTAAACATTAACCAACACACCACTGGGAGGACATCAGACTTTTCCTGTCTTTTCTCTCTTTTTCACAAACTCTAGGAGGGAGTGATCACTTCCCTTCAAAGTTCCCACCGTTTCTACCCATAGAAATTCCAGTTCTTCCTTACTGGTAAGAATAGAATTCTCCACTGTTGGTTCTTTAACCTTTTGAAAGATGAAATGTTGGTTGTCAATTCTAGAAGTTATTGTCAGAGAGAAATAATCCAATAGATGTTTGAACACTATTATATCATACCTCTGTTCTAGTCTGTATCATAGACTCTTTATCTATATCCTCTGTCTGTCCAGGTGGTCTATGGTATACTCAGATGATAAAAGCATTTATTTTCATTGACTTTCATGCATATGCTCTCCACCATATTTCTCCCATCTGGTTCCTGGATTTTTATGACATGATTAAACCTTCTTTAAAATTTGTTTTCTTTTCATTATTATGAATGTGATAACAATAGTAGCATTTTCCTACCAAAAGGGAGCAGAAAAGGACTGTGTGTCATACCATGAATCTCTATTTGGCATGGCAATTTTTTAATCCCATTCATTTTATTGCAGTGATTTCAACACTGCTTTTATTGTCCCCTTCTGAATTTCCTCTTACTCTCTTCTATTTTTTTTTTAATGTTTCATTGGTGCATCTTTCTTTTCTTCTTTTTTCAGGGTATCACTATCACTACTCACTACTCTGTCCCATAACTCCCCCCACAAATGTCTTCCCCTACAGCAAATACGTATAGTTAGACAAAAAAAATTACATATTGGTTACATCTTAAAAATGTATGTCTCACTGCACACCTCCAATCCATCACTTCTCTTTCAAGAAGTGAGAAACATGATTCATCTTCAGTCCATTGATATCCAGATTAGTTGCTAGTAGATCATAGATTTTAAATCTTTTACAATTGTCTCCTTTTCAATATTGTATAAATTGGTCTCCCAGTTCTGCTCATTTCATTGTGCAACAGTTCATATAATTCCTCTCTGTTTTCTGCTAATTCATCCCATTTTACCTGAATCCGCTAGTGATATCACTGGGTTAAAAGCTAACTTGTAGGAAAATATTTTATTATTTATTCATAATATTAATATTGTCTGAGTCTAGCTTTATATGGCTAGAAAATTTTCTAATCCAAAGTTTACAGTAGAGGTCAGGCTGACCTCACAGATACTCCAAGGAACCCAGATGGTTGCAGGGAATACTTTAGATTCCATCCAGGTCTTGTTTTGGGTCCACTCAAAGGTTATGTTTTGGATTAAGTTGGATTGAATTTTTATACTTACCTGTTGATATGCATCTCAATTTTACTTACAATCTACCCTTTTTCTGGAAACTACCTACTGTTCCTGTGCTGGTATTTTCATCTGAACTCTAAATAATGTAAACCTCACAGATATTCAAAGGAGCCATACCTATCTCTGACACATTTTTTCTGCCAAATGACCAAATAAAATTCTTTCTAAAATTTTTTTTCAGGTTTTGGGATTTGTTTGGTGAATTGGGGGGAATAGTTTCAAATTGCTTTGCAGAATGGTTGGATCAATTCGCAACTCCATCAGCAGTCCATTAGTGTTCATATTCTCTAATAGCTCCTTATTTTCCTTTTAGCTATAAGGTGGAAGCTCAATTGTCTTAATTTGCATTTATCTTATTATTAAAGATTTGGAGCATTTTAAAATGAGTACTGGTAGCTTCCTTTTCTTCTTTTGAAAACTGCTTCTTTGTGTCCTTTGTTCATTTATCTGTTGGGGATTGGTCATGTTTTCATATATTTAAATAAATTCCTTTCATATCTTGGATGTTAGACTTTTATCAGGAAATCTGCTGCAAAAAATTTCCCCCCAGTTAATTATTTTCCTTCTAATTCCCATTGCGTTGATCTTGCTTGTGCAAAAACTTTTCAATGTTACATAATCCAAAATTGTTATTTTATCTCCTTATCTACCAACCTTTTGACTTCTTACTTAATCCATAGCTCCTCCATTATTCATAGTTGTGAAAGGTTTCTCTTTTCCCGCTCCTCAAATTTGTTTGTAATATATAATCTTTTAAATCTAGGTCAGGGATCAGCAAATTATGACCTGCCAATTCTTATAGAAGGGAAAGTAGGTGGTGCAGTAGATAGAGTGCTGGGCCTGGAGTCTGGAAGACTCATCTTCCTGAATTCAAATCTGGCTTCAGACACGTACTAGTTCTGTGACCTTGGGCAAGTCACTGAACCCCATTTGCCTGAGTTCTTCCTCTGTAAAATGAGCTAGAGAGCACTCTTTTTTGGCAGCCAAAAACTGGAAATCAAGTGGATACCCATCAATTGGGGAATGGCTGAATAAACTGTGGTATATAAATGTAATGGAATACTATTGTGCTGTAAGAAATGATGAACAGGAAGACTTCAGAGAGGCCTGGAAAGACTTACATGATCTCATGCTGAGCAAAAGGAGCAGAACCAGGAGAACTTTATACACAGCAACAACCACAGTGCGTGAGGATTTTTTCTGGTAGACTTATAACTACATTGCAATGCAAGGACTTAAAAAATTCCCAATGGTCTCTTAAGGCAAAATGCCTTCCACATCCAGAAAAAGAACTATGGAATTTGATCGCAGAATGCAGCAGATCATTTTCTTTTGTGTTTTGCTTTGGTTTGTTTTATGATTTCTCCCATTCATTTTAATTCTTCTATGCAACATGACTAAGGTGAAAATGTATTTAATAGGAATGTATATGTAGAACCTATATAAAATTGTATGCCATCTCGGGGAAGGAAGGAAGAGGGAGGGGAGGGAGGGGGAAAAAAATCTAAGTTATATGGATGTGATTGTAGAACACTGAAAACAAACAAAATAATAAAATTTTTAAAAAATAAAATAAAATGAGCTGGAGAAAGAAATGGCAAACCACTCCAGAATCTTTGCCAAGAGAACTCCAATGGAGTCACAAAGAGTTGGAAATGACTGAACAATATTTTTGTACAGCCTGCAGCCTTAGAATGATTTTTGCATTTTTAAATGTTAACAAAGATAAAAAAGAACAATATTTGTGATAAATGAATATCTGAAATTAAAATACCAGTGTCTATAAATAAAATGTTACTGGAATACAGTCACATTTATTTGCTTATAAATTATCAATGGCTGCTTTTATGCTACAACTGGTGAGTTGAATAGCTGTGACATAGACCATTCATATGTGGTGCATTCCTCTTTTCCTTGCTCCAAACTGCTACTAGACACACTAGAAATTGCAGTGAAGTAATTATATGTCAAGAAAACATCTCAAGCACCATACACATCACTTTAACAATAACTTTTTTTTTGTTACCAATGCATATCTATCATGTCAAAACTTAAAGTTTTATTACAATATTTTAAGCTCAAGGCCACAACTGAAATTTTTTTTGAAAAAGAAAAATCATCAGCCACTAATGTCAAACACTGAAAGGTTTTGGAAATTTGTTTTGCTACAGGCTTGATAATGTTTGTTAAAGAATTCAACCTAAAAATTACAAGGCAAAACAGTGCTTATAAGTGAAACTTATACTGCCCTAAAGTCAATTTGACAACAACTAACACTGTTTGAATTACAAGTAATATCAAGTTGCTTTATATATTTCCTATGCTGCCAAAAGTTAAAAGAAGTCAGATCTGCATTCCCACACAAATTTGCAGCAAAAATACTTCCTGAGCTCAAATTACAGTTGCAGTAGCATTCTTTGGGAATTCAAAGCAAGTATGAAGGAAATGTGTATATTTCAAAATCCATTGAACTGTGTAATCGAGGAGCTTCTACTAGTCTTCAATTGGAATTAATTAATCTGCAGTGTAATAATGTGCTAAAAGGCAAATATTGAGATGAATGTAATAGAATTCTACAAATGTCTTCCAAGAGACGAATATGTACAATTGAAATAATATACTCCTGGATACTGTCAGTCAAGAACAAACCTCAAAACCTGAAAAAGTTTTAGAAAGAATTTTATTAAGTCATTTAGCAGAGGAAAGCCAGAAAGTGGTATGGCTCCCCTCCTCAAGTCTTTGTGAGGTTTACATTATATAGAGTTCAGTGAAGATGCCAGCACACATAGGCAGTTTGCTTGAATGCATGTCAACAGATAAATATAACCATTCAATGAAACTGGAGCAAAACCTAAACAAAAGCTATCATTTGAGTGGACCCAAAATAAACACCTGGACTTCCCTGGAGGGTTTCTGAAATTAGCAATAATTAGAAATTATTCCAGTTGAATAATTTTCTAGCCAAATAAAGCTAAGTTCAAACAATATTAATAGATAATAAATAATAAAGTATTTTCCCTGAAATATCAATATTTGGCAGTACCTATCTGTATGAAAAAACACTTTAAAGGAGTAAATAAATAAAATATCTCATTACAGATCAGTATTAACAGATGAATATTTGCAATCAATTTTGATAATAGGGAACAATTTGAACCCCAATTAAGCAAAATGTTGTTTTTTTTAAAAAAAAAAAAAGGATTCCATTCATCTCATTAGTAGTTCTATATTATAAGAAACAAATTATAGGGCAGCTAGGTAGCAGAGTAGACAGAGTTTTGTGCCTGGAGTCAGGAAGATTGCTCTTCTTGAATTAGAATATGGACTCAAACTAGCTGTGTGACCCTGGGCAAGTCACTTGACTCTGTTTGCCTCAGTTTCCTTATCTGTCAAATGAGCTAGAAAAGAAAATGGCAGATCACTCCAGTATCTTTGCCAAGAAAACTCCACATGGGGTCACAGAGTCAGATGTGACTGAAAAATAACTGAACAAACAAATAAAAAATTATACTCAGTTATTGTTATTGTATATTTTTTATTTCATCAACAAAAATTTTGTAGAAATTTGTTCTCTTTTGTTATGTAAGTACCTATATAATGTGCCTGCTTTGGCTTCTTGGCTTACAAAGCCTAAAATATTTACTATTGTACCCTTTAGAGAAATTGTGACCCCACATCTAAATTTTGTCAAATGATCAGTTTTTACTGCAGGAGTTGAAGTCCTTGGATTTATCAAAGACTATACTACTGTAAGGGTGAAGGCCAATTGAATCAATCAATCACCCCATCCTATTTAGTCCTGTTCCACTGAGTCAACCAATCAGAAATATGAACAAGGCCTAGACATATCTTTTGAATTAATCAATTAAAAGAATTTCGACAAGATATAACAGGAGGCATATTCTGATGGAGGAAATGTGATCATGCCCTGTGGGCTTGTACAAATCTAGCAAGCTCATTTGAATTTAGACATTCAAACATGTCTAATGGTAGTCTAATGATGGAGGCTGGTCCAGCTAAGCTCCTGACAAGGAACAGCTGGGAGAATGAGAGAGAATAGGGAAGCACCTTAGCCTCTTCCCACTCCTGGGGAAGCCCCGTATTGGGGTGAATATTTCAGAATAACTGAGCAACAAAGCCATCATTCCATTGTTTCCATAAACCATTTCCTCAAGAAGTCAATGGGACTCAAGTTAAAAAAAGGAACCTTCTTTCCATCAATACTTTCTCAGTGGAGAAGAGTAGGTCCTAGAAACAATCACTTCCACAACTTCTCTGAAGGACTTGGACAGTAGGAGCCAAAGTGTGAGAACATGACCTATGATTCCACAGTTAATGTAAGCTGCCTTGAATGAATGTAAACAGCAAAAGAAGCTCTAATTATTCCATGGGAAAACTTGCGTGTGACTCTGGGCCATCCTGGACACTACCCATTCTTTGTTCTGTTTCTGTATAGCATCTAACTTGACCTAAGGGAGTTGTGGGGACTCGTTACTCCTGCCACCAAGGACCCATATCGTGAGTAAACTCCCTAAACTCCCCCAAATAAATCTACAATATACCCCCACACTATCATGGATTGCTCTTTTTAATTTGATATCTTGGTATTTTTTTGGAGTCTTCTATCTAACAATTGGCCTGATCAGGGCAGAACAGATCTTGCATCTTTACCATTGGTGTAGTTTGCAGGATACTTAAAAGGTCTCTCATAGGGGCAAGTTAGAGGTTGGTCACCCACATGATTAGAGGTAGGGGGGGCCTGCAGGCTAGATGCCTGATGTGGGCCCCAGGAAACAGGCTTCAATGGGGGAGATCCCCAAGTTGGTCACCTGTGCCCATGTGTGGAGGGCAATAGGTCAGCCAGTGATAATCTTGGGTACAGCCGGCTACATGAGTTCAGAGTATAATATTTACAAAAATATAAACTGCCTAAATTAACAAAAGACCAAATAAAATATCTAAATAAACCTCTTTTAGAAAAAGAAATAGAATAGACCATAAATGAGCTGCCTAAGAAAAAAGTAGCAGAATCAGATGGATTTGCAAGTGAATTCTGCCAAGCATTTAAAGATCACCTAATTCCAAATCAACCGTGAAGGACCTATGAAGGAAGGTGCTATTCACATCCAGAGAAATAGAAGTTTAAATAGCATGGTATGTGTGTGTGTGTGTGTGTGTGTGTGTGTGTGTGTGTGTATGTGTATGTGCATGCATATATATATATATATGTATGTATGTATATAAAATATAATTTATATTATATTATCATTTATATTTGTGGGTATGTATATGTATGTGTATATGTACATACATGTGTATGTCTATTTAGGGATTCTAAATTCTATATGTATACACACACACACACATACACACATAGAATTTGTGTCCAATAGTAGCCTTCTCTAGGGTGGGATAGAGAGGGAGGGAGAAAAAAATTAAAATTGCACAGCAGAGAATAAAAGAAAAATTAGAAGGAAGCGCAGAAAATCAGGGTAGCTTTGAAAATGATGTGTAGCATTTATTACATAGTTTTTCAAAAGTAAATAGTGTGAAATGGAAATTTAGGGTTTTATATTGAATCCTCTTCTCATGGTATACTGTATACATGGAAAAATGTTCTTTTTTTTTTAATTATCTGGTATTAAAGATAGAATTCCTTTCCTCTAGCGAAGATGAAAATTTTGTTGTTCAATTTTTTTCAGTGATGCTCATCTCTTTGTGACACCATTTGGGGTTTTTCTGGCAAATATTGGAGTGGTTTGTCATTTCCTTCTCCAGCTTATTTTACAGATGAGGAAACTAAGGCAAACAGGATTTAGTCACTTGCCCAGGATTCCACAGCTAGTAAGTGTCTGAGGTCACATTTGAAGTCAGATCTTCCTCACTCCAGGCCCAGCACTCTATCCACTATGCCACCTAGCTGCCCTAAAGATGGCAATAGCAGGGACATTTTCTGCTGTTTCTTGGTGGGAGTGGGGAGGCTCCATGAAGCTGTGGTGATGAGAAAGCTCATTTCTTGCTGGGTCTGTTGCCACTACTATAGGCCTATACTGATGGGGCTCTGTAGATGTCTATCCCCTTCCCCACCCCATTCAGTTCTGGAACCTAAACAAATTAATTCTACCATTGTACCTGGATAGGTTGTATCAAGCTACCTCTCTCTACAATCCCATTTCCCATTCCTAGTAATGTTCTGGACCAGTGTCGCTCATTGGCCACCATTCCCCTTTGAATGTTATCTTGTATCCCCAGAGCTTAGCACAGTGCTTGGCACTTAGTGAACTTTTAATAAATGTTTTTTTCATTCATTCATTCATTTACTAGCAAGCTCTGTTTTCAGTCCAACTTTCTGATATCTTTATCTGTTGCCATTCCACCTCTCCCTTTGCCTTGTGACTTCAAACCATCTTCTTCCTACTCACCACAACCTCCTCTAGTCTTCAGTTCTTTCCCAGGCATCACATCTGCATTTGCTACACTTGCCTCCCTTCCCCATCTTGACCCCTTGGTGAACTAGTTCAATTCTACATTATCCTCTTCTCTCAAGTCTCTTGTGTCTTTATTCTATTGTGGCAAGTAAAACAACACTGAAGCAAACTGAGGCACACTTTTCTTTAGGGCAAGATTACAGTTTATTAACAGTGATACTCATAGCTGTTAATAAAATCAGTCTCACTGGCCACTTCAGGAAAGCCAAAGATTTGAACATGATCAATTTATTAATTAGATTAGAAGAAACCAATAATTTTGGTCCATGGTCTCTCTCCATGACCAAGGCCCCCAGAGAGGGCCAACAGGATCTTTTAAACCTAGGTGTGTCTTCCTTCTGATTAGCCTGACAGTACATCATTTGGACCTCCCCTGGCAGAGGTAAGACAATCCCATTGGGAAGACATTTTAATGAGGAAGTCCTTTAGGAGTTACCTCTACTCCTCCCTGTTACTTCCTTGTTGGAAGATGATAAAAAGCCCCAAGTGATAGGATTAGTTTGTAGCTGGGGACTGTGGGTTGGCCCTCAGGTGTGACTGATCATTTACCTCTCTGAAAATTAAGGAATGTTAATTGTTTTATGGGATTCAGCTGCCTCTAGTGTTGTTTAACCTTCTTTCCAACAACATTACTGGTAATGTCTTTACTTGCAAGTGAATTGAATTTGAGGCAGACTTGTGCAAAGTCATTTCCCTCACTCTCTTCCACAGTCATCATAGTCCAGTGGCAGGACAAGAGTCAGGATGACTGGTGATGGCCCTGGATGAGGTGGATGACCTTTGCTCTTTAACATCTGACCAAGCTCTAACGATTTCACAATGTCTGCTTCAGCTTCTTCATGGTTGTTGAAACAAATTGTTCTCATCTAACCATTCTGCCTGAGGAAGTCTTCACATGTTTGGAAATTACACTCCTAAATCACTGATGGGTTTGACATCCTTCTGGTACCCTCAACCTGGTTTAGCCCATCTGCTACGATGGGTGTGGCCATTATGCATGCTACAGCTTCTTGAAGCCACAGATGAGAGTTGGGTGAAAGGTGGATGAGCATCCCTAGACAAAGTTTGACAAGCCATGTGCTAGTTCTCCCTAAACACCCTATATAAGACTGCTTTTAGTAATCTTAGCCAGAAAGTCAGAACCACCCCAATCAGGATTCATTCTCCCCACTCCCGCTTAGCATTCCCTTTGAAGACCACCAAATCACCCCTAACTTTGACAAGGAAAAGGAATGACAACCCTTTGCTGGGGGGGAGGGGCAGCCCAAGCTGGTCCTTTGTTTATGGGGTGAAGGAAGCATCCCACTTTAAACTGGTTAGCTAGCAAATGCCCTGGGGGCTAGGAGTGATCACATTATTCAACCAGCCTTTATTTCAGATTGGGAGACACTATTTTATGAATTAGCCTGAGAAAAGGTATTTGACAAAATGGGGAATAGGATAGATTACAGAGTAATATTATTAAATGATACAATATTGATTTTCCTCACTATCACTGATCATGCCCTGAAAAGAAAGCCACAGCCTTGAATATTGTGAAAAATGTTTTTTCATGTTTTTGGAATACTTATTAATCATTATACTGTTCAGATTTAACTGTATGTGATTAGAGAGTGTTTGAATCCTGAATATTATCCTGACCTCAATAACTCTAGGAATATAGGAGATGGCTACAAGGAATTTTGGATTCCTTCAGGTCTTAGATCCATGTGGCCAACCATTTATATTTTGAATTAACCACATCCAGATCTTGTTTGGGGTCCACTTGTTTAGAGTGGGTACACTCAAGCTTGTATTTTGGATTCCCCTGTGTTTTGGCTTCTGCCCTAATTTTAATCAAATGCTTACATTCACTGATAATTCATATCAATCTGCCTTATTTACAAGATTACATAACTTCATCCTGTAATTTGTTTGTGGGTATCATCAGTGGATAGAGTGCTGGGCCTGGAGTCAGGAAGACTTGAGTTTAAATCTGGCTTCAAACATTTACTAGCTGTGTGACCCTGGGCAAGTCACTTAACCTGTTTGTCTCAATCCCCTGTAGAAGGAAATGGCAAAATGCTCCAGTATCTTTGCCAAGAAAATCCCATGAATAGTATCGGTGTGCTATGGTTTATGGGGTCATGAAGAGTCAGATATGACTAAATGAACAACCACGATGCCTTTGTCAAAATCCTACACAATGTGAGCCTTCCAGAGCCACATCTCCTTTTCACTTGCTCTCGTCTACCAAAACTAATATTTTTCTTTCTAAAACTATTTCAGATTTGGGGGTTTGTTTTTTATGAACAAGAGAGTACTCCCACCATCTGTTGCCTTTGCTCCAATTTACATGCTGCTGAACCAGACTGGAGAAAATCACACACTGGTTTTACTACAAATTTGTTGCACAATCTCAGTTGGGCTCTCACTGCAGCAAGGAAATTCTTTTCCCCCTCACTAATTGATTCACTATCCTACTCACTACAGCAGTTTTCATTCCTCCTCAAACATTCACTTCCCTCACATCTCATGTAAACCTTGCTTCATATTTCACTGAAAAAAATTGAGTCCACTCACCGACAGCCCCTTCCTCTCACCCTCTCCTTATTTCACATCACTCAGATGCTTTTCCACCACTGTCCCCTCCTTCACCCCTTCTCCTTGCCAAGCACGATGCCTCTACATGCAAAGGCACTTCTATTCTATCCTGCCTTCTCTAGCAGATTACTTCTTCTATCACCCCCAACTATCTCACTAATCTTTAATCTACCCCAATTTACTAATTGCTTCCCTGCTGCCTCCAAATACACCCATATCTCCCCCATCCTCAAAATATCCTCCCTTTATCCATCCTACTATGTGTCAGGCACTGCACTTAACATGGAAAGCAAAAAAAAGTAAAAGACAGTCCCTACTGTCAAGCAACTCACAGTCTAATGGAGGAGACAACATGCAAATAACTATTTACAGGAAAGATATGAACACAAGATAAATTGAAGATAAACAACAGAGGAAAAGCACTAATGTTAAAGGGGATCCAGAAAGCTTTCTTACAGAAGGTGGGACTTTAGCTGAGACTGGAAGGAAACCAGGGAATCCAGAAGGCAGAGATGAGAAGGGAGATAATTCTAGGCATGGTGACTGAGAAATCATTAGCAACTTTGGAGAGAGCTGTTTCCGTTGAATGATGAGGTTGGAAGGTAGACTGTGGAGAGCTTTAAAAAAATGAGAGAAAATAATGGAGGCACCTATTGTAGCTGGCCTCAAGGAGTTTAGCCAAAAAAGACAGGTGGGATGTGGGACAATAGCTAGTAGGGTTAGATGGACCAAGTGAGGATTTTTTGAGAATGGAAGAGACACAGGCATGTTTGTAGGCAGTGGGGAAGTGGCCAGTAGAGAAGTAGATATTAAAGATAAATGGCTCCCCATGGCTTTTCTTCCACTAACCCTCTCTGTGAAGGACTGATAACGTTTGTCTTCTATGTCACTGAGAAAATTGAGACCACTCACTGAGAGCTCCCTCTTTTCCTCTCCTCCTCATCTCACATCACTCAAAAGCAAGGAGTAGTACCATCCAGAGGCAACCACTGGTAATGAGCATGACTCCCATCTCTCTGAGAAATGGGATATGGGAGAGAAAAATATCTTTCTGGCTTTCTTATTTTAGACCACAAGTCTGAGGCAGGGAGAAAACACCCCTTTCTTCTGATTTCTTTTCCATGAGTGAAGAGATCTAGGAGAGCAAAGAGCTGGAGGGCTAGGAGATGTTTGGAAGTGACTGTTTCCAGATGGGAGTATGTTTGATTTTGTGTCTTTTTTACCCTCTTCCATGTACTATTATAAACTCCTGATAACAGTTTGCCAAATTTCTGAGTCTGTCTATACAATAGGAAGGGAAGTGAACTGAGACCTCGAAATTCAGATGAGTTAGAGGCTCTGAATCAGGTATGGACAACAGATTTCACATTTTATATAGTGTGAATGCTAGATTTCATCCCCTAGTTTAATTTCAGACCCAACCAACTTGGGGTTAATCTGTTTGGCTTAGTGAGGCCTCTGGAAGCAGCTGAGGTATGTGCAGGCTGAGCAACCTAACGCTGAAGAGCAGTGATACTATATCCTCTCAGAAAAGAGCTATCTAAACCAGAGAGCTAAAGACAGTAGTAACTTAGAAAGACCAGGCCTCGTGGACCATGTAAAGCATCGCGTGGGCAATTCAGACATTGCATTCTATCAAAGGAAAGCATTGATGTGTTGTCTTTCTGTAGGCTTCAGAAAAAGAGTATCTGAACCATACAATCAAAGGTCTCCATGTAGTAGGGTAAATGTCACATGGGCAAATACCACATTAGGTACAAGCTGTGATGACAAAGTCAGCTAGGTAGCACAGTGGATAGAGTGCCAGACCTGGAGTCAGGAAGACTCATATTCCTGTGTTCAAATCTGGCCTCAGATACTTACCAGCTGGATGACCCTGGGCAAGTCACCTAACCCTGTTTGCCTCAGTTTTCTCATCTGTAAAATGAACTGGTGAAGGAAATGGCAAACCACTCCAATAACTTTACCAAGAAAACCCCAAATAGGATCATGAAGAGTTGGACATTACTGAAAAATGACAGAACAATCACAAAAGATTTAGAAAACAAGAGAAGTTTCTCGGACAGCCCCAGCAGACAATGTCTATCTCAGTTTTAGCACCCCATCTCTTCTTTTTAATCTGCTTCCATTTTCTCCTCTCCTTCTTCCCCAAAGCACTGTGGGAACAATGGTGAGGAATGAGAACTGTACCTCAAAAGTAATTTCTCTACTCTGGTAAGCAGTCACCAGGAAGGTAGCCCTTTAAGACCCTCATAAACACCTGGGGGATGGAGGCAGTGTGGGAGTAGAAGGCAAATAGGGACAGGTATAATAGAGGGAGTAGAAAGGGGCCAGAGACAAACTTCCCCTGCTTTGGTTCTGCCTGAGCCCCAGATTGTTTGGAAAGAGGATTAGGGGAACTCATAGGTCCAATCCCTATGGAAGATAGGCTGGATAATGAGGATAATGAAGGAAGAAATGTCCAGGAAGGAATCCAGGGGCAGGAGCAGGGCCAGGGTGGAAAGAAGAAGCAGAAAGTGGCCAGAGTGGTCCTCTGGGACATTCCATTTATTCAGGTGTCTGAGAACGGGGAGTAGAGGGTGCTCCTCCCATCACCTGGGGAAAAGGGCCATGGGGTCTATCAACTGCACTCCATTCCTCTTTCTCATCTTCTTCTGCCAGACATAGGCAGTAGCCAAAGGGCTTGTATCCACATCTAGCTTCTTTTCCAGCAGTTGCAGCCGGGCTGTGGTGTCTGTCAGCATATCCATGAGGAGTTCTTGCTGGAGCTTCAAATAGTTGTTTTCTTCCAGCAATGCCTTGTTCTTGCTCTGGTGGATAGGATGCTGCCAGTAGGCAGTGAGGTTCAAGGGTTGCAAGTTACCCGCGCACCCTCCTTCCATCACCCACTTCCCAGCCTGGAAGACCAAGGTATATTCACTGAGCTGAGTGCGAGGAGGACCATAATTGAGACCTAGCTCAGCCTGGCGAGTGTGGTGGTCCAACAGGTAGAAGGTGGACATGGAGGAGAAGTGGCGCAATGGGGGTCGCTTGGGTGTAAAACGGCGGGAGAAGTGGTCAGCCCAAAACTGCCGTAACTGATCCATCAGAATAGAGAATGAGTTCATGCTAAAAGTTTGGGGAGAGGAATCCAGGCTGCCAAGGACTGATGGACCAATTGAGGGGAGGAGAGAGGAAAGATTGGAGGCCCCACCCACTGGCCTTGGTTGCTCAGTGGCAGACTGTCTGTAGGGGAGCCCCAGGATGGAAGTCACTTTAATGGCCAAGCAGCTGGGTTCTGGATAATCACCAAAGGTTTCTGTGGGGAGACAGGATCAGGATGAGTAATTCTCCTGCCCTGCTCTTCCCAGGGAAGCTTCTTGTAGCCACTAATAGTAGCCCCTGTTTCATTGCTTGCCCACCAGAACCTTTCTCTTCTGCCCCCTTTACCTTTTTCTTCCTTTCCTATATCTTTTAATGGTTAGGGACCTGGACTAGAAATCAGGAAAACCTAGGTTCAGATCCCACTGCAGACACTTCCTATCTGCGTGACCTTAGAAAGGTCACCTAACTCTTTAAAAATTAGAGAATAGGACTCAATTTTATTCTAAGGTCCTTTCCAGCTCTAAATCTATGTGAGCCTATGATCCTTGACCACCTTAAATCTAGGACCTAGAGCACAGCTTAGCCCCGTGGAAGGCTTTGGATTCCTTCTTCAAACAAGGCTGAACTTCAAAGCCCTCTTTGTCCCATCCCTATCCCCTTGGCTCCTACCAGACACACCATCATCAGCCTCATGACCATTCCTGTGTGTCCTCACTAGTTTCTGCACAGGAAGGCTGTATAACATGATGCTGGAATTTACAATATGTGTAGAATATCATTCCTGACCTCAGCAAGCTCATACTTTTAGGCTGTCTAAAACTCAGGAATCATGCAGACTCTCAATATGGGGAACAGACTGCTCCATGGAAAACCTAATGCTATTGATGCTGTCAGGTCACCACAGAGACATGGATTTTTTTTTTTAATCCCTATTCTCACTAAGATATGATTGGGAAGAGCTAGGCTGGGGCTGAACTCTCAGTAAGTGATGCTGGTCTCACTTGATTACTACCACTTCTAGGGATATATAGGGATACTACTGAGTCACTCTTCTTGCACTCAAGTTCACAGGTGAACTCTGGTTCTGTTGACATGTGACATCTTTATCTATGAGCTGACAGGCAGGACAGGACCAAGTACATTCTGGGGCTTGGGCCATCTCCCCAGAAGGGAATGCTGATTTCTGATCCTTCTCTACATCCTCTCAGTCCCCCTTATAGCTCATCTATCATACTTACCTTCAGCTTCTTTCATGGGCCCCATACCCTCAGCTCCCAGTCAGCTCAGCTCCTGACTATCTCATATGACTCACAATGACTGACCACTTACCTGGCTTTGTGGAGTCTACTACAGCTACAGTGTAGCTGAGGGTCAGTCACACTGGGAAGTCCAAGCCTCTTGCCTTCCTTACATCCCAGGTGGTAACATCAGAGCTCTTTACTCCTTCTAACTATCTTTCTAACTATCTAACTAATCTTTCCAAAGCACACATCCATCCTGTGACCCTCTGCTTAACACCTTCAGGATACATTGATACTTCTAGCACTCATGGTTTCTCCCAGTCTGTGTCTAATGATGTTGCTAGTAGAATCACGGATTTGGAACTGGAAACTTGGAACCTTAGATAACATTTGGTTCAACATCACCACTCCATTTTGTAGAAGCTCAGAGATGGGAAGAGACCTTTCCAAGATCACATACCAAGCTAGTGACAAAATTGGGACCAGAACCCAGGTATCTTGATTTCTGGTGTTCTGGTGTCTCTCTACTAATACTATGCTGCCCATTTCCTAGAGTGTTATTAGGTGAGCAGCAAATATTTGACTAAAAATTTAAACTGATGACCTAAAGTCTAAAGTCAGGGTGGGCTCATAGAACCTGACTGTGAGGGAGACCCTCATCCAGGGGTATCCTGGTGCCAGCTCTAAACAGATTGGGAGAGCCCATTGTTAAATTTTCAGTATAAGTATTTCCACCTCAAAAATTGGCAGTGAATACAAACCAGGTCTTGTTTTATTATTTTGTTGATTGTCTAGCCTTAAGGAGGTGCTAATAATTCAGATTAACCATAAAAATATATACATACATTTCCCCCCAGAACATATTTGTTAAGCATTTCCCAGCACACTTCTGCCCTCATGCCACTATTAGTCCATCCTTAGACATGGTGCCAGAGAAAGCTGTATATTCTCCTCATTCTCTAAAAGTAGGGTAGCCAATGATCTGGGTTTCTTGGGGGCCTGGGAAACAAGCAAGAGAGGACAGAGAAATGGGAATTTCCTTTGATAAAACTCCAATTACCTCTTTGGTAATACTGTAATATTTCTGACTGTTGTCAGACATTGTAGGTGTCCCTCCCCAACATAGCCACAGCAGAACAGCTGGAAAACAAGGCAGCAATAATAAATAGGTCATGTGACTAGAGTGAAGCCAAGATAGCTTGTAACTTTTGTTAAAATATGGTTGGATTTTCTTTGCTTCAACGCCAGCCTCTCCTTTAAAGAGAGGTAGCACACCCACAATGACGTATCATCCTTGGTAGAGTACAATAAGACTGCATTTGATCTTTCAGAATCTAGGTTTAGATCTCAAATCTGTTATTTATTAGCTGTGTAACCCTAAGTAGATCATTTGACCTTTCTGGGCATGTTTCGTTACCTGTAAAATGAAGAGTTGGGACTGGATCAGGAGTTCTTCATCCTTTTTTGGTCATGTATCCCTCCAACAGTCTGGTGAAGCCTAAAAACCCCTTCTTAACATAATGTTTTAAATGCACAAAATAAAATACAGAGGATTACAAAGATTCACTCCAGGTGTCCTTGGATGATTTCTAAAATCTTTTTTTAAACCTTTAGCCTATGAATGCAAAAGGTACAAGTTTGACCTGCAGCCTTCAGGGGTTGCTGAGAAGTTAGTTAGAGCAGCTTTGTAGTAAAAGCAAAAGTGAAGCATTAATTACATATAATAATCTGACTTCACCTGGGTGCACAGCATTTCCACTTAGCTCTTTGCTTTCTCTCTGGTGGCCTCGTGAGACAGCACTTTTGGGACTCCCATCTGACAAGTAGAAATGAGTACAAATAAAGCTCTCCTCTTTCTCTGGTGGGGAGCAGGGAGCCTTGAATAGTCTTATGGGTCTGGATTTATGCTTTCTTTGGCATAAGCCTCCCTCTATGAACTTGTAGATGCAAGTCTGGTGCAACTGGCAAGCATTGTAACCTGAGGACACTGAGAAATACTGAAATGGTTTGCTCAATATCATCCAGCCAGAATATGTCAGTAGAGGGACTGGTCTCTCTGAATCCCAGGTGTGCTCTCTATTATGCTACATTCCTAGAATGTCAGGGTTAGTAAGGCAGTCCACAGGTATTCTTCAAGCACTTAAAATATGCCAGGCGCTGTGCTGAAGAGAATACAAAGAAAGGTAAAAATGCTGTTTCCCTCGTAGAGAAACTGTATCTTAATACAAATTCCTTGAGAGTAGGAAGTTTCATTCTTTGTATTTTTAACTCCAGAGCCTAGCACCATGTCTGGCACATAGTAGACACTTATAAATGCTTACTGGCTGATTGATTAAAAAAATAAAAGCTCTTATTCATGTCAGACAAGTTACTTATGTGTCCAAGGGGAAAAATAAAAATGGGAACCAAGTCTCCTGGATCAATAAAACCAAACCTCTGTGTCCCTTGATTATACAGCATGACACCTTTAGTGAACTTTAACAGACATACTCCATGCTCCAAATGTATGACCTTGAAACTTAGATGTAGTTAGGGAGAATAGCAGGCTCCCCAGCTGCCTTTCTTGACCTTCTGTACCCAGCACAGTCAGACTAATGGAATAAATAACTACCAACACTGGGTATCATTCTTGGTTGTTTTTTGTTTTGGGGGGTTTTTTTGCTCATCTTGGGAAGAAGAATCTTTCCTTACCCCAAGGCTCAGTTAGGTGGGATACTGAATGAGGTAGAAAGGAATGGGAAATCAGTTTTGTTTATTGACTCCAAAACATGAAGAAGAATTCTTTCCTGAAACTGTTGGCCAAGGCCAAGACATTTATAAAGGCTCCTATGCCTGCCTGCTTTCAGCAAATATCCCATTTTTCTCCCAATATATTTTTATTTTGTTAAACATTTCCCAATTACATGTAAATAAATTTTTAACATTTATTTTTAAAATTTTTGAGTTCAAAATTCTTCCTTTCTCTCCTTCTTGAGAAGGCAAGCAATTTGATATATGTTATACATATGAAGTCAAGAAAAACACATTTCCATGTTAGTCATGTTGCAAAAAAAGAAAAAGACCAAAAAATCCAAACAAACAAAAAATCAAATTCTAAGAAAATTAAAGTAAAAAATTATGCTTCAATCTACATTCAGACTCCATCAGTTCTCTCTCTGGAGGTGAATAGCATTTTTCATCATAAGTCCTTTGTAATTATCTGGGATCATTACACTGATCTGAATAACCAAGTTATTCACAATCATGCTTTTATTATGTACAATGATCTCCTGCTCAATTTTTGGATCAGTTCATATAAGCCTTTCCATATTTTTCTGAAACTATCTTGCTCATCATTTTTTATAGTGCAATAGCATTTCATCACAATCATATACCCCGCTTTGTTCAGCTGATTCCTAGTTGATGGGCATTACTTTGATTTCCAATTCTTTGCCACCACAAAAAGAGCTGCTATAAATATTTTTGTACTGTTTGTACCGTAAAATTTAAAACTGATTTTAATTATATTTTAAAGAATCTATTTAAAGAATCCTGTAATTACTCAGAATTCAATTCTGTTCTGAATTAAATCTTCACCCTTGTATTGTCTACCTTTGTAACCTCATCCACTACTCACTTAAGTTCAGGGGTGTATGAGGTGTTTCAGGAGGACCAGCCTCAATGGTGTGAGGGCTTGCTGAGCCCTTTTCAGAGCTACTCCACCAACTTTCGTGTCCACCTTTCACCTTTTACTTAGCTATCACGTAGGGCTCCAAGAAGCTGTAGAATCCACAAAGGGCCACCCACTACCAAATTGGGCAGATGGGCCAATCCAGTTTGTGGGTAACCCAAGGGCCTCAAACCTGTGGGTGAATGATAGGGATGCCTACCCTAAGCATGTAAACTCTTCCTTGGCAAAATAGGCAGATGAGAACAATTTGTTCAGCCATGAAGGCAGCTGAAGCAGTCCCTTAAAGTGAAGAACTCAGATCTTGGTTAGACATTGAAGATTCCAAAGTAATCCACTACATCTCCACCACCGCCAGTCTTCCTGATTTTTATCTAGCCACTGGCCTATGATGACTCAGGAGGAGAGGGTGAGGTTGATGACTTTGTGCAACTCTATCTCATTTAAATCAAATTCACCCAAGATTCAAGTTATTGGTCCTCTTAAAAAGCAAAAGGAAAACAATTCAGATTCAAGTTGATTCAAGTCTGTAGGCTAACCCTTTCAAGTTAGGATTGCTTTTATCTCCCCAAAAGGAAGAAATGAGAAGGAACTGAGGTGATTCAACCCACCTCCTCTTTAGAAGATAATACACTTAGAGCACCGGAAATTTTTCTCTGTCATCTTGTCAATTGTTATAAAAGACCCTGTTAGCCCTCACTCAGGGTCTTTGGTCATTGAGAGAGGCCATTGACCCAATTTATTGGGTACTGCTTGCCTAACTACTAAATGTATCATGTTTGGGATCTTGTTTCTCAGTTTATCTTGATTTCAATCATAACAGTACATATAAGTTCTTTTCTTTTTTCTTTGATCTCTTTGGGATACAGACCTAAAAATGATATTCCTGGGCCAAAGAGTATATAGGCCTTTGGGAGTAGTTTCAAATTGCTCTCCAGAATGGTTGCATCCCTTCACAACTCTACCAACAGTTCATTAGTGTCCCAATTTTCCCACTTCGCCTCCAACATTTGTCATGCTCCCCTTCTGTCATATTAGGCAATCTGATAGGTGTGAAGTGGTACCTCAGAGTTGTATCAATTTGCATTTCTCAAATCAATAGTGATTTAGAGCATTTTTTCATGACTATGGATAGCTTTGATTTCTTCTTCTGAAGACTTCCTGTTCATACCCTTTGACCGTCTATCAAATGAGAATGACTTATATTCTTATAAATTTGATCTAGTTCTCTATATATTTGAAAAATAAGACCTTTGTCAGAGAAACTTGCTGTAAAATTTTTCTTCAATTTCCTGCTTCCCTAGGTATCCCAGTCTTAATTAAGGAGGTGAAAGGTTATTTGTATTTGGGAACCCTTCTCAAGTTTCCTTTGGCTGTACTATCTGTCCCAGATATACATGCTGATAGGCAAGTACTATAGGTTGTCCAGCCAAATTTATGTTGTAATCTGGGTAAAAGGTGCTCTTCTTCCACTTGGCCTTTCTGGTATAAATAGTCCAGTCAGACTTCTTTGACTGATTATTGGGCTGCCTATTGGAGTTCTGCCTCTAATAGATTCTGGTCATGTGACCAGACAAGTTTACGTCTCAGTGTCTTTGATAACTCTAAGACAAGCAGTTACAGAGGAGTTTCCTCAATGAAAGCATTTTTCACAGGAGAGCTCCCCAAAATGATGAAAAAAAAATCTGTTTTCTCCTTCGCACACTGAACATACACAGTTCCTTCAGCTGATCATGTCCAATTCCCTCCTCCATCCGAACTGCCAGACTTCTTGTTTCAGCTTGTTCACGGGGTTCCTAAAATACAGCATCCAGAACTGGACACGGTACCAGTGCAAGCGCTGCCAGCTCCCTCCCTCCGGACACCAGACTTCTCTTGGTGCGGGCCAAGGTTGCACTCCTTTGGCTGCTATGTCATACTGTGGATTTAGCCACATGACAGGGCTGCGCATGAGGGAAATAGCTTAGAAGAGTACACAAGTGTGCAGAGTGGGCTGGGGAGAAATTGGAGACAGAGAATTTAGAGGGCTACTGAATCAGCCAAGAAGAAGAGCCTGAAATGGGGAGGTGGCGGAAAGGGGGACTCAATGGAGACGGGGTAGGAGAGAGGGGTCAAAGGTAACACCATGGTTTTAATCCTGGCTAACAGAGGGGAAGGCTCTGCCCTTGACAGAAAATGCCAAAAGGGTCAGTTTTGGCAAAAAAGTGACAAGTTCCAATTTAGACGTGTTAAATTTGGGGTACGGTAGGGCATCCTGTAGGCATTTGGAAGTGCACCCATTTAATAAGGGTGCCCCAAGGGAAAGACAGAGAAATTGGGAAACATGCCCTTTCCAACTCCATCAAGCACAGGCCTCAGGCAACAGGGGCAGTTGTTTCCCAAAGCGGAGAAGAACGTCTGGTGAGCCAGCCCAGAGAGCGGATGGACGCAGGAGAGGAAGGGGGTGCTGGTGTCATAACACAGACCAATAAGGAAACGTATCCCGGCCTTGAATGTTTAACTTAAACTGCTATCCCGGCCGGGGCTCACAACACTGACCCTGAATGAAAGAACAAGATCCCTCTTCAAGCTCCGGGTTCAAAAAGCCCCAAAGTCACAGGAGGCTGAGGGGCCTGCGGTCGTGGGGGCGGGGAAATCAAGCCCGAAAGGCTGGAGAGATCTCCGGGGCCTGGGAAGCGTGACGTCCGGGTGTTTAGACACATTCACCCAGTCCGTTACTTCTTCGGTACTTCTACGGCCAGCAAGGCTTCACAGACAAGGCGGCACCGGCCGTTACCCACGCGGGACGGTCTGCTTAATGCGCTAACTCGGAAAACCACCCGACTGCGCGCAGATCACTGCATCGCTGTCAAGTCTTTGGCCTGCCTGGCCCGGCTGCCCATGTGTACACTGGGAATGCGAATCCCATTCATTATCTGTGCCAGCCCTTTCAAAAGGAGGCGAGCTGGGAAGCCTGGGTGCTCCTAGGCCAGTGCCTCTCCAGCCTGTCTACGGGGGGGAAAGTGGGAAGAAAGTGTCGGGTCGCAAAGCCCTCACAGGAAAGCAACGAACGAGCCGGGCTGGCTAGAGTAAAGCGGGCGGCAGGCCCGGGAGGGTGCCCAGCGGGTGTTTATCTCTAGCTCCGGGCCAGGTCGCCCCTCCCTGACCCAGGAATCTGCACGCCCCGGCTCTCTCCGCCCCGAGCCAATCATGAAGGCGGGCGCACGCGCGCGCGCGGGAAACCGAAGGGGGAGTCAAGGAAGAGAGGGGGAGAGCTAAAATCCTGGGTCATTTGCACTAGCGCCACGCGGAGACCAGGGCTACCGACCCTCTTCTAATCTCCCAATCCCAGGCTTCCACAGGAGGCGGACGGGTGGAGTCCAGTGCTACAATCCAAAGGCCGTCACCGCCCAGTCTGGTCTATTCCTGGCCCACAGTCAGTCGGGAGGGCCTTCCCTCCTTGCTCTTGCTCCCTTCCCCCACCAGCTGTCTTCCATCCAATCAGCAGGCACTTCCTGCCCTCCCTTTTAGCCAATCCGCATCCTCCACGAAGAGTAGCCCTAGGGGGCGTGTGGAAAGGTATCTGGAGCGATGGTCAAACAGACCAATGGAGTGCTAGCACGATGGGAGAGAGGCAGGGTTGAGATGCAGCATTGACCAATCAGAAACTAGGGGTGGGGCCTGGGCAGGGCGCCGCGCGCGTTGGGGTTCGCTCGGCGTCCTCCTAGTCCTGAGGCACGTGACGTTCGCTTCGGGACGATCCGCTGCAGCATCCGAGGTGCTGGGCGTGGGGCGAGGGGGTGGGAAGTGGCGCCGGCGCCGGCCGCGAAGCACGAGGTGAGACGGACGCAGCTGCCCTAGTCCTGGGGACTTGGGCGGCCGGGGTCTGGGAGGTCGGTTCACGTCCGGGGCGGAGGAGGGCTGGCCTAGGCTGGCCAGGCTTGAGTGGTGGGGGAAGAGGCCTGAGGCCCTGGGGACCAGAGGACTGGTGGGAGTGACGCGGTCTGGGGCTGGGGACCGGGACTGCCCAGCGGAAAAGCAGGATGGAGCCCGGAGCCGGGCCCGTGCGAAGATTTGTGGGAGTGGAGAGGCCTGCGGAGGGAGGCCGGACGGGAGGTCAGCGGGGCCGGAGCCCGGAGGGGGGCGTGACCTCCGGGCCGGGCTCGCCGCAGCGGGCGGCGGCCCAGGCGCCTCGGAGGCCCGCGTGCCCCTTGTCTGTTCGCTCATCCCCAGGCGGGCGATGTGCGGCCTGGCCCAGCCCGAGTGGGAAGGCCTCTGGGGAGAGACAGGCCTGGGGCGGCGCGGGGGAGAGAGAAGCCATCTTCCTGCGTTTAGGCAAGAGCCCGGGAACGTACCGGACGAAGAAGGCAGACCCTCCCGGCCACGAGGTGGCTGAGATGTTGAGAAACCAACGATCTCGAAACGGGGGCAGGGTGGGAAAGGGGACCTCGCTCAGGGGGTAGGTAACTTGTTGGGAAAGAAACTGCTGGAAGACAGGTCGAAAAACTTGTTCCTAAGTGTTAGGAACGTGGACGTCTGTCTATATATAGTTCTTCATTTGTCTTTAGAGAGTCATAAGTATTCCAAAGAGTTTTGGGAATCTTATCTCTGGAAAGATAACCTTTCCAGGGCCGATCTCCTTGTTTTAGTGGCCCAGAGAAGGGAAGCAACTTGCCCAAGGTCACACAGCCAGGTGATTGGCAAAGCTGTATGGAACCTCATTCTTCTAGTACTTTCTTTGGTGGTCTTAAGCCCATACCATTTTCTAGGTCCCTTAAGCTCTGATACAGTACTAGAAGTAATATTTTCTCTGTTTCAGGCATTATATTCTCACTTTTAAATTCTGTCTTCCACGTGGGTGCTCCCCATGAGACTTTTCTGTCCTTCGACAAGCACTCTCTTGGCTATACCACTATCCAAGTTTCTAACCCTGTGCAGATAATTCCTCAATTTATAGTTCCAGACACATCTCCAAATGCCTAAGGAATATCTTCATTGGACATCCTACAGAGACCTAGACCTCAACATGTCCAAAAGCACATTAATTATATTTTTATCAAAACAGATTCCTGAGTACTGGTTTGTATCACCACTCTCTACCTAGTTTGCCCTGAGGGCAGCGGTCCTTTTGCACTGGCAGGTGTTTAACAAATGTTCGCTGAATTGATTAAAATTTTTGGAGTCAATCAGTGTGACTAGATCTTCTGGAATCCATCCATTCTTGAACTCTTAACCAGCCCTTTTCAATCTTTCATTCCAATGCCAAAATAACCTTTGAAAATGGATCTGGTCATGCCACACTTACAAACAAAAGATCTTTTTAAGTGGCTCTCTCCTGCCTACTGAGTAAACTTCAACAACTATTCCTGGTATCCAAGGCTCCAAGCCTGGAATCACCCCATCTACCTTTCCAAACATTATTCTTTAACATGTTCTGATCCAGCCAAACTGGACAACCTTGTGTTCCTGAGCGCAAATAGCACACTCAACTTTATGCCTTTGTTGAAGTTGACCCTCTTTTTCCCTAGTCATCTTGTGAAATCCTACCCAGCTTTTAAATCCCAATTTAAATGTTAACTTCATCCCAAATGCCTTCTTTGATAATAATCACATTCTCCTCAGACCTCACTGGCATTTTGCTTTCTAATTCTTCAAGGTTCTTATATGGTATTGTGTTGCAAATTCATATTGATGTTGTATTTCTCTAGATTTTTAGAGGATAGGCAGTATACCTTCTATATGTTTTATAACATCACATAACCATTGCTCTGTATTGGTAGGTGCTTAATAAATGTTTGGGGATGGGAACAAGCATTTATTGAGCACCTGCTATGTGTCAGGCACTGCACTAAACATTTTACACATATCTAGTTGAGATGTTGGGGAGAAGGCAGGGAAATTTAGCTGTTTACCATAAGCAAAGGCATTTATGCTGATGAAGAAAAATAAACTTGGAGTTGGTGGTAAATCTCACCATTGCCACTAAGGGACAATTTGGAAGGCAGTACTGACATGTGTCTACAATATGGGAGAGGAAAGAAATATGCTGGAAGGGAAACTCCAAATTACTTTTAATTTTGAATTAGATTTTTGTGTGGTTTTGAATATTGCTTTGGAATCGAGCTTTGTTGAATATTTTTTTAATGGGGTACTATTGTGATGATCTGTTACCAAATATAAAGTGGATCTTTCTTGAGCCATGGAGGCAGCTTTTCTTTTGATTCTTTCGCTCTAGTCCGGGCTTAAGAGTAATTGTCAATTTCATGGTAATTCTCACTTTGTGCAACCTAATGTAGTAGGTGAATGAATTATAAAGAAGCTTTGGTTAAAAAAAAAAAATCTTAAAACTGAAATTAAAGTGACATGTATTGGCACTACAGGTATATGTAGTAAGTTAAATTTGAGACTAGACAGGACTTTTTTCTGTTAAGATATTGGGGGATCTGAGTATTCTTTTCTGATTTTACTAATACACAAGTTGTATCTATTGTAAGTGCCTTTATCACAGTAAACGCAGATCCTTGGTATCAATATGGAGAGCAGACTTTTGTTTTTGATAACTAGCATTAAACTGCTGAATGATAATCTTACAAAGCCCACTGAGTTAAGTGGTTCTAGAAGAAAAATCCTTGCTGCTACTTTGTTACATAATATTAGGCTGTGCATTTGCCCCCCAAATGAGGCAATTTTGGTTGGTAAAGTGATAGCTAACACTAGGGCTGGGTAATGAATGGTGTTTATATGTAGCAGATTTCAGATTTAATCTGGGCCTCAGTGTCTTCTGTAGTTTGGAGAGATAACATGGAATTCAAACCAGATGATCGCTCCAAAAATATTTTGAAAAGCTTAAAATACTACTCAAATGTAAACTAAAATAAATCACTGTAAGATGTGTCAATACTCAGAAAAGAATAAAAACGCATAAACTATGTATGTGATCCAGTACATTGTATTGAAAACTAAATGTTAATAATAAGATGAAATAATACAATGTTTAGAATGACAATTCAGATAATTCTTTAGGTAAGTTTAAGTTTTACACTTTTAAAGAGTTTGCTTTTTAAAGAAATCAGAGACTCGAATATTTAGCATTACTATTTTATAAATGCAGTTGTAAAGAATAAACAACTGGGTCTTCTGTTATTGACAGAGGCCAAAAAAAGGGAAATAAAGAGGTAGTGGAAGTTATTCTTGCAATTGATGGGTGGTAGGAAAGACTAGGGAGAATCTGAGAAGTGCACATGGATTCAGCCTTCTTGATTTCCAGTGGAGTGAACAGAGGCCCAGAGGTAGGGGCATGACTTGCCAGGGTGTCCAAGCTAAGTGGCTAGATTCAAGCCTGCATCTTTTGATTGTCTTTTATGAATCATTTTTCCTCCTTTATTTTTAAAATAAAATTTTATTGATAGTTTCATGAGTATTTTTTACATCACCAGAATTTCACCAGTGTCCTCTAGCAAGTCATTCCATATAACTGTTTGGGGTGGGGGGAGTGTTGGTAAACACATCAAAAGAATCTGAAGTGCCATACCTTTGGACCTCTTCCCTTTACAAAGATTTGGGATTATCTTTACTTTGAAACTCGTTCTTTATAATTTGACAGCATTACTTTTGGGGGGAGGTTTGTTTTTTGGGTTCTTTCCATTTATATTTTTGTCACTGTTTTCTTGTGTTCACTCTGCATCACTTAATGTAAATCTTTCCATGTTTCTGCACCATCATAGTCATCATTTCTTACAACAGAGTAATATTCCATTGCATTCACATTAGCCATTCCCTAGTTGATGGTCATCTACTTTGTTAACAACTTTTTGCTTTCACAAAAAATGCTACTATAACCATTTTGGAGTATATGGAATACTACTTACCTCTTGGGTTTTGTTTTTGTTTTTTTGTTTCGTTAAGTGTTCACTTTTTTTTTTAGCCCTGAAGAAAGATTATGTTAAACTTTGGGAAATATTTTCACTTTGGGTCCAATTCTTTACTTATAATTACACAGAAAGGTATGTTTACTATTAACCTATTTATCCTTTCAACAGTGACCAAAAAATGATATGGACTAACAACCTTAGAAATTTTTGTTTTTATACTTTTAGGTCCTATGAGGAAGTTTTGGCATAGTGGAAAAAGGACCAGACTTGGAGATAGAAAACTGAGTTTCTAGAGCTAGCTAGCTATTTTCACTGTAACTTTGAGAACAGGTCATTTTCATTATCTAGGGGTCTCAGTTTCTTCATTTCTGAAATGAGTGAGTTAGACTTCTAGTTATAATATTTCATTCTCCTGTGTTATCTTGAGAATTATTTGAGGACCAAAATTAAATGTAAAAGCTGCTGAAGAACACTTCCTTTTTGGTGAAAACCAAATCTTTATAAATTAAGGAAACTACCATTTGATAATTTTATTGACAATTACTGACATTTGTGCAATATTTCATAATTTGCAATGTACTTATATATTATATTATGTGAACTTAACAAAAGTCCTTTGAGATAGGTAATATTATCCTCATTTTGTAGAGGAGGAAATTGAGGTTCAGAGTTAAGTGAACTAGCCTGTGATCACAGGGCTTAGTAGTTGTCAGGCAGATAAGTTTCTACCTGAACAGAAGAGGCAGGTACTGAACTCTCATGCAAACAGTTGACTAGCAGTGAAATATAGTTATCACTCCTGCAAATAGATGTCAGTTACTTTAGACTTTAAGCTTCCAGAAAACAGTGATCCTTTTCTGATTGAAAACCTAATTATATTTGATTGGTCAGTGATGGAAAAAAAAAATCTTGTTTCTAGAAAGGACCTTGTAATCTAATCTAGCTCAGATTTCTCATTGTTTAAAGTAGTGGTGTCAAGCTCAAATTCAAAGATTTCTTCAGGCCACAAATTGACTTAGGAAAAAACCTTACATTAACATTATCTATATTCTATTGTATTTTTGTTAACTATTTCTCAGATACATTTTGATCTGGTTCCAAGTATACTCTAAACTGTTAAGGGCCTTATGGTTTAGAGGACCAAGATTTTTAAAAAATCAGTGTGTTGGTAGCTTAACATTAGGTCATATTAGGTAGCTTCATTAGGTTACTAAGTCACTAAAGCCAGAGTGCCTGTTTTGGAATATATGGGGGGGAGGTACTTTTTAGTAGCATTAATTGTATTAGGATTTGTGAGGGCTTGCCTTTTTTTCCCCTAGAGAGAAGAGAATGGTGGGTCATCAGTGCTGTTTTAAATGCCTTTGACATTATTTTCTAGGTTTGAATATTTCCTTGCAAGGATATCACCATCAAGCAAATTGCTTATCTAATCTTGTGTTACTAAGTTGACAGTTTCCTGAATAAGAGGTGAAAGAAGGCTTGTACATATCCACCCTCAACTATCTTTTCTTTCCTGTAGCTCCAACCAGTCTAGAATTTTTTTATATGGTGGTTTGAGATGACCTTGGGATATAAGCCATATTTTTACTATCTTTGATATCTTTGTATATTGGTTCTTCAATTTAGTTGTCTTTAGCACAGAGCCACTTTTTATACACTAAGTTTTGACAGCTTTTCCCAGTTCTGTTATTTTTGTATTTTTATACTGCCATTTTTAGTGCAATTTCTGTCTCTTCTGCCCAGAATGGTTATGTTAGGGGCAAAGTATGGTGGTTCCACTGTCCTTGATCAATGAAACAATTATGTAATTTTAAAATTCTTTGCCATTTTTCTTCCATTTTCATCCCTGAATGTCCTTGGGATGTGTTACTTGGGCTGTCTTGCCAGTCTTTCTTTATAAACCCTCAACTGCTTCTCTGCTTTATGAAGACAACCATGCTCATGATCTTTTGTCATCATTTTTTAAGATTTTACAAAGTAAATGTCTCCCTATGGAGTAAACTCAGGTTCTCTCCATTAACCTCAAGGATCAAATATAAAATCCTCTTAGGCATTGAAAGTCCTTCAGAATATGACCTTAAACTCATCTTTACCACTTTATGGAACATTTCTTTCTCCATGGGCATGGAGTGCATGTAGTCCAGCCATACTGGCTACTTTGTCATTTACGAGGCACTCACTCGCCCACCCAGCTCTGTGTCTTTGCACTAATTGTCCTCCATGCATTTTTTTATTCTAACTTTTATCAGCCATCTTTCTCTGTTTGGCACGGTGTCAGATGTTTGCTGCGTAAGGCACTTTCTGGGCTGTTTTGGTGTCCTAGTAGCAGTTAAATTTCTTGATAAAAGCATTATAGTTGATGTCATTTTTGTTGTCTTTTTTAAAAAAATTATTAGTAGTTCAAGGTTAAATTGACTTACTTGCATGCTTTTCTTCAACCCCAACCCCCATTGTTTTTGTTTTTGTTTTTAATTCTGATTTTAGCTCTGACTAAGCCAATGGACTGACTGTACATAGCTGCCTCAAGGATAACTCCCACATAATTATCAAGTCTTTTCCTATCCGTTAATATATAATCTATTTTGTTCTTTGTGGTATTATTTGTGCTCACTATGGCCAGTGCCTACCAATTATCTTCTTGAAGATGATGTCATATAGAAGTCTGGAGGCTTCTTACAGTCTACAAGTCTTTAGTATCTCTTATTCTTTGTCCTGAACTATATTTTCCCACTAAGAGCAAAAATGTCTTATTTCTCTAGTTCTAAACTTCTTGAGAGCAGAACAGTAATATTTTATCATTTTTATTGTCTGTGCTTTTTCCTATGGACCCCTTGACCCTCCTGTCTTAAGTAAGTGCTTAGTAAATAAATATGTGTTTAATCAGAAATGGTTGAAGAGAAATTCAGTCAGAATTAGTGGGCAGCTCTTATTGAAGGTTTTCTGAATACTTGGAAGTTTGTTGTCTTGGGTTATTAATCAGGATACCTCCTTGAGCTGGGTGTTTGAGGATGAGCTTAGCATTGTTTTGAAGTTGTTGACAAATCAGTATTCACTTTTAAATCATTTTTGCTGTTTTTCTGTTTTCCTTAACTGCTAATATCATAGCACTATTATTTTATTTCAGTTTCATCATGAGCTAAATAGTTTTTTGTGTGCTGACCTGGGAAACTTAATCACCCAGTGTAATATTTTCTTTTTGGAAAATATGTACTAGGTTACAAACAACTGACAAACTTTTTGAATATATATGATTGAACTAACTACAATAGCCTGCACAAAGCAAGTGTGATCATTGTTAGTTTATATATGTATGGAGAGAGAGAAATTATTTTGACCATGGTGTAGACAGTGGTAGAATATTCCTGGTGAATAAATATAGACTTGAGTAATTAATATTTCATTGTACTCTAAAACACGCATGGAAACATTGCGGAAAGCAGCAGAATACTGTGGAAGGAATGTTGAACTTGGAGTCAGATAAGACCTCAGTTCAAATTCTACCTCTGATGACCTTGTGATCGAAGACTACAGAGGGACACCCCCTCTCAGTGATGTTTTCCTTATCTATATCTATAAAATGGGGGATAATGCTACCTATAGTTCAAAGCTGTTATGAGGATTGAATGATTGGGTATTTTTATCATTATACTTAGGAAAAAGTTTATCATTTATGTAAGAAATTTTTTTAAATCATATGTAGATATAAAGATGTGAACTGTTACCAGAATGGGCTTACAGTTGATGAATACAGCTTTAGATTTGGAAGCAGTGTTGGAAGATAACTTTAAATCAGCTTCTCCACTACAATAAGACCTAAGAACCCAAGGCAGCTTAGTAAAAGTGTATCCAACTTTAAACCAGCTTTATGTAAATGTCTAGTTAGAAAACAGACATTTGGAAAGTATACTTATTCGCTTTATAGCGGATTCTTAACTGTGTAGAGGAATCTTTTGAATGTAGTATGTATGGAATATTCTGATACACACAACCTTCATTAAAGTCCCAGTACCTCCTCATGCTGTGAGAGATGAGTGACAAAGGAATGTTGGAGGACTGTGTCAGTGGAATGAGCACAAGATTTGGAAGGTTAAATATGGGCCTTACAGTGGACAGTGTTATCTAGGAACTAGTCTAGCTAAGTACAGAGGTTTATCACCAGAGGGTTAGGCCATAGTAACACATGGAACCTCTGCTTGGTTACAGAGAAGCAGTAGTCTGAGTGGTTGGAGAGAGTGAGTACCCAAACCTTTTAAATCATGGATCTCTTCAATTATTCAAGATTTACACTAACTTCTTAATGACATTAATATTACATGAAATGGGGAGTTTGTGCATTTTGGGCACTTCTGTGTGAATCAAGACCTTGTGCTCATGAATGAATTACCTTTAGTTCTCTTCTAGATAAAGATCAATAGAAATGTTTCTTCTACCTGTGGTTGCAACCTCCTTGAGAATTTGCTTAGGTGGTCTTTTAAGATTTGCCATGCCAAAAAATTTATTATATTTCAACCAACCTGGTAAAAGATCAGTACTCAACCCTCCCAACTTGCAGTACCTGCCAGATTTTATGCTGTGTTGACCTTACCCTTCAGGGTCATCTTAAAGTGATGAGCCTAAAATAGTAGAGGTAAACTAGTCAGGCTAAAACTTAGGTTTGTGAACCTGGAGACTATTCTGTGCAGGTTTAATATTTTTCACCTTTTGTATTCCCCTTCCTTTCATTTGTATACCTTTAGCTGTTATAATGGAGGACTATTTGGAAAACTGGTTTTAGAAAAATGTGCTTAGCCCTGGAAACCAAAATTAAGTGGCATATTTTGACCAAGGTTAATTGACTTAAGTACTTTTTAATATTCTAGGCATTTTAAGCCAAAGTTCAGAGATTGTTCCACAGCACCAGTGGATTAGTCTTTAAATCTAGATGAATGTGAGAAATTATGCCAGCGAGCTCTACTGCCTTTGAGGACTTGAATCTAAGCCCCATTATTGAATCTGGCTTCTGGTAAATGGGACTGGAAAGCAACAGGGCCAGCAACATGCTTCCAAATTGATTGGTCAAGACCCCACTCAAATTATATTCATCTAGGGCATTGTGCCTCGTAATTGCATGTTTCTGCTGTTGTAGAATTGGTCTGCTTTTATTGGAGAAGATGAAACATCCTGAAAGAAAAATAACTCAACTCCTGTGTTCTCTTAAGATTAAGAAGTTTGACCATCATTATTTTTAACTACATCAAAATATAAGCATCATTGAAAGCTAATATGAAAATGGGTTTTTGGTAAATGGTACTTTGAACAAGATGTTGGCTGTGAGGCTAGTGATTTGAGCAAAGCTGAGAAATCTGTTTGCTTCAACTTAGATGTTTGTCTTTTAAAACAATTCATGTAGTATAGTGGGAAGTAGATTGGCATACCTAAGGAGATTTGTAATATAAGAAACTCCAATAGACAGAAATGAATTGTCGTACTGAAACTGTATTGTATCAAAAAATAATTTTTTAATCAGCTGGCCACTGGAAATTAGAAATTAAACTCTTGGATGACTAAGTTAAAGAAAAAACCAAAAAGTAACCAAAAAAGTGAGCATTTCTTAATTTGTGGCGTTGTCTTTCCTTGTCTAAAACGACTCAAGCATCAGGGAGGTGATGCCATAATATACAAGTGAATTGATTTAAGTGAGGGAGGGCTGTGCAAAGTTACCAGCCTCATTTTCTCCTCTGGATCCATTTGGGTACAGTGGCAAAATCAGGACAACTGGAAATGCCCCCATGCAGTGGGAGACCATGATCTTTTTTTTTTTTTTTTTTAAGGTCTTTCCCTGTCTCCCCTTTTGTCATGTATTTTAACCTACTCCTAAAGGATTTGGAAATTCATTAAGAGCTTCTAGCTGTATCCTGTTATAGTAAGTTATTTGTAAACATACTTAAAATTGTGTATAATGGGATTTTCTTTTAGATCACTGTCCAAAAAAAATTGTACTGAAGATACTACTTCAAGATGTCTGGGTTGAGAATACCTCATACTTGATAGATAGGGGGAAAATCATTAAAATAATTTTTTGCTAAATTTGGGCCCAAGAAGATGAACAGGTGAATAGGGTGCTCTTAAGGCAGCATGGGCAACAGCACTGGAAGTTTCTTGCAAGCCACTTTCCTGTATACGTGGAGTCTCCTTAGGACTTCTGTTTCTGATTTGGGGCCTTGTTTCTTGGAAGGGAATGGGCAATTGATTTCTGAATAGCCATTGGGTATAGTACTCAGTACAAACAGTTTTGGCTTTTTGCTTGTATTTTGTTTTTGTGAGAGAAAACGGATCGTAGAATGTCAACTGGAAGCAACCCTAGAGATCATCTAGTCAACCCTCTCATTTACACAGGGGGAAACTGAGGTAGGGAGGTGGATGCTCAAGGTCATATAGGTACCAGGTTTGGCAGAGTAGATAAGAGAACCAACTAGTTTTGGGTGGGACCCTCTCAGCACTTGGAAGAATTTATAATTGGCTTTTTGGCATACCCTCAAACATCCTTTCCCTTTTTAGCCTTGGGGTAGTGTGGAGTGAATGGAATGAAGCTCTTTGTTGCCTGTGGGAGTTTGGCCTATCCAAGGCCTCCTTAGTGTTTGTTTAGGTTTTAAACCTTGAAGTCTTCAGTTTTAAGAAATTAGCTTATTGTTTATTACCTAAGTTGGTTTAACAAGCATTTGAAAGCCTATAGTACAGCGTTTAAAGCACACATAGGATTCTGAAGCAGGCAGACAGTTCCTATCTTAGAAGTTTGTGTAAAGAAAGGAAGTTTAGCAGTTCTAGATCTTAAACTATGTTATAAAGCAGTAATTATCAAAACTATCTGGTACTGGCTAAGGAGTAGAAAAGGTAGATCACTGGAATAGAGTAGATATACAATACACAGTAGTAGTAAATGATTGTAGTAAATCTTGTATTTGAAAAATGCAAAGATTTTAGCCTTTAGGATAAAAATTCAGTGGTAAAACATTGTTGGGAAAACTGGAGATTATTCTGACAGAAACTAGGTATAGACCAATATCTTATACCATTTTCCAAGATAAAATCAAAATGGATGAGAAGAATTTTTGAATACACAAGAGATAGTACTGTGAGATGGAAAATGAATAATTTTGATTACATTAACTTACATATGCATCTGAAATTAGAAAGCCAAAAGAGGAAGTTTTTGTAGATGGTTTCGCAGATAAAGGCCACATATTTCAAATATACAAAGAACTTTGTCAAATTGTAAGAATATGAGTCATTCCCCAATTGATAAGTGGTTAAACGATAATGATCAGGCTGGTTTTAGAGGCAGAAATCAAAGCTACATATTGTCATGAGAAAAATACTCCACATCACTCTTGATACTTTGAGGTACCATCTCACATCTATCGGATTGCTAAAATGATAGAAAGGGAAAATGACAAATGTTGGAGGGGTGTGGAAAAATTGGGACACTAGTACTCTGTTGGTGAAGCTATGAATTTATCCAGTCATTTTGGAGAGTAATCTAGAATTCTGTCCAAAGAGTTATTAAAAAAACTGTTTAATCTGTGACACAGCAGTACCACTGTTAGGCCTGTTTCCTGAGGTGATCAAGGAAAAAGGAAAAGAACCTATATGTTTTAAAATATTCATAGCAGCTCTTTGTTGAGCGACGAGCTGAAAATTGAGGGGATTCCCATCAGTTGGAGAATGGCTGAATAAGTTGTGGTGTGTGATTGTGATGGAATACTACTGTGCTATAAGAAACGATGAGCAGCTTGATTTTAGGAAAACATGGAAAGACCTGCATGAAATAATGAAGAGTAAAATGAGCGGGACCAAAAGAATATTATAAACAGGAATAGCAGTATTGTTCAGAGTCAGTGAGAATGACTAAGCCTTTTTTGAATTATGTGAATATTCAGAACTACAAAGAACTTATGAAAGAAGATGTTATCCATCTCCAGAGACAGAACTGGTATATAGCACTTTGTCAGAGTTTCACATTTCTATGTCAAATGTTGGCCCTCTCTAGTGTGGAGTTGGGGGGAAGGAAACAGCTTAGAACTCAAATGTAACAAAAAATAAAAATTTTTAAATGCTCCTTTAAAAAAGAGTGAGGTAGGATTAGGTTTATCAGATTTTTTCAAGTAACAGGAAGTTAGGAGAGATAACTAATACATTATTGTGCCAGATCCAAGAGACAGTTTGATAAAAATAAATATAAAATCATTTAGGTTTTGAAAAAGCCAACAGCTTCTTAAAAATCTTCACTAAAGAAGAGCTGGCCAAAACTTGATGCAGAAAAGACCAGGAGATTTTAGTAAACTGCAGACTTAGCATGAATCTGGTGTAACTGAGTTTGCCAGTTAGGGAAACCAAATGATTTGCTATGGCGTTGGAAGAGGAGGGGGCGGTGCTTTGACTATCCTTAGAAAATTACTAGTTAGGGTTAAATTTAAGTTACACATTATGATGAAAGTCTTATAAAAGACTACTCTTGCAGAAATAGGCTTCTTATTTTGATTATTTCCCAAGTTTTTGTGATCTGTTCTGTGTGCACAGAAGTGTATGTATCTGTGTGGGTATGTATGCAAAATTGTTTGATTTATCTTGACTATTGCATTTTCTACCTAACTTTGTGTGACTACAGCCTTAGGGGAATAATTTTTCTTGAACCTCTGCTTTTTCCTGTATTGTAAAGGGGTTGACCCAGATGATCCCTAGGGTTCTGCATGAAAATAAAGTGCAAGAGAAGTTTAAAGTCATTTCAGCTCTCCCATTTGCACTTACAGACCATGGAACCCAAATGGTGGTTGTTTATGGTTTTGCTGCTCCTGGGAACAGTGATTCAGGCACATGATGGACATGATGATGAAGATGATGATGATGATGATGATGATGTAATTGATATAGAAGAAGACTTGGAAGATGGCATTGAGGAAATAGAAGACTCAAAGCCTGGAGACGGTGCCACTCTTCCACCTCCATCACCAAAGGTTGGAACACCTTTAACATTACATATTTTTGTTTTGCTATAATTGATGCATTAAGATAAACTGAGATCTTTATATTTCAAAGCCAAGAATATATATTGAGAATGTATTTTAAAAAAACAGTCCTGAAAGAAAACAAGCTTAGTTTTGTTTTTTTTTAAATACTCTATCTTTACAAAAGGAAAATCTGGCCAGTTTAAATAGTTTTTGAGTTGGTTGGAAACAAAGAAAGTGGCACTTGCTACCCAAATAGATCACTGAAGATTCAGTATTGATTTTTATTTTGTTATTGTTAAATTCAGGTCACCTACAAAGCCCCACTTCCAACAGGGGAGGTTTACTTTGTTGATGCCTTCGATAAGGGAATGCTCGTTGGGTAAGCATCATGATTTGGGGGGAAATGTTTAAAAGAAACAGATATTCTATAAATTGAACTTAGAGTGATGTGGTATGGAACTTGGATCTTTTATATATACAGAATTTTGCAAAATAACCTGAAATTAAGGTTCCCTTTAATTTTTTTGATTTTGAAGTGACTGTTTATCCTAGGGTTTTGTTGCATTGTTATAGTACACAAATAGTAGTGAGCTCTACTGATAAGAGTATGTGAGGATTATTTTACACATTTTAAATTTAGGACTGTGTGGTTGAGAAAAATATAAGTATTTATACAGTGTGTTAATGGGTATATAAGATAGATTTCCTCCCTTCCCACCAGACTATTTTTGTAATATAAAAAGGGGGAAAATTCAGTAAAACCAACCAATATAATCACTGATTCTGATAGTAATATACACAGTATTTCACATGCTTATCTCCCAACCTCTTCAGTAAAGGAAGGGCAATACATTTTCTCAAGTATTTGAATCCAGGGTTAGTTGGACCAGTCTTTCCATTCCATTGTTATGGTCAGTGATACTTGCTGTGTTCTTGGTTTTGCTTATTTCACTCTGTATCAGTTTATATATCTGCCCCAGGAGTCTCTGAATTCTTAATATTTATTGTTTTCTACAGCAGGGTTAGAATTACACGTACCATAATTTGTTTATCCATTTCTCGATATATGAGAGTATATTTTGTTTCTACATCTTTGCTACCCTGAAAAATTTCTGCTTTGAATTATTTGGTGATAAGAGACCTTTAAACTTAGAATACATTTCTAGCATGAGGATTACCAAGTCAGAAAATACTTCGAAGAATGGGAATAGTAGAAATGTGAATTAATGCATTTTGCTTTACCAGGAATGTTGTTGGCATATGTAACGAAAATTATCTTCAAAGCTGAACTTTTAGCTATATCTTAATGTTTGTTTGGGTTTGTTTTTACTGCAGATGGGTTCTATCCAAAGCCAAGAAGGATGATACTGATGATGAGATTGCCAAATATGATGGTGAGAATTCCATCTAACTAACAGATTGGAAATTTATAACTTAGCAAAAATAACTCCTTGTCTTTTTGCTTTACTTTTGTTTGCAGGGCAAGTGGTGTGGGCAAAGAACTTGATCTCTTAGGCGGTAGTTTAATTCTTACTATATTCCTGTCTTCCATATACAGTAATTTGAGCCTTTACTAGTTTGAGCAGTAAACTCAAAGCTTGTTTGTAGCATGTGATGTCAGCCTAGAGAATTTGTCAAACATCTATGACCTCCCAAAAGAGTGTATTACAGCCTCATCTGTAAAATGAAGAAGGATTTAGAGTTGGAAAGGGATCTTAGAACACATCTAGTCTAGTTGTCTGTTTTACAGATGGGGGACCTGAGGTCAAGTCATGTGATTTGTCTGTCAGAGACATGTAGCTGAGTAGACATTTGAACCCAGACCCCCCTGACTCTAAAGCCAGTCCTCTTTGTACTGTATCATACCTTGTTTCCTAAACTAGATTGGGCTACATGAACTCTTAAAATTTCCTTGTGCTTAAGATTCTGTTACTCAGTACAAATAACGTATGAATAAGGAGCCCTGAATACATGTGTTGTTATGCAGGTAAATGGGAAGTGGAAGAAATGAAGGAATCTAAACTTCCAGGAGATAAAGGGCTTGTATTGCTATCACGAGCCAAACATCATGCCATCTCTGCGAGGTTGAACAAGCCCTTTATATTTGACACTAAGCCCCTCATCGTTCAGTAAGTAAAAACTAGCTTTGATTGCAGGTGCAGGGTGGGGAGGACAGTATTTTTTAAGTTTTGATCTGAAAGTTACACTATTTCTAAAAGTGCTCATTTTAATTACTCTTCTGGGCTTTCATATTTTAATTCTTAATTGGCCTTTCCTATAAAATATAAATGGGATAGCTTTTCCCCCCAATAGTGAGTGAATATGTGAGCTTTTCTGGTAAAGAGCACTAAAGTAAGTGCTTGAGGTGTACAAAATAAGATTAGTACACAGAGTAGTAAAGGATTGCTTTTTACTTTTGGGGTGGTACCCTATTAATGTAGGAAATCTCTTCTACTGGTATAAATGAACCTGTAGTCTCTGACTTAATTTTAGCTTCCTGGGGTACTGAGTGGTTAAACAACTGGAGATACCAGAGTCTGGACTTAATTATACCACAACTGACCTGTGTCCTCCATGCCGCAATGCCTCTCCAAAAGCGTTTTATTAGTACTAAAATTAAGAGTGGGTTTTTTGCTTTGGAGTTCTGTGTTTAAAATTTGTTCCTGTGAGACTGCTGTGAACTCATGGATTTTGAGACTTTCCTTTCCACAGGTGTGGAGTTAGAATTGTGCTGTTAGCCATACACCTATAACCAGCAACATGTTAGTTTTTGATTCACTTTCTGCCAGCAAAAGGAATGACAGTTTTTCTAGAATGCTAACATTAGAGAGGGAAAACATTTCATTTTTAAAGTTATCTCCTTCCCTCTAGCCAAAAAAAAAAAGAATGCTTATATAGCCTTCTGACTTTCTATTTAAAATCAGGTATGAGGTGAATTTCCAAAATGGAATAGAATGCGGTGGTGCCTATGTGAAGTTACTTTCAAGAACCCCAGAATTGAATCTGGTAGGTATTTTTAATTTACTGTATCCAGATAAAAAAGTGGTTTTTGTTGGATTTTTTTCCCCTCCAGAATCTCCAGGGATAGGAAACATTTTAAGTCACATGGGAATGCTTACTTCTTATATATTCCAGAAATTTTAGAGCAGCTGCCTCTTTTCATGAAACTAGTGTTTTAAGAATTAGGAGTAAAGGAGTGGTGACCCTCTGCTAATACAGATAACTAAGAGTTTTTCTGTACTTCCCCTTCTAGTTAGAACAGCTTGATAACATTTTGCTACATACAGTTCCTTATATAATCAGTTCTGAGTACTTTGCATCTTTCAGTTGGAGGTGTCTTTGGAAATGTGTTTAAAGACTTACCCATTGGCCCTTTGAGCTTGTCCTCAGTTTACTTTACATCTTTGACTCAGAAATTGAGATTTAAAGAATTGAATAAGTTAGGGAAAGTTAAGGGGGAAAAGGCTAGGATAGGCACTTGAATCCAAATCCTAATGTAATCCTTCATAATTTGTTTTTGTCTCTAAAGGATCAGTTCCATGACAAGACCCCTTACACAATTATGTTTGGTCCAGATAAATGTGGAGAGGACTATAAGCTGCACTTCATCTTCCGTCATAAAAATCCAAAGACAGGCATCTATGAGGAGAAACATGCTAAAAGACCTGACACAGATCTGAAGGCCTACTTTACTGATAAGAAAACACATCTGTATACATTAGGTAATAGCCATGAGGCTGAGCCTGGTGGGAATATCAGAAATTCTCTCTTTATTTGAATGGAAGCTTCCAAACAAGGAAATTTTAAGTCTAGTAATAGAAGTCTATAGTGACACTATTTTTAAGAGACAAACAGTTGTCGGTTTTTAGCACTGAAAGTTAAAGATGGCAAGTTCAGCTGAAATCTAAGCTTGAATGTTTTAAGAGCAAACTTCTGGTCCCAGAGCACGTGTTTTACAGAGAAATGTTTCTAGCAAAGAAAGCACTGTATGACCTATCTTAATTCCTTTGTTGTTGTTCAGTTATTTTTAGTCTGTCTGACTCTTTCATAACCCTATTTGGGGTTTTCTTGGCAAAGATACTAGAGTAGTTTGCCACTTCCTTTTCCAGCTCATTTAACAGATAAGAAACTGAGGCAAGCAGGGTTAAGTGACTTGCCTAGGGTCACACAGCTTGGAAGTGTTTGAGGTCAGATTTGAATTCAGGAAGATGATTTCTTCCTAACTCTAGGCCTGGCGTTCTATTCACTTTGCCACCTAGCTTCCCCATCTTAATTCATGATTAGTTGATTAATTCTTAATTTATCTTAATTCCTTACACACCTTAGTTTCTCTTAGATTTTGTTTTCTTTGTTGCTCAAATAATGTTACAGTAAATTGAATGGGATTATTTAAGTGAAAAATATGAATGCATGGAGTATATGATTTTCCCACTGTTTTGAAACATTTTTTTTCATTACTTAGTTTTTAAAATTAAGAAGATAAATCATGCAGTGAAAACTTAGATACCTTTTCCCTCTAGAGCTATATTGATTTGCCCCAGGGATTAACCTCTCCTCTCTGTCCTTAACTGGGGTGCCCTACTCAGGGGAAAGTACACTACCATGGCTAAAAGCTGCCTTTTTTCCTTTGGGTTTACTGACTAGATTCTTGCTCAAAGACCAAGCCCTAACCCAAATGGAGTTCATAGATTAGACAGCAGGTCCCTGCCCACCTAGCACAGAGTGAATGTAAATACTAAATAGTAACTGTTTCTCTTTTACCCAGGAACCCTGTGGGTCTTCCCCTCCCAGTTGGATTTTTTTTTTTTTAATTAAAAGGGGCCATTCCTTGAGTAACTACTTAAAGAGGCCTATTCATTGAATGGGTATATCTCATTCAAAGTGAGAATTTGATAAGAACTTAGCCCAAAATGGCCAGGGTCCCACATTGCATCCTGGGTCATGTCCAGGCATCCTGATGAATATCTGGCCACTGGACTCAGATGACTCTGGAAGAGAAAGTGAGGCTGGTGACCTGCACAACTCCTTCACTCAAATCAAAGTCAACTGCAAGTCATGTCATCATCTTAATGTCATGGTCCCCTTTGAGAACAAAAGACAAACACAACACTTTGTGCACGTCAGTGGTATGAGTGAGGTAGAATGTAAACCACCTTCCATTCTCCCTTCAGATCTTATGTTGGATATACACTTTTGAATGAATGGCCTATTGATCAGGTCTTGCACAGAATATAAATGTTTAATAAATGCTTGGGTGATAAGGCCCTTCTGTATTAGAAGGAAATCGGGAGCGATAAAGATGATTTATGTTTTGGGCAGTGGATAGAAGGAACAGTATTAGAATAGGCAAAATTCCTCTTAGTCTGTAATATTTTCCTGTAATTTTTCTTCATAGTCTTGAATCCAGATAATAGCTTTGAAATATTAGTTGATCAAACGGTTGTGAATAGTGGGAACCTGCTGAATGATATGACTCCTCCTGTGAATCCTCCCCGGGAAATTGAGGACCCAAATGATCAGAAGCCTGAGGACTGGGATGAGAGGCCCAAGATAGCAGATCCTGATGCTGTCAAACCAGATGACTGGTGAGTGAGGGCTGAGGGTACTTGAATATGAAATGGGAACTGTTGTGTAAATTCAGAATTTTAATGAAATTATTATGTGGTTGGAATTTATCTTTAAGAACTCTTAAAACACACCTCCATTTTGCACATTGGGAAACTGGCTCCCAGAAAGACAGAATTTTTGAAGGTCACTTAGCTGGTTCAGTAGCAAATAGACCCCAGGCCTCAGGTTTCCTAATATATTATTTCTTCTTCTATACCAGGACTGGGTCATGTTTACATTAAATAATTGAAGCGTGAAACAATATAGGAACAATTGTAAACCACTTGCTTTTACTGTTAATTTAATTACTTTTAAGTTTCTAGCTCTTGGTAACAAGCCAAATTATTTATATCTAAGCAAAGCTAGATTACAACAATAAAGCTTAAGTTATTGTCTAAAAGAGTTCAGGAGAAGAGAAATATAATATCAGATTATAAGCATGTATAAGTGATTTCCATGTGCCTTCAGGTGTACACATGTTAAATATAGTCCATATAAATACAAGGCTGTTGAGGAATGAGGAGGGTACTTGAATTTGGCAGAATCAGGAAAGGTTCCATGTAGAAAGTAGTGCCTGGGTTAAACCTTGAAGGAAGTTAGGTATTTGGTGAGGACAAAGAAGACATGGGGGATTCATGTATAAAGAATAGACAGAAAGGCAGTTTGCTAGACCCAGAAGTGTTGTTGTATTTGCCCTTCAGTCTCGAAGAGGACCATGACATCAGGGAGATGATGACGTGACTTGCAGTTGACTTTGGTTTGAGTGAGAGAGGGCTGTGCAAGGTTACCAGTTTCACATTCCCCTCCAGAGCCATCTGGGTCCAGTGGCCAGATATTCATCAGAGAAACTGGAGATGGCCCAGGATGCAATGTGGGACCAGTGGAGTAACGCATATAGTGAGACTGAAGATAAATTGGGTCCAGATTGTGAAAGACTTTAAAAGGCCAAACACAAGCAATAGGGAATCCGTGAAATTCTTTATTAGTGACATAGATACATACTTTAGGAAAGTCACTTTGGGAGCTATGTGGAGGATTGGATGAAGAAGAGACTTGCATCAAGGGAGACCAATAAGGATACTATTGAAATAGACCAGAGAAGATGAGATGAAGGCCTAAAAATTAAGGTGTGACTGTGTACACAAATAAGTATGATACAGATTTATAGTTTGGAAACCAAGGTAAAATATTCTTAAGAAAATTTGAGTAAGCAAGGAATGCTTTGAGTGAGCTGGGAGGGACCAGGGCAGAATATAGCTCACGTAAAACACACCTGGTTCTCTTCTGTCATATTCTTTCCTTGAGCTTCAGTAGAACTAAAAAGCTATTTGGTGTCTGAAGGGAATGCTCAATGTAGAATCAAGAAAGCTGAATTCAAATCCTGCCCTCAGTAACTTAATGTAATTGTACACCAGGCACTTAACCTCAGTACCTTAGTCAACTTCCTCATGTTTAAAATGAGGATAATAATATTTATGCTGCTTTATTTAGGGGGTTGTGAGGAAAATCCTTTGCAAACCTTATATAAATGATATCAGTGGGTTTGGTGGAGCATGGTGCTAATAATTCTCTATCAAGTCACCTTATATCTGTTTTCCCCCTGACTCTTAAGGGATGAGTCTGCCCCTGCTAAGATTCCAGATGAGGATGCTACAAAACCTGAAGGCTGGTTGGATGATGAACCTGAATATGTATCTGACCCAGATGCAGAGAAGCCAGAGGATTGGTAGGTCTAAACTCTCCCCACCCCACATGCCCCTTCCTTTTTTTTTTTTTTAAAGGAATTCTTAGATTTCACTGGGACTAAGGATCTGTCATCAGCAGAATATTTTTAAACTATTGAAATAATAAAGCATGGTTGTTTTTAAAAAGTATCTTAGACATTTTAAAAAGTATCTCAGATATGTAGCAGAACATATTTAGAATCCTAAAATTTTATTTCTAGGGATGAAGATATGGATGGAGAATGGGAAGCTCCCCAAATTGCAAACCCAAAATGTGAGTCTGCCCCTGGTTGTGGTGTCTGGCAAAGACCTACCATCGACAATCCCAATTACAAGGGCAAATGGAAAGCACCTATGATTGACAATCCTAATTACCAGGTTGGTGTCTGCTGTTGGTCTGCTCTCTTGACTCTTTGGGGACTTTGAGGATGGTCATTTTGTTGAGAAGTTAGCTGCCTGATTTCTTTCATTGATTCTGAGAGTACTCAAAGTTTACATTGAAGCTGAATTTTATGTTAATGAAGAGATAGCTGAGTGGTTTTAAATGTTATCAACCTAGATAATGGAGAATATAATATGTCACTGTATAATTTACAGATTTGTCCCTTTCTCTCTTTAGGAATGCTACCACCAGGTGGCAGCGGTGCTTCAGTCCTGGAGCTAATCTCTGAACCAAAGAGTCAGAGATCTGGGCTCTTTTCCTAGCTAATCATTCTTTCATGAGCAAATCATAAGACCTCTCCTAGCCTTTGTTCTCCTTTTCTCCTTAAAAGTTAGGGAGATTTCTCTCCGAGCATACATCATAGGGTCGATATGAAGATCAAATGAGACTGTGTAAAGTTACTTTAAATTATTTAAAAATTAATTTCTATTAAAACAACTTAATATTTATCAGATAATAAATTAGAGAGATACATACATTTTGAGCAGCTTTTAGGCAAATCTGTTCTGATTCATTCTCATAGTAGTGCTTTGTTAACGTAAAAGACCTTTGATTAATTGTTCTAAAAGATTTTTTTCAGAATCCTAAAAAAAATACATGTTCCTTACACAGGAGAGATTGTCTTGAATAAAGGTTTCATTGCAGTGCATCAAGAGAAAGGCTTACAATGATTTTGGAAAGAGGAGAGTAGAAATATTTGAGAAGACAGGAATCTTTCAGTAAGGAAATTAAAAGTCTCAACAGTTTTAAGGGACATTCTGATTTAATGGATTGGAATTAAGAATAGTACCTTGACATCTACTTTGGGGCATAGACTTATGGTACAACTTTTTATCATTCAAACTACAGAATGAAGGCATTTCCCTTTGAGAGATGGATCATTATATAGATGTTTTGCTTTTTCTAAGATATATTTTAAGTGATTTGAATCTAATTGGATAGATTAAAAAGTAGACTGAAATCCATTACCTCCTAATCTAATGGTTACAGTTCTAGTGATCTTAAATGCAATTTCCCTTCATCTGTATAAATCTGTTTATTCCTTTTTTAGAAATACTTAAAATTTTTGTTTTCATGATGAGAGATGGTTTACAGTTATATGCATGTGCCTTGGCAATTTTTATAAGGAGTATAAAGAGAGGATTTCGCTTTAATTAATTTTCTTGTTATTTTCTTCATAGGGAATCTGGAAACCCAGGAAGATTCCAAATCCAGATTTCTTTGAAGATTTAGAGCCTTTCAAAATGACTCCTTTCAGTGCTGTGGGTCTGGAGCTGTGGTCCATGACGTCAGATATCTTTTTCGACAACTTTATTATTTGTGCAGACCGAAGCGTTGCAGATGATTGGGCCAATGATGGATGGGGTCTGAAGAAAGCTGCCGATGGGGCTGCAGAGGTTGGTGATGTGCTTCTGAGAAGACATAAGAATTCACTAAAGTATTCAAAGGGACTAGAAAATTTGAGCCTCACTGGCCCATGCAGAAAAGCACAAGTTCCAAAAGAGAAGGGAAATGAAGGCAAATTGAGCTGGATCTTCTATAACTTAAGGCTCAATTTTAGAACTTCATTTACCAAATTGATATAATAGTTTGCCTTTTGATTGTCCCATCTTTGTGAATTATACTTTGAAAAGTCAGAAGCTTAAGTTGCACACTGGCTCCTTTTAATAGACTTTTAAGAGTGTAGACATTGTAGAATTAGAGCAGGAGAATTGAGTGAACTTCTCAATCAACAGGCATTTGTTAAGAACCTCCTGTGTGCCGTGCAATATGCTTCGTGCCTAGGATACAAAGCCCTGTCTTTGGGAGACTCTTGAGGAACAAGAAGCACGTTTTTAAAAAAATAACATATTCAAGGTAGTTTGGGGGAGGGTGGATAGCACCTTCAGTAGGGGATCAGAAAAAGCTTTATATAGAAGGCCAGACTTGAATTGTGTCTTGAAGGACCTAATGAGTGTGGTAAGATAGAGGTGAGGACAGTTTAATGAAGAAGAGGGAAAAGCTAGTGAAAACCATAGGAGCTAAATTTTAGCCAAGATTGAAATCAAATGCCTTCTGCTTATATTCCAGCCTGGTGTCATGGGGCAAATGCTTGAAGCAGCTGAGGAACGTCCATGGCTTTGGGTGGTCTACATCCTTACTGTGGCCTTGCCACTGTTCCTTGTGATCCTCTTCTGCTGTTCTGGAAAGGTATGGGTTTCTTTGGAGAAAATTATATGGTAAGATAGGAAATTTGGTGACTTAAAGATAAAAGCCAGGTTCTCCTGGACAGCTTAGAAGAAATAACAAAGCTAAAAGGGCTCTATAGTCTCTACCCTAGACTGGCTCACCAATTCACAAATACTTTCCTAATTTGAATTATTTTGTCCTAGTAATGCACTGGAAATGTGTAAACCTTCAGTCAGTTTTATGAGGATTTTATTGTTTTAGAAACAGCCCAGTGCTGCAGAGTACAAGAAGACTGATGCTCCTCAGCCAGATGTGAAGGAGGAGGAGGAGGAGGAGGAGAAAGAAGAGGAAAAGGAGAAGAAAGATGAAGAAGAAGAAACTGAAGAGAAGATTGGTGAGGACACATTCAGTATTTCAAATCTGTAGCACTAAATAAAGGGCAGCTAGGTGGTGCAGTGGATAGAGCACCAGTGCAGGAGTCAGGAGGACCTGAGTTCAAATCTCACCTCAGACACTTGATACTCACTAGCTGTGTGACCTTGGGCAAGTCACTTAACCCCAATTGCCTCATCCTGGGTCATCTCCACTCATCCTGATGAATATTTGGTCCCTGGATTCAGATGGCTCTGGAGGAGAAGTGAGGCTGGTGACCTGCACAGCCCTCCCTCACTCAAAACAAAGTAAAGTGCAAGTCATGTCATTATTTCTCTGATGGCATGGTCTTCTTTGGCAACAAAGGATGAACACACACACGCTAAATAGTATCTGTTGAAACTCAGGATTGAAAGGCTAATAAATGCCAAATGATTTGATTTTGCCAAAAGTTTTTACTCATAACTCTGAATGAATTTCCACATAGCATGTCTAAAACTAAATTTACTCTTTCTCTCCCTAAACCTGTTCCTGCTTTTGCTATTAGTCTGTGGCATTAATCAAGCTTTAAAAAAAAATTTTTTTTAATTTTTATTTTAATGCTCATTTTTACAGAATTTTGAGCCCCAAATTCTCTTTCCCACCCATCCTTCCCCTTGCAAAGTCAAGTAACATATTGATTGTACATGTGAAGTCATGCAAACATTTCCATATTAGCCATGCTACAAAAGAAAACAAAAAATAAAGTGTCAGAAAGTATACTTCAAGCTATACCCAAGAGTTTATCATTTCTGAAGTCCTTTGGAATTGTGCATCATTGTACTGATCAAAATAGTTAAGCCATTATTCACATTTTATAAGTGTGCAAAATTGCTGTTACTGTGTACAGTATTCTCCTGGTTTTTTTCATTTTATTTTGCATCAGTTCCTTTAAGTCTTCTCAGATGTTTTTGGAGTCATTTCTTATGGCATCAAACACTTGACTTTTTTATCTCTTGCCTCATCCAGTCCTATCAGTTATACTTCCAAAATAGCTCTCAGCTGTACTCTCTTTTACAAATGGAACCACCTTAGTACAGGCTCTCATTATCACGATACTGCCTGAACTATTGCAGTAAACTCCTTATGCTTTCTTTTCTGTCCTTGAAATTGCTGCTAGATTAATTTCCTTTATGAATAAATCTAATGCTCAAAAGTCTTCCATGGCTGCCTATTGTATACCAAATAGCATTTCTGGTCTTGTACAATCTGTCTGGTACTTTTTGTCCTCATCTCATTGCTCACCTTCATGCCTTTGTTATGTTCTCCCTTCCTGTTGAATGTTTATCCTTCTTTCATGATTCCAGTGCTACCATCCCTGACTTCTGTTCTTCATACACCCCCTCCCCTCCATTCTACAATCTGTCTAATTTCATTTGCCATGTAATGTCATTGTGTTTATTTTATCTCAACCTTCTCTTGAACCGTAAGCTCCATGAAGGCAGGGACTGATTTTAGCTTCTTATATCCTTCTAAGCAAAGAAAGGACTGGTTTAATGTTTACTGAATTTGTTTTGTATAGAAGGTTTTCTTAATTTCTTTAACTTCTCTCATAGAAGAGAAGCAAAAAAGTGATGCTGAAGAGGATGCAGGTACTGTTAGTCAAGAGGATGAAGATAGAAAACCTAAAGCAGAGGTAAGGAAAGGCCAGTTTGGACGTGAAACAGCAGTTTTTATTTCTTTGAATTCATACTAAAAACAATTACAGTTGTATCATAAGTTGCACTTAAGAGATAGTTAAATTCTACAGGTCATGTGTATACCAGACTGGTCATGGAAGGGATCAAGTTTTACTTCTTTTGAGATTATATAGTTACAGTACCAGTACCACATTTTTCACAATAAATTATATGAAAGATAAATTCTTCAGTTTTCCTAATATTTTAAAGAGTTACCCTAATTTAAACTTAAAAATTGCTTCATACTTTCCCATCTGAACTCCTTAGTCTGAAATTCTGGCCAGTGTCATCACTACAGCCTTTCACTACTGCTTAACACAGATTAATCCAGTCCTACAGGTGTTTTCATTGTCCCGTGGTGAGTGTCCCACAAACAGCCTTGCCTTCGGTCCTTTATTTATATCTCTCCTTGAACTTGTCCAAATCCTACCCTTATGTCAAAACCCTGCTAAAATATCATCTTTTCCATGAAACCCTTAACTCATCACACTAGTCAACATTGATTTTTCCCTTTAAACTTCTAGTTTTTCATTGTTTCTTATGCGTCAGCATTTGGCATGTACTTGGCATGGCCCTTGTACTGCTTAGTTCTTATGCTTCTTTGGTCCCCAACGTCCACTACAGTCCTAGATGATGAAGTCCAATCTGGCACAGGATCTAGCAGTCTAGAAAGGTCTTGTTCAAGCCTGATGAGTCCCAGTGTAAACCCGTATAAAAATTGGCCATTGACAGACAAAAGTTTTTCAGGTCACAACTACTCACCTGTCAGATTTTGTTTGTCAGACTTTTGAGGAAACTGTCTTGTATTCAGGTTATTGTATGGCCTGTCTTCTTAATTAGATTGTATGACCCTTAAGGGTAGCAAATATGTCTTAGCCACACTAACAAGCATTTCCGTATTTGTTGATCATAACAATGGATTTCTTATGAAGCACTCTAGCTTGCATTTCTGTATTTGTTGATGATAATGATGGATTTCTTATGAAATTCTTTTCAATCAACAGGAAGATGAAGTTTTGAACAGATCACCCAGAAACAGAAAGCCACGAAGAGATTGAAAGAATTTAAGAACTTGATCTGTGATTCCTTTTTTCCCCCACCCTCGATGTGATCCTAGGAGAGGACCTGGGATACACCTTATATGTTGAAACCCAGAAAAACCTCAAGACTTCACTATCAACAGATTCCAGTCAACTACTATCCAATGAAAATTTGAGCATCTAGCAGTAATTAATTGCAATTGTGATAAAAAAAAAAAAAAGAACACCATTCCTGTAGAAAGAAAGCATTTAATGTATGGTCTATGGATTCTGGATGTAACATAAAGCAACTAACTTGTTGGGGTTCTTTTATTTTATTTTTTTTTTGGTTTTGTTTTTTGGTTTTAAAACACTTTTAAAAATAGAATGTTAGAGTATTGCCAATCTTCAAGAACCTTGGCTTAATTTAATGTATTAATCTATCCATGGAAAAATAACAAGCAAAGTTTAGAAAATGCTAGGTGATGAATTGCAGTTTTTATAACGTAGTTTTTTTTTTTTTTATAAACTTCGATATTCCAAAACACTGAAGTGTCTATGTCCCTTAAAATTGATAATCATGTTTAAAGTGAAGTCATTTGTGTGGATAACATTGATTACTCTCTCCCACTCTTTCATTCTTCCTCTTCTGGAGATTTGAGATTGGGGGAGAATTCCAGACTATAATAGATACTGTTTGATTAAGCTGTATTAAAAACAGAGCTACAAAAAAGGCCCTTCTTTTTCCACTCCGTGTTGGAAGGAGCATAATCAGGCCACAATATGTGCGTGTTGTGTTGCCTTTGGTTACTGCTAAGTTCCCAGTATTCCATAGTTGGCACTGAGAGTAAATAGGTGGGGAGACTTACCATTGGTACTTAGGCATTCAGGCTTCCCAGGCTGGTTGTCTGGGCTCTAACCTTATGTGGTTTCTCTAGACTTTGAGCACTACTCATTGGGGCTGTCAGGGGGTGTGTGTGTGTGTGTGTATGTGTGGGGTTTTAACAATTTCTCCTTCCACTCTGTTAATGTTCCCCCCATCCCAGGCTTTTCTCTGCTGCTATGCAGTTTCTTCAGAGTGCAGCTTGCCCTCCATTGCTGGAAATGATTATATGCTCAGCACAGTGTTAAACTTGAGTGGTGATATATATATATATATGTGTGTGTGTGTGTGTATATATATATATATATATATACACACACACATATATATATACATATACATACATATATATACACACATACATACATAGGGTTAAAAAGAAAAAAAAGACCCAAATGTCTTCAGTGTCCAAATACAGAATAGAGCATAGTCCCTCATTTTTCCATTTATGTCTTTAGAGATTATATTGGTCAGAACAGACAGGCTGATGCAAATTTGATTTCAAACTGAATGCAATTGTTCAAAGGATTTGACTAGCCGATGGAGTTGTCTGGGACTTGTAGCATGAGCTACCTGGTATACGTAACCGTTGAATTTGTTCAAATTTTTATTTGCTTTTCATGTAACAATTGCATCATAAAGTACACTGAATGTAAGGGATTCCAATTCAAACAAAAAGTTTGCTAAGTGGCTTAGTGTATTGCTGGTCTTAAGTCTTTGGAGGGGGATTAAAATGCAGGTGAGGGTTATCTGAGCATTTTACTCCAAAGAGTTAGTGCTTTGTAATGACATCACACTCTACTGAAATATACTGGGAGCTGGATGTTGATATTTTAGCTCTTATTTGTTTAGAATAGCTTGAAATGTACTGATTCACTGTCCTTGCACTGAATATGTAAACACTCCACAGTGTTCTTATTGGGAACAGCAGGAGGTGATATTAGAATTCTCAAAAGGAATTATGTCAGTTTATTTTGTAGACTACTCCATGACTGGCACCTTTCTTTAAAGGTTGAGAGGCGACAGGTGGTAGAGTAGAGAATATTTTTTCTGCCTGTTAAATGCTATCTCCTTTCATGTTATCTTGCTAGGTCAAAGTGGCCATAAATGTAGCAATGAAGTCCAGTACAAATAAACCTTTGTTTAGTAAGGGCCTGAAAGCATGTTTACAGGTATCTACTTGAAGCAAAAGTATGGGACCATTGCACTTCCAACTGTACCTTCAGAACATGTTGTGTGCCTCTCGTTGAGTTTTGGTGATTTTTCTTCTGCCTGGGCTATGGAAACTTAAGCTTACCCTGCATTATTTTGATTCTTTGAAACAGGCAACTTCACACACCCTATGTGACCAGGAAGTTTTCAGGACTTGTCCCATAGACTTCATATTGCTTAACACAAGTGTTTTTACAAACAGTGGCTCTTCCTGGTTCATTCCTTTCCTTCATAGTGTAAGGTGAGGCCTCCTACTTCAGTATCTGACAGCTTTGTCATGGATGACCAGCAGCACTTTGCACAGCAGCTCAACAAGAGGCAACAATGTTTAATTATTTTATACTCCAGTTGTCTGGTTCATTAATGTGCAAATTCCTGTCCAGCAGATGTACTCCTCAGTTTTTCCCATTCACAGAAAAAAAGTGCTATTTTTCATTTGTCAAGCTACTAAATGGTGTTGCATTAAAGCTACATGTTAATCTCCTGCTTTTGACTAAGCTTCTTTACCTTCACTGTGCATGTTTTCTCCTTCAGTGTGCACTACTTTGATTTTTGAGGGGAACAGGGTGTGTTAAGTCAGTCTTCCCCTTAATTTCCAACATATTGTGAGAAAGTTAATATAGATCTTGACTCAACAAAAAGTATTGGGAACTGTCTTAGGAAAGTTTTGATTTTTATATAATTGGAATTTAGGTTCAGAAAAGGAAGCTGGGAACGTGAACAGCAAAACAAAAAAACATACTTGTTCGGTTTTGTTGGTCAGATGATAGAATTCAAGGTATTTTCGAGTGTTAATTTGTTTGTAGGTGGTAAGTATTTGGAGGGCCAATGATGATTTTTCTCAAAAATTAACCATTGCTACTCCAAACCAGATATTCAACTCCAGTTTTAGTTTCTGATACTGGGAGTATTTCTGAAAACTATGCCAAAAGGAAGCTTTTCTACGAATAGAGGATTTTTTTATGTTGCTGTACTAAAGGGGGTACATATAGATTCAGCAAAATTGATTTCTTATTACTGGCTTGTATTTGGTTTTATCTTTAAATGAAGGAAATGGAGAACATTTCTAATAGATTAATAGGAAATCTGCCCCAAGATGTATGGTGACCTTAGGAAGAAAAGTTGGTGAATAGGGATGGTGTTAGTGATAAAAGTGATGGTCATGCAACGTATGTTTCTTTCTTATGCCTCCATTTAGGGCAGTAAATAGGGTGCTCTTAGCCAGTGACTTTATTTTATTTGACTTGATTTGGGCCCAGACAGTCTCTCAAGCCAGCATTGCCTCCATAAGTCCTGGGAGCAGTTTCCTTGTACTGCTGAACAGGAACTGTTCTCTCAGCAACCACTCCCGTGTCTGTTGTGGAAGGATAATTATAGATGCGATATGCATATATAAATATATTGGATAAGTTATAATGTAACAGTTTACTCTAATAAAGAAAATTAAAATCTATAAAGCTTTTCCCTTTTTTTTACGAATTCGCACCAGACCTGAGCAATGGGGGCATGCCTAATGACCCAAGACTTCCTTGGAGGCAGAGAAACAAGTTTTCGGTTTTACAGGAATGTCACCTGTCTCGCAGTTTAATGTGAGGTAATCTCATACCCATAAACTATAAAAATTTGACATTTCCTTTTGTTTCCACACAGAAGTAGCAGCTATTTTCTGCTTTAATAAATTCATTCCTCATCTCCTGTCTGCTCCTATAGGTGAAGGGTGTATACTTCTTCACAGTCGCCCCTTTCTGTACCTGATTTGGGTTTTTAAAGGCTGGAAAATATCCATTGCCTATTCATCTAATAAGGAATAGTGCACACTTACCAGCATTTGCAACTTGATGACTGAAGTCAAGCATTTTTAGCCTTAGTCTACTCTCACTTGGTCACAGAGAGGGTTCCAGAGGACTTCAGTGAGCTTCCTTTTTTTCCTCCTGGGTTTGCCCCCAGCAATACTAGACATACTGTTGATATGTTTTTGCGTGGGACTGTTTGGTATGGAGTAACGGTGCTCTCCAGTCCCAGGAAAAGCGCGGCGGGAAGCGTCCTGGTGGGACGCGGACCGTACGCCGAGTTCAAACTGCTAACCTAGGCTTAGTGGACGCTTGGAAGTGGGCAATAACCTTTAAGCCCGGGTGGGAGGCCGCAGAAGGCTAGCTTGTGCACGCGCGTTCCTCTTAACGTAACCCACCTAAGTGCATGGACAGAAGGGCCTGAGGCGGTGGCAAAGTCAGGGGCGCCTCTGGACACCTGATGAGGAAAGGCTGCCTTGGCTGGCTGCTAACCATGTCAATCACTTTCCAGCTCGCCCAGCCCCCTCCTGTCTCATCCCTTACCCAGTCCCAGACCCTCGCCTTGTCATTGGTTGCCTTCGTTTTCCTTCTCTCTTCAGTTCCTTTTAAACATTATTTCCGTCCCAGACCTTCGCCCTCTCATTGGTTGCCTTCGTTTTCCTTCCCTCCAGTTCCTTTTAAACGCTATTTTTCCGAGCCGGGGTCCCGCCCCGTACACGTAGTTCCAGGTGCGTATGTCTCCTGCTCCTCTCGGGTTGGTAAAAGGCCTGTACGTCAAATCATGACGTCAAACGTAGGCTCCGTCGCCGCCGGCGGAGGGCCCGCCTCCTCCCGAAAGCGTCCCGAACAATTTCAAGATGGCGGTGGCGGAGGCGGCGCGGAAAACAATGGAACTAGGGCCGCGGGGGTCGGCCTGGCTCTGAGGCGGGGGATCGCGGCCTCCGCCGAGCAGACGCTCAGCTCCCGGGCCTGCTGGGCCGCCGCTTCGTCCTCCGTGCGCGGCGCCGGTCTCGGGGTTATGGCCGTGCTCTAAGGAGAGCTGCCGCCGCCGGGACAAGGAAGGGGAAGGAAGCAAGCACAGGGGCCCGGGCCCGGCTCGGGCCGCTCGGGTGGGACAGCGGAGGAGGCGGCGCGGCCCGGCGCCCGCGGCGGCCCATGGTGCTGCTGCCGCCCCCCTGCCCCATGGCGGAGTTCGCGATCCCGCGGCACAGCGCGGTCATGGAGCGCCTCCGCCGCCGCATCGAACTGTGCCGGCGGCACCACAACACCTGCGAGGCCCGCTACGAGGCCGCGTTGTCCGAACGCCTGGAGTTGGAGCGGCAGCACACGTTAGCCCTGCACCAGCGCTGCCTACAGGCCAAGGCCAAACGCGCCGGCAAGCACCGGCAGCCTGCGCCGCCCTCCTCGGCCCCCGCCGCCGCGCCACCCGCTCCGGCCCCGGTCCCTGCCGCAGCCGTCGAGGCCTCGGACGGCAGCGCCGCGGAGCAGAACCGCTCCAGCAGCGCCCTCATCGCGGTGAGTGAGCCAGCCCCCGGGGCGCGGCGGGAGGGTGCCCCCGGCTCCATTCGGGGGCCCCGCAGTCTGCCAAGCCCGGGGCACCTCGCGGCGGCATTCCTGGGGCGCCTTTTGGTCCTGAGTCGCGGAAGGCTGCTAGGAAAGGTGCCGCCGCTTTGTGCGTCCCGGGGCGAACGGAGTGCGCGGGGCGGGTGTGAACCGCAGGGGCCCAGGGAAAGTGACGAAACCGGTTCTGATTTGAGAAGTGGGAGGCTTCCCCTGCCTGCTTCTATGGGTGTGAAGTCGGGCGGGACTGGGAGGAAGCGGACCCCGATAGGGAGAGAGGCGCCGCGGCTGGAAGCGCCCCCCCACCCCCGAGCCCCTGGTGCAAGTGTCTGGCTCCCAGCGCAGCTCCCACAGCTGAGGTCGCGATTTCCTAACCCTCCCTGTGGTTAGGCACCAGAAAGGCGGTCTTGGCACGTTCATTCCCCGGGATCGGGGAACAATATGGTTTTATTCCATGCCTGTTTTTAGGAGGTAACAGTTCACGTTTATAGAAACTCCCTAAGGGTTGCCAGAGTACTTTCTTTCCAACCGCGAGTATTATCGCCGTCTTATAGCTGAAGACACGGTCCCAGAAGCGATGTTCTTGGACTTGGGGGCTGGAACCGAAGTCCTTTTACATCCAAACCAGACCAACGTTTGAGGATGTTTTCCCATAGGTAGACTTTGAAGTAGACTTGGTGACAGCGTAGTTGTGTGAAGTTTTCTTTTCGATAATTCGGTATACTAACTTAAAGATTGCCCACAGCATAAGTAACTCCTACACGGTGTGAATTGTAAAAGAGTCCAGACCCTAACGGTGTTAGTGGACCTGATGCTGAGGCGAGGAGGCTTGTCAGGAATAGGACAGGATGAAATATTGTGAAAGCAAGTTCTGTAAATGTAATCTTACAGCGGCACCACGGAAAACTCGCTAGGAAACCTTTGAGTCTTGGAATTTGACAAAAATGTTTCTCACAGTTTTGAGATTCCTGAGAAGCTAGAGGACAGTTCTAAAGGAGGCTGTTGGGACTTTGTCCATATGGTGGTAAAGTGACAAATGTATGGTATAAGCAAACACTACTAGGATCTTTTCCTTAACTGGGTTTTCTACTATTGGACTATTCTAACATATGGCTTTGTTCTATAGCAGTTGTCAAGGAAAGATCCTAATAGCATAATTCCACTTTTTAGAATGGATGTCAGTTTTAAACTTTGTGTAAAATGTGATTCCCACCATACTGCAGTTGTGACAGTGGAACATTTTATAGGTACAGTGAGAATCCCTAGTGTGAAAGGTAATGTGTAGTCACATGGGTGAGCTTTGTTGATGTAGGGTTTTAGTTCCTCCCAGGAAGAAATAAAACAAGAAAAAAGCACGGAAAGATTTTCTTGGGGCTTGAGGGGATGTTGGTTGGTTTGTTTTTAATGATTTAGTAATTTCAAGGAAGGAAAATGGAAGTACCAATTTAAGTATTAGTGGTTGTAATACAAGTTTAATTGGTTTTGTTAATGTTCAAAAGTATGCTTACAGTTTATAAAATGAGGAATCCTTGACCAAATTTGGCATGTGTTCATCCTGATTCAAGTTCTTATCACTTCACACCTGGATCAAAACATAGCCAGAGCCTGGCACTTACTAGGCACTTAGTAAGGTGATTGATGAATTGCTCAATCGTTCTACCTCCTATTTCTCCCTTACATTCCAGTTGTACGCTGAAGCCAGAATAATCTGCATAAACCTCCTATTTCATCAGAAAATTTGCTGACATGATAATGTTCAAAATCTTTTACCTGCAAGACTTAAATGTAATCTGGCCAAGATCTTATGTTTCCAGTCTTAGTTTCCACCACTTATCTCAATCTGTCCACCTCCAGCCAACCTGAAATACTCTGCTTCTCCCACCTTTATGCCTTTCCTGTTCCCCACATCAATCTTTGCCCATATTCCCCTTTCCTCACTTCTGCCTCTCTAAATCCTACTCTCCTACAGAACTCAGCTCACTTCCCTCACCTTTTGAAAAACTTTTGAAACCTTCCCTCACCTTTCAGCCTACAATGATCTTTCCCTCCCTCCTTTCTGTCCCTGTAGCTATCATCTGTCCTACTCTAATCATTGCCACCAATCATGTAACTGTCTTGTCTTTACAGTGTGTGTCTTTTGTCTTCCTAGTTAGATTGTAAGCATTTTGAGGGCAGAAGCCATTTGTATCCTTTCATAGGGCCTTGTATTGAACTACCACTTCCTAACTGTTTGTTGATGTTAAGGATTTTCCTTTTCTGCAAGAACTGTACTCATTGAATAAATGATCTCCAGTGCCCACTGGAAATGATTTTTCTCAACATACAGTGCTTGTTTTAAGAAAAGATCATACTGTGTATTATGTTGTGTGTTCATTTATGATGTTACTCTTCAGACAAATACTTGTAAGACAACATGGCATAGAGAAGCTGGGCAGGAGACTTGCATAGGAATTCTGACAGACAGGTACCAGAAGTGTGACTTTGGGCAGGTTATTTTGCTTCAAAATGAAGGTGATAATACCTTCACCACTCACCCACAATGTTATGAGGAAGGACTTTTTGCAAACCATAAGTGTTATTATTAAAAACTTAATTGACATTTATCTCTAATTAATTACAAGCAGATGGCTGTGGCCTTGGACACTTTTTAGACAGTTTATTTAAACAATAATCACATTTAATATGTTCTTTAATTTAGTAGATTCTTAAGTACAGCATTCTTCATTAAAGTTATTGTCAGAATTCAGATTATACAAATTTTTTAGTCTGAAGTTGTCTCAGAAATTTGATGAGCTTTTTAAGACAACCAAAAATAATTTATCAAGCTCCTACAGTTGTGATAGGTATTGTGCTAAGAAAACATAGGAAGAATGAAACAATCTTTATTCACAAACAGCTTACATTCTAAGGGGAGTGGGAATGTAAGAAGAGAGGGAGGGGGAGAGAGAGAGAGAGAGAAAAAGAGAGAGATAAAGTGAATAAATAGAAATTGGAAAGTCATCTAACTTCCTTTTATCTTAATTTTCCTCACGCTAAAATAGGAATATTAATACTGATATTGTGTACCTCACCAGAGTGTTATAAAGAATACCCAAGTGCTTTAATGTGAACTCTTTGAAGTGATACAGTGTTTCACAGAGATGTTTCTGGTTTTCAGGCATCCATTAGCGTTTAGTAGTTAGCACTTAGAGCCTATTTCTTACCCTTGAGACTGAAACCTGAAGGTATCTTTTGATTACTATTATTTTTTTAGCAACTTCATTTGTGAATTTGATCGTATTACTTTGCATTTTAATGAGACCTTACTGGTTTTTTTAACCTACTGTCTCAGCACTGGCTAGCAAACCATTTTACACAGCAGAAAAGGGGCTTAGCTTTTGAAAAACTCTTTTCCTGTAGAGCCTTTACTTCTCTACCCCTAAAATGAGGAGATAGAGACTACTGTTTGCTTAATTACTATCTAATCTGAGTCAGTAACAGATTTCAGGTTGTTGGGTTTTTTTTTAAGTGTTTGGGATGTATTATGTCTATATTTTCCTTTAAAAAAAAACCAGAAGTAGCTAACTAAGAGTTAAGGTTGAGTTGTTTACAATGGGTCTAGTAGATTGTGGAATTTTGCCCTGGAATGTTCACCAACCTTCACTCTGTAAACAAAAAATAATAATTCAGAATATCTGAAGCACTTCCTTTTAGTAAAGTGGTACAAAAATCTTGAAATGATCTCTTCAGCTCTTATGCAATTCTGTATCTGTGGAATTTACTAAATGGGCAAAGGGAATGAACATAAACAAATTTCCTTAGGAAGATAGTGTTGTCATTTCTTAGCTTTCAGTTGACAAAACTTTGATACTGATTCTGTGGAGAGGAAACATTTTATCATTTTAATTTAATTTTTTTCAACTAACAAAAATCTCATTTTCTCCCTCCTATCTGCCTCCCCTTCCCCATTGAAGAAACTAAAAAGAGAAATTTAAAAAACCCTTGTAATAAGTACAAATAGTAAAGGAAAATGAATTCCAGCATTGGCCATGCACAAAAAAATACGTCTCATTCCGCTTCTAGTCTGTTACTGCAGGAAACGTTTTAAATAAACAATATGCAAATAAACTCACCGAGTTTCTCCTTTTGGGACAACTTTCTAAACAGTTCCATACCTATTCAGTCTTCTTTATGTAAAATAGTAAAAAGAAGGGGGTTGTAGGACTGCAGTAGTGTCGGTAACTTGGATCTGCTGTCATCTAAGGAACTATTATAAGTGTTGGGGGCGCTTCATGGAATTTTACCCCTAGTTGTCAGCAACTCATGAAACCATCTACTAGGGAAGTGTTGACTGCATTATAAACTATGAAACTGAATGTCAAGGTCTTTTGCTATTTATTTCTTGAAACTAGAGTTTAACAAAAAGAGCCACAATGTATAAATATTGTTCTTGATTTGGTGGTGGTTAGGGAAATTCTTTTTTACCATTATGGCTTAGAAATATATTTTGAAAAGAGTTATGTCGAGAGAAAACTTGTTTTCATAGTTCTACATTGAAAAATACAAAATGGAAACAATATTCGGTTTTCTTTTCCGTAAAAAAAACTCTTCTACTGCATTAAAAGTTACATGGTTTAGGTTCTGTTATGACCTTTCTTTTTTAAAAAGAATAATTTTAATAGTTCCGACCTTCAGAGTATTTACCTTTGCACAGTGACAACATACTTTCAATAGTTTGACTTTGATCTTTAAAATAACCCAACCTTATAAATCAACTTGAATAACCACATGCATCCCCTCTGGTGAAAACATCGAAAGGAAAAGGAAGATAGGGCAGGAGGTCGGTAGAGATTAGTTGTTTTTTTTAAGGTGAAACTGTGTTAATGGAAAAAAAGAAAGAAATCCTAAGGTTAAGTAGAAAGAATTTAAAAACATAAATGAAAAATACTTAATCATCTAGATGATGACCCAATGAATATGATTCTTCAGTATTAAGCTCCTCTTTGTGAATGAATGAGGATAGATGGAGATGTTTCTAACTCATTTCCTGTTAAAACTTGTGATAGTCACAGAAATTAGAGTTTGAAGTGTTCCAAAATGAAGTGCTTGGTGATCATTTTACAAACTGAAGCTTGTAGTCATTTGATCAGTTGCCACACAGTGAGTTAGTGACAGAACCAGAACTAGAACCAAGTCTTCTGACTAGTGAGCCCAGGCTTTTTTCTAAAGATTTTCAGTTTTCCAGTACAGAATATCTTAATACCATTTATTCTCCTTTTTTAGGGGGAGGCAATTGGGGTTAAGTGACTTGCCCAGAGTCAGACAGCTAGTAAATGTCTATAGTCACATTTGAACTCAGATCCTTCTGACTCTAGGGCCAGTGCTCCAGCCACTGTGCCACCCACCTGTCCCAGTAACATTTACTCTCAAATGAGCTACCTGTATATAAAAAGTAGACTTTTCCCCCTAAAATCTGTCATCTATAAAACCTGAGCACAAACTTAATTTTCCTTTTGAAGGTATCACAGAATGGTCTGTATTGGAGATAAAGGAACATGCTCATTGTAAAGAGTTATTCCTAGAAAGACCCACATGCTGTTTCTAGAAAGGCCGAAGATTCAGTAGATTCACGAGCCTGAAAGATTGCCTAGTAGTCAGATTCACTATGGAGAATACCAGCAGATAGATGCTGTTCTAGAGGCTGTAAGAAGTAAATTGATGCTTGATAGTATTTCAAGTGAAGGATGTAAATGGTAGGAATTAGTCAATAGATATGTACATCTGTTATGCGCAAGACACTCATCAGGTGTTGAGTGGGGTGTAAAGACGCACAGTCTGGTTCCTAGTCTCTGGGAACTTAGAGGAGATAAATACGCAAATAACCAAACATGGCACTATAAAACATTAATTTAAAATTTTATATTAGGTAAACATAAAGATTTTTAAAGAATTCTTCTGTTTCTTCTCTTTTCAATCTGATGTCTAACAGTAGAGACCAATGGTTTATATTTAATTTCCTTTTTCTACCATACACTGGTTTTTTGGGTTTGTTGTTTTTTATTTAGAGTCATCTTAATGAAGTAGAAAGAGCACAGGAATTGGTATCTGAGAACCTCAATTCAAATCCTAGCTCTTTTCTCTGTGGGACTCTGGGCATGGTTCTTAACTTCCCTGGACTTCAGTTCTCTCATCCATAAAGTTAGGGTATTACATAGTTTGACTTAATGTGCCTTCAAACTTGCTGTGAATCTGTAGTTCTCCCCTCTTAACTCATACTCTATATATTTTATCCTACTCCCTAATTTCTTCTTAGCACTATTTTTTGACTGAGAATAAACCCTTAGCTTTTCAAGCCTAATTTTTTGAAATTTTTTTCTATGAGAATTCTTACTACCATTTGAACTACTTTAAACTAGGCAGTTATTTAGCAGTCTTCCTATTGCTACATCTGATTTTGTCTGGCTGCTTTGCTCCATACTCTGATAGCCTGTTTCCATGGTATCATGGTAACACTTAGAACCAACAGAAGGCAACTATTCCATACATTATGCCAAAGATCTATGGTTTCATTGGATACTTCCTTCACCAGTGCAAATCAGGACCATTCCATATCCTAATAGATGGTCTTCACAAGTTACTATAACAAAAATAAAAAGAAATTATCACTGTGGCCAGCTTTGTGGGAATGAGTGTCTCCATGTTTAAGGCTAGTTCTCAGATGACAGACCTAATGCAGTTTGTACTCTGCTGGCATAAGCTTTTAGAACAACAAGCCATCACGATGGAGGATACTATACCTTATTCACTGTTTGTTAACTTTATTGGAAAAAGTTATATATTCACTTAAAAAAGCAAATTATTTTCTATGTCCAGTTTCTGTGGATTTGGCTAATACCTATTCTGAACACTTCTAGATAACATCTGCATTGATTGAGTCGGACAAAGCATTTTCTCAGCGGAGAGATTAGAAGTTCCAGCATTTAGAAATCAGCTAATATCTGGGCTTGGTGAGCTCAAAGTAGTTATGCGCTGTCCTCATACAGTCAGGGTTGCAAACCTAATCCTGTCCATGATTTAGTGGAATGAGCACTAGACTGGTAATCACTAGTCATGGGTTCACTTGGAGCTTTTATATTAGTTAACCCCTATCTTTTGAATGGGATGCCTCTCAACTCAGTGTTATTTGCAAGGATAAAAAGTAGAGAATATGTGTGAAATACTTTTTAAATGTATTTATTTTTTAAATTTTATTTATTTTTGGTTTTCAGCATTCATTTCCACAAGATTTTGAGTTACAAATTTTCTCCCCATCTATCCCCTCACCCCATCCTAAGACACCATGCATTCTGATTACCCCTTCCCCCAATCTTTTCTCCCTTCTATCACACTCTTCCCTTCCCTTATCCCCATCTTCTGTCTTTTCTTGTAGGGCAAGATAGATTTCTGTACCCCATTACCTGTATTTCTTATTTCCCAGTTGCATGCAAAAACAATTCTCAACATTCATTCCTAAAACTTTGAGTTCCAAGTTCTCTCCCTTCCTCCCTCCATCCCCCACCTCCACTGAGAAGGCAAGCAATTCAGTATAGGCTATACATGTGTAGTTATGCACAAGTCTTCCATAATAGTCATGTTGTGAAAGACTAACTATATTTCCCTCCATCCTGTCCTGCCCCCCATTTCTTCTGTTCTCTTTTGACCTTGTCCCTCCCCAAAAGTGTTTACTTCTAATTATTCCCTCCTCCCATTTGCCCTCCCTTCTGTCATTTCCCCAATACCCCACTTATCCCCTTCTCTCCTACTTTCCTGTAGTGTAAGATAGATTTCCATACCAAATTGAGTGTACATGTCATTCCCTCCTTAAACCAAATGTGAGGAGAGTAAGCTCCACTTTTTCCCCTCTCACCTCCTCCCTTTTCCCCTCCATTGAAAAAGCTTTTTCTTGCCTCTTTTATGAGAGATAATTTGCCCCATTCCATTTCTCCCTTTCTCCTCCCAATATATTCCTCTCTCACCCCTTAATTTTATTTTTTTAAATATCATCCCTTCCTATTCAACTCACCCTGTGCCCTCTGTCTATATGTATATAATCCCTCTAGCTACCCAAATACTGAGAAAAGTGTCAAGAGTTACAAATACTCTTTCCATATAGGAACATAAATAGTTCAACTTTAGTAAGTCCTTTATGATTTCTCTTTCCTTTTCATGCTTCTCTTGATTCTTGTGATTGAAAGTCAGATTTTCTATTCAGCTCTGGTATTTTCATCAAGAATGCTTGAAAGTCCTCTATTTCATTGAATGATCATTTTTGCCCCTGAAGTATTATACTCAGTTTTGCTGGGTAGGTGATTCTTGGTTTTAATTCTCGTTCCTTTGACTTCTGGAATATCATATTCCAAGCCCTTCAGTCCCTTAATGTAGAAGCTACTAGATCTTGTGTTATCCTTATTGTATTTCCAGAATACTTGAATTGTTTCTTTCTAACTGCTTACAATATTTTCTCCTTGACCTGGGAACTCTGGAATTTGGTAACAGTATTCCTAGGAGGCTTTTCTTTTTGGATCTCTTTCAGGAGGTGATCAGTGAATTTTTTCCATATTTATTTTACCCTCTGGTTCTAGAATATCAGGGCAGTTTTCCTTGATAATTTCATGAAAGATGATGTCTAGGCTCTTTTTTGATCATGGCTTTCAAGTAGTTCCATAATTTTTAAATTGTCTCTCCTGAATCTATTTTCCAGGTCAATTGTTTTACCAGTAAGATATTTCCTATTGTCTTCTATTTTTTCATTCTTTTGGTTTTGTTTTGTAATTTCTTGGTTTCTCATAAAGTCATTAGCTTCCATCTGCTCCATTCTGATTTTTAAAGAACTATTTTCTTCAGTGAGCTTTTGAACTTTCTTTTCCATTTGACCCATTCTGCTTTCTAAAGCATTCTTCTTCTCATTGGCTTTTTGGACCTCTTGCCATTTGGGTTAGTCTATTTTTAAAGGTGTTATTTTCTTCAGTATTTTTTGGGGTCTCCTTTAGCAAGCTGTCAAATTGCTTTTCATGATTTTCTTGCATCTCTCTCATTTTTCTTCCCAATTTTTCCTCCATCTCTCTTACTTGATTTTCAAAATCCTTTTTGAGCTCTTCCATGACCTGAGACCACTGCATATTTTTTTTTTTTTTTGAGGTTTTGGATGTAGAAGCCTTGACTTTTATGTCTTCCTCTGATGATATGCTTTGTTCTTCCTCATTAGAAAGGGTGGAAGAAAATACTTTTTCACCAAGAAAGTAACTTTCTATAGTCTTATTTTTTTCCCTTTTTTGAGCATTTTCCCAGCCAGTTACTTGACTTTTTGAGTCCTTTGTCAAGTGGAGAGTATACTCTAGGGACCTGTAAATTCTCCATTCCTCCAAGGAGGCTCAATCAAGGGAGAGGAGTTTACTCCTCTCCTGGCCTGTGCTCTGGTCTGGGAGCCAACCTCAAGCTTTTCTGCCTGGGATCATCTCCAAAGTCTCCACCAGGCTAGCACTCCTCCTCACCCCAGCACCACCACTCAGAACTGAGACCCAGATAAGCCACTCAATTCCCCTGCTGCTGCCCTGGGGCTGGGGCAGACCCCCCTCTCACCTAGGTGAAAGAGCTTTTTCACTGACCTTTAAAGCTGACTTTGGCATTTGAGGTTGAGAAATCTGGGAACCTCAGCTGCTGCCCGTAATTCCGCACCCTGAAGCCTGCTCCAGTCCTGTCCCTGCCCATCCCATGTGGCCAAGGCTGGCCTGCACTCTGCTCCGAGCCTGATGCGATAGACCTTTCCTGTCAGCTTTCCAGGATATCTTGGGCTGGAAATCTTTCACTCTGTCGTTTTGTGGCTTCTGCTATTCTAGACTTTGTTTAGAGTCATTTTTACAGGTATTTTATGAGCTATGGGGGGAGAGCTAGAGTAGGTCAGTCTTTCTACTCCGGTATCTTGACTCTGCCCTGAAATATTTTTTAAAAAGAACTAATGATTGATATATATATACATCATGCCAGTGTGAGAACTGTTGATCAAATGCAGATAAGTTCTTTATTTCTGAGAAAGTCCAGTGATTTAGTGATCTTGTGCTACTTTCTGGTTTATTGCTGAAATAAGTTAGAGTCCCATTTCTTTTTTTTTAACTTTTTTAAAAATGTGTTTTAATCAGCCAGGATCCACCGTCTCACCCTCCCACCACCATCCTCTAAATTGAGAACACAAGAAAAACAAAATCTATTAAAAACCCAAGTTAATGAAAATAAATGTCCACATTGGCCATATTCACCACCTCACCCTACCCCCATCCCCAAATTTATCTCATTCTACCTCCTTATTCCTTCATCTATCTGGATGGGTAATGCATTTCCTTATTAGTCCCCTGAAATCCTGATTAATCATTTGCTTGTAAGAGTTCAGCACAGTGGTATTTCATCACATTTATATACCATAATTTGTTCATCCACTCCACAGTTCATGGGCACGTCCTCAGATTTTCATTCTTTGCCACCTCAGAAAGAGCTATAAATAGTTTTGTGCATTTTAGAGTTTGTTTTGCTCCCCTTTTTCTGTTTCCCCGTTTGAATGAAATGTATTTCTTTATCCAACTTGTATGTGTGAATGTGTATATTCCTTTTTTTAACCAGTTCAGATGAGAGTGAGGTTGGATTGACAACTGCTTCCCTCACTCCTCCTCCTTATTTGTGTGTGTGTGTGTGTGTGTGTGTGTGTGTGTGTGTGTGTGTGTGTGTGTGTGTATCTGCTTGGCACCCTGATTATATGAGAGAATTTTCCCTAAGCTTCCTTTTCCTTCTCCCTCCCCACCAGTGAATTCCTCTTCTCTTTCCCTTTCTTTCCATTTTTTTATTTTAAGATCAAAACATAACAAAACCACTCTCAGGCCTTGTCTAATTGGACTCCCATTATGAACTCTGACAATGATAGGATTCATAGGGAACAACCTGTGTCATCTCATATTTGAATGTAAGCAATTTGTCTTTGTCTAGTTCTTCATTATTTTTCATTCCTGTTTAACTTTTTTATGTTTTTCTTTATTCCTGTATTTGAATTTTATAGTTTTTCTATTTGCTAGTCTTTTCATCAGGAATGATGAAAAGTCCTTTATTTCATTAAAGATCCATCTTTTTCCCCTGTGTAGCATTATGTTCAGTTTTGCTGGGTAAGTTATTCTTGTTTGTAAGTCCATAGCCCAGACCGTTGGGCCTTCTGGAATATCATATTTCAGGTTCTCCACTTCTTTATATTAGTGGCTGCTAAATCATGTGTGATCCTGACTGTGGCTCCTAAGTGCTTGAATTCTTGCTTTCTGGCTGTTTGCAGTATTTTTTCTTTTACCTAGAAGCTCTAGATTTTGGCTATGATGTTCCTGGGAGTTTTCATTTTGGGATTTCTTTCAGAAGGTGATTGGTGGATTCTTTCTATTTCCACTTTGCCTTCACGTTCTGAGAAATTTGGGCAGTTTTCTCCTAAGATTTCTTGAAATAGAATGTCTAGGGTCTTTAGGGAGGAAGGAGGTCTTGGCATTCAGATAGTTCAGTGACTTAAATTTTTTTTCATTTATCTGTGTTCAAGAATCATTGTTTATGTGGAGATACTTTACATTTTTCTTCTTTTTTTTAAAAAGCCATTTGATTTTGTTTTGGTATTTCTTATTGCCTCATGATGTCCTTGACTTCTAATTGATCAATTTAAATTTTCAGGGAGTTTGTGACTTGGACAAAGTATTATACCGTGTTATGCCATGTTATTCTCTTTGCAGTTCTTTCTTCCATAACTCTCATTTCTTGTCCAGTTTTTTTTTTCCAGAAGTGCTGTCATTTTATTTATAAAAACATCTTTTAACTTACTTAATGTCTTCCAAGAATTCTAATTGAGTTTGTGCCCCACCTATGTTTTTCTCTGAGGCGTTGCTTGTAAATGTTTTGGAGTCATTCTTTTCCACTGTTTATGTGTCCTGAGTTTCCTTGCCACCAACTTTTTGGTGGGATTCTTTTTTTGTTTGCCCATTCTTCCGGCCTACTTCCTAACTTTGGTCTTGATAATAGAGCTGGGTTCTGCCACATTTCTCTATAGAAGACTGGTTCTGCTTTCTTGGTATATTGAGTACCATCTTGTGTTATGCCAGAATTTCAGGGACAGGCTGGGGACGTGAAACCCGAAGTGGTCTGATCCAGAGCAAAGTCTGTTTGCTGCCCCCAATTTGCCCTTTGTAGATTTCTGACCTGGATTTGAGTCTGTGCAAAAGTAAACTGCTATTTGACTCTGTTCCTGTCAGCTAGCTGAAAAACTGTTGATGAGGTGACAAATTTGGAGGCCTAAGGCCCATCTCAACTGATGCCAGCTTCTCTACTTCCTCCTTTTTCCATACACAGCCCAGGGCCTCCCTGCCTAGAAACATCAGTCCCCTGCAGCAGTCTCCTCTCAATCCACCCAACTTGTATGGGGGGGGGGGGGGAATATACATCTTTATTTTCAGTGTGATTGGTTTCCTTTGTAATCCTATGTATTTATGCATTTAAAGGCATGAATCTGAAAAGAGCTCCCTTGGGTTTACCCACAAAAGGGTTAAGAATTTCTGGCTTAAAGGGATGTGAGATAAATGATTGGGGTACAGTAAAATCTATTATCATTTGAAGACTATGTGAGAACTGGCATATTTTTAATATTTAAATCACTTCCAGTAATCAAAAGATGATTTTAGTTAATAACATAATAATAACACATAACAGGAAAGTTGACAGACTATCTAGTCCAAACCATCCCTTGACTCTTCAGTGTCACTGGAAGGCAACTGTCCAGCTTCTGCCTGAAATCTCTCCTGACATGATGGGAAGTGATTAAGGAGCTAGCATCCGTCCTACCTGTCATCATGACCCATTCCATTGTTTGGAAGTTTTTTCTTAAACTAGTCTGAAAGCTGCCTCTGAAACTTCTACCCAGGGTTCAGAGTTCTGCTCTTTCAGCCAAACAAAACAAGTCTTAAGACTTTTTCTACAAGACAGGCCCTCAGATATTTGAAGACAATTTTCATGACTTCACTTGGCTTTCTGTTTTCCAAGCTAAATGTACCCGATTTCTTCAATTAAGCTGCATATGACACAGTTACCATCCTGGTTTCCCTCCTCTGACCCTACTCCAGCCTTTTAATCCCGTTTCCTAAAATGTAGCACTCAGACCTGAACAGAATACTGCAGATAACTCCCTGGCAAGAGCAGAATCCAACTAGCTTACTACCTGCTGTGACCTCAGGCAAGGTGCCTTAACCTCCCAGGGCTGCAGTATCCAAAAAGTGTTGAACAAAATGACCTTTCGAAGTCTTGTCAGGCTCTAGACCTATGATTCTGTTACTGATATTATAGCAAGCATTTATATAGCACTTCAAGTTTTGAAAAGAACTTTGCATATGTTAACTCATCTGAGCTTTACTGTAATCCTATAAGAATAGTTGCTGTTATTATCCCCAATTTATTTATAGATGGGGATGCCAAGACAATGAGATTGAGTAACTTCCTCCAGGTCTATCTGAGACAGAATTTTAACCCAAGACTTCCTATCCCCAAGTCCCCCCTTCTTGGCCACCGCACCACCTAATTCCCTTTGCTTCTGTTCATTCTTTTCTTAGCTTTTTTGGTCACCATTGTCACCCTTTTGCAGTACAGTGAGTTTGCCATTCACTTATACCTGAAGTCCTGTAGATAACTTGGACTTCCCTTTTCCTGTGTCTATGTCTGTTCCTTTCCTTTCTTCCTCATATTTCTTGCTAGCATTTCTAGAACTGTGCCAAATAACAGTGGGAATGGGGGCCGGGGGCATGCCTATTGTATTTCCATTGCAGGTCAATCACAAAGCATCTGTTAGTTGCTAGCTGTGTTGCCAGGCTTTGTGCTAAGCACTGGAGAGGCAAAAAGAGACAAAAAGCAATCCCTGACCTTGAGCAGCTCGCAATCTAAGGGGCAGACAATAACAAACAAAACAATACACACACACACACACACACACACAAGTTGTATACAGCTTGTTTGTATCCTGTGTACAAGATAAATAGAAAATAATTAAGAAAGGGAAGCCAGTAAAATTAAGAGGAATTGGAAAAGGATTCCTGTAGAAGATGGATTGCTCTTTGGGACTTGAAGGAATCCAGAAGTTGGAGATGAGGAGGGAGAGCATTTCAGGCATGGGGGACAGGCAGAGAAAATGCCTAGATCTGGGAGATGGTGTCTTGTTTGTGAAACAGCCAGGAGACCAATGACAGTGGATGGCAAAGTATGTAGCAGGGAAGTAAGAAGAGTAATATTTACTTTTAGTTTTAGTTGTAGTCTTTTTGTCGTATCATAAAATGACCTTTCTTTGCCTATTCTTTGTAGCATCTTTCACATAAATAAATGTTATGTGTTAGCGGAGAGTTTTTTCTGCATCTGTTGATGACTTACTGCTTCTTGGTCATCACCATTTCCTTTTGTAGACACTTGAAAACCATCCCTTTACTGATACATTTAGATTTTTGTCTGGAATTGAAGTTGAACTCACTATCCTATAGTTTGAAGAACCTACTTTTTCTCTCATCTTAGAAAATTAGGACACTATTTGCCCACTTCCAATAATATAACACTTTCCCCTCAATGATTTTCCAAAGACCAAAGGCTCAGCAATCATATATGTCAATTCTTTCAGTACCCTGGGATATAGTTTCTTGGTACCTTGGATTCATTGAGAACAGACAGATAGTTATATAGTCCTGCCACCTTCACTTATCTTGGGTTTCAGATAGCTGTTAATCATAACTCTTCCATAGTTCCCAGCTGGAAAATCAGTCTCTTTGGTAGAGAAAATAAGCAAAATGCAAGTTGAGTAGTTTGGTAATCTTATATTCATTCACATCAAATAATGTTCCCAGTTCTTTGCTCTTTTTAGCCCCCTACATAGCTTTTTTAAAAAGTAGTTTGATTTCAAATGTTAAGTGTGATGGCTTTAAGTAAAAGGTGAGGAAACCCTTCTTAATTTTAAACCTTTAGTGTGTTATCTGGATTGATCTGGCTAAAGATTTAGATGTTGAGCTAATAAATTCTTCATTTGTACTTTTATCAGAAACCATTTCCTTGGGGTTCTTTTTACTTTCATCTTGAGATAGAAAGAGCGATCATATGACAACAAAAATCTGTGTAAAAATTTCTTTGCGTTACGTAGACTCTGGTACCTCACTGACTACCATGGCCTAGTTACCTGGATTATCCCAGTAGCCTTGTTGGTCTCTTTGCCTCTCATAGAGCTCTTTCCACTCCAAACCATCTATGAAGCTGCCAAAGTGATATTCCTGAGTTACAGATCTAACCGTATAAGTGCCAAGTAAGTTCCAAGTAGGATCAAATGTAAACACTTCTGTTTGGAATTTAAAGCTTTACACAATCTCATCAGTCTGCCAGGCTTACACATTTTATTATACATTCCATGCCTTTGCACTGGCTTGCCTCTCCATGCCTGAAATGCACCCCCACTTCACCTCCACTTTTTAGACTCTCTAGCTTCCTTCAAGGCTCAATTCAAGGGCCACCTCCTCCATGAGATCTTTTCTGATATCTCTTCTCCCTCCCACCCCACCCCCACATTAAGTTCTTACCCACTAAGAAAGTTCTTTTGTATTTATTTTAAAAATAAATTTTAAAAAATATTTTAAAAAATATATTGATATGTCTGTGTTGTCTCTGTCCTCTTCCCTTCCCCATAGAATGGCATAAGATAGACTCTTAATAAATGCTTGTTAACTCATTAAGCCTCTTGAAGTTTATTTTTGACATGTAGGACAGTGCAGAATAGAATTGTACCAAGTTAGGAAACTTAAATTAAAATACCACTTTTGCAACCCTGGGTAAATAGTTGTTTCACAAATCAAATAAAATGTGCATGCACTTTAAGAATTATAAAGGGCTATATAAAATGTGAATGTGTATTTTGAACAGGAAGAGAGGTAGCAGAAGGGAAACAACACAAGTAGCCATGTGGTGCAGAAGAACTTCTAAATATCCCAGTTCCTTCCCCTTTCTCATCTTTTCCTGGGGGATCATCAAGTAGCCCCGTCTGGCCCTGGCAACATCACAATCCACTGTAGTAATGTTATCCAAAAGAGTCACATCACTATAGTTACAGTCTTCTCATTATTGAGTTCTGCTAAGAATTCAGTTGTCAGTGGTCAGTTAATTTGGTACAGAATTCGTACTTAGAGAGATCTGATCAGCCTCCCGAGGGCTCCCTCCACCCTCCTTGGGCAGTTTGCTGCAACCCTTTCTCTTCTTAGATTTCTTAGACGTAGTGCTTTCTGAAAAATTCTTGATACTTAAAAGGAAAAAGTATCATGACATTGACACCTTAGAAAGAGTACTGTACTGAGTAGTTAGAAGTACTCTACTGCAAACTGTATGATTAGCATTTTGTCTTTCTGCCTTCCTCCCTCTTTCTCTGTCATCTTCCCAGTACCTTCATGTGGGTGGCCCAAAGGTCTCTCTTTGGCAGTTTCTCTCGTTCTGGCTTTCACTCCTACCTCTATACAGTTAACTCCTAAACCTATATCATCATTCGCAGAGACCTAGCACAAAATTTAACAGTTGACAAGAACCCCAAAGGCTATACATAGGCCATTCTGTCCCTGACAAAGAATCCCCTCTACAACATTTCCCATACATTTATTAATTATTACTATTAACATTATTACCTATTGTGTACCAGACACTGGGAACAGATATAAAAGTGGGACAGTCTCTTCCCTCAGAAAGCTTACATTTTGCTGAGGAGATACTTTGTGTTCACCAATAAGAATATAGATTTTATATACAAAATAAAAACACGTTCAAGGGAGAGGGGACTCTTAAAAACTGGATGAATCCAGAAAGGCCTCCTGAAGGAGGCAGCACTTGCACTGGACTTCGGAGAGAGGTGGGAATTCATCAAGCCACTGAGGTGAGGACCAGGAGCCCTCCAGGCATAAGGGTCATGGGTGCCAGGGTTCTGAACCTTTTTGTGTCCTAGACCCCTTTGGTCATCTGGGAAACCTATGGACTCCTCACGTTGTTTTTAAATGGCATAAAATGAAATACATAGGATTACAAAGGAAATCCATTGTACAGAAATATATTTATCAGAATATTAAGAAACAAAAGAACAAGTTCTTGAACCCCAGGTTAAGAACCCTGAACAAAAACATGGCGACGGGATAGGGGATGTAGCATAAGAATAATGACAAGCAGACCAGTTTGCTGGCAAGTAGAGCATGTAAGAAGGTGTAATGTGTAATCAGCTTGGGAAAGCAGGCCAGAGCCAGACTGTCTTTAAATGTTAGAGGAGTTTGTATCTTATCCCATAGGCAGTGAGTAGCCGCTAGAGCTGTCATAGTGAGATCTGTGCTTTAGGAATATCAGTTTTTCATCTGTACAGAGAATGAACTGTACAAGGGAGAGAGAGTGGATGCAGGGAGGACAATTAGACAAACAGTTGTCTGGTCTCTACTTAAAGACTTCTAGGAGGGGGAGGAAGCGGAGAAGGAGGGCAACCTCTAACCCAGGGGTTAACTCAGGATGGATTTGAGAGGGTCCATGAACTCGAATGGGCAATATTGACATCTTTATTTTAAGCCTTGAAATACAATTAATTAATTATTAGTGCCTTGCCAAGCCCCAGCCCTGAATTTCTCCTGTCTACTTCTGTTCATGTGCACTGCTGAAGAGTCCTGGAAGCAGTCATACAGCTGGGCTAACCAGCTACAAATCTATGTGATCTAACCTCAAGTGAGCCCTTAAGCAAGGCATCTCTTTTATTTCTCCTTAGTTGATTTTCTGTCCCACTCTCCACAGAGATTGATTGTACAAGACTTCTCTTAAGCTTTCCAATACACTCCCTCTTCCCTTCTCTCTCACCTGAGGATCTTGCCTCATATTTTACTGAAAAAGGAGTTAACATTTGGTAATCTCTCTTTTCTTCCGTTTTCTACATCTTAGAACCCTTTGACATACTCATTGTCTTCTCCTTTGTTTCTCTCCTGAAATGGTAATTCTCTGTCAGGTCCAGCCCTTCTGCATTCATCCTTAATCATACTCCCTCCATGTTCACTAGCAGATTGCTTCTACAATCATTCATTTCCCTGTCATCTCTAATCTTCCCTTTCTCTCTAGCTCCTGGTTACTTCCCTTCTTACAAACATGACCAAGCCCCACTCCTTTATTAAAACTAAAACAAAACCCTCTCAGTTGACCCTTTCTTCTTTCAAATTAGTTCCTTTCATTCTCAAATGCCTAAAAAAAGAGCTTTCTACACTTTCTGCCTCCATTTCTTCTGTTTCATTCACTTCTCAACCTTTTGCTATCTGACTTCCAGCCTCATCCTTCACCTAAAACTACTCTTTCCCAAGTTCCCTTTGTTCTCTTAATTGGCAAATTTGATAACTTTTACTCAGTGCTTATCCTTCTAGACCTTGATGCAGCATTCTGCACTCCTAAACACTCTTTCTTCTCTAGGTTTTTGTGATACTGCTCTCTTTTGGTTTTCCCCTTATCTTATAGGTCCTCCTCAGTCCCCTTTGCTGGCCTATCATTCACATCACCTGCTCAAACTGTGAATGTACCTTAAGGTATTGTCCTGAACCTTCGCTTCTTTTTCTGTACTCTCACTGGGTAGCTTCATTAGTTTCTGTGGGTTTAATTATTGTCTCTATGTAAATGACTTCTAGATCTGTATCTAGCCCTATTTTTTCTTCTAAGCTTCAGTTGCACACTGCTAACTAATTTAAAATTAGTTATCTCTGTATAAAAAGATGTTACATTGAAGCACTGAAAGCTTAGTTGAGGTTATGTAACCTCAACTTTAGGTTGAGATATAGATAGATAGATAGATAGATAGATAGATAGATAGATAGATAGATAGATATACATACATATATATAAATGTAGAAATTTATAGTGGCATCACATGAGCAACAAGATGATGAACTCAGATTTTTTCCAAACCCTACAACCTTTCAGAGCTCTTCAAAACAGAAATTAATGTAGCATAGATAAAGTGGCTTAAGCTATCTTCTTGGTCTGGGATACCAGAATTCAAAAGAAGGTTAAAAAAAAAACCAAGAACATCAACACTTACTGACCCTGAGCTCCCTCAGCATTCCTCTTACACCTTCCATGCTACCAGCAGTGAGGCTTAATTAGTAGACCCCAAGGGTTTGACTGACACAGGCTTACATCAAATGCACCCTGGTCTTCCCTCCCTCTTTTTAGTGCCTTGGACCCCTGGAGTCCAAGCTGCAGAAGTTTTCTTGGGCAAACTGCTGGCACCAAGCCAGAGAACTAAGGAACAAAATGGGACAAGTCACCAGGACAGGACACTGTGAGTGTGGGGGGCCTATGCAGCACTCCACTAGGACTGAGGGAAAGAGCATGGCGTCCAGCTGGGGACAGTTTTGACCACCTAAACGTCAGTTGGAGCAGAGACCTAGTCTAGTGGACTATGAATTGCCCAATGTGGGAGAAGACTGAAACTCTTTGAGATCCAGCCCCCAAGGAAACTACAGTCAGAGGGGAAAGAGGTAGGAAGTGAGTGGTAAAAAAGGCTGAAAGTACCAAAGATGTCAGGAAAAAGAAAAATCAAATACTTTGAACACAGATAAATCAACAGGAAAAACAGTAACAACAAAAGGAAATATCGCCTCCAGAGTTAATAAACAGGTTAAGGCATCTATTAATAAATACTAAAAATAAAGGAAAATGATCCAATGTTTCATGAGGCAGAAAACACTGTGGAACTTGAAGAGAACATGGGACCACAATACATTATTCCTGAGTGGTTTAAAAGAGAAATGCAATCACGAGAGCACAATGTATGTCCTACACAGCAAAGAAACAGAAGAGAGAACAATAGATTGGAAATACAGATACACAAAGTGTGGAACACTCTAGAAGAAGAGAATTAAAAACTGATTAAAATAAAATATGCTAACTGTGCAAGCAAAACAGACTTAACTTGAAGGTGGGATGTACAGAGACAAGGATCCTAGGTCTCTCAGAAGAACACAATAGAATAGAAGCCTCAATACCATAATAGAAAAAAACTGTCCAGAACTTTCAAACATCAAATGAAATTCCAATGGAAAGAATTCATAGATCACCTCCAGAAAAGAAAACAAAAACTCAATGCTGTAAACTCCAAGACACCTAGTAGTTAAATTTAATAATTCAGTTCAGAAAGCAGTTCTATAAACCATCAGGAGAAAGACCTTCATATAAAAAGGAAAGGACATTGAAATAGTGCAAGACTATTCCGCATCCGCTGGAAAAAGAAGAGAACAAAATGTTCCACGGAGCAGTGGTGCTCACTATCCTGCAGATCTGAGCTCAACTGTATAGGACAAAAATGGACATTCAATAATAAAGAAGAAGCCATTCTAGAAAGAAAACCAGATCTCGATTTGCCTCTCAAACACCTCAAATAACAGAAAAATATAGGACACATGAATGAATAAATGTAGCAGGCAAGTACAGTAACAGCAATAGTGACAACAGAGAGACTAATAAGAGACTTCTTACTAAATGTACACAAGGAAACAGTAGGAAGTAGAAATCTTTCCACTGTAGAGATAGCAGTGGGTGTTATGAATTGAACCTGACAACACCCTGCCTTCAGATGAATCAGTGGTTTTTTTTGTTTTTGTGGGACTATATTACAGCATGGAATTATACAGAAAAACACAGAGGGGAGCAGGAATTTAGAGAGGAATGAAGGATGCACCAGAGTCAGATCAAGGGTTAGCAATGAGAGGAAGGTATTATCTATGGTCTCAGAAAGAGAAGAGCCTACAAGGAGATGAATGAAGAGAATGGAGGAAAGATTGAAAAAGAAAGGAAAGGAAGGAGGACTTATATTGGAGGTGGTTTGGGGTTCCACTAATGAATGCTCCTCTGGGTAAAGAGAGTTGATCGTTGAAGGGAGATGAGGACCTTACATTGGATGAGACCTGAGAGATTTAGTGCTTGAAAATCTACTTTCCTGGGAAGTGGAGTAGAGGGGAAGGGGAATTGGAACCCATGTAGGCAGCCAGCACCTGGAGGAGTAGAAGAGCATAATTACAGGGAGATTTCCAGGCAAATGTAGGGAAAAAAGGGTAATGGGAGAGGGTCTAGATCTCAGTGGTGAGCTACATAATCAGAAACATGGTGGGGGAAGGGCCCTCTGACAATTGTAATAATTGACATGGTTCTAGAAGTAAGACGTGAAAAGGGAAATCCAAGGGACAAGCCCTACACAGCAGTGGCGGGAAGTGCCTTTCAGAATGGATGCCTTGGAAGCTTTGATTGCATGAAGAATACAGAGAGAAAGCAGAGGCCACAGCACTCATGAATCAGAGAATAAGGGTGTAAAGTGAACAGAAAGAAAAGGTGGATAATGAAGAAAGTGAGAGAAATTCTTTTTAGAAAAGGGCACAAAAATGAAATTTTAAAAATTAAGGAATAAGACTAGCTGAAGGGGAGAAAAGGAAAGGGGAATATCAAATGAGAAGGAGAAGATGAGGGAAAAAGGGCCACTTAAAAAAAGATTAAAGTAACTGAAGGAACCTAATATTATGTTTACCCCCAGAAGAGGGAAATTGAAACTGAAAAAATGTCTGCATAGACAGCATTAATGTATTTGGGATAAGAAGTGGTTGAATGGGGAAAAAAATCTTTGTATCAGATTTCTCTGATGGGAATTTGGTATCAGAGACAGATAAACAATAAATACATATGAAATTAATAGCCATTCTCCAGTAGAGAGTCCAAGGATACAAACAAACAATTTTTAAAAGAATTGCACAGTATTCACAACCACCTGGGGAAAAAATGCCCCCAAACACTAATAATAAGAGAAATGCAAATCAAAACAACCCATCCTGCAAAAGTGGCAACAGTCAATATTGCCAGGGTTGTGGAAAGATAGACATACTGATACATTGTTGGTAGAACTTTGAAATGGTACAATTTTGGAAGGCAATTTGGAATTATGAAAAAAGTAACTCAAATGGCCGTTCTCTTTGAATTAGAGACGCATTGCTGAGCTTATACAAGGAAGCCGTTTATAAGAAAAAAGTCCCTATGTACTCCAAAATGCTTAAAGCAGCACTTTTTGTGATAGATAATAAGAATTGGAAACAAAGTAGATGGCCATCAGTTGAGGAATGGCTAAACAAATTGTAGTACATAGAGTGGAATACTACTGTGCTGTAAGATATTATGTGTACAGTGAATACAGAGAAGCATGGAAAGAGCTATATGAACTGATGCAGAGTGAAGTAAGCAGAGCCAAGAAAGCAATATGCACAATAATTATAACAATATAAATGAAAAGAATGACTTACCAAAACAAAAAATCAGTAGTAAATGTAACAAAATTATAAAGATCAAGTACGATTCAGATGAAGACATATGAAAAGATACTTCCAACTCACACACATTTCACACACCTTTCGGAGGTGAGAGGACCACAGGTGCAACACATGATCAGTTGTGCTGACTTTTTTCTTTTTCTTCTCCAAAAAAACCCAATATTTGTCATATGGGATGGCTCTCTGGGAAGGGGAGGGATACAAGGGATTTTATGGTGACATAAGAAACAGAAAATATCAATAAAAACTTTTTTAATTTAAAAAAAATTATTCTCTCATAGACATCTCAAACTCAACAGAAATCATACCCAAACAGAACATCAAGACTACCCATCTTCTGAACTTCCTATTTCTGTTGATACCTACCACTGTTCTTCCAGGCTTCTAGATTCATAGCCTAGGAGTTATCCAGGACTCTCTCACCTCATATATCCATTCACTTGCTACATATTATTATTTATGCATCTTCAGCATCTCTTGTACCCAACCTTTTCTCTCTACTCATGCAACCGCCACGCTCCTTTAGGCTCTAATCTCCTCTCACCTGATCTGTTGCAATAATTGATGTCTGTGCCTCGAGTCTCTCCCTCACCAATCCATCCGTAGAAATGCAACTTCCAAAGTAATTTTTCTAAACCACTGATCTGACAGTTTTTACTCCTTTATTCAGTAGACTCTAGTAACTTTGTATTTGCAATAAAATATAATTTTATTTTTATATAATTTATACTTCATATGAAATAAAATATAAAAATGTAATTTATAATATTGTATTTATAATAAAATATCAGTCTGACATTCAAGCCCTTCACAACCCAATCCCAACCCATCTTTCCAGTCTTAGTATAAGTTATTTCCCTTCCCATATTCTACAATCCTCCCAAAATGGTCTTCTACCTCTTTCTCATACACAGTTTTGTACTGGCTGTTCCCCATATCTGTAATACATCCCCAACTCAACTCTGTCTTTAGGAATTGGTAGCTTCCTTCAAGACTTAACTCAAGCACCACTTATGTTGTTTTCCTTGATCCTCTCCTTGTCTTCCTTCCCCCACCTCCCAAAATTACCTTGAAGTTGTTTTCTATATATTCCCTATGTGCTTATTTATATGCATGTTGTCCCCTCTGATAAGCTCCCTGATGACAGAAACTGTTTGATTTTTGTCTTTTCACCTCCAGGACCTTTTAGAGTACTTGGCACTAAGTACACACTTAAATGCTTGTTAAACGGTTTCAGTTTTTGTTTTTTGTTTTTTACCAGACTATAGGGATAGCCAAATCTTGAAGGGCTTTGAATGCCAAAAAAGTTTGATTCTAGAAGCAATAGGAAGCCACTAGAGTTTTTTGGGCCAGGAAATGGCATAATTAAACCTGTGTTTTAAGAATATAACTTTAGCAGCTATGGGGGAATACATTAGAGAGGGAAGAAAGAGAAAACAGGAAGACCAATTAGGAGCCTTTGTAGTAGACCAGGTAAAAAATGATAGATAGCTTGACTTAGAATGATGGCCCTGTGAATATAGAGAAAGGGAAGAATGAAGGAGAAGTTGTGAAATTATAAACTATAAGACCCAGTCACTGATTGAATAATGTGGTCTGTGAGTTGGTGGAGAGTGAGAAGTTGTAGACCAGGGTGACTGCTCTCTCCTGAGTCACCTTCTACCTATTTGGAAAGTCCTTAATCTCCTTTCCTTGATCATCCTTCCCTCTGTAAGTGCATTCCAAGGTACTATACTGAATTCTCTCTTTCTGCATCTTCTCTTTCAGTGACCTCATCAACTCCCATTTGTTTCATTATCACCTCTTTTGCAGGACTCCCTGACCTATAATATATTCAGCCCTAATTTTTCTCCTGACTCACTTTACCAATACCCCTACTTGACATTTTCAACTGAATGTTCAATTGACATACAGATAACTAGATAAAGCATTTATAAAGAATTGACTTTGTAGTAAGAACTGTCAGATATGTCTAAAACAGAACTCATGATATTTCCTGTCAAGCCCACTGCTTTTCTTAACTAATCAGTTTCTATTCAGACCATCACCATTCCCTCGGGGATGGCTCCTGTAGATGTGGGAGGTGGAATGCTTATACAGTTTAGTAATCCAATCCAGTTAGAAAGTCCAAAGAGAGCAATGTAAGATAAAGTTGGAAAGTAGATTGGAGCCAGATTGTGAGGGACCTTAAACTGCAGCCTCAGAGGAGTTTGTACTTTGTCCTAGAAGCAGTGGCAAGTCAGTGAAGGCTTTTGAGCGGATAGGAGTGACATGGTCAGACTTTGTGCCTATAGGAGATTATTTGGATGGGCAACTTACTGGAGCATCCATTGTAAGGGGGATGCTGAACACAAGGAAGCTGCTTAAAAGCCTTTTTAAATAGTCCAGGAACAAGTGATGAAGGCCTGAAACAGTGTGCTGGCTGTGTAAGTGCAGAGAAAGGAATGTATGTGAGAAACATTGAGTTAACAAGACTTGGCAGCTAAATGTGTTGAGGGAAAGGTTAAGAGTCAAAGGTAAGTAAAGAGGTTGTAAATTGGGGTGTCTCATGTGAAGAAAGTACCTGAAACAAAAATAATGAAGTTTAGAGGAGAGGCAGGTTTAGGGAACAAAATGCAATTCAGTTTTGAGCACAATAAATTTGAGGTGCCAGTGGAAACTGCAGATGGAACTGTATAGAAGCAGTTAACATGGTGAGAATCAATTCAGAAGAGAGAAGATGTATGTAGGTTTGGAAGTCATCGTTGTAGAGTTGATCATTTAATCCATATGCTTCCGTATACTGATGAAATCACCAAGCCAAAGAATATAAAGTCAGAAGAGGACCCAGACAGACCCAGGACAGCACCTTAAGGAGAGATACACACTTAGGGAGTAAAAAATAGATTGGGTACCAACAAAAGAGTCTGAAAGGAAGTAGTAGGCAGTAAAGTGTTAGAACTGACAGCAATGAATAAGTTTGAATTCCTCTGGAATCCAGGAGGATGCAGTGAATGGTCAACAGTATCAAAAGCTGCTGAAGAGAAGAGAACTGAATGGAACAGGCAGTTAGTTACTAAATGCCTGCTGTATATTAATTATCTCATTTACTGACAGGTCAGGAAGGGTGAGAACTGGAAAAAGAAATTGGACTTAATTCAGACAGCGGATAACCTTAGAGACAACAGTCTGTCAGTGGTGGTTGTGAGTTATTAAGAAATGAGGCTAGAGAAGTGAAAGCCACTCTTTCTGCCATCTTAGCAGTGAAAGTAAAGAGAAGAATGGGAGGGCCATTAAGCAATAGCAGGAGTTTGTGAACATTTGTAAACAAATTGAGTTTATTTGTTTGTTTGTTTTGAAGATGATGAGAGAGACCTGGGTATGTTTGTAGCTGGCCAAGAAGATTGTAAAAGGAACAAAAGCCTTTGGCATTTAAATTGTGACATTTATTTTACTTTAAATTAGAGTTTCTTAACTAGGGAGTTCATGGACTTTTAAAAAAAATTTTGATAATTATTCAATAAAATTAATTTCATTTGTAATCCTATGCATTTTATTTTATCCATTTAAAAATATTACTCTGAGAAGAGGTTAATAGGTCACTAGACTTACCAAAAGGGTCCATGACAACAAAAAGATTTAAGAACCCCTCCATTAGATAGAACAGTGTATTTTGTTTATTCCTAAAGTACTAAAGAAATGAATATATGGTAATACTTCATGTATCTGACCAACCACACCACCTGAAGCCTTGCTGAAAGCTAGGAAGGCATTGAAATAAGACTCTCAACTAACAAGTTGAGTGGCACATAATCCACATACCAAACCTTATGCACTTTATTCATAGGAGAGTGTTCAAGGACCTCACTGAGAATTTATTATTTAACACACAGCTGTCACATAATTGGTTATCAAACTTTTCATCCCACAGCCAGTTAGTAACACCGAACAAGGAGTGGGCTGACTGAGTGACCATGAGAAGTGATGACTCATGGTAGGAATCAAACGTGACAGAGGTTCAATTATGTCCCATATCCTCGCTTTATGGGCAGGGCAAAATGTAGTGTTTACAAAGATTTCTATCCTTAATTGTTAAAATAAAACAAGTTTGTGCTTGACTAAGTTTTATTTATTTGGAAAAATGATTTATGAAAAACCCTTTTTTCCTTCCTCAGTGAATCCCAGGTACATGAATAAACATGACATTACTGACTCTTAACAAACAGTGTTTAACTCAAGGACCAAAAGGCTTTCCAGTATGTGTAATTGTCTGATCAATGTGCCTGGATTTTATCTTTTAGTGACTGTTTTAGGAAATATCTTAAAGATCAAAGATGTTAGTAGCAGATTGGAGAAAGCAAGCTTCATGGTATGGATTATTTAGAACTTTTCATAATCTTCTCTGCCCAATGTTCTGAGATTCCATCAACTAAACAGGTTTTTCTTGTGCTGTTGCTTTGGTGGGGGGTGTCTGTGCTTAGCTAAGGGGCTTTCTCTTCTCAAAATTTCCAACTTTGACTCATGCCTTTGAGGCACATGGGTTTCTTAAATGTGCTTTTCTTTTAGCTCCACACTTGAGGAGAACAAGTTAATTTTGGAACATTTTGCAGTTATCTGTGAAGAGACTAAAAACTGAACTGTATAACCTCTTGAGAAGAATGCCCCCTTGCAAGAGCAGCTAGGAATGGGGTGGTCTCTCCTATCTGGGGGTGACCCAAGTGCACTTCTCTCATCTTGGCTGAATCCAGAAGCCTTCCTGTTTTAACAGACTCTTAACCATCCATGTCACAGCTTGCTTTTAAGATCCCACATTTCAGCACAGAAAAATTCTAAGCTATCTATTTGTCCATTGTGTGAGGATTTTTGTGTTCTTAGTAATCATAATTAGCCAAAGCTCCCCCTTTGTATTTTCTAATAGGCCCCCCAAAATAGCATTTCCTCTCATATCTTGTAACTATTCAGGAAAAGATACTAGATCAGAATAAGCTAGATATCTACCTTGGGAACAAAATGTTTAAAAAACACCTACAGCATTCATGGATTCTTAAAGACTATGACATAGTCTGGGGTTTTGTTGTTGTTAACCTTGTTCTTCCAGTAACAGTTGACCTACTTATGCGCCACACTCATGTACTTTCCTGTTGCCAACTATCAGCACCTTTTGAATGTTCTGCTTTTGCCTCAAATACAAGTTATGCGAAGGAGCTCCCCATTTCAGCTTCCCTGTCTCTGGCAGTGCTTTCATATACTATGTGTCACTCAATCTCAAAACCCTAGAGTCATCTCTCTCCTCATGGAGTCTCCCTCCTCGTTGGAAGGGACCTATGAAGTCATCAGGTACCAGTCCGGACCTTAATAAAGATCTCTTCTGCAATATCTCTGACTTCACTTGAAAACCTTTGGTGAGGGAGAAACTTGCTACCTCCAGAGTCAGATCAGGCTGATAGCTTTGATTTTTACATCACCTACATTCTCATTATATCTGTCTCCCTCTTAACCCTCCCAGAGAAACATTTCTTCCAGTAAAGAATTTTAAAAGAGAGACAGAGGAAAGCACAACTAACCACCATGTCAGGTAAGTCTGACGTCATATGCGTCATTCCATAACCATAGCCTCCATCTCTGCAAAGAAGTGGGAAAGGTATTTCCTCTGGGACCAAGCTTGGTTACTCTATTTTTACAGGATTCCATTTCAGCTGTTTTGTTGCTCTTTCCATTTACATTATTACAGTCATTTGCATATTGTTTTCCTGGTTATACTTGCTTCTGTTGGCTTTTTATCAGTTGGTATACCTTCCCATTCTTCTCTGTATGTACCATATCATCACTTCTTATTGCACAGTAATATTCCATTACATTTATGCATTACAGTTTGTTTAGCCATTCCCCAATCAATGTGCACCCTACAGTTTAATATTTTTACATTGTTTTTAAAAAGTAAATTATTATTTATTAACATTTTAAATTTCTGAGTTCCAAATTCTCTCCCTCCAGTCCATCCCCTACCCATTGAGAAGACAAGCAATATTATAAAAGTTATACATGTGAAATCATGCAAAACATTTCTGTATTAACCATGTTGCTAAAAAAAAAATTAAGAAAAATAAAGTGAAGGGATTATATTTCAATCTGCTTTCAGTCTATCAGTTCCCTCTCTGGGGATGGATGGAGATGTTTCATCCAGAGTCCTTTGGAATTGTCTTGGGTCATTATATTGATCAAAGTAGCTAAGTCTTTCACAGTTGATCATTTTTTGTTACAATATTGCTGTTACTTTGTACAATGATCTCCTAGTTCTATTCACCTCCCTTTGCAGCAGTTCATATCCAGTCCCAAGTTTGCAGTTTTTTGTTTTCATTTGTTTTATCTATTTTAGTCTTGTCTTCTCTACTAAACTTTGAACTTTTTAAGAGCAAGGCCACTGTTTTTTGTTATTCTCTTCTGTCTGCCTCTTCGAATTTGTCAGTGCTGGACACATTAGGTAATGAATTTTTTCCTGTTTTGAGTATAGCATTAGTCTATGGAAAAAGTGACTTTTTTAAAAATTTTGTTTCAGTCATCAAAAAGTCTGACTTCTCACTTTTTCCATGCCAATCCTCCCCCCAAATGAGAACAAAAGAAAAACAAAACCCATTACAAATGTGTGTAATCAAGCAAAATAAATTTCTACATTGGCTATGTCCAAAAAATTTTTAAAGTAATTTTTTCTAAAGGTAGTTAATTAATTGTAATTTTTAAAAAGTGCATGTAACCTGTTAGAAATTTGAGCAAGTATGTTCTCTGTAGTTTTGGGAGTGGTGATTATGACAGATTTTATTCGTGGCATAATTGTTCGTCTTCTTCTCCCAGATAAGTTTAGAGCCTAGCACAGAGTACTAAACTCAGTAAGCATTTTATAACCATTTTACAAAGAGGTTATATTGTTCTAAAAGTTTGTAAGTCATTTGTTTGGAACCTAGACTGTATTGTCCCATAAAAACAATATTTTGTATATTTCCAGACAAACCCCCACAGCCTTTTTAATCTATTCTAAATCCTAATAGTGTTGGCAATATTTTCATAAGAAAATCATTTAAAATTTTTCACTTTGCAGCACAGGAACACCCCTTTCTTTTCTTTTTCCATATCTGGGCATGCAAGAGATTCCCCAAGTTTCTTTGGTACCAATTCCAGTGACCTGGAGAAATAATGGGATGGTAATACAGAGGGGTAGAGAGACATAGGGTTGCAGAATGAGTTGTTATAGACTTTGAGTAAGGAGACCTGGGCTCAACTCCTACCTCAAATACCTCACCTCAGAAATATCCCCACACTGTGATCATAAGTAAGACACAAGCTCTCAGAACCTCACTTTTCATATCTGTAAAATATGGCTAATATCTGCACTGCCTGCATCACCACTGAATTGTTAAGAAAGCTTTCTGCAAACCTTAAAGTGATATATACATGTGAGTAAGTTGTTTTGGAGGGAGGTGAGGAGTAAGGTTCAGGATTCTGAGAACAGAAGCTGACAGTGACAAGTGACACTGCTGTGATTTTCTCCTCTCTCTCTGTTGCCACTGGCAGACGTTGTCTGTCTGCTGCAAATTTATGGAGAGTTTAGGATAAGATAAGATTGGCCTGGCCATACTTGGGGCCACATCCATCTGGGACTGGAGCTTCTATTGTCATTTGAAAAGTGTGGCGTTGACAAGTCCTGCCTATGTATTATTTGAGAGTAGAGTACAGGAAGGCATAGAAATGTGGATGCCAGCGTTTGAGTTGTAGAATCTTAAAAAGTTAGAAGTTCAAGGTCAAATCATTCAGAATACAAGTACATGCTTTAGGCAACAAATAATATATATACCAGTACTGCCCTTATATATACCAGTGCCTTCCTTATTGGTGTAGCAGTTAATCTCTTATTACCTTAACTGTAGTCTTTCTTGTAAATTGTGACATGAGAGGTCTTGATCTCTTGCCTCCTTCCCTCCCATTTCTGATGGTAACTTCTCTTATGGCAGAAAGTTTGGACTTCCCCCAAACTACCTTGTCTGCAACACACACTCTGTACATGTTTGTTTGAAAGATGGTACAGTAATTACCTATTTTAATTTGTATTCTAGAGATTTCTGGGAGTGATGAAAAAATGGTTTTGTTGTAATTAGATGAGCATTCCCATTAGGAAGTAGTTGCTCTGAAACTTTCCAAAGCCTATCTAAATCTGTTTGCATGTGGTTATTGAGGGAGTGGTGTCTTGTAAATGGTTAGGGCAAAGGAGGATCCTGTTTCTAATCTGAGCCTAGCAGCTGACTCATTCTGTTACTTCAGGCAAGTTCCTTAGGTTCCACTCATCTGTTGGAAAATGGAATACACAGCTACAGACTTACTGACAATCAGCAAGGTTTATTAAGTCAGATTTTCTTAGGCAAATATTTTTACTAAAAAGAGAAGGGGAACAGAAAGAACTACAAAATAAAAAAGGTTTAGAAATGAGAAGATATGTTCGTATATTTCTTTGTAACCAATCAGATCATCGAGATTTTGCCTGCCGTTGGAATTCTTAGACAATGAGTTGAAAAAAGAAGCTTCTGGTTTTGGAGCCCTTGGAAGGTAGCAGCTGTTTTTTTAAAAGCCTAGCTCTTCTGTCTCCTCCCCGCTAGGTGGCAGTAACAAACAAGAGAACCACATGTGAAATAAGACAACTTCTCTCCATTTGCAGGAGCAGAGTGCACCTTAGTCTTCTGGAATTAGAAATCAAAATCATAGAATATCAAAATAGTCCGTCTATACTTGAAAAAAAATCTACTCTGCAACATACCTGGCAAAAGTTCACCTAGTCTTTTCTAAAAGACTTCTAGTGAGAAGATAGTTACATTTTTGGATAGCTCGAATTGTGTGACCCTGGGCAAGTCACTTAAACCTTTTTGCTTCAGTTCCTTATTTGTAAAATGTGCTGGAGAAGGAAACGGCACCCCACTCCATTATCTTTGCCAAGAAAACCCCAAATGGGGTCAGGAAGAGTTTGAATGCAACGGAAACAACTCTTAACTAGATAATTCTAATTTCTAGGCAGGTAGGTGGTTCAGTGGTTAGAGTACCAGGAATTTATCAGCTGAAGGAAGCCAGGAGGTGGAGATAGTAGGGAGAGAGACCCTGGCAAGGGCAATATCCAATGAAGATGTCCAATCAAGGGTGTCTTGTACCAGGAACAGCAAGGAGACCAGTGCTACTGGGGAAGTGTAAGATGTAAGAAGATTGGGGAAAAGGGGAAGGCTTGAACACCAAACAGTTTGGCCCTGGAGGTAGTAGGGATCTGCTAGAATTTATTGAGTAGAAGAGTGACAAGTGAGAGAGTGGGGCTAGTAGAAAAAGCAGTCTACTGGAGAAGACAGGATGAATGGGCTCTCTGGTGCGTATAGAGGTATTTGCCTTGGCCAGGAGAAGGGCTACTTCATTATTTGAGGTGGGATGAAGGAGGAGGTAATCTAGATGATGTGAAATGAGGAGACAAAAAGAGGGAATTCTTAGCGAATGATCTCAGTTTTCCCAGTAAAATATAATTTCTCAGCTAAGGTTGGGGGGAAGGAAAGTCACGAAAGGTTTAAGGAGGAAAGAAAAGATTTGGAAGAGCTGCTGTGGTGAGTGGAACGGCGGCGAGCTAATTATAATTAGGGAGGTATGAAAGAATTACCTTGCAGCCTTGAGGGCCCGCTTGACTTTACCAAAACATAAATTTGTGACATTCTTAGGCCTCACTTCCATTCCTACCTCATTGGGCTGCTGTGAGGATCAAATGAGGTAATATTTTTAAAGTGCTTAGAACAGTATAAGGCTTATTCTTCCTCATTCTCTTCTCTATTTTGGACCCTTTGGTGAACTAATTCTTCTTCTTAGTCTCTAGGGTTTTAATTTTGTGATGCTGATTTTCTCCACTTTTGTTCAGCACCGTAGGAATTAGTGAGTTGTGGGAATGATCCAAGGCTGAGGCTTTCTTTTTTCAAGGCAAGTTCTTTATAAGATGAGGGGACAAGAGACTCAGAAGTGAGTGCCGCTAGTTCATATGCATCATATGGACAAAGAATAGGATTTGGAGTTGAAAGGCTGAGGGAGAATTAGAATGATGAGATTGTGGTCAGAATTTCAAAGTTCATAAACATAGAAGTGTGGTGTCCTTGTGTGTGATAATAAGATCATGGGTATGACTTCTTTGTGTGTGACTGAGGTGGAGTGGCCATGGAAAATGTGTAAGTTGAGGAACTGTGACATTAAAATGTTTAAAGGAGTATCAGTATGTATGCCGAAGTCCTTCAGTAAGAGAACAGGAGTTGTGGAAGACTGAGTGAGCCAAGCATTGAACTCATTGAGCAGAGAAGGGGAGTGTCCTGGAGATGAGTAGACAATAGTTACCTGAATTTTGAGTAATCCAGTTTGATACTAGACTCTGCAGGGGAGAATATGAGATAATAAGGTGCTAGATTATACCAGACAAACTAGTTTGAACTTTACTTGGTATTTTATTAGTTTATAATATCTTTTAAAAAATATCTTGTTTTTTCCCAGGTACATGTAAAAACAATTTTTTTTTTTATTTTGTAATGTTTAACAATCACTGCCATACAATTGCGATTTTATCCCTCCCCACCTACTCCCCACTACCCCCCTCCCTCCCCACGACTGCATACAATTCTGTATAGATTCTACATATACTTTCCTATTGAGTATATTTTCACTATAGTCATGCTATGTAGTCAGACTAAGATAAATGAAAGAAATCGTATAACAAATCAGAACATGATACACAAACACATACACATACACAAACATGATCTGCTACAATATGTGAGTGACTTCCATATTTCTCTCTCTGAGTGTGGCAGGCATGTAAAAACAATTTTTAACGTTCATTTTAAAATTTTGAGTTCTGAATTCTCTCCCACCTTGCTTCCCCTATCCCCTCCTTGAGAAGACAAACAGTTTGATACAGATTATACAATATGTGCAGTCATACAAAATACATTTCCATATTAGTCATGTTATGAAAAAAAGCCACAGACCCACACACCCCCCCACACACACACACACAATAGTATCCTTTAATCTGCATTCAGACTTCATCAGTTCTTTCTCTGGAAATAGCATTTTTCATTATAAGTTCTTTAGAATTTCTTGAATCATTGTATTTTTGAGAAGAGCCAAGTCATTCACAGTTGACCATCATACAACATTGCTGTTACTGTGTTCAGTGTTCTCCTGGTTCTGCTCATTTCATTTTGCATCAGTTCATGTAAGTCCAGGTTTTTCTGAGAGTATTCTCTTCATCATTTCTTATAGCACAGTAGTATTCCATCACAATCATATATCACCACTTGTTCAGCCATTCCCCATTTGATGGGCATCCCCTTCAGTTTCCAGTTCAATGCCACTGCAAAAAGAAGTACTATACATATTTATGTGCATATAGGTTCTTTTCCTTTTTGTTTTATGTCTTTGGGGTACAGATCTAGTAGTGATGTTTCTGGGTCAAAGGGTGTGGCACAGTCTTATGTAGCCCTTTGGGCATAGTTCCTGATTGCTCTCCAGAATGGGTTGGATCAGTTCACAACTCCATCAACAGTGTATATGTCCCAGTTTTTCCACATCCCCTCCAGTATTTGTCATTTTCTTTTTCTGTCATATTAGCCAGTCTGATAACTGTAATGTAGTACATCAGAGTTGTTTTAATTTGCATTTCTTTAATTAATAGTGATTTTAAGCATTTTTAATGTAACTATGGATGACTTTGATTTCATTTGAAAACTGCTTTTTCATATCCTTTGATCATATATCAATTGGGAATGACTTGTGTTCTTATAAATTTGACTCATTTCTCTATGTACTTGAGAAATGAGACCTTTATCAGAAAAGCTTGCTGTAAAAATTTTGCAGTTATGATTACACATGTAATATACACAGGTACTTCCCTCCATCCCTATTTTTCCTCCTATTTGTTTATCCTATTCTTTTTCTCTCCTTTCACCCTGTCCATCCTCAAAAACCTTTTGCTTCTGACTACCCTTTCCCCTAATCCACGCTTCCTTCTGTCAGCCCTCTCCTTATCTCTTTTCCCTCCTACTTTCCTGTAGTGTAAGATAGATTTCTATACCCAACTGAATCTTTGAGTCAGTTCCATTAAGAATAAGGTTCAAATGTTCCCCTCACTTCCCCTCTACTGCAGAAGCTCTTTTGTGCTTCTTTTATGTGAAATAATTTACCCCATTCTACTTCTCCCTTCTCTCTTCTCCCAGTGCATTCCTCTTTCTCACCCCTTAATTTTATTTTTTTTTAGATATTATCACATTCAACTCATACCCATTTTCTTTGTCTATGTATATTCTTTCTCACTGATCAGTGAGAAAGTTCTTAGGAGTAGTTTACAAGTATCATCTTCCCCTGTAGGAATATAAGCAGTTTAACCTTTGTTGTACAATCATTTTTCAGTCATTCCCACTTTTCATGACCCTATTTGGCAGATACTGGAGTAGTTTGCCATTTCCTTCTCCAGCTCATTTGACAGATGAGGAAACTGAGGCAAACGGGGTTAAATGACTTGCCAGAGTCACACAGCTACCTATGGTCTGAGTCTACATTTGAACCAAGGTCTTCCTGACTCCCAGCCTGGTGCTCCATTGGGCCACCTAATTGCTTATTAAATCCCCTATGGTACCTCTTTCCTGTTTACCCTTTTATGCTGTTCTTGACTCTTGTATTTGAAAGTAAGATTTTTCTAGTCAGCTCTGGTCTTTTCACCAGGAATACTTGAAAGTCCTCAATTTCATTGAATATCATCCCCCCTCCCAAGGATTATGTTCAGTTTTGCTGGAAAGATGATGCTTGGTTATTATAATCTTAGCTCCTTTGCCCTCCAGAATATCATATTCCAAGCCCTCCAATCCTTTAACTTAGAAATCTTGTGTTATCCTGACTTTGCCTCCATGAGTTATTCGATTGTGACTCTAGGATTTTTCAATTGTTTCTTTGAAGCTGTTTGCAGTATTTTCTCCTTGACCTGGGAGCTCTGGAATTTGTCTGTAATATTCCTGGGAGTTTTTATTTTATAATCTCTTTCAGGAGGTAAGTGTAGATTCTTTCAGTTATTATTTTGCCCTCTGATTCTAGGATATCAGTGTAGTTTTCCTTGATAACTTCTTAAAAGATGATTTCTAGGCTCATTTATTTGATCATGGGTTTCAGGTGGTCCAATAATTCTTAGAGTGTCTCTCTTCCTTCTATTTTCCAGGTCATTTGTTTTTCCAATGAGATAGTTCACATTTTCTTCTATTTTTTTCTTTTTTCTTTTTTTTTTATTTTGTTTGATTGTATTTCAATGTCTTGTGGAGTCATTAGATTTTACTTGTCCAATTCTGACTTTCAAGGAATTATTTTCTTCAGTGAGCTTTTATACTTCATTTCCATTTGACCAGTTCTACTTCTTAAGGAGTTTTCTTCAGTGAATTTTTGTATCTCTTTTTCCATGTGGCCAATTCTCCTTTCTTAAAGAGCTTTTCTCTGTAGTGAATTTTTATATATGTTTTTCCATTTGACCAATTCTGGCTTTTACAGAAACCATCTTTATAGGTTTTTGTGCCTCTTTTACCATTTGGCCTGTTCTGTTTTTAAGGTGTTAATTTCTTTCAGTATCTTTTGTGTGTGTGTGTGCTTCTTTTACCAAGCTATTGACTCTTTTTTCTTGATTTTCTTGCATCATTCTCATTTCTTTCTCCAATTTTTTCTCTGCTTCTCATTTGATTTTCAAAATCCTTTTTGAGCTCTTCAAGGAATTCTTTTTAGAGGGTGAGGGGAGAAACCTGACATCAATTTATATTTTTCTTTGAGACTTTGCATGTAGCTGTTTTCACTTTGTTGTCTTGAGTTTGTGTTCTGAACTTTCCTGTCACCATACTAACTTGCTATGGTCAGGTTCCTTTTTTTTGTTGTTGTGTGCTCATTTTTCCAGCCTATTTCTTGACTTTTAACTTTGGTAAAATTGGGCTCTGCTCCTGAGGTGGAGGAGGCACTGTTTCAAGCTTCAGGTATCTTGTGCTATATTCAGAGCTGGTTTTCAGGGTCTGTAAGTTTTCAGTTCTTCCAAGGTGGCATGATCTAAGGAGAGGTGGTTACTACTTTCCTGGCTTGTCCTCTAGTCTGTGAGTGACCACAGGTGCTCTTTTCCTCCCTGCAACTGTGGCTTCTTCCCTACACATAAGCTATGGTGTGCTGGTGCTTGCCCTTTCCCTGGACTGTAACCCAGATCCAAGTTTGGGCAGTGCAACAGAGTCATCTACCTTGTGCCAGCAGAAGATTGCCTTCCAACCAGTTGTCTGACCCTCTTACCATCTGTGAGCTGAGAGCTCCAGAAGTTACTGATTCAGTCACCACTAAGACCTGCTGCTGACTTAACTAGTACAGCCTGCACTGGACTGCTCCACTCTTATCCCAGTGCTACAGGCGTTTCCTGCTGGCCTTCTATATTGTGTCAGGCTGAACAATTGTTTCTCCCTATCCTTTTATGAGTTCTGCTGCTCCAAAATTTGTTTTGAGGTGTTATTTTAAAGTTTTTTGGAGGGGAATTTGGGGGAATCACAAACAAGCTCCTCCTTTCCCCTGCATTTTCACTCTGCCTCCATTGTTTATAATATCTTTATGCAGATGTTGGCCCAGTTAGCATAAATAGAGTTTGCTACTGGATTTCACTGCCTTCCACAGCCAGACTTGACCTCTCATCCCAAGCAACAGTACTAATAGTATCAGCAACCTGATGGATAAGCGTTTGTGTGTGGATCAACATAAACTATGGAAAACCCAATGAAAATTAGGGATGCCTAATGTTGAATTTAGCTTCCATCTTGTGTGTCTTTTTTGAAAAATTGCATAGCTTGTGTCATGAGGTACCATAAATGTATGCCTTGGATGTTACTTGTAACAGCACCTTGAATCTATTTGCTCTCTTTACTCATGGTACGCTCCTTATTTTCCCAAAGGAAAAAAAAACAAGCTGAGTCAAGAGACTAAGAGGGCATATTGAAGTAGTCCTTTTTTTCTAGTTTTCTCTGTAATTCTGTCACAATTTAGAGTTCCACTTTTTCAAGGTCTTTTGTATCTGTTCTCTTAATCTTCACAGCAATCTTGTAAAGACAGGTTAATAATTATTAAGACAAGGATTATTAATTCTATTTTCAGTATATCTCTTTACCAGTTTTTTCTCCCCTTCCCTTTCCTGGGTTGCTGTGAACTCAGGTCAGTACCTTTGACTATAATGCTTTCCTTCCCTATGGAAACCCAACATCAAAGTTGAACTCATAGTCTGCCTTTCATGAAGCCTTCCCTAGTCACTCCAGTCTACATAGATCTCTTACTCCTCTGGATTCCATCCTGGTTAATACTTAACTTATATTAGTACTCACTCATGTGGCTTTTAACCTGAACTTGTTAAATGAAACCCATAGCTTCATGTGGCATAGCTGAGTCAGGAGGTGTTAATGGCAGATTAACCATTGACCATGTGGGTACTTCATCACAGAAGAAGAAATATATCTCTCCCACTTCCATAAGAGACTGAAACTTCAGGGAGATTATTTGAGTCAGACAAATATTGAAACCATACTCACTGTGTCTTGCCTCTTGATCTAATAGTGATTTCACCCTTGAATTTCTGTTTCTGCATCTGGCTTTCCGCTTCCTTAAAATCCCTAGGATTTAGGTGACATTGGACTTCACTCTGGGCTGTCAGTTGACTGTGCTTGCTTGAACCCTTATTCACACCTTTCTACTCCTCTCTTTCCCCAGGTGGGAATTGCCTCAATTTGGGTGAGATAGCTCTCCCTCCACCTAGATAACAGGAATTCCATAAGTAATTATTGTGAATTTTGTAGAGAACAACTAATTAGGGAAGCAGCATATCTACTCAGGAAGCGGTTGAGTAATGCTACAAGACAGTGTGACTAAGTTAAATCTTGGGGGCCAACGTGGTATTTCAAACGAAAGAAAGATCCTAATGAACTGAGGTTTAGGGGTTTGGTTTTGGTTTTTTGGCAGAGGTGGAGGGGACGATTTAAAGGAGGAGAAATAGAACTTGAGTTAGGCTATGGAGGTAGGATTTGAACAAGAGAAAAAGAGTAATTGTGGCTTGGGGGAAAGGAGATGGTAAGCAGACTAGCCTAAATGGAGTGCAAGGCCCCCAGCCAAAAAGGAAGAAATGGGATTAGGGCAGTGCAAAAATGTACATTTGTGTTTGTATGAAACTTAGGATCAGCACCTAGCACAATAATCATTCATATTAATACTAATGTTCATTAACGGGGGAAAAAATTGTAGCAGCTTTGCTGAATTACTAACAAAAAGAGGAGGAACTTAGGACACAATATTAAATATGTAGCTCAATTATTTTAAATTTCTTCCAGCAACTCCATGAATCAGTGAAGAGGAATCGGGATAGTGCTGGCTCCCCTCAGAATGGAGATCAACAGAATGGTTATGGAGAAATGTTTTCTGTGCACAAGAAACCACGCCATGAAGATACTCTTGGGGTTAGTGTCTCTTCTAATGGGATGCCTCCGTTGTCCCCCATGCATCAGCTTGACAAGTCATCTGGAGGAGATGCCTTACAGCCCAATGGAAAACATTCACTGGGACTAGATGTCATCAACAAAAAATGTCTTCCAGATTCTAACCTACACTCAAATGGCAGCACTAATGCAAATGATTCATTTCAAATCAGTTTGAATAAAGAACTGAAACAAGAGCCCGTAGATGACCTTCCTTGTATGATCTCTGGAACAGGCGGGTCTATGTCTCAAAGCAACTTAATGCCTGACCTAAACCTTAACGAGCAGGAGTGGAAGGAGCTCATTGATGAACTTAATAGATCAGTACCTGATGAAGACATGAAGGATCTATTTAATGAAGATTTTGAGGAGAAAAAGGATACAGAGACTTCAAGTTCAACTACACAAACCCCACTGCCACACGACATCAATATTAAGACTGAATTTTCACCAGCAACCTTTGAGCAGGAGCAGTTAGGATCTCCACAAGTAAGATCCACGTCTTCAGGGCAGACCTTTATTGGGGCATCATCTGTAGCTGTGAGTACAGCCTCTCCAGTTATAGGTGCCTCTCAGACTGGGTTCCAGGCTACTGGTCCGCCAGGGGCTGAAAATCCCAACCAGACCATGATGCAAGCATCAAACCAGTCTCAGAATGTACAGAGGCCTCTAGCCAATGTTTTATTATCTGGTCAGGGCTCTGGAGGGAACAAAGAAATGTCCTCTGCCCACCAGCTTCAGCAGATAGCTGCCAAGCAGAAGAGAGATCAAATGCTTCAAAACCAACAGCAAACTCAACAAGTTCACCAACCTGGTCAAATGACCAATTGGCCTCCCTCTGGTCCTTCTCATAGTCCATTAGCTGTCCCCTACTCTGTGGAGAACCCAACTAGCCCTTCAGTTTACCAGCAAGATTTCAGCAACCAGAAGCTCATGATGTCCAACATAACCAATAAGAGTTCACCTAGACCCGGAGGTAATTACCTCCAACCTAGCCACGTAGGCCTGCTGACTCACCAGCCAAACACCTTGAACCAGAACTCTGTGGCTGGCCAAGCATCCATGCTTGACTATGGCAACACCAAACCTCTTTCCCATTACAAAGCTGATTGTGGACAAGTATCTGGCCAAAATAAGGCACCCATGTTAGCTTATCTGCCACAGCAGCTGCCTCATATGAATGAAGAACAAAACACATTGTATATGTTGAAATCAAAGCCTGGAAATATTCCCTACAGACCACTGGTTCCACATAGCCAGGTAAACAGATTTGGATATCAATTGCTCTGTGATAGAATAAACTATTGAAGTGAATGGTGGGAAAGGGAACTGTGGGAATCAAAGGAAGGGAGCAACTGCTGTTAGTTTGTTACATCCTGAAAGCATGTCTGAGTTAAAGAAAATCCAATCTGAAAATCCTAATGTGCAAAAAAGATCATTTGGAGAGTCATGCCCTAACTTTTAAAAATGCAGCTTCCTCATACATTTAAAATATGATTAAGCTTGCCCACATTGGCCATACCCATTTCAAAAACATAACCGTTGTGTCACATCATTGGTGTTTCACATGTTTTGTGGTTTCAACTTCATAGAAATTGGCAAACACCAACTTGCCTTCTTCATTGCTTCCATCTATCCTAGTGTTTCTGCATCTCTAGGCAGACAATCCCTGATTTTTTTGGTAAACAGAAATAATTTCAGATTTTCACTACCTGAGTAGCCCTCCCTGTGGCACTCAGAGAAGTGTGGCTGATTGTAGGAGCGCTGCCTGCCGTGGTGTAGCAGCCCGGCCTGGGGAAGAGGAAGGCAAGCTTAATGGAGAGTTTACACTCATTTTTAACCAGCTTTCTGTTCACTGGTTTTTAAATTTTTAATTCTCTCTTTCCAGTGTGCCTTAGTCTAAGCATAAGATTCTGAGAAACAAAGAATGTGATATTATTCAACATATAGATGCTCTTCATGAAGTATTTTGTATGAAAATAAAATTCATATGTTAATTAAAGTAATAGCTAAGACTCAGTCGGACAACTGAGGCTCAGTGGAGAGAGCTCTAGGCCTAGAGATCGGAAGGCTGGCCTGAGATACTTCCCTGGGCAAGTCACTGAACCTCTCTGTTTCACCTTCCTTCACTGCATCTACCTAGCAGAGTTGTTATAAGGATTGAGGATCAGATGAGATAATAGTACAGTGCCTAGCACATGGTAGGCACTGTTTAAATACTTGTTCCTTTTCCCTTCTCCCTTAAAAAACAAGCAAACTAGGATATTTGGCTTTTTAAAAGTCGAACTTCCCAGTGAGTCCTCACCTGCCACATTGTTTTGCCTCTCTCAGGTGCATCTCTCACTCATTTGTAAGCCTAATGAATGCAGGGACTGCATTACATCTAAACTGTATATCTCTACAGTGTTCTGTACATAGGAGGCATTTAATAGATGTCTTTTGAATGAAGGCTTTTTAAAATTCATTCTAGTTATTTGTGGGATCCTGTTCATCTTGAATCAAGGATTTGTATTTTTTTTTTTTAACAAATCCATTCACTTGAGTCCTGCTTTCATGATTGTTAGGGAAGTAAATTATTCTCTCAGAGATATGTTTCTTAGCTTATTTTTTTAAAAGTCTAATAATCTGGGTCTAATGAATAGAATCTGATCTGAGTCTCAACCTGACAGAGCTTACTTCAAATTAATCCATGGATTTGGGGATTACTTCAAAAGGTTTTGTTGTATTTTTAGTAGTAAAGTCTCACTGATAAAAACTAAGATGAAAACCTGGGTTTCTACAAAACTTCTTTTAAACAGTAGTTTAAAAGCTAGAATTTTTCTGGTCACCTTCAGCATTCATTTCCTTTGCAGTCCAACATATAACAGAAAATTCCCATTTCAAAAAATGCAGTGCAAACCCACTATCAAAATGGCACTTTTTGACTCGTGTGGTCAGCCTATTGAAACCATTCTCTGTAGTACCTGCTACATAAAAGTGTCAGATATGCAGACAAATGCTTGATAACTTTGTTTTTAAAAAACAACCTTTAAAACCAGTCATTCTGTAACTTGGAAACGAAGTCTTCTTTCATGATCCTAAGACTGCTTGTATTTGGTTGATGGTCAGTTGTTTTGAACAGAATTTCTCAATTCTGCAGAATCCCTGACTAACTTGTAAGTGACATCTGTTTGGCAGGACCAGAACCCGTCTAATGTTCCTCGTGTCCCGGTGTCTGTGCCAGCGTCAAGTGTTGGCACCCAGCCACCAGCTGTCTCCATGGCAAATACCCATGGTTCTGCTGCCTATCTCAACACCCAACAACAAGCAGCAGCCATGAAGCAGCACCAGCTGCTGCTAGACCAGCAGAAGCAGAGGGAACAGCAGAAGCAGTTGCAGCAGCAGCAGCATTTCCTGATGGGGCAGAGGCAGCAGCAGCTTCTGGCTGAGCAGGTGAATAAGAGGAGGGACTGCACTGTAACTCTCTACTTCAGGTCCCCTACATTCACTTTCAAGGCCAGGGCCAAAGAACTGTCACTCTGTGTGTCTTTGGTGGAGTCAGGCAGCTTTGTATGTCTGAGATCATTGTGTTTTATACTTACAGCTGCCATAGGCAGATCTGCCATTTTCTTAACTGAATTTCCTGCACTTATTCTCTGGGCCCATCACGTGGACTCTTTATGGAATCAGTGGCTTGTGTTGTACTATACACGATCAGCTACCTTGTGCAGTGGATTTTTTTATAGGCCTTTTCAATTTTATAGGTCCCCAACACTCTGAATGGGTAAGAATAGGCCACTTGAACCTGAGGACCAGTGGCCTTCCACCGCCACTAACTTGATAATCCATGTAATCATCTAGTATACTCAGGCTATATAAATGGGCATTTTTCAACGATCCTTCCATATCACTAAGACATTTCAGTGGAGTTAAATGTCCTTGTTTTAGAAGAGTTCGACTTTTCTAATTATTCAGTCATTCAGTCAAAAAGCATTTATTAGCACCATGCTAGGAAGGGGAAATACAAAGAATGAAACTCCCCTTAGGTGGGGAGCCACAAGTACATATCACAAATATAAAGTGAATAAACAGAGATATATGCGAAATAATTAAATACAAGGTAGTTGGAGAGGGAGGGTACTAGCATTTGAGCAGGCTCAGAAAGGCTTTATGTAGACAGAAGATAGTAAAGCGAAGAGAGGGACATCATGAGGAGGAAGGAATGAGAGAGTGAATCCCACATATGAGGGGGAGCCTTTGCAAAGACCTACGGATAGGAGATGGAGGGTTGAGTGAAGGCAGCAGAGAGAAGGCCAGTTGGGCTGAATCAGAGAGTTCTGGATGGATGATGATGTCTGATGAGGCAAGAAAGTTAGGTTGGGATCAGGTTGTAGAGAACATTAAAAGCTAAACAGATGAACTGATGTTTTAATCCAGGAGCAGCAGGTAGTCTGTGGAGTTGATTAAGTATCAGTACCAAGTAGTCCCGTTGCAGTGATTTGGGAACTTCCATTTATTGCAGCAATTTCAGATTTGAGTTTTCCGAAGTTTTAACTGGTGTATACACTGCTGCCTGACCTGTAGCTTACCGCTCCCTAAATATGCCTCCCCTTCTACTTTTAAAAGGAAGCTGCTGCCTACTGCCTACAGCCAACTTAAAGGGCAGGGCCTGAATCTTTGTTACATCATCAGAGTGGCCCTGAGCTTTTAGTCTGGAAGAAGCCAGGGGTTATTCAGTTTTTGTTTGATTCTCCCCTGCTTCGTTCTGTTTATTGTTGTTTTTCTTTTTTTCCAGGAGAAGCAGCGTCAAGAACAGCAGTTTCAAAGACACCTGACCCGGCCACCACCTCAGTATCAAGAGCAAAACCAGACTGCCTACCAGCAGGTTGGACAATTTACAGGTAAAAAGAGGCTTAACATTGTTAACAAAAACAAATTGTGTGTTGGGCATAGTAGAAGCCAGAATTCTCTGGATAGGTTCATTTCTTCATAAGATCATAAATCTAGATCTGACAGAAACCTCAAGAGGCTGTCTATAAATACAGATGAGGAAATTGAGGCCCCTGGATGTTAAGTGACACTTCACTCAAGTTACGTAGATAGTAAGCATCAGATGTGGAATTTGAGCCCAGATTCCAGGTTGTATCACGGGACAATGGAAAGAGCCTTGACCAGAGCTCCTTGGTCCAAATCTCACCACTGATGTTCGCTATTCATGTGACCCTGGGCAAGTCACTTAATCTCTATGAGCCTCAGTTTCCTCATCTGTAAAATGAGACGGTTGGACTAGATGACGTCTGAGGTACCTTTTGGCTCTAGAGCTGTAATCTTAGGGTCCTCTGACCTCAGAGCCAGCTCATTTCCCTCTGTTGGGACCTTTTGTGGATTTTCTAGGGCACCACTCTGATCATTTCACTTTACATAATTATTTCTTTACACTCACTCACTAGTCTAAACAACACAGCCTTCCCAACATGCTCCATCCTCCTTCTGCCCTCCCTCCTTTGCATACGCCTAGAACGCAATGTCTGTCCTCCCCATACCTTCATTTCTCATCTTCTAAAAAGATTTAGTCTCTCCCTCCCTTCAAAGCTCTGTTCATATCACATCTCTGTAAAGCCTTTCCCAACATCAACATACCCAACGACAGTCAGGGCCACTTCTCTTATTCTTCCTTCTTCTTTTCTCACCCTCTCCTTTCTGTTTAGCTCACTTTCCCTTTCTTAGTGCAGTATTTGTTTTTATTGGAGAATAATCTCCTTGAGGGAAGAGCCTGTGTTGTATTTTGGTAGCTCGAGTACCTTGCACGTAGTAGTTATTTAGTAAATGTCAGTTATTACAGAATTTGTAATCCCTAACAATACTGCCCATGTGAAGTTGACAATTCCAGAAGTTGTGCTTTGAAGGCAGCTAGAATTTTGAGGAGGGTACTATAATAAAAATGGAGGTGGGGAAGGAATATATAGATGTAAATAGATACCTACACACACACACACACACACACACACACACACACACACACACACGTTTAAAAATTTCTGGTCCCTTTTTATGAGCCTTTTCTTGCTAGACTCACAGGAGTGGAGAACCCGTGACCTGTGTCAGAGCATAGTACCTTCCTAATAGCCAAAATAGAGCTTCCTGGGTCTGAGGAAATTGCTTTGCTTCCACAGCTACATGTTAATAACTGGTTCTGTTTCTGTTGCCGAGATAAGAAGAGACTTAGGAAAGTATGTTCCCCAATATATTTTGCTTCACATCCTTTCTCTCTCTTTAGCCAGACCCGAATTCAAAGGCAGCTTCTTATGTGAAAAGTGTTGCTAAAAACAAAATTGTTGGCAAACACATGAAAGGTAGAATGTAGTTGTTGTTATTCATCACACACAACATTCCATCTCCTACCTCTTTGCACAGGCCATCCTCATATCTGGGCTGCCTTTTGACCTCTTAGAATAGTTCCTTCCAAGGTGACTTCACACTCCATCTCCTATATAGTCTTTCCTGATCTATCCAGCTCCACCCCATGAAAATCATGGTGAATTAACTTTGTCTGTACTCATCAGTGCACATGTAGAACATGTTTCCCCTGTAAAATGTAAGCTCCTTGAAGGTGGGGGTGTATCCCCAGGTTTCAGCAGTGTCTGGTACCCAGCAATTGGTCAGTACTTGTGGGCTGTTTGATGGCTTCTCATCTCAACCAACATTTTTGCCAGGACAGAGCTTGTTCCACTTAACTGTGTGGATGGCAGTTTATATTGACATTTGTAATATTTTCCCTCCCTTCCTATCTGTGCTTTTTGATCATTTCTAGAGAAATCAGCCTTCTCTATTGAATTACAACAGAGCTCCGTTGGAATCTGTGTGGTCAGGTCCTAATGATACTGCTGGTAAATATGAACATTATAAACTGCAGATCGTTATGAATCTTCAATGGAGGATACATCTTCTTAGTAAAATTTTAGTAAAAGTTTTGTCATAGATGCCAAACACCAGAGTTTGTCAGTTTAGTTTTATCTTCTCTGTCAGTCAGTAAAGGTTTGTGAAAACCCTGCTATGTGTCAGTTATTGCGCTAAGCTCTGAGGATATAAATCCAAATAAGAACAGTCCCTTCCCTCAAGGAAGTTACACACACACACACACACACACACACACACACTCTCTCTCTCTCTCTCTCTCTCTCTCTCTCTCTCTCTCTCTCTCTCTCTCTCTCTCTCTCTCTCTCTCTCTCTTCAGAAATATCCAAACACTGTTCGGCTTCTGGGAAATAGGAGAAGGCTGTGTTGAGACTTCTCCTTAGAGAGAGGCCCCATTGCTCCTAGCCTTGCTCTTCTGTCAGGAGCAAGGCTTACTGATAGACTATGAGTACCAGGCAGATTCGGTCTTTTTTTTAAATTTTGAATAATATTTTTTCCCAATTACACGTAAAAATAATTTTTAACATCTTTTTTTTTTTAATTCTCTCTCCCTCCCCTGATCCCTTCCTGATTGGGCAAGCAATTTAGTATAAGTTATACATGAGCAGTCATGCAAAACATATTCCATATTAGTCTAGGCAGATTCAGTCCTGCAGGATGAGATTTCCCAGTGATGAGTTTCCTGGGGAAGGAAGGCATGATGGGAAGGTCCAGAGAAGTTCAGAAGCAGCGTAGCTGTGAAAAATTGTATAAATTTGGTCTGTCTTTGATTTAGATGTTAAGAGAAGAGAAAGAGATACAGATAATTTGTAAAAATCAGTCCCCAAAGAATCACGGTATTATTTCCATCATGTGGAATGTTTTCTCTGGATTTGGCCTCTGTTCTCTGGGAAGCCCTCCTGACCACCCCTTCCACGGGGACCATTCTCTGCCTGCTTTAAGTGCCTTGGAGCTTGACCTCTGCACAAGATTTCTGTCCCTTACAGGCTGCCTTGTGTTATTTTATCTTCTTTCCCCAGCTACGTAAAGAGTAAGGTCTTGAAGCACATAGACCATATATTAGTCACTCAGTAAATAATTGGATGCTTGATTGAAAGAGTTATTAAGAAAATCATCTACTTCGTCTTTCAGGGTCATCAGCCGCCATGGCTGGAGTGAGTAACCTGGGTCCACCCAACTCTAGTAGTCCCCGGATGTTTCCTCAGATTCAAATTGGACCCGGACATGGTTCTGTTTCTTCCATTCCTTCAAATCCAAACCAGCAGGATCGAAGTGTGGCTCAGTATGCTGGTGCACAGAACCTTCAGAGAGGAAGCCTGTACAGCGTGGCACCTGGCATGACTCAGATGGTTCCCCAGCACACACCTCAGGCCTCCAATGGGCATGCCCACATGCCACGGCAGCCCAATGTTGGCCAGAGCAACACGGTTTCTGCTAGCTATGGTCAAAATGCCCTGGGGAATGCTGGGCTTCCTCCACAGCACAGTAAAGGGGCCCTGAATCCCACTTTATCTAAGCCCTCTTTGCCCAGAGTGCCTGCTGCTGTGGGAGCCCAAAATCCATCATGGCAGCACCAAGGTGTGCCCAGCATGAACAGCCAGCCACAAGGGAGCAGCAGTGGGAGCCCTTTTCCTGCCCCCTCCACCTTCCACATGCAGCAGCCCCACCTGAAGATGACTAGCCAGCAGTTCCCCCAAGGAGGGCCTCAGGTGAACCTCGGCACCAGCCGGCCAATGACATCCATCAGCTCTGCTGTGTCAGGGCAGATGATGTCCTCCATGAGCACACAGCAGAGGACGAGTGCTTCTGCCCAGCAGCAGGTACCCTCTCAGCAAGTGCTGCCCGGGATGAGCTCGGCTGTCCCAGACCTGACTGCATTCAGCCAAAATCCAAACCAGCAGCTGGCAAATAGAGCCGGGCTGCACTGTGGTCAGGGCTATCAAGTGAGGACAGCAAATCAGGAGCTCCCTTTTACCTATAGCGCTCCACCGGGCAATAGTGGGTTACAGAATATAACTGGTGACACAGATCTGATAGACTCCCTGCTGAAAAATAGGACTTCAGAAGAGTGGATAAATGACTTGGATGAGTTATTAGGAACACATTAACATGGAGTTCAGGGTATCCTGGTTTTGCTACATCCTACATTTTGGTTCTTAACATCAAGAACTTTTGGACCAAAAACCTGTGGCATTGAGGAGCTTTGGAAACCTATTGGGAACGGCCAGGAAATGGACATGCTGCTTCTCACCAAGCTGTAGTGCCCTGTTCTGATGGCACCCGCCATCTGCACCTCATGGGGACACTGCATGGGGGCAGGTGGGGCCCATGGCATTGGGTGTATTCTGTTAGTGATATCACATGGTGGGGAGAAAAAACAGAAGGCTTTTAAATGTGCATTTATATTGAAAAGACCAAAAATGTAGTATCGGACTGGAAAAAAAATCAGTGCCATTTTGTTACTAAACCCAATTTCCCCCTCCATTTTCCATATTTCTAGATGCTGTATTTGTTTTGTTTTGTTTTTTAATTGTTTTGTAGCCAGATTTTATGCAATTTGTTTCATAAAGATGATAAAACACATTTTGTCAAATGCTTGGTTAAGTCAGTTGTGATATTAGCAAATCTGGAGGCTTATCATCCTAATTGTTATGGCAAGCCTTTATTTTCATTTTTGGAAGGGAGTAGGATGAGATTGTTTGTGAGAGAAAACCAGCATTTTGTCTTAATCCACCAACATCCCCACATTCACATCTTTTGTGGCTAAGAATGGTGCGTTTGAGTATCTGATGGAGGTTTCTGCTCATTTTTGAGATGAAAAGGAAGGGTTGTCATCAAGCTGATGGTCAGTTGCTGTCGGACTTCTTGTGGCTACCAACTTCAGTACTCAGATGTTGTTACCAAACCACTCTTGAAGGACCCTGAGCCCTTCTTTCACTTGTTTAAAGAGAGACTTTCTTTTGAGAGAGAACAAAGGTTTTTTGTTTTGTTTTTTAATTTTTTGTCGTTGCTGTTGTTTTGTAAGGCTTGTGCCACCACAGTCCATTGGCACCACCTTCCTAAAAGGGAGTTCCTGTGCTTCAGAGAGTGGATGCTGTGGTTAGGTCCAGAATCTTGTGACTGACTGTGTGACCAAACCCAGAAACTCTTCACCTAGCGTAATGAAAGCAAAGCAAAGTCCAAATAACAGCTGTCTGTGCTATGGAAATAGATTTTTGGTTTGTTTTTTGCTCTTCTCTTGTCTTTAGAAGTCTCCCTTTAAACACTTCTTGACTGGAGTGACTGAGGGCTTACCTGTCCCCAAGAAAATCTAAATTCCTTTCTAAAAATGCTGCCTATATAAGTAGCATGAGCATAGCAGAAATCACCAAAGTGATCTGTGAGGGTTTGGTTCATTCAGGGTGAAAGAAACAGTGATAGTATTGGGTGTTTGGGATTCCTGAGTTCTGCTGTGTTATCAAAACCTCCCTCCTTTAATCCCCTTGAAAATGTTTTTAATTTTATATATATATATATATATATATATATACACATACATATATATATATATATAATAATCTTAGATTTCCCAAGACCTTTAAACTTTCACCCCCTAAAAGCAAAAAATCTTTTGTAGAAATATTCAAAGTGGAATAAAAACTCCTGGAAATGCCCTGGCCCAACTACGTACCTTGGAGTAGAGGAGGGATGCCTCCCGGAGATGTGGGACCAGCGGAGAATACAGAGGCTGGTTTGGGAGCTCTGTGCGGGCAAGGGATGGCACAGATGTGAGAACACAGCTGTATTTTATTGCTGTATCTACAGTTCCTTATATCAGACAACTTGCACTTTAAAAAAAAACCTGCTTTTTAACACTAATATTCTCTTTAACCGTTTCTGTATATGCATATGAATATTTCTTTTAAGTCCCACAAACATGCATCAGGTAGATTTCTGTGACTTCAGGTCCTGTTCCACAGATTTTTGCTTGTTGCCTCATGGCGCTATACTTGTAAAATGAAGGTGAATGCTCACCTCCCACCGCATGCCACTGTTAACAGCAGACCTTGCCAACCACTCCGTGTGCCCCTGTTAGAAAACAGCAGTGGAGTGTTGGTTATAAAATAAGGAGCCAGGGAAGGTGACATTCTAAGTGTGAGCCTAATCTCTGTTGTTAACTCCAATAGATGTGGTTAAAGGTCACATTCAGAGGAAAACTTTCATGTAAAAAATCTCTGTCACTTTCCAGGACAGGGTGTAGAAGAAAGATTGTAGCATGTCAATATGGTGGAATGGTTTCACACCAGCAGTGCCTTTGTCATTAGGGATGCTCGGGACCTCAGAAATTCCACAATAGCCATGACCCTTCATAGGGTAATACAATAATCCCCATTTTTCCCTTTGAAATGCCCTAAGTGCGGAAGGAGTTGGAAGGTCCAGATCCTTCCTGCTTTTCAGTTCCCCCTGAATTCTTCAGAAAGTATATTTGGCTCTTAAAATGCCAAATCAGCCAGAACAGCCAAGCGGCTGCTCCCAAGTTCGTTAGTTCTATAAACTGAAAGGCTAGATTAGCTGCTTTGGCCCCCTTTCTACCAAAAATAGAGCAGTCTGTGTCTGTGACTGTATCTGGCATCGAGCAGCGCTGAACAGCTTGTGCCCTCTCACCGCCAAAGGGCCCCCATCTGGGGGCATGGTGCTGCTGGCCAGCCAGCTCGTTGCCCTCAGTTCTTAGACGTGGCTTTTTATGCAGTCGGGATCCCCGTTTGCTGAAGCTTCATAGCAATAAAATGCAACTCCTGGGACCCCAGGGAACCGCCCATGGCTTTATTTATGAACTCTCGGCAGGAGCAGGTAGGAAGCGGTAACATCCTTACCTGCCAGAAACCAGGACTCGAATAAAACGGTGCTTAAACTTTTCTTATACACATTTCCTTTGTGTAAATAAATGTTTACAGTTTTATATTGAAGATGGAATAAGAGTTAGATCTTTTGACTGTATATTTTTTACTTTTTATAGATTTTAAAACTGTATAATTCTTTATATATGTGGGGGGAGGGAGGCAGGGAGTATGCTAAATTTTATGCCTGTAAATGGAGAACAGTCAAATGATGCTAACCTTTTATGCCCTGTTTTTGTATAAAGATCCTATTAATCCCCTGATTCTTCCACTTCACTTAACTCTGGCACACACCAAAAAGAGAACCTTCACTTTCCTGTTTTATCATTATATGAAATAATAAAAGTATTTTACTAGTATGAAAACTGATTGTGCTGTTTGCCTGAACGTTCCCCCTCACTCCTGCAGTTGCCGATGTTTGTGTCTGGCCTCCTATAATGAAGTCTGAACTGAGTCGGGGTTTTCCATTTTGTTGGAGTGTATGACTTCTAACATAAAGTTTCAAGTCAAAATTAGGGTGCCAAGAAGTGAATCTACAAAGCATTTTATATTTGCAGAGTGCTTGCTGACCATTTCATGTACTCTCTTCATGCTAAGTTTATGATTGAGATTAATCTTACAGAAAAGAATGTAGAATATATCTGTCCTGAAGAGAGAGTCATTTTTGCAGAATCTGAGTTAGAAGACTATTGGTGGGTTGGGAGAGACAAGATAACAGGGCAGCCATGTGGGAGAGGGATTAAACAGGTGTGTTTGGCCCCAGAGGGTAAAACCAGGTGCTTGGGGGAGGTCAGAGAGGCCAAGGCTTGATGTTAGGAAAAACTCAACCAAAGCCATTGCAAAGTGAGATGCACTGCCTTGGAACGTTGCAAGTGCCTCCTCATATGAACATCTTTTAGCAGATGCTGAATGACCGCATAGGTGTTCTAGGAGAGGGTTCCAGGTCCCCTGCTGTAGTTCCTTCCAACTTTGGAATTCCAAGAGGCCTTAGAAGGCAGCTGGTACATGAATCTCTGTAGCAACTGCTGCTTTGGTATTTACAGTGAAAGAAAATTCCTGTAGGCCAGAGTGGCCCTTTTCATTTTTCTTTACATGGACATAATATCTCTCCCTATACACCACCAACTGCTTCTTAATTGTTTCTCTAGGGCCAGGCAGAACAAGTTTAATTCTTCCATATCAGCACTGCAAAACTTTGAGGTCCACTGTGTGGTCTCTATGCCTTCTCCAAGGCCTTTCAGCCTAATCTTCAAGGAAAGGACCTCCACTACAACCACTCTCCACCATAAAGTCCCTCCTAAAATGCATTCAGCACTGTTCATGGCCCTCCAGCTGTGGGCTCCCCAGGGCAGAGAGCAGTGGCATGGCCTGCTCCTTTGTCCTGGACATTATGCCTCTCTTAAAGCACCTTAGTTTTTTGGGCAGTCACATCACACTCTTGACATGTTAAACCTGCAGTTCAGTATGCTTGCCTACATATATTTTATGTGAACGGATACAAAGTTAGGTCTGCCACCACCCCTACCCCCAACATATATTTTTACAATTGATTTTTTTTTTTTGGCACCCAATTGTAGGATTTTAGGCAGCGTGGTAAAATGAAAGGAACGCAAGTCAGACCAGATCTGGACTTCAATCCTGCCATTACTTACTAGCAATTTGTTGTTCATTCATTTTCAGTCTTGTCTGACCCTTTGTGACCCAATCTGTGGTTTTCTTGGCAAAGATACCAGAGTGGTGTGCCACTTCCTTCTCCAGCTCGTTTTACAGATGCAGAAACTAAGGCAATAGCTAATAAGTATCTGAGGCTAGATTTGACCTCAGGACAATTAGTCTTCCTGACCAGGCTCAGCACTGAACCTCCCGGCCTCCCTGCTTCCTTAGCTGCCCTATGATCGCTAAATCCCTCTGAGTCTGTTTCTGCATCTGCAAAATAGGCTAATATCTGTAGAAACCAGTCTGAGAGTTGTGAGAATAATCAAATGGGATAAGATAGCTAAAGCAATTTGTTTTAAAACACACCAAATCATGATCAGCACTATGGAAATATCAGCTCTTATCCTCACTACTCAGCCCATCCATCCAGCTTGTTGGAATCTTTTTGGATTATGGTTTGGATAACCAAAGTACTAACTGTCCCAGCTTCATGTTATCTGCAAATGGTTATTATAAAATGTGGAAGGGGCAAGACTGAGAAGAGATTCCCTGAGACTCTAACTGAAAACTCCCCATTAATCATCACTTTCCATCAGGTGTTTCAGCTCTGGGTCCATGCAATTGTACTGTTGCCCAACCCACATCTCTTCCATTATATCCACAAAAATATCTTAAGAGGGTTCTGAGGTCAGCAGTTTTTCTAGAGTTCAAATTTTGTGGGAGTTTTGTTTGTTTTTTGGTGAGGCAACTGGGGTTAATGACTTGTCCAGGGTCACACAGCTAGTTAGTGTCAAGCACGTGAGGCTGGATTTGAACTTAAGTCCTCCTGACCCCAGGGCCAGTGCTTCATCCATTGTGCCACTTAAGCTGCCCCAATTTTGTGTTATTTTGGAAACCCTAAATAGTTCCACATTCAATCTTTGGTCATTGCTTTTGTCCACCATTCCTCAAAGATCAGGTTAACTATGTAGTCACTTCTAAATTTTTTCTGGACCCTGAGATGAAATTATTCTGGCTCTAGAAGTATGAATTAATTTAAAAGATTTTTTACTGGCTCCTCAACTACCTTCATCATTAACTCCCTATGCTTATTCTAGCCTTTCCTTGACACCCAGCCAACACACATTAATGTGCCAGACACTGCGCTAATCACGTGATACAGAGGCCAAAATAGTCCCCAGAAAGTTCACATTCTAACGGAGGAGGCAACATGAAAGCAACTACATACAAGCGACATACACAGGATAAATCAGATGTAAAGGGAAGGCACTGGCATTAAGGGGGACCAGGAAAGACTTCTTGCAGACGGAGGGATTTTAGTTGAGACAAAGAGGAAGCCAAGAGAGAGAATTCTAAGCATGGTGGAGATAGCCAGTAAAAATACCTGGAATTCATAAGTCGAGTGTCATGTTCAAGGAACACCATGGAAACCAATGTCCCTGGATCTGATCCATGGGCATAAGTAAGTTTAAAAAGACTAGAAGTTAGGGAGGGGGCCAAGTTATGAAGAGCTTTGAAATCCAAACAAATTATTTTTAAATTGATCCTGGAAGTCACTTTTAATGTATGTGACCTGGATGAACATCCCAGAAAGGTGACAGAGAAGGAGGAGAAATGGGTGGGAGGAGAACCAGGAGAGAGGTGTTCACAAAAACCTAGAAAACGTCAAGGAGAGGATGATCAGTAGTGTCCAAGGCTGCAGAGCAGTCCCGAAGCATGAGGGTTGAGATCATTGGTGACTGGAGAAAGCATTTCCAGTTGAATGATGAAGTCAGAAGCCAAACTGCAGAGAATTAAAGAAGAAAGCAAAGTCATTGGTTTTAAACAGCCTTCTCGGACAGTTTAGCTACAAAAGGGAGATGAGACATGATAATAGCTATCAAGAAAGGGTGGATCAAGTAAGGGTGTTCTGGGCATAATGTAGACAGTGTATTCGTAGGAAGTGGGGAGAAAGCTGGGAGACAGGGAGAGACTGAAGATTAGTGATAATGGAAGTTATAGAGGGAAGCAGTCTGCTGGAGGAGATAGGATGGAAAGGGATCACTTGCACATAATTGTAGAGGGATTTGCAAGGAGAAGCTCTTCATGTGAGACAGGGGTAAAGGAAAGGGGGACGGCATCTGAGTGATGAGGATGGGGTGGGGAGAAAAGGGAGCTCTCAGTGAATGGCCTTAATTTTTTTTTCCAGAGAAATATGAGGCAAAGTTCTCAGCTGAAAGAATGGTTGAAGGGGGAAATCATGGGAGGTTTGAGGGGGGATGAAAAGATTGGAAGAGTCACTGTGGAGAGTAGGATAGTGAATAGGTTAGGGAAGGGTAAAAGAATTGCCTTGCAGCAATGAAGGCACAGTGGAGATTATGTAGCATAAATTAGTTTCTTGATTTTTTCCAGTTTTGTTTGGCAATGTGTGAATAGGAGGGAAGGCAGGGTGTAGTGGGAATAAACCAAGGCTGAGGAAAGATCAGTGATAGGATGCGGGGACAAAGGGATTTGAGAGAAGACACTTGTTCACCAAGGGTTTGTCAAGATAAGAAATGATGAAGAGAGTAGCCAGTGCAAGAGTGGAAGAATTTGAGGTCATGGCAATGATGAACAGGATTAAGAATTATAAGGCAGAGGGAACAGTGGAATCATGCTCAGATAGAGGAATTTCAAAGTTCATGAACTTGGAAGTGGAGGATGAAGAAAAGATCCAAAGTAGGAGTATCCCTACATGTAGCTGAGGTGGGAGGAGGAGGAGGAGGAGGTCACAAGAAATGAGTAAGTGGAAGAACTGAAAAGTCAGGGTGTTTGATTGTCAGTAGGTATACCAAGGTACCTTGGTATGAGGGGAATAGTTGGAGAGAAGGAAAAGATTGGGCAGGAGCAATTCATTGATGAAGGACGGAGAGTTGGTAGATTACAATTATCAGAATGCTAACAGAGAAGATAAGAAAAAAAAGATGTGAGTGGTTCTCCTTCCTCCATCACTTATTTAAAATTATACCAAGCAGCTGGCCTCTCCCTTCCTTATTCTTGTTCAGAACATAGCTAAAAGAATCATTTTTATTGTTCGTAGCATTTTTGTGGATGTCAGCTAAATCTGGACTTTACTATTATTCATGGTTTTTGTGCTTTTTTTTTTTTTGCCACTCTTACATTTCTCCTTGGTTATACTGTGTTCGTCCTTTGTTGCCAAAGAAGACCATGCCACCAGAGAAATAATGACATGACTTGCACTTGACTTTGTTTTGAGTGAAAGGGCTGTGCAAGTCACAAGCCTCACTTCTTCTCCAGAGCCATCTGAATCCAGTGACCAGATATTCATCAAGATGACTGGAGATGACCCAGGATGAGGCATTTGGGGTTAAGTGACTTGCCAAGGTCACTCAGCTAGTGAGTGTCAAGTGTCTGAGGTGAGATTTGAATTCAGGTCCTCCTGACTCCTGCACTGGTGCTCTATCCTCTGCACCACCTAGCTGCCCCTTCCTTGGTTATAAGGTATAGTCAAATACAGGGCACTATTAGTGAAGGCTTCCTGCAGAAGCTGGTGCTTCAGCTGCATCTTGGAAGAACAGGGAAATCTAGGAAGCTGAGGGGAAGAGTGCATGGCAGAGGGATGACACCGTGCACACAAGCGATGGAGTGGTACGTGGGAGGAGCGCAGAAAGGTCTAGCTTGCCTGCAAAGAGGAATATCCAAGAAATCTTTCCTGTAAGATCTGAAGTAAAACCAGGATGCTCATTACTAATGCTAGAAATGCTAGCAGTAAGAAAAAGAAGTTGTTAGAATAAACATAGGCAAAGAGGAAACTAAACCATCACTTTTTGCAAATGATATGATGGTCCATTGAGTCAACTGTGAAGAGTCAACTAAAAACTAGTTGAAACTATTTTATATCCTGCAAAGGTGCAGAATAAAAATAAATCCAAAAAATCATCAGTATTGTTTTATAATACCCACAAGCCCCCTGAGGAATAGATAGAAAGATAAACTCCATTCAGAATAACCACAGAATGTATAAAATGCTTGGGAGTCTTATCTACCAAGACCCACAAAGAAATGAAAAACAAGTACCAATTGACTGTTATATAGATTGAAAGACCAAAATATTGGAGAAATATTAATTGCTTGTGCACAGGTCATAGCACTATAATAAAATTGACAATACTACCTAAATTAATTTACTTTTTCAGTGCCATATCAATCAGTGTACCAAAGTATTATTTTATACAGCTAAAAATGAAATTTATCTAGAGGAATAAAAGAGGGATAATAATTTTTTTTTTTTAAAAGCAGGAAAGGAGTCCTAGCAGTTACCAGGTCTCAAGATATGCCACAAAGTAGTTGTCATCAGAATAATCTGATAATGATTAAAAATAGAGAGGGGCAATCAGTGGAACAAATTAGGTATGTAACATACAAAAGCCGATGAACACAGCACCATAATGTCGAATAAGCCCAAAGATCCCATCTATTGGGACAAGGATTCATTACCCAACAAAGACTGATGGGAAGCTGAAAGCAGTCTGGTAGAAACTGGTCATAGACCAAGATTTCATAAAATGTATCAAGATAAACTCCAAATGAATACATAAGTTATACATAAATTAATGAAGCAAGGAAGAAATTACCTTCCAGAATAGAGGAAAAGTTCCCAACCAAATGAGGGATAGAGAGGATAATGTTGATTCCATAAAATTCTTAAAGTCTTTGCATAAATAAGAAAAATGCAGTTAAAATGAGAAGGGAAATAGGTTAAAAAAAAGAGAGAGAAGTAGAAGGAATTGGAAAGAAAATCATATGTTCTGAGGTTGACCTTGGTAAAAAGAAGGGCCGCCTCATTGTCAGAGAATGGAGAAGAAATGGAGACAGAGAGAGGAGAGAAAGAGAGAGGAGGGGGAGAGAATGAAAGACAGAAGAGAGGGAGGAGAGGGTGTGGTTTGGGAGAGGCTTAAGGAGGGTACAGAAGGTTTGAAAAACTTCTGTAGGGGAAGAAATAGGGAATCAACTGGGGAGTTATAAAAGAATTCGTTGCTTCAGGGAGGGCCTAGCTGAAATTGGATAACATGAATTTAGAATGGACTCAATTGACCCAGTGATGTGACTTCTTCCAGCACAGTTCAGCAGCCCATGAACCAGAAGCAGAGGAGTCAGAGAGTGGGAGTAATTTAGGGCTGAGGTTTGACAAAGGATGAGCAGTGATAAGACACGTCAGGATTCAAGACTAAATTGGCACGGAGGAAAGTATAATCAGAGCGGGGGTAATGGCCTGAGAAAGTATTGAGAAAATAGGTTTAGGAAGAGACAGACATAGGGAGAAGTGGAATGATAGGAGGTTATGGTCAAATAGAAGGATGTCCGAATTTCTGATGAAAGAAATGAAACACTTGAGATTAATGGTGAGGTCTAGTGTGCATTTATGTATAACTGTGGTCGAGTAAAGGAGGAGGTCATGGGATGGATAGAAGCCTAGGAACTGGAAGGTTAGGGAGCCTGACGTAGCATCAATGTAACGTTGACGTCTCCTAGCACATGGCTAGGAGTTGGGTTAGAAGGGAGAGACGGTAAATAGAAAAAATGCACTGATCACCACCTGAAAGAGATCCCAGGAGGAGAACTTACCCGAATATAGCAAAGTTTCAAAGCTCCCAGGTTAAGGAGAAAACATTGGAAGCAGCAAGAAAAAAATAATTTAAATGTCATGGAGCTACAATAAGGATTTCACAAGACCTAACAGCTACTACACTGAAGAACTGTAGAACTTGGAATACTATATTTCATACAGCAAAAGAGCTAGGGTTACAAAAAAGTGTGACTTGCCCAGCAAAGTTAATCTGAATGAAATAAATAATCTGAATGGGAAAAAAAGAGGATATTTTAACGAACTAAAAGATTTCCAGGTATTTGTGATGGACAAAAAGAGCAGAATTTAAGAGAAAATTCAACATACATCCTCCTGGATGTTCCAGGGGGTTAAATAAGGTAAACATTAAGGACCAATTATAAGGGGCTCAATAAGGTCAAAATATTTACTTGTTCTACATGGAAATATTATCAGTTCTTTCGTGACTGTCATTTTTATTTGGACAGTTTTAAAAAACTGAGTATGATGGGATGATTCTAAAAAATAAAACTGTAGGGAGAGATAAAAAGGAGCGATTATCTTATACAGATGAGGCAAAAAAGGAAAAATTGATATAGAAGAAGATAGTAGCAGGAGGGCTGACAGTGCTGGAACGTTACCCTTATTGGGGATGGGTTAAAGGAGGAACAACACATATATCAAGAAGGGCATAAAAGTCTTCTAAATTCAGAAAGAAATAAAAGGGAAAGAGCATAGGGGAAGGGAAGGGGATAAGGAAGGGACTCTTGGAGGGGTAGGTAGGTTAAGGAACAGGAGAGCAAGGTAATAGATAGAAGTTAAGCAGAGGAAGGAGGAGGGATAGGAATATAGTGAGAAGAATAGTGAAGAAAAATAGGAAGAAGGAAAACATACAAGAAATAATTATAGCTTAGAATGAGAATGGGATGAATTTACCTATGAAATGGAAACTGATAGGAGATTAAAAACTTGAATTGAACAATATGTTGCTTTCAGGAAATGCTACAAAAATTAGAGATATACACAAACATAAAAGTTGGGAGTAGAATTTATTATGCAAAAAGCAAGGGTAGTAATCATGATCTCAGACAAAATTAAAGCTAAAATAGATTTAATCAAAAGAGAAAAATAGGGAAATTACACTACTAATATGTCAGCCATATTATTCAATATTGTTTTAGATCATTTAAAATAGACAGTATAAAATACCTGAGAGCATACCTATATGAACATAAACATGAAACACTTTTTATACAAATAAAGTCTAATAATCAAAACCTAAATAATTGAAGTAATATTTATTGTTTATGGGTTGATAACACCAATATAATTTTAAAATGACAATTTTACCTAAGTAATTTATATATTTAATGCCATCCCAATTAAATTATTTTAAAAACTATCTTACAGAGTTAGAAAAAATAATAAAGTTCATTTGGAAGAATAAAAGGTCAGGAACTTCAAAGAAACCAGAGGAAAGAAGATGTAAAGGAAGCAGATTCGGCAGTATCAGGCCTTAAATTATATTACAAAGTGAGAGCATCGTTGAAGTATGAAACAGATACTTTTGATTATTTTAGATTAAAAATTTCTTGTGTAGATAAAACCTATGCAGCCAAGAATAGAAGGATTGCAGAAAATTGGGGGGAAATTTTTATAGACAATCTCTCAGATAGGATGTGATTGGGTTGGAATATTGTTGTACTGTAGGAAATGATGAACTAGTTGACTTAGAAAAACATGGAAAGACTTGGACTTATGAAGGAAGATGTCACCCACCTTGAGAGAAACAGATAATGAGGAAATAAGCATACATATGCTCATTACATATATGTGTCTTACATAGTCTTACATATATGTGTATGTTTGTAAATATATGTTGTGTATATATACATCTACGTATATATATCCTGCTTAATTAAAAGCCTTCTTGGGAAGGGGAGAGGGAGAGGGGGAAAATAAAGTAAAAAAGTGCACAGCAGAGAACAAAAGAAAACCTGCAAGAAGTAAGGAAAAGCTAGACGTTTTGGAAACAGTGTGCAGTGTTTATTGCATAGGCTGTCTTGGAATGGGAATTTCCCCTCGTTCTCCTGTGTACATGGCAATGCTTTTTCTCCCTTTTCTTATTTTGTATTTACATTTAAAATAAACTTTAAAACTTTGAAAAAGAAAAATATTATTATTAAAAAAAAAAACCAAACACGTCCATGACTGTCTCTGAAAAACCAAAAAAAGGAGAGGGACAGTGTGAGCCAGTTACAGAATGCTTTGGGAAAAGGAGAGCAAGGGAGCTCCTGCCAAACAGACCCCAGGGTATGGATTGAGGGGAAACATGCATTTTTTCTACTCCAGAGGAGACATTGCTGAGTAGGGGCAGTAAAGGGGACAGCCTGAAAGTGGTTGTGGGGAGCAAGGAGTCCTCTGACTCCCCCTCCAGGGCTATGGAGGGTGCAAGGAGGGACAGAGAAGGAACTTACTGCCAGTGTTGGAGATGATCAGGTATTCGGGTTACCTGGGGAAGCCAGATCTCCTTGCTGGTAGAAGAAAATACTGTGAGAGAGAAGTCCAAGACACAGAATGAAGGGAAGTTTGTATACAGACAGAGGGCACAGTGGCCAGTGATTAACTATTACAGAAGAAGAGAAACAGGAGGTTGGGAGCTTGCTAGTCATAGGACTAGTAGTGGGTGGCAAATAAATAATGATGGAAGGGGCGTCCTTGCTGGGCAGGGGTGTTTAAAATTCTTTTTAAAGATAAAGACTAATTAGGGGCAACCAAGTGGCACAGTGGATTCTATACACCAGCCCTAGAGTCAGGAGGACCTGAGTTCAAATTCGACCTCAGACACTTACTGTGTGAACCTGGGTGACCTAACCCCAATTGCCTCAAAAAAAGATAAGGCTTATAAGGGAGCACATTTGGTATTTGTTCACTGCACACCCGGCGCCAGCTTGTAACAGAGCCTGGCATTTAATAGTTTCTCAATAACTGATGTTGACAGATGGATGGTCAGCTCCCTCCCCAAGGAGTTCATCCCAGAAGCCTCCTAGGAGGGAATGGGGTGCTGCACTGCTCCGTTCCCTGGTTTAGCAGCTTCCTAATCTTTTCCATCTCCCTGATGGGAAATGGGATCTCGTTCATTTGCTCTCAGCCAGCTCCTTCAAGAGTCTTGGGTCTTGTGTTTGGGATCTGTCCCCCAGAGGCAGTGCCCAGGCTTTGGGAAGGGCAGTGCCGGACTGAGGATGGGGAATGGAACGGCCCCGTGTGTTGGCTTGAGGGAACCAGCTGTGACAGGGGGCTCCGCCCAATGAACCCCCTGTAAAGCGCTTCCTCTGAGCGCTATGCTGGGAGCCTCCCGGATGAGTGGGAGCGCACAGCGCTGCAGCTGAATTCCGACATCGGTCCTCCCTCAAATCTCTGCGCCGGGATGGGCTCCTCAGCAGGGAAGCTGGGGGGTTCCTCTAAGGGAGACCAGAGGGGGAGGAAGGGACAGGAGTGGTTAGTTCCATGATGAAATGAATGCCGGGGGTGGAGAGCAGAGGCTGGGTGGAGCCCTTATTGGCCCTTAAGAACCAGCTGCCAAGAGGGTAGCAAAGCACTGGGCTCCCCCGCCGCGGTCATCGGGCATCATGCATGGCGTACATGAGGAGGTGGCCCTGCTAGCCACAGTCACCCTCTGTGGAGTCCTGCTACAAGGTAAGGCTCAGGCCCAGGCCCTGCTCTAAGGTTTAGCTCAGCTTCCGGGCAGTCCAGTAGCTAGCTGACGCCCTCAGACCTCAGCACCATCATGGGGAGGGGAGTTCCCCAGAAGTCTAGCGGGAGAGAAGGCTGCCGATCTCTGGGTAGGGTTGGAGATGAGACTGCAGACCCATGATAGAGGGACAAAGACCCATGGACTTTAATCTGGTTGAGTTCCCCTTTTAGCTGTGAAGCCCCCATTCGGAAACTCCAAGTCGGGGGCCGTGGAGGACAGAGGGGTGGGAAAGGAAGGATGGTCCCAGAACAGTGTCAGGGGCAGGACCATAGACATCTCAGCCCCTGGGGTTTCGGCTGCCTTTATTTTTTGTTGTCTTGGGGGTGAAGGAAAGGATGGCTGGTCCAGAGACCTGATTTTATTGGTAGAGGGAATTCCTGGTGCCGAAACCACCAACTTAGATGGGCCACTTTTCTGTAATTGAGATCTTAGGATCTGCCTTAGGAGGCAGGATTTGGACCCAGGTCGTCCTGACTTGGTCCACTCTTCTATCCCCTATGCCATTAGTGATTAGTGAGAATGTTTCTAAATGCACCCAAAGGAGATAAATCTTCAATTTTCCAAGGAATTCCGGAGCAGGGAGTCACCTCAGATGGCCTGTAGTGGGAATTTCTTACATTGGAGGGAATCAGGACTCTCCTGTACAGCCCCAGACTGAAATTCAGATTGTAACTACATCTCCAAAAGTGGCATGTCCCAGGTGCCCCAGTCCCAGCAAGTACTGCTTGATAATTTGACTAAAGTTTGCAAATGAAATGAAGGACAAAGTCCTAAGGCTCCCCCATGGGGGGTGTATCTGGGGGGAAAGAGGCATGTACATCTAGGTGTCATCAGGTAACTGTTTAGAGATCCTCCTAGAGGTTCATTCTCATTTTAGGAAGCTCTTCATGACAGCCTAGAGGCAGGGGGATGGGAGAGATGACCTTACCCCAAGAGAACATCTGATTGGATTAAGAATAGCTCACATTTCTGTATCATTTGTGAGCTTTTCTTGAGAAAGCACAACTCCTATATAACTCATTTTACAAATGAGAGTTCAATGTCATCTCTAGTAGAAGGACCACTTTGCATTGGTGATGAGTCCCAAAGACCTGGCAGGTCCAGCGACACAGTGGCAAACTGACTCATTGATCCTCTCCTCCTCCTCAGCCTACTTCTCCTGGCAGGTGATCACGGCGAGGAGGAGATTCAGGGTGTCACCCCCAGCCACCACTGGCCCTCCAGAGTTCGAGAGAGTCTTCCGAGCTCAGTAAGGATCCGTAATGTGTGCCAAGCCTTGGACAGCATCAGAGAAGATGTCCAAGACTCTGAGTCCCTACTCTTCTGGTTCCTTGGCCAGACTCAGAGGTGTAGAGTCTGAGGCCCGACAGCTGGCTCGTCCTGCCCTGGGATCTCTGTGTGCCTGGCCTTAAGGGCCCAAGGGTAGAGGTGTCACCAAGCTTTGCCACTGCCCCAGCCCCACCCTGATCGATGCCTAGACATTCAGGACCCCACCCTGCCGTGACACACTCATCACTGCTCAGGATTTAGCCCTTCCCCCACCACCATTTCACAGCCCCAAGAAACACCACTAAGGGTAAAAATTGGCAGAACTGGAGGTGAAAAACAAGGGCCCCGCGCCTCTCAGCCCAGAACTCGTTCCCCTGTACTGTAAAAACCTGTGTTTCCATGCAAGGAGTGACAGCTTCTTCCCTCAGGTGGGGAGAGGGGGTCTTGGGTGGGTGGTGGAGAGCTCAGCTCTGCTTCTCTTCCTCTTCCCCAACCCCTGCCCACCTCCCCCCACAGGGCAAACTGCACAGAGTACTTCCCCCTGTTCCTGGCTGTCCTCTGGGTCGCTGGCATCTTCTTCCATCAAGGTATCAGGGTCTGGGGCACTGAGGGTAGACTGAGAGCCCAGCCCTCCCCCCACTCCAGTGCTCCAGTCACAGAAGAAATCCTTGGCCCCCAGGCACTCGGGTGTGTGCCCCCGAGACCATAAGGATGCTGCCTGTGACCCCATTGCTATGTGCGTGAGGGCCCACCCATGGGGTCATGCTGCTGTGCGCCCCACTCCTCGCTCTTCCAAGGGGCTCAAAAGCTGTTTCTCTTTTTCTGGAAAAGGGACAGCAGCTGCCTGCGGCCTGCTCTACCTGGGGGCCCGATACAGATACTTCCATGGTTATGCTGGGTCGGCCCAAGGGAGGTGAGCAAGGACTAGGGTGGGGATTGGGCGGCAGGCAGGGCTGGAGGGGAACGTCCTCTTATTAATTTTCACCCCCCCCCCTCCACCTTCGCAGGCTGGGCCCCCTGTACTTCGGTGCCCGTGTCCTCTGGCTGCTGGTAGCTCTGTCTGCATTGGGCCTGACATTCCACTTTCTTCCAGCCTCCCTCAAGAAGGCCCTCCTGAGTGACTGGTTGTAATTGGGTAGCAAGTGGGGTGGGGTCCCATGAGGGAACAGAGGTATGAACCAAGGTGGTTTGGGAAGTGTCAATCCCACCAGGGAGCAGTGGGGGGACAGTGGCACTGTGGAGAAATACAAAGACCTGGGGTCCCCAGAAAGGGGAGTGTGATGCAGACTCCCCCCAAGGTTTGAAACGGAATTAAACTTTTATTACAATTCACGTTTTATATAATTATATATCGACATACGTGAAAAAATCAAATGTATCCAATAATAAAAAACACAGCACATTAGAGTAGTATGATGCATTCCAGTGTACGGCCGCCTAAACCCGGAGAAGCCCTGATTTGGCCAGCGCACAGCACAGCCAGGGGCCAGGGCTGGGCCGCCCCTTAGGAAAGGCCTGTCCCCTGGGATTCCCTGTCCCTCATCACACCCAGCCAGGGGTGCCCAGGCACCCTGATCCCCGGCTCCTTGGCCCCATCCGTCTGACCTTGCTAGGCCCAGCCCAGCCCAAGGAGATAGCACCAGCTCCCTAGGACTGGAGACTCTCATGGGGCCTGCCCACATCAGGCTGGTGAGCAGAGCGGGGAATGTGGAGTGAAGGCCAAGGATGGCCTCGGGCCATGAGGCTCGTGGCCCCTTCCAGGACCCCTCATTCCCACCAGCCCCATGTGTGCCTTGGGACCCTCAGTTCCATTTTTGGAGGAAGGGAGGCCCCCTAGAGATCACCCCAGTCTCCCCCTTTGCCCCCAGGGCTGTCTTTGGTCCTGTCACCTCCAGATCTTGTACCCTGCTAGACTCTGGAGCAAGGGCACAGGCTCCCCACAGGATGCTGGGGGAGACATTGGGGCAGGATGGGGCTTTGCAGCCTGAAAGCTCCATTCCCTTCACCTTCCAATGCTTAGTCAGCCTTTTTCAGGAAAATCTGAAAGAACAGAGGAGGTAAGGGTCAGTCAGGCAGGGTACCTCAGAAGGACACAAACTAATAAGCTCTTCAGCCTCCGTGATTTCAGGGTCAAGCTGGGACCCTCACCTGCCCGTGCCCACCTTCAAGGCCTCTTACCTCACTCAGGATGACCCACACTGGGGAGTCGGTCTGGATTGACAACCGGACAGCTTCCAGGGGCCCAAAGGCCGGGTCTACCTCACCCTCAGCCACACCCTTGGAAAAGGAACCTGGAGGGTGGAGAGGCGCCTCAGAAAGTCCCAGCCCTACCTGACCACTTCAAAAACAGCCCAATGGGGCAGTGAGCAAAGAGAACCCAGCAGCCCTTCCCCAAAATAAACTGAATAGCCAGCGTGTATATAGTGTACTGTGGGGTCCACAAACACCTTTACAAATATCTCATTTAATCTCACAACCCTGGTGGCAGGGTGTGCTATTATTAAACCCATTTTACAGATGAAGAAACGGAGGCAGACGGCAGTGAAGTGACTTGCCCAAGGTCCTATAGCTAGTAAATATCTGGGGCTGGACCTGGACTTGAGTCTTCCTTATTCCAGGTCCAGCGCGCCACTCACTGCTGTCTAAGTGAAATAGATGGGGTGCTCACTATCCTTGGAGTTTTTGCTCCCATGCTCATTTTTCTGGCTTAGGTCTACTCACCGATCTGGAGGTAGCCATCTGGGGTCCTGGGATACCTGAGCGTGGCCCCTCGGCCCTCCTGCAGGGCCTCCTTGTCCGACTGTGGGTTCTAGGGGGCAAAGGACAAGCACAGGAGCAGCTGGTCATCCCAGGAGACAAGCAGTCTTTTATCAAGTGACCCCTCTCACCTGCCCTCGGGGCCAAGCTACTCACGTCAAAGGGCAGGACCTCCACCGTGGTGTTAAACAGCTTGTCCTGTGGGTGCTCAATGTTTCCACTTCGGAAGAAAAACCTGTTTGACAGAGACTCAGATTGTTTGTAAAGCCAAAGGCACACACAAAAGAGGGACAGACAGAGAAAGGGAGACCAGACAGAGACAGAGGCAGAGATGGGGCAAGCTCCCAGGCCAGTGTCCAGGGTTTAGTTCACGGTGGGGACAGAGGCTCTGTATAATGCCAGTGGAGATGATGATGAATGAGTCCCTCCCCTTGGTGGGGGGGGAGAGGGGCACTGACCGCTCTAGGCGCAGAGGCTGGAAGAATCTGAATCGGATGAAGTCTCCAGCTATGGGAGTGAAGGCCCAGAAGAAGTCCTCTCGAAGATAGGCCTTCTCCAGGGTGAAATGCTGGTACGTCTTGAGGCTAGTGCTGACTTCAGCAGGAGGATTCATGTGCTCCTTTCTCAGGGCATGTTTACCAAAATCCTTGTCCTGGACACAAGCACAAGCATTGGGGGGGGGGGGGGGGGGGAAGGTAGGGGGATGGATATGAGTCATACCAGGCTTATAACTAGCAAGAAGGCCCTCCCTGGGGAAGGGGTGGGAGGAGGTTAGCCCAGTCTAGGCACCCCTGGCCACCTCCACCACTCTGGCCTAATAGCGTCCCTCAAGTGTCTGGAGAGGTCAGGGCCTCCCTTGTACCTAGGTAGACATCCCTCTGAAATTGCTGAGCCTTTCTCCCTCGGACCTCCAATACAGTTTGAGGACATAGCCCCTACCTAAGAGGCCAGTCCTCAAGGCTCAGAGAGGACCTCAAAGAGTCCCTTTTGTCACTCAATCAACACGCATTTATTCTGTGATAGGAACTATACTAGGTTCTGGGGAAACAGAGACAAAAGTAAGACATTCCTCTTACCATTATATGTACTGATGAGAAAGCAACAGGACAATTACAAAACAGTCACGTAGAAAAGGAGTACTAAACTCTGGGGGAATCAGGAAAAGCCTCCTGAAAGACACCTGCCCATTCCCAAGCTCCTTTGCAGAGGTAGAGAATATTGAATGGGACATTGTGTTTTGATTGGAGTCGTCTTTTTTTTTTTTTTTTTGAGGCAATTGGGGTTAAGTGACCTGCCCAGGGTCACACAGCTAGTAAGTATCTGAGGCTGGATTTGAACTTGGGTCCTCCTGACTCCAGAGCTGGTGCTCTATCTACTGTGCCACTTAACTGCCCCTCTCTCATTTTGAAATTTAAATTCTTTTTTATAAGAGATGCTTTGCTTGGGAGGGGAGAGGAGGGAGGACATAAGTGGAGATGCAGACAATATAGAGCTCGAGGCTAGAGGTTCCAAGAAATAAAGCAGAAGGGTGTCCCAAATATGGGGTATAGCCTGTGGAAAAGCATGGAGGGGAGAGGTGGGATCTTCTCTATGGAGAACGTCAAGCAGGTCCACCTGGCTTGAGCCAAACTCTGAGGAAGAATTATACATCATTAATCTGAAAGTGGATGAACCTAGATTGCAAAAGGTTTTGAATGCCAGAGAAAAGTATCTTAGCTGTAATGTACAGGGAGATGCTAGAATTTCCTGAACAAGAAGTGACATAGTAGACTTGGGCTTTAGGAATACCAGTATGGCAGCTGTGTGGAGGACGGATCAAAGAAGGGAGAGACTGGATGGAGGGAGGCCAGGGCCACATCATTCTGGCAAGAGCCGCCCTTGGGAGCTTGGGCACGAAGCCTTGGGCACTGACTCACACTGCTGCTCTCCTGGCCATGGTCCTGCTAATACCCAGGTGACCATTTTCATGGGAGACTGCGTACTCCTTCCTGGGCTAGTAATACCAAATCTGAGCTGGCGATTGCCCCATTCACCCAGCCCTGGCTGTCCCCCTCAGTACAGAGCCACTCCTGTTCCTACTAGGGAAATGTCAACACTTGCAGTTCACTGCAGTTGAACAGGTACCAATTTGCTGTTCTGACCAGACCAAAAATGGGGATAATAATAAGATCTGCCCTCAAAGCTGTTGTGAGGATGAAATGAAGTTTTGGTATTTTGCAAACCTTAAAGTGTATAATTTATAAGTGCTAGCTGTTATGAAGATGATGTCACAGGATCACAGTTAAGAGGTAAAAGGAACCTTAGCAGTTATCTAGTACAATGCTCTCACTTTACTGATGGGGAAACAACAGTACAGATAGATGAATGACTTGCCCAAAGTCTAAGTTGCTGAGTCAAGTCTTGAACCCAGATTCTCCCCTTCCACATTCAGGCTTCAGATTTCTGAAGGGATATAATCCCCTCAGTATACATCTTGGGGACAGCCTCCTTTATGTATCCATCATGATCACTCCCAGAAGCAGCAGCACAGTACTATGGGAAGAGCACTGGTGGCAGATACTCACTTGCATTGCAAACATAGAAAAGTCATTCACTTCTTGGGGTCTCAGTTTCCTGAGGTCAGACTGGCTGACTTCAGCTCTAAATCTGTATGATCTGGGCCCCTAACATCTCAATGACATGTCCCCAAAGCCTCACTGCTATCTTGTGCATTCAGCACTGGTCATGAGCACCAGTTCCATCTCAACTGGGACAACAGACCTTCGATTTCCCACGAGTGTAATTGTTAGGTAATGGCCTTTCCTCCCACAGCAACCAGATGGATCCACAAAGGTCAGTGCTGCATCACTTACATCTTCCCCCATGCTCCTCTTCTTCGCTCTGGTCTCAGATGAAGAGATAGCCCCTGTGTTTACTGAGGCTCAACCCCTCCACATGTACCCTGATCCCACTGCCTCCTGACTTTTCCAGCAGTTTGCTCATACTAGCATCCCCAGTTTCTCTCATTTTCAATCTCTTCCTGTCTATTGGCTCTTTGTCTCCTCCATCCTCAAAAAACTCTCACTTAACATGAACTTCTCCATTAGCTACTGCCTCCCGTCTCCTCTCCCTTTCATAGCTAACCTCCTCTCCTGGCATCCTACAAATGATTCGGCAATCCCAGCCTACTTGTAGTTCCTTGACTACGAAACCTCCATCTCCCATTTCTGGCTCTGAAACAGTGGCTCTTCCCATTGAATTCTGGAAGTCCAACAGAGCTTTGACAGGGTCTAATCTATGACTGCCCAAATCCAGCGCTGCCTGGGACTCAAATGACCATTTGCTGTAAATGCATAGTCTTGGTTAGAGAAGATCACCAAAGATCCTCAGGTCTCAGTGTTCCTATAAGCTAACTGCTGACAAAGTCCTCTTCCTCTCCTGGACAATGGAGCTGCTGCTACCTATCACTGGGCCTTGAAGCCTTCAAGGGCGATGTTCTGACCAAATGCAGAACCCATTACAAAGTACAGAAAACCTAGCCATAGGGACCAAGTCTGGGGCTCTTTTCTTAGTCCTATTTGACTTGCACTGCAAGTAGACTCCAGTCCCCAGGACTGAAAAGCCAGAATTCCTACTAGTGCCCACACTCTCCTACTTGCTATGCTATCATCCAACCATGGCATCCTGAGACCTCACCAGGCCCCTATGGGCATACTGCTTCTTATACCTTACCTTGATCTGAATTGTACGGTGACAACACCACATGATTTACAAAAGCTACTAACAATTGCTGAAGATTTCTGACAGTCCCAGGTACACCACAGTGTTTAGAATGAAGAAAATCCTGCTGTTCTCAACTGTGGTCAGATCTCTTATTGTGTTCAGTTCTAGGGGCCACATCTGAAGGACTTTGGCACAATGAATTCCATACAGGAAAGAAGGACAGCTAGAAGGCTGAACTAGAGACCATGTGATGCAAGGCTCAGCTGAAGAAAATGAGGCTCTTTAGCCTGGATAAGAAGACTTTAGCAGGAAAAGAAGACAGCTGTTTTCAGCGTCTGAAATGCTATCATGGACTTGTTCAGTCTGGTTGCAAAAGGCACAGAAAGTACCATTGGAAAGAAGCTGCAAAGATAATTTTCAGCTCACCAATGAATACAAATGCCAGTAGGAGGGACTTGTACTGTCCCAAAGTGGAAGGCATGCCTGTGGGAGGTAATGAGTTCCTCATTAACAGTGATCTTCAAATAGAAGCTGAATGGCCACTTGGCAGGTGGTAGTAGTGGGATTCTTTGCTCAGGAATGAGTTGAATTAGAATTTAGAGGCACCAAACTCACAGCTCTCAAAGGGCTTCCCCAACTAGATTAAAATGCAATTGGGAAATGTTTAACAAAATAAGGAAAAATATAACATGATATAGATAATGTTAATTTGTGGTTTTCTAAGTCAACATGTGGCCAGCAGGGATCCATTTCTATTTGAGTTTGACACCCCCAGGGCTGGATGACCTTCAAGGATGATGTGCTAACATTCATGACCAATTGTGAAACCCATGTGAGTGACTAAACCGGGAAGCGAGAGGAGAAATGGTCACTCAAGACTTGAACGCTGCCACTGCTGCTATCAATATCACCCCACCCCACTCCCTACCCAAGACCACTACACTCAATCCCACAATTCTTTAGTCCATCTCTCTCTCTCTCTTTTTTTTTTTTTGGAGGGGGAAGGCAAGGCAATTGGGGTTAAGTGACTTGCTCAAGGTCACACAGCCAGTAAGTGTCAAGTGTCCGAGGCTGGATTTGAACTCAGGTCCTCCTGACTCCAGGGCCAGTGCTCTATTCACTGCACCACCTAGCTGCCCCAATCCCACAGTTCTTAAGAAGTTCCACTCCATATGTCAGCAAACCTGCTGCAGCTATTTAGAAAATCTGGGGATGAGGGCAGTGGGTATTTTTTCTTCCCTGTAAGCCAATGTAGTGCCAGAAGCAGGCTCAGTCCCTATGATTTCCCTTCTTGAGAAGGACTGGGGAAAGGGGTGTGCATGGGATTGATGAACACCCCCCTCTTGAAAGAATTCCCAACCAGAGGGTCTGGATGGCCATCCTTTGGGCTGTCTTGAGGGGCAGATAGGCAAACCAGCCTTAGCCCTTTGCTTTGCTTAAAAAAAAATTATCAATACAATTTGTTGACACAACATACACTTCCCAACAAACACCTAACATTACCCAGAAAAGTCAGTTTGTCAATTATTAACACAAGGGAGTGAGGTATCCTTTAACTGTGTTCCTGATTCTGATTGCTGTATCTGATATGAGGTTTACTGCTGCTCCACATCAGTTTTATTTATTTACACTGTCACTTTGCAAATCCCTTAATTCTGCTTTCTTGGTGTACGTGCATGTCTTCATACATATCTTCCCCAGTTTCTCTGGATTTTTTATTTTCATCCTTCTTTATGGTACAACAATATTCCATTACCTTCCACAATTTATTCCTCTAATTTCTCTAATCACTGTGCATATTTTTGTGGGGCTTTTTGTTATCACAGATGCTGTGGCTAGGATCAGTTTGTACACATGGGTCTTTTCCTGCTGTCCGTAATTCCCTTGGTGTATGTACAATCCTGGAAGTGGCATCTTTAGGTCAAAGGGTATGAGCTTCTACTCATGACTCCTAACTGCTTTCAAGAACAGTAAAGCCTATTCACAGCTTGGCCAGCAGAGAGCGAGCTGGCCTGTTTCTCGGAAGCCTTTCCCCCAATGAGGTCCCCATCTCCTTCAGCCTGATTAGCATGAGTGTGTAAGCTCCTAAATGCCCATCTTGTTGGCTCAGTTAGTGCTCCTAGGTCCTTATGTCCACATTCCTTTCCTCTCCTACCACCCTGAGTGAGGACAGGTCCTGGACCTAGTACTTTTCCTTCGAGAGTTAACTGAAGATGACTGAGAAGGTTAAGACAACCAGGAAGCGTTCACAGCCCCTGCCAGAAAGATGACCTATGTGCAATGGGTCCAAAGGCAGGGACATGGAGGTGGAAAGGGACCAGGCTTCAAGCCCACCCTAGCCCAAGTCCCAGGACTTGAATCCCAGGAAAGATCTCAGGGACCAACTAATCTAACCCACTTATGCTATAGTTAGGGAAACTGAAACCTAGAAGGGGAAGGTAATTGCCCAAGGTCACACGGCTATCCAGAATTAGGGACTGGATCTCCTGGGTCGTCTGACTGACTACTTTCTCCTCTTTGAAGCCTGGCGTTCAAAACAGGCAAGAGATCTTATTAGAAGGTAAGTAAAGTAACAAAGTAAACACTTGTTGAATGAATGAATCAATGAAATACCCTTGGCTTTCAGTGCTATGATTACAGGGAAACCCTCAAGTCTCATAAGAAAATGTCCCACTTTGACTTGTGAATTTGGAAGGTTCCCACAGCCAGCCTCTCCATGCTCACCTTAAACAGGCCTGTTACCACTTTCCCAGGCTACTGCAATAGCCTAATTAGGAGGTAAGTCTTCCTACCATTCCCCCTCTCTAATTTACTTCTCACACCACTGCTAGCCTCATCTTTCAAATATATAAATCTGGTCATGACACTTTTCTCATTCAAAAATCTTCAGTGGGGGGCGGGGCCAAGATGGCAGAGTAGAAAGACACACATACGCTAGCTCCGAACGCACAGCCCATAAAATATCTGTAAAGAAGAACTCCCAACAAATTCTGGAGCAGCAGAAGCCACAGAACAACAGAGCGGAGGAGATTTCTGTTCCAGAGAGACCTGAAAACTTCTCGCAAAAGGTCCGTCACGCCCTGGACCCGGAGCCAAGCCCAGCCCTCCCTTGGCTGCACGGCACCAAGACAAGCAGATCCGAGCAGGCTTCAGGGACAGAATCTCCAGCAGCCGAGTGGGTCCCTCCACCCACGGGCCCCAAAAGTTGGTGAGAGGGTCTTCTCGGCTTGCCGAGAGGGGAGTGGGGTCCCCCCATAACTCAGGCCCCTTCGGGAGGCAGCAGCAGAGGAGGGAGCAGACCTGGGCTCCTCAAGCAGGCAGGAGCTCGGATCCATTGTTGAAGGTCTCCCCATAAACCCCCTGAAGGAACTGAGCCTGTGAGGTGGCCCTGCCCTGACCTGAGCACCTGAACTTAATCTCACACTGAATAGCAGCCCTGCCCCCACCAAAAGCCCTGAGGCTGGGAAGCAGCATTTGAATCTCAGATCCCAAGCACTGGCTGGGTAGATCTGGAGGCTAGAAGGGTGTGGAGAGGTCAAGTCACTGGCTGGGAAAATGCCCAGAAAAGGGAAAAAAAATAAGACCATAGAAGGTTACTTTCTTGGTGAACAGGTATTTCCTCCCTTCCTTTCTGATGAGGAAGAACAATGCTTACCATCAGGGAAAGACACAGACATCAAGGCTTCTGTATCCCAGCCCACCCAATGGGCTCAGGCCATGGAAGAGCTCAAAAAGGATTTTGAAAATCAAATTAGAGAGGTGGAGGAAAAACTGGGAAGAGAAATGAGAGAGATGAAAGAAAAGCATGAAAAGCAGGTCCACACCCTGCTTTCAAAAGCAGAATTAGCCAAATGGAAAAGCTGGTTCAAAAGCTCACTGAAGAAAATAGTTCTTTCAAAATTAGAATGGAACAGATGGAGGCCAATGACTTGATGAGAAACCAAGAAATCACAAAACAAAACCAAAAGAATGAAAAAATGGAAGATAATGTGAAATATCTCTTTGGAAAAACAACTGACCTGGAAAATAGATCCAGGAGAGACAATTTAAAAATTATGGGCCTACCTGAAAGCCATGATCAAACAAAGAGTCTAGACATCATGTTTCATGAAATTATCAAGGAAAACTGCCCTGAGATTCTAGAACCAGAGGGTGAAATAAGTATTCAAGGAATCCACAGATCACTGCCTGAAAGAAATCCAAAAAGAGAAACTCCTGGAACATTGTGGCCAAATTCCAGAGTTCCCAGGTCAAGGAGAAAATATTGCAAGCAGCTAGAAAGAAACAATTCAAGTATTGTGGAAATACAATCAGGATAACACAAGATCTAGCAGCTTCTACATTAAGGGATCGAAGGGCATGGAATAGGATATTCCAGAAGTCAAAGGAATTAGGACTAAAACCAAGAATCACCTACCCAGCAAAACTGAGTATAATACTTCAGGGGAAAAATTGGTCTTTCAATGAAATAGAGGACTTTCAAGCATTCTTGATGAAAAGACCAGAGCTGAAAAGAAAATTTGACTTTCAAACACAAGAATGAAGAGAAGCATGAAAAGGTGAACAGCAAAGAGAAGTCATAAGGGACTTACTAAAGCTGAACTGTTTACATTCCTACATGGAAAGACAATCTTTGTAACTCTTGAAACATTTCAGTATCTGGGTACTGGGTGGGATTACATACACACACATGCACACACGCACACACACATAGAGACAGAGTGCACAGAGTGAATTGAAGAGGATGGGCTCATATCTTAAAAAAATGAAATCAAGCAGTGAGAGAGAAATATATTGGGAGGAGAAAGGGAGAAATGGAATGGGGCAAATTATCTCTCATAAAAGAGGCAAGCAAAAGACTTTTTAGTGGAGGGAAAAACAGGGGAGGTGAGAGAAAAACATGAAGCTTACTCTCATCACATTCCACTAAAGGAAGGAATAAAATGCACACTCATTTTGGTATGAAAACCTATCTTACAATACAGGAAAGTGGGGGATAAGGGGATAAGCAGGGTGGGGGGGATGATGGAAGGGAGGACATGGGGAGGAGGGTACAATTTGAGGTCGACACTCATGGGGAGGGACAGGATCAAAAGAGAATAGAAGTAATGGGGGACAGGATAGGATGAAGGGGAATATAGTTAGTCTTATACAACACAACTATTATGGAAGTCATTTGCAAAACTACACAGATTTGGCCTATATTGAATTGCTTGCCCTCCAAAGGGAAGGGGTGGGGAGAGAGGGAGGTAAAGAAGTTGGAACTCAAAGTGTTAGGAACAACTGTTGAGTAATGTTCTTGCCACTAGGAAATAAGAAATACAGGTAAAGGGGTATAGAAAGTTACCTGGCCCTACAGGACAAAAGAGAAGATGCAGACAAGGGCAGAAAGGGATGATAGAAGAGAGAGCAGATTGGTCATAGGGTCAATTAGAATGCTTGGTGTTTGGGGGGGAGGGGACAAAAGGGGAGAAAATTTGGAACCCAAAATTTTGTGAAAATGAATGTTAAAAGTTAAATAAAAAACAAATAAATAATTTAAAAAAAAAATCTTCAGTGGCCCTCTATCGCTTACTGAGTCAAGTTCTGGATCCCTTTACCTGGCATTCAAGGCCCCCCACAATGTGGAGCCACCCAGTTTTTTCAGCCTTATCATATTCTGAGTTCTGATAAAACTGGACTACTTTCTGTCCCCTGAACACACTGGGTCTTCTTACCTCTAGGACAAATGGACACAATGAAGGAGTAGAAGGCAAGGGGTACCACAGAGATATACCTTGAGCTTCTGGATCTTCCCAGCCAGGGAGGAGTGGGTGCCCACATGCTGGAAAAGTGAGGGTTTGAAGCGGATCCGAAGATTGGCCTTCTGTCGATCACAGTGCTTCTGGACAGACAGAGAGGGAATGTTAACCCCAGCCAGGAGAGAGAGGCAGAGAGGTGGTACAGACAGGTGGACAGAGATGGAAGGCGGGGCTGGGCACAAACAAAACAGTAGCTATGAATAGTGGTGGTGTGGTGGTGGTGGTGATGGCAGCAGCAGCAGCAGCAGTAACTGACGTTTCCACAGAGACTTAAAGCTTATAAAACCCCTTACATGTATTATCACATTGGACTCTCACACAATAGCCCTCTGAAGTAGGTATAACAGGTATTATTATCCCCAAATCTCTGCCTAGGCTCGCAGCTTGTCAGGGTCAGAAGCAGGATTTAAAACCCTCTCGTCTTCCTGACACCCAGTCCACATTTCTATTCATTAAGCCAAACTGTCTCTTGAAAAATGTGTGTGTGGGGGTAATTTTTAATAAAAATTTTTTAAAAAGGTGTAGAGAGGAGGCTAGATATGCAATTAGAACAAAGGGGTGGGTGTTGAGGACAACAGGCTATGTGGACAGACAGATAAGCCAGAGATGGACAGCTGCAAAGAAAGGGTGGCTGGGGGGAGACTGACAGAGTAGACACACACACATGAGAAAAACAGAAAGAAAAGGCAGATTATCAGAAAGACAAGTTACACAGACAGAGCAGAGCAGGCAAACAGATCGATGGGGTGGGTGGACAGAACTGAAGGTTCCTGCCAGCCAGAGCAGAACGGAGGTAGCCCTCCGGCCACCCCTCCCAGGTGGCTCTGGACATGCCATCCCCACAGCTGGGGGTGAGCTCTGTGTTTCCCACAGATCAGTGCTCTGGGGAAACCTGACCCACCCCCTGGCTCTTGGGATGGCAAAGAGGCCTGGGACAGCCCCAGCCTGTGCTTCTTCATCTTCCAACATGACCCTTGATTTACTAAAGGCAGGGAATTGATCCAGCCCCTGGGGCATGTGTATCTGCCCCGGCTCCCTGGTCCATGATTAGTTAGGAATTTCAGAGAATTTAAATGGCTAACCCTTTGCTAACATGCCTTGGCTCAAGGTCCATGTGGCAAGCATCAGTGGAGACTCTGTATTACAGAGATTAATTAGCCCAGACCTTGTGTTTCACCAAGCAGGACAGCCTGAGCTACATGAACTCATCTGTAAAATGGGGATGATAATAGCGCCTATTTCCCAGAGACTGTTGTGAGAATCAAGTGAGATAATATTGATCAACTTTAAATCACTCATGCCCACAGACAAGAGGACAGAGGCTGGTGCCAAGCAGGCCTGCCCCCTGGCAGAGGGCAAGGGTGGGGTGGGGTGGCGTGCCCAATCTCCAGCCCCTCTGACTCACCGCATCCTTCTCTGGGTTGCAGACCTTCACCCACAGGATGTGGTCCAGAAGCCAGTCAATCGGCTTGTCCCGGTAGAACATAAGGATGAACTCCACAATCAGGCTCAGGTCCAGAGACTTGAACATCTTTCCTGAAGAGACCCCCAAGAGTGCCTGAGCTGGGGTGAGGCATAGAAAGGAGGCCAAGGTGCCTTGACCACAGATCAGGATAAGGGGCAAGAGGTGGAGTTACAAAGAGGCAAGAATCAAGGTTTGTGTAAGGAGAAACTTCCTAAAACCTAAGAGTGGAACAGGCTGCTTCAGGAGGGCATGGGCTCCTTCTCCTGCAGCTCTTCAGGCATGCCCACACACAGCTTCTCAGGTAGATAGGGGTGGCCTCTGAAGTGCCTTCCAATTCTGCAGTTCTGTGACATGAAGGGCCAAGTGTGGGGCTGGGCCAGGCCAGGAAGGGCTTGGAGTCATCTCCTGACCACCCGTCCTGGGGCTTTGTGGAAAGAGGCAAGTGTCACTCCTGAAATCAATCTGCGGAGGGGCCAGCATCGGGCAGGGAAGGAATTCTAGCACCTATTCTGTGCTCAACCCATTACACTCATTATCTCATTTAATCCTTACAACTACCATAATTATCTTACTAATTATCCATTACATTATATGGCTAGCCTTCAGTCATTCAGCTGTGTCCGACTCTTTGGGACCTATGGACCACAGTGCACCAGTGCCAGCCATGGGGTTTTCTTGGCAAAGATATTGGAGTGGTTTGCCATTTCCTTCTCCAGTGGTTAATTATATTATGTTATTCCTTATCTCTTATTATTCTTATAGCTGAGGAAACTGAGGCAGGCAGCATCATATAGCTGGTAAGTGTGTAAGGCCGGATTTTAAATCTGGTCTTCCTGACTACAGGTCCAGGGCTCTTTCTACTACACCATCAGCTGCCTCTGCGTTAGTGTATATAAATGTTGTCTCCCCCAGTGGCATATAGACTCTCCGAGGACAGGGAGAGTTTCATTTTTGTTCTTGTATCCCCAGCAGGCAGAACAATGTCCACTACACAGTAAACAGTTAATTGTGGTTGTTGAGTCATTTTCAATTGTGTCTGACTCTTTGTGACCTCTTTTGGAGTTTTCTTGGCAAAGACACTGGAATGTTTTGCTATTTCCTTTTCCAATTCATTTTGCAGATGAGGAAACTGAGGCAAACAGGGTGAAGTGACTTGTCCAGGGTCACACACCTAGTTAGTGTCTGAGGCCGGGTTTGAACTCCAGTTTTCCTGATTCCCAAGTTTAGCCACCAACTGCTCCAGTTAATTAATGCATGATGACTGACTGATTGATTGTGGGGGGAGGTACAGCACTGAGGGGTCACTCTGCTCTCCCTGTGTACTTTATAGTCTTACTAGGCTAGGAGTTCCTGGGTGTGATCTTGCGGACCTTGGTGGTCCAGGACAAAGGCATATCATGCAAATGCGCTGAATTTGTTACGTCTCCAAAACAGGATGCATGTGCCATCCCTGGGACTGTCTTTCTGGGTAGGTCCAGGGACTTCATTTGGAACATGCATCCGGGCACAGGAGCAAAGGATCACTGAGCTAGCACTGGAAGGCCTCATAGGCCGTCTAAACCAAACCTCTTCATTTAACAGAAAAGGAAACCTTGGCCCAGGGACACTGAATGACTTGCCCAGGGTCACATGGGTGTAAATGACAGAGATAGGATGTGAACTCTAGCCTTCTTTTCACAGCACTATGGAGATCAGGAGGAAGAAGAGGCAAGATGGAAAAAGGAAAAAAAAGAAAGGAGGAGGAGGAGGCTACTCTGTGCTGACCAGTCAACAGCCTTGGCGTGAGCAAAGGGGAGAAGTTGGGGACAGCACTGTAGAACAAGACGGGAGGGCAGAACAGGGCAGGGGGCGTGTGCTCATTACCGATGAAACCAAGCTGGGAGAACTCCAGGATCATCCACTCCTCTGAGGGCTGCTGGAGAGCAAAATTCTTCATGGTGCTCAAGTAGTTGGGTTTGGCCACAATATCATCCTCCAACTGCCAGAGGGGAAAGGAAGAAGGCTCAGAAGCTGACCCCCTCATTCCCCTTCACCATGAGAGAGAATAGGGGTATATGTGTATATGTGTGTGTTTGGGGGTGGGGGTCAGGCTTCTCATTCCCTGATCCCTGGCTCTGCCCCAACCCTGCCCAGGGCCCATTCTGGGGTTCCCATGCTGCCTCCCCAGTAGCAGGCTAGAAACAAGGTCTCTTTCCAACACTGCCATCCCCAGAACCTGAGCCCCTGTCCAGGGTCTCCCTGGAAATCCCCTCCCCTCCACACTCAACCCCAAGTGGATACAAACAAGAAGTGAAAGCACTCCCCCTCCCCTGCCCTCCACCCAGCTCTCCCGGGCGCTGACCTGGACATAGTACATGCCCTTGGCCTGTGCGTACATCATCAAGAAACAGTAGTCCAGGTTCTGCTTGGTTCTCCACCTGGGGGAGAGGGATGTGGCCAGGTCAGGGGCCTGGACCCTCACTCCCAGCAGGGGTCAGACCTGTTCTGGGTAATCCCACGATGGGGGAATCTGTGTCCTGGGTTTACTGGGAGAGAGAGGGGTGCCTGATTTGGGCTCAGGGTCAGCTCAGGTCCTTGCCGGGGATCCCCAGGATGGACTTCATCCCCATGCTATGGATGGGGAAAGCCAAGGCACATGCAGAGGAATGGTGGCAGGGGCCAGATGGTTTGTACTGGTTACCTGACTCTCTCCTTGGGGTCTCCAAAGGACTCTCGGAGTCGGGAAAAGTCAGGATAAAAGTGTGGAGAAGGAGAGATGACTTCTAGGAGGCCAGAATGGATTTCGGTGGGGAACCTGGTGAGGGAATGAGGGAAGGAGTTATCACAGATCAGGAACTCTAAGGGAATCTAGTCTACCCTCTTCATTCAATACATAAGGAAACTGAGCCCCCAGAAGGCAAGGTTACTTGCTCAAAGTCACACAGGGGCAATGGCAGGATTTGCTACTACACTCTACTGAGAAGGAGGTTGAGTAAAACAAGATGGGGATACAGCGGTCAGGAAGGATCTCTGCTCTGTGCTTCCCCCACCCCCCAAACATTATCAGCCTGGCCCCAGAGAAGAGGGGGGTCCTGGACAGAAGAGGCAGGAACTAGGGAATGGTGCTCTTCAGCCTCAGCAGGGAGATGGGGAGCCTGTTGGACACCCCATTACCTCCTCTCCCTCTCAGAAAAGCTCCAGAAGCCAGGAGTCCTGGGATTCCCAGCCCAAGGGGAAGAAGTGGTGGGCAAATGCTCCCTGGTGGTGTTGGCTAAGACAAGAAAGAGGAAGGATTCTTCCTGCAATATCCCTAATTTTGTAAAAGTGAGCTACCTGTCTTGTGCAGAGGCAGCCAGAAACAAGGGTGGTACTTATGGGTGGCCAGGGCATCAATGTGGGATGGAAGGACAGCAGAGGGGGCACGAGAAGCTGAGCAGGAACAACAGTACCCCTTACCTATGTTCAATCAGAACCCCAGGTTGGGGTTCCTGGAGGGGGAAGCTAGGCAGCACCATGCCCTGAGGCTTTGGCCTGGCAGCAGGAGATCCTAATCCTAAGGGAGAGCCCTGCAGACACACTGGGCTCTGCTGGCACCTCTACCACATTTCTCATGGAAAGGGAATCACAAAGGAGCAGAGCCAGGTACGAAGGAACACCTTACACCTGAGGCTCAGCCTTATTTACCTTTCAGAGATTGCCAGGGTGAGGCAAGAGAGCCGATGTGAAAAGTAGTTTGGAAAGGAGGCTATGCTGTAATTACACCCTGAACAACAGTTGGGGGAGAGAGAGGTGTAGGGGGTGTCTGTGTGTGTCTGTGTGTGTGTGTGTGTCTCTGTGTGTCTGTGTCTGTGTGTGTGTCTGTGTCTGTGTGTCTGTGTCTGTGTCTGTGTGTGTGTCTCTGTGCGTGTGTCTCTGTGTGTGTGTGTCTCTGTGTGTGTACACATGTGCACATACATAGGTGTGGAACACTGCATCCATTGTCAGCTTTTTTTAAAAAGTATTTCTTAATTTTGTTGATTTTTTAATTTCTTTTTCTTTAAAAAATTATTTGTTATACAGGATGGATCTCCAGGAGGGGAAGAAAAGCAGGGGAGAATGTAGGAAATGTTAAAAATAAAAGATATCAATAAAAATCTACTAAAAATCATGGAACTCAAAATCTTACAAAAATGAATGTTGAAGAAAAGTAAAGGTGTTTTTTTAATTTAAAAAAAAAGTTGATTTTTTTTAAAATAAGGGGGATATTTCTCCCTGAGGTTCATTTACCAATATCATATTAATATTTTGGTAGGCCAGTAGTAGAATTCTTGAGTATTATTCATAAGACCTAGGCTTGGAGTTGGTCCATGAAAAGTCTAATATTATTGAAAGTTTGACTATTTCTCAAGTTATTTTATTGTATTTAACTTTGAACATAAAACTTCTTAATAAGGATAAAAAAATGAAAATGAAGGAGAGAAGGATGAAAGGAAGCTAAGCTAAGGCTCTGGTTCTCTCTCCCAGAGCTCTGAAGGTGAATTGAACTTCCTTCTCCAGGGCCCAGCTTAGTCCTACACTACAGCAGGGAGAGCTCTATTTCAGGATGTCAACCAATCAACATTAAAGTCATCTGTAGCTTGGTCTTCTCTGACCCTCATGATTTTTTTCTTTCAAGGTACTTTTGAAACTTCGTTTTTCAGCTGGCCAGACTTCTGTTCTTACGGACTCTGGTCACCTAGTCTTTCTTGGTCTTGGTCCCTAAAACCTGCTACTGAAACCATAGGACAACTTGTACGCTCCTGACCTCACCTCAGACTCTCCCCCCAAGCTTAGCTCTGGCCCAGCCCCGGGGGTCTCTATGCAGCCCTAGAGCTGCAGCTGGACGGGGCTGAGTTCTCAGAGCCCTGGGAAGGAGAAAGAGAGCCTGAGGGTCCCAGCCAGAGCTGGATCCCTCCCCACCTCCATGAGGATCCAGGGGCAGTCACTACTCACAAGGCCTTGATGTTCTCGGTCACCCCCGTCGTGTACTGGGTATCTGTCTGTGGATGAAAACCAAGCAATTTGAGTCCTGTATCCTTCTCCTCCAGTCTGTGGGACCCCTCCCCCCCATAATGCCTATTGACCAGGCCACCTGGAACTACTGGCCTTACCAGTATAGATATCCTTCCTTCAAGTCCCCCCTCCCCCGACGTCACTCCCCTTCTTACCAACACAGAAATACAGGCACAAGGAATTTAAACTAAATTCTTAAATTTCGTTTGGGAAAGAACTGAGAAGCCAGGAATGGTCAATACTATTGCATCTTGGGATCAAAGATTTAAGGCTCGAAGGTACTTGAGGGGTTCAAACTCTGAATTTTTATAAAAACTAAGGTCTGGGTCAAGTGTCATGCCCAAGGTCACAGAAGTTGCATGTAACATGTCTGCGATTTAAACTGGGTTTTCTGATTCCATGCCAGCATCCTTTCCACCGTACCATGTCACCAGTCTACCTGTGGGATTGGTGCAAGCCCTCTAGAATCATGAGCAAGAGGAAAGAGAAGGAAGGGAGAAGTCTAATGCCTGCAAGCCTGGGGACAGATGCCAGACAGGAAACACTGCACAGCTGAATATTTGCTCCAGTCTCCTTGGTTAACAGGAAGGCTCTTCAAACATGAAAGGGTGGGACAATGGCTATAAAGAGGGAACTGTGGTTGAGGGTAAGGGCCCTGAAAGGGGCTGCTTCATTTTTCACCTTTAACTCATCATGCCTGGCATATGCTAGTTATGGGACCCTGGGCAAGTCACACATCTGTCTGCCTCAGTTTCCTCAAATGTAATACAGGAATAGTAATAGCACCTATCTCACAGTGCTGTTGTGAGGGAACAAATGAGATAATAACTATAAAAAGTGCTTAGCACGGTGCCTGTACAGCACACAGTAGGTGCTATATAAATGCTTATTCCTTTCTCTTTCCTCCCATCTAGTTGGCCAGCTGAATGGTTGCCCTAGCTACTCTTAATGAGTCCAAGATTCAAAGTTCAGAAAAAAAACACTCCAGAATCCTGAAAGAACTCAAAGATGACATCACTGAGCACCATGAGGAGCAAGACTAGACATGGATAACTAATGGTCTTATTTTAGAAAGGAAGATGATGGTGAACTCTAGAAACTACAGCCTCATGAGCTTCATGTTAGGGCCCTCAAAATGGCAGATTAAAAAACTAAGGTGATAGTTAGTGGGCACTCAGAAAGAAAAAGGGCATCATAAAGGAGCTGGTCCAGGCTCCATCAAGAACAAATCATGCCAGGTCAACCTCATTTCCTGCATTTTTTTTGACAGTTACTAGACAGGCAGATCAAGCAAGTGCCACAAACAATGTACAGCAGAACTTCAACAAGCTCCATGACAAAAGACTCTTATTATGGGAACTGAGTCTGTCCTTGAGGTCTTGGCTTTGGATTAATGGGTGACCTGGAGGGGGCCTCTAACGGCAGCTTCTACTCTGCCTGGCTCAGAATTTCCAACAACAATTTGGACAAAGGCACAAATGGCATACTTTTCAAATGTATAGACCACATGAAGGCAGGAAATACAACCAATGCATGTGATGACAAGAACTAGGATGCAAAAAGATTTGGGTCATAACGCCATCTAAAATCAAGGAAATGAAACCAGAGAGACAAATGTAAAGTCAGGCACTTTGGCTAAAAAAAAAATCTGATTACACTGGTTCAGGATGGGGAGGAGGACACGGTCAGATGGCAGTTCACATGAAAAGGACTTAGGGACAACTTTGAGAGGCTAGAACCCTGGCCAACACAATGACCAACCACAATGTCACGGGCCTAGAGAAAAAGCATGCTCCCCATTTCCTGAAGAGAGGGCAGGGGCTCAAGGTGCAGGAGGAAATGTGGCCAATGTAGGGATTTATTTTGCTTGCCTATGTATATATTTGTTTTTCTTTTTCTTTTTCTAATAGGAGGGCAAGGTGGTAGGGAGAGGACATAGATAGTTGTTACCTGAGAAAAAAATTAAATTAAAAAAAGAAAAGATTTTAAAAAATAATTTTTTTTTTAAAAGAAGAACCTAGGGATTTTTACCAACTACAAGCTCAACGAGTTAACAGTATGATTTACCAGCCAAAAAAAAGCAAATTCAATTTTATCCTTTATTAATAGCTACAATCCAGTAACCAGAAGGGACGTGGCTGGTCTCATTGTACTCTGCCCTGGTCAGATCACATCTTAGTACTGTGGTTCAGTTCGGGGCACCACATTTCAGTAGGTACATTACAAAATGGGAGTCTCCAGAAGAGAGAAATTAGGATAGGGAGGAGGCTTGAAACCATGGCTCATGAAGATCACTTGAAGTTACAGGGAATGGTTAGCCTAGAGAAGATTGAGGAGGAAAAAGTTACAAGGCTGTCACTTATTCACTCCAAGAAACATTTTTAAGCATGTATCATAAGGGCGATCCAAAGATAAATGATACATGCTCCCTCTAATGGAGGAGGGATTAGAGCATCAGACTTGCTCTGTGAGTCCCCAGAAAACAAAATTAGGACCATCAGTAAATGGATTTTTCAGGGAAACCAATTTCAATTCAATCAATGACCCTAAGGATTTTTTAACAATTAGTTACTCAACAATGGAATGGGCTGTTTTGTAAGCTAGTGAGCTTTCTATCATTAGAGGTATTCATGCAGAGACAGTATGACTTGTCAAAGATGCTGTAGACAGCATTCTTGCAAGAGAAGGGAGATTGGACTAGACGCCTCTCAGTTTTCTCTTATTACTGGGGCTACCAAGAAAGGTAAATCACAAATCTAGAGCTAGAAGGCCCTCAGAAGCTTTCTAGCCCAATGCCCTTATTTTACACAGAAGGAAACTGACGCCCAGAGAGATGGAGTGACTTGCTTAAAAGCCCAGTGGAGGATAATCTGTAGTCCTAGACAGGAGATATCCACAGCTGCGTAGCATGTGGCCCCAAGGGTAGAGCTGTTCATAAGGGAAATGCCTTCAGCCCCTTTCTACCTTTCTAGGCTTCTTACACCTTATTAACCACCCCACCACCCTCCTGGGATCCAGTGATTTCCCTAAAGCCTGGTCAGGTCTGACCAGATCACCCACCTATTCAGTAATCTCCAGTGGCTTCCTGTCACCTCTAGGATTAAATATAAAAATCCTGTTTGGCATTGAGCCCTTTACAACCCACTTCCTCCTACCTTGCCAGTCTTCTTATACCTCCCTCCCCACAACCTCTCCTCACCCACTGGTACAGGGACACTGGCCTCCATGCTGTTCCATCTCCTCACCCGGGAAGTCTCTCCCTCCTTATTTCCACCTCCTGGCTTCTTATCAATCCCAGCTAAAATCCTACCTTTTAGAAGAGGCCTTTCCTGATTCTTCCTAATTCTAGTGCCCTCTCTCGGTTGATTGTGGCCAGTTTATCCCGTCTGTAACTTGACTGCATGCTGTCTCCCTCATCAGACTGAGGTCTTTGAGAGCAGGGATTGTCTTTCTGTTTGTCTGGCCTTTCTCTGTACCCCCAGTGCCACAAACATGTTGTTTCAGTCACATCCAACTCTTTGTGAGCCCTTTTGGGGTTTTCTTGGCAGAGACAGTGGGGTGGTTGGCCATTTCCTTCAGCTCATTTCATAGAGGAGGAAACTAAGGCAATAAGGTAAGTGACCTGCCCAGGGTCACACAGCTAGTAAGCACCAGAGGTCAGATTTGAACTCACAAAAATGAGTCTGCCTGACTCCGCTGGAATACAGTAGGCCACTGTCATTGCTGCTTGTCCTTTGTTTTCAAAGAGGATCAAGGACATCACTGGGAGATGTCTTGATTTGTACATGAATTAGATTTAAGTGATGCAAAGGGGCACAAAGTCGTCAGCCTTGCTCTTCCAGAGTCAGTGAAGTCCAGTTGGCAGGGCAAAAGTCAAGACTGACAATGGCCTGGGAGGCAGTGAATGACCGTGGCATCTTCCATGTCTGCCCATGCTCTAAGCCCACAACAGCACCTGCTTCATGACCCTTGGAACAAACTGTTCTTGTCCTCCCACTCTACTGGGGCAAGTTTACACATGCACAGATAGACACCCCCTTCACTCTCCAACGGGTCTGAAGCCTATCAGTTACCCTCAACCTAGTTTAGCCCATCTGCTGAGCTAGTTTTATCAGGGTGTGGCCACTGTATTTGACAGCTTCTTGGAGCCACAAGTGAGAGTTGGGTGAAAGATAGACACCAAAGGTCAATGAGCAGCCTCCAGAAATCCTCACACCAGAAGTGCTGGTCCTCCCTGAACACCCCATGCCCCTGGACAGAATGCTAGACTGACAGCAGGGAAAATGTGAATTCAAATGCTGCCTCTGACTCACCACGTGACCCTGACAAGTCACTGCACATCCCTTAGGCCCTTATTAAATGCTTATTGATCGACTGTGTCTACTAACCCTGGTCTAAAAGAAGTTCTTAGAGCTGGGTCCAGGACTTGCAGGAAGAAAAAGTCCTGTTTGCTTGTCCTGGAGTAAGAAGGGAAAGTGAATGTGGGGCTCCCAGAGCAGGGGAATTGGAAAGGGGCCAGGGCCCAAGCCATGTGCACTGTCGGCAAATGCATGCTCACTCATGCAGGAACACACACACACACACACACACACACCACACACTCTCTCTCTCTCTCTCACACACACACACCCCCCACACACACATACACACACTCTCTCTCTCTCTCACACCCCCCCCCCATATACACTCTCTCTCTCAAACCTGCCCTCTCCCAAGGTCTTGGCCATCCATGCCCCCCTCACCTCAGCAATCAGCACCACAATGACCGTGTCCTCCTTCTCTTGGGCGCTAAGCTCCGAGATGAGCGAGTGCAGTGTGTCCGTCAGGTATGAGTGCACCTCCCGCCGAACACTCGGGATGCCCATCACAATGGACACTGCAGTGGCCCAGGGACCAGGACTTAGGGGCTTCCCTACTCCCTGGACCCCCAGTGCTTTCCCTTTCCCACCCTGGCCCTACCCAGTCCCTGGACCAGAAGTCCTCTCCTTCTCCACACAGTCTCCCTCAAACCGTCCCTCCCTGCCCAACTACCTCCAGTGCGGCCCTGGCCCACGTGCAGGGCTGGCTGAAGGCTGCTCTCCTTAGACAGCAGGTGAGGCAGATGGTGGAAGACGGTGGGCAGGTGCATCACATGCTTGTGGGTGACGTTCCACAGCTTCAGCCTAGTGTCATCTGGGATGGAGGGAGGGAAGGAAGGTGGCTAAGACAGACGTCCCTCAGCCTCTTCCTCCAAGAAGCCAAACCCCTGGTCCCCAAGCCCTCACCAGACAGGTGGCCCCAGGTCCGGTTGCCGTCCACGTCCCGCAGGGCCTGCTTCTCTGACACGGCCCTCTTGATCTCATCCAGCACCACATTCAGCTCCTTGGAGCGCTTCAGGCTCTCTTGCTCTGCAGCGTGTAGACGGTCACGGAGGGCCAAGAACTCGCGCTGATACATCTCTGCTGAGTCACCTGCCAGACAGAGAGGACCCACAGGGTATCAGGCAGTGATGGGCAGACCCACTGGGTGAGGGACTTCCTGACTGGCCACTGGGACAGTACCATCATGCCATGTGTCTCCACTCCCACTCAACTGGAAAACTGGACCCTCACATCTGGAACCATCCTGGACTCAGGCCAACTTTGGCCTTATTTAGCCCCAATCCAGGCTTCCACACTTCCTCGGCTATCTACAGACCACATCCAAGCCATGCTGCTGTCTCTCTAGTAATTTTATCCTGATCCTACCCTCACCCTCAGCTTCCTTTTGGGTACTGTCCTCCCCACCCCACCCCTGTGGGTGTATGTAAGATGTTTAAGGGCAGGGACTGTCTTAGTTCTTTGCATTTTGTATTCCCAGTGCTTGGCACACAACAAACATTTCATAAATGCTTATCTATCTAATTATCTACATGTGAACAGGCTGCTTCCCTTCCCATCTCCCCATTAAATCCCAATGTAAGCTTCTTAAGGGCAGAAGCTGGGCTATGTTGCTTTTCATCCCTAATACATAATTAGGTGCTCAATAAATGCTTGTTGATTGATTGATCAACCTCCCTCCTCCAACTCTACCCCACAGGAACTTGTGTGTCTATGTCCTCATGTCTCACACTACCTCAGAATAAATAAATGTTCCTCTCTCCTTCACACAGTTCCTTCACATCTGCTTCGGCCCCTTTCATTCCTGCTAACCCATTCTACTCCAGGCCCTCACCGCCCCCTCCCCTGGTCTATCATAATGGCCTTGCAACTGGCACCCCAACCTCAAGACCCTGATCCTTCAATCTATCTCATCCCCCAATCTTCCTACAGCTCAGCTTTGGTCACAGCATGGGTGGGGTGTTCTGAACCTCCAGGGGCTTCCTGTCTGTCTATAGCTGACATTCATAAAGCAAATGATCTCATTAGAGGTGCATCCTGCAGGTATCATTATCTGGATTTTACAGTCTCAGCTTCAGGAAAAAAAGTGGGTTCCTTGCCTCCTCTGCCTTTACCATGCCAAGAATATAGGTAGAGCCCTTTCCTCTTACTTCTCCAAGCCATCCTATCCCATCCTTCAAGACTCATCCCAAGTCATAATGGTCCATGGAGGCCCACTTTAAGGGCTCTGACCACTCCAGACCTCCTGGATCTCTGTCAACCTTGTCAGCACAACTATAGTAATTACATTTATATGGAGCACTTTTGCAAACCACTTGACAAATCTTATCTCATTCTATTCTCACCTGGAGAGGCAGATGCTATCATCATTCTCATCTCCCTGGTGAGTCACACTAAGGAGCCCTGGTCTTTGTTCAGTACATGCCCTCCTGGTCTTATCTTCCACCCTAAATGAAGAGCTTCCAGAGGGCTGGGACCAGGAAGACCTTACTCAGCAACTAGCTTTGACCTCCCAGGGCAGGCACAGGTGAACAATTCAATTCAATTCAATACAACAAGTATTTGTTAAGCCAGAGTAAAGTGTTTCCAAGACCCAGGTTCAAATCCCACCTTTGACATTTATCACCCATGTGACCCTAGAACAAGTCAGTTTCTCTAGGTCTCAATTTCTTCAATATGTAAAATGAGGGGGTTGAACTAGAAAGCTTTTGAGGACCCTCCAGCTGCCGACCTACATCTTTACTTTTCTTTATATCTCAATGCTTAGCATTGTGCCAGGCACATAGCAGGTACTTACTGAATGTTTACTGACTGACCATCCAAGTACCTACTACCCTGTTCTAGGTACTGATAGTACCAAGACAAGAATAAAACTCTTTTAAGTGTTTGAAAATCTACTGACAGAATATATGTAAGTAAGGTGGATTTTAGTGTATGTAAGATGGATTTCTGTTACTCTGTTTTAAAGTCTAGTTTCCCAGGACTCATGGCCATAATAATCTCCATTTCCCTGGCTTGTGACTTGTAAACATCTCCACCATACTTGCCCAGTGTTATATAACGACAAACAATATAAACATTTGTGCTTAAATCGTAAATATCCACCTCAACTGCACAGTGAGATACAGTGGTGGGATAATGTAAACTTGTGAGGCTATGGCTAGTAATAGGCCTTCTTTGTCTGCTGCCCTATCAAGCAGGTGGGCACTGGTGGAGAACCCTTAGGGTTGAATGTACCAGATGGAATGCTGTGTATGCCTGGATTGGCCCCATCAAGGTTTGGGAGGAATCTGTGTGTGCCTCAACCGGCCCCCATTGAGGCCTAAGGGGATTTAGGGGAAGCACCTGCTGTGCCTGTCTTGATTAACCCCATGGAGATGTAGGGGCAGTTGCCCTCTTCATGTCAGCCCCTGAAAGTTGAGACAGGAGAGGGAGAATTAACAGTGGGAAGTTTCAGGGCAGCTGTGGTACCCACCCAGAGACTTGAGGAAAACAAGAATTCTATCTGATCAAGGGAAATAAGGATGGAGCTCATTCTAGGCTTGCACAAAATAAGAGAGGTGGGAGGTTAACTATATAAAGAGAGCAAGCTGTAGTAAAGTTTGGCTGGAAAAAAAATGTTTCAAAGGAAGGAGGGTGAGGTGGGGACAGAGGTACAAAGTAAAGGGACTTAAATACCAGGCAGAGGAAGTCTAGTCTCCTCCCAGAGCCACTAAAGGTTTGTAAGTAGAGGAATGAAAGGTTAGCTTAAGCAGGTTATTTCCGTTCCTGAGTGGAGGATGGAGAGGACTGAGTTAAGGCAATGGAAGAGCTGGGGGTCTGTTGCAAGTCCAGTAGAGGGGCGATGAGGACTCAAACTGGAACAGAGGTCATAGTGGGAGAGAAGGGGGTACAGATGAAAGATGCTTGCAGGTAGAACTAAAAATAACTTGGCAACCAACTGGCTACAGGAGAGTGAGGAAGAAACAAGTCAAGGATATCTCTAAGGTAATTGCTCAAGGCAACTGGTTCCGTCGACAGAAATGAAGGTTGGAAGAAGGGCTGGTCTGAGTTCTGCTTTAGACATATTCACTGAGTTTCACTAAGTATCCATCGGTTGATTTTTCAAGCTCAAGGAAGTCGCTGACAATTTAATTCAATAGACTACACATTTATTAGCTTATTGTGCAGACCATCTGATTGGAAGCAGGGAAGGAAGGAACCTTAGAACACAGACTTGGAAGGGACATTAGGACACAGAATGACAGAATTGGAAAGGTCTTTAGAATGTGGAATAAAAGAGCAAGAAGGACCCTTAGAATATAGGTTGTCAGGGCTGGAAGAGACCTTGGAACACACTGTTAAAACTAGATGGAGCCTTGGATGTCATGTAGTCCAGCCCTATAATTTTATAAATGAGGAAGCCAAAGTCAGAGAGAACTGACTTCCCAACGATCGAATATTAAGTTAAAGTTCAGCTCGGTCTCCAGTTTCATATCCATTCATCTTTTCATTACATCACATGCTCTGATTTATTTTGGGTTTTTTAAAATTACTTATTTTTAAAGTGCATTTTTAAAAAAATGTGAGTTCCAAATTCTCTCTCTCCCTACTCCAATTAATTTTTTTTTTAGTTATCAAAATATTTTTTTTATTTCACTTTTAACATTCATTTTCACAGAATTTTTGGGCTCCAAATTTTCTCCCCCCTTGTCCCCTCCCCCCCCCAAAACACCGAGCATTCTAATTGCCCCCATCTCCACTCCGCTCTCTTCTCCATCATTCCTCTCTGCCCTTGTCTCCATCCTCTCCTCTGTCCTGTTGGGCCAAATAACTTTCTATACCCCTTTACCTGTATTTCTTATTTCCTAGCGGCAAGAACAGTACTTGACAGTTATTCCTAAAACTTTGAGTTGCAACTTCTTTTCCTCCCTCCCTCCCCACCCCCTCCCTTTGGAAGGCAAGCAATTCAATATCAGCCAAATCTGTGTAGTTTTGCAAATGACTTCCATAATAGTCGTGTTATATAAGACTAACTATATTTCCCTCCATCCTATCCTGCTTCCAATTACTTCTATTCTCTCTTTTGATCCTGTCCCTCCCTGTGAGTGTCGACCTCAAATTGTACCCTCCTCCCCATGCCCTCCCTTCCATCGTCCCCCCCACCCTGTTTAATCCCCTTGTCCCCCACCTTCCTGTATTGTAAGATAGGTTTTCATACCAAAATGAGTGTGCATTTTATTCCTTCCTTTAGTGGAATGTGATGAGAGTAAGCTTCATGTTTTTCTCTCACCTCCCCTCTTTTTCCCCAAACTAAAAAAAAATCTTATGCTTGCCTCTTTTATGAGAGATAATTTGCCCCATTCCATTTCTCCCTTACTCCTCCCATATATTTCTCTCTCACTGCTTGATTTCATTTTTTTTTTTAAGATATGATCCCATCCTATTCAATTCACTCTGCACACTCTGTCTCTATGAGTGTGTGCGTGTGCATGTGTGTGTGTGTAATCCCACCAAGTACCCAGATACTGAATAGTTTCAAGAGTTACTAATATTGTCTTTCCATGTAGGGATGTCAACTTTTATAAGTCCCTTATGACTTCTCTTTGCTATTCACCTTTTCATGCTTCTCTTCTTTCTTGTGTTTGAAAGTCAAATTTTCTTTTCAGCTCTGGTCTTTTCATCAAGAATGCTTGAAAGTCCTCTATTTCATTAAAAGACCATTTTTTCCCCTGAAGTATTATACTCAGTTTTGCTGGGTAGGTGATTCTTGGTTTTAGTCCTAATTCCTTTGACTTCTGGAATATCCTATTCCATGCCCTTCGATCCCTTAATGTAGAAGCTGCTAGATCTTGTGTTATCCTGATTGTATTTCCACAGTACTTGAATTGTTTCTTTCTAGCTACTTGCAATATTTTCTCCTTGACCTGGGAACTCTGGAATTTGGCCACAATGTTCCTAGGAGTTTCTCTTTTTGGATCTTTTTCAGGTGGTAATCGGTGATTCTTTCAATATTTATTTTGCCCTCTGGTTCTAGAATCTCAGGGCAGTTTTCCTTGATAATTTCATGAAACATGATGTCTAGGCTCTTCTTTTGATCATGGCTTTCAGGTAGGCCCATAATTTTTAAATTGTCTCTCCTGGATCTATTTTCCAGGTCAGTTGTTTTTCCAATGAGATATTTCACATTATCTTCCATTTTTTCATTCTTTTGGTTTTGTTTTGTGATTTCTTGGTTTCTCATCAAGTCATTAGCCTCCATCTGTTCCATTCTAATTTTGAAAGAATTATTTTCTTCAGTGAGCTTTTGAATCTCCTTTTCCATTTGGCTAATTCTGCTTTTGAAAGCATTCTTCTCCTCATTGGCTTCTTGAACCTCCTTTGCCAGTTGAGTTAGCCTATTTTTCAGGGTGTTATTTTCTTCCGCATTTTTTTGGGTCTCCTTTAGCAGGGTGCTGATTTGTTGTTCATACTTTGCTTGCAAGTCTTTTATTACTCTTCCCAGTTTTTCCTCCACCTCTCTATCATGATTTTGAAAATTGTTTGGGCTCTTTAAGACCTTTTCCCAGAACTGATCCCATTGAGTGGGCTGGGATGTAGAAGCACTGACTTCCGTGTCTTCCCCTGATGGTGAACACCGCTCTTCCTCATCAGAAGGGAGGGGAGGAGAAACCTGCTCACCAAGAAAGTAACCCTCAATAGTCTTGGTTTTTTTCCCTTTTCTGGGCATTTTCCCAGCCAGTGACTTGAACTCTGAATATTCTCCTCACACCCACCTCGCCTCCTGATCCTCCCAGCCAGCGCTTGTGGTCTGGGAATCAAATGCTGCTTCCCAGCCTCAGGGCTTTGGGAGCGGGCAGGGCTGCTATTCAGTGTGAGATTAAGTTCAGGTGCTCAGGTAGGGGCAGGGCCGCCTCACGGGCTCAGTTCCCTCAGGGGGTTTATGCAGAGACCTTCAACAATGGATCCAGGCTCCTGCCTGCTTGGGGAGCCCTGGTCTGCTCCCGCCTCTGCTGTTGCCTTCCAAGGGCGCCTGAGTATGGGGGCACCCCACTCCCCTCTCGACCCACCAAAGAGACCTTCTCACCGACCCCCGTCACCTGTGGGTTGAGGGACCGGCGCGGCCGCTGGAGATCCTGTCCCTGGAGTCCGCTCGGATCTGTTCCTCTCGTTGCCGGGGCCGGTGCAGGGCTGGGCTGGGCTCCGCGTCCGTAGTGCGACGGACCTTTTGCAAGAGGTTTGCAGGTCCCTCTGGAACAGAAATCTTATCCGCTCCACTATTATGTGACTTCTCCTGCTCCCGAATTTATTGGCGGATCTTTACTACAGATATTTCATGGGCTGTGGGTTCGGAGCTAGCGTATTTGTGTGTTTCTACTCCACCATCTTGGCTCCGCTCCCCTACTCCAATTAATTTTAAAAGCTGTTCGATAAAATCAAATATTTTGTATAGCAGTTCCAGATTCCTATGTGTGATCATTAAAAATAAAACAAACCATCAAATCCAAAGCATGCCATGAAACGTCCTACTAATCTAATTTAATAAAAGCTTCACCTGACAAAATTGTTAACCTGGATATACACACCTTGTAAGACCACAGAGCGTAAGCTATTGGGGATTTTGGGACATTGGGAGTCTCTGAGCAGAATATTTTTTTTAATAGTATGGTATAGTGAATAGGACACTGAACTTGGATTCAGGAAGAATTCTTTTCAAATCCTGGCTCACTTACTAGCTGTGTGATCCTTAGCAAGTTATTTAACATTTCTTTGCCTCAGTTTCCAGATCTGTAAAATGAGGGGGTTGAAGTAAACCTCCAAAGTTCCTTCAAGCTTGAAGTCTGTGATCCTATAATTCTTTGCTTTTGCTATCTCTAACTAAAAGAATACCCCCACTCCCACCCCCACCCCCGCTCTTGATTGTGGGAAGAAATCATTAGCTTTACCAGCTTTTCCTAAAGGCATTCCTCTATTCTAAAATCCACTGCTGAGGTCTCCCGGGTGCTGCAGCTCAGTCCCTCCCTTCCTCAAGTCAAGGGGCTCATGCTTGTTTATGCTGGCCTCTGCCCAGCCTGAGTTTCCCCTCTGCCTAGGGCAGTCCCTAAACACATGCAAAGATGTGTGTAAAGCCTTTGTAACCCGCAGCATTTTAATTAGAAGTGATGATTGTGAGCATTCTACTTAGTACTACTAAAGAGGCAAGGCCTTGGACGAGGATTCAAATCCTACCCCTGATAATTATCAGATGTCTGACACATCCTTGTGACACTCAGCAGCTGAGGGAGCCACAGGGGGCTGGCCAGCTCACAGCGGAAGCTCATGTCCTGAACCTCGAGAAGTCTCAATATCCTCATCAGTAAATTGGGGGTGTTAATACCTGCAGCAATGACTGCAGAGCTGTTGGGAGGCTCAAACTAGATAATATAGGTCAAGTGTTTTACGAACTTTACAATGCGAGGTTAATTTTCTTATTATTCCTACTTGGCTTTTAAAGCCCTTCACAACCTGGCTCCAGCCCATCTTTCCAGACTGACTTCACATTATTCCTCTTCATGCATTCTGTGATCCAGCCAAATTGGCCGGTTAGCTGTTTCCCATCTCCCAAATCCATGACTTTGCACAGACGGTCCCCCTAGTTAATGAGTCAATAAACATTTATGAAGTACCTACTATGTGCCTGGCACTGTGCTCAGCACAGGGGACGGATGAAAGGCAAGACTGCGTCTCTGAAGGGGCACTGTCGAATTGGGGAGATGACATGCAAACAAGCTATTCAGTATATAGGACTAAGCGGAAATAATCAACAGAGTGAAGTCACTAGGCATTAACGGGGATCTGGAAAGGTCCCTGTGGGAAAAAGGAATTTTAGCTGGGACTTGAGGAAAGCCAGAAGGTGGAGATGAAGAGGGAGAGCAAGGTCTGGCATGGGGTGAGGTACAGCCAGAGAAAGCCCCCAGAGTCAGGAGAGAAGAGTCTTGTTTGAGGAAGAGCAAGGCAGCCAGAGGACTTTATACTTGATTCTAGGGGTGACAGGGAGCTTATCGAGTAGCTATGGACACGGTCACAGTGCACTTTCAGATCAGTTTGACATTGGAGTAGACAATGGGCTGGAGTGGGGGGACCTTGAGGTAGGGAGATCCTCCCTCCTCAACCCTAGGCTTCCTTCAAAGTTCAGGTCAAGAGATCCATTCTACAGAAAGCCTGGCCTCATTCCCCGCAATGGTGGGTGGCCTCCCTCTCCCCCAAACTATTCTGCATACATCTTGTCCTGAATTTTCTTTGTACAAGTCGCTTCTCCATCACACTGTGAGCTTCTCAGAGGAGGAGATGTTCTGGCCTTTCTTTGTAGTAAGAAGCACATAGTAAGCACTGAAGAAATCCCTGCTGTCTCCCCTCCCCCCATCACCCTAGACAGGCCCAGGAGAATGCAGGAGGGCAGGGACGGACGTTTCATTTCTGTCTTGGTCTCCTCAGTGCCTAGCACAGAGTCCATCTTACAGTCACCACTTAATAAATACTTGCTGAATTAATGATTATTATTAGCTCCACTGTGTTCTGTAGTTACCCAAGATGAGTCACCAGGCACTGTTGTTTCCACCTAAGAGGATGAGGAGCAGGGGCCAGTGGGAGAGGGACAGGACAGGGAGGTGGGGAGTGGGCAGCTGCCAGAAAGCACGTGACTGAGTGTGACCCCGGCTGTGATTTCTGCATAGAACCAAATGACAAAGCTTTCCCAGCCTCAATTTTCTCACCTATAGAACAGGAATAAGGTTATCTATGGAGAAGCAGTGTTCTACAGAACAAAGGTAAGAGGGAGAGTAAACAGTATGGGACTTGAAATCAGAAAGACCTAGTTTCAAATCCCACTTCTGATAGATATTAGCTGTGTGCCCACAGGTAAGTCACTTAACCTGAGACTCACTTTTCTCATAGGTAAAAAGGGGAAAACGAAACCTGTAGTACCCCTATCACCCTGACAATGTGGAGATCAAATGAAATGTTTGCAAAGCACTTTGGGGAATTTTCAAACACTTATGTGTTGTTGTTGTTGGAAGCGGAGGAAAGGGTATTTCAAATCAAGAAATTCATTTTTAAGTTAAAAAATGTTGGTAGGGAAGGGAGCCACAGAAGGGGATTCAGGTGGAGTATTATGCCCCTCACAGGTGTTCTTAGGGTCAAATGAAACACATGTAAAGTGCTATGGTGGTTGTTGAGTCGTTTTAGTCATGTCTGACTCGTTCTGTTTCTTGGCAGAAATACTGGAGTGGTTTGCCATTTCCTCTCCAGCTTGTTTTACAGATCAGGAAACTGAGGCAGACAAATTTAAGTGATTTGCCCAGGCTCACACAGAGATACAGCAAGAGTGAGGTCACATTTGAACTCAGATCTTCCTGACTCCAGCCCCAGCACTCAATCCACTACACCACCTAGCCCTGTAAATGCCAGCTCTTATCACGATTACTGAATCCAAACAGAAGGTAGAGTTTTCTGAAGGGCAGTTCTGGGGTCCCTGTAGTTATCCCCACACTACTCCCTCCTCCCTAAGAGATCCTCAGCACCTGGGATCCAAAGCTTGCACTAATCAGGCACAAAAGTCTGGGGAAGGAGAATGTTTCAGGCTTTAAGCCAGCATGAAATGCATCTCCTCCTCTTTTGTTGGACACGTGGGGCCTATGGGTACAGGATGTTGTGCACTTTACCAGACTAAATTGATGGGTGGCAATGAGGTATAATGGAAAGAACACTGATTCTAAGTTAGAGAACCTGGATGTGAATCTTGCCTCTCCCTCTTATTAATTTGTGACCTTGGGCTTCAGTTTCCTCATTTGTAAAGTGAAAGGAGAGAACCAGATGGTTTCTCAGAGTTCTTTCCTGCTCTAAATCTATGATCCTATGATGTACTGGTTGGTTTTATTTAGGTTTTTTTTTTATTATTATTAAAAAGGAAACTGCACAGGAGGGAAGGAAGAATATGCCCAGAAATGACTATAGCTGTAAAAAAATTAAAATTAAATTAACATAAAATAACATAAATTAAGGTAGAAGAGAGGATGAAAAGAAACTGCTGTAGATCCCTAGCCCTGAGGACCAGATTTTATAAGGGGGTGGATGAGGAAGGGGACTTCACAGGAAACATTACCAGAGGGTCTTAAGGGAGAATGTGCTGATCCCAGCCAACCTCTCTGAACATCCTGTTTTGCTGCATCTGTTGAATGTTTTTATTTCTTGTTTTAGAGAACTAAGCAATAAAAATTCCTTTCTTTAGCTTGAGCTTGGACAGGCAAATGGGAGGAACTTCTAAACAATAATAGCTAAAATTAATATGGCACTTTAAGGCTTAAAAACACATATTCATTTGATCTGTCTAACATTGCCATGAGAGAGGTGCTATTATCCCCATTGTGTGGATGAGAAAATTGAGGCTGAGTGAAGTTACATAACTTGCCCAGGGCCACACAGCTACTAAGTGTCTGCAGCAGGACACAAATTCTGGTCCTTAGTCCAAATTCAGCACCACCTAGCTGCCTTTTTCTTCTAGAGATGGCTTGATGGAGAGAGTGCTGAGCCTGGAGTCAGGAAGATTCATCTTTGTGAGTTCCAATCTGGCCTCACGCTTACTAGCTCTATGACCCTGGGCAAGTCACCTAACCCTATTTTCCTCAGTTTCCCCATCTGAAAATGAACTGCAGAAGGAAATGGCAAACCCCTCCAGCATCTTTGACAAGAAAACCCTAAATGGGGTCATGAAGAGTTGGACATGATGGAAATGACTGAACACATTTTTCTAGAGACATGACTTTTTGCCAGGAAGCTCCTGACCCCACCCCCCTCTGCCAAAAAAGAAAGATTAGTCCAGTGACTGGGTGATTCTGGAGGCCACGGTAAAATGGGCCCCCTACCTCAGGTTAGGTTTCAATCTTCCTTTTCCCTTGGATTAGGCCCTTTTATGAAGGTATGGATTTGCAGGGGCTTCATGTCTCCCCTGGGTCAGTGAGTATCCCCAGGGAAAGGGGGACCAGAGCTGGTGGCAGGAAAGATGGGGAAGTGACTCCATCTCCTTCCTGACCTGCCCAGCTTCCTGGGTTCATCCCTCTAGCCAGGGCAGAGGGGGGCCACCAGGGGCTGGCTCAGGCTTCTGAGCCAACAAGACAGGTCACAGATTCATCTTCCCTTTGTGTGCTACGGTCACAAAATGGGACCTGATCATCCGCCCCTGTTAACAAAGGATGTAGGGGAAAACCCAGTCATAATCATAACTCCCCCAGACCCCACACACTGAGTCAGGGGGAGGAAACTGAGGCTCTGAGACACTGACAGATTTGACCAAGGGCACACAAATCCCACTGAAGGGACTCTCTTGGCCATTTCCTCTCTCCAAGGTCACCAATGACTTCTTAATAGAAATCCAATGGCCTTCTCTCAGTCCTCATCCTTCTTGACCTTTTCAAGTCTCTCTCTTTCCTGAGGTTCACTGCTCTCTTCTCATCTTCTCAGTCACCTTTGTAGGATCTTCACCTGTGTTCCACCCCACCATGTGCTCTGTATGGGTGCTAATCCTCTTTTGATACTCAGTTTTCTTGATTTCAACAGTACCCACTGATTTAGGGGCAGCTAGGTGATACAGTGGATAGAGCAGAAGTCAGGAGGACCTGACTTCAAATCTCACCTCAGACACTTGACACTTACTAGCTGTGTGACCTTGGGCAAGTCACTTAACCTCAACTGCCTCATCCTGGGTCATCTCCAGTCATCCTGATGAATATCTGGTCACTGGATTCAGATGGCTCTGGAGGAGAAGTGAGGCTGGTGAGCTACACAGCCCTCCCTCACTCACTCAAAACAGTCAAGCACAAGTCATGTCATTATTTCTCTGATGGCATGGTCTTCTTTGGCAATGAAGGACGAACACACCCACCCACTGATTTAACTATTATCTCTACGAAGGCAGCTCCCAGATCTAAGCATCCCAAGCCCTCCACTCTCCTGAGCCACAATCCTGCTGGTTACCTCTGGATAGATGTCTCAAATTTAACATGTCCACATTCCCTTTCTTTCCCAACCAAAACCCACTGCTCCTGGTCACTTACCTGACTGTCAAAAGCCCCAACATTCTTCTATCACCCTCATTCATAACCTGATTCATTCTTTTCTTTACTCTCACCATCCTTATCCACAGTCATGAAGCCTTCTGGATTCGATGTTTATATCTCACATCTGCCCCCTTCTTCCTTCATTCAGCCACCAACCTAGTGAGAACCCTCATCACCTCTCTCCCCAAGACTATCACTAATTGGTTTCCCTGTCTCTTCTCCCTTCTCCCAACCATTCCACAAACAATGGTCAAACTGATTTTCTTAAAGTATAGGCTTGTTTATATCACTCAAGATGCTTCAGTGATTCCCTATCCCCTTTCCCTATCCCCTTTCCTAGAGGACAACACAAATTCCTTCTCCATCTCTCCCCCTTCTCCTCTCCTCCCTGTCTTTCTTCCCTCCTTCCTTCTCTCTGCTCCTCTCCTCTCTCTCTCTTCTCCTTCCCTCTTCCTCTCTTTTCCTCTTTCTCATCTCTCCATCCTTCTCTTTGCTCTTCTCTCTCTCCCTCTCTTCTCCCTCCTCTCTCTCTCTCCCCCTCTTTTCTTCTCTCATCTCTCTCGTTCTCTCTTCTTCACTCCTCTCCCTCCCTCCTTCCCTTTCTCTCTCTCCCCCCTCCTCTCCCTCCCTCCTTCCCTTTCTCTCTCTCCCCCCTCCTCTCCCTCCCTCCTTCCCTTTCTCTCTCTGTCTCTTTCCTCCTCTCTACACCTTCTATATTCCAGCCACACCAACACACCCCATATATGACATTCCATCTCCCACTTCTGCAGTTCCATAAGCCATCCTATACTCACTCGTGCTCTCTTCTCCCCTCTCTTTTCAAGGCTCAGCTCGGGGATTATGTTAGTGCTCCTCTGTCCACACCAAATAACTTTATTTTATGTATTTACTTATTGGTTTACATGTTATTTCCCCTCAGGAGAAATGTGAGCCAGTTGAGGCAGTCTCATTTCTGTCTCTGTATCCCCATTACTTAGCACAGTGTCTAGGGCACAACAGGCACTGGGTAAATGTGGAATCCTTAGTGAAGGTCCTGGTGCAATGTAATGGAAAATTAGGTAAGGAGAGAATGCAGCAATCCTCCCTGGTCATAGGAGATTGTAGGAACTCAGGGTCTTTGTGGCATTTCCCTATGCTGTATATACAGTACCAGACGTGGAACTGGAAAGGGCCTGGGTAATTATCTAGTCTCTCATTTTACAGAGGAAGAAGCAGAGGCTCAGAGACACTGACAGAGTTGGCCAATGGAACACAAATAATAAGAAAGAGGCAAGATTTGAACTAGGTCTTCTAACTCTGAATCCAGGGCTTTCCCCACTATGTTGCGTTGGAGTTAGTGACCTGTGGTGTTTTCTTTTCCTTCTAGCAGACTACAAGATCCATGAGAACAGAGATTACATTTTATCTAAATTCTGTATCTTCCCCAGTGCTCTGCAAAAAGTGCCCATGTAGACACTTCTATGTTTGCTGAGTGAAGAGATGTCTCTATTTCCCCACTGTTTGGGTACAGGTTCAAGATCAAGTCCTGTACTCCTCTAGAACATGAGGCACATCAAAGAAGGGGTCTTCAAGATGATACCTGGTGAGTGTCACAGATTCAACCTGAAGGGGACACAGTCACAGACCTTGGAATGTGACAGCCTCTGGCCCCACACTGACCCTACCTAGCCTACTTCATAATCACATGCTGTGGGTCGCATGCTACAGCTGAGATAACATAGTGCATACAGCTCAGTGTGGCCCATCTCCACCATCTAGGACAACTCAGAGTGTGTTGGCAAAGCTTTTGGGACTGAGGTAGAAGGCAGGGGGTATCTTGGTGTGACTATGGAAGACTTCAAGGCAGGGCTTCATTTTTAGTCCCTTCCCTTATCAGGAACCCCAACTGCTTGCTGGAAATGACCCCGAGATGCCTCAAAGGATCTGGCCTTAGATACTTACCAAATGTGTGGCCCTGAGCAAGTCATTTAATTTCTCTGGGCCTCCATTTCCTCATCTGTAAAATAGGAAGGTTATACTCTATGACTTCTAAGGTCTTGGTCTTCTACAGCACTAAATCTGTAGGAGCCTATGGCTCCAGAGACACAATGGCCTAGGCTAAATCCTGGGCTGGACGATGACCATGGGCAAAACACTTACCTTCTATGAACCTCCATTTCCTCCTCTGTAAAATGGGGATAATAACACCTATTGTGCCAGTCTCCTAGGGCAGTTGAGAATTAAGTGAGATAAAATATACAATGTGCCTTATAAACTGAGGTGTGATACTAGTTGTTTTAATGTTACTATTACCAACATCATCATCTTTACTGTTATAGGCCCTGAGTAGAGCACAGCATCTTCCAAAGGCATTTGGGATCCTTCTAACCTCTGGGATTGTACTTCACCCTTGGGGGCAGGGCAGGAGAGGCGGGCACTCCCCTCATACGTACACCAGGGGCCTAGGAGGGATGAATCAGTACTTTGTTCCAATTAGTGTTTGTTTTCCTTCTACTCCTTTCCGGGCCCCTTCCCTCTCAAGTAAACACAGCCTTAGCCAAAGGCCCCTCCCCCAGAACTGCCTCAGGAGATAACTGTACACTATAAAGACCACTATAAATATAGTTAAGTTTTCCCCCCACAATAACCCAATGAGGTAGGTAACTGATTTATCCATAAGCATTTAGTAAGCACCTACTCATGTAGGTGGGCAGTGCAAATCCTGTTACTACCACTTTAAAGAGAAGGAAACAAGCTGAGAAAGGGATCACAGATAAAGCCCTTCCTTTCACAGATAAGGAAATATAGGTTTACAGCCTTCATAACCTGCTACCTTTTCCAATTCTCCAACACCTTTGCTCCCTGCACTGCAATTCAACAACACAGGCCTCCGAAATGTCCCTTTCACTTGACACTCCCCACTCTGGGCATTTCCACACCTGGAATGTTCTCCTTCCTCACCTCTGCCTCCTGGCTTCCTCCAAGTCTCAGCTAAAATCTTGCCTTCTGCAAGAAGCCCTCCCTGGCTCCCCTTAACGTCTTCGCTCTGAGATGACCTCCAATCTGTCTGTACATATCTTGTCCCGACATACTAGTTTGCCTGTTCTCTGGCTCAATAGAGTTCTTGGAGGGTGAGGACTTGGTTTTACCTTTCCTTGTAAACCCAGCACTTAGCACATTTTAGTTGCGTGTGACTCTTTGGTGACCCCCCACGTAGGGTTTTTGTTTTAGCAAAGATATTGGAGTGGTTTGCCACTTCCTTCTCCAAGTCATTTTACAGATGAAACTGAGGCAAACAGTTAAGATCAGGGTCACACAGACAGTAAGTGTCTGAGGTCTAATTTGAATTCAGGTTTTCCTGAATCCAGGTATTTTATCTACTGCATCACCTAGCTGCCCACTTAGCATATTACTTGACTCATGAAGTCACTTGCCCATGATCCCACAGTTATTAAACACCTAGTATTTCCCTGACTCTAAATCTAGTACTCTACACCACAGAAAAGTAACTGGGCAGGGTGTGGGTTAAATTGAACATAGATAGTAGTTTGGAGGTCTGTAACTCTCTGCCATGGCTAAGAGGGGCCAAGCTGACAACTAGTAGGTGGTAGCAATTAGGAAGTTAAGGAGTGTGGAGTGGCAGGGCCACAGGGCAAGAGGGTAAAGCAATAGCAGGTGTGAGCCAGAGAGAATCCAAAGGGCAGCCCTTAGTTCCTATAACCCACAAAAGATGGTTCTTAGGTGTTTGATTCCGTGGAACCACTCTGAACAGGGAAGAGGTCAATACAGGACTAAGTAGGCCAGGCGAGCTAGCCCCTAAATCTGGGCTAGCCCCAAAGCTACATTAACAATGGGTCGATCATAAATGCACCTCTGGCCCTTCTTTGCAGAGCTGGGGCACTATGGATGTGGACATACTGATAGACTTGGCTGGTGTGTGGGTTAGCTCTGCTAAACCGTTTCTGTTCCCATTTCTTTTTCATGACAAGGGATGGCTCTTTGACTTAGGGAGGGAAGGAGAAAGGAGTATTCTGGGAAACAAAAAGGCTATAAAGACAAAAGGGGTCAATAACATTTGAAATAATATTATCTCACATACAGCACACTTTACAATTCTGAAAGCTCTTTGTTTCATGACAGTCTGACTAGTATCTTTGCCTAGAGACAAAGGTCATGTAAATAGTATCTTTGCTTTACAGATGAGGAAACTGAGGCTCAGAGAGATGAAATGTCAAACGTCACACAGGCCAGGACTTAAAAGCCATCATGCATGTTTAAGAATGGTGTTCTTTCCCCTCCACCAGGCTGTGCCAAATGCTTTCCTGGCCCTGAAGAGAGGAATTTGGGGAGGAGCTGCAGTTAGGATCATAGGTGAGGAAAAAGGAAACGCCAGGCCCAAGGCCCACTTGTCCTCAGAGGGCAGGATACAGTCTGAGTGTCAATCTATTATTAAGCATTTATTAAATACCTACTGTATATTCTAAAAAGGGAGACAACACAACCTAAACAAACACATACAAATAACAATAGCTATGCTAGCTATACAAATATATACAAAATTCACACAAGATTTTTATTCTTTTGTCACAGAGTATTAGCAGGTGGGGGAATCAGGAGGGGCTCCATATGTCACTAGGATAATTTTGCAGGCAACAAGGGATTCAGAGAAGGGGAGGTGAGGGCAGAAAAAGGCATAGATGGAGAGTGGAGATCTCAGAGGGAAGTAGTTTAAGAGAGGTGATAAATCAGCAGAGAGAGTCAGCCAAAAGCCTGTTGCCAGAGGCCGGGAACCCTCTGCTTATCACTCAGCTTCTGCAGAACAGCAGCTGCAAAGCCTGCCCCAGGGCATTGTCCGGCCTAGCATCCGGCCCATCCAGCCTCTTGCTGGGAGGCACACATCTGGAAGGCAGCAGAAGAAACAGAAACCTCCTCTAAAATCCAGGTGCCCACCCCAGAGCCTAAGGCCTTCTCAGAGCCTGGAGAAGACAGCAAAAGCAGGGGGAGAAATCCATTCTCAGAGAAATTTTCCCCAATGTTCAGAGGCAGGCCTTTAGCTTTCCCCAGCCCATCCCTTCTTGCCTGGGCTGCTCTCCAGAGACTTTCTCCTCAGAGATCCCTGAGCCAAGCTCAGGGCTGAGACAGGCTAATGAGCATTTCCACTCTGCACAGTCATGTGGCTTTCCTTGGGGAACTAGTCCCACGAGTTGGTTTCCTGAAGGTGATTTGGGCTTAGATCACAGGGATGGAGGGGACAGTTCAGCTAGCAGTAATCGCTCTTCCACAGTAACTCTCACAAGAACTAACGAACAAAGCACTGGAAGTTAGAGGGCCTGGGTTCAAAATCTGTTTTACCCAGACCAATCTGGATGCCTTCAGGCAGGCTACTTAATTTTTCTGAGTCTCAGTTTTCTCATTTGTAAAATAAATTGTGATTTAGTTTAGGGAATTTTCCTGGCAGAGATACAGAAATAGTTTGCCATTTCCTTCTCCAACTTATTTTACAGATGAGGAAACTGAGGCAAACAGGGTTAAGTGACTTAACTAAGGTCATACAGCTGGGAAATGTCTGAGGCCAGATCTGAACTCATGAAGATGAATCTCTCTAACTCCAGGCATGGCCTTCTATCTGATGGGGTGCTTGGACCCCAATTCTAAAATCACATTTCTCTTTAAAAATTACATTTATCCCTAGTCTCAAAACACTACCCCAGGCACTTTCTCCAGCCCAAGGACACAGCCTGCCCTAGCAAATTGTTATCTCCCTTCCTGATACAGCAGCCAGGTGCACCTATAGAACTTATTAGTCTGAACCAGTTGTGTACTGGCTGAACTGACTGTGCACGGAGTCATAGCGACATTCACTAGTCACTGACCAATCCTATGTATCCTAGACTTAGACATACGTATACTCCCTTACATTTATCTTGTCTAACAAGACATTGATGAGAGCAGCCTGGTATTCCTCAATCAGCGTTGACCCTGAGTTGACTTAGTGATGTTTCAGGCCTAAAACCACACCTCCATGTAGTCTCCCCTTGAGCTATGTTCGATGAACTCTGGGTAAAATACTTGCACAGTAGGTACTAAAAATGCATGTTCCTTTAAGAACTAACCATTCCCTAATCCTGCCCTGAATCACCTAGTTAGCATATTTGGCATATGTTTTACTATAGAATATCCTATACAAACTTTACCTGTACCCCTCTAATATTGCAGGTTCCTTAAGAACTCTTGCCTGCTGAAAAGTGTAATAAATCTTTTCCTTGAGCTCAAGAATGCTTAGGTTCATGAATTCATTCCAGGTGACCTACCCCTGTACTCCAGTCTTTGGAGGATTTCAGAATTTCATCCATCCCATCCCCCTTTCCAGCCCTCATCATATCCCCTGGGTCATCTACCTTCCCCCAAGTAAGGAAAATAAGAGGGCTGAACTAGACAGCCTCTGGTTCCCTCCAGCTCTAAATCTATGACTTCATCATCCCATGGAAAAACACACAGGGGCTTAATGGACCACACTGAAGCTCAATCTGAGTCAGCGGTATGATGTGGGCCCCGTCCCCCCTAAAAAATACTAATGAGATCTCAGTCTACATTAGTAGACGTCTAGCCCTGAGGCAACGGAAGGAGCATCTGGGTCTTCTTTACCCACCATGGTCAAAGCCAGAGGGTTACAGTGGAAAGAATACTACAAATGGGGTCCAAAGGCCTGGGTTCAAACTCCACCTTGGACACTTCTACCTGTGTGACCCTAGTCAACAAACTGCTTCTTTCCAAGCACTTCAATTTCCTGATCTATAAAATGAGAGGGCTGGGCTAAAATGGCTCCAGAGCCAGGCAGGATCTGGTTCTGTTCCATTTTAGGAGCAGCACTGAGAATCTGAATTGTGAAGGAGGGGAAATGAGAGTAGGGACAGATTCAAAACCAAGCCATCTGTATGTACAGGAGGACTAGGGCTCATTTAAAGAAGTAGAGATGCTTAGGCTGGAGAAGGAGAGACTTGAGGGTTGGGGGATGATGGCAATCACTCTGGGAGCAGGGAGAAGGATTCAAATTGGAGTTTAGAGAACTAGGTTCAAATCTTTGGGTTTTGGGGGGAGGTAAGGGGGGTTAAGTGACTTGCCCAGAGCTGTACTGTTATAAGTGTCTGAGGGTAGATTTGAACTCAATTCCTCTTGACTCCAAGGCTGGGGCTCTATCCACTGTGCCTCTTAGCTTCCCCACTGGGTTCAAATCTAACACCCTATGTGACTATGACCAAAATCACCTAACCTCTCAGAGCCTGAGCTTTCTTCTTGGCAAAATGGGTATAATACTCTTTCTACCCACCCTCACAGTATTTTTATAAGAAGAATGTGCTTTGTGAACCTTAAATCACTGGAAAAACAAGAATTTCTATTTAAGGAATCATCATGAAAAAGCAAGATTAGACTTGTTCTTATGCCCAAAGGGCTATAAAACTGTGGATACCCTTTGACCCAGCAATACCATTTCTAGGTCTGTGTCACAAACAGATCATAAAAAGGACTCACATGTACCAAAATATTTATAGCAGCTTTTCTTGTGGTGGCAAAGAACTGGAAATTGAGGGGATATCCATCAATTGGGGAATGGCTAAACAAGTTGTGATATATGAATGTAATAGAATACTATTGTGCTATAAGAAACAATGAGCAGGCAGATTTCAGAAAAACCTGGAAACACTTACATGAACTTATGCTGAGAGAAGTGAGCAGAACCAGGAGAACACTGTGTACAGTAACAATCACACTGTGTGATAACTAACTTTGATAGACTTGGCTCTTCTCAGCAATGCAAGGATCTAAGACAATTCCAAAAGACTCATGATGGAAAATGTCATCCACATCCAGAGAAAGAACTATGGAGTCTGAATGCAGATTGAAACATATTATTTGCTCTCTCTTTTTTTATTTTTGTTTCTTCTTTCTCATGGTTTCTCCCACTGGTTCAAATTCTTCTTTACAACATGATAAATGTGAAAATAGGTTCAATATGAGTGTATATGCAAAGCCTATGTCAAATTACATGCCATCTTGGGGCAGAGGGAAGGGAGGGATGGGGAAAAAAATGTGGAACTCAAAATCTTATGGAAGTGAATGTCGAAAACTAAAGATAAGTAAATTTATTAAGATTAGGCTTGCTCTGTATGACTAGAACCCTATGGGACCAACGGGCAGGGGGAGCAGTTCTAACTCAACATGAGAAAAAAAAACTTCCTGACTCAGAGCTAACAATGGAATAGGTGGCCTCCAGGGAGAGTGAGCTCCCTTGAAAGGCAGGTGTTAGTAAGAATAGCTAACGAGTATATTGCTCTTACTATACACCAGGAGCTCTGCTAAACACTTTATAATTATTATCTCACTCGATCCTTGAAAAGGGCAGTTAGGTAGTACAATGGATAGAGTGCCAGGCTTCAGATGCTTACTAGTTGTGTGGCCCTGGACAAGTCACTTAACCCTGTTTGCCTCAGTTTCCTCATCTGTAAAATGATCTACAGAAGGAAATGGTAAACCACTTCAGTATCTCTGCCAAGAAAACCCCAAATGGGGTCACGAAGAGTCAGACTTGAGTGAAAAACAAGTGAACAACAACAATGATCCTTGAAACAACCTCCGGAAAGTGTTATTATTATTTTACAGATAAGGAAACTGAGGCAGACAGAGGTTAAGTGACTTGCCTGGGGTCACATAGCTAGGTCTATAGTGAGACTGAAATTCAAGTCTTCTAGACGTGATGGCTAAATGCTTCAACTCCCTCAGGGAGGCTATACCAGGGATTATATTCTTGGGTGAGGAACCAGGACTTCAGAATTTCTGGACTCTCTTTCAACTCTGAGATTCTAGGAATTATCTGAAGCTTCAGATATTGCTTGAAGGCCAGTCTCCTTTGTGACTAAGGACTAAGAAGTTCAGTGTTAAAAAAGCATCTGTTTCTTTGGTCAGAGGTTCTGCACACTCAGAGGGCTAGGCAGGGTAGAAAGTCAGAGTGTGAAGCCTATGCCGGAGAAATGGTCTTCCCCCACCCCATACCTAATGCTTTGCTTCCTTCCTTGGATGAATATTCACTAATTAGGTACAACTAGGGAAGATGAAACACAAGACCTCTGGAAAAAGGTCCTTCCCAACCCAGGATCTGGAGATGCTACCACCCTCAGGTTGTTTTTCTGCTATTTCTTTCCATGAAAGCTGGCTTTTGATGGGCCCAGAAAAGCATTCTTCTCTTATACATCTCCTTCCTCAGATCATTGAAAACAGGGCAGTAAACAAGCACTGATGTACAGAGCCAAGAAAGCGCAGGGAAGAAAGAACCCACCAGGGACAGTCAGACGGCTTTAATATTTCCCACACAGGAAGGCTATGTCTAGGCTAGACCTGTATGTGGCTTGGGCCAGCTGAGCCGCTGAGATCATTATCTGGAGCCTTTTCCATCCCATTAGTGGGTTTCACTCATGGGCCAGATACCCTAAGCTGATTGCTCAGGCATCGTCTGCTAGCTGTTTCTTGATCTCAATCAGAATTATCTTTATCTTCTGTCTACTGGGAAGAAGATGGGAAAACTGAGGCTTTTTTGGAGGCTAGATCAGTCATAGGGCAGCATCCCTAGCTACCTACGCAAATGTCTTCTCCACCACCCCCTTGGGAGCAGCACTGAAATACTGGGCACAGCCTGAACCTAAACTGCTACCTTGGTCAGGAGGATAGAATGGAGAAGGGGGCAAGAGAATGTGGAAGCTTCAGTACAGTCTGAACCCACAGAAAAGTATACAATGCAACTTTGGCCTCCTAGATCACTGACAATGACTGAAGGGCAAAAACCCCCTTTCTATATTATGAAAGGCTCCTGCAGAAGCCACACGCTTCCTTTGGCCACACAGTAAACTCCCCAACCTCCATCCCCTGTACCCATGTAGACCAGACCTCACTTAGTAGAAAGTAACTGTGGTCTCCTGATAGACAGGTAGCATGGCATAGCTTCTTCCTACAGAATATAAACTTCTTCAAGGCAGGGACTGTTTCTTTTATGACTTTGTATCCCCAATGCCTCCAATACAACTAGGTGGTGCAGTGAATATAGTGCTCCACCTGAAAGTCAGGAAGACCTGGGTTCAAATCTAGCCTTAGATTCTTGCTAGCTGTGTAACCCTAGGTAAGTCACTTTGTCTCAGTTTCCCCATCTATAAAATGGAGCTGATGACAGCACCTTCCTCCCATAGTTGTGGTAAGGATAACATTTAGATAATATTTGTAAAATATTTTATAAAACCTGGGGAGTACTTTATAAATGCTAGCTTCCAGCTTTTGTTAATTAAAAAAGGGAAAATAATAAAGTACTTAATAAATGCTTCTGGATTGACTGACTCAGAATGGAGAGAGTGCTAAATCTGGAATAAGGAAGACCTGGGTGGGAAGCCTGCCTCAGATGCAACCTTTGTAATCCCAGAGAAGTCACTTAAATTCTACAAGCCTTAGTCTCCTTCTCCATAAAATGGGAATACTAGCACCTATCTCACAGGAATTTTGTGACAATCCAATGACAGCACATATACATAAAAACCCTTTCAAACCTGAAATGGTAAATATGAATTATGATTAATTATTACACATCTTGGGTCATGAGATCTGTTTTCATAACTGAATACAGAGGAAATGGAGCTACACTTGGGCCAGCCTCAGGATGACCACCTATCCAGCTGACAGAGGGTGTGGTAGGGCCACCTTCAGCTTGGGGCTACCCTTATAAGGTGAACACTGGCCAGCCATTGTCCCTGGATATGGCCTAAGGATAGAGGCAGCTACAGTGCAGAATGAATGCGAGAGTGTTTTGTATTTGAAGAGGGCAGGATAGAGGGAGGGAGGAAAGGGTTAGTCCTCAGTACAAAAATGCCTGTCCTCTCACAATTCAATGAGCCTCCTACAGCATCAAAAAGGCCCTGGGCATTAGTCATAGGATTCTTGGCCTGGCCCCTTTCTTCACCTCCCACACACAGTGTACCAGGGAACTGGGCAAGGTTTTGCCTTAGGATCTAATGCTGACTTGTGAATGAGGGCACAACACACAGTCATACAAGGACAAAGAGCTCCATCTTCAAGTCCCTAGAAGCAGAGACTTCTGCTGAGTAGGCCAGGGTGGCCCCAGCTCCTGGCTTAGCAGACCAAATGGCCTCCCTACTTCCCTGGCATCCTCGTGGACACTGGACACCCAACCTCTTGGACACCAGACACCACCTGTGTCAGAATTAGTCCAGTGGTGTCCTTTACAGCTATGAAACCAGACCCAGCTCAGGCTGGGTGTATATACTGTGGTACTATTTATCTACTCAACTCTAGGAAATTATGGGGGAGTGGGGGGAGAGGGATAGCACAAGTAGCACATGTTGGCCATGCAGATGACTTCTCCAAAAGAAGATCCTGGAAGAACCTGTCTGAAATCCTACATCACAGGCTGTTCTGCAACCTGGCTAGTGATAAATAGGATCATGGACAGAACAGGAAGTCTATTGCAGAAGACACCCATTCCAATCCTTCATTTTGGTCCCCATCAGACTGAAAGACCAATTTCTTTTTTTTTTTTTTTTGAAAGGCCAATTTTATGAGCAAAGGGTCAAGAAAACCCAAGAAGAGCTCAGGGCCCCCTGGTGCCAAGATCACTGCTTACTCTTACTTCTTTCCAGATCCTATTGGAAAAGCTTCATCCATGCAGTCTCCTGGCTAGAGAGGCTGCAGGCCAAGCTTTCCCATTGGGACTAGCCTTTGGTTATTTTCCAAAAAACCCCACAAGTTTGGATCCTCCAAGCATTGGACTGGGATGCAGGAAGATCTTCATGATCTATCTTCAGGGTCTGCCTGAGCACTGCAGCCTTTGACTCTGGAGATGACAAACAGAAAGACAGACCAGGGCTAAGAACAAATGTGTTCAGTCAGAGCTGGGAGGCAGAGCCTGGCTTTCTGCTTTCCTGACTCATCCCAGAGGAGGAATGTTTGTAGACTGAAGCATCCATCTCTTGGCACACCCCCATGCCTACTCAAACCACCTGTCTGTCTAGGCTTGGCCATCCGAGGGTACCTCTGACTAAAGCTTCTGGGGTTGCCTGGCTTGGCCCACAGAGAAAGTAGGGGGATTCACCCCTGAATTCAAAGCCTTTGTGAAATGACCCATGGTGAAGTGAACAGGACCGGCAGAACAAGAGACAAAATGACTTCAACAATATAAATGAAAACAGCGTGCAGGAGCAGCTGGACTCCGTCAATGGCAATAATCAGACTGGATCCCAAGGTACAGATGATGAAATACACAACTTCTCTAAGGAGAGAGTGGCAGGGGGGCACAAGAATGGAAGAGGACACACAGCATTAGGCAAGTCTGTAGGCTAGTTTAGTTGATCTCTTTTCCTTTATTAGAAGGGAGGGTGTCTGTTGGGAAATGAGTGTGGCATAAAATACAAAGAACATCAAAACAACTTAAAAATGTGTGTATTGAGTCTTCCCAGTCGCCTCCAACTCTTTGTGACCCCATCTGAGGTTTTCTTGGCAGAGATATACTGGAGTGCTTTGTCATTTCCTTCTCCAGCTCATTTTACAGATGAGAAACTAAGGCAAACAGAGCTGGGTGACTTGCCTAGGGTCACACAGCTAGGAAACGTCTGAGGCCAGATTTGAATTCAGGAAGATGAATCTTCTTAATTCCAAGCCCAGTGTTCTATCCACTGTACCGCTTAACTTTAAAATAAAGTAACCACAACCTCAAAAACAAACATTATCTCTCCCAGGAATGAAGAGAGCTAGTCAGGGAAAGAGACTGTGTTGCTGGAACCTCAACCTCCTAGAACAGAGTACCCCACGCCTCTCCCTGGATCACAGTGGCTCATCAGCATCCTCATTAAAAATCACCTCTCCAGCTCCCACTTGCTTTCAAAACAATCACTTTGCAATTAGTTCCCAAACCAAGTTGCAATTCTTGTGGTGGTGATCAGTACTTTTTATGAGGATGCAAATGAGCTTGACTCTGCAGGGGAAAAATCAAATTAGTCAGGTGGCAGTAACTAGGAGATAGGAGCCATTAGAGTCTCAGTTCAACCCAGTCTTTCTTGGGCCACTGGAGTATCCGACAACCAGTCCCATTCTCCTATGCTTCCACCAGCCTGCCGTCAGCAGGAAGAACCACTAACAAAGCTCCTAGATGACTCTCCAGATACCTTTAACGACTCTATAAGCCTATGGGATAACAGAACCTGCTTAGCTTGAGATTTGAGGCAAGGGAGTGGTCCAACCTTCCTTTATAGTCTTATTCTACCCACTGCCTATAATCTAGTATCTCTGAACAGCTCAGCAGTCCCTGGTGCTACACTTCACACCTTCACACTTTTGTCTATAATAATCCTTCTTTTACTCATGCTCACTCTACAAAGATCTGATAGGATCACAGCCCTAGAGTGGAAGGGACCACAAGAGGCTATCTAGTGCAAAGCCCTTTTCTTAAGGGCCTCGATTGAGGTCACACAAAAGCAGGGTATGACCCAGGTTCACTGACTCTTTCCTCTGTAACACTGAACTACATCTCTGACTATCTAAATTTCACCTATATTTCAATAGGGTAGCTAGGTAGTGAAATGTCTAGAGCTCTGGGCCTGAAGGCAGGAAGAGCTGAGTTCAAACTAGGACTCAGATATTTACTAGCTGTGTAGCCCTGGGCAAGTCACTTAACCCTGTTTGCCTTAGTTTATGCATCTTTAAAATAAGCTGGAGAAGGAAATGGCAGACCAGTATCTTTGCCAAGAAAACCCCAAATGGTATTACAAAGAGTCAGATATGACTGAAACAACTAAACAACAGTACCCATACTTCAAAGCCTTCTTTAAACACATTTTAAAAGCTGTTATTTCAATATAATTGGCTTTTTTTGTACTCCTGTGTATTTGTTTTATTCATTTAAAAACACATTCCAGAAAGCCAAAGGGGTCTGTCACACAAAAAAGGTTAAGATCACACACTGTCAGAGGTGGCATTGGAATTTGGAGCCCATGCTCTCCTTCCACAGCACCACAATGGAGCCTGGGTAAGTATTGTTCATGTACTCCCATCCATTCTCTCCCAGAGAAGCTACCCAACATGCTACAGGATTCTTTCTAAGTTTTTTGGCATTTGCAGAACACCAGGGTAGCCCTAAGGCTGCATTCTTTAACACCTGCCACATGACTGTCTGGCCTACCTCCTTTTCTTTTTTAAAAAATAAAATTTTATTGACATCTTTTTTTTTTATATCATCTACTTTTCCTAGTATACAGCACTTACAGAGTCATCCCCTATAACAAAGAATAAAAAAGAGGGAAAAAAATTCAACAAAACTTATCAACAAATAGAAAAAAATCTGATATAAAAAATAGAGTTTTTTTCTTTGGGGGGGAGTCTGTAAACTTGTTTTTAAAAATATATATTTAACTATATTTCAATGTTTCCTTTGTAATCCTATGTATTTTTATTGTATTCATTTTAAAATGTTATTCAGAGAAGGAGTCCATAGACTTCATCACACCATAGGAATCCAGGGCACAAAAATATCTATAATGTTCCTCACACCTTTAGATGCCTACCTCCACAAAGAAATAGAGAGAATGCCTCTTTTTCTAATTAGATATTTCCTGTCTTTTACACTATTTCTTTTGTAAAAGTCATGACCAAAAGTATGACATAGCTACTCTTGGGTCACCAGCAAATTGGATTCTTTGGAGATTACAAATGCTGCAGGATTCCAAACATACAATACCAAGGAAGATAAATCTAATCCCTCTCCCACTTAACATATCCCCAGATGTTAGAGATAAGGTCTGTTGGATGTCTGGAATAATTATCCCAAAGTGCCTAGAGATCCTAGTTACATTTTCAGCCTCTTTCACATCTTGGGGAAATGAGGTCCCCCAGTTTCCTCTAAAAACAAGAAGGCATTTCCTTCTCCTGAACCATGTCTCCTGACATCCAATTTTGGCTCCCTGATACCCTGGATCAAAGAGGAGCCTGGAACTCTAAAGGAAGTTCCAGTACCTTTAGTATATTATCTATGAACATTTGGGCCCTCCATGCTGCTTGGCCCTAATTAACTAACCTAAACCTTCCCCATTCTCCCCAAACCCTGGACCATACTCCCACCCCCATGCTTGAAGCCGATGATTTAAGCACACTTCTCGAAGGACACTGGACCCATCCCACATAAACTGTCATCCTCCCTCCTTCATTCCTCAAATATCCTCCTAGTCCTCACCCACTTTCTCCTCCTTACTATCCTACTCTTTGCCAAGGATGACTTTGCTACCTAGACCCTTCCATGGTAGGGATCCAATGCCCTTCTGCTCTCTTCAGGACCCAGCCCCAACAATCATCTCTCTCCAGTTTCTTCCTTCTGTCTTCTCATCTGCTTACAAACACACTCGAGTCTCCAAAAGCCTTCCCTTAACTCTTCTACCCCAACTAGGCAGCACTCCATCTCTCTACTGACTTTCATCTCCAGTCTTCTGGGAAAAGATGCCTACAACCAAAAGACATCCTCGATTAGAGATAAGTAAGTGGTCTAACGATGGTATGCCGGATTTGCAGCCAGGAGGCCAGGCTTTGAGTGCTGGCTTTTCTACCTACTCCCTGTTAGACCCAGAACCAGGACTTAATGTCTTCGGAACTGTTTCCTCATCTGTAAAATGAAGGAGTTGGCCTCCACATTGCGGTTCAGTCATTTTTCAGTCCTGTCCAATTCTTCCTTGTGACCTCATTTGGGGTTTTCTTGGCAAAGATACTGAAGTGGTTTGCCATTTCCTTCTCCAGCTCATTTTACAAATGGGGAAACTGGGGCAGACTGGGATAACTGACTTGCCCAGGGTCACACAGTTAGTAGGTATCTGAGACCACATTTTAACTCAGACCTTCCTGATTTCAGGCCCAGAGCTCTATCCACTATATCACCTAGCTGCTCCAACCTCCATGACCTAATTCTAAATTTATAATCCTATATATGCTTTTAAATTTAATGCAAATCACTTAACCTGTTTGCCTCAGTTTCCTTAACTGTAAAATGGAGATAATAATAGCAACTCTTTCACAGGGTTGTTGTGAGGATCAAATGAGATTATATTTGCAAAAGGCATTTAGCATAGTACACAGTAGGCACCTCAAAAATGATTACTCCCTTCCCTTAGAGGCATCATAAAATAGCTGATTCAGTGCTAGACCTGTAGTAGGAAATCAAGAGTTCAAATCCCACCTTTCTCGGTGACCCTGGGCAAGTCACTTATCCTGTCTGGACTTCCATTTCCTCATCAGTAAAATGGGGATAACAATATCTGTGGTACCTCTCCCACAGTGTTGTTGTGAGGCTCAAATGGGACATGTAAGTAAAAGCTCTTTGCAAACCTGAAAACTATATGGAGGTTGCTATTATCACGATCAACAAATTCTTTTCAAAAAGAAATGCAAACTGACAAAAACGAAATGAGAAAACATTCCAAATCACCAATAATGAGAAAATGAAAGTTAAGACAACTCTTAAGTTTTCACTTTTCCTATAGCTAACTGGAAAGACAGAAACAGTTAATGTTGGAGGATCGGTGGAAAGACCAGCACACTCAAACTCCATCGATGGAGCTGCAAAGTGGTCCAACTGTTCTGGAAAACAATTTGGAACCAGGCTAGAAAGGTGCATAAATTATTCAAATCCACTGACCCACAGATATCACTCCAGCCATATACCCCAAGTAGGTCAAAGATAGAGGAAAAGGTCCCATACATGCCAAAATATTCCTCACAACCCTGATTGGGCACCCATCTCTCCAGCTCATTGCTGTCTCTAACTTCCCTCCTTTCTCACTAATCTTCAGGGGTTCCCAGTCTACTGGCTGCTTCTCTCCTGCCTACAAACATCCTCAAAAAACCTTCACTTGATCTATTTATCCTGCTAACTACTGTCCCCTATCCCTCCTCTATTTGGTGGCTAAATTCCTTGGGAATGCCATCAACTATGGTTCCTTTCCTTTCACTCTCTTCCTAATTCTCTGCAGTCTGCCCTCTGACCTCATTATTCAACTAAAACTGCTCTCTCCAAAGTTACTGTCGATCTCAGTTGCCAAATCTAATGGCTTTTCTTCAATCCTTCTTGACCTCTCTGTAGCCTCTGACGCTATCAATCACCATTTTCCCTTTGATCTTTGATTTCCTCCAGGTTTTTGTGACACTGTTCTCTCCTGGTCCTTCTCAAGTCTTCTTTGCTGGATCGTTATCTAGGTCAATTGGATCACTCTGAGTGTTCCACGGGACTCTGTCCTGGGCCCTCTTCTCTTCTCCCTCTATACTATTTCACTTGGTTTCAATTATCATCTTTATACAGATGGCTCTCAGATCAGCTTGTCCAGCCCTAACCTCTCTTTCGATCTCCAGTCTTGCATCTCCAACTGCCTGTTTGGCTGTCTCAAACTAGACGCCCCATAGACACCTTCAACTCAACACATCCAAACTAAACTCATTACTTTTCCCACTAAACTCTCTGATCTTCCTAACTTTCCTAATACTGTAGAGGGTACAAGCATCCTCTCAGTCACTGGAACATGATGATACCAGATTATCATCTTTAACTTTTCACTCTCTCAGCCCTCAGATCCAATCAGCTGCCGAGTTCTGGCGTTTCTACCTCCAGTCTTTCATATATGCCCCTTTTTTCCCTCTGATGCTGCCACACCCCCAAGGCAGGCCCTGGACACCTACCACTCAGACTGTTACAATAGCCCTCGGGTCAGTCTTCCTGCCTCAGGTCTTTCCCCACCTAAATTCATCCTTACTCAGCTGTCAAATCAATCTCATTAAAAAGCAAGTCTGACTATATCACAGCCCTCATTCAGTAAGTTCCCCTGGCTTCACTTAGGACAAACATAAAACAAACATAAAATCCTCTGTTTGGCTTTCAGAGCCGTCTATGTCCCACCCACTTCTACCTTTCCAGACTTCTCCCTCCTCTCCACATACTCTGATCCAAGGACACCAGACTCCCTGCTGTGCCTTGCTCATGACATTCCAACTCCAGACCCCCTAGTTTTCACTGGCTGTCCCCTATGCCTAGAATTCCCTCCCTTATCTCCTCCTCCTACTTTCCCTGCCTTTCTTCAAGTCTCCTCCTTTTCTAGGCCTCCTTAATCTTAATGCCTTCCCCTTATGTCACACCTCCTCTTCCCCATTTATCCTACATAGGTCCTGTTTGCAGAGTTGTCTGCATGTTGTCTCTACCAGGGGACTGTGTGCGTGAACTTGAGAGCAGGGATTGTTGTTTTGCTTAACTGTATTTTGTTGCAGGGGAAGGTTCTGGGGAATTTATAGCAACAATTTTTAAAAGGAAAATATATCAATAAAACATTTTTTTAAAAGCTACTCACAGCTATTGTGTGTTCTAAATACTCTCTTTCTCCTCAGCCCTTTATCTGGCTTCTGCCCCCAGCACCTTACTGAAATTGCTCTCAATAAGGTCATTACTGACTAGTTGCCAAATCTTCACTCTCCTTGACCTTTCTGCATTCTGATGCCCACCTCTACCTATAGGCTATTCTCTCCTCCTTTGGCTTCAGATGCCATACTTCCCTGGTTCTCTTCCTATCTCCCAATCTGTTCCTTCTGTCTCACCTTCTTCTCAAGCCCAAAAGAACCTTAGTTCTCCAAGGATGGTTCTGTCCTCTCTCCTTTGACAATCTCTACTCATTCCCACAACTTCAACTAGCACCTTTATGGAGATATTCCCCCAAATTTTTATCTTTTAGCCCCCATCTCTCTTCTCAGCTTCACCCAGATCTATGTTCCACCTCACAACCTGAACACCTCAAACTCCACAGGCAAGGCAGAGCTCATCATTTTCCCCCCAAACTTGTTCTTTCTCTGAATTTCAGTGTTTCTGATTCTAACTAGTCTAGAGCAACAGGAGTTGGGTCTCAGGAAGCTGATGCAGGGAGGGCACACTTTTTCCCTGCAATGACAATTACTCTCACCTTATAGTCCTCTACCAATCCATGCCACTATATGAAGTACCCTCAAGCCACTGCTCCCTAGGGTCCTATCATTACAGACCTCTTAGATGATGCTTTCCCTCTCCCCATCTCCAGCATCAGTCACACTGTCTTCCATATCCCCATTGCAACAACTTGACCTGTAAAGTGGGGTCAAGTGAGAGCAAAAACAAAAGCTTGTTTTCTTAAAAATATTTAGCGGTATTTCAATGTACAGTTGGTACACTGAAAGGCCTGGTAGAGGCCTTCATTACCAACCACGTGGATTATTTCAATAGCCTCTAAAAAAGAAGCCTTTCTACCTCTGCTCTTCTCCCACCACCCTCCCCCAATCCCTTCTGTCCTTCACATCACCATCATACCAATCTTCCACATGCATGGATTTGTTCAAGTTTGTTGAGGGAACTAAATGTCACTCCTTCACTCAAGAATCAATAGCTTCCTAACGATCACCAACTAAAATTCAAACTCTTCTGACTAGCACTCAAGGACCTCCACAGTCTAACCTGTCTTTTCAAACTGAACTGAAAAGTATTATACCATTCCAAAAAACCAGACAAATCTCAGCCCTACAGATACACAAAATCCTTCTTTCCCTTGGCTAACACTTAGGCCCAACCTTTATACACAACAAAAGCTTAATATATGTTGTTTGAATTGACTTAATTTCATACTTGTTTTCACAACTATATCACTGGACAGGATGGAGGTAGGACAGACCTTTGACCTACCTTAAGGAACACAAATTTTGCCCATTCCTCTCACTGTCCCTTACAGCCCCCTCCTGGAGTCCAATGGCGGAGAGTCTTGGGGCTATGCCCTGGCGATGAGTATCTCTGGTGCAAGAATACCCCAAATGGTCTCCTCCTTGGAGTAGATTGGACAGGAGGAGAACTCAGCTTTCTATAATCTGCTCAAACTAAGTTCCCCCACCTCCTCCCCCCCAAAAAAACCCTTTCCTTGATATACATGGAATCATGAGGAGAAGCTAAAAACAAATTACTGTTCCCCCTTACCAGCTTGAAGATCCCAATCCTATCAGTTCCAGAGTAGAGATATTCTCCTGTCTAAGCAAGTAGTCTGAGAAACTTTTGGTCTGGTTTTCTAACCAAATGCTTTCCTGCCCAAACCCACCAACAAATGGCAGAGAATCCACCACCCCCACCCCCAATCTGATTTGTAACTGGGTCGGAGCTACTGCAGAGTATTGACTGAATAATTCTCCAGAACTCAAAGTTTCTCTGACTTTTTTACTCAATGCTTTTCACTCCAGGATTCAGAAACCCTACATAAGCTTTAGGGGCTAGAAAGAAATTTTCTGGTCTTGTCCCTCTTCTGGATAGGGTCTAACTAAATCAATCTATGGGGTGTCTAAGGTGAAAGAAGATAAGGCAGCCCCAGCTTTTGGGGGGAAATGGAATCTGAAAACTTCAAAATTCATTTCTAGCCAGATCATCATGTGGGGACAACTGGTTAAAGGAGGGAAATAACTTGCTTTTCTAAGTTTATTTTCCCTTTGAATCTAAAGAGGCTGAATTTTTGCTTCCCTACTTTAGATACTAAAATGTCATTTCCTGCAGGAAGGAAGGGAGGGAGGGTGGAAAGGGGCCCTAGTCCAAGTCTGGGGGATACACAGGGTCTGTGGTTTCCTCACCCACCCTGGAATCAACCTCAGGCTGAAGTTCTCCAAAGCAAAGTCCAACCGTGGCAATAAAGCTAACAAAGCATCTGTCTAAGGAAGACTGTGTATGTAAAGCACTAAGTGAGTTAGTGGAGGGGCCTCAGATTCAGTTTAGGCTCTCGTTTTACAGATGAGGAAGCTGAGGGCTAGACAACAGTTGTGACTCTTGCTCCCCTAAATGGTACTTCCTCATCTGTAGTCCCCTGAGGCTGATGGTTTCCAGTGATAAAGATGACCCACAGGCTATGGCAGAACAAAGCAAGCTCCAGAAATGCCAAAGCTGTAAAAGCTTTGAGTTGGGCACTAGAATGGACTGAAAGCCCAGTCATTCATTCAACAAGCATTAATTAAGTTCCCACTGTGTACCAGACAGGCACTGGGCTTGGCACTGGAGAGACTAAGACAAAAATTAAACAGCTCCCTTCACTCAAGGGACTTATAGTCTTTTAGCTTTGCTAAGTTTAGGAACATCCATCAGGGTGGCTGAAAGGTGATGACAGCTAAAATCCCAGTTTCTCCAAGGTCTTCCCAAACCTCCTTAATGCTAATCCTTCAGTGATCATTTCCAATTTATCCTGTATATATCCTGTTTGTACAAAGTTGTTTGTGTTCTATCTCTTCTCCTGAGCCCTTTAAGGGAAGAGATTGTCTTTTGCCTATCTTTGTGTCCCTGGTGCTTGGCAGAGTGCCCAGTAAACAGTAGGTGCTTAATAAATACCTGTCAGGGCAAAGTATAAAGAAAAGTCCAAGTCATCTCCTAAAAAGATCTCCAAAATGAAAACTTCCAGGAAAGCACCAATCCAAAGATCACAGGTCAAAGAATGAATGCATGTGGACTAAACCTGACCCCTCAGGCCATTTTATCTTACATGGAATAAACAGGGGTCAGAATATCCACATGAGTAAAGGAGTGCCTCTACTGATGAAATCTGGGATTCCTGAAGTATTTAAATTTGGCACAGAGAGGCAGTCTGGCAGTACTAGACAGAGAGCTGACATCCAACTCAAGAAGACCTGGATTCAAATCTTGCCTTAAACACACTGGCTGTGTGAACCTTGGGCAAGACATCTCAACTCCCAGCACTCTAAGACCAGACACTGCAGAGCAGGTGCTGACCTGCATGGGGAGAGGGAGGTGCTTATACCAAAGTAATCCTGGGTGCAGTCAGTCCCCTCTCCATTTCCTGTAACACAAGGTAGGATGGAAATTTCAGGCAAATGTCTAGTTTTCTGGCGTCAAAGAGAGGGTAGTAATTGAGTATTGTTCAACTCTATCTTTCCCACAGCACAGTAAGCTCGGGAAGTGCTCAGGAAATATGTTTGTTAAGTCACATAGCTAGGGACTAAAACCAGCTCTCCTGACTCCCAAATTCAGAGTTCTCTTCCCCCGACACCAGCTGTCCTCTCTCCCTAGTTAGTGACAGGAGTGAAAGCAGAGGAAGGCCCTTCAGCCTCATCCGGAGGTTGGGTGGAATGGGTGTGGGAGACCTCCCCTAAGTACCAGGACTCTCCCACATCCCCAAATTCCACAGGGCCCCACCCCAACCAGTGTGATGGATGAAGAAACTCTTTCCCTGGCTTGCCTTTCCTTCCTCCCCCCCCAATCCCAGGCCCCAAATGAAAACCAGAACCAACCCCCAAGGCCCCAAACTCCCCCCTCTCCTTGGCAGGGGCAGGCCCATATATGACACTGACACACTTGGGCTCATGCACAGCAGATCCAAGAGTAGAAAGTTGCGTTCACTGCCCCAGAAGCTGGGTTTGTCTTTTTTTCCCCCTCCTGTTCTCCTGGGACAGCCCCAGAGAAGCAGAATTGGGAGGGAGGGAGGGAGAAGAGAGAAGTGGGAGGGATATGGAAGATCTGATTAGGGATCAAGTGTTGTTTTACATAACACAGACAGAGCCCAGTTGGGGTGAGGCCAGGCCAGGCTGAGCTCTGGGCGGGGTCAGAGAAATAAAGGGGAAACTCTACATAGAAATTCATTCATTGGGCAAACAGTTACTGAGCTCTGAGAAGGTAAAATGCAGTTTCTACATACCCTGGGACAATCACAGTTACCTCCCTCCTACCCAAAGGAGGATGACTAGATAGATAATCCCCATAGTCCTAGCTGGGGAGTAGGGAAGGGAAGGGGACCCTGGTATGGTTCAGTCATAGAGTGATGTCTTCCCTACCCCCATGGCCACAGCACCCTCCCGATTCAAGTAAATAAATTAGATTGACTGGAAAATCCAGGCATAATAAGAACACTATTTAGAGTCGGAAGACCTTGGGTTCACACCTTCACCCTGCCAGGTAATACTGCTGTGACGGCATGTCACATTGCTTCTCTGGGCCTCAGTTTCCTCATCCTTAAAATGGGGGTGATAGGGAGGAACTGGAATGGAAGGATAGGATGATATGTAAGGTTGCTTCCAGTTCTAAATCCTATGAGCCCATGACGTATTATTATATAAAGGGCACCATGCTTAGGCACCAGGAGACAAAGCTGTTTTTGAGATGGAGCCTGCTCTTAAGCGTATGATAGAATAGGAAGAAAGATACGTACACAAATAAAGATATTGAATCCAAAGGGGAGGGTCAGGCAAAGCATCAGGAGACATTTAAGGAGAGTGATTTCATTTAAGGGGGAGAGAACAGTCAAGGATGGGTTCTCAGAGGAGGTAGCCCCTGAGTTTAGCCCCTCACAGGGGCCTCTTTGGGGCTGGCACAGAGATACAGGGAACAAACTACATCATAGGCCTGTCCTCCAAACTGTCTTCTGACCTGGTAGAAATCAACACAGACCAAACCAAGACCTGAGAGAGGGGAAAAACCTGGGGTCTCAGAATGACCCAGGGAGCTTCCCCCTGGCTCAAGGGAAATGAAAAAATAAGCCCTACAGGTTATTGCCAGGGAGATTTTATAGGCTGAAAAGGAGGCCAGTTCGTCACCGCCCCCCCCCCCCAAAAAAGCCACACACTAAATGCCCCCACCCTACAGAAACCCTGGCTACAGCCCAGAGCCCAGGCAGTGCTCCAATTCCTGCCAGTGTCTACAAAGAGGAAAGAGTAAGCATGTGGATCACTCAGTACTCTGGGGGATAGGGGGATGGAGGCACATTTCTGAGCCTACGTCTTATACTAAGGTTTGGTAAATACACTCCTATATATATTTGGTATGAACCTGGGATTTCATCAGTGACGGGAGACACAGTGTGGACCTTCCCTCTATCGATGGAGATGTGCCACTCATCTCACGACACTGAGAAGTTCAACTACTTGGATGGGTGAAAGGCAGGACTTGACCCCAGGTCCTACTGACTCCAAGATGAGCCTTTTATCCCCTATACCACACAGACTCTCTATAATTTTATATTTAAATAGATGATATTTCATCAAGTAAAGTGCCAGAGTACTAGGTCAGAGGATCATAGATTTAAAAGAGGTTTAGGGACCTTGGAGGTCTATCCTCTGCATTTTACAGATAAGGAAACAGAGGTCCAATTTGCCTAGGATCACACAGCTAGTAAGACGGGATGTGAACCAGGGTCTTCCTGATTCTAAGGCCAGAGGTCAATCCACTATAGCTCTCCACATCTAAGAATCTGGTTCAAGACCAGATGATAGCCCAAAGAAATTATCATAGCTGAGGGATAGCTGAGAAAGATGGCTCTGAAGAGATGGGGCAGGTAAGCAGACCAGAGGGTCAGTAATGCTATGGGATCCTTCCTAAGAGGGTCAATAATGGGCCATTTAACAATGCCCAAGATGGCTGGTCAAGGGATAATCTTTGGCCAGTGATGCCCTTAGTAGAGTGTCATGCCTTGGTTGTCTGATAGCTTAGGAGATTCCTCTATAGGTGTATCTCCAAGTTTCAGGGCCAGGAGAAGAAAGAAAGTCATTACCCCCTGATGTAACAAGTTTGGACTTACCAAAGGTAAAGGATCTGAAGACAATGTTTAGAAAAAGGGAAAGTGGGTTCAGAAATCCCTTTGAAGCTCCTCCCAGGATGGATGGTCCAATGGCCCCCCCCCCCCCCCCCCCCCCCCCCGCGGGAACTGGCCAGATGGAAGAACTTAACCCTTGAATCAGAGGCCACCATGTTGATTCCCAAAGGACTCCCCCTACACACACACACACACACACTCACACACACTCCATTCCCACACCCTCTCAGGGGAGGGGTGAGACAAAAAGACATAAACATGGGGAAGGGGGGGCCAGGAAGAGAGAGCAGGGCTGAGGAATCAGTCCCACAGACTCATCCTCATCCAGGCCCGCTGAAGAGAGTGGGGAATGGGCAGAGGGGGGCTGACTGGGGTGGAAGCAGTGAGTTGGGGGAACCTGGGACTCAGGCTAAATTCTTTACCTCAGGGCTGTCCTGGAATAGAAGAAATAAAGACAGAGCAAGTAGGTAGGATCCTTTCTGTTTAAGTCAGGGCTGGGAGTGATCTAGTCCCAAAGATCTAGCTTTCCAGGTGCTTGCCCTCTACACCTCTAATACCAGAACTGGTCCTCAGGGGCCGACCTCGAAGGAGGTGCCCTCCAAGTACCCTTGAAGAAAGGGTAGGAAACATAGAGCACAGGCTAGCCCTAGGGATCACCTGGAAGAGCAGTAGAGGAACCCCAACGTTTTTGCTTTTGGGGGAAGGAAAGGGAGAGGTGAAAATGCTGAGCCACCTTCCTGATCCTGGTCTTTGGGGTGAGGGGGTGACAAGTGGGGCAGTCAATCGCAAGTACCCCACCTCTTTCCTATCCAGGTGAGCTGTGCTGCGAAGGAAGCCAAGGGTAGTCCAGAGGAGGCAAACGGGAGAAGGGTTGCCTAAGGGCACTGACGGGCAGGTTGGATACAGACGAGGCTCTGTTCCGAGCCACCTCCCTCGGCTCTTCTCAGCCTCCCACAGCCCTCGCCTCAGCCCTGGCAAGGGCCCCATACAGACCCTAAAGAAACAAGGGTTCGCCTTAAGGAGGGAGCCGGAGCTGGGGGAAAGGGATCGGGAAGTCCGTGGCCAGCCGGGGGCCGTGCCAAGCTAGGAGATGCGGAGACTGGCCCTGGCCGGGGGGCGCTTCCTGACCCTGCCAGGTGGCCCCCGACCTGGGCAGCACCTTTTGGGGAACGCCTCCTCTAAGGCCTGTGGCGGGTGGGGATGGGCCAAGCCCCCTACCCGGTCAAATCTTCGCGTGCCCCCGGAGAGAAACGACCCCTCCTGCCTTCGCCCGGGCGCCGGCGGGGAGGCGGGTGCGGAGCGGAGGGGGCTCCCACCTCCTGTCCGGGGCAGGGGCTGCGGGACCCCCGAGAAGCGCCGAGCGCGCAGCGGCGGCTGCCGGGCAGAGCCGGGCGGCGGGGCCAGGCCGGCCGGGCGGCAGGTGGGCGCCCGCCTCGTCCCTTACCTTTCTGGCCGCTGAGCGCCGCGTACCAGGAGAGCGAGAGGAAGGCGCACAGGCAGCCGAGCAGCAGCGTCAGGAAGGTGCCATGGCGGAGCCTCATCTCCCCCGGCTCGGGCTCCTCGGCGGCGGCGGCGGCGGCGGCGGCGGGGGGAGGCGAGGCCGCATGTCCCGGGCCCGGCGCGGAGGAGGACGACGAGGAGGACGAGGCAGGCGGCGCTTCTGCGGGCCGGGGGCCGGGGCCGGGGCGCGCGCGGCGGCGGCGGAGGGCGGGTGGCGGCGGCAGCTGGCCCCGGGCCGGGCGCCGCCGCTGGGGCGGGGGCTGGGGGGGAGGGCGGGGGAGCACCGCTGGCTCGAGCCCGCGCGCGCGCCTCCCTCCGAGCCCGGGGAGGGAGGGGAGGGGGAGGGGGCGCGAGGCCGGGGCCGCGGCCCGGGCGGTGGGCGCTTAAAGTGACCGTGCCCCCCGCCTCGGAGCGGGGGTCCGTCCGGCCTCCGAACTGGGCAGAGGCGACGAGGAGCCTGGAACGTGTCTCCGCCGGGAGGCCGGCCGCACCCCTCCCCTGCCCCTTGTTACAGTATCCTCGGCGGTGAAAAGTCTGCGGAAGCCGAAGCGGAGCCCGGCCGGGCGGCTGGGAGCCCGGACCCAGCCGACGCTTTCCATCGGGGCCACGAGAAACAAGTGATTAAGCCCCTACCTGCTCTGGGCTGGGCCCGGAGGGGCAGACAGGATGTAGACCTCGGGGGGGGGGGACCCGAAGGCTCAGGCAGAGATAAATACGGTGGGGAACTGAGCAGGACCAGTGCGGTGGGGATGCACCCGAAGTGCCCCGGGGGTCTGAAATGGGAGAAGCAGCTTCCAACAGAAAGGCCCAAGAAGGCGGTGAGTCAGTGCTAGGCGCCCTGGGCCCGCGAGAGTGGGGTCAGAGGGTCAGGGGCTTAGAGCTCGGAGGCACCTCTGAGGAGGTCATCTCAATCTACCTATTTGGGCTTGTTTGTTTTTGTCTTTGAAAGCAGGGAGAAACTGAATCCCATAGAAGGAAAATGACTGGCCCACGGTCTCTCCGGTTAGGAGCGGGGGAGTCAACATTCCAACTCAAGTCCTCTGACTCCAGATCCAGCATTCCTCCGTCAACAATGCTGCCTCTGAGGGGGCATTCCAGAGAAGGGGACAGACAGCCTGGGAGAAGGCACCAAGAGTGGAGGTAATAGGAAGCTCCATGGAGGAAAAATTGGAACCAGAATAACATTCCTAACAATAGCTGACATTTTAGAGCACACAAAGCCACGTCAAGCAAGAACCCTCATTTTATGGATGGGGAAGTTGAGTCTCGAAGAAATGAATAGACTCGCCCTCTGTCTCGCTGACTAGCAAATATCTGAGGCAGGTTTCCAATCCAGTTTTCCCTTGCTCCAGGCCCTTCCCAGGAACCTTTGATGTCACTTAGTCTTTAGTAGGAAGATTACATGGGCACTGGACATGACAAAGGATGGAATAGACCGGGAGATCTGTTAGGAGGTGATGGGAGCCAGAGTGAGCAGTGTGGATCTCAAGGGGGGAGTGGGTGTAGGTGAAATCAGCTGTGGAGGTATAGAAAACACAGAATCTGCAACTGGTTAAATGAATGAGCAAATCAAATTTTAGGCTAGGGTGACTGGTAGGATGGTTGTACCATCAATAGAAATTGGAAATTTTGGAGGAAGAGCAGGTTTGGGGTGGGGAAGAGAAGGTGATGAGTTCTACATTGGACACATTAAGTTTGAGATGCCAACAGGACACCCATGTAGCCAGTAATTCTTGAAGGTGGCTCTGAGTGCCCTAAGCCTTGTTCCGGCTGCCCTTCCTCTCTCCTTTCCCCCGTTCCAGTTCTAGAACCATATTCAGATCAATACCTTCATTGCTCAGGAAAAGGATGTTTACTCCCTACTCACCATCCCTGCAGCCTTCCAAACCAAAGTACTTCTCCCTGGTCACCACTGCCCTGTGTGTGTTGTCTCCCCCTTGAGGACAGTAACTGTCTTCACTTTTCTGTTTGTACCCCTAGAGCTTAGCACAATGCTTGGCACATACTAAGCATCTCTATCATCAATGCTGTCTCGTTCATTTATCCATTCACTCATGTCAGAATAAGTAAGATTAACAAAAGAGAAAGTGTAAAAGGATAAAAGTCGGTGCTTGGTCAGACCTCTGGGGACGCTTGATACTTAAAGGGCAGAAGTTAGTTAAGGATGCCTGGGAACAGTCAGAAAGTTGCTGTTCCGTGGAAAGGACTCTGGATTTGGAATAAAAGACATTGGTTTGAAGCTCAGCTGTGCCACTTACTAACCATGTAAATTTGGGCACAAATTCACAGGGCCTCAGTTTCCTCATCTATAAAACAAGAGGACTGGACTACATAATGAATTAAGGCTCATTTTCGCTCTAGATCCCCAGAAATTGAAGTCCTTGAAGACAGAGACTGTCTTTTGCCAGCATTTTAACACAGTGCCCAGCACAGAGTAGGTGCTTTTTGTTGTTGTTGAATTGTGCATGACTCTGTGGACCGCAACACACCAGGCTTTTCTGTCTTCCACTAGCTCTCTAAGTCTGTCCAGGCTTATGTTCGTGGCTTCCATGACATTATTTACCCATCTCATCCTCTGCCATCCCCTTTTCTTTTTGCCTTCAATTTTTCCCAGTATCAAGGTCTTTTCCACTCAGTCCCATCTTCTCATTGTGGCCCAAGAATTTAAACTTCAATCTTAAAAATTTAAAACTTAAATTTAAATCTTAAAAATTCTTAAATTTAATCGTCAGTACTTGACCTTCCAGTGAATGAGCTGAATTAATTTCTTTAAGTATTGACTCATTTGGTTGCCTTGCTGTCCAAGGGACTCTCAAAACTCTTCTCCAGCACCACAATTTGAAAGCATCAATTCTGCAGTGCTCAGCTTTTCTTATAGTCCAACTCTCACAACCATAGATGGCTACAGGAAAAAAACTTTGACTGTACAGACCTTTGTCAGCAAGGTGATATCTCTGCTTTTTAATATGCTGTCCAGATTTGCCATAACTTTCCTTCCAAGGAGTGTTCTTTTAATTTCATGACTAGAGTCACTGTCTGCAGTGATCTTTGAGCCTAAGAATATAAAACCTGACACTGCTTCCATTTCTTCTCCCTCTATTTGCCAGGAAATGATGGGACCAGTTGCCAAGATCTTGATTTGTTTGTTTGTTTGGTTGGTTTTTTTGATGTTAAACTTGAAGCCAGCTTTTACACTCTCCTCCTTTACCCTCATCAAGAGGCTGACTGACTAGATCTTATCATCCTAGTTAGGAGAAGAATGAAGACAGGAGGGTTTAATGAAAGCAAAGGGAAGAAGGTTAAGGTCATCCAGGTAATTATGTACTATAGGAAGGCCAAAGGAGGACCTCTGAGGAAAAAAAATAACCTTTAGAAAGAGACAGAATGTAATATAGTAGAGAGAGAGAGAGAGAGAGAGAGAGAGAGAGAGAGAGAGAGAGAGAGAGCCAGGAAAACCTGGGTTCCAGTTGGCTGTGTAACCCTGGATAAGTCACTTATCTTCTCAATGCCCCAGGTAACACTTTAACACTGTAATTTGCAGAGTTATTGCCAAATTATAGTAGTAGTTATTACTGTTATATTATCATTAGCAGGCTGTTCCCTACATTAATAAAATCATGGGTCAGGATTTATTTTAAAGACAAATTAAGTAATTCCAAGGTCATTATCGATCTTGGAACTCCTCAAAAAAACCTCCATTGTCAAGATCTGATGCCCCAACTTCCTCTCCTCTCCCTTTTGAATCCCCCACCCCAGAATTTGTCTTCCAACCTGATCATCCACTGCCCTCTCCAAAGTTACTAATGATCTCTTATTTGACGAATGTCATAATGGCCTCTTCTTAATCCTCATCCTCTGAAACATCTGATGGTGTGGATCTCCTCCTGAATATTAAGCAGTATTTCTGTACTCAAGTTTATATTTAGGATTTCTTGACACTGCTATTGCTTTATCTGCTCTGTCCTAACAGGCTATATCTCAGTCTCTTTTGCTGGTTCTTCATCCATGTCATACCCACTTTCTTTGGGTATCACCCCAGGCTCTATGCTGAACCCAATTCTCCTTTCCCTCCATACTCTCATATCAGCTCCCATCACTTATGTTCTTTACACAGAGGATTCCTGGATCTATCCATCCGTCTCAAGTCTTACTTCTGAGATACATCTTTTGCACATTTTGAAGTATATTTCCCATGTGCCTCTCAAATTTAACATGTACAAAATAGGACTCATTATCTTTCCCTGACACCACCGCCTGTCCCACCCTCTCTTCCTAACTTCCCTGATACTGTTGAGGGCACTACCATCCTTCCACACACTCAGTCCCACAACCTCAGTATCATCCTGGACTCCCCACTCTTACTCACTTCATATATCCTATCTCATTTCTACCTTCACAACAACATTTCTCTATGTTTCTTTCTCTCCATTCATGTAACCACAATACTAGTTCAGTTTCTCATGTCTCACCTGGACTACTGTAGTAGACTGCTAATTAGTCCCCCTTCCTCAAGTCTGTCCCCATTCCAGTCCATCCTATACTCAGGCATCAAGTTGAATTTTCTGAAGCACATATAAGAAATGATAAGAGTGATATGTTAATTGAGGCAGAGTCAAGTGAGCAGAACTAGGAGACCGCTGTACACATTAAAAGCAATATTGTGACAGTGGCCAGCTGTGAAATACTTAGCTACTCTGAGCAAGACACACAAGAATTCCAAAGAACTCATGATGAAAAATACCTTCTACTTCCAGAGAGAGAACTGCTGAACACTGAGTGTAGATTGAAGCGTAATTTTTTTGTTTCTTTATTTTTCTTGGTTTTTTTCAACATAGTTAATGTGGAGATGTTTTATATTATTTCAGATGTATAATTGATATCATATTACTTGCCTTCTTGATGGGTGTTGGAAGGGCTACAGAGAGGAAGAGAATTTGGAACTCAAACTCTTTTTTAGAAATGAATGCTAAAAAATGATAAATTTTTTAGAAAATTTTCTAAAGATGTCACACACAGAATCAGTAAGTTCCAGTGGTTCCTATCACTTTCAGGACCAAATATAAATTACTATTTGACATTTAAATTCTTCTTAACCTGGGTCTTTCCTTCCTTTCTGGTCCTACACTTTATTCCCTCCCACACATAGTAAAAATCTGGCTATAGGGACCTACTTGGTATTTCTTGAATAAGGTGTTCCATCTCTTGACTCCTTCCCTTTGCACTATCCAATGCCCACACCTGGAATGCTCTTCTCTCACCTCCATCTGTTCTTTATTCCTCTGGATCCTTTCAAGACTGCTTAAATCTCACTTTTTACAGGAGGCTTTTCCCAATTCCCTACCCCTACACATATTCCTATCACTAGCAGCTTCCCCTCCAATTACTTTGCCTCTATTCTGCATATATTTTGAATGTAGCGCATTATTTTCATGTCATTCCTCCATTAGAATATAAACTTCTTGAAGACAGTGACGGTTTTCTTCTTTCTTTTTATCCCCAGTGTTTAGTATAGTGCCTGGCATAAAATAAGGTTTTAATGAATGTTATTGACTGATTGGCTGATCTTGGAGAGAGAAAATTGTGTCAAACATTTAGAACTAGAGGAGGAAACCCATCTGATTTAATTTGTTTAAAATAATTTTAATTTTTAATTACTCTGTACTTCTTAAGCACCAATACCTATATCCTCCTCTTTTTACCCATTAGAAAACAAAAACCTTCCCTTGCATATTTTAAGCAAAACAAATACACCCATCCCTCAGAAATATTTATCTCATTCTGCAATTCAAGTCCATCAAGTCTCTGTCAGGAAACTGGTAAATTACTTGATCATTGGTCCTCTAGAGTCTTGATTGGTTATTGCATCGATCAGTGTTCCTAAAGCGTTTCAAGGTCGTTTTTCTTTACACTGTGGTAAACTGTTCTGGTTCTGCTAAATCAATTCATATAAACCTCCCCGTATTTCTCTGAATCCATCCCTTTGATCATCTCTTATAGCATAAAAGTATTCCATTTCACTCATGTGCCATAATTTGTTCAGCCATTCTTCTGATTAATCAGCATCCCCTTATTTTCCAATTCTTTGCTACCACAATAAAAGAGCTGTTATAAATGTTTTATACTTATGCATTATTTCCCTTTATCTTTTATCTTTTGGTGATATAAGCCTGGTAGTTGAATCTCTGATGCAAAAGGTCCCACTGGTTTTACAGATGAGAAAACTGAGGCCAGGGAATGTTGAGTGACTTGCCAGTGGTTACAAAGGTAGCAAGCATCAATGTGTTGTCAATCCAAGAGGAGTAGCATAGTAGGGAAGGAAGTCTGATTGGACCAAGGGAAGGCAGGGTTGAGGATTACACAGATAGTGAGGAAGTGGGAGCTGAGCAGTGAAAGGGAGCAGAGATATTAAGCTCTTTGAAGCCTTTTAAGGTGCTGTAGAATTCCCAACTCTTAGAGCTTAAAGGGGTGGGAAGGTCAAGGGAAGATTTTTTTAAGCAAGGGGAAACCTCAGCATGTTTATAGACAGAGGGGATACTAACAAAGAGAAGAGGTTGAGGATGCAAGAAAGAAAGGAAATTACAAATAAAGACCCTAGAGAAACTCTAAGGTCAGAATGAATAGCGGGGATTCCCATCTTGTGGCTTTTACTTATCAATAAAGTAGGAAAGGAAATCCTCTGCTGAGATCCTGCCATCTCAGAATAACAGAATGTTTTGAGTTGGGAGGGACCTCAGCAGCTGTCTAGTTCAACCTACATGCAGAATGAATCCTAACTATAAAATGTCCAAGTGATGATCATCTATTTTCAAAGGACTGCAGTGAGGGTCATTGATTTCCCTCCCTGTGGGAAGGGAGGTCAGGAATCCTTTCTAGGAGTGGGGAACCTGTGATCTCACCCTCTATGTCCTCAAGTGTGGCCCTTTAACTTGATTCATTCAAAAGGGCATACTTGAGGACCTAGAAGGTCACATGTGGCCTCAAAACTGCAGGTTCCCCACCTCTGCTTTAAACCATGCCTAACAACTGGTCATCTGACCATCCCTTGAATACTTCTAGCAGAAAGAAACCCCTTTCCTCTCAAAGCAGTTCATTAACACTTTTGAATAGCTGAATTGTTAGGAAGATTTTCCATCTGCCTCTCTGTAATTTTTACCCATGATGCCTAGTTCTGCCCTCTGGCTCCAAGAAGAATCAAACCAGCAGACAGCACTTCAAATAGCTGTAAGATGGATATGCGTCCTCAGCAAAAAATAAAATAAAGCTAACAAAACCCCAAAGCATCGTTTTCTCCATGTTAAATTCCCCATTCCTTTCCACCGATCCTTCTATATAATGGTCTCCAGGCATCTACCCACATTTTCCACCTTGTCATTGCACTTCCTAAAATGTGGTCCCTAGACCTGAGTGCAACCTACTGGATGCAGTCTGACCACATCGTCTGGTACTCCTATCACTTCTCATGGCTTTGACACTGCGTTCTTAATGCATAAGGTTATATGACTCTTGGTTGTTATTAAGCTTTCTCAGTGCAGATCAGACTTGTAGTCCACCAAGACCTCCAGATTTTATTCACACAAAATGATGTCTCACTCTATACCTTCCCCATCAAAGCTGATTTTTTTTAATCCAAGTGTAGAATGTTTATGCTTATCCCTATTATACTCTTATCTTCTCAGATTTGACCCATCATTACAGATTTTCCCCAGATTGTCCTTTTTTACATATTGTTTTTATATGTTTTATATATATATTAAATATTTATTATTCCTATCATTTGTTTTTATGTTACTGAATTTCCCAGTATATACCTTCTCCTACACTGCCCAGAGAGCCATCCTCAATAACAGAAAATTTAGAGGAAAAAAAAAGAAAACGTGAATGAATACAACTATATACAAAGTTGTTCCATACAAGGTAGTTTGGGAGAGAGGGTAGGAGCAAAGGGAGGGATCCAGAAAGGATTCATGCAGAAGACAGTACTTGAGCTATATCTTTAAAGGAGAGAGGAATTCTGTGAGACAGAGGTAAGCAGGAATGGAAGATGATCCGTGAAAAGGCCTGGAGGGAGGAGATAGAGTGCTCCTTGTGAGGAATGGAGAGACCAATTTGACTGGGATTGCAGGAGGAGAAGTAATATCCCTCTTCTAGTAATTAAACTAGAAAGATATGTTGGGATCAGGTTGTAGAGTATTTTAAGAGCTAAACAGAGAAGTTCATATTTTATCCTAGAGGAGTATTAACCATACTTCCCAGTTTCTTTTGTCATGGGTAAATTTCACCTATGCCTTCATTCAAGTCACTGATAAAAAAGCTGAACAACCCATGTCCAAGAACAGAACTCTGGAAAATTCCACTAGAGATTTCTCACCATGTTGACATCAGACCATTAATGACTCCTCCAGGGCTAGTCATTCAACCAGTACCATATGCAGGTTCCCCACTTCTGCTTCAAACCATGCCTAACAACTGGTCATCTGATCATCCCTTGAATACTTCTAGCAGAAAGAAACCCCTTTCCTCTCAAAGCAGTTCATTAACACTTTTGAATAGCTGAATTGTTAGGAAGATTTTCCATCTGCCTCTCTGTAATTTTTACCCATGATGCCTGTATCAGCTGGCCTACAACACTTCATGAAACCAGCACAGGAGACTTTGCCACATACCTCATTCGCTCTCAGATTGATTTTTTCTTTTTTGAGTAGGTAAAAGAAGCCATTTTTTGCCTCATTTCTAACCTAACCTTAATCACTGAATGGGTGTGGCCTCAGGCAAACTGAGACCTGGGAAAGCTTAAAAAGGTCAACTTCTCCACAGTCATCTCTAGTCATCCTAATCCATATGTTGTCACTGGATCCACATGGCTCTCAAGAGGAGAGAGTGAGGCTGGTGACGTTGCAGAGCCCTGCCTCGCTTACGTCCAATTCACACTGAAGTCAAGACATCACCTTCCTGATATCATTGGTCTTTGAAAGGAAAAGACAAACAAACAACAAGCACCAGTAACAATAACAATCTGCTGAAATCTAGACAAATGCTCTTTAGAGCAGTCCCTTAATTTACCAGTCTATTAACCCTGTGGAAAAGGCAAATGAAACTAGTCTGGTATGACCTGTTCTTGATGAAACCATGCTGGCTCTTAGTGATCACTGCCTTCCTTTCTCACAAACCATCCCATTTATAGAATATTCTAGATTTAGGAAAGGAATCAGAGTCAATGTCACAGGCCTATAGTTCAAAGATTCTGCTTCCTCGCTTCCCTGTTTTTGAAAACTTCAAGTCCTGTAGGGCATCTAAGAAGCACTGGCCCTGCAATCAGGAGGACCTGAGTTCAAATCTGACCTCAGATGCTTACTAGCTGTGTAACCCTGTACAGGACACTTAACCCCCATTGCCTCCAGAAAGGAAAATTGGATCCTTTAAAAATATACGATTATTACAGCTGTATACGAAAACTGAATGGCAACAAAATTCAGATAAAAATGTGGACAACATTGGTATTAACATACAGCATATTATCCCATCTCTTGACAAGCAAATAGCTAAAGTACAAGGTCACATGTATTCTTAGTTGCCAATCTCTCTTTTAGCTTTACTTAAGCATCTGAGGGCATCATGCATTTTCAATACATTAAATTTGTAGCATATGCCAAAATTAAATTTATTTGTGAAAATTTTTAAAATAGCAAAAGAAACAGAGGCATTTTTGCCTTTATCCAATCCTGTGATGCCTGTCCCATTTTCCACAATCTTTCAAACATCATTAACACTGGCTCAGCAGTCACAGATGTTTCCAGACTGTGCCATAAGAGGTAATCCATGCAGGCCTAGTGACTTGAACTCATCCCCAGAGAGCTAAGACAAGTGTTCTTTTGGTAGAGGAAGGAGTACTGAACAGTGGAAAGAATGATGACTTTAGGTTTAGAAGAACTGTGTTCAGTTCCTGCTTCTGACCGTGGGCAAGTCATGTATTTTTCCCAAGTCTCACTCAATTTCTTCGTCTGTAAAATGAAAGCGTTGGATTAGATGGTCTCCAAGGTCCCTGACAGCTCTAAATCAGTGATCTCATCTCCTTACTTATCTTGGGTTTTGATCTCTTATGTAAGCCTGCTTTTGTTGTATCCACTTAAGTCTTTCCCAGATGTCTCCAGTAGCTTAAAGATGACCTGATAGCTAAAAGGTCAGTGGTAGCTGAGAGTGTGCACTAGAAGCACCTGTCAGGCTGCAAAGGCTTTCAGTTCTGTCATTCAAGGATAACATGGGCTAAGTCTGGACAGGCTAGTGCCCAGAACTGTAAGTAACCACCCAGGTGATTTATTTATTTTTTCCTCAACAAGTCATGAAGAGCTGTCTTCTAAGATTTAGAGGGAATGTGACTGTTCTAAAGGAGAGAATATCCATGGAGATAAAGTCATCAATCTTTCAAAGTCTCGAAATGAAGAGGTGAGGTCATCTGATGGATCTGAGGGGAAATTCATGAAACAACTGGACACTTGTGGATCAAAAGATCATAAGATCATCATCATATAACAAATCATGTTAGGTGATAATATAGTAATTATAGTAATGATAATAACATCCAGCATCTATATAGCACTTTAAAGTTTGCAAAGCATTTTACATATGTTATCTCATTTGGTCCTTATACCAACTCTGTGAGATGGGAACGATTATTATCATTCCCATTTTACAAATTAGAAAACTAAGTCATAAGAGTTTAAGTGATTTTTCTAAGATCACATAACTAATGTCTGAGGCAGGATGTGAACTCAAGTCTTCCTGATTACAAGTCAGGCTATTTATATTATACCTAGCTCCTCAAGGACAGGGACTGTTCTTTTTTTTAATCTTTGCATCTCTAGTGCCTGGCACATAGTAGATACTTAATAAATCCTTATTGAATTAGTGAATGAACAAATAACTAAAAGGAGAGAGCAAAAGGTTTAGAGTTTGGGTTAACAAAATCAAAACAAAACCACAATAAAGCAAAAATATCATACCATGAGACATTGATAAGAAACAACCAGTTTATTCTGTGATAAAAACCTCACTAAGCAAGTAAAATACTGCTGGGTTGGTCATAATATTTGGGTACAAGAACTGCAGGAAACAAGAGAGACACCAAGAGATGAATAAAAGGATTTGGAGCAATTGTGTACAGGGGTCAGCTGGGCTTAGAGGGAATGGATTTGTAGTAGACTTAAGCAGCTAGTGGGGTTTTGTAACTTTTTCCCCAGCCCAGCTGGACTGCCCAGTTGAGAAATCAGACCATCAAAGTGACCCAGGGTTAAAGCTGGGCACCGGAGAGGATAACAAGAAATATATTGGAAAATAAATACTGGTTCAAGAAACGAAAGAGGCCAGCTCAGTCACTTCCCTTTTACATCAGGAAATGTTTCCTTAAAAATAAAGGTCAGTTCCCTCCCTTCTTTGCTACAATGGGAGACTATGGGTGAGGACATTTCATATACTATCAAGCACAGTGGATATGTTAGTGGGGTTTGCTAGAGTTCTTTTTCTCTCTTTTAATCTTTATTATAAGGGTTGACTTATAGTAGTCTACTTGGAAGGGGAGGGAGAAAAGAATATTTTCAAAAATGAAGGTATTACATCATTTACCTCTTGAAAAAGAGGTGTTGAACCTATAATTCACAGAGAGTTTGCATTTTCTTCCAACATGACTTATGTGGGAATTTGTTGGGCCCAACTACACAATTATGTATTGAAGGCTTTATTTTTTTCTTAGGGGAGGGGGTGTTAAATGTTCTCCATATGAGGGGAAAGAAACAGGAAGAACAGATTAGTTTTTTAAATGCTTGGTAATTAGAACAATTTTTAAAATAAAAGAAGTTTGATATAAAAACAAAAGATATTTTAAAAAGATTAGAAAAAAAGATTGCATGGAAATCGTAGTCATCAAATGGCTTCATAAAAATAAATTGACTCTATATTAAGAGACAGGAAATGACTGTTTACTGACATGGAGTCATTTCCAAATCAGCTGTCTCTGTGTGCAGTTAGATCATCGAATGTTTGGAGCAAAGGTCAAAATCAATAACAATTTAGAAGAAGGGATAAAAATGAGAGAATGACTCTGCATGCAATTACAGTTGCTCCAACAAGACCTGTGCAAACAAGCTATCGACTGCAGAAATGGGAAACAGACAAAAGTAGTGGCACTAAAGATGAAGATGACAAATGTAATCGGTATAAAACATTCACAGCAAGGAGGCCAAGAGAGCCTAGAAACCATCTCAACCAATAAATGCTTGAATATTTTACCGAATGGAGAGATGTGGCAGCCAAGGGAAGTACCAACTCATTTGTAAATGCATAAAGGCACAAAAGAATACACACTTAATTGTAAGATATTATGGAGGGGTTTGGCCAAAGAACAGGAGCAGAATAGATTCATAAAACAGTCAGAAGCAATGGAGGGGAAGACAAGTGTATAGGGAGTTTGGCAGGATACTTAGCTATGCTAGATCATACTGAAATATCTGTCCATAAATTGGGAAGTTGGTAAATTGATAAATGGTTGTCATGTGCCTACTCTATCCCAGACATTGTGCAAAGCTCTGAAAATTCAAAGAAAGATAAAAGATAGTCCCTTCTTTCAAGTATCTCACAATTTAATGAAGAGACAACAGACAAGGAGAATGTGAGAGATAATGAGGTATAGAGGATAACACCTAGGTTACAAGCCAAAGTAACTGGGAGGAGTTACTCAATAGTAATGGGAAAGTTAGGAAGAGAGGAGGGTTTGAGGGGAAAGATCATTTCAATTTTGGACATGTTGAATTTGAGATCTCTATAGGACATCAAGTTCAAGATGTCCATCTAATCAGCAATTAGAAATGCTAGACTAGAAGTCAGGAGAGAGGTTAGACAAGCTGATCTAAAAACCATCTGCCTAGAAATGGTTACTGAAATCAGTGGAGCTGTTGAGATCATCAAAGTGAAATCGTATAGAGGGAGAAGAGGAGAAGGTTTAAGATAGAGCCCCAAAGGACTTTCACTATTCATGGCTGTATCAGTAAGTACCCTAACATACACAGGGGGGCCTCTATCACGGGTTCTTAGATCTGCCTTCATAAAAGGAAAGGCAACTTTAATCAAGTACATATATCATTCCCCTAGTTCAGGGGAGTCAGCACCCTGAACTTCAAAGAAAATTCAGAGAAATTAAAGATCAACAGATATGGCTTCTTCTGCCTGAATTCAACAGATAGTTGGACCCCAACTGTCTGACCATAGTTACCAGAGAGGGAAGCACTGACATCTGGATTTTCAAAGGGAGGGGGCGACTCCTTAAAGCAGCTTCCCAGAGCCCTCCTCTGGCACTCAAATCTTATAAAAACTAAGCCCCAAAGTAAAACCTCAGAGTAGCTATACACTTTTTAGAGCCCAGAGGGTATAACCCTCTGACCCAGTGCCTCAGTAAAAAAAAACAAAAGGTACTTGGGACCCTCCTACAAAACAACTGGACTAACTAAGCTTCCCACAATGGCCAGACACATCAATGAGTGAAAAAGATCTGTAATCACTATATTCAATCAGAGCCACTTTTAGTAAAACAAAAATAGCAAAAGATCCTAATTTGATTGCCATCACAATGGACATTACCTGGATGAAGATCCAGTAAAGAAGACTGAGGAGCAGATAGATAAGACAAGAACTAGGAGAGAGTAGAGTCACAAAAAAACTACAGAAAGAGAGTATAAAAGAGAAGGGGGCTGCAGAGAGGTCAAGAAAGATGAAGATGAAGAAAAGGCAGGTAAGATTTGGCAAGTAAATTAGAGATGCAAATCAAAACAACTCTGAGGTACCACATCACACCTATCAGATTGGCTAATATGACAAAACAGGAAGATGATAAATGGTAGAGAAGATGTGGGAGAGTTGGAACATTAATTCATTGTTGGTGGAGCTGTGAGCTAATCCAACCATTCTGGAGAACAATTTGAAACTATGCCCAAAGGGCTAGAAAAATATGCATACCCTTTGACCCAGCAATATCGCTTCTAGGACTGTATCCCAAAGAAATCATAAAAATGGAAAAGGGTCCCACATGTGCAAAAATATTTATAGCACCTCTCTTTGTGGTGGCCAAGAGCTGGAAACTGAGGGGATGCCCATCAATTGAGGAATGGCTGAACAAGTTATGGTATATGAATGTAATGGAATACTATTGTGCTATAAGAAATGACAAACAGGAAGACTTCAGAGAGGCCTGGAAGGACTTATATGAACTGATGCTGAGTGAAAGGAGCAGAACCAGGAGAACTTTGTACACAGCAACAGCCACAGTGTGCGAGGAATTTTTCTGGTAGACTTAGCCCTTCACAGCAATACAAGGACATAAAACATTCTGAATGGACTTTTGAGGCAAAATGCCATCCACATCCAGAGAAAGAACTATGGAACTGGAAAGCAGAATGAAGCAGACTGTTTTCTCTTGTGTTATGTTCTGTTTTGGTTTGGTTTTTTTCATAGTTTCTCCAATTCATTTTAATTCTTCCATGCAGCATGACTAATGTGAAAATGTATTTAATAAGAATGTATGTGTAGAACCCATATAAGATTGCATGCTGTCTCAGGGAGGGAGAGAAGAGGGAGGGGGAGAAAATCTAAGACTTACAGAAGTGATTGTAGAGAACTGAAAACAAATCAGTTTTGAAAAAAAAGATTTGGCAAGTAAGAGAGAGCAGTTTAGAGAGAACAATTTTAGTGGAATAAGGTTGGAAGCCAGAATATAGAGAGTTAAGAAGAAAGTGAAAGAAAAGACAGTAGAGAAACCTATTGTAGGTGGCCTTCTCAAGTTTAACCATGAAAAGCAGGAGTAATAGGATGATACCTAGTGGGGATGGCTGGATCAAGTGAGTTTTTTGATGTGTGACAGACAAGGGCATGTTTGTAGGCAGCGAGGAATCAGTCAGAAGATGGAGTTGAAGATAAGTGAGAAAGTGGGGATGATAGAAGAGGCAATCTTCTGGAGAAGATGGGGTAGACTGGGTTAACTTGTGCATGTAGAAGTGTTTGCCTTGGCAAGCAGAAGGGTCACTTGTTTATGTGAAATAGGAATGCAGAAGGATGCCAATGACAGAAGGCATCTGGAGGAAGAGGGGAGAAGAGAGAGCTCTCAGTGAATGGCCTTAATTTTTTCAGTAACATGTTAGGCAAGGTTCTCAGCTAAGAGCATGGAGGAAGGAGAGCCATGGAAGGGTTGAGGAAGGATGCAAAAGTTTGGAAGAGCCACTGTGGAGAATGGGATGGTGAGTTAAGGGAAGTATCAAAGGAGTGCCTTGCAGCAGTGAGAGCCCAGCTAGGGTTATGCAATATAAATTTATAGTTGCCTAGTCAGCATGGCTTCATGATTTTCTCCAGTCTTGTTCAACAACACATGTATAGAAGCAAAGGTATAGATAGCGATATTGATCTAAGGCTGAGATTTGGCAGGGCAAGTTCAGTGATAGGATAAGGGGTTAAAAGACTTAAGAGAAGAAGAAAGTAATAGAGTTGAATTGATTTACCAAAGGATGGAAATGGGGAAGGGAGGACAGGGTGGCTAGGGACTGGGAGAGAACTGCAGAATAGAAGGATTGCAGGTCATCGAGTAGATGAAGAACAGGATTTGAGGTTGGAAGGCGGAAGGACAGGTGAAATGACAATAGACTATGATTAGATAAAGGGATTTCAGAGTTCATGAACATGCAAATGGTACATCTGTGGGTGAGATAAGGGTAACATCTTTGTATGTGACTGAAGTAGGGTGAAGGAGTAGGTCATGTGAAGTGAGTAAATTGAGGAACTGTGAGATTAGGGTGTTTGACAGAGTATCAGTATGCACATTGAAGTCTCCCAGTATGAGGGCAGGAGTTGAGGAGGAGAGAAAGGAATGTCATGGAGGTATGTAGATAGCAGCTATTAGAATTTTGATTGGGTAGTAACTATGGATTGAGTGAACCTCAAAGGAAGAGACATTATTGAGGGATGGTGGTAGAGAGAGAACATGAACATGGCAATGGAGAACAAGGAATTTTCCAATTCCCCCACCTTAACCAGTAATTCCAGAGGAATGAGTGAAAGTACAGCCAGTGCTTGAAAGGGAGGCCAGGAAAGGAGCCAGCTCTCAGAGAGAGCCAGAAGATGGAAGGAATAGGAAAAGACAAGATTTAAGATGAAAGCAAGTTTATTGGAGCAGGCATTCCAAAAGAATGGAGGAAATTGAGTAGACATGAAATGGGACAGTTCTTATGGTATTTGCCTAGAGATCCTTTCTCATCACTGCTAAGAGGAAAACTACCACATATAGACTCTGCATGCACTGGACCACATGACAAAGTAGCAATGAAGTTAGGAAACTTGGCTGGACCTGACTAAGTACATACAATAAAAAGTCTGTGCTTCTGAGAACACAATTTTAAAAATAGTCAAGAATCAGTTCAAGATATATCAAGATGTAGAAGATTCCAAGAGAATAGAAAAATCAGAGAGTACTTTTATTTTTTAAAAAAATGCCAACAACCAAGAAAATACAGAAAATCATTAATCCATTTTCCTACTTTCTCATCTCTATAAAATCTCTATGAAAATACTCTATGCTCCCATCAAGGATATCATTGATGAAAACAGGAGAAGGGAACAAGTTGTTGTTGTTCAATCATTTCAGTTGTGGGGTTTTCTTGGCAAAGATACTAGAGTGGTTCGCCATTTTCTTCTTCAGCCCATTTTGCAGATGAGGAACTGAGGCAAACAGGATTAAGTGACTGGCCCAGGGTCACACAGCTAGTAAGTATCTGAAAGCCAGATTTGAACTCAGGAAGATGAGTCTTCTTAACTTCAGACCTAGCACTATCTCCACTGTGTCACCTAATTGCCTTTCACAAATGATTTTTTTACAGGAAAATACTTCTTCATTATCACAAAACTGAGAAGCATGAGGAATATAAGATCACACTGTCTCTTGTTTATTGATTACAAAATACCATCTGATTTGGTGGAGCAAAATAAAACTTAAAACGAAAATAAACATACCTCATGAAAAAGGTATCTTCCATACATATTTTAAAACTAGACAATATTCCAGGACAGATGTAGCCAGGAAGATAACATTATTCAATAATCTGCTGATTACCAATATCCATTGAAGCATAAAACAGAAAGACATATGTTTGCCATATGTTTGTCACTGTCATGGCGGATATTCTGCACAGTCAATTAGAAGAGGAATCCTGTATTGACAGCAAGAGTTTCCTGTTTGCAGATAACATTGCACTGATCATATTGAGCCCCAGAACACTAGAAGGCCTCTTGAGTGAGATCCTCTTCAAAGAAATTGTCTTAGCCATCCACACAGGAAAAATAGAAATAGATGAAGGATGTGTGTTACCTATATGATGATATGCAAGTAGTTGGGAAACTGATCAAGTCGGTCATCAGCACATGGATTGTGTACATACACTGGAGATGGGCATTGCATTGGGTCCACCTCTTTAACACCAATATTCTCCCTGTGATACTATAAGGCTATAAACCACAGAATTCAATTTCAGAAAAAGCAAAATTTTATTTTAGCCAAAGAGCAATGACTAGTGGCTATAAGAAGGCTCCAATATCTTAAATGTTAGAAATGGTACCAGTTATATCCAAGGGCTCAGGTTGGGCATCAAGGTCAATGAGTCATAGAATAAGAAGAATGAGAGAGGTTAAGGACTCTGAAAGATGGCAGATTTGGATCTCAAAGGGAATGATGAAGAGGTCCAAGGCGTTAGTAGATGGAAGCAAATAGAGTACAAGAAGAAAGGGGGCAGGTCTATAACCCAAAGAGATCATAAGAAAAGGGAAAGGACTTAAATGTACAAAAATATTTATAGCAACTCTTTTTTGTGGTGGCAAAGAATTGGAAATTGAAGGGATGCTCCTCAGTTGATGAATGGCTGAACAAGTTGTGGTAGATGAATGTAATGGAATACTGTTGTGCTATAAATAATGATGAGCAGGCAGATTTCAGGAAAACCTGGAAAGATTTCCATGAATGATGCAAAGGGAAATGAGGAGACCAGGAGAACATTGTACACAGTAACATTATGTGAAAATCAACTATGAATGACTTAGCTCTCCTCAGCAATACAGTGATCCAAGACAATTACAAGGGACTCATGATGGCACATGCTATCCCACATTCAGGGAAAGAACTGATGTACTCTGAATGCAAATCAAAGCATACTATTTTCACTTTATGTTTTTTAATTTTTGTCCCTTTCATCTGTTTCTTTCACAACTGTGACTAATATGGAAATATGTTTTTTATATGATTTCATATATATATATAAAACCTATATCAAATTGCTTACCATTTTAAGAAGAGAGGAGGGAACAGAGGGAGAAAAATTTGAAACTCAAAATTTTGTAAAAATATATGCTAAAAATTATTTTTGCATATAATTGTAAAAAAAAAAAAAGACTTTTTAAAAAAAGAAGAGGGCAACAGGACTACACAGTCTTAAGGAAAGTGGGAAAGTCCTGGTTGGTCCTGGAGCAGAAAGAATTGGGATAGAGAGTAGGGAATGATAGAGGATTGATGCCAAAGGAATGATCTAGAAAGGCTTAGGAAGAATAAGTCTTTGAAGAGTGAACGATCTCCTCCTAAAACCTGTCTGTTAATCTCGAGTCTTTCTACCCTTTTGTACTTCATCCGGTGGTTACCTCTACTTTGAATTCATTTTCCTCCCTTGCCCATCCATATGGGCAATCCTATAGTTAACCAGTTCAGCTGCATAACTCTTTCAAATCCCTTACTCCCCTGTCCTATGCCTTGTATGTCCTACTCCCAGCCCTTGCCAAAACCTCAACCCTGGATCACTGCCACCTACTCAGGTGTTGATGGATAGAACTGGAAGAAATCAGACAATTGAGCTGACTGGATCCACTATAAATACGTATTATCTAACCTCAACTGAGTCCTCCCCTATCAATTAATCCTTCCTAAATTTTTCCTATCGCATCCCCCACAGAGATCATTCTAAACCTTTTCTTTCTTCCAACCTCTCACCCCTCCTTCTTTCCCCACCCTTTCAGCTTGAAGACCTCACCTCATATTTTACTTTGAAAATTGAGGCCATTTGATGGGAGCTCACTACTCTCCCATTCTTTTCACCTCACAACTCCCTGACAGAATGAGACATATATTTTCAGATACAGCTCCGCTAACATGGGAATCTGTTGTTTGACTGTTCACATTTGTTTCACTTTTTTTTAATATGAGGGGAGGGGCAGTTAGAAGCGGAGGAAGCTTGTGATAGGACTGCCAAAAAAAAAAAAAGGAAGAAAGAGAAAGAAAAGAGGATCATTGAAATATCCTTTCAGAAGAGAACAGAAGGAAGGCCAGAAGGAAACACAGCAAAGCAGTAGAGCTTTGAAAATTACATGCTGAATGTATAATCCTTAAAAGGAAAAGCAAGTTGTATGTAATAGATAGTCACAGATTCATGCAGAATCCTTTTTTTCTGTTTTACTTTTTGTACGTAAATGTTCGTTTAACTGGCGATATAAAGTTCAGAGTAAAACAGCAATAACAAAAATGTTTTAAACCCTTGATATCACCCCCCTCTACTAAAATTTCCTCCTTGCCAAGGCACATAATCCCTCTTGATCCCATTCCTTCCCATTCTTTCCTGCATATTGCTCCCTCAATCATCCCCTGACCTCCAATCTTCAATCTCTGCCTGCGTCTACCTGTTCCTTCCCTGAAGTCATCAAACATGCAAGCCTCTCTCAGTCTTAAAAAAACCTTCACTAGATCCCACCCTCTCCTCAAGCTATTGTCCTGTCTATCCTCTTTCCTTTTTTAAAAAATTTATTTAGTATTTATTTTTCCTAATTACATGTAAAATCAATTTTTAGCATTCATTTTTAAAGTTTTTAAGGTAGTAAGTTCATTTTTAAAGTTCTAAATTCTCTCCCTTCCCCCTTCCTCATGCCCCTCATTGAGAAGGCAAGCAGTTCTATATAGATTATACATGTGTAGTTGTGCAAAGCACTTCCACATTAGGCATATTGTAAAAGACAACATGAACCAAAAAAAAAAATAAAGAAAATTTTAAAAGTATGCTTCTGTATTCAAATGCCATAACTTCTTTCTTTGGGGATGGAGAGCATTTTTCATCAAAAGTCCCTCTTCTCTTGGATCATTGAATTGCTGAGAATAGCTAAGTCATTCACAGCTGGTCATCTTACACTATTGCTGTTACTTTGTACATAGCACATTTCACTTTGCATTAGGTCATTTAAGTCTTTCCAGGTTTTTCTGAGAGCATCCTACTCATCATTTCTTATAGCACAATAGTATTCCATCACAATCACATGGCAGTTTGTTCAGCCATTGCCCAATTGATGGACATCCTTCCAATTTCAAACTCCCTGCCACCAGAAAAGAGTTGATATAAATATTTCTGTATATATAGGTCCTTTTCCCTTTTTTAAAATCTCTTTTTGGATACAGTCCTAGTAGCGTCACTGCTAGGTCAAAGGTTATGCATAGTTTTATAGCCCTTTGGACATAGATCCCAATTACTCTAAAAAATAGTTAAATCAGTTCAAAATTCCACCAACAACGCATTAATGTCTCATTTTTCCCACATCCCCTCCAACATTTGTCATTCTTTTCTGTTCTCCAATTTCATTCTCCAATCTTAATAGGGCTGAGTTAGTACCTCAGAATTGTTTCCATTTGCATTCCTCTAATCAGTAGCGATTTAGAACACCTTCTCATATGGCTATAGATAGTTTTGATCACTTCATCTGAAAACTGTTTGTATCAGTTGATCATTTATCAACTGGGAAATGGCTCCTATTTTTATAAATTGGACTCAGTTCTCTGTATATTTGAGAAATGAGGCCTTTATCAAAGAAATTTGCTTCAAAAATTTTTTTTAGTTATGATTGCTAAATGTATTTCCCTCCATTCTATTCCCCTACTCTCTTTACTTTCACCTTGTCTCTCCTCAAAAGTGTTTTGCTTCTGACAACCCCTCCCCCAATCTGCTCGCCCTTCTATCACACACCCCCTTTCCTCTTTTCTCAGCCAACCACCTAGAAAAAGCTACCTTCCTTTCCTCACTTTTCACTCACTCCTCCACCCTTTGCGATCTGACTTCTGACCTTATCACTCAACTCTCCAGACTCTCTAAAATCATCAGCTATCTTTTAATTGTCATATTTGATGATCTTTCCTTAGTTCGCACCCTTCTTTACTTCTCTGCTACATTTGACACTCTTTAGCATCTTTTCCTGGCCACTGTCTCTGGGTTTTCACAGCTTTCACTCTCTCTTTCTCTCTCTCCCCACCCTTGTCTCTCTCTGTCTCTGTCTATCTCTCTGGTCCTTCCCTCTCCTATTCTGTCTCTCTCCTCTCTCTGTCTTTGTCTCTCTCTCTCTACTTTTCTCATCCTTCTTTATCTCCTTTATTGGATGTTCATCCATGTCAAACCCACTTGTTGTGAGTATCTTCCAAGAGCCCCCTGGGCTCTCTTCTCTTTTCTTCCTACATGTGCACTTTTTGATCTCATTGGTTCATTTATTATCTCCATGAATATGACTCCCAGATCTTATATAGATCCAGCCCTAATCTCTTGAGCACTGGTCTTGCATCACAAACTGGCTGCTGAACATTTAAAACTGTATGTTCTATAGACATCAAAAACTCAACGTATCTAAAACAGAACATAGTATCTTTCCACTCCTCTTCCAAATATCACTCTCCCTGTCTCTCAGATTTCTAACCTCAGTGTTATTTTCCTCCTCATTCTCACCCTATATATAGAAGCAATTGCCAGATCTTGCTGTTTGTCTCTCCACTCTTCTCACTACTCACACAGCTAACACCTAAATTCAAACCCTCATATGTCCTACCTGATCTACTGCAATAGTTTTCATCTTTTCATTTGTTTCTGGGCCTCAAGCCTCTCCCCAGCTCCAATCCATTCACTCACAGCTGCCAAAGTAATAATGCTTAAGCCCAGATCTGCCCATGTCCCTCCCCTACTCAAGAAATTCTAGTTTCCTGTAGCATCAAATATAAAGACTTATTTGCCCTTCACAAACTGATTTCAACCTATCCTTCTAACTTTATCACCCATTACCTCTTTCATGCAGAGTCCAGGACCTAGCCCCAAATCCACTCTTTTGCGATTCCTTGTATGTGACACTCCATCTCCCACCTCCTATCTCTGTGCTTTTGCAGGGATTGTCCTCTAGTACTCCATAGGGCCTTCTGTAGGTGCTGGGGCGAGGTGAGGTACAGAATAGGAAGCTGGCAATCAGGGCTTGGATTCTCAGGGTCCAGTGGATTCTGGCTTCTCCCCCTCAGTGAGCCTCCAGGCCTGGGAATGCAATCCCAGTCTTGGGGGAGGCAGCTGCTGCTCACCTTTGTTTCCCAGAATCCTTCACTTCCTTAGAGCAGCTTCTGCAAGAAATCTTTCCTGATCCTAGTGCCCTCCTTCCCCTAGCATTAAACTACCTTGTATTTATTGTGCATAGACATCCATTCATTAATTAATATTTATTTTCTTACTGAAAAAATTGAGGCCTTTGAACGTGAGCTCTCTTTATCTCAAAACCCCTTAACAGGGTGCAGAATGAGCCATATGTTTTTTGGACCCAGTCTATGGGGGAATTTGTTTGGCTTGACAATCTGTATTTGTTACAAGAATTTTTTTTCTTTTTTCAATTGGGGTAGTGGAGTGCACCCATACATAAATACGTCTGTATGTATGTACATGTTGTCTACCCCAATAGAATATGAAGTCCCTTAGAACAGGGACTGTTTAATTTTTGTCTCTGTATCCCACATATCTATAGTAGATGCCTAAAAAAAATGTTTGTTGATGTATTGATCTTTTTGACAGTGAGAGTTTTTGAGTCCAATGGTTACTGGCTTCTCCTCCCCCTCAGTGAGCCTCCAGGGAATGTAATCCTATCCTTGGGGGAGGAAAAGCAAAGGAGGATTCCCCATTTTGGGGGGAGGCATTCACTTGGAACTCTCCCCCATATAGCCACACAAAGACTGCTTTTCAAATGCACCCACTCCCTCCTCCCTCCCACTCCCAGTGGCCTTCCCAGAGGAGGAGGAGACTCCCAGTGGCCCCCTGAAATCCAGGAAAGGGTAAGCATTTTGTAAGAGACAGCCAGACCTTTGGTCGCTTGGAGGAGGCTGTCGGGAAGCCAGACCTGGCTAGACTGGCAGGAGGGGTACATCCTGGATGTCCCCACCTCCCAGGAACAGGACAAAACCGAACCCAGCCAGAAGTAACCAGCTAAGATGGCAGAGGGGAGGGAGACCCCGGGCAGGATGTGCAGATATGGGTCTAGAGCCAGTGGCCTGCGTCCCCTGCTGGTTATGCTAACGTACAGCAGCTTGGTAGTGGCCAGAGCTGGCCCATATATGTGTGTTTGCTTGTGTGTTTGTGTTTGTTTGTACAAGTTTCTCCCGTTGCCTAATTCTTTCTCATTCCTTCTTCCCTGACACTGCTGAACAAGAACACCTCATTGGCTCCATGGTCTGGGCAGAATAGGGTCATAGGGTCAGAAGCAATGGTATTTTAGGCAGCTAGAAGCAGATGGAGAAAGGATGCCATCCCTTGGGATGGGAAAGGATGGCTTCCCTTTAACGCTGCTCCTCAGCCTTCTCTCCCTTTCCAGAGCCTGGCAAAGGAACCCCTACTTCTAGTCATCCTGACCTCAGCTTATAGCAGACACACTTTGAGGCCAAGAGCAAGGTGGGTACTTACTGAAATGCTGTATCCCCACTGAGGCCTCCAGGACCCCAAGGCTAAGTCTGTCTTGGCTTGCTGGTTCCCTGCCATGTTTGTCTCTCTGAACTCCAAACAGTTGGAAGGATCCTAGGTAGGTGTCCAATCAGGCCAGGCCTTGGTAGCCCAGAGTGGGACTGTTTTCTCAGCTCTGGACACATGTTCACTGGAGAGAACAAAGATCCCTAGGCTGCTATCTTCCCTTTCCTGGGTAGTCTCAGCTGCCCTGTCACTCTTCCTGAGTGGGAACATGATAGAGACAAGGGAACAGTATGGAAGACAAAATGAGCTAGGGCTCAAGTATAGTGCAAAGAGCTCTGAAGTGGGAGTGAGGAGAGCTGGGATTGAATTTTGCCTCTTAGAGGATGTGTGTACGTGTACATAGATGTATACATGTATGTGGAGGCAGCTAGCTAGCTCAATGGATAAAGGGCCTGGCCTGGAGTCAGGAACTTGTTATTTCAGTCATGTCTGACTCTTCCTGACCCCATTTGAGGTTTTCTTGGCAAAGATACTGGAATGTTTGCCATTTCCTTCTCCAGATCATTTTACAGATGAGGAACTGAGGCAAACAGAATTAAGTGACTTGCCCAGGGTCACACAGCTAGTGAGTATCTAAGGCCAAATTTGAACTCAGGTCCTTGTGACTTCAGGGCCAATGCTTAGGAATCAGGAAGACCTGAGTTCAAATCTGGCCTTCCTAGCTGTGTGACCCTGGGCAAGTCACTTCACTTGTGTTTGCCTTAGTCCACTGGAAAAGGAAATGGCAAACCACTGTACTCTCTTTGCCAAGAAAACTGCATACAGGGTCACAAAGAGTTGAACACATCTGCACACCTGGACATAGGTATGTGTATGTAGATATCTATGTAATATATACACACCTCTGTGTAATCACTGGCAAGTTACTAAACATTCATGGATCATAGCCTCCTCATCAAATGGGCTTCGTTCTTATGATATAACTCCAACAAGTGTAACTTGATTCTTATTCACCTCACAAGGTTTTTACCTGCAACAGTTTTTAAATGAGATAAAACATGGAAAATGCTTTGTAAAGCATCATCTTTTTATTATCATTGTTATTAGATCTGTTCCTTCCACACATTCAAGTATAGGATACCCCCCCCCCCTCTCTCTCCCTCTCTCTCTCTTTCTCTCTCTCTGTCTCTGTCTCTCTCCCTCTCTCTCTTTCTCTCTCTCCCTCTCTATCTCTCTCTCCCTCTCTCTCTCTGTCTGTCTGTCTCTCTCTCTCTCTCTCCCTATCTCTCTCTTTCTCTCTCCCTCTTTCTGTCTCTGTCTCTCTCTTTCTCTCTCTCTCTGTCTCTCTCTCTTTCTCTCTCTCTCTGTCTCTCTCTCTCTCCCTATCTCTCTTTCTCTCTCCCTCTCTCTCTGTGTCTGTCTCTGTCTCTGTGTCTCTCTCTGTCTCTGTCTCTCTTTCTCTCTCTCTCTCTCTCTCTCTCATCATAGCTGACATTTACATAGCACAAATCAATCATATGTCTAGAGCTAAGGGGGGCTCATCTAAGGGAGAAGACATCTAGTCCAACCCAATCATCTTAGGGAAACCAAAGAAAGGGAGAGGAGGCAGGTGGGAGAGGGGCCAAGTCCCCTGAGTTCAGACAGGTAGTAAATGCCAAAGGCAGGAGCTGAACCCAGGTCCTCTGACTCCAGGCTGCCTCCACATTTTCCATGCCCTCATGAGTCAGGTGCTGGTCCTCCCTGGGAGCGTATCTACGTCTGTGTGTTGTCTGAGGGGAAGTGGGAGAATGAGCCTAGGAAACATTGTATTTCACTCTCAGTGTGAGAGTGAAAGCAGCTGCTGATCTGTCAGGGCCCAGCTCACATTCCACCTGTGGGACCAGGCCAGCAGCCCAAGATTCTCTGGGGAGTATCTCTCTCTTCTCTGAACTCCATCACACTTTATTTCCTGACCGTGTGCTCTCCTTCCTTGCCAATTATCCACGTGCTAGAACCTCAGCCAGAGAGATGGGCGACTGACTCCCAGGGCAAAACCTTGTAAACATTGGCAGGCCCAGTCGCCAGGTGTTTTTACTGGTGTTTCTGTTACAAGGGGAAGGTTCAGGTTGGAAGGGGAGAGGGAAAGGTATTTCCACAAATGACCAATATAAAAAACAAAAAGCATTGATAAAATTTATTCTTTGAAAAAAAGTCTTGTGCCTTATCTTCTGTTATAGCACTGAGCAGGGCATGTGCCATGTATTCTGCGTGGGGGCACATGTCTATGAATCCAGCATTATCCTTCTGAACCAGAGTTTTTATCTTGAGATCTGGGCCAAGTCATAAGATCATTAGATCATAGACCTCTAGCCAGAGGGGAACTCAAAGGCTGAGTACAACCCACTCATTTAAGGATGAAGAAATAAGATGAAGGAGTTTAGCCTTATTGGAATTTTTTTCCTCCTCCCCTCCCCCTCCCCCTTTCTTCACCTCCTCCTCCTCTCTCCTTATTTCCCCTCCCTCTCCCCTCCTCTCTCCCCCTTTTCCTCCTCTTCCTTCCCTTCCTCCCTACTTCCCTCTTCTTCTCCCCCTCCCCCTCTCTCTCCTTCTCCTCTTCCTTCTCCTTGGCTAGGCTCAAGGTCAGCTGTATAGAAAGCCTATGGCTCAGTAGGAAAGGAACCTAACCTGCTGGCTAGAATGCTGGACCTGGAGTTGGGGAGCCCTAGGTTCAAATTCTGCCTCTGATACTTAGCCCTATGTGAGCATGGGCAAGTCATTTCAACTCTCTAAGCCTCAGTTTTCTCACTTGTAAAATGGGTGTAATGCTCATATTTTCATTTAGTATTTTATTTTTCCTCAGTTACATGTAAAAACAATTTTTAATATTCATTTTTAAAACTTTGGGTTCCAAATTCTCTCCCTTCCTTCTTTCCCACTCCCCCTCATTGAGAAGGCAAGCAGTTCTATATAGGTTATACATATGTAGCCTTGCAAAACATTTCTATAATAGTCTAACACTCACACTTTCAACCCGAAAAGCATTATAGAAAAGTGAATTTTCATCTAAAGAACTGTCATGAGGACAGTTCTGTGTGACCCCAGAGGAAAGGGAAGGCAGATTCCAGCTCAGTATGAGAAAGGACTTTCTAACACTTAAAGTTAATGATGCAGTGAGCTGTCTTAGGAGATAGTGAGCTCCCCAACAGTGCAGGTGTTTAGGTAGAGCTATAAGACCTCCCTATTAGGGAGGTTATACTGGGGATTCCATCCTTCAGTGAGAACTTGAATTCAGGAATCTTTGAGGCTCCTTTCTTCATCTGCAAAAAAGGAGAGAAGATATATTTCACTAAATTTTGGTGAAGCTCACATGAGATGATGGATATAAAGAACTTTGCATTTTAGATCATTTATAGAAATATTATTGTCATTATGCATGTCTGAAAAAATGTGGTATGTTCCAGGCTCCCTGATTTGCTTTGGATGTTGTATCCTTTTGTCACCGCTGTGTTAGCAGGTGAATGAGTCTATATATCGCTGCAGGGACCCTAGGCCTTCTGTGGCAAAAAAAGGTGGGTCACGCAACAATATTGTTTTGCACAGACACATGGGTCATATATAGTGGCACTAAGCTATGTTCAAATGCCAGTCAATTCCAGAGGATTCTAACCACTGTAGGACTGACAGGAGCTCACTATTTAGGGCCCCAGTCCTGTAGTTGGGCTGTACCAGCCATCCATATCTCAAACAAGCCTGTCTTTATTCCACAGTGACCCATCCAGCCAAGATGACTTAACATAATTCAGTTCAAAAAGAATTTATTAAGTGCCCACCACATTCAAGACACCATGCTTTTTCCCTTTTAGAGTGTGGAGGAAAGGACCTCTAAAAAACATCACAAGAATTTGGGATCCCAACAGGCAGGTCACCTTGCAGAACACTGATCATTCTAGATCATTCCAGATCATAAAGAATAAGCAGGGTTGTATGATCTGTAAGACAGACAGGTGATTAGATCACATGCACTAACATACAGGAAGTAGGGTGCTGATGAACACTATGGGAAAGTCAGAGGATTAATCACAGTCTAGCATTTAGAACTGGAAAGGACCTTGGAAATCACTTGGCCCAATCCGCTTGTTTTACAAAAAAAGAAACTAAAATTCCACAAGGTTGTGTGACTTGTCTGTGGTCACAGAGGAAGCAGCACAGTAACAATTTAAACACTTTGATGACAAATCCAGTGTTTCCTTGTAGAGGCTAAAAGTCATTTAAAATGTCAAGGTCCCCTTCGCCTGTGGGGCAAGGGCAGATTTTTTTTCTACTTTTTTTTTAAAGGGCAAATTTTCCAGGCTTTTGTCGAAGGGGCAGAGGTGGTGGGGAGGGAACCCAGAAGGAACCAGTCAGTCCTACTATCACCATTTTAAGAGAAGTCCTTTGATGTGGCCTGGCTACTCAGTATGCAAACATTTTCTGAGATCCTCTTTGAACTGATCTGGTCTTCACTGAGGACCTATGCTAGAACTAGAAGAATTAAAGACCCCTGGATTGACTGAATAGTAGAGATACTACAGGGGTGGGGAACTGCCTCAATACCATGTGTAGCCTTCTAGGTCCTCAAGTGCAGCCCTTTGACTGAATCCAAACTTCATAGAAGAAATCCTGGGGAATCCAGGGGCCACATTTGAGGACCTAGAGAGCCACATATGGCCTCAAAGCTGTAGGTTTCCTACCCTTGTATTAGACATGTACAGTGTATGGGAAAAGATATCTTATCCGACAGTTAAATAGCATGGTGAATAAAACCCAAGGTCTAAAGTCAGAAAGATCTATTTCAAATCTAGACCCAAGCACTTGCTAGTTATATGATCCTGGGCAAGTCATTTAACCTCTGTTCACCTCAGTTTCCTCACCTGGAAAAATGAAGATAATAATACTTCCCAGGGTTGTTGTAAGGTTCAATAATTGTAAAACACTTAGCATAGTGCCTGGCATATATAATAAGTTCTATATAAATATTAGCTATTAAATAGCTATTACATAGCTGTATTACCTATGTAATATATATAATATAACATATATTCTATAGCTATATTAGTTATATAAATAAATACCTATTATCATCCCCCACAGCCTCTAAGAACAAGTACTTGGTGAGTGTTATGTATGAATTTGGTCTAGTCTCTGGGGTCCAGGCTCCTTACCATCCACCCCCTCTTTGGGTCTCTGATATTTAGAGAGCATACATTGTACCAACACCATCCTCTGTCAGCACAGGACCTTGGAATACAAAGGGCCCAACCAACTGGTACCTATGGCTAACAAATACATACCTTCTACTCCCCTGATCCCAGTGATTTAAGAGTCCCTGTTTCTCAGAACCAAAAGCCCTTTCCCCTACTATGTCTTCTCATGCTCTTCTCTCCATTCAACTCAGTTCAGTCCCTCATCAGTTCCTTTCTGCTCTCTCTTTCCATTACTATCCCTAAAATTCTCATGTACTTGTTACCAAACTCTCCTTCCTCTTTGGTCTTCTCTGTTCATATTCCTTCCTCCTTCTTGATGAAACCATCAAGTTAATGTGACCAAACAGTGGGAAAAACTCTGAACTTGGAGTTACAGGACTTGAGCTCAACCAACCACTAACATTTATGAAGTGTTGACCATGTCCGAGGCACTGTGCTAGGCTCTGGGGATACAAAAACATGTTGCCTAAGTAAGATGTTTCTCTCCTTCATGACTAAGGGTATGTTGTCCATGAACCCTTGTCTTGGGCCTCAAAGCTCCTGTGTGCTTTTGCAAAATACTCTGCTAAAGCCTTAGCTATTGACCTCTTAGGCTGGGTTCCTCCTCTGTTAGGAACTTTCTTCTTGGGCCAAGTAGGTGAGAACGCTGTGGGTGAGCACATGTGACTCCCATATGCTCCTGGTTCACGGACAGGTTTCCTCCCTGCCTCCTAAACCCGGTCTGCTTAACTGCCCTCTGATCTGCCTCCCAACAGGGGAAAGGTGAACAGGAATGAAGGCAGTCTTTCACCTCACTCACTTTTCTAAGCCAGCTCAGAGTTCCTTAGGCAATAATATTAGAAAGTCTAATAATCCTGATAGTAGCCTCAGTCACTGAAACTTATCTCCTAGAAGGCAACCAGCTCCAAACTAGACAACTGTCTCAGGAAGACCAGTCAAAATGACAGTTTAGCAAGCTGGAAGAAATATTACAAAGATATTCTACAAAGATCTAGAAAAAGGACCAGACTGTGTTCTAATCAGAAAATTTAAGAAGAAAAAATCATAGTGAATCATTGTTCCAGCCAGATCAGTCAAGGAAAGCAGAGAGGTCTACAGACAATGGAGACTATATTCTGTGTTGAGGATACAAGCCTGACAGAAATAATTTTACTAAACTAAACTAATTCTAATCTAAGTATTCCTGCTTAGACAGATAAAAGTCCAGTCTGTCTTCCTGTTTCTAGGCTTTCCTTTCTGCAATCCATCTTCCACCACAAAGTTACCACAATACTCTTTCTGAAGCTCAGATCTGGTCATTTTATTCCTCTGCTCATAAACTTTCAATAATTCCTCAATTGCTCACAGGAAAAAGTGCAAATTCCTCAATCTGCCAATTCCATTCTCCAAAACAGGAAAATTCCTATTCAGTTCTCACTTCAGACACTTACTGGCTGTGTGAGTCTGGCCAAGTCAAGTCTGTTCAACAAACAGTTATCAAGCACTTTCTATGAGTCAGGCATCATGCTAAGTGCTGAGGATACAAAGAAAGGAACAGTCTCTACCCTTAAGCAGCTCAAAGTCTAATGGGGAAGACCACAGGCAGAATGCTAGTAGGTACATACAAGACAGAAACAGGGCAAATTGTAGGAGATCTCAGAAGGATAGCACTAGCATGGAGGGTAGGGGCAATGACAGGAAAGGCTTCTTGCAGTAAGATTTGAATTGACTCTTGAAGGAAGCCAGGGAAAGTTACAACTTCTTTTGCTTCCTCATCTGAAAACTTAAGAGGTTGGAATATATGTCCTCTAAGATCATTTCTAGCTTTAAATATATGAAAAATGTGGCTTCTTTTATATCCTCATTTCATCCTGCTGCGCTGTATGAATGCAACATTCCAACCAACCTAAATTCCTTTCCATCACCCCAAATGACTCATTTCCCACCTCCATGCTTTCAGACAAGCGTTTCCCATGCCCAGTAGATAGACAGACAGAATAGATAAATGGTAACTAGATAAATAAGTGATAGGTAAGTAGACAACTGGTAGATAGATGATAGATGATAGAAAGATAGATAAATGGCATTTAGATAAATGATAGGTTAGATCCATGATTAACAGGTCAATGACAGATGGCAGATATATAGTAGCTCAATAAATGGTAGGTAATAGATTGGATAAATTAGGTCGAAAAATGATAGAAATGTAAATAATAGATAAATGGTGAATAGTAGATAAATGGTAGATAGAGAAAGGATAGCTGATAGATTACATAAAGTGATAGACCGACATACAAAGAGGTAGCTAGAGGATTACTATGCCCTTGCTAGGAGCCATATACGCTGCTAAGCACTGAGGAAACAAATATAAGCCTATACTGACCCTTCATCTCTGACTCGGCAAATCTTTCTCTTCTTTAAGACTCAACTCAGGTCCCACCTCTCCTGTAAACTCTTTCTGATACCCCCAGTTGTTAGTGTGCCTCAATTTTTTTGTATATACTTATTTGAGTACATATTGTATTTTTCTTCATAGAAAGGAAGTTCCAAGAGGACAGGGATTGTTTCTGTCTCTGTCCTCTCTGGGTTCATTCCATTCCACTCCCACTCACATTCACACTCACCATTTGGGGGCCTTAAAGGAGTACTTGCTACCTAAGTCTTTTGCAGAATTCTCATCCTACAAAAAAAATTAAGAAAAAAAATCAGGAAAATATTAATTCATTCAAATATTAGTTGAAGAAAAATTTAAACACTATACTTTGCATCTTAGGAATAAGGCTGCCAGAAAAAATCTTAACATTATCCTAAATCCAAGCCACTTTCTTTTAAAGACAGTAGATGTGTTTAAGTCACGTACCCATTTTGGAGCCTGTCTTGCCAATAGTGAGAGATGTTGGTCTATGCTGAGCTTCTGCCAACCTGCTATGCAGTTTTCTTAACAATTTTTGTCAAATAGTGTATTCTTACCCCAATAACTGGAATCTTTTGGTTTATCAAACACTAGTCTACAAACCAGCCTCTCTAATTCCTAAGCCATAGTACCAAATTATTTTGGTGATTATCGGGAAAACAATTTTTAAAGGGACAAAAGGATTTTTTAGAAAAGAGAAATATTACTCCTTAATATTTCTAGAGAAACATTACAGGAAGTTTTTAATATACTTTTACAAAATGTAAATTTAAGTTTTGTGTAAAAGTCCCCACATGTAAATCTATTTGGGTAGATTTAGCATAGTGCATGATACCTAGCAGGAATATTATGCTCTATCCATCTATCTTCTTGCTTGTACAAAATACTAGGAATAGAGAAAACACATGTAGTAAGTATATTTCACATAATCTGCCACTCAGCTGGGGCAGAAAAAAGTTACCAAGGGTCAAAGTGACCCACTCTGGTTCAGGAAAAGACTCACTGGAAGGTAAAAATAGGTGAAGTATCTGTGACAACAAGCATACATAAACATAGATAAGAATCCACAGGGGACCCAGGTGTATAATTTGTTGTTGTTTGTCCGACCAGGACATCCGGAAGGTGATGTCATGACTTGCAAGTGAATTGGATTTAAGTGAGGCAGAGCTGTGCAGTCATCAGCCTCACTCTCTCCTCCAGTCATCTGAGTCCAGTGATAAGACATAGGTCAGGAAGACTGGAGATGGCACCAGATATAGTAGGAGATGTTGGCCTTTTTCCTTCCCAGGTCTTAGTTTGTCTGAGGTAACACCCACTCAGTGATTTAAGGCTAGGTAGGAAATGAGGCAAAAGATGGCCTTTTTTATCTACTCGAAGAAAGAAAAAAATCAGTCTGGGAGGGGAAGACCCTCAGGCTTTCCAGCAAGAATGGAAACAATGACCAAATGAGACTTGGGCTGGGACCTATTATTGGCCAATCAATGAATGAGAACCAGAGTGATTTGGGTTTAAGGCATAGTCATAAGGCTCTATTTGAATCCCAATGGACTTTATCAAAGCTTGGTTTTTCCAAGCTCAGCTTCAAGAAATTCATATTCCTTTTGGCAGAGCACCCACATGTAAGAGTCTGATTCTCCATGTAGACAGAGGAAGGAAGGAAGGAGTAGCATTGCCCAACTGGAACTGGCCAGTTGGGTCTTCAGTGAGGCAGCTGCTGCTACTTGTTTCTCAGAGGACCATGACATCAGGAAAGCAATGTCCTGACTTGCAGTGAAATGCATTTAAGTGAGACAGGGCTGTGTAGTCATCAGCCTCACTCTCTCCTCCGGAGTCCTTAGAATCCAAAGAAGAAAAAGAAAGATATTTTCTGCCCTCAAGGAGCTTACCATCTAATGAGGGAACATAATGTGTGGGATGGCTCAGGCCCCTACATAAATCTATTACTCAGAGGCCTCTCAAAGTGATGACAGAAAAGAGATTTATTCGATTCTCAAGAAGCAGGGCTAACCTGTAGGAGTAGGAAAGCTGAAGACAAAGAAAAGGAAGTGATTTATATAAACCCCAACACAAGTCCCTCCCCCACAACTGACCATTATTCTTATTAGCTGAGAATATGATCTTACATTCTAGACACGAAATCTAACCAATCCCTTTTGAAATGAAGACATTGAAGAATTAGGTAAACTTTATCCAATCATTGAGACCCTAATGTACTACACAGTTTTATATCCTTATATGGAATTATTCTGTTCTAAAAATTTAGTAACCTTGAGCCTCTCAGTCTTACCTCACCCCTGGGAGAAGAATTACAATCTGAGAAGTCTTCACTAAACCTATCCCACTCAATAACACACAAAAAACAGTTGAATAGAGGAGGAGAGAGAGCAGACCACTAAGGGGATGAAGTTCTAAGGTGTCCAAACTGAGCAGAGTTATGCACAGTATGCACTTAGACTAAAAGGGGAAGTGACAGCTCCTAAAGAGGAAATCTTTTTTCTCCCTTTTGTGGATTCCTCAAGAAGTTCCTTGGAGGTGTAACTCTGTCTGGCTAACAGTCAGAGGGTCAGTGTCTCTCAGAAGCCCATAACCAAAAGCCTTCTGTGGTGGAAGGAAGGGGTTACGTTCCTTGAGGTTACTGCAGCAGATTCAGCCACTGTGGTTTGGGGTGGCTACTGATATTGCCTCTGGTCAGCTCCTAAACTTAGAAGGTCACCTAGGTGCTTCATCTTAGAGTATTAATTTGCCTAAACTCAGGAAAGAACGAAGAGACAGAGGCAGCCTTGGCTCACAATCACTGCAGAAGGGGAGAGGAGAGACATATGGACAGACTGCCTTCCTCATTCCACCCCCAGACTACAGCTCACTGTAGCTGTGTCTTCTTGCAGATGAAACAGAGAGGGATGAAGGTCAGTTTGGTCCTTCTGTGTACCTGGTGAGTTCTAATATAGCAATTCCTAGGTCATCGTCTGCAGCCCATTAGAAGACTTTTCTTCATCATGTAATAACAGCCTCTCAATCACGTTAAGCTTCCATGTGGTTTATTAGATTGAAATTATGCAGGGGAATATCTGTGTCCCCTTCAAGAACTGATTCCATAGGCCAATCTACACCCATTACCCTTCTCTGTATCCTCAGGGCATAGCAGAGTGCCGGACACAAAGTGCTTCACACATGTCAGTTAAATTGATTAGCTAAAACGAGAAAGCTGAGTGGGATCCAAAGCCAATGAGTCAAACTGACAATAGGAATTCTTCTAGAAATTCAGAGACGGGAGAGATCTCTGAGGGCTAGGTTAGGGCAGGTTTTTAGGGGTTGTGTGATATGTGTATAGCACAAACACAGTCCAGTAGCATTGCCTGAATGCCACCTCCACAATCCATGCCAACAATTGCATTCAAATTGTAGGTCCCCAGCCACCTCTGGGATAGGCTCCACTACCTGCACTTGCCTACTTACCATGGTTGATCATTCTTCTACTCAAGTTGCTCAAACCAAGGGCTAACTCTTTTTAGAGGGGTAAGAGAAGTCCCTTAATCCAATCCTCAAAGAAAATGGTGTCAGAACTATGTAGTAGTCTAAGATTATATTCAGTACTTCTTCAATTCCTCAAAGCATGTGATCTCATCAATTTCTCCCAGTGGTATAGACTTCAACCCTTCTATGCCTTCTCATCCTGTGCTGCTCTTGTCTATGACTTGGCATAAATCCTGGCTAAGGTTTTGGGGCTCCTTAGGCTTCCTTATCATGGTGATTACTTTATGGTAGTAAAACTACCATAGGAAATGGTGATAACTTGTATTACTGTGTTTTCTTTGCTTTATTTCCCGCTTGAAATGGTTGAAATTGGACGAAATAATTTTGATTATATCAAAGCAAAAAAAATTTGCCCCCCAAAAACCAATGCAGCCAAGATTAAAAGGAAAGCAGGAAACTGGGGTGGGGGGGCGGAATTTTACAAGTTTCTCTGACAAAGGATTCCTTTTTCAAATATATAGAGAACTGAGTCATATTTATAAGAATACAACTGATAAATTGTCAAAAGATATGAACAAGTAGTTTTTAGAAGTCAAAGCTATCTATAGTCATACTAAAAAAAAGCTCTAAATTACTACTGATTATAGAAATGCAAATTAAAATAACTCTGATGTACCACCACCTCACATCTATTAAGTTGGCTAATATGACAGAAAAGGTAAATGATGGATGGTGGAGGGGATATGGAAAAATAGTGACACTAATACACTGTTGGTGGAGTTGTGAACCGATCCAATCATTTTGGAGAACAATTTGGAACTATGCCCAAAAGGGCTATAAAATTGTGCATACCCTTTGACCGGGCAATATTACTACTAGGTCTGTACTTCAAAGAGATCATAAAAAGGGGGAAAGACCCACATGTACATGTTTTAATGGGTGTTGCCTCACAAAAAGTGAGAACCTGAAGAGACCTTAGCTTAAAAGGACCAAGGAATCCCACTGCATCCTGGGCCATCTCTGGTCATCCTGATTGATATCTGGCCACTAGACCCAAATGACTACGGAGGAGGAAGTGAGGCTGGTGACTTTGCACAATACTCCCTCTCTCAAATCAAAGTCAATTGCAAGTCATGTCATCATCTCCCTGATGTCATGGTCCTCTTCAAGAATGAAGGACAAACCACAACCATGACTGTGACGTCTAAAATCATTTAAAGAGATAAAATTTTGAGGTAAATTATAATCAATTTTGTGGGCCTGCGTCCCCACGTGGCTGGGTGATAGCAGTGAAAAAGAAAGACACATGGACAGGCAAGAGAAGACAGGGCAACTCCATTTATTGATCCAAGGGTCAGGGTATTTATTGATCCAAGGGTCAGGGTATTTGTAGACAGAAACTGCAAGTCTACTTGACATTCTACTCTCCTCCTGTCCTAGTGATTTGGCCAGTCTTATTGTCTTAAAGACTGTTAGCCTAGAGGGCATCTATTTTACATATCCCTTGTATTCTGTAGTTCTCTAGTTTATCTCACATAGACAGCAATATGAGCCCCCCCCCCCACCTCCGCCCCTGCCCCCTCCCAGCATGGAGAGCCATTCTGGATGTTAACGACACAGTCACAAAGAACAGTTTCCCGGAAGGTCTATCCTGAATCTGCCAACTGCACTCCATCCTGGCCCTCAACAATTCCCCCTTTCTTTTGCTGTAACCAGAGATAAGGTACTTGGGTTTGAAGACCTTTCTCATTAGAGATAACCCACCTATAAATAGGTGGCCCGACACAGAGATAGAGGGATAGAGGTAATGAGCCAATGTAACAATGACACAAAGGGATTTGTATTAGCAAAATAACCCCAAATCACATTTGCAGCTTCATCAGGGTCAAGATTTTCCTTGGAGGCCCAATCTATATTATTAACAATCTGATTAAGATCTTCAATATGCAAAGTAAGACTGCTATTTCCCATATCCCATTCAAATGATTTCTAATCTTAGTCCAATTATATACAGAGCTATTATAATAGACAGGAATAACATAGAAATGAACCTATAATCATCTCATGGATAACCTTGTTTGAAGAACATCAACTTCATTTCCCTCCACAATATTTCCCTTAAAGCATCCATTAAGTGGTATGTACAGATAAACCAACTGATACAGAAGAAACCAATGCTGCCACAAAGCTTACAATGCCTAAAATAATGCAACTTATACATCTATTCTGACTTACTTTCAACAGTAACTGATTAAAAGTTTGATCAGATACAGACATATACCAGCCTTTACTTTTGATAGGCATTAAAGCAAACCTAGGACACATAATTACAGATATAATGCTAGTATTAGCTATATGAAAACCAACGTATTCAGTGATAGTACAATTAAAGCATGTTATTTCCCAATCATAAAAGCAAAAATTTTTTCTATCAATTCTATCAATTTGTTTCCCAAAAACCTTTGACCCATATCCTACTATAATTACCTCCTCTATCTCCTCTCCCCATGTCACCACCCTAACCCAAGGCAGATTATGTATAAAAGTCCATCTGTCTCCCTCTTGATCAGTTCCTTCTGCTGCAGTGGTCAGCTGGAGGGTGCCTAGAAGCAGAATGAGTGGCTTCATTGTCCTGTCAGTCTGATGATCAAGGCTTCTTCTTTTTCCTCGATCTACATCTTCTCCAATGTATGGCAGAGGTCAGATGTTTCTTTCCAGTATCCAGATTGTTTCTTCACCATTTTCTGTGGAAATACAAGCATACCCTGGCCCCCAAGTTAACAGTTTGGGTGGTTCAATTTCACCTTCACTTTTTTTCCAATCAGTGAAGTGTATTTTGCTTTTTTTGAAACTGTTTTTGAGCAGGCATAAGCCTCTCTTTATCTGGTGTCAGGTATACAACACCATGTCAACTCTTCTCCTTATTCTTTTGCCTTCTTCTCCCCTTTCTTTTGTTTTTGGAGGAGAGTTTTTATATCATGATTGTGACGTTCTACAATGGCCTGACCAGTAGAATTATATGGGATGCCAGTCCTATGCTGTATTCTGTATGACAGACAGAACTTAGTAAAGGCTTGACTAGTATAAGCTGGACTGTTATCTGTTTTTATAATTCTCTCTCTTTCTACCTTCTAACCCTGGCCAGGTTGTGAAGGTGGAGAGAAAGAGAATTTTACCAACAACTTTCCAAAACTTTAATGCTTTCCTTAAAACTGCACATAAGTTATTTCCTTGTATACCTTATCTGAAACTGCTTTTAGCAATATAAGATTAGTTTCTCTCTTTCTTTCTCCCATTCTCCTCCCTGATGATGCAGTCATCAGAGAGAAGGGATGAGGGGAAAGGAAAGAGAAAACATGGGAAAGAGATTAACACACAAACACACTCACACAGAACATATAGACAGAATACATATACAGACAATAAAAAAGAATTCAAAAACTGAGAAAAGATTATCAGAAATCCTCTGCACAAATTAGACCTTTGGCTTGATTTCTTTTACTTTGTTCCAAACATACTTTATGAATTCAAATTTCCACATTCAGTAATATCCTTCAAGAGTGGTTTTATCTAAATTACACCAATCAGTGAGGCATAGGGCTGTCTGAGAAATGTTGTCTAGAAGAGACTGAATGTAAGGATTACTTGGTCCATAATTCCCTTAAAAATATAAAATCCAGAGGAGTGAATTCTCTTGCAATTCCTCCTGGGTTATTGGGATCTGGGGTTTCTGGAGGAGTATAGAATGGCAGCGGCTCTGTGGGAGCAGAGGGTTCCAGGGGTGCTGAGGCTTCCTCTGACCAGGAATCCACCTCTTTTGCCTCTTCCTCCTTCTCCATGTCTGCCCCTGAGTGTTTCTGCCTTTAAAAAAGTATCTGTCCCATTGTTAACCTTACTTTTGCTATTTCCCTGTCGGCTCTGATTTCTTATGAACAGAATCTGCTTTTTGATTTTGTTAACACAGTAACTTCTCCCCATAAGCCTGTAATTGCTGAGATTTTACTGTGTCTGTGAACCTCGGATAAAGTGAAATGCCCCCGCAGAGGCTCTCAAGGCTTCCCCTTACCTTAGTTGCTTTGTCACAACTTGGAGCTCCTTTCCAGGGCGCCACTATCACCAAAGGACGAGTCCCTTTTCTGGGGTCAGGTTCCTGTCTAGGCGCCATTTGTGGCATACAGCCTGCGTCCCCACATGGCTGGGTGATAGCAGTGAAAAAGAAAGACACATGGACAGGCAAGAGAAGATAGGGCAACTCCATTTATTGATCAGAGGGTCAGGGTATTTGTAGACAGAAACTGCAAGTCTATGTGACATTCTACTCATCTCCTGTCCTAGTGATTTGGTCAGCTTTATTGTCTTAAAGACTGTTAGCCTAGAGGGCATCTATTTTACATATCCCTTGTATTCTATAGTTCTCTAGTTTATCTCACAGGGACAGCAATATGGGGGGGGGGGGGGGGCATGGAGAGCCATTCTAGATGCAAAGAACAGTTTCCCAGAAGGTCTATCCTGAACTTGCCAACTGCACTCCATCCTGGTCCTCAACACAATTTTATCAATCATGACTAGAAAATGATTGACAAAAAGGGCTCCTTAACCTCTTGATGGTCAAAGAAAATGGCCACTTCTTTATATGGTTTATATATGCCCTAAGACCAGAGGTGTTCCAGCAGACTGCAATCAACTCTGATTGGTTAACAGTTAATGAGAGGTAGACTTTACAAAGAGAAATGAGCTAACTCTAATGCAGGGGTAAGAGTGACATCATATCACTTAAGGAACTGAGAGTCTATTCCCATACCCAGACCACCCCTAGTCTAGACAATCTAGACAAAAGGATCTATCTCCACCCAAGCCTGATCAAGTGGAATTTATCTTAGACTAGACATTCCTTTTAAAGTTGAGTGGGGTCAGCTAGAGGAGAAAGTTAGCTCAATCTTCAGAGACTGAGGTTTTAAAATGAAGATAACAGAAAAAGGGGGAACTCTGGATCTCCCCAGATCATTGGTTATTAATTTCTCCCAATATGGTTAATTTCCTGCAGTAGTACACTGACTCATTAGCTGTTGGACAAGGTTCTCACTTGGAATACCAAGTTAATTGAATTGACATTCTCCTTTTCCCCTATTCCACTGTCTTTATTTTAAAGCACAAGGTGACAACTGAAGCCCAATAGCTATTTTAAAATAATAATATTTTATTTTTTCCCATTTACAGGTAAAGACAATTTTTAACATGCACTTCTTAAAAATCTTCTAAATTTTCTCCCTTTCCCTGAGCTGGTAAATAATTTGATATAGGTTATGCATGTTCAATCATGCAAAACATATTACCATATTAGTCATATTGTGGAAGAAGATACAGATACAAAGGGAAAAAGACATGAAAAAAATACAGAAAGTGAAAAATAGTATTCTTTGGTCTGCATTCAAACTTCATCAGTTCTTTCTCTGGAGGTGTACAGCATTTTTGATCATGAATCCTTTGGAATTGTCTTGGCCAATAGCTATTTTTAATTGCTGTTGTTTCATGAGTTCCATTCAAGTCTATTTAATTCAACAAATATTTATTAAGCATTTACTATGTCACAAGGTACTCCTCTAGGTGAAAGGAATACAAAACAAAGAACAAAACAATAGGTACACAGATAAGTAATTTCAGAAGAAAGCACCAACAAGGGGGGATTAAGCAATGCCTTTTGCGGGAAGTGGCAACTGAAATGGGTCTAAGCTAGACATTCTAGGAGGCATAGAGGAAGAGGGAGGGAATTTCAGGCATGGGAGTCAGCCCGGTAGAGGGCAAAGGTTCAAAGGCACAAACAAAATGTCCTAGATGCAGAAGACCAAGTCATCTGTATGAAAATATGGAAATAGGAGATGGAATTCCTATAGGCCTGCTATAGGAGAACAAAAAGGAAGTCAGATTTTTTACAGAAACTCTATGTTTTAAACATAAAGTTTGTGAGAGGAAATAATGTGAAATGAGCCTGCAAAATTCAACCGAAGTCAGATATTCAAGATCTTAAAAAATGAAACATTTGTATTTTATCTTTCCAGCAATAAGGAGCCACTGAAGATTTTTGAACAGAAGAGTCGGACAGTCAGACTTGCATTTAAGGAAGATATTTTGGCAACTGTGTGGAATACAGACTGGAGAGAGGAGAGACTAAAAAGGGAAATAAATTTGGAGCTGACTATAATAGTGCAAGTAAGAAGAGATAAGGATTTTAATTAACATGATAATTAATTAATATGACTGGAGAGAAAAAGAGATATGTAAGATATTGTGGAGGTCAAATCAATAAGACTTGGCAACTGATTGGATTAGAGGGAAAGAATGAGAGAGAGGGAAAAGTTGAGGATGAATCCCCACAGAGATCAAAGAAAAGTATCTCATGTCTAAAAATATTTACAGTAGGTGTGTGTGTATACGGATATCCATCAATCAGGGAATAGTTGAACAAACTAGAGAATATAAATATAATGAAATCTATTGTGCTATAAGAAAGGGAGGATAGTTTCAGAGAAATCTGGGGAAACATATCAACTAATGCAGAGTGAAATAAGCAGAATCAAGAGAAAAATTTATGTAATAACAGTATGGAAAAACAAAGAACTTTGAAAGACTTAGGAACTTTGATAGCAAAGAACAATACCTATTGTGAAATCAGGAAGGCCTTTATTAATCTTTACATCCATCCCTGTGAACGGACAGGTAGCTTTCCCCAGTAAGGTTACAGGAAGATTACAGGAAGACTACAACACGTGCAGGAAGATGGGGGGTTCTTATACTGTTTTCTGAATTTTGGATTAATTGACTTGCCCAGGGTCACAGAGCTAGTAAGAGTCTGAGGTCAGATTTAAACTCAGGGAAATGAGTCTTTCTGACTCCTGGCATTCAATCCACTGTGTCACCTAGCTGCCTATTTCCTAATGTATCTCTACCCTTTTTCCCTCCCAGAGAACTATCCCCTAAACCAAACCATTTCAGCAAAACTAATTGACATTTTAAAAAAATCTAACACAGGCAGTACTACCAGTACTACCCAGAGTCCCTCCCATCTCAGAAAAGGGGAAGAGAAGGGCCTTCTCATAATGTCACACAGTAAGGTATGATTGAATTTTGTTTCCACAGAAATTAAATAAAATTATAATTCATATTGATGGCTAATGTCAGAGACAAAAACTGTTTGTACAGACAGCAGTGGGGGAAGTTGGCTATCTAAAAGATCTCTTCCTGCATACTAGAAACAACTGCCAGGCCAGCTCTCATCTACAAAGCATAAGTATGAGAGCCATAAAACCCACCTTTATTATTGATATCCTAGGTTGGAATCTATAAACTCACACTTTTGTCAATTCTCTTAGCAACTGAAAACTCCTTTATCATGCTATCTGATATAGACAAAAGGGGAGGGGACTGAAAGTATTACTTTAAAGAATAAAGTGGATAGAGCACCAGTGCAGGAGTCAGGAGGACCTGAGTTCAAATTTCACCTCAGACACTTGACACTCACTAGCTGGGTGACCTTGGGCAAGTCACGTAACCCCAATTGCCTCATCCTGGGTCATCTCCAGTCATCCTGATGAATATCTGGTCACTGGATTCAGATGGCTCAGGAGGAGAAGTGAGGCTTGTGACCTGTACAGCCCTCCCTCACTCAAAACAAAGTCAAGTGCAAGTCATGTCATTATTTCTCTGATGGCATGCTCTTCTTTGGCAATGAAGGATGAACACACAAATGAAGATGTGATTAAGGGGTGGGGTTTAGTGAACCCTAGAATGCTGACCAATAGGGTTCAAGGCACAAAATTCAAATCTGGATGAATTATAAAGGCTCGTATAAATTATGTGTACTTGTATCAGCTTGAATGCCAAGTTTTAGATGTCTTTTAGATTTTTTTTTTCTAAATTCATTTGTGACCAGATAGAATTCTTGGTTATTTCTAACAACAGCAATATCCTATTACATTTAATACATATTTTAAAATTATACATGATAGAAGTTTATAGTTCTGATGTGGATACAAATGAAACTCTAAGGGTTAGTAAGAGTCATTTTCCCAGGGTTTGAGGCTCATTCTATAGCCCATCCTGTAACCTGAGGGCATCCTAATGCTCTTTCCCCCTTATCTTGAAATACCATGCAACTTGTACCTGAAGAGTTGCCCTTACCCCATGTCCCCTATCCTGTCATCTTCCTCATCCTGTGTCATGGCTTTTCCTTCTCTTGCAAGCAGACACCTCCCTTACCTTGTTTGTCCTTATCCACTCCCTAAATCTCCAATCCCCATTAGAAGCCCTAAAAATAACATCATCATCCTACAGGTTGTATAGCTTTCTATCCATAAGTCTGGTTCTTTTCCTATATCTGTGCCTTCGTCTCGCTCCCGGCTAAATCTCAGGTCTGTATACTTTTGCATCAGTAAATCGTCCCATTGGATAAAGATAAAGAGGTCCAAGTGAATTCTTTCAAATGTGAACCAGTTCTCCTAACTCCGACCTCCACAGTTTCATATACAATCCTCCTTTTCTGGATTTCTTTGCATATTGAAATGGCTTTGTTATATTTATGATAGAGGAGAATTTAAAAAAAAAATTAACCCCTAGTAAAAGACAATAACAGCTTGAATTTCGATAGTAAAGTTTGCAAAGCACTCTGCACAATTATTTATCTTCTTTGGTTCTCGTTACAACCTTTTCAAATTGCTGTTATTATTCCCACTTTACAAATGGGGAAACTGAATTTGATGGAGCTTAAGTGACTTGCCTAAGGTCACACAGTAAGTACCAGAGGCAAGATCTGCCTGAAGACAGGAATTTTCATGTTTCATTTTATGAGGACCAGCCTGGGCCAGGCACATAGTAGGGGTTGCAGATTAATTGCTGGATTGTGGGATTATAAAAGTACTATATGCAAGCCTCTGGGGGGGGGGGGCGGGAAAGGCTCAGAAATTAATTTCTTACTAACAACTCAACTCCTGCCCTAACCTCTCCTTCTTTTCCCTTGCTCTGGCCCTGCCAGTGGGCAGGGGCTGGCTAAATTGGCCAGGTTGTGGCACTGTACTAAAAGCCTGAAATGATTTTGGTTCCATTTTCAAGGGAGTTGGGACTTCAGTTTTATGGAGGGCCCCATTCCTGCCCCCACACACTGCCATCAAAATTCTGGATTCCTGGAGACTCTCTTTGCTCAGAGAGTTTCCCTTGGAATCTACCCTGTTGCTCTTGGCCAGACTGCCTTGTCTTTCAAAGACCATTCAGATATTTCTTATGTGTGTGGAAATGTTTCGCCTTGGACTCCAGGACAAGTCAGGTGCTCAGTCCAGGAAGTCTCTGTCCTGGTGGCTCCTCTAAGTCCAGCCTAGCTCTTCCTTCCTCTGCTGGGCAGGTGCAACTCTCAGGAGTCAGTGAGAGAAGGCCCTGGTCTCTCTACCCAGTTTCAACCACTCTGGCTATGGCTAGGCCTGAGCTATAGAGCCTTAGGTGTCTGTAGAATCTCCCATTTGAACCTCACCCCCTACCCTGCACTAAAGTACTCAAGCTGAGCCTTTGCATTCTTTCCTAGGTCACTGTGAGAAACATACTCATTCTAAACAAAGAACAATATTTATTGTGAAATCAGGAAAGCTTTTATTAATTTTTGTGTTCATTAGTTCCTAATGGACTGCTGCATTTGTTCAGACAGAAGCAGACCTTTTCATGCCCTGTTTCCAATTTGATTTCCCACCTGCTTCCCACTGGCTAGGCACTTCAGGGTTCACTAAACCCCACCCATGTGGGTCTCTCTTCTAGCCACCTTTATAGAAGGATGTTTGGTTCACTTCTTAGATCATCTATCCACCCCCAAAGGGGAGGCAACCATCCCAGTGCCAAGGGCTCAAAGCCCAGTTTCTGATTAAATAAAAGCCAAAATGTCCATTGCCTTCAGTTCTAGGGAGAAGATGCTGAATTAATACTTGTTGACTTACTCAGCTTTTAGCCCCAGTTTAAATTCACAAAGAGAAGAGAAAACTTTGGGAGAGAAAACAGTCTCTTTAGGTGAGGTACAAAGTCTAGGCAGAAGCTGGTGGAAAGCCCAAGCCAAGGGCAGGTTCAGGTCCTGGGCCCGGGAAGGTCAGAGGCTGTGTATATGAGCTGTAGGACAGGCTCCCTGCTGCATTCTCTGGTCTCCAAGTTCCCCGAGGCTGTTATCTGCTTGCTAGGGCCCGCCCCTGAGAACTGCCCACAGCTCATGAGACTCAGTGAGTCACAGCCACCTGACCCAGATCAGTCAGGCAGGGGAAGGAGGACAAAGGCCCTTCCTGGGGATTTCCATGCTGCCTTGTTTACAAACTTTATTCTGGATCTAGCTGAATTAGGGCCGCTGACTTTTATACTGTACCTTAAGGTCTGCAGAGCAGACCTTATATACATCATTTTATTTGATCCTCACCATAACCCTTTGACAAAGGAAAGGTGGAAGACAAGCATTTATTAAGCACCTACTATGTGCCAGGTACTGTGCTAAAAGCTTTACAAATATCTTATTTGGCTCTTGCAACAACCCTGGGAGGTAGGTGCTCTCATTATCCCTATTTTACAAGTGAGGAAACTGAGGCAGATGGACCTTAAGGGCTAGGCACATAGCCAGCAAGTGTCTGAGGCCAGATTTGAAGTCGTATCTTTCCGACTCCAAGCCTAGTGCTACCACTCGTGCTCTGTTCACTGTCACTCAGCTCACTACAAATCATCATTAATAATAAACTATTATTGATTGCTAGCGTTTATCCAGCACGTTAGGGTTTGCAGAGAGCTTTGTGTGTGTTATCTCACCTGACGATCTCTACAACAACTCTGCTCTGAGGCAGGTACCACATCATTCCCATTTTACAAATGAGGAAACTGAGGCTGAGAGAGGTTAGCATAGTGGACAGAGTGCCTGACTGCAAATCAGGTCTTAGACATTTGCTGGCTATGTGACCCTGGGTAAAGCACTTAATCTCTGACTTGCCTCAGTTTCTTTTTCAGCAGAACAGGGATAATAGCAGCACCCACCTCACAGGGCTGTCATGAAGATCAAATTAGATAACATTTGCAATGCACTTTGCAAACCTTCATGTGCTCTACAAATGCTATTATCACTATATGTACATATGGGTATATATCTAAATGTACGTACATATATATGTACATACACACATGCACAAAAATATACATATATGAGTGTTTTCCTCACCCCTAACCACCCTCTCTCACCTCCCACCAAATCTAAGCCAGAACCCAATGGTAAAGAGCAGCTCTCGCCCCTATAGTGAAAGAAACCACTGTGGTTCATTGGGAAGAGACAGAGTCAAATCTGAAGGATATGTTTCATTCATTTCTCTTATGGCTTGTGTGACCCTGGGTGATAGTAGCAGCAGCAGCAGAAGTAGTAATAGTAATGTCACTTAGTAGGCAAGTCACTAAACATACATGGGTTTTGGTTTCCTTGTTTGTAAAAGAGGTTGGCTTAGATGACCTCTGAGGTTTGTTCCAGTTCTGACTCCATGACCCTAGCTTGGTATCTGTTAGTAAGTCAGGATGGAGGTTACAACCTTTCACCCAGAGGGCTAGACTCCACTGACCTCTAAGATCCCTTCCAGCTCTAAATTCCAACTTATAAGCCTTAAAGCTGAGCAGGGGGTTGGCAAGTGATGCATCTGGCTTCTGGCCCTGGCTGGAGAACTCTGACAAGGCTGGGAACTCACTGAGTCATCGTTACCCACACTCCCAAGGGCCAAGGAGCAGAAACCTTCCTACCTCCCTTAGAAAGTACTGGATGGGGTTGAGCCAAGCCTGGTTGGGCAATACTCAAGAGGAAGGGGTGTGGCCAAAGTAATTAAATGAGTGAGAGTAGGGATACCCCCCCAAGTTTCTGGTGTTCTCTAGAAAGTTCTGTGTCCCACCCCCAACCAGAATTCCTTTCTACTAACCCTGGGTTCTCTGGCCCTGCTGCCTCATTTCTAAGTAGCTAGCTGACCTTAGGGATCCTGGACTCCTTGTTACCTTTTATAGACTCCCCACCATATCCTTCCTGTTCCCTTTCTTCTGAGTCTCACTTTTCTCATCAGTAGAGAAAATGGTACCTGAAGTGCCTACCTGATGGAGTTATTAGGAGGATCAAGGAAGATGATGTGTGGCAATCCCTGTAGCAATTAATCAATCAACAAGCATTTATTAAGCCTCCATTAGGTGCCAGGCCCTGGGCTACGTGCTGAGGCTAAGACAAAAAGTGACATCCCTACGGCCAAGAAGGAAGGCAAGCACAGAGTCAAGCACACACAAAGTATATGTGAAGTCATTTCAGGGGGAGGCACTTGCTTCTTCCAAGAAGTGCTGGCTGGCATTTAAGCTGAGCTTCTAAGGAAACTAGAAGCTCCAAGAGGTAGAAAGGAGGAGGGAGTGCACTCAAGATGTGGGATACAGCCTGGGCAAAACTGAGGAGATGCGAAATGGCTTGAAGGCCAGTTTGATTGGATCGTGAGAAAGGGAGTTAATGTTCAGTGAATGAGGAAAGATAGGGCCAGGTTGTGAAGGGTTTTAAGATCTAAACTGAGGAGTTTATACTTTAAGTTACAGGTAATAGGAAGTTAAGAGAGTAGGAGAGTGACACAGTATTAACTTGCCTAAAATTCCCCATTAGATAAGCTTCCTGAGGGGAGGCCTAGAAAAAAGGAAGGAGAACCTGCTGTAGATAGTCAACAAATAGGGAAGGGAATAAGAATTTATATATGGCCTACTATGTGTCAGGCACGGTGTTAAATGCTTTACAAATGTAAACTCATTTGATCCTCACAGTAATCCTGGAAAGTAGGGGCGGTCATTATTTGAAACAGAGGGTAAGTGACTTGTGCAGTAAGGTGACACAGTGTCAGAGGTCAGAGCTGACTCAGGAATTCCTGACTACAGGCCCTAAGCTCTATCCATTTCACCCTCTACCTGAGAAAATCCTACCCAAGAGAACTCCCAGGGACAAAGAATCATAGAAATGAACCTGTGACTCAATTCTCCTTTGGACTGGAGTGAAACAAGCCTGATCTCACAGACAGTGCTAGTCAAACCCCTTTCCTCTTGGCCCAGTGAAACTCCCCAGATTCCCCTGATAACATGTGTTGTTCCCTAAAGCCAGACACTTATTATCATCATTCCCAATCAACCAATCGAAAGGCATTTATGAAAGGCTTATCATTGGCCTGTGGCTGTGCTATACCTTAGGGAATCAAAGACAAAAGGGAAATAGTCTGTGCCCTCAAGAAACTTACTCTTCGGGGGTGGGGTTGGTTGAGTAGTATGTACATACAAAAATATAAGCAAAATAGATAGAATTTAAGTTTTGAGAGGAAGGCACAAGAAACTGGAGGAGTTGGGAGAGGTTTCCTGTATCTCTTTTATGCTGTATCTCTTGATTTAAGTTTTGAAGGAGACCAAGAATTGTGGAGGGCAGCCAGGTGGCACAGTAGATAGAGAACTAGCCTGGAATGAGAAAGACCTGAGTTCAAATCTAACTTCAGACACTATCTGTGTGACCCTGGGCAAGTCACTTCACCCTCTTTACCTCAGTTTCCTCATCTGTAAAATGAGCTGGAGAGGGAAATAACAAACCACTCCAGTATCTTTGTCAAAAATACCCCCAAAGGGTCACAAAGAGTCAGAAACAACAGTAAGTTAGAATGGAAGAGTTGAATTATCTCCTGGGCCTTCTACTGGAGAAAGATGGAAAGAGCTCAGCACCACAGGCCTCAGGGGACAAGGGCACGGCATAGGGCACAGACCCTAGGGGATTTTGAGGGGACAAGTAGTTCAAGCAATAAGCATTTTTTAAGCATCTACTATGTGTTAGGCATAGTTTAATCTATATTATATTGTATCAACATTTATAACGCGTACTTTATATTTTAATCTCTACGCGGTCAGTCAAGTGGCTCTTGGAGCTGGAGGAAGATGGAAAATTCCAGATTTAACAATGAGGGGCAAACCAAGCCTCCCCAGCCCCATGGGCCAAGTTAGGCAAGTTAGACAAGTTAGCCTCGGAGCCCTGGCCATCAGAGAAGGTCACCGAGCTAAGTTCTCCTTGGCTAACGGTCCGTGAACACTGGCAAGGAGCGCTGCGGACCCCCTCTGCGGGCAGCAGGCCCACTTTGGGGCACGGGGTAAGAGAAAGCTCCCGGAGCCCGGAGGCCCCGAAGTGGCCAGGCGAGCTGCTGAGTCATGCTCAGTCAGGTCAGTGTGCAGTCCGGGGAAGTCCCTCACCCGTGGGGCTGTGAATCCGGAGGGAAGCGGCCTGGTGCCCAACTCTTCCTGCCCTATGCGGCCCTCGCCAGCGTGCTGGGGCACCGGGGGCACGGAGACCTCCCCCTCCCCACAGCTCAGGGCCCTAAGGAAGAGCCAGGGCTCCCATACTTCTGAAAGTTGAAGGGGCCCTTCCGCAGGTCCGCGGACCTCCCTCCTACAGCAGACACCCCCGCCCCGACGCTGAGACCTCCCCTAGAACACGGCGCCCCTCCCTGCCCCCTCCACCTTCCACTCCCCCCAACGGCGCATAAAACCCTCACCCCCCAAAAAGCCTCCCGCTCCTTTCCAGGGGCAAAATGACGGTCCCTTCAGCCTCCTCCGGCTACAGGGACACCCCCTCCCACACGCACGTGGGAAGCCTCTGGGATACTTTTCTAGACAGCTGCATCCCCTGGCACGTGGGAACTGCTCCCCGCCCCCACTCTGATGCCTCCCAGGGTCGCAGAGCCCCCAGCTCCGCCACTACGGACCGAACGGCAGACCCCTCCCCCCACTTGTTTATTTCGGCAGCGCACGAGGGATCCGCTTCGGGGCGTGAGCTAGCACCGAGGGACACGTGAGGGGAGGGGGGCGGGCGGGGTCCGGGGGGGGGGCGCGTAGCTCCCGGCCCCGCCCCAGCCGGGCGGAGACTCGGGCGTCGTGTATAAGACCTGAGCGGGGCGGGCTCGCCGGAGACGCCGTCCCAACGTCTGCGGGTCGCAGGTCGCCTTCGTCCGTGTTTTCAGCTGCCGAGACCGGCCTCTCCGCCTGCACAGTGCCGCCGACGCCGAGATGGAGCGGCTGACCGTGAAGGCCTACCTGATGGGCAAGGAGGAGGCGGCCCGGGAGATCCGCCGCTTCACCGTGGAGCCGCTCGACGGCCCGGGCCGCTGCGAGAAGCTGCTCCGCCGCGTGGCCGAGGTGTTCCCGGCGCTGCGGCCCGGCGGCTTCCAGGTGTACTACCGAGGTGAGGCCGCGGGGCCGGGCCGGGCAGGCGGGGGCCTGGCCGGGAGCGGGGCTCCGAGCCCGCAGCCGGCTCTGGCCCGCCCTGACCCTGCCGCTTGTTTATCTGGCGTCGGGCCGAGCCGGGCTTACGTAACCGGACCCCGTGTGCCGTGACGCGGGCCAAACCGCCGAGGCTGGGCGGGAGCCGAACCGACCCCCGCCGAGGTCTCCGTGTCCCCCGGGAGCTAGGCTAGGATTGGCCCGCCTGCAGCCACCCGCGTTTATTAAACGCTGCTGTGTGCGAGGCGCTGGAGACAGAAAAATGGTGGCGCTCCTACCCCCGAGGAGTTCACTTGGTTTTGGGGGTGTGGGGGTGTGTACACACACTCGTGGATGCGTAATACGTGTGTACGTATATCGGCGGCTGTACGCGTATCTAGCAGCCTGTTGCACGAGCAAGTCTGTTTATACAAACATGCGAATAAGTAAGCCAAGGTTCAGAGTTTTGAGGAGGAGGATCCGGAAGGAGCTTGGGGGCGGTTAGGGTGTGCCTGGCTTGGAGGTGTGTGTCTCGGTGCCCGCGTGTGCCCTGGCAGGAGTGGCATCAAACTTGTCCCAGCCGTGCGGCGCCGGGCGGGTCGCTTCATCGCCTCCTGCCTTAGCGTCCCCGTCGGTAAAATGGGCATTAGAAGTAAGGCCAAGCTGCCAGCGCTGTTGTGCGTGAGTGTTCCATGGAAGCGTTACTACTGGCGCTGCTACGGCTCCAGCCTTGCTTTGGGCCTGGCCGCCCGCCAGCCTCCTGGTCCTGTTGTGACTGCCCGAGCTGGACCTGGACGGAGCCCACGGTGGCGGCCCTCCCGCCCCCAGAGTAGTCCTTGGCTTTTCTACTCCCCCCAGGGCAGAAGTTTCCAGAATCTGTGACCATTTTCTGTCTCACCGTCTCCAAACTAATTAGTAAAATAACGTGTGATGAATCCCACAAACGAGCTAAACTTTTTTTCCAGAAATGTTTGTATAGTCAAAGAGTGGGGGGGAAATCCCACTTAGAGACCACCCTTGGAGATTGGATTGGTTTAAATCGATGTATCCTTAGGCAACACAAGATCCGTGCACACCAAAAGAGGCAGCAGACAGTCTAATGGAGGAGACCACATGCTAATAAATACGTAGAAAGAGAGCTACATTCAGAATAAAGAGGGAAGGCACTAGAATTTAAAGGGTTTGGGGAAGGCTTCCTGTAGGAAACCAGGGAGGTCAGTCAACACCAAAGGGAAAACTTTCTAGGCTCAGGACACCCAGAGAAAATGCCCAGAGCTGAGGGTTGGAGTTCGTGAAACAGCCAGGAGGCTGGTGTCGCTGGATAAGAAAGAGTACCTGTAGGGGCGAGTAAGGTGTAAGAAGATTGAAAAGGTTGTGAAGGGCTTTCCAAGGCCAAGCAGAGCTTTTTGTATTTGATCCTAGAGACAATAGGGAGGCCCTGGAGTTTATTGAGTAGGGGAAGGTGGGTTGACCCCATCGGACTTGAACATAGGAAAATCACTTTTAGTGGCTTGGAGGATAGATTGGAAGAAGGAGAGATGAGAAGCCTGCAGACACCCCATCCCCACAGCAGGATGTTGTAATCAAAGCCTGAGGTGATGAGGGCCTGGACCCAGGGGGTTGGCAGTGTCTGGAAGGATTTTGCAAAGGTGAAATCAATAGGCCTTGGCAGGGCTCGAATATGAGAGATGGGTGAGGAGTTCACCGTTCCTAGGTCAAGAACCTGAGAGACTGGTAAGATGATGTGGCTCCTGAGGGTAAAGGGAAAGGTTGGAGGGGCAGGATTTAGGGGGAAAGATTGATTTCAGCTTTGGACTTAGTTTAACTAAGTTAAAAATGTCTACTAGACATCCAGTTCTGGGTGTCTGAAAAGTTAGTTGGAGATGAGAAAATGGAGGTTAGGAGAGGGAGATTTAAGAATCATTGGCATAAAGATGATAATTAGATCCATGGCAAGTGAGAGAGAAGAGGGCCCAGGTATAGGAACTAGAGGGACACCCATGATTAAAGGGTGGCATCATTAGGAGGATCCAGGAAGGGACACAGAAGGAACAATCTGAGAGGTGGGAGGAGAACCAGGAGAGTGTGGTGTCCTGAAAACCTAGAAGAGGGTGTCAAGGGGGGGAGATTGACACAACTATGTTAGAGGTCAAGGGGAACGAGGGTGGAGAAAAAGACAACCAAGAGACTATTAGTAACTTTGGAGAGAGAAGGTTTTGGTGGAATGATGAAGTTGGAAGTCAGATTGCGAGGGGTTGAGGAGAGGAAGTGGAGACACTGATAAAGAGAAATGAGATTATAAAGTGAGGCAGAGGTCTCACTTTCGAATTTTTTTGGGGGGGGGGGGAGTTTTCCTGGAAAAAATGACTTCAGAGATCCAGGTATACTAACTTTGTAGTCTTTGATTCCCTTAGGCAGCTAGCACATACAGTGCCAGGCTTGGAGTCAGGAAGATCTGATTGGATTCAGATTTCATCCTGGAGGCAATTGGCAGCCACTGGAGTTTGTTGTTGGGGGAAGTGGGTTGACGCCAGCTGTGTGACAAGTCTAGGCAAGTTGTTTAACCTGCCTGCCTCGGTTTCTTCATCTCTAAAATGGGAATGATCATCTTCTACCTCCAAGGGTTGTGTGTGACAATAAAATGGGGGAAAATATATGCAAAGCCCTACATAAATGCTAGTTAGTAGTATTCTCCCTGCTCCAAAGTAAGCTCTCTATCCTGAACTACATTTGATTTGAACCTCTCCTCTTTCCACTCCCAGATAATAAACTATTTGAGGGCTGGGGCTTATTTTATGTGTGTGTGTGTGTGTGTGTGTGTAAATATGGTGCTCAGGTATATGTTGGGTTGAATGTGTAGGGTGCTTAGATATTTATTGGATTGGAGATATATATATACTTATTAGGCACATACATTAGGTGTTTAGATGTATGTTGGAGTGTGCATATAAGATGCTTAGATATTTGTTACGTTGAATGCATATTAAGTGCTTAGATACTTGTTGGGTTGAATATATATGTATACATACACACGTACTTATGAGGCACTTAGGTATTTGTTGGGTTGAATGGACATTTTGAAGTTACCAGGTTTAAGGGCTTTGAATCCTGCAAGAACTAGGAATCACTTGTAGGGCTGGGTAGGGGAGTGACTCTAATCTTAGTTCTTGAGTGTCAAATTCAGTAAAACCGAGGTTATGTTTCATGATTATGAAGTTAATTATGAGATTATGATCATGAGCTCAAAAAGAGACCATCTAGTCGAACCCTCTCATTTTAGAGATGAAGAAACTGAGGTTTGGTGCAGGGGTGGTGAAGTGACCGCTTTATACTGAGAGGTATTAAGATGAGGGATAGGTCTTGTAACTCCGGAGTTGGTACCATTTCTACTGTACTCCACTGCCCCATAGAATCACTGAGGTGTTTCCTGGCTTTAACTCTGTGATTCCACATCTGGGATGCTGGTTGTACTTGAGAAGATTCTCTTAGTCATCTGTGTGCTGGATTCATTGGGAAAGGGAGAGGCTAGAGGCAGGGAGATAGAGAAGTAAGCTCCCTGAGGCCAAGGACTGTCTTTTGCCTCTCTGTATTCCCCATCCCTTAGTGAGGTTCCTGGACTAGGAGTGGTTTGTTCTTCAAAGAACCTCCCACTGTTTTCCTGCTGGCAGGGAGTGAATTGTTGTAGAGAGCCTTTGGTGAGGACAGGGAAGGGAAGGGGACGACAAGCACTTGTAAAGCTCCAAATACAGTGCTAAGCACTTCACAAATATCTCATTTGATCCTCTGACCAACCCTGGGAGGGGAAGTAATGTTACTAAACCCATTTTACAGATGAGGAAACTGAGGCAAATGGGTTAATCAACTTGTCCAGGATCATACAGGATCATATAGCAAGTATCTGAGGCTAGATTTGAACTCAGCTTTTCCCTCCCCCAGCCCAGCTCTCTATCCACTGCTCCTCTTTGCTGCCAGGGTTTGTGTCTCATCCTAATCTTTGCTCCCTTCCCTTCACATAAAAAAAGATAAATTTTCAACAGGGTTTAGGGAAGGGCCTGAGAAAATGCAGATGAATACTATAAATGGCCCTGAGGCATTTCTCAGAGATAACTGACTGGGTTTTAAGACTGAATGTGATTCCAACTCAAATGGGCTAACCCCCATTTAAGCCTGACAGGTGCTGACGAGCCTCTTCCTCTTAAGTAACCATCCCACCATCAGGCACCAAGGTCTGATAGAGTCAGTTTCACATAAGACATTTAGACCTTCTATACCCTGAACCTTTGGTCAAGGCTCTTTTCTGTTTTCCTTTTTATCTGTTTGGTGTCTGGGCGGATTGGTGACAGCCAGTTTAGGCCCTAGAGTAGAGCTATTAGAAAAAAGTCTTTACCTGGCAGGTGTTGAGTATTCGTGTGTTTTCATTTTCCCCAGGGATGTGTAAGAACACATCTTTGAAGGCTGTTCTGACTTGCTGGCTAGGTTGTTTATTTGATATCCAGACCTAGACTTACCACCAAATATCAGTTCCCCCTTAACTCTTGCCAGCCTCCTTATTGTCTTTTTCCCTGCCTTCCTCATGGAGGTTGATCTTTCAGGTGATCCCTTACCACCTCTGTGCTTAACAAGAATAACTTGACCTTTTCAGATGACCATTGGCTGGTGACTCCTGCCTGATTCCAGAAATACAGGTCCCAGAATTGTAGACAAATTCAGAATCCCATCTGATTCAATCCATACCTGGATAGGAATACCACCCAGAGCAGGGAATAAATAGATGAAAGCATTTTCTTAGCTGGTACTTAACTCTGTGCTGATCACTGAGGATATACAGAGAAAAATTGAGACAGATTCTGCTCTTTAAAAAGCTCACAACTCTTAATTGGAAAGACAAGTTCAGCTTTTGCAAGGCAAATGAAAAAGCTGGAAAGAGGGAACAGGAGGAGGTGTTGGTGGAGGGGAGGGGAGAACGGGACCAGTCACCCCCAAGGAAGCTTATTTTTTTCCCCCAGCTCTAGAGTTAGCGACTCTTCCAGTAGGATCCACTGAGCACCACTACCAGGATTCTGCCCCAGGCTGTCAGAGACTACTCTGACTGAGTTGCCCTCACTGAGTCAAGTCAATCTGACTCACAGAACCCCTTTGCAGAGTTCCCACCAGATACTGGACACCCACTGTCAGCCAGATGCTGCCAACATCCCAACCTCTGCTTTTTTTGTTCCATTTGATTGGAACTGTATGTGCCCATGGAGAGTATATAGTGGAAAAAACCCTGCTCTAAAGAGGGTCAGGGGTGTGTCAGAATACATGGGTTTGATTCTTGACTGTTGTTGAACATTACTTTTCTAACCTTTTTAGTAAGTCAGTTTAATTTGGCAGAACATCAGATTCTCCATGGGTAACATGGGGTCAGTAATACTTGTACTACCCACCTCATGGAATTACTGCAAGGCTCAAATGAGATGACAGATGGGAAAACCCATCTATGTAAACACAAGTTACCACTTTGATCCTCTTTAGTCCCAGACCCTGTTTAAAGTCAACCCATTTTCAGCTTTTTGGGCAGGAGGGAGGAATTTTTTCATTAGAGAGAGATGAGCAAAAATTTCAACTGTATTATGTGGGTGGCTGAGATTAATGTGTACGTACAGTTTGGACGCAGAAGAGAGAGGGTGGCCCATGACCTTGGCCTCTGGTTACATTGAGTTGGATGGCTAGTTTCAGGCGGTCAGATAGCTTGTGTCAGGAGGCAGAATAAGAAAACAGGAAAACTTACGCAAATACTATTATTGACTTTAATGTTATGTTTCATTTTTACTTATTTTAAAATCTAGATGAAGATGGGGACCTGGTTGCCTTCTCCAGTGATGATGAGCTGAGCATGGCAATGCGCTACATTAAAGAAGATCTGTTCCGGATTTACATTAAAGGTGGGAATGGGTTTAAAGCTGGATTCTCATTTCTAACAGTTGATAGTGCAGACTGGGCTTAGAATGGGGAGAGTCCTGCCCTGTTTCCTCATCTGTAAAATGGGACTAAAAATACTTAATAGCACTGACCTCGAAGGATGCTTCTGAGAAAAGCTCTTTGCAAACTTTTTAAAGTATTCTAGAAGAGGGAGTAATATTTTAGGATTATCATTATTACCTGTGAAGGGGACCTCTGAGGATAGTGGCCTGGAGGTGGATTCATGGATATAAAAATAGAAGCCGGGCTCCAATTCCTTTGAAGGGACTATGAGTCAGGTGCTATTTGTGATTACAAAGACAGCTGCCTGCTGCTTTGGGGAATTTTGGCCTGCTCTATTTTTCTTCCTCATTCACTCATTTTTAATAGAAAGGAAGCGAGTTCCATTTTTCCTCTTCTCTCTATTGTACTTTTGGCTTTGTCAGAACTAAGTGTTTCTGGGACTGACTGGCTCAGGTGGATCCCAGAGATAACTTTTAAAGACTGGGATTATATTTAGGTCTCTCTTGAAAAATTTCCCTTTTTGGGTGTATCTCTTTTTTTTCTTTTTTTTTTTTTTAAACCAAAGGCAGCTGGTTTGTGACCATCTTGTTAACAAGACTCTCTCAGGCTTTGAATAAAGCCAATTGCCAGTCCTTAGTTCATTAAGGCACACACTATTCCTGCAGCTCCTGAGACCTGCTACTGAGTCCTGGTGGGTGGGAGCAAGGGGGGTTCTATTGGGAAAACAATCGGTCTGCCATTGGTCCTGTAATTGAGTTCTAGGGTTGGTCTGGTAAGAATAAGACACAGAGGGTTGATGAGGTCTGAGTGAGAGTGAATAGTGAGCACCTTTAACAGCTTAAATGATTTTTTAAAAAAATCTTTTATTTCATTTAGTTTTTACTTAAACTTCGTTGGGGGGGGGGGGTGTCTCCTACTCACAAGAGATTAAAAGAGTTAAAAAACAAAGGGTTCACCCAAACTGTTGAGCACTGTCAGCCAGGTGTGACATGGTGTGTAGTATTCACCTCTTGCCTTTGCAAAGAGGGGGCTAACCCCATCTTCTCAACTCTCCTGAGGTCAGGCTGTGTTGTTAAAAAAAGTTTCACAGCATCGGGGGAGGGTGGTTGTTATTGCTTCCTTTCTCTTTATGTGATTGTCACTGGGCATGTCTTCGTCATTTTCCTGGTCCTGCTTGCTTCACTCTGTGTCAGTTGATGTAAGCTTTCCCTTGCTTCTCATCATCTTTATTTCTTGCTGCATAGGAATGTTGCAGCATACTGTTAAGTGACTTACTTGGCCTGTGCAGCTATCTGCTATCAAAGCTATATGGCATGTTGAACTCATCTTCTTTATCACTATTCCCTCTTTTAGAGAAGAAGGAATGTAAGCGGGAGCATCGGGAGCATCGCCCCCCCTGTGCCCAGGAGTTTCCCACCAACGTGGTGCATCCCAACGTGGTCTGTGATGGCTGCAATGGGCCAGTGGTGGGTAATCGCTTCAAGTGTACGGTCTGCCCTGACTACGACCTCTGCAGCACCTGTGAGGGCAAAGGTCTTCACAAAGAGCATAATATGATTGTCTTTCAGAATCCGTTCAACACCCATCTGCCTGAGGTGAGAGGCAAGCAGCATGGAAATAAAGTAAGGCCTCACAATCCATCACCACCTTCCTGCCTCCTCCCTCTCCTTTAAAAACCATTGCCTACCAGGTAAAATAGAGCCTGGCCTTCAAGGCTTTTGCCCAGCTTGGCACCAGCCTACCTCTCTCACGTTTATCTAATGCTATTTGAATACTGTGTTTTCTTCCCATTTATAGGGAAAGGCAGTTTGTAGTAGTGGAGAGAGGACTGGAGCTGGAGACAGGGCCCTACTAGCTTAAGTGATCCTGGGCAAGTCATAAAAAGCATTAAGCGTTTATTGTGTTAGGCATTATGATAGGTGCTGGAGACACAGACAAGTGAAATAGTTCCTGTCCTCAGGGAGTTGCAGTTCTATCAAAGGAGACATGTATGTATGTGTGTGTATATATGTGTAATATATATAAAACATTAATTAAGCACCTACTATGTACCATGCACTCTGCTAAGTGCTGGTGACACAAGTAAGAGAAAGACAGTTCCTGCCTTCATGGAGATAGTTTCTCAAGGAAGACATGCTATACATAGATAAGTATATACAAAGTAAGTGAAGGTAATTTTGAGGGGGGCATGGGTCAGTGATCAAAGTGTAGGTCGCTGAGTTGTAGGAGGGCTGGGGAAGCGAGTGCATAACTCTAATCTGTGGGTTTGACTGATTTCTTTCAGTGGGTTTCCCGTCGACGTTGGCTTCAGAAGATGAGACATGGGCCTTTCCCTCCTTTTGGGTGGATTCCAGGCTGGGGATTCCCTGCTCCTCACTCCATGAATCATAATGCTCCACAGGCAGAAACTAGTGGGACTCCTCCCAATCCAGGAGCAGAACAAGGTCGGATGGGTTTGGGCTCTTGGCTTGCTTTTGGAATTGTCATAAATCCCAACCTACCTGGGATCTGCAGGTGTTTGGCAAAGGAGGTGAACTATTGTTTAGCAAGGGGAGAAGGGAGGAAAAGGATTTGGCCCAGTTCATGGTCTTCTGGAAGTAGAACTGAATGCATTCATTTTTACTCATTGACTCTTACTGTTTTGTTTTTAAATGCTTCAGCTAGTACCAGTTCACAGCAGGATCCCAATGTCACCTTCCTGCAGAATGTAGGTGAAAGTGTGGCGGCTGCCCTTAGCCCTCTGGGTAAGTGACCTTTTTTTTTTTTTTTTGAATTTATTTGGGATTTCTATCATGGTAATTTCCAAAAAAAGTTCAGGCAGCTTGTAAATCTAAAATATAACATGGGCCTGTTGATCTAAAACTAAATAAAAGGAGCCAGCTGGAACCCGAGTTAAATAATTCCTATAATTGGACACAGGATTCAGTTCTTCAGTCTCCTGGCTAACAGGAAAATATGTTTGGTTATGGGTCTCATGAAGCATTCAGTCATCTTGAGATGCTTTTTCCTGGAAAAACTGGAATTTCCTGGAATGTTGGGTAACCATGGGCAATACCTAGTTCTGTAGAAGACAGGAACCCTCTATCAGCAGTCTATAAAAGTCAAGGACATAACTTTTAACATATCCAGGCAGGTTGGCAACCTACTGATCTGAACTAGGGCACAATTGTCTGAGGAATAAAAACACAGATGGGGGGGCGGCGGAGGGCAGTGACAATTTTTAGCTCATTTAATCCAAGCCTTCATTTGACACTGGTATCCAGAAAATTAAGAACTAGGATTCAAACCCAGCTTTTCCACCGCTGAATCCAAGACTATGTCTCTTACGCCACACTACCTTCCTAGTTAGGTACACATTAGGTTAGTTATAGGTCCATTGTCTCTCAAAAATGAAATTTCTGACAAGGGGGGGGAGTCAGCTATGACTGACTGGCCAAGTGAACAAGAATCCTCTTAGTCTTAAGAGACCAGACTTCTCTTCAGAGAGGGAAACTGGTCTTGAACTTGTGACAGGCAAGGGGCTAACTTTGAAAGAAACTATGGCTAGGACTGCAGTCCACCCAAGAGAACCTAACAAGAAGCTTGAGTTTTATACACAAGAAGGGAGGAAACGAGCATTTACTTAGCACCTACTATGCGCCAGGCATTGCTGGCATATTATCTCATTTGATTCTCTGCAACCCTGGGAGGTTGATTCTCCTATTATCTTCATTTTACAGCTGGAGAAACTGAGGCACACAGTTTAACTGAATTGCCCCAAATCACATAGCTATCAACTCTCTAAGGCAAGTTTAAACTTGGGTTTTCCTGACTCCTGGCCCAGTACTCCAACCACTGTGCCACACCTAGTTGCCGATGTGCATTTACTAGAAATCGTACATTTCCCTCCATCATATTCTAGAACAGGAGAGGTTTTTTTTTTTTATTTAACTTTTAACATTTATTTTCACAAAATTTTGGGTTACAAATTTTTCCCCTTTTCTCCCCTCTCCCCCCCAAACCCGAGCATTCTAATTGCCCCTGTGACCAATCTGCGTTCTCCTCTATCCTCTCTCCCTGTCCATGTCTCCGTCTTCTCTTTTGTCCTGTAGGGCCAGATAGCTTTCTTGACCCCTTAACCTGTATTTCTTGTTACCCAGTGGTAAGAACATTACATTTGGTCCTAACCCTTTGAGTTCCAACTTCTTTAGCTCCCTCCCTCCCCAATCCTTCCCCTTGGAAGACAAGCAATTCAATATAGGCCAAATCTGTTTAGTTTTGCAAATGATTTCCATACTAGTTGTGTTGTATAGGACTAACTATATTTCCCTCCATCCTATCCTGTCCCCCATTACTTCTATTTTCTTATGGTCCTTTCCCTCCCCATGAGTGTCGACCTCGGATTGCATTCTCCTCCCCCTGCCCTCCCCTCTATCCTCCCCCCCATCCTGCTTGTGCCCCTGTCCTCCACTCTCCTGTATTATGAGATAGGTTTTCCGATCAGAATGAGTGTGCATTATATTCTTTCCTTTAGTGGAATGTGATGAGAGTAGACCTCATGTTTTTCTCTTGCCTCCCCTCTTTATCCCACCACTAAGTCTTTTGCTTGCCTCTTTTATGAGAGATAATTTGCCCCATATAACTTCTCCCTTTCTCCTCCCAATATTTCTCTCTCACTGCTTGATTTCATTTTTTTTTTTTAAGATATGATCCCATCCTCTTCAACTCACTCTGTGCACTCTGTCTCTACGTATGTGTGCGTGTACTCCCACCCAGTACCCAGATACTGAAAAGTTTCAAGAGTTACAAATATTGTCTTTCCATGTAGGAATGTAAACAGTTCAACTTTAGTAAGTCCCTTATGACTTCTCTTTGCTGTTCACCTTTTCATGGTTCTCTTCATTCTTGTGTTAGAAAGTCAAATTTTCTTTCTAGCTCTGGTCTTTTCATCAGGAAAATTTGAAAATCCTCTATTTCATTGAAAGACCATTTTTTCTCCTGAAGTATTATACTCAGTTTTGCTGGGTAGGTGATTCTTGGTTTTAGTCCTAGTTCCTTTGACTTCTGGAATATCTATCCTATTCCATTCCCTTCGATCCCTTAATGTAGAGGGAGCTAGATCTTGTGTTATCCTGATTGTATTTCCACAATACTGGAATTGTTTCTTTCTAGCTGCTTTTGCAATATTTTCTCTTTCACCTGGGAATTCTGTAATTTGGCCACAATGCTCCTAGGAGTTTCTCTTTTTGGATCTCTTTCATGTGGTGTTCTGCGGATTCCTTGAATATTTATTTTGCCTTCTGGTTCTAGAATCTCAGGGCAGTTTTCCTTGATAATTTCATGGAAGATGATATCTAGGCTCTTCTTTTGATCATGGTTTTCAGGTAGTCCCAGAATTTTTACATTGTCTCTCCTGATTCTATTTTCCAGGTCAGTTGTTTTTCCAATAAGATATTTCACATTATCTTCCATTTTTCGAATCTGCACGCTATGTTCTGTGATATCTGTCTTTCTCATAAAGTCCTTAGCGTCCATCTGTACCATTCCAGTTTTGAAAGATCTATTTTCTTCAGTGAGCTTTTGAATCTCCTTTTCCATTTGGTTAATTCTGCTTTTGAAAGCATTCTTCTCCTCATTGGCCCCTTGCACCTCCCTTGCCAACTGAGTTAGGCTAGTTCTCAAGGTGCCAATTTCTTCAAGATTTTTTTGGTTCTCCTTTAGCAGGGAGCTGATCTGCTTTTCATGCTTCTCCCTCATTCCTCTCATTTCTCTTCCCAGTCTTTCCTCCACCTCTCTAACTTGATTTTCAAAATTCCTCTTGAGCTCTTCCATGGCCTGAGCCCATTGGGTGGGCTGGGACACAAAATCCTCGATTTCTGTGTCTTTGCCTGATGGCAAGCATTGTTCCTCCCCATCAGAAAGGAAGGGAGGAAGTGTCTTTTCTCCGATAAAGTACCCTTCAATAGTTTTATTTCTTTTCCCTTTTCTTGGCATTTTCTCCAACCAGTGACCTGACCTCTGAATGTTCTCCTCACACCCACCTCACCTCCTGGTCCTCCCAGCCAACGTTTGGGGACTGAGATTCAAATGCTGCTTCCTGCCTTAGGATTTTTGGCGGGGGCAGGGCTGTTATTCAGTGTTAAATTAGGCTCAGGTGCTGAGGTCAGGGGCAGGGCCGCCTCTCAGGCTCAGTTCCCTCAGGGGGTTTATGCACAGACCTTCCACAATGGATCCCGTCCGCAGCCACCTCTCAGCCCCCACCTCCCGGGGGGTCGAGCCATGGGGGCACCCCACTCCCCTCTCCACCCGCCAAAGACACTCTCACCTACCCCCATCAGTCACCTGTTGGTGGGGGGGCCGTGCCACCGCTGGAGATCCCGTCCCCGTAGCCCGCTCGGATCTTTTCCTCACGGTGTCGCTGCCGCGGCAGGGCTGCCCTCTGCTCCCCGTCCCGGCGCCCAGTCCACGGCGTGAAGGACCCCCGCGAGAGGTTTGCAGTTCTCTCTGGAACAGAAATCTCCCTTGCTCCAATACTCCGTGGTCTCTGGGTGCAGAATTCGCCCTGGGTTTTAGTCCCCTCTGCCGTTCTGTGGTTTGTGGGTTCGGAGCTATGTGTATGTGCGTCTTTCTACTTCGCCATCTTGGCTCCACCCCAGGAGAGGTTTTTTTTAAGAACATTTTATCTTGTTCCCTAGTTACATTTTAAAATAATTTTTAGTATTTTTAAAAGAATATTGAAGATTTTGAGTTTTAAATTCTATTACCTTTTCCTTCCTTTTCTCCCTGAGACAGTAAGCAGTCAGTTATACAGTTCTGTTATTAGTCATTTTGTGAAAGAAAACTTGAACAACAAATAAGTAAAAAAAGATTATGTTTTGGTCTGTATTCAGACACCATCAGCTTTTTTATCGTGCGTTCTTTGGGATTGTCTTAGTCTTAGGTCATTGTATTGCTGAGAAATAGCGAAGTCATGCCCAGCTGATCATCATGCAGTATTGATGTTACTGTGTACGATGTTCTCCTGCTTCTGCTCACTTTATATCAATTCATGGAAGTCTTTACAGGTTTTTCTCAAGTCTGTCTGCTTATCATTTCCTAATAGCATAATAGTACTCCATTACATTCATATACCACAACTTGTTCAACCGTTTCCCAGTTGAGGGGCATGTCCTCAATTTCTGATTGTTGGCCACTACAAAAAAGAGTTGCCATAAATATTTATGTACATGTGGGTCATTTGCCCATTTTTATCATCTCTTTTTAATATAGACATAGAAGTGGTGTTGCTGGGTTAAAAAGGGTATGTCCAGTTTCATTACCCTTTGGACGTAGTTCCAAATTGCTCTCCAGAATGACTGGATCAGTTCACAACTCCACTAGCAGTCCGTGAGTGTCCCAATTTCCTGAACAATTACAATTTTCCATTACTCAGGAGTTTAGACTTGCTTTGGGCTGGAGACACCAGGAGTAGTTCCTACCATTGTTGCTCCCCCTCTTTTAGTTCAGCATGACAGTACCTTTAAAATTTGTGAGGCTTTTAGTATATTCATATAGGATCATTGGACTAGAGCTGGAAGGGACCTTAGGCCATCTCATTACTTTACAGTAATTAAGGATACTGATGCTCACAGAGAGTACATAGCTAGTGAGCATCGGAAGAGTTCTGAACATAGGGCCTTTGATTCCAGAGCCATTGGTGGACTTTTTTTTTTCATCATGCCACCAAAGGATAAAGGTTTCAGCTGGGACTTGGCCCCTGAACTAACAGCCTAATTCCAAGGCCTCCAGCAGTAGCCTGTGATGGTGAGAAGGCAGTTAAATGTAGTAAAAGAACATTGGGTGAGAATTGAAGACCATATAGGTCTTAACTGTAGGTTCTGCCACAAAGTTGCTATGTGACCTTGGGACAAGGTTGAAGAGTATTTTTGTGGCAGGAACTGAGAGGTCTGCTTGAGTCCAACCACCTTGTTTGACATGTGAAGACTTTGAAATGGCCTGGAGAGAATGATTCTTCCCTGAGCTTGTGTCACTGTTAACCTGAAAATTAACCCAGTTCTCCTTTTCATGTCTTTGTCTCATGGCTCAGTACCTAGCACATAGTAGGAGTTTTAATAAGTGTTGGTTGTTTTGATACATCCCTCTGGGTATGAACTTGATTTTGGTGGACTAGATATCCTTCCCTTCCAGATCCACATTATGGTCCGACATTTCTTTGTGATGTTATACGTTACTACCACAGGCAGGAAGTGGTTCTCAACCTGAGGCTTGGGAATTTCTTTTTAAAAAATTACATGATAGCTATTCTAACATACTATTTTTTCTCTGTAATCCTATGTATTCATTTTAAAACATTCTGAGAAGGGGTTCATACACTTCACCAGATTGCCAGAGGGGTTGAGGCCGCACAAAACATTGGAGAATCCCTGGCCTGACAGCATTACCAAGATTTCAACTTGGGGAAACCACTCCTTCATTTCTAGGCTAAGTACTTGATGAGCTGTTACTGGGGAAATAGTCTATCAGCCATTCTCAGGGACAGCTATTTCAAGTTACCAGATGAGCTGTTATTGAGGAAGTTATTGCATATCAGCCATTTGCAAAGACTAGACCTTCCTCTCAAGGAGAGCCAGTTCAGGCCATCCTTTTAGCTTGATCCTTTGTCCCTTGATTCCTCTTGGGAGAATTTAATCAGACAATGCTGCTGCAGTTGGGGACATCTGTACCTAACCCTAGGTGCAAAGTACATTGGTATATTTGCTTTGAAAGGCCCCTGGTGATGGATTTCTCTTCCTTCTTAACAGGACATACAGAAGTACTTAGGGACACCTTTATGGAAGGTTGAAGTCCAGGAGTGTAGGCCCCTGGTTTTGAGAGAGACTTTGAATTCTAGTCAAATCTCCACTGTCAGAAAAGTTCTTAGGCACTCTCAGGTCCTGCCTCTTTCTACATACTGGGCACAGTACTTCCCTTGGTATTGCAGGCAATTTTCTGAGACTAAGGTCCTCTTGCTAGAGGGAGTGTCCTCACTCTAGTTTCCTGTGCCAGTGAAATCACAGTTCCAGACCTTGTCCATCTTGGAATGTAAGATAAACTGTCCTTACGTATGGCCAACTCTTAGGCTTTCTTGGTGAATGAAATGAATGGAGAGAGAAACATTTATTAAGCACTTCAGTGTGCCCCAAGCACTGCTCTAAGTGCTGAGGATTCAAGTAGAAAAATAAGACAAGGAGCCCATTTTAATGGAGGTGGCAGCATGTTTTAACTTCAAATCAGATAAGGAGCAAAACAACTAGTGCTCAGTAATGCTTCTCTCCTTTGGGGGGGAAGGGGTTAAGTAAGCCCAAAATCATGCAGCTAATTGGGTCCTCCTGATGCCAGGGCTGGTGTTCTGTGCCACTCTGCCATCTAGCTGCCCCAGTGCTGCTTCTTCATTGTCATTTCCACTGATTAAAAGTCATCAGTTCTTGATGTTGCACCATTTGGCAGTGCCAGGGACTTGGGTGACAAGAAATTTCTTTTCTGAATCTTCAGTGGTGCTGTGGCTGTAGCCCCTCGTAAGAGAGGGCAACTCTCATGGTAAGAGGGAGAAGGCCTCAGTGTATTCCCAAGGCTGGAGGATTCTGATACCCTGGGCCTCTCTCCAAAGAGCCTTCTTCAGGAGGCCATTTTATTTAGATGAGTTTATCACACTCGAGTCCCTGCTTTAGTACTACTTAGTGATACAGATTTGATTGAGAAATGGAGCCAGTGTTAGAAAATTATCAGGTTGGAAAAGCAGTCTGGTATGTAGAGGCTGGATCTGGATTCTAATTCTTTCTCAGATGCTTAATAGGAAAGTCATTTAACAAGGAAAGAAACATTAATTAAGCACCTACTGTGTGTTAGGCACTATGGCAAACGTTTCCCAAAATTAAGCCCATCTGGCCCTTAAAAAAAACCATGGGTGCTATTAGTATTCCCATGTTACAGTTGAAGAAACTGAGGCAGATTCAGTGACTTGCCGAGGCTCACACAGCTAGTAAGCGTCTGAGGGCAGAGTGAAACTCAGGTCTTCCTGACTACACAGCACATTATCAACTGCATTCCTTGGCTGCCTAGATAATAAAGAAGTAGTATTTATGTAGCACTGAAAAATTTGCATATGTTAATTTCTTTGATCCTCACAACAGTCCCATGAGGTCGGGGCTCTTTTTATGTAATTTAGTCTGTTGTGGGCCTTAGGTTTCTTATCTGTAAAAATGGAAGTATTGGACATGGTGGTGAAGAGGTTTGAGGGAGGGTACACTCAAGCATTCTTTTAGTCAAGTGGCCCAAAATTTATTGTAACATTTTATGCTTAGCAAAAGCAGGCAAGGTCCTTAAGGAACCTGCAAGAGGTTGAGGATGGGAAAGGAATGTCAGGGATACTAAGGTAATTTAAGGAAGGGTGTGTGTGTGGGGGGGGGGGGTGGGGGTGTGTGGTGTGTGTGGTGTGTGGTGTGTGCGTGTGTGTTGTGGACAGGAAAGTGTAGGGAGCATACCAGACGTTAAAGGGAGATGGCAGAGAGTCATGGACCTTGAGGATCTGGTGGGAGAGAGAGTCCTTGGGTCCCTGGCGTTCCTTTGTCTCTTTCTGACAAGAGATTGTGTTTTGCAACAAGAGAAAATTTTGTCTCACAGGATAGGGGCCTACTGAGAAATTGGGAGATCTACAGAGACATGATCTTATGGCTGGGGCCTGAGAACATTGCCCTGTCAGTGGTGTCTAAGGTCCTTTTCATACCTAAATCTTTGTTTCTGTGACCTTTTAGTGTCAGAATTCATGGATGAATGGGCACCTTTAGAAGTAGTGAAACCTGCTCTCGAAAGAACAGATGATCACAGCCTCAGTCACCACCTCCCCACCCCCCACCCATTAGGTAGGCCTTCTGTCTAGAATGTAGGATTTATTGGAGTACTACAGAGTATTTTGGTTTATCCTCTGGGAGATTGTTAAACCAAACTGGATTTCCTTTTCTGTAGATAAGATGTCTTAAACAGCCTTTTATTTTATTAAGGATCAAGGTGTTAAAAGGGAGAAACTTGATAGTAAGGGAATCTTGGGCATTATGTTCCAGAGAAGAGAGGTAGTTGGCAGCCCTCTAGCAGACAGTCCAGTAATTCCTGCCCCTTGGCCTCTGAGGTCCCTTATAGCTCTAAGTCTACGATCTTTGTCTTAGCCTAATATATCTTAAGCTTCCTGACAGAAGGGAATGCTTGGATTTGGTGTCTGCATTCCCAGCTCCTAACATGTTAATTGTTCAGTGTTTGTTATGTTAGACTCTGTGACCCTATTTGGGGTTTACTTGGCAGAGATACTGGAGTGGTTTGCCATTTCTTTCTTCAGCTCATTTTACAAATGAGGAAACTGAGGTGAACAGAGTTGAGTGATTTGCCCAGGGTCACACAGCTAGTAAGTGTCTGAGGCCAGATTTGAATTCAGGAAGAGGAGTCTTCCTGACTCCAGGCCCACCTCTGTGTGTACTATGGTGCCACCTAGCTGTCCTAGTACGTAGTAGGGGTGACACATAGTAGAGATGGGGATTAGTCAATATCGCATCACTAGTATAGGGAACTCTTGGGTGAAGAAAATACATAGTTGGAGTCCAATAAAAGCCTGAGAAATGCATTTAAACAGAACAGTAAGCCCTTTCGCACCTCTAGCAGGAGGAGTGAGATGCTTCTTGGGTTGCCTCTAGGGGGCCACTTCTCAAGGCTTGGACTTCCTCACCAAGGCTTCTATGAATGCTGTCACCAGGCATTACCACAGTAACAAGGTGGTTTTGAGGTAGAGCTGATGACCAGGTCCTTGCAGAGCTCTCATTATTCATTCCTTCGGTGGTTTTAACTCATAAATAACCAGTCTCATGGAGATTCTGGAGTTCATTTGTAGGTGAGAAGGTAGCATCGATTGCCTTTCTGTCTGCGTGCTTGCCGCGGTCCATAGAGCCTATGTGTGGGCTACATAGATCAGAAGGAGGAATTTGAGACTTGCAAAAGCCTCCACCCTGGTTTTATTTTGCCTTGTCCTGGAGAGGTGTTTGAATGATCGCCTGGTTTCTTTCCTCCCTTAAAAGAATGCAAAGTAGCGAGTTACAGGTTTGCATTAGTGGGGCTGTGCCTACTTCTGTCTTCTCTTACCAATTGGAATGATGTCTTTTCCACTATTTCTTCAACCTCCCCCCCAACATTGAGCCCTCCTTTTTGTAATAGAAAAGTAGTTAAGCCAAAGGACAATAAGGCTGTGGTATTGGCAATGTTCTTCACCCTTATTCTTCTTCCACCTGAGTGGAGAGATCTGTATTTTCCTTTCTTTTAGCCCCCAAATTGTAAACTCATTGAGAAAAACGGGACTGAATCTTTCTTCCTAAGGCCTAGCCCAGTTGAGTCATTTCAATTGTGTCTGACTCTTCTGTGACCCTATTTTACGTTTTCTTTGCAGATAGGAATAGTTTGCCATTTCCCTATCCAGATCATTTTACAGATGAGGAAATTGAGGCAAACAGTGACTTGCTCAGGGTCATACAGCTAGTAAACGTCTGGGGACAGGTTTGAAGTCAGGAAAGAAAGTGAGTCATCTTGGCTTCAGGCCTAGCACTCCGCACTGTGCCACCTAGCTGTACCTTATCCAATACCAGTTACTTAATAAATACTAATAAATTCATTAATGAGCAAGATTAGTTAACTCTGTGCCTCTAGAATGTCTTCTATTCTCATGAATTAAGACAGCTCATTACAATTAATCCAAGTTGAGCTTCCCCAGTTAGTTTTCATTTACATTACTGTAATCAAGAGTTCTAAGCTTTTTGATGTTTGTGGTTGCTTTAATATACTTTTTGGCTTTTCAGGTATTGATGTTGACATTGATGTAGAACATGGTGGAAAAAGAAGCAAGGTAACTCCACCCTTCTCTCAGCCCAACAGTGACGAGAAGGGTAGCCCTCAGCCAAGCAACTGCTCATCCAGCCAGAGCCAAGAGACCCTCCAGAGTGCTGACATGGAGGCCCTCTCTGAGCAGATGGAGAAGGTGATTGTGGAGTCTTCCATGCAGGTGGATGAGAACCCAGTGTCCCAAGTAAGCTGAGACCACTCTAAGCTTGCTTTTATCCTCCTAATTGTCATGTATTATAAATTTGGGCATTTCTGTTCTAGTGAACATCTTAGGATAATTTGGTCAGTTACAGAAATTTTAATTCTAGCTGTGAAAGTTAGCGTCTCAGAATAAAACTCAGTGAAGACAGAATTATTGACTCTTCATACATCTCAACCAAAAAGCCATGACAGCTTGGATCTCTAGCCAACTTGAAACTGTATTAGCTCCTCAGCTTCATGCTTTAGTTAGGTGTGATCTCTCTTCTTTCCTCAGGAACAGGCAGAGACTGGTTCAGGAGGAGATGATGACTGGACTCACTTGTCTTCGAAAGAAGTGGATCCTTCCACAGGTGAACTTCAGTCCCTACAAATGCCAGAAACAGATGGTTCAAACTCCATGGACCATTCTCAAGAGGGGCCCACAGGGCTCAGGGAAGCTGCCTTATACCCACATCTTCCACCAGGCAAGTGGTTTTCAGTAACTCACAGTACTTTGTTTTGGGGGTTCCATTCTCCCCTTAAGTGACTGCTGTGTTTTTAAACTGTAAGTAGAGATAATGAAGTTCTTCTAAATAAGGCTTCCCTCCATTAGGGTACTTGGATACCCTATCTTTAGGGGATATCTTTAAATTTAAATCAGGAGTAAATCTTTAACTAGGAAGTCTAGCTGAAGATGCAACAAGTGGCCCAGATGTTTTAGGTACAGGTAGTCAAGGCCCCTAGGGGAGAGTGACCAGTCCTGTGGGTACATCTGCAGGAATCTTCATGACTTCTCTTGTCTTTGGCAGAAGCAGATCCGTGTTTGATTGAATCCCTCTCCCAGATGCTGTCCATGGGCTTCTCTGATGAGGGTGGCTGGCTCACCAGACTCCTGCAGACCAAGAACTATGACATCGGGGCTGCTCTTGATGCCATCCAGTATTCCAAGCACCCACCTCATCCATAAGGGATTCCTGTTCTCACAGGACAACTCCCTCTCACCTTGTTTTTTCTGTCCCATAACCACACTGACCTGTCTCAATTCCAGCTTCTCTGGAAATTAAGCTCATCTTTGTGAAAGTTCTTAGTTTTATGTTCGGTCATGTTGGAAACCATATCAGTTCACTTTTTACTTAGGCCATGGTGAGCACCAGCGCACCCACCTCTGACCATTGTGCCATTGTTTCAAGGGGGGGAGGCAGGAAACAAACAATGATGCCAGTAGCTCACCTTGGGCATCCCTTCACCATTTTGTGAAGGAACAATTTTGTGAGGAGGAGGGCATGAAGGCAAAGCAAAGGACAGGCTTTCCTAGTGCTTTGTTTCCATGTTTCCTTAGCTCTGGTGTAAGAGAAGTCATGTTCATGTCAGTTGTCTTAAAATTAAGTGTCGTTGGCTTTTCACCTCTGTAACGGTTTCTGCAGTTAAACTTGTGAAGAACTAATGTTGCCTTCTTTTGGTAGAAAAATTTGCCATATCCAATGCCATTCATTCAATAAACATTTATTCAGCCTTTACTGAGTTCTCATCACTGGGAGAGCTATAAATATAGATAAGGTTCTCTGCCCACATGGACATCCCTATCACTTTAAAAGCCTAATGCACAAAATCACAAGAATGTGTTGAAGAAGCTGGAGGGGAGAAATATTTGGACACAGCGTATGTTAGGATTATTTTCCATAAATGGAAAGATTAAGCCTGTTTTAAAGTTAAGTGGGTTTTATAACACATCCCCTTTGGTTTCACCAAGTTTATGGAACTTGTTAATTCAGAAAGAAGCTTCAGTCTGTTTGAGAGCAAATCACAGCATGGAATATGTTACTGGCCAAGGCTTTCATTTGGAAGACTTGGGCTGGGGCGGGGAGGGGGGGGGAAGGCTTTTAACAAAGAAGGCCTCAAGGTCCTGTGGGAGGGGGAGAGTCAGAAGAAGAAACTGAGAAACATTGGGCATTCCACCCTAGTTACAGCATCATGCAGCCCAATCACCTAGAGCAGCAGCATTCCAGTCTTACTAGGTTTGCTAGGTAAGGGTATCTGACTTCTGCTGCAGTGACAAAGGATTGGAGACTGCTTCTTGCAAGGTAGGTTAGTACCTTGGACTGAGCGGGATTCCCAGAGCATCTGGGGAGCTGCTGTTAAATGTATGTGTAAGGACTAACACCTCTGAGGGCTTGCCACCTTAGGTGTCTGGTTCGCCCGAGTTAACTCGCTGTGGCACGTGCAGCAGCTATGCCCAAGTAAAACTACACATGGCATGAAGGTTGAGGGTCATTGGCAGGCCTCAGACAAGCATGTGAAATCTCCCCTAGTGGAATGGATACATGAGAACAATTCCAGCAGCCATGAAGTCTGCTGAAACAAGCGCTGTGGCTCTTAAAGCTTAGATATCCACTGCATCCCAGACCATTGCCTGACTTGGCTTTGGCCTTCAGTGACTGAATAAGAGTGAGGGGCTGTGCCTCTCTGAAATCCAATTCATGTGCAAATCAATACATCACTCACTTCATAGGTCCTCTAAAAAAAAAAAAAAGATTAAAACCCAGTCAGCTTTGTCCTATGATGTGCTTGGATTTGAAAATTCAGGTCAATTCGGGGAAAATAATAAGACAGGCTTAGCCACTGAAGAGGCAGAAAAGTCAGCTAGTCTGCTTATTAGTCTCAAGATTCTTAGAAGCCATTAGTAAGTAGACACCCAACTACATCCATGCTTTAAATGCACTAGACAGGCACCTGTGGTGTATGTGTCGTTCAGCTTTCATTCATAAAGAAGACCAGTGACATCAGGAGGGCGATGTTTGACTTGCAAGTGAGGCAGGGCTATGCAGAGACACTAGCTCTAGAGAGAGTCCACTGAATCTAGTGGCAAGTCATATCTCAGGAAGATTGGCAATGGCCCAGGATGCAGTGGGAGACCCTGGCCTTTTAAAGCTAAGGGCTTTCTCAGGTCTCATATTGCTTGAGGCAACACTCATTCAGTAGTTAGAAGACTAGGTAAAAAATAGAGGTAAAAGATGGTGTACTTTGCCTTTACAAAATTCGGGAGGGAAAAAACCATGGCCAGAACAGAAATAACTATTTAACTATTAAGGTTCATTCTGAGCCATCAAAATCTAAATAATGAGCAATGCTTAGCCTGGGGGCTATTATTGACCACCGAGTGATTTGGGTTTAAAGGCTCTAGTAGCTCCATTTGAATCCCAATGGCCTGGTTTTTTTTCAGAGATGTTTCAAGAAGTCATAATGAAAACTACATAAGACAAAAGAGTTATCTGTCCCAGTTAAAAAAAAATTCAATAGAATAAATAAGGAAGAATAGCCCCCGAACCCCAAGATTCCTTGAGAAGTATAAGGACATACATGTGTGACTCCCCAAGTGGGCAGAGGAAGGAGAGGGGGGAGGAGGAGGAGTAACATTACCCAACTGCAACTGTCCTGTTGGATCCCCCAGGGGCGCAGCTACTACTGCTTACAGATTTTCGTTCGTACTTCATTCTCTAAGAGGACCAATGGTGTCAGGAGGGAAATAGATGTCTTAGTGAATTGGATTTAAGTAAGACAGCTATGCAAAGTCATCAGCCCCATTCTCTTCTCCAGTCATCAGAGTCCAGTGGCAGGACGTAGGTCAAGATAGCTTTCTATGGCCCCATGATATGTATAAGGCTTTGTGAAAAGATGTGGGTGGTATAAAAAAGAAAGACAGGTGCAAACAAAATATCAGGTGAGTGAAAGCACCAATCTAGGGAAAGTGATGAATCTTAAAGAGAAAATTTAGGCAGCAAAGGAGCTGGGACTTCAGAATGAAATTCCGGGTGCATGTCCCCTTCAACACAACTGAGCCAAAATAAGTCAGTTCACACAAAATTAAAATGTACCTCAAAAATGAGCATGGAAAAAGAAGAGTAACTAGGGCATTTGGGACTTCATAGTGAAAAGGGCTAGAACCTGGGTTAAAATTCTGATTTTATTAGTATGTGACCTTGGGAGAAAACTCAGATTTTCTTAGGGATCAGTTTTCTCATCTGTAAGATAAAAGGGGGCTGGTGCTTCATAGTTTTAGATATGGAAATATGTATTTCCATATTCTATAGTTATGGAAAGAAATGGGAAATCTACAAAATTCCCAGAAGATACTTTGAGAAAATTAAAACTAGCAAAATCATGAAGGAGAAGAGCTTGCAACAGGTAAAAAGGATAACCTAAGAAAAGTAATGTATATGGAGAATATAACAAAAATCATCTGAAAAATCAATAGATGCAATCAACATGATGCTGTCAAAATTAATGGTAGTCACTGGAAAGGGGGTTGGAAACTATGCAGCTGCACTATGATAGATTTGGAGGAGAGGTCAAGTCACAGCAAGTTCAGAATTACTGACATCACAGAACATTCAGAGAAAAGGAAGACTCTGGACACTGTGCTCTAGTAATTTATTCAAGAAAGCTGAGAAGCATTGATCGTGAACTCCCAATCAGCTTTCCAGCAATATTAAGCATGCAATATGAAGGCCAAAAATTGGGCATTCACTAATCCACAGGATTTTTAATAATTCACAGGAAAAGCAGACATTTCAAAGCAGCTTTTGGAAAGGAGACCTCCCTAAAAAAGATGGGGAGCAATCCATACTTTTAAACTAAGACAAAGCAGTTGTTAACTAAATACAAGAAGGTTCAGAGGGGAAAGAAAGAGATTCCAGAGGAGAAGGGGAATAAGCAAGCCCATACTATGTGCCAGGTACCTTACACATATTCTAATCCTCACAACAACCTTGTGAGATATGTACTGTTATTTTACAGATGAGGAAACTGAGGCTAACAGTTGAAGTGATTTGCCCAGGGTCCCACAGTATTAAGTGTTTGAGGTCCCATTTGAACTCAGATCTCCCTCTCTCACCCAGCTGAGAAGAGGGCAAGCTGATCTTGGGATCAGCTACTTCTGATAAAAGGCAAATCTGGATTAAAAGATTTCTACCAGTAATTTGATAAAGAATGGTAGAAAGAAAGATAAGTAACAACTAGAAGGGTGACTGTAAATGAGTTGAACTCCTTAGAAGAAAAATAAAATGCAGAGATTGGATTAAAAATCATCCAATATGTTTATCAACAAATAACACATAATGTAGTAAGGGCTTACATAGCTTTTTTTTCCTCCCTAACTTTTATTTGGTATTTTATTTTTTCCTCAGTTACATGTAAAAAACAGTTTTTAACATTCATTTTCAAAACTTTGAGTTCCATCTTCTCCCCCCCACACTGAGAAGGCACACAATTTGATATAGGTTATACGTGTGTAGTCATGTGAAACAGCTCCATAATACCCATGTTGTAAAAGACTCACTATATTTCCCTCCATCCTATCTCATCTCCCATTTATTCTATTCTCTCCTTTCATCCTGTCCCTTCTCAAAAGTATTTGCTTTTGATTACCTCCTCCCCCAATCTGCCCTCCCTTTTGTCACACTGTACCCCACCCCCTCTTATTCCCTTCCCTCCTTACTTTCCTGTAGGTTTACATAGCTTTGAACAGAAAGGTTGAACCAAAATGTACCATGGAATTGCTAACTCAAGAAAAGCTAGAGTGACACTGGTGAATTGGTGTTACTGAACAGTTAAATTCAATTAAGAGTGTTGAAGCATATTAAAAAATCTTTTCCATTCCTCTAAAAATATTAAGAAATATTTCTCTTGCCTAAAAACCTTTTCCAGACTTCTCTCCTTAGGTGGATTTCTTAACAAAAAGCTTGCCTTTCCTAGTCTCTGAAGTACCTGAGCTATGACCCAACTTTCTCTTCTTGGAAGGACTGAGATATTGATTACTAGGAAGGAACCCTGGAAATCCTTGAAGAAGGAAGTGAATTGAGTAATTCATATTACTATTAATATGATTACAATTAATAGTGAAGGAAGGAATTGAGTAATGACTATTCTGGACTGGTAACCTAAAACTGGATTTAAATATATTTCCTTGTTCAAGACTCCTATTATAATATTATCATTAATATTTTAATTAATATTAATGATAACTATTATTATAGTTCACTAATGTGCCAGGGACTAAGCTAAGTGCTTTGCAATTATTATCTCCTCACAAACTAGGAGGTAGGTGCTGTTATTATCCCCATTTTATAGATGAAGAAACAGGTATACAGAGGTTTAGTGACTTGCCCAGGGTCACAGGTGAAAGGCTCTGGGATTTCAATTGAATTCAGGTCTTCCTGACTCCAAGCTCAATACTCTATCCATTGTGCCACCTAGCAGCCTCTATAAGTATTACTTCAAATTATCCTGGAGTTGAGAGACAAGTCCAAGAACGTAATAAAGATGGAGGGATTATGCCAGTTTGGACATCTCCCTCTAAACTAGAAATACTTGACTATTAAATTTTAAAAAATGATTCCTGGGAAACATGTGCCTAAAAACGTAGAGTACAGTATTAATGCTTTTTCTTCAACAAAAGACATAACTTCAACAAAAGACATGTGATCAACTAATTGATCACATTATGTTTAAAAGGTACTATTCAAAATTAGGGGCAGCTAGGTGCCACAGTGGATAGAGGGCCAGTCGTGCTGAGTGAGAAAGACTTATTTTCCTGAGTTTCAATCTGGTCTCAGACACTTACTGTGTCACCCTAGGCAAGTCATTTAAGCCCATTACTTTAGCTCCCTGAGAAGAAAATGGCAAAGCACTCCAGTATCATTGCCAGTGGGATCACAAAGAATAGTCAAACATGACTGAACAACAGCAAAAAATTCAAAATCAGAATTTGAAGAATTTGAAAAATATATATTTACCAAATATTTTCATGAAATTTATGAAGGACAAGTCATTATCTTTCAAGAAAAAAATAGACTATATGTTATTGTTTTTTAAATCCACACTACCATGAAAAAAATTGATCTTAGGCTAGGTCACAAGATTGTTATGGATTAGAAAAGCACAAATTTTACATATTTCTTTTATGAATCAAAATGCAATAAATAGTGGAATATGTCAGTGGATCTATTATCTCATCATAGTGGGCATTCCTTCAAGAAGATTACAATCCATTCATTCCTCATCCTGTGTTGTTCCTGTCTACTATATTTTCTCCTGCACTATCTACAGATGATGGACTTCCTTCAGGTTATTAAAAAAAATTATTTATTAATTTATTGTTTTATTTTTATTATATGTAATATATATTATTTTTATTATAATACATTAATTTACATAATACATTAATTTAATTAATTACAAACTTACAAAACTTACAAAAAGAAACATTTTCATTTTGAACACACAAACTGAATTCTTTATGAGATTGTGAATCTCCATTTCATCATTTGCTTTTTTAAAAGTATTATCAAATTCACAAATTACTTTCAAAACTGCCATGCTCCTAAGTCTCCTTTTCTCCTCTGTGTATTTTATTCTAATGGTATTTTATCTTTTCCTTTTCTGTGTATTTTTTAAAAGTGTTACAATGGTCCTCTTTTTTGTCTCACATCACTATTACTAACTTCCTCCCTCCTTCAACTAAAAACTTTGACAGAAAGGGGGAGAAAAAAATCAACCTTTGTAACAAATAAGCATAGTTGGAGAGAAACAAAAAAGCCTTGTTAATAAATAAGCATGGATTCCACAAAGGGGCCAAGTCCACAAACGTCTCTTTCTGCACCTGGCATCCATAACCTCTCTGGTAGACAGCGGATGATATGCTTTTTTATCATCTGTTGTCCAGAAAAATGGTTGGATGTTGCATCAAACAGAGTTCTCTAGTCTTTCCATTTTTTTGACAAATTGTTCTTTTTTCAAATTCTGTCTTTTTACAAATTGTTCTTCTGGTTCTACTCATTTTGCATGAGTTTATATTACCCAGCATTCTCTGAAGTCATCTCTTTTTTCATCATTTCTCAACAATATTCCATTAGATTTATATACCACAGCCTCTTCCGCCATTCTGCAATTGGCTGCAAAGAAATCTAAGGCAGCCCTTGGGTTCCATCTCCTCCTTTCCTCATTAGATAATTTGTTTTGTTTTGCTTGTGATTATTTCCTTCCTGGTATTATCCTTCCTCTTAAGTTCTCCTCCCTATCCCTGCCTGTTTCTCTGCTGAGTTTGATGTATTTCTGCACCAAGTTTTGTGTGTATGTGTGTGTTTGTGTATGTATGTGTGTATGTGTTCCACCCCTCTTTGACCATTTCAGCTAAGGCTGAGGTTCATCTGAAGCTCTTTTCCCCCTCTTTCCTTGATGTTTGTTTCTGAATATTCTTCTCATGTGTTGCTATTAAGAGAAACAGCAAGTTCTATCCCCTTCTTCCTCCTTTCTGCACTAATGTTGTGTTCGTTCTTTGTTGCCAAAGACCATGCCATCAGAGAAATGATGACATGACTTGCACTTGACTTTGTTTTGAGTGAGGGAGGGCTGCGCAGGTCACCAGCCTCACTTCTCCAGAGCCATCTGAATCCAGTGATCAGATCCAGTGACCATCACGATGACTGGAGATGACCCAGCATGCACTGGGAGACCTCGTCCCCTTTAGGCCAAGGTATATGCAGGTACTCACTTAGGGTGAGGTAACACCCTTTCATTGAATAGATCTGCTTAAGAGTCAGAGTGCAGTAGGTCAAAGGGGAAAGGAAGGGGAGGGAAGCGAAGGGAAGGGATCTAGCCAGTAAACTCCAAATTAACTGGGCATCTTCTGGCCATACTAATTTACCTTCCTTTAGGTAGGAGAAGGAAGGGGAGGGGGAGACACACAGGAGAGGAGGAGCTGGTTTGGGTCCCCATTCAGGCAGCTGTATCTACTCACAGAGTGTTGTGTTTGTCCTTCCTTGCTGAAGAACACCATGCCATTAGAGAAATGATATGCTGATGTATTCTTCCTTTAATGTCCTTTCTCTTTATTCAAACCCTTAGAACAGAATCAATTTACTTCCTAGAACTGTTTGTCTTGTTTAATGCCTTCAACATCCACTATTCAGTTTTTAATTTATTTCAATTAGTTTCCTCTCTCCCACACCCCCAATATCAACTCTCTGTTCTCATCTTTTCCCCAATGGGAAAAAAACCAAAATACTTTTTTTTTTAACAAATATTCATAATCAAGCAAAATAAATTCCCATATTGGCTATCTTCCTTAATATAATACCGTTTAAAAATATTAAGTCTCTGAAGGGACACAGTTCTTCTTCCTCTATTAGAATACATTATCATACAGTTTCTTCCAGTTGCTCAAATCAACTTACCTTTCCAGGTTTCTCTGGTTTCTTGCATTTGTATTTCAAAGTTCCTACTCATCTCTGGTCTTTTCATTAGATATGTTTTCTATTAAAGATCCATTTTTCCCCCTGTAGGATTACACGCAGATTTGCAAAGTATGTTATTTTTTCAATTTTTGGAATAACCTTTTGGAATATTGTTTTCCAAGAACTCCTTTGGTTGATAGTATCAGTTGCTAAATCTTACGTGATACTGACTGTGGCATCTTGGTACCTGAATTGCTTCTTTCTATATGCTTGTAATCTTTTCTTTAATACAGAAGTTTTGGACTTTGACTATGACTTTCTTGGGACTTTTCCAATTGGAAGTCATCAGTGGATTCTATTTTCATTTTTGCCCTCTGGTTCTAATAGATCTATGCAGCTTTCATTTGAGTTCTTGAAAAATGCTATCCAGGCTTTTTTTTTAGATAATGGGTTTTTTTAAAATAATGGTTTTAAAGGAATACAATGAATCTTAAATTCTCTCTGCTTAGCTTGTTTTCCCACTCAGTGGTTTTTGCTGTTAGGTATCTGACATTTTTTTCTACTTTGTCAAGTTTTTGCTTTTGTTTTAATATTTTTTTGTTTCATTGAGTCATTGATTTCTGTTTTGGTCTGTTTTAGTTAGCAGAAGACCATCATTCCTTGGATAAATCTTTGGTCAATGTTTTCTTTGATTTATTAATCTTTTCATTTTTAATTCCATAATTAGAGCTTTATGCTTGGCTTTGCTTGATCTGTTCTTGGGTCCTCTGAGTTGCATCTGACCTTTACTTCCATGAGTTATGCCCTGTTTTATGTTGGAGGTTTAGAGCTCTCTGAGGAACCTCAGGACAGAATGCTGAGGACCTTGAAACCCTGAGCATCTCAGCTGTTTTGGTTTGATTACTGCTGCGCAGCTGTGCAGCAGATTACTGCTGCTCCCCAACGACTTCTGCAACAATCACCCTGGGGCTTTTTTCATGGGCTTCTTCCTATGGGAACTCTCTGCTCTTGATGCCTCAGCACACAGAACCCTTTAGGCTATGGTGTCTCTGGCCCTTCTCTGGTAATGCTGAAATGCTGACGTTTGCTCATTGCCACATGAGGGCATTTGCTGCCCCAAACAGTCCTGAGTTATATGAGGTCAGAGAGAAGTGAGGCACTGGACCACTCTGTTGTACATACCCATTGAGTCATTAGCTTCTCTGGCTCTGCAACCAATAATGGGCCTCTCCATCATCTCACAGTGCCAACCCTTCAGTGGTGAGTCACACGCTGACTCTCCAACACTTTCACGTAGTTGCCTGAACCAAGAATGGTGGGAAATGGGTAAGGAGTGAGGGAGTAATAATGGCCATTATACTATTAATAGAAGAATCTTTCCTTAATATGATAAAATTATCTGTTGAAGCCATAAGCTAGCATTATAGGAAAGGAAGGAATAAAGAGAAATTCCACTTAAACAGGTAGATACCTGGAGTGTATTTCCAAGTAATCTTAGCAACAACAAAGCATGAAAACCAAGGACTGCTAGGTGGCACAATGCATAGCGTGCCAGACCTGGACTCAGAAAGCTCCATCTTCCTGAGTTCAAATCTAGCCTCAGGCACTCACTCACTAGCTAGTCACTTCACCCTGTTTGCCTCAGTTTACTCATCTGTAAAATGATCTGGAGAAAGAAGTGGAAAACTACTCTAGTATCTCTGCCAAGAAAACCCCAAAAGAGTTGGACACGACTGAACAACAAAAACTAAGGGGTTGTCCCCCTAATGGGAAACAAATCGTGGTACATGAACATAATGGAATATTATTGTGGAATATTAATGAAATAAAGTTTCAGAAGAAACTGGGATAGCGTTTATAAAGTCATGCAGAGCTAAGTGAGCGGAAGTAGGAGCACAGTTTAGACAAGGACAGCAACATTGTAACAAATAACTTTAAAGACTTTAGAACTTGGATTAACACAAGATTAAACAATGAGTCCAAAAGAAGGAAGAGAAAACATACCACTTACCTCCTGCCAGAAAAGTGACCCATTTAAAATGCAGACACATGGCCAAGGGGGACATTTATTTTGCCAGACTATGCCTGTATGTACTGAGGGCTTAAAAAAAATTCCTGAGGACAAGAATGGAAAAGACAGATTAATAAAATAATATATAGATTTTTTTATAATTCAAAAAAGAGGTCAGGAGGAGGGCCCAAAAAAATCACAGACGCATTTGATAACTTTAAAAATTACATGTTGATTTTATTAGAAAAGTAAGCTGTCCATAATAGAGATCAGAAGTTTTAGGTACCATCCTTTTAGTCTATAACATGGAAATGCTCATTTTATTGAGTTTTTTAAATTAAAAAATTTTTTTTTTAAAGACTGTGTTCTAGGTTTTAGATATTTTGTATATAAACTGGTACTCTTCTGTAGTAAAGGTCCAACTGAATTTTGCTTGCCAAGAGAAAATAAAACAAAACAAACAGATAAAACAACTGTTTTGTCATGGAACAGCTGTGATTCACTTTCTACAGCTATATCCTTTTTAATTTTAAGGATATACTTAAATTCTCAGGACTAGGGACCAATGGTAGAGTGAATCTCCTTACAGCTGTTCTCTGTTTTATGTTTGCTTGTTTTTTTTATATTCTTGCCTATATGCTTCTGCATATGAACTTAGTTGTGACTTTAATTTTTTAAAATAAGCTATTGGTATTTTGATTGGAATTGCATTAAATCTTAATTTAAGAAGAATTGAGAATTTTTACAATATTTGTTCAACCAAACCATGAGGAGGAGATAGATTTTTTTTGTGATTTGTCAAAATCACTTTAGAATCGTCTCCCATTGCTCTTTTGTATGTCTTGCTCTTATATGTCTTGAAAATATTTACTATGGTTTATTATTGCAATTTGCTATTGTGACACTTTTGGAGCTCACTGCTACCCTCTACCTATCCAAGGGAGAAAGCATGTCACCGGGCTAATTATGAATTTGAGGGATTTTAATCATCTGATTCAATATCTGAATTAGCCTTTGAGTGTCTAGAGCTATTGTTCTAGGCCTCTTCTTCCACTCTGGTGCAAGATCAAGGGACAGCTACTCTCTAATAAACTTCAGAATCTCCACTAGCCACGGCAGAGCACTTAGGCTGGAACGTCCAGGCTTTTCCCAGCAGGAAACAGGGCATACCACCACTACAGTACTTCACTCAGAGATAGCTTTTGTTTAAGCCCCTTGCTGGATAATTGATTCAGGGACATGCTGACTTCTTGAACGCTTAAGGGAGGCAGAAGTAAGCAAACAAAAAAAAAAAATGTCACGACTTCCACTCACACTGAACAGCCAAACATAATTCAAAATAGGTGGCAATTCTCAGCAATTCCGGTTGTTTCCTCTCCTTGCAGTTCCTCTCTGGCTTCATCATTTGTTTCAGAGTTCCTGAACTTAAGTCATTACTGCCTATCTCCCAACCATAAGTATATCTCTCTCTTCCCAGAAATTTCAGTTAAAAGGTCAGAAAAAAAGAATACAAAAAGAGAGATAGCACAAATTACAAATAGCATCTTTTTATTCTATTGTGTGAGTCCTTGCCCCAGGATGAACTTAAAAGCAGGCCAGCTTTCATTATCTCTGATGGAGAAAGTAGAGGCAATCACGTTTCCATGGAAAGGCTCATCATTTCTGCTCTCTTCCTTTCTGTAAATCATTTCCTGGGTCATTTCTATATGCTATCAGTAAAGATATAAAGATGGGTGCAAGTACTGTGCTACATTCTTGTAAAGGGTATATATATCTCTATCAGTTCTTCTTGTTTTTTGTTGATTTATATAGACGTGCAAATAATTTTTGGAGTTGTTCCTATATCCTGATACTTTATTAAAGTTATATAATTTAAAGCAAACTCATTTTATTATTTAACTTTAATGAATTAAACAACTTCTATTAGTCTATATTTAAGATTGTCTAGATAGTCATATAATGATATTGTGTGTAAATATAGTTTAATTTCACTGACGATCCTTATTCCTTTCCTTTGTTTTTTTTTCTTGTTATTGTTCAGTCAGGTCTAACTCTTCCTGACCCCATTTGGGGGGTCAAAAGATAGAAAATAAACTGTAAGGAATCTCATATCAAAAGCAACTGACTTGGAAAACAGCCATAGGAGAGATTAAGAACTGCTGAGCTACCTGAAAAGCATGATTTTTTTTTAAAGCCCATATAAGTTATATTTCAAAGAATCATAAAATAAAAATGCTCAGATTTCTTAGGATCAGAGAGAAAATCCTCTGCATATGGGCTCCTATGTATCCAAAATGAAAATAGAAAAAATTCTATTAGTCACTTCCTGCATAATAGTTAAACTCCAGAACTTCTGAGTCACAGTAAAAATACTTCAAGGATCCAGAAAAAATGAATTCAAATACCAAAGAGCTAAAATTAAGATCATATATGTTTAGTAGTCACCAATATAAAGGAACAAAGAGCTTAGAATACAATATTATGTCTGGGCCTTTTTTTTAAAAAAATGATAGCTCAGGTATCTATAAGCTTTTAGTGTATTCAGATCAGTCTGATTCAGGAAAAAGTCTGAACGCTGCCCTTCTGGTCTGAGCTCTGCAAGTTTCTGACCTGAGTTTGGGTTTGAGCAAAACCACTGAGGGCTTTCCCCTGGTTGGAACTCCTTGGATTGCTGCTGAACTCAGACACTATCAGCCAGCTGTAGTACTCCACAGGTTCAGAGTGACACAATTTCAGGCTCCCCTTTGCTCCCCTTCTTGCCTTTAGGTCCTGGAGCCACCCAATTGAGCCTTTCTTCTTATGATTATTGTCCTATTTCTAAGCCCTAGATGACAGAAGTGACTCCATGCTTGACCACTAAGTGAACTGCCTGTGTAACAGGAAGTTCCTATGTACCCAACAAGTGGCTTGTCAGCTAAATTTAGGGTTAGGAATGCAAGGCTAGCAAACTATCAGCTTAGCAAACTTTCATGTACGCAAGGTTAGCAAACTTTACTGATCACAGTGTCCCTGTGGTTGATAATGGAGGACTTGCAGTCTAGACCACCCACTGGTTGACTGTCCTTGCTAAAGGCACCCCTTCCCACTCAGTTCCGGTGAGTCTGCTCAGCAACCACAATCAGATTGGAAAAAAATCCAGGAGATCTGGGCTCTTGATCTAAGTATCTATCGTGCTATATGCTCAAGTGACAATTCTCATGGGCTGGAAGGCCTGGAAGGTAAGGAAGCCACACTCCTGAATGCTTGTGAGTAATAAACTGCTTGGCTCTGAGTACTTATATTCCTTTTCAATGTCTCCTCACCCATGATCTTCTCCCATCTCAGTATTTGCTCTTCTCTAAGTAAACAGCCTAAGGCCTGTGTGGGTTAAAAAGACCCTTACCCAAAATTTTAAATAAACGAAGAGGCTTCTCGAGGAAAGAACAGAAAGTGATTTATTCAATTCTGGCAAGAAAGAGGCATCCCTCCACTAGGATGGGGCTGATGGAAGGAGGAAACTTACAGGGGATAAAACACCATTATATACCCTAATGCAGAAAATCCCACCTCCCCACTATCCCACCTCTCCATTGGCTGGGAGGCAAGCTTACAATCTAAGCTTGAAAAACTAGACAAACTAGACAAACTAGAAATATTCACCTATCCCAACACACTTCCTTATCCATTACCTAACTAACTGCTGATGTGGCTATTCTATAACTAAAAAGGAGGGGAGGGGGAGAAGGGGGAGCTGGTAGTGTTGATGTGGCAACAGTTTAACAAACAAAGGAGAGATTTGAGTATCTTCCAAGTTTTCACTACAGTCCATAGCACTACCACAAAGAGAAGGGAGGAGCCCCAACTGCCCAAAGCCCCAGACTCCTGGGAATTAGGTATCCAGAAAGAGAGGCCTCATGGAAAAGAAATTTTATTTAGAAAATACAGTATTCCCCATATTTTATTATGAAAAGTCTTCACGGTATTCTTATTTCACTCAGGCCTATGACTGCCCCCTGTCCTGGACTGATAGCCCAAGGTACAGGGTACTCAGTCTGTTCTAGGTATGTCTCCCAGTACTGGGTACTGAACAGTGGAGTTGCCAATAAGTGTCTGTTCCTGCTCCTTGCATAAGGTCAGGAATCCCCCTGTGTGTAGGGGCCTTTTCTGGCCCTGATGCAAAGCTTCTGGAAAACTTTCATTCAGTTCCAGTACTGAAAGGTTCTATGTGGCCCACTCCCGGCTACTTTATCTTCATTTGTTGAAGACCTCACTATTTGTCTACCTTTCCTCTCTGTGTTGGAAAATTCTGTGTGATTTTTTTCTTGGATTGCCCATTCAGGACTCAGGTCTGATGCATTTTCTAGAGTTTTGTTGAGGAGGTGTGGTGGGGGAGCTGGGCCTGTTGCTACCTTCTGCTACTCCATTATCTTGACTGGTCTTTTAATAGTGATTCAATCTGAGATGAAGAAATAGAATTGGAGTGCAACAGTAAGGACTCAGTTGAATTTAGATAACATGAATTTCTTATTCAGACATTCTGGTTTTGAATTGGGTTATTTGTTAACAGAATTGAAAGGCTGAAGAAAATAATATGATTTTGAAACAAAAAAATAAAGTGGTAACGTCACTTTCAACTTATCTGTTAAATTCTGTGATGGAGCATGTGGGAAACTGAGAATAGTCTGAGTCAGTGCCTCTCAAGGGGCTTTTCTAGATAGTGACAAACCCTGACTTTGCTGCTTTCTGAATCTTGGCTATTTCAGGGGATTTGATTCTTCTGGCTTTTGGCCCTAGGTGATGAGGGCTTCAAAAATCATAGGCATGGACTGTTCATACAAGGTCTGGTTCCTCCAGTTCTTGTTCAGGTAGAGTTCACAGCTTCTAGCAGAGCAGAAGCCTAAACAACTAAGGACCTCTTGTTCCCTGAATTTGAATTTGTAGCTCACACCTCTGCCCCCAGTAGCCCCAGATATATCTATGGTTGGCACACAGTTTTACAAAGTCTGTTACTTGGATAACGTCTATTATTTTCTCTTCTAAGCTTTATCACCCTCCCCCTTTCCAATTCTTTCCTTGAGAGTTTTTATTTTATTTTAAATTTCCCCCTTTTCTTTTAGATGTTCTTGTAATCCTTGTGGAACATCTGTTTTTTTCATTTTTGTCTCTGCTTACCTTTGTGACAGTGTTACTTTCTCTTTTTTGGAGATTTGAAATTATTTTGGATACTAGTCAGTCTTTTCTTTGATTTACTCATCTCTCCAGCTATAGTTCCTGCACTGGGTTTTTGGGCCAGGGTCAATGCTTACCCCCTGCTGAGCTTCTGGGGAGGTGGTTAGCTTAGCTTGGTCTGGCCCTGGGTCCCCTAGGATTCCTGCACTTCTGCCTCCCGGTGGGGGCCATCTCTAGTTGTCCTGATTTTTATATTGCCGCTGGGCCCAGATGGCACCAGAGGAGAAAGTGAGGCTGGTGACTTTGCACAGCCCTGCCTCACTTAAATCCAATCTACTTCTATAAATATGACATCACCTTCCTGATGTGACAGTTCTCTTGGAGAAAGAAGGACAAACAACAACCTCTCGGGCATGATGTATAAAAAGTTTGAGAGACCTAGTTTCTGGGTAATTGATCATTTTATCAATCATGCTAACATATAATTAATAAAAGGAGCCAATGACACTCTTGACCCCTCATGGAACCCACTCAACACTTACATGCCCTTGGAAGAGGGGGTGTTCCTTGGGGTGGCAATTGACTCTGATTGGTTAACAAGTAATGAAAAAATGAATATTATAGTGAGAAGTCGACCTGTTCTAATGAGGGGTTGAGGGAATGTGACTTTGATGTCATTTACTTTCAATTCATCTGTAGCCTTGGGCGATCTAGACAAAGGATGCACTTGCTCCACGCCCCCACCCCACCCCCCACCCCCCACTTGCTGGAGTGGAACTACATGGGCTAGAATCCACTTTAGATTAAATTCTTTGTAAGCTTTTCTAGTTGGGGGGGCAACAACTCCACCTAGATAAGATAGTCTAGGTGGGGTAAATTTTTGGGAAAGGTCAGGGGTTTCCCCAATAATTTGCTATTTAATAATCATTTCTCTCAAATCAAATATAAAATCCTTTGTTTGGCATTCAAAGCCCTTAAGAACCTGGCCCTCTCTTCCTTTTCCAATCTTCTTCTACTTTATTACACCCCCCCCCCCATACACTGTAATCCAATGACAATGACCTCCTTGAACAAGACATTCCATCTTTCCACTCTATGCCTTTTCTCTGACTATCTCCATGCCTGGAAATCTCTCTCTTCCTATCTCCACCATTTGACTTTCTTTGTTTCCATTAAGTCCCAATTAAAATCTCACTTTCTTCAACACTTTTCTTATCCCCCTGAGTTCTAGTGCCTTGGCTCCATTGATTTATTCCCTATTTATCCTATATATCTCTTATTTGTACCTAGTTGTTTGCCTGTTTTTTCCCCCATTAGACTGTAAGCTTCTTGAGAAGGTCTGACTTTTGCACTTCTTTGTATTCCCAATGCTTGTATGAAGAGACCATCACAACTTCATAAAACTTATGTGAAAACTAGGTTTATTACAAGAGAAATTAACATGCATGTGGAACCCAAAGAGTTCACAATCCATACAAAAACTTGCAGATGTGCAACAGTTGGACAAAGGGAAGAAGAGGTTCCTGAAATCCCCACCTAGAGGGGCTGTGGCATGGCAGGGGGAAAGGTGCAGTTAAGGTAGAAAAAGGACAAGACCCTTCTGGAGGGGGAGGAGCAAGGTGACGGTTAAAGTGGTGTTCTTCTCCCTTGGGAACTACTAGACCATGAAGACAAGAGGGTCTGCTTATCTATGAGGGTCCCAGGTGCACAGTCTAGTATCCCAGTCTAGTGAAGACTGACCAGTGACTGTCTTGACTCCCAAGGACACGTAGGGAAGGGAGTCCAGTTTGGGATGCAAACAGCAAATTTTGTCAGCTGGGGGGGGTCATCCTTGACACATTCAGTGGGTCTAGTGTTTCTGGAAAATATGTCAATTAAAAAAGACAAACTAAGGGGAATTCTTAACATTCCTTAACACTTAGCACATTGCCTGATGCTTAATAAATGCTTATTGACCTTGCAGGCTCTGCATTTCCTTGCCTGTCTCTGGTCATGCTCAAAGGCTTCTCTGACTGTGCTGGCCACCTCCCTATTACTTCTGGCTAAACTCTTTTATAATTTTGTAGTGGAAGAAGTTTATGCTTTAGTTTCTCACTGAAATTCTGATCATTACTGGGTCTGGTGTGAACTTCAGGTTTTTGTTGGAGTAGGAATGCAGGAGCTAAGCAGTTTGCTTCTGGTTCAGCCAACCATCTTACCCAGAATAGTAATAAATAGTCAGAATGGCAAGGATGGCAGGATGACTCAAGTGATAAATATACCAAAGGGTGCTGAGCCAGGGTCAGGTTCAGGAACTAAGAAGGCCCTATTTTTCCCTTCTCATTGGGATGAGATGGACACAAAGGGGGAAAAAAATAAACACACCAAGAGCACAGGGAAGGAAGCAGTTTCTTTTGGAGAAAACTTTGAACTTAATGCTATGTTTCAATATAAAGAATAACTTCTCTGTGTGGGTCTTTTTAGTAATGCAGAAGCTAAATGCTCCCTGTAGACTCGGGGACATACAGGAAAAGTGAATTCTAAAAAGACAGAGACTTTCGGTGGTGGGAAAACAATCAAGGTCTTAGAGTGGTCCAAGTCTAATAACCAAACAAACATGAATTTTTGCTAAAAAATTTAGACATGCTGAGCAATTTGCTGGCCATGGGTCACTAGATCACTACCATTTGTCCAATGTAAGCATCCTTTGTGGAGCAGATGAGCAGTGGGCAACACCCTGTAAACAAGGTGCAGACACAGAAATGGCAAATATTCTGTAAACTGAATATAGTTAGTATTGAGACCAGGAGAGGAAAACCATCTGAAATCACTGAGGTGCTGAAACTGAGCTCAGGGCCCCTTCTTTTTGAGCATCAGAGCTATGCAGCCACCTTATGGTGGTGAGAGTTCACCATATCTAGGTGCCTTCAGCACCACCAGTCTGCCCTCTCTTTGCCATGCTTGCTGTGTTCTACCCTCCACATTTGACCTTGGCACTCCAGCACTTCTTGTGACCCTGCACTCCTGGAGGGTGAGAGATCATATTATCTGATGCCCCCAGACTCATCAAAGCAGTGCTGCAGTCTTCTTGCAGTGCCTTCCTCCCTACTTCCTTCTCTTTCTCTTTTTTTATTCTTCTTCCTCTTTCTCCTCCTCCTTTTTCATTCACCTATATCAGGTCACATTCCTGTAAAGTTTAAAAACCACTAACTCTCAACTATAGAACCAAAATGGCTTATCTTGAAAAATAAGCAGTGGGTCAAATGGCTCTACCTTTGATTGATTAGCTGTATCAGCCACGCATAATTTGGCTGAAGCAGCTCCTCATATAGAACTGAAGGCTTGAAAAATACCATTATTCATTATCTCATTTGATCCCACACAACAATTCTATGAGGTGTGCACTTCATTCAAATCCATTTTAATACATGAGAAAATAAATTGAGAGAGGTTAAGTGGTTTTGTTTCTTAGGGTCACAGAGAAAGTTCTTTGAAGCAGGATGTGAAAACAGGTTTTCTTCACTTAGGCAGCACTGGGCTTAGAATCAGGAAGATTCATCTTCCTGAGTTCAAATTGGCCTCAGATACTTACTAGCTGTGAAGAGATGACAGCTGAGATTCTACCATGGTGGCTGGATGGGTGAAAAAGAATTCCTTCTCTTCCTCAAGCTTTGAGATCTTCTTGATCAGAAAGCTAACTTTATGTCAGCCATTCCCAAAGTAACAGAGGCAGTACCAAGGAGGTACTCTCTCTGCCAATTCTTGGTTGTACTAGACCATTGATTGGCATTATCTCAGTGGGCAATAAATCTATTCACTCTAATCTGAAAATTGATAGTTGTAACAATTCACTTATACAATCTCAACCAACATTCTGTCTTCAGCCATTAGCACTGTATAATAAATCTTGCTTTTTACACCCCTGTAGATGAATTCTATCAGCAGTTGTTTGCTGGTTTCTGCATACTGCGCTCCATAGAGCAATGATTGTGTTATACCAGGAATTATCAGAGGGAGCTCAGGAAAGGTTAAGGACAGTAGGTGATGTTGGGGGCTGAGGGAAAATTGATGGATCAGGCACTGTTCAAGAAAAGGTAAGAAGGCTCAATATTTGCTCAAAGAGTTTCAGTGGGGTTTCTGGAATGCTCAGGGAAAGTTCTGGGAGCCCCAGAAGGGCTTAGGAGGGGCACAGGAACTTTGGTGTAGTGCTTATGAAGCTTTGGGGAGCATGAAAAAATGATCACAGAGGGTCAAGGAGTTAAGTACCCAAAACATAGCTAAAGGAATAAAGAGTTGAATAGAGAAAAATAGAGGGAGCAGCAAACACTGAATGAGAGGGCTCAGGGTAATTTTGGAGGGCTCAGGAAGACTCAAGGAACACTCAGGACTTGAGGGGGCTTAGGAAAGTTCAGGGTTCAGGTAAGGTCAGGGAGGTTCAGGAGGGAGATATGAGAAGTTAGTTAGGGAGTATCAGAGAAACTTTTCCAGGACTCACAGGGACTTGGGGAGAATCAGGGAACTGTTAGCATTCTAGGTTAGTTATTAGATTAAGAAACAATCTAACACAACACCAGAATGGTTGACTTTACTACAAATTCATTTAAATTCAACCGGGCTCTTACCGCTGCACTGCAGTCCTTTTCCTCACTTAATCTGGTGTTTTGCACTTGTTCCACGAGTCTTCCGATCTTGGGATCTTTCATTTTTGGTAACAATGCATTTTGGCAGGTTGCATTCAACAATTCAAACTTCTCAGACTTTGAAAGGCATGTACATTTATGAAGCACACAGAATTCACCCATACGTTACTCTTCCAGTTTTATTCAGATGACTGGGTTCGCTGGTGGGAGAGCTTTCGGTAGGTCCTACCAAACTCCCAAGAACGCGCGTGGCAGTGGGCAGCCTGGATGATTTTGGTGAAGCTCACCGCAGGCTGGCTACTGGATAAAGAACATGCGGGCCAGATGGGACTAAACACGAGGGTCCATTCGGCCAGAAAAGGGTTGTGGTATGTAACGTGTAACCTTCCACTGATGAATGTACAGATCCTGGAAATACTGATTAAACAGAGGGAAGTTTTAACTCGGAAAAATCTACAAATACACTTCCAAAGAATGGGCACTTGGCTCAGTCAGGCAATCTGCACGAGGAGCTTCCCTTTCAGAAGTAACGCCCTCCTGCCAGGCAGGCAGAAAAGACCTGGGAAAAGGATGACCTGGCCGGAGTCAGGAGAGGGAGACGCACGTGCACGGGGACAGGGCGCAATCCCAAGACACCGGGCTACTTGTTCCTGCCAAGGGGTGCTTCAAGTCCGGGCAGAACAAATCTCTGACCCGAAAGGCGGAGGTGCCCTCCGAACGCTGAGGCTCGTGCCCAGTGGTGCTTCCTCCGAAACCAAGGCGAGCCCAAACCAACCACACGCCAAGGGCGCCCCCGGCAGTCCCTGCCAGGCCCCCCCTCCAACAGTTCCCCGTTCTGTCCTGCTCAGTGAGGCGGGCATGTTCATCTTAACATCAGCTGCCCTCCAAGGCACGCTCCCAGAACGCCCCAGCGTGCCGAGAACAGCGGGGCTTCGCCGCCGGAGGTGAGGAGGCCGCGCCGCGGGCCGGGATGGGGTCCGCCCGAAGGGCACCACGCACGCCCGGTGGGGCCTACTTAACGCGCCTCTCGGGGTGCGCGAGGAGTCCTGCCCAAACTCAGTTCGCTCCGTAGGCCTTTCCGCTCCTGCGGTCCGGCAGGCCAGAGAGGGAAATCACGGGAGTGACCAGAACTGAGGGTGGGATCTAGGAAAGGTGGGGTTTGATCCCGGTCTGGGCGTGGCCTCAGCTCCCTCCGCAAACCGGGCAGGTAAAGGTGCCCTTGCCCCCGGAGGAGGCCCAACCGTGAAGCTCTCAGGTAAACATTAGAAGTCTGGGAGCGACCTCCAGCCGTGCCGAGCATCATAAGTACGCCACCAGAGGGGCGTGGGGAAAGTGGGAGGGGACTAAGTGAAGAAAGGGAAGGCTTGTGAAGGGAGCCGCGGAGGCAAGGTCAGAGGTGACAGGTCGGAGGCCGTAGGTCCAGGCCTGCCTGTAGCACCCACATGTCCCTCCGGGTCGAGCGGAATTCCCGGAATTCCCAGAGATGCGGATGCGGGACCACGGCGCCTGCGCAGAGCTCCAAAGCCTCTCTAGCCAGGTCGGGAGGCCCTGGCGCTTGTCTCTATGATCGGCGGAGGGGGCTGAGCGCCGCGGAGCCCAGAGCAGACTCGGCCGGGGTTGGAGCTGCGGCTGCGCGGGGCTGCCCAGGCAGCTGCGGGCGTTGTGGAGAGGGCAGAGCCCTGCTAGGTCAGTGCCCTCAGAGCACTCTGACTGGGCCGGAGGCGGGTGTTAAGTTTCTAGCTGTGCACGAAGCTTGGGAGGAGAGTTAGAGCTGGAAGGGACCTAGAGGCCATCTAGTTCAGACCCCTAATTAAAAAAAAATTAAGTTTGATTTTTTTTTTTAATGGACAAAAATGTATTTTCCTTTTCCCTCCCCATTGGAATAAAAGAAAAATAAATATGCAAAACAAATTAACTGGCATTAATTGCCAATGTCCAGAAAATGTCTCGTCTTGCATTCTGAGTCCTTATTTTGCTTTCAGGGGAGGCTAGTCATCGTCCAGCTCCCTCATTTTAAAGATGAGGAAACTGAGGCTGGGGCAAGGTGTAACGGGGAGTCTGTGCCTGAACCAAGGTGCAAAATCAGGCCCTTGGACCTAGGAGGCACAATTTTCTTTCTACTACAAATTATCCCTTAGGGGAAGTATAGATTAGGCTCATTTTACATAGAATGCTGGTGGAGTTCATTGGGAACCTCTGAACCACTGTCTTCTTGACCCTGGAAATTCCCAAAATGACAGAGTAGATAGACTGAAGTAACCTCAACAATGACCTGTTAAAAGTATGATAAAGTGGAAAGGTAAGGTTACACTTTATGTGAAGTTCTCAGATCAGAAATAGTAGTCAGCCATTAAATAACCAAAGATAGGCCTTTAAAAAAAGTAGGTCATGGACTCTAGAAAGCAGCTGAGGCAAGAGACAGCTTTGAGGACTTACCTGACTTTATAAATCAAGAAAAGAGAGCCCTAGCAGTAAGGAAGCTGAGGAGAGGAACCGCAAGGAAGCCCAGCTGAATGACCAACACAGATGCTGCACCCAGGAGCACCATGAAGGTACCATGAAAAGAGATGTTGGGGTTACAGTACCAGAGCTCTGAGTGACCTCGGCCACATTCCCAAACCATATTCCTTTTTACTAGTGTCTTCTCTGTCCCCATCCTTCCCTATAATGTGGTGTGTAGTTGTGAGAGAGTCTCTACCAGCTTTATAGAAAGGAATGTTTTGTAACTATCTTGCCATCCATGCCTCTCAGGAAATACTTTTACTTTAAAATAATTATGTCTACTGACTGACTATTAAAGGTAGACACAGCAATGGGGGTTTGTGAGCTATAGTTTAGTGTGGGTTCATAGAGTACCTTGAAACTGGGAGTAGTTTTGTTTGGATGAATGGGAGCTGGGACGATGGCAGTTCCATAAATAGAAATAAGGAAGTTGGGAGAGGGCAGCTTTTTGGAGAAGATGGTGAATTTGGGACAAGTTGAGTTTTAGATGTCAGTAGGACATATGATAGAGATGTAGTTGGAAATGCCAGGGCTAATTTTCAAAAGAGAGATTAAGGATGAATATACAGATATGGAAGTCAATTTGGTGAAGGTGGTACTTGAACCCACAGCAAAGTATGAATTTACTAATGGAGAGTATATAGAGAAAAAAACCGTGTGTGTGTGTGTGTGTGTGTGTGTGTGTGTGAGAGAGAGAGAGAGATGGACCTCTTTGGCATGGACCCCTTCTCAGAATAATGTTTCCAAATGCATAAAATATGTAAATTTAAAAAGCAAAATAACGTTGAAGTAATTATCAAAATATTTTTTAAAAAAGGTTCATTCCCAGGATAACTACTCTTAGGAAGTAGAAGGTAAAAAAGCAAGTAGCATCATGGAAGCCAGAGGAGAAAATATCTAGAAGGAGGGGGTGATTAACAGTACTAATGCTACAAAAAAGTCGAGGAAGAGAAGGCTTGAGCAAAAGGCTATTGAATTTATTAACTAAGAAGTGATCTTGGAAGGAACAGTTTCTGTACAGTGGATAAGTGAGGCAGTGGAAGAGGTGTTAAGGACAGGAGACTATGATTAGAGAAAGGCATTTCAGAGTTCAGAATCTTGAAGGGGGAACAGTATTAGTGGATAGTGAGGTCTAAGGTAGTTGAAAGGCGAGATGGAAGTTGTGGGAGTTGGAGAGATCGATGAGCAGAGAGGCCAGTGTTTTAGGGCTGCCAACATGAATGTGAAGTCACCTACACTGAAGGAGTAGTTGAGGTGAAGAAGATAATTGTGACTCAGGTACTGCCCTTAGGGAGAGAGGAATAAGACACTTGAAGACTGTTATAACACAGAAACAAAAGAAAACAACCACAAAGTGGAGGGCACCGAGTAATGAGGGCAAAGAAAGGCTTGTACCTTGGACTAAGGTACTGAAAAGCAAGGAGTGTGCAGACTTTTCTTAGTTCTTAGTGATGGGTGGACATGAGAATTGTTGATTAATCATTAACTGTCAATGTCTTCTCTAGAAAGGGAGGAAGAGATCTTGAGTGGAGAATTTCAAGGAAGGGGAGGGCAGAAGGGAATGGTAAGATATAAGGCTGGTCTGGAGATGGATGACTAAGAAGGGAGAGATAACAAGAGATAGCCATTTTTGACTAGGCACCGACAGTTGTGAATCATGGGGATTAGGAGATCAGGAGGTAAGATTTTGTTGGCTGGAAGGAACAGAAAGTCTGTGGCCATATCAGCCTCTAGGTTCTGATTATGGTGTTGGTGTGAAGGAACCTTTGCTGTTGCTGCCTTCTAGCTGGAACCCTCTCAGCTGATCGTAGAAGGCTTCTGACAGCTAGGAAGGGGCTGAAGGGAAGGAGGCTTCAATTGATGGCAGCCAAACTGCTGGTTCTTGGTGGTGGCACAGATCCTAGCTTCACATAAGGCTTTGGTCTATCTGGATGAGATAAATACAACAGTTTAATTAAGGCCAGGGCTTCACTGGCCTATGGATACACAGAAAAAGAGGGAGCTATGGGATGAAGAATGATGTGGAAGAAGATGAGGGATGGAGAGGAGGAAGCAAGATGCAGAAGACAGGACCCAAGAATGGGACCTGACAGAAGGATTGTTTGGAGACAGGTTTCTGGATTTATGTAGCTTAGACAGGGCCCCACCCTGCTGTTTTTGCTTCTTTCACTGATGACATGACAGAACAGGCTGGAAAGAGTAAGCCCATGTAGAGTATTTTTATTTCAAAATCAATTACAATAAGTTACAACATTTAGTAAAAAGCAGGAGGGTTTCTGGCCATAGCTGAGGAGGCAGAAGTAAAAAGCCATGGACACCTAGGGGTGGCACCCCTCTCAGGGGAAAGGCCATGGAGAGCCCTATGCTGAAGACTTTTTTTCCTGCCTTCTGAACCTTCCTCACATGGGTACTCTCTGTAGTGAGCTAAACCAGAGCACAGCCTCTTCCTTCCTTCCCTCTCCATGCCTGGCTCTGGAGGAAGGAGAACCGTACTTTTGTGATCTGTCCCTTTCCTTCCAGGTGAGTGGAATCACCAAGTCTTGGCCAGTCACTGGAGAGCTTAGGAGGAACCTGTGTAAGCTGGAACAACGTGGCCCCTCCTCAGAACCCTTTTCAGCTATCTGCAGAACTTCTTTCCCCTAGGGAGGCCTAGAGGGTAGGGATTCCTTCGGTAGTAGGCCCTATTCCCAGCCACCCCTGGGAAGAAGCTACCTCTCTGGATGTCATTCTAGAAGCTGGTGAAGCCTGTTGTCTCTGGGCTTCTGTATGCCACATGCTGGGAGGAACGCTTCTTTCAGGGCATGTTATTAGGTAGGCACTGAACAGTGATTCACTTTTAAGCAAACTTAAATGATTAAAATAAGATATATCGAGAAACATCTGGTGCTCTTTTAAATGTTAATAGTGAAAGAAATGAAATGGATAATAATGAAAGCAGCAGTAATTATGTCCACCTGTCCCCCATTTGGAGGCTTGCTTTAAGAAATTTCCTCTCCATCTTTCCTCCAGGCTTCAACCTCAGTGAGCTCTGCCCTCCCTACAGAGCAACCTGAAGGGATGGATGATTTTAGCACCTAACTCACATGTGAAGGGTTAAAACCAAAACCTGTCTCCTGGCAAAAGGCTAAGTGACAGCACAACCAGAGCTGTACCTGTAGGTCACTGCAACCAGGAACTGCAGACTGAGCCAGGAACCTGGAGCATGGGGACACATGAAGGAGAGCAGGGTCTCTGCGTTACGGCAGTGGTCCTGGGAATCTGCCCTCTGAGGCCAGGGTCCTGTGGCCTTTACCTAGTGTGCTGGCGTAGAGGCAGGTGGCCAAAGGAGGGGATGGTTCCCTGCTAAGCTACATCTCTGTGCAAAATCACCCAGGAACCTATGAAGGCAGGGTATAGAGAGGGCAGCTGCACCCCAAACACTGCTTTAATAATAACTCCTGAAGATTATACAAGCAGAGGCAGACATGCATAATTTACTGTGGGGTTCTCTGAGCCTTGGGCACCAGGAGTTTCTGATAGCAGTAAGATTACAACAGTTTTGCTCCTCCATGCCCCAAACAATTTTGGCTAGAGGAGTAAGGTGTCTATATACGTTAGCCACTTGGGAAAAGCCCTCTCTTTTCAAATAGGCCTGTCACTGATGTGGTGGAGAATTCTGGGTTTGTTTGTTAAAGTAAGAAAAAATTCTCCCATCTTGTGCCACAGTGGTCCAATTCTCACCCATTTACCTTCTAAAACCTTACTGTTCACTCAGTGAGGGTCAGCCTGAAATGGAGGAGAGTTCATAGTCACTGGATGAACTAAACTGCCTTTCCATCTTCTTCTGATCCTTGATCTTTAGGCCAATATCCACCTTTTTTTCAAAGAAGTTCACCAGGGCAGTCTCTGTAAGGATGGAAGCCAAGATCTGCTCAAAGGATATGGACCAATCAGTATCAATGGTGCTGCCATACCTGGAGGCAGGGCTGCCTGCTTCACATCCCACCAGCACGGTATCATCAGCAATGTCTTCACACTGCAGGGAGCTGGTGCTCACCACGGAATAGGAAGACATAGACATGTCATCTTTGGTTTCATCATCTGACAACAGCTGGGAGGGAGATCCTTGCCCTTCTCCTCGCCCTTCCTCACTTACAAGCTGGTTCTCCCGCAGAGTCTTTCCAGGCTGTATATCTCCCCCCGCTTTCTGTTCTGGGTCCACAGGGGAATGCTGCTCCCCAGCTGAGCTCTGCCTGTATTCTGATGGGAGAGACTCTTCCTCACTTGTTAAGTCCTGTTCGTGGCTGGCTGGGTTGCCCTCTGGCTTTTTGTGGGGCCGGCTGGAAAATTTCTTGCCCACTTCTCCAATGCGGAGAAGGAGGCTGGCCACAGTGGCAATGGCATGATATAGCTCCTGTTCCACCGGATCCTCGCTGAACATATTATAAAGAGTCTTGCACAATTCAATAAATTGTTCCTTTTATGCAGAGGAAGATAAAAGAAGAGACCATGGGTCAGAGAATGAAACAGTAGCAAACTTGATGCTATCACTCTGGTAAAGCATTAGAAAGGTGCGAGCTATCCTTAGTATTAGAACTGCAGAGCCTTGCTAAGTTAAGTAAGGACAGGGGACTCAGTAAAGGTTGAATTTAGATAGACAATATGTATTTTTTTTGGACTGGATCTGTTATTTAACTGGGAATTCCCAGTGAGTAAATTCCTTATACCAATGCAGACTGTTGTCTGTCCTGCAAATTGCGACCATAAGAGAGTTATCTGGGACAATGAGAGGTTAAATGACTTGCTCAGGGTTACAGGAACCTAAGCCTTCTTCTGAGGTCAGCTTTCTATTATGCCACACTATCTCTCTGTGGAAAATGCTGTTCTTAATTATAGGATGACCACAATAATGTAAACAATACTGAGACTTCAGAACTCTGATCAATGCAATGACCAATTGTGACTTCAGAGGACTGATGAGGAGGAGGAGGAAGCCTCTCATCAGAGATATGGGTGGATTACAGAGGCTCACATTGTCACTGTCAGATGTGGCCAAAGTACATACTTATTTTTTGCTCTACTTCTTTGTTACATGGAAGGTTGTATGGGGGAACTATCTATGATGGGAGCAAGGGGACTGGGTAATGTGGAGTTCCTGGGAAGTGACAATGATCTAAAAATTAAAGCACATCAAACAAATATTTAAAAAAAGAGAATACTGCTTTTTAAAGATATAGACACCAAAGTATGTATGCCCTGTCTATCCAAGCAGGCAACCAGGGCAGCCACATTGTTGGAAAAAACCTACTTAACTGGTCCTGGCTGCCAACATCACTCACTCTTGGGAGCTCAGCAGAGTCATCAAAGAGAGAGGTTAGGAGAAAAGAGACGCCTGCTGTGATTTCATTAGCATACTGTATGAATACTGGTATTTCAGATTCTGGATCTCTGTTACATAAGAAGGAAACCTTAAAACCTTTATGTAGTGTGGAGGGCTAATGCTTGTGGCTGTTTTTGTGTCTTAGGATTAATTTAAGCAATAAGATTCATAATGACTCCGCATTATGAAACATGTGATTCTTGTTGGTCTGGCCCAAGAGGGTGAAAATGATGCCCTCCTGGCAGGCATTTCAAGCTGTCTAGCCTGGTTCTCTGCCAAGACAACCTGTCCTGTAATGACCAGGCTGCAACAGGGGGTAGAATGGCAATTTAGGAGGGTCTTAAAAAGGCAGGGGAACAAAAAGAAACATTCCCATGCCCTCAGAGAAACCTTTCACTTTCGTTCCTTCCATTTCCAATACCTGCTAGCCAAGAGTAATCCATACCAGGGTGTAAGTGCCATGATAAAGTCACAGGAATGCAATAGCCCCTTGGGAAGACCCTTGGCAACCAGGGCCATTATTTAATTGGCACCAGAAGAGCCCTGAAAGCTGTAAACAGAAGAAAGGGACAGCCTGTGTTCTGCTGCCTCTTAGCAAAGGCAGTAACATTTTGTTCAGTGTCGGGGGGTGAGGGGAGGAAGGAGAAGAGTGGGCACACAGGTTACTATACCTGAGTATTCTACATTTAAAACTATACCATAACAAATGTATTCCTAAGGTCCTTATATTCTGAGCAAGTCATGTAACCTCTCAGTGGTCCCAGATAACTCTCTTAAGGTCATAATTTGCAGGACAGACAACAGTCTGCATTGGCATAAGAAATATATATATATATAGGTCAGAAGTATACCTTAGAGTATAGTATTAGAAAGGAATATAACATATAAGGCCAGAGCCGTGCCTGGAACACTTATCGAGTGGCAAGGAAGGGAGACCTCAGCTTGGAAGAGGCATGGGAGGAAAACCACATGGCTCGATCTGGGCACGGTGAGTTACCAAATGCTAGGACATTAAATCTCATTTGTCATTTTTCCAAGAACTTCAGAGGCTTTTTACCATAGAATGCTAGGGTTAGATAAGGCTATTCGGTCTGACCAGGCCAGCCAGTTCAAACCCCTCATTTCACTGAGCAAGGAACTGAGCCCGTAAAGACCATGGTGACCTCAGACCTCCCATAAGAGACAACTGTCATCCTTCTTAATCAAAAAGCATGTCGTAAGCATGTACTTTGTCTCTTCTATTTCTTCTTTGACTTTCATACCTGGCTCATTTTGGGAAGATCCTTAATAGTTTCTTTCTTGCACTCTTTCTCGCTGGCCCACATTTGAAGGTAGTACCTGTAGTCTGGGGAGTTGGCCCCCTTCTCTTCTGCAAAGAAAGGAAGAAACAAACAAGCCAGAGGTTCCATAGGATACAAAAATTACTTCCACGGTGAACTGCAGGAAATCTAAAAATGATTATAGGCTGGAAGCTAAAGTTGCTAATACCAAGCAAGGTCCATGTAACAGGAGGGACTCAGAAAGGTCTGTAGTACTTTACACATGTCTTTCAATTGTGTCTTTTTTTCATGGTTATTACTGGGGGGACAATGGGGTATAGCGAAAGGGGTGAGGGAGAGTATGAGTGTGTGTGTGACAAATGTACGTATCACACTGCTATTAATAGGTTATTTCTGACAATATTAGACATTACCTCTTTTATCTTTGAAGTCTCCATTTCCACTTCCTTCTTTTTCTTCAGGAGATGCAGCTTCTAAGCAACCAGAAAGAAGAAAATCACAAAATATATTTCTGTCATAAGGTACAAAATGAAAATTCTGAAATTTATTTTAGAAAATTATTTCTGGAAAATTTATTTTCAGAAAAACTTTGTTTTTGAAATTTATTTGCAGAACTGGACTCATTTTGTTAACTCTCTATTTTCCCTTAGCAATTATTTCCCCAACTGTACCCTTTGTAATTTCTGTTGTACCCTTAGCTCTCCTTCCTATCATCTTTCTTCTTTTGTCCCTATATTCAGCCTTAGAAAGAATTCCCATAAACTCAGGGAAAATATTACTTCTGCAAAAGATAAAACAAAAGAAAGATGTTACTTCAGTCCTCATAAGGATGAAAATCATGCTACATTTGGTCTTGATATTTGAAGGACCAAAGAGGTTATGGGATGACACGGTCTCAGGGGAGAATGGGCTCCCTATGAAAACTGTATTCTGAAAAACAGTATTCTGTTGTAAAAGTTGAAACTCAAGGAAATTTCAATCACTAATTCAACCTGCGTTAATATCCAGACTGATAAAGCAACATGGTGATTGCTGGCAGTGCAGCAAAAATACCGTACTCAGAGTCTAAGTACCTGAGTGTCCATCTAGATCTTCTACTTACTAGCTATGACCACGGGCAAGTCATCTGACTTCTTTATAAAATGTGGGGGAAGACAAGATGATCTCTAAGGTCCCTTCTAGTTTCAGCCTCCTTCTATTCTATGGTCTAGCAACACATGTCCAGTATTAAAGTTTCAGGTTTCTGAGGCAATTTATTTCCTTGAGTCTGTGCCAGGAGCAACTGTGGCTAGGGAAAACTGAGAACTGGTACTAAACTGGATAAATGCAGGCCAATCAAATATTCCACCCCTACTGACCTGGCTAAGTTAGTGGTACAGGAAGGGAGAGCAAGCAGTGAGCTTCTCTGCCCCTCTCTACTAGTTGAATATGAAAAAGACTGCTCTAGTTTGTCTACTTGGAAGTATGGCCTTTCAAACTCAATACTCATATTTAAGCAAATCATTCAAATCAGGTGTGTCCCAATGTCATGCAAGCTGCCTTGTAATTTTACCAGCCAATTTATGTGGCTCCTGGTTGCCATAAATAACAACACTAAGTATCCCTAGCACCCAGCACGGTGTAACATAGCAGGTGCTAATAAATGCTTGCTGAATTGAACTTAAGTAAAGAGTGTTTTACCATTTCCAATTATTCCACCCCATTTCCCTATGAGACAATATCACTACATCCACTTTGCAGATGGGAAAAACTAGGGTTACTTTTGAACGTTAAAGTCAAGGTGTCTATTAGAGCTCATATCTCCTCACTTCTGAATTCTACTTAATCTCACTAGGCCACATTCCCTCTCTCACCTGCATCAGAAAGGCTCAACCACCAAGAATATTACATGCTAGATAGATGTGCCATGAAAAACTGATATAATGAAACTGCAGAAAAGACTGACAATGATAACGTTTCTTTAGGGATTTGAGTTCTTAGCACAAGAAGGCAGCACTCTGCCTGGGACTGACCTGGAGTCTCACAGTGCAGGAAGAGATCCAGGTCTGAGACAAAAGGAGATACTGAAGCGTCCAGGAGGGAGGAGAGGGAATGGAAGGAAGAAGAAAAATTCAGGGAATACACAGAGACACTGGAGAATCCGGTTAGGAAAATAGGAATAGAAATGCCAATGAGCTTCTTAAGCAAACCACTGAAGCGCGAAAGGCAGGTTTTTGCCTCAAGAGCATCTTTCTGGAGTCTCCCAACAGCAATGTGGGAATGTGCCCTGGCAAGCAGCTCCTCCTGGTGGGAAACTCTGGTTTTCACAGGAAAGTTCCTTATTCCCCAGAGAGGGGGGCAATGCAGGTGGCAGCAGTGCCCAAGCCCTGCCAAGCTGATGGGGAGCCTTGCCTCCCCTCTGAGGGGCAGAAGGCCCTGCATTACTGATGAAAACATCTCCTATGCCACTCAGAGCCCAATGAAGGCCCCTGGGGTGGCCCTTCTCTATTTTCCTTACCTTCTGCTGAGAGGTCTTCTGGGAAGTAGTGTGCTGCCTCCAGAGCTGACTCTGCTTCCTCTGAGCTCAGGGCTGGGAAGAAAGAGCAAGACAAAGGGGGGTAAGGAGAGGAAAGAATGAAGTGGTCACCTCAGCACTCCTGTTCCTACGGTTACCATACTCATTGTCAACAACATCAACTAAGAAACTGAACTGAGAAAACACATCCTGGCATGCTCTTCTAGCAGCTTACAAGGACAGGAGAAGCAAGGCTGAACTCCTTTCTTACTGCTCTCATGATAAGGAGAAGACCACTGTGGCTAGTTTTGAAACATCTTAAAACAAAAGAACCAATGAACAAAGACATGGCTTTTCTCCTCACCAGGGAAGTCCTTTACTTATTTGCGCCTTTGACCCCCTCCCCTCCTTTCTCCTCTGGTAGCTTGTCCTATTCATCTTCTGAATTCCTGCTATAATCTTCAATTTTCCTTATGCACTGCTTCTGTTCCCTGCTGATTATGTGTATCCTTCCTCTTGGAGTCAAATTCTTAGAACTGTCTACATCTGTTGCCCCCAATTCCTCATTTTCCAGTTCTGAAGTGCTCCCCATATGCTTCCAAGCCTGACACTTGACTGCACCTATACTTGCTCTGAGGACACCAACGATCTCTTAACTGTCAATCCCAGTGGCCTTTTTACTGTCCCCATCTGTAGAAGAAAGTAGATTTTTGTCATTATTTCTTAGAGTTTAACTTCCCAGGATCCATGGCCATAATCATCTCTTGTTCCCAGGTATTAGATATGAGTTCTCAGGATTATGGTTCAAAACAGCTTTACTTAAATTATTACTTAAATATCCACTGCAACTGCACAGTGAGGTACAGGGATGAGGCTGAATGCACAAGCTAGAAAGCTGTGCATGCCTTGATCAGCCCCCATCCAGGCCTTGAAGAATCTGTGTTTGCCTGAATTGGGGAATGCACAAGCTGAGCCTGTCTCGATCGACCCCATCGAGATGTAGGGGTAGTTGCCTCCCTCCCTTCTCGTTAGCCCTTGCCAGAGGGGTGATTAGGGAATGCTGTAGGAATTTGTCCTCTCATTATCAGCAATCCTTGTGAGAAAATTAAATACACCTTTGCAGACACACATTGGTTAAGCTCCAGGGATTAAAAGGAGTGCAAAGCAGGAGCTGCAGAGATGGGAGAGCTCTCATAGGGGGAGGAGGGAATTTCTCTTTTGAAGAAAAATTACTGAATCAGGAGATATTAAATCTATCAATATCAAGAATGAATCTGTGCTTGTAGCCCTGAAGTGTGCTGTGTTTATTTGTGTCATATCATCCTTCTGGACTTCTTTGTACCTTATGATCCTCCTGACTGCCATCTCCTGCAGCCTCTTTGCTTTCATGACACAATTCTCTCTTGATCTTCCTGTCTGACCACACCTTCTCAGTCTCTTTGGCAGGATCATACCCATATTTCACACCCTAAGAGGGTGCTTCCTGAGGCTCTGACCTGCGCACTGCAACCTGATGATCTCATCAGCTTTCAGGAGTTCAATTACTATTGCTATGCAGGTAACTCCCAAGTGTACATATCTAATCCTAGCACTTTTTCTGAGCTCCAGTCTTGAATTATTGTCTGTTTGATACCTCTCTTTACCTGGATGTTCTACTGACATCTCAAATGCAACAAGTTCAAAACAGAACTCAGTCTTTCCCTTTACTCCACCTTTCCTCCTAGTTTCTCCATTTCTTTGGCAGATAACTCCAATCTTCCACTTGCCCAGGATCCCAACCTTGGGGTTTTCCATGTCTCTCCTCCTGCACAGAACCAATTAGCTGCCACATCCTACTGACTCTCCTTGAACCAGGCTCCTCTTCTCTACTTCCATAGAGCCATCATTCAGGCCACCATCATATCAAGCCTGCACTACTGCCACAGGCTCCTAATGAACCTCCCTACCTCCAGTGTCTCCCCTTTGTCAAGGACAGGGCTGACCACACCACTGCTCTCCTCAAGATCCTCCAGCTGCTCCTTAGTGGCTCTAGAATAAAACCCAAACTGCCTGGCTTCACATTTATAGGCTTTTACTTTTTAGTTCTAGGCCACCTTTGTAGACTTATTCCTCATGTACTCAATTTCCTAGACTCATAATAAGTATCTGCTGAACTGTATCATTAAACTGAAGTTATTCACAATTACATAAGTTAGGCAATGCAAGTATTATCACTAGAATTTTACAGTTCAGGTATCTGAGGCTCAACAAGGGGAAGTGACTCACCTAGGATCACATAGCTAATAAATGACAGAACTGGGAGTGGCATCCAAGTCTTCTTACTACAAATCCAGGCTCTTTATATATTGCCTTATGATATATTACATTACAACAAGGTTGTTAAAGTCACAGTGGATGGGAAGGGATTTAAGACTAGCGTCATCAACATTCTAAGTGGGGACCAACAGCTGTGGAGTCCCCTCTCTTTTAAATGTATGTTTAAATAAACTGGGGATTGTGCATATTAACTCACTTAAGAAGAACTTGAAGCTAGTCTAAGCCAGCTGAAAAGGTTTGTGGCGGCTGTAACCTTTCCTTGGCTGAGGAATAAGCACCAGGGGATACAGACTCACTCCTCAGCATGGGGACAGTCTCATCCAGATGGACTCTATGGTGTACATGATATTCAAAGAGTAGCCCAAACCCTAAGACAGCAAATAGCATAGCAATTTACAGAAATTCGCCTAGTCTATAAGACAGCCAAGTACTTGAGCACAAAACTTCCTTTTCCTTCAAAGCTGGTCTGTTTTCACTTTCATTTCCCATTTCACTACTTCAAAGATGGGGGATGCCCTGGATCCTTTAGGCCATAAAGACTTTCTTTCCTGGCTGGGATCTTGTGAAGCTACTGAATATAGCTGAATAAATTCTTGTCTAGGAAGAAAGATGCTTTGTGCTTCCTCTTTTTGCACCAATGTGAAACAGATCTGAAGGCCTTTGTTTTACAAAGAAATGCCTACACACCTTATATTGCAGGTTCTGGAAACATTCAGTAGTGAATCATGCAGTGAGCTACAAGGCACTTAGAAAACACTTAGCATGGGATCTTATAGCAGGGGCCTCCACTGGGGTAGAAATAAGCACAGAATTCTCCTACCTGGAGGAAGATGTAGCTTGTAAAGAACTTTAAGCTTCTCTGTTAGGTCTCCATGATACATCCCACCTATTTAGAAAAGAAAGGAAACATTATCCAGCATCATTCACTGAGACATCATCAGGCAGAATTCAGAAAAGCACAATAGGGTGCAGCCATCACTTCAAAGAAGCGTGTCTAGTGGCATGATTCTCGATCCTGTGAATTATTCAGGAACTGATATGGCCCAATACTGCCTTGTCCTCTACCAGCTCCTGTGAGATTTAACTGGCTTTGGCTTTTTGGAGAGATTAGTAACTATTTAAGTACAATGTGGTAACCTCATTAGCATTATTTCCACACTCTCTCACTAGGCCTGAATGAAGAACCCTGGTGAAATGTGGAGGACCAATGAAGAACCCTAATAATTGTTACTAACTCATCATTCCCTTTTCTAGGCTTCATTTTCAACTGTACAGTGAGAAGCTTAGACAAAATAAGGTTCTTTCCAGCTTTGTGATTTTTCATGTAATGTTAACAGATTTGGGAGAGCAAAGAAGTCCTAAAGACACTTACTCATCCCCGTCACAAACTCCTTGAAGTTGATGAGAGAGTCCTTGTTTTCATCCAGAAGTCTGAACATCCGTCCCGCCAGCACTGGAGTATGAGAGCCGCAGGTCCAGGGGGTCAAGCTGACAAAGAGGTCCCTGAACTGGTTCCCATCGATTCTGTACTGCTCCAGATAGGGGAGGCTCTGGTCCCTGCGAACGGCTGTCATGCGGTTATTTCCCCAGTAACAGCTCATCAGGTATTTAGCCTACAAGTGTAAGGAATGGTTTACTGAAGTGAAATCTGCTTCTAGAGCACAGGATTCTTAACCTCTTTTGGTATCACGGACTCCTCTGGTAGTCTGGTGAAACCTATGGGCCCATTCTTGAAAAGTTTATAAATACATAAAATAAAATACACAGGATTACAAAGAAAATCAATTACGTTGAAATATAGTTATCAAAAATGTATTAAAAACTCCCCAAGTTCATGGACCACAGAACCCCTGGGGATCTAGGGACAAAAACAAGAATCTAAGCTGTCATCCTTGTTTATCCCTATATTGTCTTAGTATAGTCATTTTTGTCTGGCTGTAGGCAGATAAATAAAAGAAAGCAGTGGGAATAGGGAGGTAGGAGAATAGAGCTCAGGGATTACTAAGGTTCATCATGTTTAGGCTCATGTATAACATGAAGTGAAATGAAATAGAAACATGTGCAGTAAATAGACAGCTAGCCAGAGTACTTGATGACCAGCAGGAATCCTTTAAGAGAATCTCTCTTTTAGCAGGAGGCCTCTCTACTTGCTCTACTTTGTGAAAGTAGATTTGATGAAGAAAGCCAGGAAAATTCACTTTCAGAGTCAACAAGGATGAAATATGCAATGTCCATTTTAGAATCCTACCTTAAACACCATGTAAAGTTCTTCTAACTCTTCCATGGAAAAGCCAATGTCACTAGATATAGCTCGGACCTTGAGGTAAAGAAGAGAATGGATTTATTCAATTTGAAGTAGGCAGAAGCATATGATTCTACAATGTTAAAAATGAAAATCTTTTAAAAATACACAACATTTTCATTTCCAGATGTGGGTATAATGTAGGAGGTGTGTGTGTGTAGAAGAGATGTGGATCAGTATCTGAGTAGGAAATCTGAGTATATGGCAGTACCAAATAAAACAAACATTTCCAAATGGATTTTCACATCAAAGTATGGTAAATAAATATGAAATGAAATAAAATAAATAAAATGAAATGAAATAAATGAAATAAAATGAAATAGATTATTTCTATTAAATGAAATATAATGAATGAAATATTAATGAATAATGAATATGAATAAATAAATGGTAAATAAATAAATAAAATGAAATGGCTAGAAGTTTCTTGTATTCCTCTTCAAAAAGGGGAGGTTGGGTCCCCAAAGTTAACAAAGCAATATGCTGACCAAACTTTTAAATTGGAATTTTCTAATTCTTCCCATGTTACCTCCAAGAAAGAAAAAATGCTGAGGTAAGGATATAACCTGGGGAGACATGAATGACTGACTACTCACAGAGTAACCCCTCACTACAGCACGTACAGAGAATAGGGAGTGGTCCCTTCTACTGCTCTCAGTCACAAAGAAGGGGAACAGCAGTATCAAACACTACAAGTGCTCATCACAGTTCCTTCAAAAGGAAGAGAGACCCACCCTAATAGAATGGTAGAAACCAAACTCAAGTTTACTGTTTTGTGAAGAGGCATGGTCATTTCTGGCCTTAGTCCAGTAACCAAGGTTATTTGGAAATGCCAATAATTGGCCCAGCTTATTAGCCATCAGGCTGAGAACTAATCAGAGCTAAGTCATCAGTGATGATTCCAGTGATCAGCAGTTCCTTCTACCTGAGTAGAGAACACTCTAGGAAAATCCTAGAAAGGCAAAATTCTAAAAAGAACATCATCAAAGGTGTGCTATTCCCTGATGAAAGTTTCTAGATGAAACTTGAGGTTTCACATACCACACTCCTTTTTGCTGTGTCCTCCAAGGACTGGATGACTTTTAGTCTTTGCTTAAACCGCATTTGTTCAATGTCTTCTCCTCTTAAAGTGCTAAATTTCTAGAAAAGGAAATAAATCAATTAAATACCTCTAAATAAGCAAGTCAGCACCCATATGTCAACATCCAAGTCAGTTAATCAGGGTATATGTATAACTGTTAAACAAAGTCAAACCTAATGTGATTCCTGACCTCATAGGATGTTTTCAAGAGTTCAAAAATATCGATTTCAGGAGGAGGCTCATCCCCACTGGTGAGTAAGGCATGTAGATGTGGGATAGGGGGAGAAACACTTTGCTTATTCACCACATTATCCAGGTATCTGTGATTAAGAAGGGGAAAACATTTATCAGTTTAGAAAACAGTGAGGGATAATAAAAAATTGGCAAAATCAAATGGAAAAAGCTCCTTTGGGGGACTGTCTTTGGCTACTCACTTATTTTTCATATATGCTCATGAAATGTACACGTTCAAGTAGACTACTGGGAGCCCTTCACTGGGTTGGAGACATCTTCCTTCTGAGTCAGAGAATTCCAATGCTTCATGACACTCTTAGAAATTTAAGATGCAACAAATAGTCTGTAACTCTAGTTTAGCTCCATTGGCCCTACGAGGAGATCTCTTAGTCTGATTTCCTTGTTCAACCTTTTGGTTCAAGAAACCCTGACTGTTTTGTCTCTGTGATGACAAAGATAGGGATGAGCTCTACAACTTGGACAGAGGCCACCTATCTCCACTCAACTCGGAAGCAAACAGCAATCCAGAAGTGAACTGCTACTTCTGGCAAGGCCAAGGCTTTAGCCAGACTCAAGACTTGGTTGCAGGGAGACAGTGAAACATACTGCTGAACGCAGCTGGAAAGAGTCATGCAACTGTGTTGAGTCCACTACAAACTTTTTTACTTAATCTTAACTACGCCCTCCTTGCAGCAAAGCCATCCTTTTATTCCTCTCAAACTAGGTGTTCACTCTTTTCTCAAAAGCAGCTGCCCAAAACCTTCTCTTCTTCTCTCAAACCTCATACTTGAGACCTGGCCTAATACTTCATTGAGAAAGAGGCCATTTGCCATCAGTGCCCTCTTCTTTCACTGACTATCCTCTTGACACAATCTTCTATTCTGTTCTTCTTCTTGTTCCAACTCTCATAAAGAGGAGGCCCATTTCCTTCCCAAGATCAATATCTCTACACATATTCTTTCTTTGCCAGCTGACTGCCCCCACAATCTTCCTTTGCTTCACTCCTCAACCTTTCCCTATCTACTGGTTTCTTTTCTGTTATCTACTAATATACCCAAGTCCTTTCTTAAAAAACAACAGCAAAAAAAACCCAACAACTCACTTGACCCTTCCATCCCCTTAGCCTCTGTTCACTGTCAAAGACCTAGAAAAAGCTACCAGTACTCCTTGCTTCTACTTCCTTTCCTCCCATCCACTTAACTCATTGCAATTTGGCTTTCAACATCATTGCTCAAGTGACATCGCTCTCTCCAAAGTTACCAAGCATTTCTTAATTGTTAAATCTAATGAAATCTTCTCAATCTTCACACTACTTGGCTCTCTGTGGCATCTGACACTATTGATTCTCTTGTCCCCCTGGAAATTATTTCCTTCCTGGGTCATCATGACACTGCTCTCTCAGTTCCCCTCATCTCTGCTGCCAAAGTGATCTTCCAAAAGCACAAGTCTAACAGGTCACCTTTGCCCCCTCTATAAATTTCAGGATCAAATATAAAATCTTCTTATGCCTTTTAAAGCTCTTCATAACCTAGCTTCTTTCTACCTTTCCAGTCCTTGTACATTTTCTTCCCCTATGATTCGGCAACACGGGCCTTCCTGCTGTTCCTCACACACAACATTCCATCCCGATTCGATGCCTTTTCCTTGGCCATGCCTCATGCCTGGAATGCTTTCCCTCCTCATCTCCATCTCCTGGTTTCCCTCAAGCCTCAACTCAAATCTCACCTTCTGCAGGAAACCTTTAATAGTTCCACTCATACTGCTCTAACTACTAGTGTCTTCCTTCAGAGCTCATTTTCTACTTACACTGTATGTATCTCACACATATAATTTTTGTACATGTTGTCTCTCCCATGAGAACATGAGATTCTTGAGGGGAGGGATTGTATTTTTGCCTTTCTTTGTGTCTGCATTGTACAGTGCAGTGAATGGCACATATTAAATGCTTGTTCATTGACTGACCTGTCTGATTATTTTCAGGTTTCTTTGTTGAAGTCATCAATCACATCCTGCCCACTAACTGTGGTTGTAGCCCAAGAATCTACCTTGGGGCTTCTTTCTTTGAATACTCTTGGTTTCCTCACCAGCTATCATGGATTTAACACCATTTCTGTATATCTATATTAGATCTACATAACCAATGAAATTTGAAGTTTCACATACCCTACTCCTTTTCACTCCAAGGACTGGATGACTTTTAGTCTTTGCTAATCTCTCTCTTGAGCCCTAAAAGATATTTCAGCTGAATGTCTCATAGGCATCTCAAACTCATCATACCTAAAAACATGACTTGTAGCAATATCGCTACTAGGACTATATCCCCAAGAGATCATAAAAATGGGAAAGGGTCCCACATGTACAAAAATATTTATAGCAGCACTCTATGTAGTTGCCAAAAACTGGAAGTCAAGGGGATGTCCATCAATTGGGGAATGGCTGAATAAATTATGGTATATGAATGTAATGGAGTACTATTGTGCCATAAGAAATGATGAACAAGAAGACTTCAGAGAGGCCTGGAAGGACTTATATGACCTGATGCTGAGTGAAAGGAGCAGAACCAGGAGAACTTTATGCACAGCAACAACCACAGTGTGTGAGAGTTTTTTCTGGTAGACTTAGATTTTTGTAATAACACAAGAACTTCTGGAAAAAAAAAAAAAATCCCAATGGTGGACCTCAAGGCAAAATGCCTTCCACACTCAGAGAGAGAAATATGGAAGTCACTCACACAATGTAGCAGATCATGTTTGTGTATGTGTATCTGTTTGTGTATCATGTTCTGATTTGTTATACGGATTCTTTCATTTATCTTAGTCTGACTACATAGCATGACTATAGTGAAAATATACTCAATAGGAAAGTATATGTAGAATCTATACAGAATTGTATGCAGTCGTGGGGAGGGAGGGAGGTAGTGGGGGGTGGGTGGGGAGGGATAAAATCGCAATTGTATGGCAGTGATTGTTAAACATTAAAAAAAATAAAAAAATTAATAAAAAAAAAAACAAAACATGACTTGTTGTTTCCTCTAAACTTATCCCTTTTTCAAACTATCCCATTACTGTCAAGGCCACTACTACCCTTCCATTCACCAAGGGTAACAACTTCATTATCATAGTCTTCACTCTCCCTTACTCCATATCTATCCCCCTCACCTTGGTGCTGTTTCACTTAAGAGCTGGAGAGTCAAGCTGGAATAGAAACTAGATGAAGAAGGGTGGCTGGTGCTCCCTCCTGCCCTTCCTGTTTCCCATTCTACTACACCTGGTAGTCAAGGTTCTCCACAATCTGACCCTGCCCTATTTTTCTACTCTCATGTCTTATTTCCCCCATATATGATACGTGCTGTCCCAACTAGATTACTCTCTGTCCCTATCTCTCCAACAGGCCTTACCTTCTCCTATTTTTGACCTTTGTTCTTGCTTGGAATGTCCTCCATCTCCCTCTGCAACTATCAAGTCCCTATCCATCCTTTAAACTTAAACGCTACCTCCTCCAGGAAACCTTCCCCGGTTCCCCCCATCAATAATGACCTTCCCCTTTTGACCTCACACAGCATTTTATCTACACTTCCCTTATTATGTAATGCTAAGTATTTGTAATTTACTTTTGGGTCTTTACCCCTCCACTAGACTGTCAGTTCCACAAAAGCAGGGACTGTGCTTTGCCTGAACCCTTCATCCTTCTTACTCTCTAGTTTGTACTCTGCACAGCAGACACTTAATCAATGTTTGCTAAATGAATAAGTAAGGTTGGGCAAGGCTGCTACATTACCTCAAAAAAACCTCCTCTTGCCCAGTGGTTTGCTCTCATAACAGAAGCCCACTTGGTAAGTGTGGGGCCTAAGGAGTATCAGAAAACAACTTAAAGAACCATAAAATGTTAAAGATGAAAGAGTTGTTTCTGATCATCCAGTCTAGCCCCCTTAAGTTTGTCCTGCCATCAAGCAGTTATCACAGTATCATTATTTAGAAGAATCAATGAAGAAAACATATCAACCCATTGGCCATGTCTGAAAAAGTGCACTCACTGCACCTAGGAAGAGGGTAGCATGCTTTATAAGAGTGACAGGCTAGTCAGAAGACAGGGGAGCCGTGAATCACCTGCCCAGAACTGTCATGGCTTCACCTTCGTCACTGCAATTCAGCAGCTGCTCCATGTTGGCATCCAGAATGGCCAAGGAGACCTGCAAAATGAGCTTGATGCCCTCATAGAAGAAACAGTCAACGATGACCACAGCACTTTCAAAAGGCATGACACTGAGGAAGAGAGTGAGAAACCAGGAGAGAGAGATGGTGGAAATAACCCCCAGATCCTGCATCTTCTCTGAGAGCTGAGGTAAGAATTCTCTCGTGAGCTCTTCAAAGATGCCTTGGTCCACAAGTGCACCTGAAGGGGAAGAAAAGGAAGCCTTTGGTGAGTCAGGGTATCCTTCATCTTCTCTATGAACCTGGGTTAAAGATATTCTTATCCTGGGGCAGATTTTTAGCCAGATTATTTATAACTTATTATAATGGAACAAAAGTCTACTAGTTTGGAGCCCTGATTCATAGTAACAGAAAAATGGTTTCCATCCTTGCTCGTATTCTTTTTTTTCCTTTGGTATAAACACTTATTTTCTCCTAAAACTCTAAAAGAAAAAAGAATGCAACAATTCAGTCCCTAGTGGCACCTGGGTAGTGCAGTGGATAGAACACTGGGCCTGGAGTCAGGAAGTTCAAATCTGGCCTTATATACTTGCTGTGTGATCCTGAGCAAGTCACTTCACTTCTTTTGCCTTAGTTTCCTTATCTGTAAAAGGGAAATAATAAGAACACCTACTTTCCAGGGTTATTGTGAGGACCAAATGAGAAAACTTATGTATTTCACATTTTCGCAATGTCCAATGTAAGAATTCAGTTTTTAGGCTGGTGGAAACAGACCTGAGCAGTTCCTAGTTCTAAAAAAATGGAGTTTGTATCTCACTATTTTCATCAACAGCTGCTAACTAAGGGTGCTAACTAAGGGTACGATGTGTATATCTGGCATTTTGTCAGATACTATGGAGGGGGATTCTATCACTAGTGTCTTCCTTTAATGCCTCATTGTAGTGTAGAGGAAACCATGGATTTTCAAGGGCTAGGCTAGTGGACTTAAGCTTGGCAGGATCTATTACATGGGAAGGGCTTTGAGAATGGGGTTGTCATTCAAGGACCAGCTGAATTAAATTCAGACTGGCCATAGAATGATGAATTTTTCCATCACAGAAACTCCTAAAGGCTAAGTCCTGGAGGAGTGTGATCTAGACAGGAACTCCAATGTCAGTGAAATCACAGCTCTTTAAAGTACTATAGTATGGATGGAGGGATTGCTATGATAAGGACCCCTGACATTTGTATGAGGTTTCTATGGTTTTTAACATTCTTTTCTTCTAGATCTTACCTGATCTTCACAATAAGCTCATGAGAAAAGCAGGGCAGAGACTAATGTCCCCATTTGATGCATATAGATATTGAGGCTCAAAGAGGTGAATAATTTGTTGGTGAAGAGCTGGTCAGAAAGTATCAGAGGCAGGACTACAAAAATTCAGATCTTCTAACTCCTTTGGCTCTTACTACTCATAGCATGTTGTCTCTCAAAGTAAACCTCTTTTGTCCTGACAACATTTTTCCTTTTAAGACACTTGTGCTTTTCTTCCTGCTGACTAACAAGTCCCAGGGACCATTTTGGGCCAACTCACCTACCACCCTGGTGTTGTAGTAGTCAGGCAGCATCCTCTCACAGAGCGCCACCAGGAGCCAAAAAGCCTCTTCCTCATTGCCGTACAGAAGCAGCACCGATGTCACAATGTTCATAGCCTGTGAACCGTCCCGCCAGGACAGACACAAGAAGGCACAGAGAACAAACAGCAATGAAAACTGGAAGCCACTAAATGTATTAGTCCATCCTCAGCAGGGAAAGCAAGGCCACTCTGTCCCAAGACCTGGCTCAAGATTGAATACAATGGGTACTTCATGCTTGTGGAAGTGAGTGAGAAACCTCTATTCAACATGACTAAAGATAATTTACTTTGAGAAGGAAGCTTTCATGCAGTCCAAACCAGAAATAGGTGAAAGATAATACTTTAATATAAGGGAGCAGAACAATCACTAGAATCTGTTCCTTCTTGGTATCGGGACATATCTAATACTGTCTAAATCTTGTCAGGGCTGCCTGCTTCCACGATCTTTGGCATGGATGCCTTGGAGTCTTAGAGGCCACAGGGGACTTTCTAGCTCTAGGCATCCCTGCAAAAGGGATGTCAAACTGGTGGCATCTAACCTGGCAGTATCCAATCGTTGGGTTTCGGAAAGCATATGCAGTTAGCACTCGCCGGAGGGCAGCAATACCCATTGCATTCTGGAAGGCTGGATGTTCAGGCATGGAACGGTGCAGATCTCTCTCAATTTCCTCGGCAGCAAGACTTTGCTTGCCCATGGATTTCTCCACTAGCTCAGCATAGTATCCAGGGTGGGTCACCATCTCATTCCAGGCTCCTGCAGTGGAAATACACACAGCACTGTCTGACATTCTCAGAAGAGCTTTATGCCTAGGAATTCAATAAAATTTCAGGCTGGAGAGTTTACAGAGAAATGAGATTGGGGGATCAATTCCAAGTGAAGGCGAAGTTCCATTTTACTCTGTAGCATCTGCTTTATTAAGTTTCAGAACTCCAAGAACTACTAAGACTCAAGCAATAAACAGCAGTGGAGAATGCAGGCCCACTACATGAAACTGATATATGAGCCAACCTTCTCCCTACCACCCTAATCCTTTCCTCACTCCAGTGGAGTTACCATGTAGCAGAAAGCAGATGTTCAGCCTTAAAGGACTCCTTGAGAAGGGAACTCCAGTTGTGTGACAATGGTGAAATAGTAGCTTACCTGAAAATAGAAGCCAGAGTTCTCCACGGAGGCTCTCAGGGATACCTTTTAAGACAAGCTCCCGGGTCTTTGCTGTACGATACATGCACATGCCACGTCCGTACTCAAAGAAGTGAATATTCCAAGATTCTTCTTTCATCTTCTCCTTTGCCTTAGAAAAAAGAGTGTTGTTTGTACTTGTGGACTCCAGAGGCCTTATGTAAACATTGCAGGCCAAAGCAATATACACAGAAAACCTTTCACTGCAAAATAAATCACCCATGAAACACTGACCATCTCTCTCAAACTGCAAAATCCTCAGAGTCAAAAAATATAAGTGCTTAGCAAGCTGAAAGGAGACACTGATTTCAACTTCTTATTACTTATGGAGAATTAATGACAAGTATAACAACCCTAAGACTGTCTCTGAATAATTTAAGTCAAATGTTATATTATATAGACTGAAATAAACTGGTTTCCATTTGTTTCTCAGAGACTCTTTCTTTACATATCCAACCAGATGACATGCCAATTCTGCCCAATTTGTAGTTTCTGGTTTGGGTTTTGGTAGAGAAATGCTAATGGCACAGGGGTGAAGGAGCCCACATATGTGCCTGAGCTCAGTGATACTATCAGCTTCTTCTTCTCTTGAGAACCCAACATTCATTCAAATTTTGGATTTCTTAATCACAGCAGACCAAGTCTTACCCCTTTGGGTCCAAGAAACTCTGTGGATGAGTTTTTCTGAAAAAGTTTGAGAAGTCCATGAGAAGCAGTTGGAGCTTCCTCCAAGAAGGAGGTCAGTTGACTGCTGAGGCTGGAAGATGGGGTGGCAGTCAGATCACTACCCTCCTGAGGAAAAGAAAAAGCAGGTTAAAAAGGTTTTCCAATTTATCTATCTGTTAGCCTGAAGTCAAAGACTTCCTCCTCCAAAGGCCAGATACTGACAGTGTACCCTTCACTTTTTAAATCTTATTTTTTTATTTTGAAATCAAACATTAAAAAAAGGGCATTTCTGTATACACAATAAAAAATGATGGTTCTCTACAGAGCTACTAATCTATTTCATACTGGTTGTTATCTTTTTAAAAAAGCATATAATAAAATCTATATATTACTTTCTTATGAATATCCTTTTCTTTGTACTTTATTAATATTTTTTAAAAAATGAAATTTTAAGATCCTCATTTTCTCCTCTCCCTTCTCCCCATCTGAGAAAACCTGTTACAAAATGTGTAACTGAGCAAAACAAATTCCTGCTCTGATCATCCTCAGTTCCTCAACCCTTACAAAATGTCTCAATTTATAGCCCATCAGCTCTCTATCAGGAGGTGAGTAGCATGTTTCATCTTGAGTCTTCTGGCTCTATGGTGGATCATTGTGTTTTATTTGAGTTCTTAAATTTTTCCAGGTTGTCTGTCTTTACACTATTGGTATTGTATAATTTGTTCTCCTGGTTCTGCTCACTTCACTTTGCATCAGTTCATACAAGTCTTCCCAATTTTCTCTGAAACTAGCTTTAATAATATTCTAATAGCCCTCTTTTTTGGAATATCACTTTTGTTAACATTCAGTTCCTCAACTCCACCTCACCCCAACTGAAGGAAATAAAGAAAAAAAATCTTACAACAAATTAGGGTAGTCATGTGTATAGGGGCCATATTTGAAAAATATAAATCTTTGTGAGTCATGTGTCCATCACCTATTAGGAGATGGATAACATTTCACCACGTGTCCTCGGGGGACATAGGTTGGTCACTGCTTTGATTAGATTTCTTAATTCTTTCAAAGCATTTTTCTTCACAATGTTGTCATCTTTATATAAATCGCTCTTCTGCTTCTGCTCACTTCAATCTATATCAATTCATAATTGTCACAATACTCTGAAATTGTCTCTTTTATCATTTCTTTTGGTGCAGTAGTATTCCATTCCATTCATATATTGTTCAGTCATTTTCCAAATGCCTATTGTTTAACAGGCAATCTAAAGCGTTTGCTGAACTGCCAAGTATTCAAACTGTGCTTCAGAGAGCACAACTCCGATGGGCTGGCCACGTGGTTTGAATGCAAAATGTATGCTTGCCAAAAAGATGATTTTATGGAGAACTCACATGGGGCAGGCGATTACATGGTGGCCAAAAGAAATGATACAAGGACACTCTCAAGGTCTCTCTCAAGAACTTTGGATTTGACTGTGCAACGTAGGAGACACTGGCACTGGACTGCTCAGCATGGTGTGCCCACATCAGAAAGGGTGCTATGCTCTTTGAGCAAAGCAGAATTGAGACAGCACAAAGTAAATGCAGAATGCGCAAATTGGGGTATCCACCCCAAATATTAACACAGACTATCTGTGCCCAACCTGTGGTAGAGCATTCCAAGCTTGTATTAGTCTCATCAGCCACAGTGGGAAACACTGAAATTTCACTTTACCATGATGATGTCATTTTGGTCCTCTTCGAAGATGAAGGACAACAACCAGTTCCGCCCCCCCCCCCCCCCCCGATAATCTCCCCTTCAAGATCACGAAGTTTTTTCTGCTGTTAGCTATCTATCCGCTCCTACCTCTTAACATCTACTTCTGGTCTCCCCTCATTTCCCTTTCAGTTTGATGTATTTCCACACTAAACTCTTTGTGTATCTGTAATGTATGCTCAACCCTCCTTTGCTTGTTTCAGATAAAAGTGAGGTTTATATGATGCCCACTCTGCCACCCCTTCCTCCACATTTGCATATTCTTGTTAAGCATGAAAAATAACAAGTTATTTTTCCTTTTTACTTTAGTGCATTCTTCCTTCTACCTTCCTTTCTCTTTTCCTTCTTCAAACCCTCAGTACAAGAACTTCTGCACTTAGAGCCCTCCTTTCTTATTTCACTCTCTAGTACTCTATGAACACATTAAGGTTCTGAAAGGATACTTGTTTCTGTTCCCCTTATTAGAATGTTAGCATTTTGGTTAAATACATTTACCTTTTTAGGTCTTTATATCATAAGTGCCTGAAAGTCTTTTATTTCATTAAAGATTCATCTACCCTCCCCACCCCCTCCATGGGATTATGACTTTGCAGGATACATTATTCTTGGCTGTAAATTGCCTTTTGTAACACTGTATTCCAGGTCCCCTCTTGCTTACTGTAGAAGCTTTTGTATGATCCTGACTGTAGTTCTTTGGTACCTCAATTATTTATTTCTGGATACTGAAGTATTTTTTCTTTGATTATAGGAGCCCTGGATTTTGCCTATGATATTCCTGGGACTTTTCCTATTGGGAGGTGACTTTTATCTTCACGTTGCCATCAGGGTTCTAATGTTTCTGAGTTTTCATTTATGATTTCTTGAAATATAGTGTCCAGGATTTTTTTACTTTGATCATGGCTTTCAAGAAGTTCAATGAGTATTGAGTATCTCTCCTTAACTTATTTACAGGTCTGTTGTTTTAGACATTAGCTACCTTACAGATTCTATTTTTTCAGTATTTTGATTTGGTTCTAATATTTCTTGCTACTGCATGGAGTCATTGATTTGTTTGACCTTTGACTTCTTCGGCAAGGTTTTTCACTTTCTCTTCTAAACTACTTACTGTCCTTCCAATTCTTTCTTCAAGAGTTTTTAATGTCTTTTTTTAAATCTCTTGCTTCATTTCTTCTAGGTCTTCATAAAGTCCTTGTGGAAAATGCACTTTTTTCTTTGACTCAATATTTGCAGATGTTATATAGATTGAAATAATTTTTGATATTGGTTGGCATTTCTTGGATTTACTCATCTCTCCAGCTTTAAGTTCCTGATTTGGGGCTTTATTCTAGGGCCAGGTTCTGCCCCTTCTTATGCTTTTTGGTGGAGTGGTCAGCCCTGCTTAGTGTTGTCCTGAGTCCCCTGGGTTTTCCTGATGACTCTTCTACCTCTTTGAGGTTTACAGTTGGATATTCAAGACCCTCTCTGACATCTCAGGGTAGCATTAAGGACTTCAGTGTCTCTAGGCCTATGTTGTCCTGCTGGCTGCTGCTCCTGCTCCTGCTCCCCATGAGTCTTCCAAAAGACTCTTCCTAAGTCCCCACCCTGGGCCCTTCTCAGGGTTTTGTTCTTGAAGCCTCCTATCGCAGAGCCTTGTAGGTGACATGATCAGAGCTGTACTGAATTAAATGGGCTACCATGGAATGAGGTGACTTCATCCCTACATGAAGTTTTCAAGCAGAGGCTGAATGACTACAGAGGATTTCTGTTCAAGTACATGTTGAATAAGATGATAATTGATGTGCCTTCCAACGCTGAGAGTCTATGATTCAACTCAAGAACCTACAAAAGCTTCTTGATGGATCAAATCTAAAAAAACTTGTTATCTCTTAAAAGAACCTCCTACTAGGTCTAGGCTGGTCCCATCACTCTTCCCGGAACACATCAAGAAAGCTGACTCCTGCCTTTTTTCCTTTGCTCAGGCCTTTTAAAGGATGGCCTTTTAAAATAAGTATTTGGATAAAAGTACTTTAAAGTTTAGTTTAAAATGCCTTGTCATGTTTTCTGTTTAGATAGTGTTTAGAAATGTAATGTTCTGAGGTAAAAAGGCAAAACCTCATACAGTAGTCATAACAGGTTTATACCTGATCTTGTATTAGGGCCATTGTTAAGGGATCTAGTCAAGCAGTATTAACATGGAAATCTTGTCACCATGCATACATCAACACATACAGCAGTTGGTTTTCCCTATCAGAAGGGGCAGACTGAAAATTCCTAGTTATATCACCACAATTCAACTGATTAGCAGAAAGAGAAAAAGAACTTCATGTGCAGAAAACATCATGCACAAAAAGAAATAGTGGAGTCAGGAGAGTATCCTGGACTGAGAGAAGAAAATGTAAGCTGAAGATTATGGAAGATAAAGTTGGAATGAGGTCTCTTGATGGAGACCTTCAATGCCTTTGAATGATTTTGAACTTGGCTAATAGGTGAGGAGTAAAAGTCAGCAATCTTCAGAAAAAAAATGAAGGCCACACATAGTTTAAAAAACAACTTAACAAAGGTATACTTACCTGTTTCTTAATAGTTTAAAAAACAACTTAACTAAGGTATACTTACCTGTTTCTTAAATTAAGAACAGTGAAAATAAGAACTTTATTCAGTAACTATGAAATATTTCTTTTAATACATGTCAAGTTTTCCTTCCATCTTACCTCTCCTTGTGCTGGGTCTGTGACTCCAGTCTTCTCTCTGCTGCCAGCACGTGACTTCTTAGCTGATGTTTTCTGAAGGAAATCGGAGATTTTCTGGACCAAAAAATCTCGGTCCTTTAGATTGGCAAACAAGAAGGTCATTTTACTCTTGGTGCTAATAGACAGTGGGCTCGGTAACACGCTGGAGCTGTCAGCTTTTTCAACCACTGTCACCTGTGAAGGAAGAGGCATTTGTTCCATAATTCTCTCTTAAGTTATAAGGGAAGCCAAACACACCCAAGAATTGACTATTAAAGACATATGTACATGATCAGGCGTTCCAGAGTGTCTCCTCTTCTCAAAATGGATTGAATTTGGAAGCTGTCTTCTTGCAAGGAATTTCCCCAAGAAGCTCATGTTGAAGCTATGTCTCAGAGGCAACCAAGGTGTGAAGGTTTGGCCACAGTGATGCTTCTACACCTTAAGACAGGAAACTAGAGGGATTCCTCATGCCATTTGGCTGTTCTCCATGCCTGGGATGTTCTCCATCCTCATTTCTGTCTCTTAGAATCCCTGGCTTCCTTTAAGACTAAGTTCAAGTCCTACCTTTTATAGGAGGCTTTGCCTTGCTCCCTTGGTAGCTAATTCCTTTCCTTTTAAGCTAATTTTCTATATATTCAGTGTTTATTTTGTATATCTCTACACATATGTTGTTTCCCTCAATAGAAGACAAGTTCACTGAGGGTAGAAATTTTTTTTCTCTTTTCTTTTGTATGTCTAGCACTTAGCATAATGCCTGGCACATAGACAGAGCTTAATAAATGCTTTTGATTGATGTTGAGACTTGCAGAAACTAGTCTCATTTATTTATATTTGCTAAAGAATCAAAGGATTCCCATGTCTAACTAATGCATGTTTTAAACAGAATTTATCTTTTTTCTGCTACAAACCGGAATAAAAGTCAAATGATAGCTAAGTCTTATGCCATTATTTATGAATAGTTACTGGGGCAGCTAAGTGACACAGTGGATAGAGTGCCAGGCCTGGAGACAGGAAGACCTGAGTTCAAATCCGGCTACAGACACTGCCGGTGTGACCCTGGCCAAGTCACTTAACCCTATTTGCCTATTTCCTCATCTGGAGGATGAGTTGAAGGAGGAAATGGCAAACCACTTTGGCATCTTTGCCAAGAAACTCCCAAAAAGGGGTCAAAAAGTCAGCCACAACTGAAACAACTGAACAACAACAAATAAATAATTACTATAGTGTATTTGTCCTTTGTTGCTGAAGAGAAATGATGACATGACTTGCACTTGATTTTATTTTGAGTGAGGGAGGGCTGGGCAGGTCACCAGCCTCACTTCTCTTCCAGAGCCATCTGAATCCAGTGACCAGATATTCATCAGGATGACTGGAGATGATCCAGGATGAGGCAATTGGGGTTAAGTGACTTGCCCAAGGTCACACAGCTAGTGAGTGTCTGAGGTGAGATTTGAACTCAGGTCCTCCTGACTCCTGTACTGGTGCTCTATCCACTGCACCACCTAGCTACCCCAATTACTACAGTATTTTGCATTTAAATAGTAACTTGTGGTCAATGCTCTCCAAGTGTTTCCTACACAACTTGCAAGTCTTGTTGGGCCCTGCAAGGTGAGGTTACTATCCCAAATCTTGCTCTAAAACTTACAATCACTGTGATGTCTTTGAAACACAGCTCAGGGTCCCAGAATTAGTTTTGTATCTTTTTTTTTTTATGGTCTAGTTTCCTCTCACAGAATAGTTATTCTTGTCCTTCACAGTGGGTCCTCCTGAAAGTCATGGAATTATCACTCAACTGGAAAAGAAAGTCCTTGATACACTGTGAACTGCTGAAACTCACGAAATACCCTGATCTGCTGACCCAAGTGATGCTCCCTAGGGTATATATCTCTCGGTATGGCTAACAGCAAATATCATATAACAATTAAAAGACTATCTCCTGCCATTTCCAAAGACTTTATAGGCTCTCCCCAACCCCTAACATGTTTTCTTCTTCCATTGCCCTAGATGAACCTCCAAATGTCACCTACAAGTATAAAGGCCAGATATATTTAACTGCATTTGATAGGTGAGAAGTTAAGTTACGGCCAAAGTAGTTAGTCAGAAAGAGAACTCAAGTCTCCCAACTCTTAAACAGATGGTCTTTTCATCATCTTGGCTGCCACCATAATAATGTGATTGCTGACCTTGAATATTAATACTCAAACTGAAACAATTCTTCACCTCTCTCAGTGGTATTATGAGATAACAAGCCTCTTCTTCTTTACTGGCGAAGCAAATATAATTGTTGGAGATGAACATCTGGCCAGGGATATGCATCTTATTGAATGGGGTCCATAAGGTACAGTCAGTGTGTCCATCAAGTCGTTCATCCTTTGGCAACCGGAAAGTTGCCCGGTAGCATTCATTTTTGGCCCTGGCATCCAGATCTCTGAATGCAGAAGAGAAAAACCAAAGTATGTGGGTCAAGTGTTAGCAATGATGTTACCTTCAGTTTAAATACTATTACCTAGTAAAAGCTATACTATATCCATCTGCAGCGGGGGGGCAAGATGAACTGCCATCTGCTTGATCAGGACAAACATATGCATATTCATATGCATATGTGAGAAGACAGGAACTCTTATTCGAGGTTAAAAAGTAACTCTAAAAAATTATTTTTTTAGGAGACTCATTTTCCTTGGAAATAAAGGGTGAAAGGAAGGGAAACCCCTAGTCCTAATTAACATAATTAGCATGCGTCTCTTGCCTTCTTTACAGTGTCTGAATTTTGGACATTTATCCTGGCAGATCAATATGGCTGGTTAGTCCGGCATTCCAAAAGTTAGCTCTTTGCTGGAATCTGGAAGGCCCAAATACTGACAAGACCTATTATAGTCATGGAGTCTAAAACCAGAGATTGTCAATGAGTTGTGACCCACAGGTCCATGATTTAGATCTACAGACATCATTACATTTCAAACTGCAACAGGAGCACCTATTCCCTCAGATCTGTAGCTCAGTGTGGGAAAAGGACTAGAGAGGGTGGCAAAATCTGAGCTTCTGTGGAACTCTGCTTCAGGGCTGAGTGGTCCTGACTGATGAATTAGTAAATGCCAACTCACTTAACCCACTATATTGTACTGGTCTCAAACCACACGTTACATTCCAGCCAGCCAGCCATTGTACATCTTGTCCCATTTGCCTGACACCTACACATACCTTCTTCCTATCTACCTTTCTACTTTTTGTTCTGGAACGGTAATTAAATCAATTCTACTACTGCTTCTAGAAAGTGCATGACAATAGACTACTTTATGGTCTGCTTGTCATCCCTGTAATTCCCCAGACCAAAGTTCCCTTCCCTGACCACCCAGCCCTAATATGCACTGTATTCCTCATTAGAATATAAGGTATTTAAAGGCAGGGACTATCTCACTTTTGTATTTGTATCCCCAGTGCCTAGCAAAGCACATTGCACATAGTAGGTAATCAACAAATGCTTTTTCATTCATTCATTTATCCAGACCAATATGGGAAGAGTCCCACGCACAACTATAAATTGGATTAAGACAATGACTGTGCTGGACCTCTGAGTCTCCAACTGCCTTGCATCATTTGTCTGTATCTCTTAAGTGAAAAGAGACATACCTTTTTAAGGCTGAGATGTTTTTAAGAGGCCTAACAGGCTTGGGGAGGGACTTGTCCTCCAGGAAGCCTTCATTGTCCAGCAGCTGCCGCATGGCAATATTGGCCAACTGCTCCATAAGCTTGAAGGTCTCATTGATGTTGAGGAACATGGAGAAGTACAGCTCCTTGTCCCTGGTGTTAACTTTGATGCACTCAGGGAACAGCAGGGTGGCATTCTTCTCCAACTCAGTTACATCTACCCACTGGACCACCAAGGTTACTGAGAACCACCAAACAAAGAAACACCAATTCAAACAGTTTTGAGAGACAAAGTAAAAAAATCAACAGGAGAAATAAGTGACAGTGTGTCTCAAGAATGGCTCACAACATGGACTCACTGAATGAGAACTGAAGCCCTGGGAGGGGAAGAACTCAAAATCCCTACTTTCTGGTGTGTGGCTTCTTTGGGCTAGAGCAGGCTCCTGGATCACAACAGCTTACCTTCTTTGCCCAAAAGGAAGGAGTAGAAACAAAGGTGATTGACAGTCAGGTACAACCATCCCTGCCTGGGCACCCGTCCTTTCCAGTAGCTGCAGGAATAGTAATTGACCAGCTTCTCCACTTCGGGCATTCCAAACTGTTTTCTCATTTTTAGTTCTGCTTCTTTGAATTTTCCTGGATCCTCATCTCCCTGAGGTTGCAGGTTCTTGTTTTCTTCAGCAATGATGCCCTGGAGTGGAAAACAGAGATGGGGACTCCTATGTAAAATAAATAAGGAAAAGGGCAAAAGGAACCATTTAGGTTCCTAAAACATTAATGGCATTAAAAAAGGAAATTTAATTTAGAATTTATGATTAAGAAAGGTTAAGTGCAATGATCTGCCTGCAGGAAGGATGCTTATTGAACAAATGAAAGAATTAAAAAGCGGATGTTAGCAAAACCAAAATAACACTAATAATTTAAGTTAAAGTCAATCAAGAGCTAATAGTCTCCCAGGTTGCTTGGAAGCCCAGAACATATATCCTTTTTATTGCTACTAATGATACCGGGATCACCCTGCTGTCTCATCCACTGCTCTCTATCTTCTATTTTTAAGAAGTAAAGGGAGAAAGGATAACCTATTAGAAGGATCTTCTTCCATCCCTTAAGGACAGTGCTCCACAAAGTGCTGTCTTTGGCCCTCCTCTCTTTCTATACTCCCTCCCTTAGTGATCTTATCAATTTTCATGGCTATTAATTATATAGATGATTCCAAAATCTTTATCTCCACCCCTGACCTCTATTCCGAGCTTCACTCTTAGACTGTCTATAGGGCCTATCTATCTGGATGTCCCACTAGCAGCTCAAAACACGTTTAAAACCAAGTCGGCAATCTTTTCTTCTAAGCTGGCTTTCCCAAATGACTTCACTATTTCTGACTGTGGTAACACCATTTATCCAAGCTACCATGTTTTTAAAACTTTGGAATAATATCTTTGATTCTTCCCTCTAGTCACAATCCACAAATCCTGCTTACTTCGTCTCTAGAATACTTCTCTTTTCTTCTCTGTTTCCACGATCTGTTCCCATAATCCAGTGCTGAGCTTCACTATTACCTGCCTGGATTATCACAATATTCTCCTGGTTGGCGTTCTCCTCCACTCTCCCCCTTCTTTTTACTACCAGAATCACCTTCCTCGTGCACAGTCTGGCCATGTCACTATTCAAAAATCTTCCATCAAATAAAGCTCAAATTCCTTCGCATTAAATTCAAGGTGCTCTACAGTTTGGCAATACCTAACCTCTTTTATTCTCTGCTGTGTACTCTTATTTTCAAGCCAAATTAAATTATTTTACATCCCTTGAACAGCTCTGTATTCACTCATCTTAGAGCCTTTGCTCATGCTGGCCTCTATGCTTAAAATGTCCTCCTCTTCTTTTTGTTACCTACTGAATTCTTTAAACCCCAAATCAAATACCACATTCTACCAGGAAACCTTCCCTAAGTGATCAGCAATGAAAATTTTCCTCTGGCTGTTACAAAGCACTTCTGCACCTCTCTAATGAGCTTTTGCACTATTATGTATTACAATTATCTATGTATGTCCGTATCTTCCCCCAGGCTTAAGTTCCATGAGAGCAGGGCTATCTTATATTTAAACTTTAAATCTCCCCACACAATCCTGAATAGTTTTCTGTAGATAGGAAGAGCTTAAATGTTCACTGATTTTGTGGGTCAACTGATCAAGGCATGCACTGCTGCCTTGAGGCCTTCTCTAGGCACTCAGCCACAAGGAAGATAGTTGGATATAACCTGACCTCTAGAGGACAAGGAAGCTAAGAAAAATACTGTGCCTCACTAAGAATTATGGGCTAGTGGTTTCATTTTACATTGGTCCAACAAAGCTGGACCATAAAAAATAAAAATACTGTTGAACAAAAGTGCTACTTGTTACTTTAAGAAGCTGGTTGTAAAACATGAAAACTGGGAGCCTGTCACCATATTAGGGGTAGCTAATGAAGAATCTTGAGCAACTTGAGATACAACCCTTTTTTATACACCTTGAGCTTCAAAGGTTGAGGAATAGAGAAAGAAGAGTCTGGATGAACACAATCTGAGGGCTCTTCCCAGCCTTGAGTTACAAGAGACACCACCAGGCCCACTGGCTGCCCTGAGCCTCTCCAGCTCGGGGGCTTCCCCACCCCCTGTCCCTGTTGCAGTTGTTGTTTGAACTCACTCCATGTATAATTGTTTAAAAACATCATGTTCAAGTGAGCACTCATTTGTTGTCATTAGGCAGACTATGCATATTTCAGTCATCATTTTTTCTATGTAAATAAGGTAGAAGTAAATAAAACATGCAAAATTCAATGGGAAACTAGAAAGGAGAGGGGTGGTAAAATTTTACTAGGTTTCCTTAATAACCAAAAGTTCATCATTTGCTCAGAAAAAAACCAGTCAAAAGTATCCATACTCCACATTCCGTATCCTGAGAAGGTTAAAAATAAAGGAGATCAGATTAGCAGAACTAAGAAGGATGTCATATGGAGGCAGATTTCAACTGACAAAAAGGAAGAACTTTCTAATGCCCAAGCTGTCCAACAAGTAAGCTAACCAGGCCTGGGGATTGCTATTGAAGCTACATGACTTGCTGTCACAGGTGTGGCAGAGTAAGTGGGTGGTGGGACCAGGTAAGGTCCCCAAGCACATGAATGCTAAGCAACTGCTCCTTACGTGTATCTTGCCCTTAACAAAGGTAGTGATGTCTTCTTCATTCTCAAAGATGGACAACGTCTGTAGCAAGTTATTTTCCAGCCATTCCCAATGTTTTGTGATCTCCTTACGGGAAGAACCTGGGTGTATTGGGGAGGTTAAAAAAAAAAAAGAAAAAACCCATCAACACACCAATCTTTCAAGTTCATTTGAGGAGGAATATTAAGAATCATTTTCCATCATAAAGGTTAAGGCAGAAGTCTCTGTACATACAAGTGACAAGAAGTCTTAGAAAATACCCATTAAGCTGAGGATAGTTAAAAGATAAAATGAAATGCTTATAGGGCTGTGGAAAAATAAGAACATGCTTACTCTGCTAGTGAAGTTATGAAATGCTACAGTCTTTGTGGAAAACAAAATGGCATTATACAATAAGAACTACCAAGTTCTCTGATTTAGTGAATCCACTATAAGGGCTATATCCTAAAAATGCCATTTACAGGAAAAAAAAAAGGCTTCTGTACAAATATCCATAGCAGTAATCATAATAGCAAAAACAAAAAAATAATCCATGTGTCAGAAGACTGGGAAACTGCCAGACTACAGTATATAACAAATTCTATTTAATGAGAAGAACACTCATTAAGCACCCATTATGTACAAGGTACCCACACTAGGGCCTGAGGACAAAAACAAAATTGTTCCTGTCATCAAGGAGTTTGTGTTCTCTTGTAGGATGCCAAATGACAAAAATAATAGTTGATATTTTAATATACAAAACTGAGAAGGTGGACTGGAGACAGTCTGTGAAGGGTCTTCAATGTTGGGGTAGAGTTTTTGTTTCAACTGGACTCAATAGGGAGCCACTATGAATTTTTTTTTTTTAATTTTTTTATTTTTTTATTTTTTTAATGTTTAACAATCACTGCCATACAATTGCGATTTTATCCCTCCCCACCCACCCCCCACTACCTCCCTCCCTCCCCACGACTGCATACAATTCTGTATAGATTCTACATATACTTTCCTATTGAGTATATTTTCACTATAGTCATGCTATGTAGTCAGACTAAGATAAATGAAAGAATCCGTATAACAAATCAGAACATGATACACAAACAGATACACATAGCCACTATGAATTTTTGAGCAGGGGAATGACAGAGTCAGACTTGAGCCTCAAGAAAATTATTTTGGCAGCTGTTTGTAGGATGGATTGGATAAGGGAGAGAATGGAAAAGGGGAGACTAATGAGGAGATTATTAAAATAGCCTAGAGGTGAGGACAGCTTGAACTAGGGATATGACCATGTGTGTAGAGAGAAGAGATGAACCTGAGAGATACTGTGAAAGAGAAAAGGCAAGTCTAGAGTCATCTCAGTAGAGATGATAACTGAGGCCAGAGGAATCACCAAGAAAGATAAGAAGATGGTCCAGGGCAGAGCCTTGAGGAAATACACATTTAAGGGATGGGAGCAGAACAATGAATTGCTAAAGGTAATTGAAAAGGAGATCAGATAGGTAGGAGGAGAATCAGGAGAAAAGTCACTGGGAAAAGTATTTAGTAGGAAACAGTGTTAAAAGTTATAGACATCGTGCACTGTGAGAACTCATTAAAAAGTCACTGGATTTAACAGTTAAAAAGTCAGGGAAACCTTTCCCATTCATTTTAATTCTTCCATGCAACATGACTAATGTGAAAATGTGTTTATAAGAATGTATATGTAGAACCCATATAAGACTGCATGCATAAGGGGGAGAAAATCTAAGACATATGGAAATGACTGTACAAAACTGAAAACAAATAAATTTAAAAAAAAAAGAAAAAATAAAGTACTAAGCATCTCTTAAAAAAAGTCAGGGAAACCTTGGAAAGAACAGTATCAGTTAAGTGGTGGGCTGGAAAATCTGATTATGTGGGTGGAGGATGAAGAATGAATGGATAGTGAAGAAATAGAGGTAGGGAGAGAAGGTAACTCTTTCTAAGAGTTTGGCAGTGAAAAGGAAGAAAGAGAAAACAATTTGAGGGGACAGCAGGATCAAATGAAAGCGACCCGCAATCTTTCTAAACAATGTAGGACACCTTAGTATATCTGTAGACAACAGAGAAGGATCCAGTGGAAAGGGAGAAATTGAAGAAGAGAGAAGGTGAACAATTAATGAGGGGAGCTCCCAAAAGAGGTGGAATGGGGTGAGATCAAGGGCACAAGTAGGCGAAAATTGGGAGTGGGGAAAAAAGAAAAATGAAGTAGAGGGCTTTTGATGTAAGGGTAAGGGAGAAGAGGGAAATTATGAAGGAATGGTCAAATTTTCTCCATAAAGTGAAGTCATCTGTAGAAGTTGGGGGAAGGAAGTACCAGAGGGAATTTGAAAAGAGATGAAAAGATTTGGAACAACTGCTGTAAGGACAGAGAAAGTCAATCAGGAAAGAATAGAAGGTTTGTCTTACAACTATGAGAGCTCAGTTGAGACTGGATATTATGAATTTATAGTGAACTCAAATGGCTATTGGGTGCTGTTTTCCAGCACCCAATCTTTAGCAACATGCGAGTGGAAGCAGGGAATGTCTGAATGGTGGTGAGAAAAGTGTGCAAGACATTCAAGGACAGAGGGTGACTCATGGTTTAACTTGGTGAACTTTAAGATCAAGACTTTGAAGGGAAGAAAGTGAGATCAAAGCAGCAGCACCAATTTAGGAGAAAAGAGGATGAAATGACTAGAAATCACAGTGGAACCAGTCAGAGTAAAAGATGTCAACAGATATATGTTTGATAGGGAGGGAAGATGAACTAGCACAAGGAATGATAGGTAGACGATATCCTGAGATTACTCAGGAAACAATATGCAAGGCCTCCAGCATATTGGGTGAAGAACATAGGGGAAAACAGGAACAAGAGTTGAACAGGACAGGCAGGAATATATAGATTGTGATCTGCATAGCTGGGACAGCATCCAAATTGAGGAGGACTATTTGAGTATAAGAAAAACCATTAATGATAAGATGGTCTTCAACAGAAAGAGGATCTAGATTATATTTGAATTATACTCACCTAGAAATACTACCTGAATTTTTGGTTTCTAGACATTTTACCTGGAACTACCAGCTCAACACCAGGTTGGGTCTGGTTTGGCCCAGCCCCTACCATTTCCTTTGATCTAACTTTGATCTGCCTTAATGCAGATGAGTTTGGCTGGCACTCCTTCTAGGATATTTAGTTTCTATCTCCACTTCCCAGTTTTCACCTAAACTCAAAGGAACATTCTGGTGCTAACAGACCAAGTCTTATTTTAACACCTCCTCTCTTGACTTGCCTTAGGAGTTCTGCCCCATCTCTGATTCTCTGCCAGACCAATTAAATTCCAGAGAGACTTGGGCCAGTGTTGGAGGTGAGAGAGGGTGAGAGTGAGAGTGAGAGAAAGAGAGAGAGAGAGAGAGAGAGAGAGAGAGAGAGAGAGAAAGAGAGAGTGTATATGTGTATATGTGTGTGTGTGTGTGTGTTGGGAGGTTGGTTATGTCATTGTGATTAGGAAAGCTACATCCCTGGCATTTCAAGTCAGAACTCAGAAAGTCTTTCCCCAAAGGAACTCTTATACATTGTGGGTTCTAGAGGACAATTAACACAATGGATTCTGGGTAAAGAGGCTTTTGTGAACTGAACTGGAAACCTAATCACCATATTACATTTGTTTCAGCAGATGGAAAAACTTCTTGAGTTACCAATACCCAAATGATAGACAGACTTTTGTGATACCGTAGAGGTTTCTGATCCAAATATCTGACTGTAGATGAGCTTTGCTTCCAGGATACTTAGTCCTGAGGAACATTGTTCCAAGACCCCCTTTCTGAACCTTGAGGGAAGTTCAGTCCTGATCTCTTTTTTGGATCCTTCCCTGCCAAAAAGGCCAGGGCCCTAATTTCATACCTTGAGCTTTGAAGATTATTAGGCTGTTACTTAGCTAATGTATTACTCCCTTTGAAGAAAAAAGCCATGATACTTCACGTAGAAAGAAAGAAAGAAGACATGTTACACCTAAACTATAGGTTCTCTACCTCATTTCCCATGAAAGACTTGGGGTTACTCCCTATGGTAGGGCAAAAGTAAAATATAAGGAACAGCAGTGAAGAAAGGAAGTGGTTAGAACAAGAACTCTAAAAATACCAAAGCCTACTTCTCCTGAATGGCATTACAGTCTCAAGGAGGTTATTGAACCTGACAGCTCTGGGTGTCTGCATTCGCTAAGAAGGGAAGACGGTCACATGTTCTGGGGTATATTCTTGCTAGAAGAAGCTCAAAATATCTGAAATTCTTGTTGAAAGCAGCCCCGAATTCAACTTCCCTAATAAAGGAAGTCACTTTCCCTCCATTTTTTTGGCCCCTGGATTTGAGAGACTTGGCATGTAAATGTTCAAGTCTCTCTGAGCTATGTCTGATGTGAGTTTTGACAAGGCAAGAAAAGGAACCTACCACAGGCCACAGCCCAATAGATCTGAGAGTCCTGAGTCTGGTGAAGGATTCGATAAGGAGCGACTCTGGCACTGGAATCCAAGACAACATCTAATGTTCCCACAAGAAGACCTGGGAAATAAAGTGGAGAGAAACGTGACTGGGGATTTAATTGGTATATGTCCCTGCTCTAGCTACGTCAAATGCTGCTCCAGATGGCCTGATTTCATGGGCTGAAAGAACAAGAAGGATCAAATGAGATGTGTAATAAGGCACTTTGTGAACTATAAACTGCTGTACAAATATACATTAATTACTACCTCTCCTGTGGCCCAGGTAATCACGACAAATAGCTGTCATTTTCTGTTTAAAAGTCTCAAAGGGGAGCCATTCTTTAGCTTCTTTCAGGTTTCATTTCAGTGTAACTGAACGCCTGGAGCCAGGAAATCTTCCTTTTGTAGAAAATGATAAAGTCCTCCTGGACCCTTCCAACCTTTTCAGTCTTTTTATACTTTACTCCCCTCCACACCCTCTATGATCCAGTCACACTGGCCTCCTTGCTCTTCCACACATCCAACACCCGTCTCCCAACTCTACCTCCTCTCCAGCTGTTCACCAGGCCTGAAATGTCCTTGCTCTGTACCTCTGTCTCCTGGTTTCCCTCAAGAATCAGCTCAAATCCCACCTTCTGTAGGAGGCCTTTACTGGTTGCTCCTGCTACTAGTTCCTTCTCTCTGAGATTCCCTTCCATTTTACTATCTGTGTCTGGTATGTATGTAGTTACTTGCATGTTATCTCCCTAACAGAATGTGAACTGAGGGCAGGGACTGTGTTTTTGCCCTTTTTTTGTAACCTCATTGTTTAGCATGTAAGTACTTAATAAATGCTTGACTTGGGGACAGCTCAAATGACTGACACCCACTGTTTCTCACTGTGTACAACTCTCATTTACTAAGAGACACAAGGCACCTTCTAGCCCTTTCTAAATGACTCCTCTTCCTTTAAGCTTTTTTCCAAATACAAAAAAATTCCCAAACCAATCAAATATTTTTATTGATGTGTTCCCCCCACTTTCTGACATCAAATTCATTTCCCAATTATTCTGTGTTCCCTTCATCCTCTTTACTTCTCCTATTACCATAGACCTTTCCCCTGTAATGAAGAAGGACAAGTCAAACAAAACAAGTCAACATATTGGTGATATCTGATGACAAATACTTCATTTTCCAGTTACAGTCCATTTCTCCACTGAGAAAAAGGAAGCATGCTTCCCTATCAGAAGACCAATTTTTCTTTTAGTTCTATTTCTGTACTTATCTATTTAAAATTTGGTGACTCCATAAAGATAGAAGTAGCCAGTTTTTCCTGACCATGCTTCTAACACAAATTAGTGTAGTGCTAATTTATTATTCTAGCACTTACCTAGGACCTAAGGTTGGGTTTCCACAGAAATTCATTTTCTAGATTACCAAATCTTATCCCTTTAGTTGTTCAAACTTGCTTTATTTTAAACATTATGGATACAAATGTTCTAAAATGCAGGAAATATATCCCTGCCTTCTTAAACAGAGAATACTGAGAATAACATTTTGAGAGTACACAATAATTGATGTATAATTCTGCATAAAAATTAGTCTTTTCTCAGTGACTAAGGGTTATCATTATGAGTGCCAATGACTATGCTCTAACTGTAATGAAATCATTCCCCCAAGGCCTACGGAAGTTTATGGAGCTCTTGGCTAGGCCAAATGGCTTTGGACTGGGTTGGGCTGTTTTTTTCTGTCTCTTTCTGGCTATCAGTTATCTCTTCTCATTGTTACATTTCCCCATAGTCTTTGTGCTCCCACTAGCTACTATTCTCACATCATCTAATCATTCATTCAATACTTTTAAGAGCCTATTGCATTGAGAGCACTCTTTTGAGTATGGGATACAGTTTAGATAAAATATGATATCTGCCTTCATAGTCTATTAGGGAGAAAAGGATCTAAATTATGTATCTAAAATATGTAATATGATCTAAATTCATCAAAGAGTTGAAAAACAAAATACCATGAGGTGTTAAAAAGTCATTAGAACCAAAGAAAGATTTCTGGGAGGAGGTATCATTTGAATTGGGCTTTCAAGAAGAGTCATGCAGGAAGAGCATAGAGCACATCCAGGATAAAGATATTGGAGGAGGAAGGCCCGGTTCATCAGAGGCACAAAGTACATGATGCTGATCTGAAGGTCTTTGCTTTTTTCTGGTTGGGGGAACATTCCATATGTTTGAGAATACTAGATGTCTGACCTCTGGAAAAGTGGGAGTGTTAAATGTACTGCGTTTCTCACTATATAACTACTTTATACAGTCATAATTTCTTCTTTATGGTCTTTATTTGTTCTATCTATAAGTGACTAGTCTTTCCTTTTCCTATAACATTGGCACGGAAGCATGTACTGCTTATAGAGACAGGTTGAATAATGATTCCTGTGAAGTGGTCATATCATTTGAATGTTCCAAGTTATAATTACATGTAAAATATGGTTACTGGTTCCAGCCCAATGGAAATATACAATGACAATTTGAATGTGACCTCTTCCTTGGGTTTACTGTTCAGAGACTGGGACCTAGCTGTATTACCTTAACTTCTAAAGGATCCCAAAGCACTTTTGAGATATCTATCAGCATTCACTTCATTATTTAATTCTTTAACAAATCATTTCTTAGGCACCTGAGTATAGGGAAAGTTTAGATGAGAACATAGCTGTATGAGAAAGACAAATGAACAAAAACTGTATGAGAGAGATATACGCAAAGAGCTCTGTGAGGTCCAAGGTCATGATCAACAGCAGGATGAGAACAGAGGACTGGGGCACTTTCCCTGTCTCTCCACCGCGATGTACCCCAAAGTACAGAGCACTGGAAATCTGTTCAACAAAACTCCATCGCTTTAGCCTGGGGCTGGAAATTCAAAATCTAACATGTCGACCAAACGATTTTGTACCAAAAGTTCGGCAGGAGCTAAAGTCAACCAAACCGGTAGAGAATTTCAGGGAGTAGAACAATTAGCTGGTGTGAGATCTGCCTGGATTCTGGAGCTAATACTTCGGTATTTCCGGGGATTAGCACCGACTTTTCACATAGGAAGGTCAAGTTCCTCCCCTGATTCTCATGACCAGGCTAAGACGTTCAGGGGGGGCAGATGTTACTGGAAGGCACCCTTGACATCTGGGAGAAGCCACAGCTGACTGAGAGGAAGAGCCAGAAAACTACAAACAATTTCCCCTGGGGATGTACCCAGGCCATCAGGCAGCCCAGTAACCTCCCCTCCCGTGTTGGGAGGCGACAAGCCAGGCCTGCTGACGGGGGGCTCTAGTGGCATCCCCCGCCCGGGGCGGAGGGGAGATCCTGGGCTTCGCTGAAGCCCCAGCGCTCTCCAGACAGCTCGGGGGGCGGGTCCGGAGGCCCTCCGCGGCCAGGACCTGCTCGGGAGCTCAATTTCCCCATCGGTATAACCGGCTGGACACATGGCACGCTCCCTAAGCAAGCTGGCACCTCTTGATTCTTTCCCGAAGGATCCGGGGACCCCCGCGGCAGCCTCTCCCCCTCCAGGGGCCCCGGAGGGTCGCCAGATGTTCCAGGGCCCCGCCCCCTCCCAGCACTCCTTTAGGCCTCTGGTCCTCGCCCCTCCCCCTCTCCGGCGGCCCCGGCGGCCCCTCCGGCCCGCACCGTCCCCGGCCTGGGGCTTCCCCGTCCGCCGCCCCGGCGCCCCGCCGCCCCGGCCCTCACCCGTGAGGCCGCCGCCCTTGCCGTGGCCGCGGCGCCGCTGCAGCAGGAAGAAGGGGTTGGCGCGCTCTGTCACCCACAGCGCGTTGGCCACCAGCACCTCCTCCGGGCTCAGCCACATGCTGCCGACCCGGAGCCCCGCGGGCTCCCCGGAGCAGCAGGAGCGGTCGGGCTCGGGCCGGGCCCAGCTCCCCGAGAAAGCGGAAGCGAAGCGGGCGGGAGCACAGGAAAGAGCGATGGAGCGAGCGCAGCCGAGCGGAGCCGGGCAGGGAGTGAGGGCCTACGGGGCCAGGGACCCGGCGTCCGCACAGCGCCCCCTGGCGGCCTCTCGGGGCACCCCAGCCTCGCGCAGCCGGGCCTGGCCCCGCCTCCTCCCGCAGCCTCGGCCACACCCCCTTTCCCGGCTCTTCGCTCCGCCCGCCCCTTGGCTCTCTTTCCCCTCCCTCTTTTTCCTCCGCCCCCTTACTTCTTCTTTCCCCTCCTTCCCCTCCTTCCTCTCTCCCTCTCTCCACATTCTGCCTTTGCCCAGCAGGTCAGGCAGCAGTGAGTGCACGGGCAGCTCATGTTTCCGAGGGGGCTGAGGTCCTGGGGCCGTTCCCTGGGCTCTGAGCTTGGCCTTCCGCAGGGAAGTTCCATGGGACTGAGCACATCATTCTTGTCTCTCCTGTGTTTGGGTGTAACTCTGGACTCTGTCCTGAGGTCTCTTCTTTCTCTGTAGTCTTTCTTTTGGAGATTCCATCAGTTGTATGGGTTCAACTTTTGTATCAGTGTAAAGGCCTCCCTAAGCTACTCTCCAGCCCACATCAATATGTAAGAGATGAATTAAACTTACGTTTCCACAGAAAATATGTAAGATATGTAATACCAGTGATAATCATTTAATATCATCTTTGGACCTCAATAAGGGCCAGAGCCTGAACTAATCAACAAGAAGAAGAATCTGGACCTCACAGCTTCTTTGTACTCTGAGTAAACTTAGAGAGTACCTCTGCCTGTGTCAACAGCACCAGATGGGGCTGACTTAAGAGCATTTCTTATGAGACCCTTAACTAAGACACTTTCTTGAATAATGGGACTTTTTCTTAATATTTTGTGGACATATACTATGTTATGGCATGTTAATGGTAAAGAAAGCACAGATATCCTGGGTCTCAATTTCAATCAATACTTTGTCAACTCTCTTATCTTATTGTATTTACCACCTTTTCAATTAAGATATCACCTAACCTGTTTGCATCTTTAACCAAACTTTCAGGTCAACATCAGAAAGACTGCACATCAGTTAAGGGAATTCCTTTAAAAGAATTTATCTCATGTCATTCTATAATGAAAATGAGGAATGTGGCCCACGTGGGGTGGGCTGAATCGTGGAATGCTGGTCAATGGAGAGCAAGGTGGGAAATTTGAATTGGGAACAGCATGAAAAGGCTTGCTTTGGTCTGAACAAATGGAGCAGTCCATCAGGAACCACTCATTCATTCAGGGCGATGAGCTTTCCTGATTTCACAACAAGTATTGTTCTTTGTTTGAAGTATGTTTCTAACAATTAACTATTTGCTGAACATTTCCATATGGATATTCCATAGGTAGGGGTGTAAATGACAAATGTCTAACAACTGACGTTCAGAAAAAAGTATACAGAACGCACCTTTAAGTTTAATTTGCATTATTAACATTTTCTCCATCACTTAAAATTTTTTTCCCACTTAATTGCATTTTGTTTTTCCCAATTACATGCAAAATAGTTTTCAACATTCACTTTTGTAAGATTTTGAGTTTTAAGTTTTTTCTCCCTTTCTCCCTCTCCTTCCCCAAAATGGCAAAAATCTGATATAGGCTATACATGTACAATCATATTAAACATATTTCCACGTTACTCATGTTGTGAAAGAAGAATCAGAACAAAAGGGAAAAACTATGAGAAAGAAAAAAAAAAGAAAATAATATGTTTTGATCTGCTTTGAGACTCCATAGTTCTTCCTCTGGATGTGGATAGCATTTTCCATCATGAGCCATTCAGAGTTGTCTTGGATCATTTTATTACTGAGAAGAACTAAGTATGTTCATCGTATAACATTGTGCTTCTGCTCACTTTGCTCAGGACCAATTCATGTAAGTCTGTCCAGGTTTTTCTGAAGTCTGTCTGCTTATCATTTCTTATAGCACAATAGTATTCCATTACATTCATATACCACAGCTTGTTCAGCCATTCCCCAATTTATGGGCATCCCCTCAATTTCTGATTCTTTGCCACTACAAAAAGAGCTGCTGTAAATATTTTTGTATACGTGAATCTTTTCCATTTTTTATGATCTCTTTGGGATGCAGACCTAATAATGGTATTGCTTCTCCATCACTTTCTTGAGTGTAGACAATCAATAAATCAATAAATTAAGTCCTGATTTGTAGTATTTGCCAGTTTCTGAGGAATAAATGTTCACACTGAAAATTTAAAAATTGATTCTGGTGATGTAATTCAAGCTGGCTCCAGTACACCTCCTACTATAAGCATCTCAAACTCAAGATATCCAGAATAGAACTAGACACCCAGGTTTGCAGCCTCAGAATCAACTTGAAGGCCTTGCTTCCCACCATATCTGAACAAGTGCCTAAGCTTGTTCATTTTGCCTCTAAGACATCTCTCAAATTCAGTGTTCTTTCCATTAATATGGTAACCACCATAGATCAATCTTTCCTCACCTCTTTTTTTTAAAATGAATTGATTTGTTTTCTACAATCATTTCCACAAGTCTTAGATTCTCCCCCCCTCCCTTCTTCCTCCCTCTCTGAGACAGCAAGCAATCTTATATGGGCTTTACACATACTTCATTCATTTATTTATTTATTTTTAGTTTTCAATATTCATTTCCACAAGATTTTGAGTTCCAAATTTTCTCCCCATCTCTCCCCTCACCCCATCCTAAGACACCATGCATTCTGATTACCCCTTCCCCCAATATGCCCTCCCTTCTATCACACCCTCCTTTCCCTTATCCCCATCTTCTCTCTTTTCTGGTAGGGTAAGATAGATTTCTATACTCCATTACCTGTATTTCTTATTTCCCAGTTGCATGCAAAAACAATTTGCAACATTCATTCCTAAAACTTTGAGTTCCAACTTCTCTCCCTTTCACCCTCCCCACTCATCTCTGCTGAGAAGGCAAGCAATTCAATATAGGCTATACATGTGTAGTTACGCAAAAGACTTCCATAATAGTCATGTTGTGAAAGATTAACTATATTTCCTTCCATCCTATCCTGCCCCCCATTTATTCCATTCTCTCTTTTGACCTTGGCCCTCCTCAAATGTTTACTTCTAATTACTCACTCCTCCCATTTGCCCTCCCTTCTATCATCCCCCCACACCCCACTTATCCCCTTCTCCCCTACTTTTCTTAGTGTAAGATTTTCATACCAAATTGAGTGTGCATGTTATTCCCTTCTTAAGCCATATGTGATGAGAGTAAGCTTTACTTTTCCCCTCTCCCCTCCCTCTTTTCCCCCTCCATTGAAAAAGCCTTTTCTTGCCTCTTTTATGAGAGATAATTTGCCCCATTCCATTTCTCCCTTTCTCCTCCCAATATATTCCTCTCTCACCCCTTAATTTTATTTTTTTAGGTATCATCCCTTCCTATTCAACCACATATATTCTTATTAACCACATTTTCACATTAGTCATGTTCCATAGAAGAATTAAAATGAATGGGAGAAACCATGGGAAAAAACAAGTCAAAATAAAACATAACACAAGAGAAAATAGTCTGCTTTCTTCTGCATTCTGATTCTATAGTTCTTTCTCTGGACTTGGATGGCATATTGCCTCAAGAGTCCTTTGGGAATGTTTTAGGTCATTGCATTGTTGTGAAGGGCTAGGTTTACCAGAAACAGTCCTCACACACTGTGGCTGTTACTGTGTACAATGTTCTCCTTGTTCTGCTCATTTCACTCAGCATCAGTTCATATAAGTCCTTACAGGCCTTTCTGAAGTCCCCCTGTTTATCATTTCTTATAGCACAATAATATTCCATTGCATTCGTATACTACAACTTGTTCAGCCATTCCCCAGTTGATGGGCATCCCCTCGATTTCCAGTTCTTGGCCACTACAAAGAGAGCTGCTATAAATATTTTTGTATATGTGGGATCCTTTCCCATTTTTATGATATTTTTGGGATATAGTCTTAGAAGCAATATTGCTGGGGCAAGGGGTATGCACATTTTTGTAGCCCTTTGGGCATAGTTCCAAATTGCTCTCCAGAATAGTTGGATCAACTCACAGCTCCACCAACAATGAATTAGTGTTCCAACTCTCATATATCTTCTCCAACATTTATCATCTTCCTGTTTTGTCATGTTAGTCAATCTCATAGGTGTGATGTGGTAACTCAGAGTTGTTTTGATTCGCATCTCTCTAATCAATAGTGATTTACAGCATTTTTATATGATTATAGATAGCTTTAATTTCTTCCTCTGAAAGCTGCCTGTTCATATCCTTCTCTTACCCAGACTGTTTTGTAGCCTCCTTATTGGTCCCCTGATCTCCAATCTCTGCCCTTTTAAATCTTTCCCCCCCACACAGCTACCTCATGGACAGTTCTGACCTTGTCCTTCCTCTGATCAAGAAGTTTAGTGTCTTCCCTATTGCTGCTATGGTAAAATATGTTTGGTATTTGAAGTCCTTCACAATCTGACTCCAGGTTGATTTCATACAGTTCCCTCCTCAGGCACTCTGTGTGCTGGACAAATTGGCCCCCTGGCTGTCCTCAGGACATGGCATTCCATCCTCTTGCCACCGTGCCTTTCCTTAGCCTTTCCCCCCTGCCTGGAATTCCCTTCCTCCTCCTCACTTCCACCCCTTAGAATCTCTAAATTACCCTAAGATTTAGCTCAAGTATCACTTCTTAAAAGAGACTTTTCCTGATTATCTTAGTTGTTGGTACCTTCTTTTACTTTTAATTTATTTTGTATGTACATTACTTTTAATTTATTTTGCATGTACATATCAGTGTACATGCTACTTAGGTAAGCCTCTCAAAGGCAGGGATATATTTCATCTTTGTCTTTGTATTCTTGTTGCCTGGCACAGTGCCTGGTACCTAGCCATCATTTAATAAATGACTGTTGTTGATTTGAACATCATAAATTAATTTAGTAATTGGCTAAATGGCAACTCTGTACCCTTGATAACTTCAGGTCCATTCACCTTCAGTACCAGTCCTGGGCTTGTGGATGGCTCAAGATGGCTATTATTATTTTCAGGGTATCTAGAGAAATTCTCTGTTCCTTAGGACCCTCTACAGCTTGAGTATTAGGTGGGCAAAGGGTAGCCTTTGGATTCAGCCCTCCTTTTGTGTGGGCACAGTTCCTCCTCAGATCAGAATATACTTGGTTGAATTCCTTAGTCCTTTGGTAGGTACATAGTTTTCTCCTCATTAAACCCATTCTCTGAGCTATTGTTCAGTTCTTATAGTCTGTCTACAATGGGTGAACAAATTTTCTTGGAATCCACTTGACTGACTCTTTGTCCTGTTTTTCCTCCTTGTCATTAATTCCCCAAAGAGAGGAATAGGTGCTTGTGTTGTATTATCTTTCCAAGCCCCTAGATGGTCCCTATTGTTGTTTGGGGCATTCCAGGCATTCCCAGGTTTCCAACCTTGATGTAGCATCCTTGAGTTCTCACTCTTCCTTATCAAAATATCCAAAGTTATTAAATCTTGTTTTTTGGCATTTTTAAAATATTCCACACATCTAACCTAGACTATTGCAATAGTTCTCCCTACCTCAAATATCTCTTCATTTCAATCTAATGCCAGTGATTTTCCCAAAGTTTAGGTCTGATCATGCCTCTCCTCTTTTCCGTAATCTCCAATGGCTCCCTATTACAATAGAAAATCCTTCTCTTTGTAATTTCAGGCTCTTTATAACCTGTCCCCTTCCAGCCTTCCCAGTCTTACACTTTAGTCCTGAAACATACTCTATGATCCAAGTACATTGGCTTTGCTATTCCTGGAAGACATCACATATATTTCATCTCTCAGCCTTTTGCACTGACTGTCCCCCATATCAGGAGGGCTCTTTCTTTTCACCTTTGCTTCTTAGTTTCACCGGCTTCCTTCAAGACTCAGCTCAAATCTCACCTTCTGCCAGAGACCTTTCTTAATCTCTCTCCCCTTAGTACTTTCCCTCTACTTCCATCTACTTCCCATATATCTTTCTATGTACGTAGTTATTTACTTATCTCCCCTGTTAGAATGTGACTTCCTGGAGGGCAGGGACTGTGCTTTTGCCTTTCTTTGAAACCCTGGTACTTTGCACGGTACCTGGCATTTAGTAAGCATTTAATGAATACTTGTTGATTGACAGACTAAAAAGATTGGAAAGGTAGATTAGGACCAGTTTGTGAAAGGTTTTAAATGAGATGATAGGGAGTTACTGGAGTTGATTTAGTAGGAGTGATGGGGTCAGATCTGTGTGTAAGGTTGTTGTTGGTTGTCTTTTGGAGGTGATGCCATGACATGCAAGTAAATTGGGAGGGAGGGCTGTGTGAAGTCACCAAGCCTTACTCTCTCCTCTGGAGCCATCTGGGTCCAGTGGCAAGACATAGATCAGGCTGACTGGAGATGGCCCCCATGCTTAAGGACAGTTACTTTAGCAGCAGTGGGAGGATGGATTGCTGTGGGGAGAGACTTGAGGCAGGGAGACCAATGAGGAAGCCATTGCTACAGTCCAGACAAGAGATGATGAGAGTCTAAATTAGAGTGGCAGCTTGTGAGAAGAGATAAAGGAATCTGTTTAAGAGAAGTTGTAGAGGAAAGAAACAAGTATTTATTAAGTGCCTACTATGTGCCAGGCACTCTGCTATGTACTGTGCAAATATATCTCATTTATCCTAATAAGCAACTTTGGAAGGTAGGTACTATGATTGTCTCTATTTTACACTTGAGGAAACTGAGGTAAACAGGTTAAGTGATATGTCCAGGGTCATACCTCCAGTAAGGATCTGAGATCATATTTGAACTCAGCTCTTCCTGACTCCAGGCACAGTGTTATATACACTGTGACACCTTTCTGTTTCTAGAGATAGAGGGAGAGATAGAAACAGCAAGATTTGTCATCTGATTGAATATGTCGGGTGAGGAAGAGTGAGGGGAATCCAGGTTCATAATCCTGAATCTGTAAATCTGTGTGATTGGAAAAATGGTGGTGTTGTCTCCAAAAATAAGGAAGCTTGGAAAAGGGATAGGTTTGTGGAGAAAGATTTGTTTTGTTTTTGCTATTTTGAATTTGAGAGGCTTATAGGGTATCCAATTCAAATGTCCAATAGGCAATTGGAGATGAGGGAATGGAGCTTAAGAGAGAGACAGTACACTGCAGAACATGGAGGGATTGATGTTGAGGTCTCAGAGTCAACCAGATAGAGGCAATACTTAAACCCAAGGAAGCTGATGAGATCATTGAGTGAAAAAATAGAGAGAAGAGGGTACTAGATTGAGCCTTGGGGTGCACCCAAGTTAGGGGGTGGCATATGGATGACAAGAGAGTAAAGGAGCCAGAGAAGGCATGATTAGACTGCGAGGAGAACCAAGAGAGAGCCCTGTCTCAGAAACTCAGAGGAAGTATTCAGGAGGACAGCGATTAGTCAAGAGTGATAAATACTGCAGAGAAATCAAGGATGAGGATGGACAAAAGACCAGCATTGGTAAAGTTGGAGATTAAGTTTCACTTGAGTGATAGGGTCAGAAGCCAGACTGCAGAGGCTTGAGATGTGAGTGAGAGGAGAGGCCATGAAGGCAATGAGTATAGGGTGGTACGATAATATTCCATTTAATTGGTAATATTGTAAATTGGCTAATGTGGGAATTTATTTTTGCCAGACTGTGTAGTTAGATTTTGAGTTTTATTTTATATTATTTTTAAAAATTTAAAAATTTTGCTCAATATGGGGGGAGTAGGAGAGAGATTAATTTTTAAAAATGCTTTGCTAATAAAAAAATTAAAATAAAAAAGATAATTTAAATGATTCAGCTCTTTCTCAGTCTCTGAATTATATGGGCTGTTTGTAGTTCTTTACTATTACAAGTAAAACCACTATGAATATTATTGTACACATAGGTAATTCTCTCTCCTCTTATTAACAAGATTCTTAAGATGCTGTTTCAAATTATCTTTTGACCATTTATAGTTGGGAAATGAATGTTATTTCTATAAATTTAGCTCAGTTCCCTATATATTTAAGAAATGAAGTGATTGAAGTCAAAGGGTATGATCCACTTTTTAAACTCATCAGATACTGTTTTCCTCTTTTTTTAGTGAAAAAGTGTTATTTTTTAAAATTCTTGTCCTAAGTTCTTTCTGTCCCTCATTCCCCTTCTTTACTTACTGTGAAGACAAACAATATGATAGTCATTATACATGTGAAGTCCTCCAAAACGTTTCTATATTATCTATGCTGTAAAAAAAAAGCAGCAAGAAAATAAAGGGAAAAAACAATATGGTTAAGTCTCTACTCAGAGTTCATCAATTCTCTCTGTAGGTGGATAGGACTGTTCATCCTTTGGAGGTGTCTTAGATCATTGTAGCAAAATCTTTTCACAGTTGATCGTTGTAACAATATTGCTGTTCAAATGTTCTGCTCACTTTACTTTGCATCAGTTCATGTAAGTCTTCTCAAGTTTTTCTGAAACCATTCTGCTTGTCATTTCTTAGAGCACAGTAGCATTCCATCACAATCATATGCCACAACTTGTTCAGCTATTCTCCAGTTGATGGGCATCCTCTCAATTTCCAATTCTTTGCTACCACAAAAAAAAAATGTACTACACATATAGGTCTTTTTCCTTTTCCTTTGATCTCTTTGGGATATAGACCTAGTGGTAGTATGACTGAGTCAAAAGACATGGACAGTTTTATTATAAAACTTTGAGTATATATATGTATATATATGTATGTGTGTGTATATATGTATGTATATGTGTATATGTGTTTGTATATATGTGTGTATATGTGTGTGTATATGTATGTATATGTACATGAAAACTTTGAGTACACTCTTCCTCACCCGACATATTCAATCAGATGACAAATCTTGCTGTTTCTATCTCTCCCTCTATCTCTAGAAACAGAAAGGTGTCACAGTGTATATAACACTGTGCCTGGAGTCAGGAAGAGCTGAGTTCAAATTGTTCTCCAGAATGGTCAGATCAGTTCACAACTCCACCAACAGTGCATTAGTGTCTCTATTTTTCCACATCCCCTCCAACATTTATCATTTTCCTTTTCTGTCATGTTAGCCAATCTGATAGGTGTGAGGTGGTATCTCAGAGTTGTTTTAATTTGCATTTCTCTAATTATTAGTGATAGAGAGCATTTTTATATGAGTATTGATAATTTAATTTCTTCTTCTGAAAACTGCTTCTTCATATCTTTTGACCATTTATCAGTTGGGGAATGGATTTGTATTTCTATAAATTTAGCTCAGTTTCCTATATATTTAAGAAATGAGGCTTTTATCAGAGGGACTTGCTGTAATTCTCTCCTTCCTCTACCCCCACCATTTCCTGCTTTCTAATTTTGACTGCATTAATTTTGTCTGTACAAAACATTTTATTTCATGTAATTGAAATTATCCATTTTACCATCCCCGATTCACTCTGTCTCTTTTTGTTCAGTCTTTTTTTCAGTCATATCCAATTCTTTGTGACCCATTTGGGATTTTCTTGGCAAAGATACTGGAGCAGGTATTTCCTTCTCCAGTTTATTTTACAGATGAAGAACTAAGTCAAACAGGGGTTAGTGACTTGCCCAGGGTCACACAGCTAGTGAGGGTCTGAGGTCAGATTTGAACTCAGGAAAATGAATCTTCCTCACTCCAGGCTTGGTACTCTATCCAAATCTTCCCTTACAGATAGATTTGAGGAGTAATTTTTTCCATGCTCCCCTAATTCCCAGTCTTTTAAAAAAGAATGTATCAACTTTTGGTTTCGCCTGAAGTGTCAATGGGTTTCCCTACAGAGTCAGTAACTTGCAGTTTTATTGGTTTTCATTAGGTTTGCCAGTGTGATTGGTGTACCTTAGTTGCTTCTATTTGCATTTCTCTGATAACTAGAGATTGGATGATTTTTTTTTTAAAAGGTGGCTGTTAGCAATTTGTATTTTTTCATTTGAGAACTGCCTGTTCATATAATAATAACAGGGGCAGAGCCAAGATGGTGGAGTAGAAAGACACACATATGCTACCTCCGAACCCACAGCCCATAAAATATCTGTAAAAAAGAACTCCCAACAAATTCTGGAGCAGCAGAAGCCACAGAACAATGGAGCAGACAAGATTTCTGTTCCAGAAAGCCCTGAAAACCTCTCACAAAAGGTCTGTCATGCTGTGGACCCGGAGCTGAGCCCAGCCTGCCTTGGCTGCACAGCACCAAGAGGAGTGGATCCCAGTAGGCTTCAGGGACGGAATCTCCAGTGGCCGTGTGGGTCCCTCCACCCATGGGCCCCAAAGGTTGGTGAGAGGGTCTTCTCGGCTTGCTGAGAGGGGAGTGGGGTGCCCCCATAACTCAGGCCCCCTCGGGAGGCAGCAGCGGAGGCAGGAACAGACCGGGGCTCCCCAAGCAGGCAGGAGCTCAGATCCATTGTTGAAGGTCTCTGCATAAACCCCCTGAGGGATCTGAGCCTGTGTGGTGGCCCTGCCCCCACCCAAGCATCTGAACTTAATCTCACACTGAATAGCAGCCCCACCCCTGCTGAAGCCATGAGGCTGGGAAGCAGCATTTGAATCTCAGACCCCAAGTGCTGGATCTGGAGGCATGGTGGGAGTGGAAAGAAGACTCAGAAGTCAAGTCACTGGCTGGGAAAATGCCCAGAAAAAGGAAAAAAAATAAGACTATAGAAGGTTACTTTCTTGGTGAACAGGTATTTCCTCCCTTCCTTTCTGATGAGGAAGAACAATGCTTACCATCAGGGAAAGACACAGAAGTCAAGGCTTCTGTATCCCAGCCCACTCAATGGGCTCAGGCCATGGAAGAGCTCAAAAAGGATTTTGAAAATCAAGTTAGAGAGGTGGAGGAAAAACTGGGAAGAGAAATGAGAGACATGCAAGTAAAGCATGAAAAACAAGTAAACACCCTGCTAAAGGAGACCCAAAAAAATGCTGAAGAAAATAACACCTTGAGAAATAAGCTAACTCAATTGGCAAAAGAGGTTCAAAAAGCCAATGAGGAGAAGACTGCTTTCAAAAGCAGAATTAGCCAAATGGAAAAGGAGGTTCAAAAACTCACTGAAGAAAATAATTCTTTCAAAATTAGAATGGAACAGATGGAGGCCAATGACTTTATGAGAAACCAAGAAATCACAAAAAAACCCAAAAGAATGAAAAAATGGAAGATAATGTGAAATATCTCATTGGAAAAACAACTGACCTGGAAAATAGATCCAAGAGAGACAATTTAAAAATTATGGGCCTACCTGAAAGCCATGATCAAAAAAAGAGCCTAGACATCATGTTTCATGAAATTATCAAGGAAAACTGCCCTGAGTTTCTAGAACCAGAGGGCAAAATAAGTATTCAAGGAATCCACCAATCACTGCCTGAAAGAGATCCAAAAAGAGAAACTCCTAGGAACATTGTGGCCAAATTCCAGAGTTCCCAGGTCAAGGAGAAAATATTGCAAGCAGCTAGAAAGAAACAATTCAAGTATTGTGGAAATACAATCAGGATAACACAAGATCTAACAGCTTCTACATTAAGGGATCGAAGGGCGTGGAATAGGATAATCCAGAAGTGAAAGGAACTAGGACTAAAACCAAGAATCACCTACCCAGCAAAACTGAGTATAATACTTCAGGGGAAAAATTGGTCTTTCAATGAAATAGAAGACTTTTTTTTTTTATTAGTTCATTTTTTTTATTTTTTAATGTTTAACAATCACTGCCATACAATTGAGATTTTATCCCCCCCACACCTACCCCCCACTACCCCCCTCCCTCCCCACGACTGCATACAATTCTGTATAGGTTCTACATATACTTTCCTACTGAGTACATTTTCACTATAGTCATGTTATGTAGTCGGACTAAAATAAATGGAAGAAATCATATAACAAATCAAAACATGATGCACAAAAACATACACATACACAAACCTGATCTGCTACATTCTGCGAATGACTTCCATATTTCTTTCTCTGAGTGTGGAAGGCATTTTGCCTTAGAAAACCACCATTGGGATTTTTTTTTTTAAGAAGTTCTTGCGTTATTATGAAATAGAGGACTTTCAAGCATTCTTGATGAAAAGACCAGAGCTGAAAAGAAAATTTGACTTTCAAACACAAGAATGAAGAGAAGCATGAAAAGGTAAACAGCAAAGAGAAGTCATAAGGGACTTACTAAAGTTCAACTGTTTGCATTCCTACATGGAAAGACAATATTTGTAACTCTTGAAACTATTCAGTATCTGGGTACTGGGTGGGATTACACACACACACATGCACATGCACATGCACACACACATAGAGACAGAGTGCACAGAGTGAATTGAAGAGGATGGGCTCATATCTTAAAAAAATGAAATCAAGCAGTGAGAGAGAAATATTGGGAGGAGAAAGAGAGAAATGGAATGGGGCAAATTATCTCTCATAAAAGAGGCAAACAAAAGACTTATTAGTGGAGGGAAAAAGAGGGGAGGTGAGAGAAAAACATGAAGTTTACTCTCATCACATTCCACTAAGGGAAGGAATAAAATGCACACTCATTTTGGTATGAAAACCTATCTCACAATACAGGAAAGTGGGGGAGAAGGGGATAAGCAGGGTGGGGGGGATGATGGAAGGGAGGGCACGGGGAGGAGGGAGCAATTTGAGGTCGACACTCATGGGGAGGGACAGGATCAAAAGAGAGAATAGAAGTAATGGGGGACAGGATAGGATGGAGGGAAATATAGTCTTATACAACACGACTATTATGGAAGTCATTTGCAAAACTACACAGAATTGGCCTATACTGAATTGCCTGTCTTCCAAAGGGAAGGGGTGGGGAGGGAGGGATGAAGAGAAGTTGGAACTCATAGTTTTAGGAACAACTGTCGAGTACTGTTCTTGCTACTAGGAAATAGAAACACAGGTAAAGGGGCATAGAAAGCTATCTGGCCCTACAGGACAAAAGAGAAGATGGAGACAAGGGCAGAGAGGGATGATAGAAGAGAGGACAGATTGGTGATAGGGGCAATCAGAATGCTCAGTGTTTTGGGGTGGGGGGAGGGGACAAAAGGGGAGAAAATTTGGAACCCAAAATTTTGTGAAAATGAATGTTAAAAGTTAAATAAGTAAATAAACATATAATAATAATAATAATAGTGATAGCAAATATTTGTAGAGTGCTTTAACATTTACAAAGTGCTTTACATGTTTCATTTAATCTTGACTGTGAGGTGGAGGCTATTCTTATCTCCATTTTACAGATGAAAATGGAGGCTGAGAGCTTGCGTAGAGTCCCATAGTTACAAAGTGTGAGGCAGGATTTGAATTCAGGCCATTCTTACTCCGGGTCTAATGCCCCATCTGCTGTACAACGTATCCTGTGGGGGTGGGAGTGGCAGAATGAAAAGAGCCATGGAACTGACTGAGGAGTTTTACTTGTGTGGTCTTGGACAAACCACTCTGGACCTCAGTTCCCACATTTTTAAAATAATGAGATGGATGAACTCCAAGGTCCTTTCCAGTTCTCAATACTGTGATTTGGTGACCAGTTAGCAAATTTGTGTCAATTTCTTACAGATTTTTAGAATCCAGTTTTTAGTTGCCAATTTTTCTTGATCTTTTCTACCTTTTTATTCTTTCTACCTTGCTTTTTTGTTATGCAAAAAACTTTTATCATTCTTTTCTTCACAACTGAGGTAAATAGTCACTGATTAAAGATATGGAGCTGGGAGGGATTTATTAGATATCTGTTCTCAGCCCCCCATTTTCAGATGAGGAAACAGGCCCAGAGACTTGCTCAAAATCATATAACCAGGGTCAGGGGCCTCTGACTTTCTTATTCTTCTTGGTCATTGCCTTCTTCCCAGCTTTTGCCCTTCTACTAGGGCACATCTACATTCACAATGAATCTTCTTTTAACTCCCTTAACCTCTCAGTTTCTCAGCCTCATTAAATCCCATCATCTATTCCTTGACTTTACCTTAGCCACACATAGGAATGGTCATATGATAGATCTCACAAATGTGGCAGTTCCTTAAAATTAGAGACTCTGACAGTCCTCTATCTGATCGTAATTTCCCACCATTCCATTTTCCCCTATGCCTCACTCTCCCTAAACCAAGTCTTCACTCTCCTAGTGATATCTAATTCCTCCAGCCTCTCAGTACTTTCTCAGGTCATTAGCCCTGCTCTAATTTCGCTTTCCTTCCTTTCTCATTTCAACCCCATAGTTAGCTATTTCAACTCTACACCATCCTCTGCTTTCAAATTTCTAGCCTGCTTACCTTCATTAGCCAAACCTTAGCTCTAGATTACTTCCACCATCCACCTTCTCTACTTCTGTGAACAGTCTGTTGAATAGAGCTTGAGGATTCAATACAATTATGGTGATTGGATACATTATAAATTCCTGTTGTCCATTTGTAATAGGGCCCTCACTACAGCCAGGTACTCCCTTAGCCCCTCTGAAACGATTCCTTAGGTTATGTTTCAAAGAAGCTCTTACAAACCTTCCCTTCTCTCTTACAAACCTCCCCACATCCCTCTCCCCTTTTCCTCAGATGAGGACTTTCCCTCTTCCTTTACTGAAAAAGTTGATGTCCCAAAGGAATCAAAGAAGAAAAGGCTCTGAACCATTGGTTGGAGGAGAAGTAGCAGGCCCGATCTCCCACCTGGCCTCCAGGGTCTGTGAGCTGCCTCGGTTTCTTTTATTTCTTTTCTTACCTATTCTTTTCTACATGCACATCTAGAGATGAAACCTTTGTAATAGCTTTTCAAAGTCAGAAGAGCCATCAGAACCTGGAGTAGGTGACAGAGACCATTGCATCCAATGGCATTGAGGAGCAGTTCACTGACTGATCAGCTCACACACTGAGCCCTGGAAGAAGCTATCCCTAACTGAGCAAGGAAATGATTCATCCACTGCCAAGCCATACTCCAAAGAGAACGTGGCAGGGAATCTTCCAAGGGAGAAAAGGATTCCCAGAACCAGCAGCTGTGGGGTACCCTTCAGCACCATGTGTTCTCTACATATTTTTTCTCACTAGTAAGCTACTTTAAATTTTCACCCACAAACCAGTTCAACCCTGATTTGGGGGATTTAAAGAAATAACTTCTGTCCTTTCTGTACCTTTTCAATAAATAGAACTTTGTAAATGTTAATGGATGTCAACTGGTCTGTTGATATGGGGAGGATGACTGAATGGAGGTTCATGAACAACAAATAATGAAACCCCAGCTCTTTAAAGTTACCCCTAGATGGGATGGGGAACCTGTGGCCCTCTAGGTCCTCAAGTACTACCCTTTGACTGAATCCAAACTTCACAGAACAAATCTCCTGAATAAAAGGATTTGTTCTGTAAAACTTGGACTCAGTCAAAAGGCCTTACCTGAGGACCTACAAAGCCACATGTGGCCTAGAACCTTGAAGGGAGAAATAAATAATCAACTTTCTAGGGACAGTAGGGGTTAGAGGTCTAAGCCCATGGGAGGGTGCCACACCAGTGGTACTACAGGCATCTGCTTGACCCTGAGAAAAGGACAAAGACTCTGGTACTCTACATCTGAGCCCAATTTTGTGTGGCTAAACAACTGACTTGGGGGCTCTTGTACTCTAGAGTTTTCACATCCCTTTGAGGAATTTGTGTCAGAACACAGAAATTCAGTCTTCTTACCCTTTTCACCCCTTGATCTTTCTTGACTCCTTTTCTCTCACACCCAGTACTTTTTTGTGTGCAAAGTGTGCAGCCCTCCTCCCCGCCCCCATACCCAAAGAAGCCACCTCAATCGAGGGATGCTGATATAGTCCCCTTGGATGGAGGCAGACTGGGGTGTTTTCTCCCTTGGAAGGCAGCAGCAGCGGCAGCAGCGGTGATCAAGCCCTCTGCCTTGCCACAGCAGCCTCCCACCTGTTTGTTTCTCCTCTAAGACAGACCAGCTGGCAACCAGAACAGTCAGCTTTCCATGCCTGGAATGCTGGACAGGGCTATGTGTGGACTTAGAATCTTGGTGATGAGGTGGAGAAGAGGCTTGCTTAGGAAAGAATCTCTTTCCAGACCTCTGGAATTTATTTCCTAACCCTCTCTCTGAGCTACAACTTACAAATCGACTTGAGTCCCCTGGCTAGAGATGAACTTTGCTGTGTCTCTTAATTGTGCGTTTGTAATTTCTTTATGAAACCACCCCAGTCTATAGTTCTCGACCGCCAGTGGCACACTGGGGCTGACTTCATCTACACCCTCACTTGCTGTATTTGAGTGAGTGATTGCCTGGTTGTCCCTTCTTTTCCTGAGCAGAGTCTTTTTTGAGGACTCAACTTTTTATTGCTTGTCTATAAGTTTATATATGTAGCCCATCCTCTTCCATGCCCCAGCCTCCCTTTGTCTTCTCCCTTTAGATTCAGATTCTTGGGTTATAGTGCCAAGAGCTGAGTCATATGTGTAGGAAATGACACCCAGGTGTTCCAAGGCTCCCACCAACCCATATGCTGACACCCTGGTACCTTTAGCCTCATGATAACTTGGTCAGTGTTGTAGACTTCTCTGCCATCTCCAGTCTCTCATTCACAAAATTCACTTAACTTCAGTCAAGTTTTGCTATTGTCTCAGCTTTGCCTCTCCTCCTCTTCCTCCTCCTCCTCCTCCTTCTTCTTCTCCTTCTCCTCCTCCTCTTCATCTGGATGTGAGATTTTGTTGGTCTAGGTACTCTCCCAGGAGGGAACTCCTCTCCCTGAAGCTCTGTAAATGATCTCCCTTCCCTTTCCTTTCCCAGAACCTTAAACCTACTGTACTCTGAAGCTCATATAGTGAACAACACTAGGCCCCTGCCTAAGGGCTCTCTTCTGGACCCTCTCTCTTGACTTGAGAGTGATTATCAGTAGTAACTGTTGCTGTTTCTCTCCCAGCATGATATCTTCATTTTTCTTGGTCTCATTAAAGGGGCCACTTCTTGGCTATTTCTTAAACAGTTCTATTCAATGAATGGGTGTTACTTCACCCTAAGTGAGTACCTGAATAGACCTTGGCCTAAAGAGGCCAACGTGGGTCACCCTCCAGTCATCCTGATGAATATCTGGTCACTGGATTCAGATGGCTCTGGAGGAGAAGTGAGGCTGGTGACCTGCACAGCCCTCCCTCACTCAAAACAAAGTCAAGTGTAAGTCATGTCACTATTTCTCTGATGGTGTGGTGTTCTTCAGCAACGAAGGATAAACACAACAACAAATGGTCTTAGAGTTTCTCGGGGGCACTGAGAGGATCCTCGATTGAGAAGTAGAAAGCACCTCAGAGAGAACTGAGGCCAATGTCCTCATGTAACATATGAGCCTGAGGCCCAGGGAAATTAAGTGACTTGCCCAAGGACACAGGGAGGAGGCATGGGAAGTGGAATCTGGACACTGGTCCTCTGACTCCAGGCTGGTGCTTTTCCCACTATACTGCAGAGTCTCCACCACAGATAGTATCGGAGTAGAGGTGATTCTTGAGCCAGTGTCCATGTGGTCAAGAAGAGTTGAACACAACTGAACAATAACAAGGCTCCCTTTCCCTTCCACTTTAGGGCAGCTAGGTGGTGCAGTGGATAAAGTGCCAGGCTCCGAGTCAAGAAGTCTGGACTTAAAATTTGGCCTCAAACAGTTACCAGCCATGTGACCCTGGGCAAGTCACTTCACCCTGTTTGCCTCAGTTTCCTCATCTATAAAATGATCTGGAGAAAGAAACTGATAAATCACTCCAGGAGCTTTGCCAAGAAAATCCCACATGGGGTCATGAAGAATTAAACATGACTGAACAGCAACAACCTCAACAGAAGAAGAATGCTCTCATCCATCCACGGGAGCATTTGCTTTTTCAGTTTGGCGTATGGTCTGTGGTGGCTACTTAGGATGCCATTTCTACATGTGTCACCAGATGGCGCTCCGAACCTGAGCTATTCCAGAGCTTGTCCTCTACGCAGGTAGGAGCAGGACCCGGGAGGTCGATTCCTTTGCGCAGGCGTGGACAGGACCCACCCTCGGGCTTCAGGCTAGGTTGGGACAGCCTGCTAGAACAGGGAGCAGATTGTTAAATTTTCAGGGTGAGCATTTACACCTCGGAAATCAGTAAATGCTACAATCAGGGCTCGACTGATGGCTTTGAAGAAAGCGATGGGGCAAATGGTCATAATGCAGATTCAATTTAAAAGTGTTGTGTGTTTGCCCCGCCCCCTCCACACCCCCTCCACGCCCCCTCCACGCCCCCAGCCGGGTGGTTCATCATTTTCCAGCACCCTCCTGTTATGCCCACGGAAACGATTTAATTCCTGGTACTAATTCAGGCTTCTTTGTCTCCACCCTATTCTCCATTTTTAGTGACCTGAAAGTGTTACTCCCTTTGGTGTAAACCACAGAGCGCATTTGCTGAACGAAAGGGAAGGATTTCTATCATTAGTTCTCATCTCCTCTCCTGGTTTTCAAATGCTCGTTAAAAAATTACCCATCTTATTGCATTTTTAAAATATAGTCTTATTTCGTTAAATATTTCTCAATTGCATTTAAAACAATTCTAAATTTTTTAAAAATTTTGAGTTTCAAATTCTCTCCCTTTCTCCTGCCCCTCCCCATCCTTGCCAAGGCAAGCAATTTGATATAATTATACTTTTTTGAAAGGCATTCCCTAGCACCCGCTTTCGAAGTCTCCGGGGAAAAGAGAACACCCTGCTTCTGGCTGGCGGGCTAAGCCCCGAGCTTCAGTAGCTGGATCACCGGGGTGCTGATGTCAGCCACGATCTCTGGTCCCTGGGCAGAGATGGCCCCAGTCCAACGGAAAGGACCTCATCATTGCTGCTGGAGTTTGAGTCCTCTGTGGTCTCTGGCATTCTCTTGGTTAAAGCATGGAGTGATGTCATTTTGGAGACACGAAGTACCACAACCAACCAACCACAGCAGAGAGATTTTAATCTGTGTACATATGATGTTCCACTACTCAGTGCAACACGCCTGTCCTTAAGGTCATAGACTTGTTTTCATCTTCCTGTATACAGTGCCTGGTATAGAGTAGGTGCTTCATTGATGTGTGTTGACTTGTATTTTTTCACTGATAAATTCAAGAAAGCAGACTGACTCTCCTTCCTGTCTCCTCCTTATCCTGGCTTGAGGACACAAAGAAAAGGATAGGATAGGGACAATTAGTAAATAAACCCCAAATCATTTGCTTTTATGTTTGGAACTCAGAACCCATCCAACCTAAGGAGTGAGAGATTGCCAAATTCTCTTTCTTCACTCCCCAGTTGCTTCTTGGTCTCCTTCGCTGAATTATTTTCCTTCTTCTCCCCCTAAATCATGTTTAATCTTTCTTCTTCTCTCTTGGCACTGTCTCCTTCCAAGATTTCATCCACTTCAACTATCACCTCTATGCAGATGACTTCCAAATCCATGATTCTAGCTACAATCTCCAGTTCTTTTTCTCCAACTCTCTACCACTACCTTGTCCAACATAGATGGGGCTTAATAAATATTAGTTGAGCTCTAAGAATTCTACCTACAGATCCCACTGGGAACTGCAACTAAACACATTGAAAATTGAACTTATCCTCCCTCAAAACTCAGTCTTCCTCTTAGTTTCCCTGTCTTTGTCCATAAGAACAATAACACGTTAAAAATTATATTGATGATTGTAATTCATCACATTATTCAAACCTCCAGGATACTCTCTATTAAATCCCCTGAAATGTACTATCCCAGAAAACAACATTCAAGAGTGACCATGACTGGAATAGGTAGATTTCCAACTGTGACAAGAAAGGATGGGTGTCAAAGAGATCATATAAAAGGGGAAAGGTCCTATATGTGCAAAAATATTTGTAGCAGTTTTTTTTGTGGTGACAAAGAACTGGAAATTGAGGGGATGGTTAATTGGGGAATGGCTGAACAGGTTGTGGTATATGACTGTGATGGGATACTATTGTGCTATAAGAAATGACAAGCAGGTTGATTTCAGAAAAACCTGACTTACATGAACTGATGCAAAGTGAAATGAGAAGAACCAGAAGACCATTATACACAGTAATAGCAACGTTATACAATGATCAGCTATGACTGATTTAATTCAGTCATAGAATCCAAGACGATTTAAAACAACTCATGATGGTAAATGCCATCCACATGCAAAGAACTGAATACAGATCCAAGCATGCTACTTTCTCTTTATTTTTTGTGCTTTTTTTCTTCTGCAAATTGTAATTGTTTTGCAAACTGTTTATTTTTTCACAACATGACTTGTATGGAAGTAGGTTTTCCATGATTACACATGTATGATCTATACCAAGTTGCTTACCATCTTAGGGTAGGAAGGAGGGGAGAAAGTTTGGAACTCAAAATTTTACAAAAAATGAATGTTAAAAATTATCTTTACATGTAATTGAAAAAATGAAACACTATTAAAAAAAGGATGGGTATGTGCTTCATCAGCTCATACCAATGTTGTCTAGTGGACACTCCAGTCCTCTGGAGAGGGTGATAAATTTGACTTGGATCCTTGAATTACCACCTGGGCAAACTTGGCTAAGTGTTTCTCTCTAAGCCTCAGTTTTCTTCTCTGTAAAATGAGAGTTGAACTAGATGATCTTTTGAAGTACATTTCAGTTTTAAGCCTGTAATCCTATATTTTAAAATACATTTCGTTGCTATTTGGTCATCTTTATTTTCAGAGGTGTAATCATCATGTGTATATATCTTAGATGGACACAAATGGACAGTGTGCTAGGCCCAGAATTAAACAGGGAGATTAGGACTGGACTGTCTTTGTGAAACTGCTAGAGCTTCTTATGACCCTGAAATAAATTATTTCTCCCTGAAATAAAGGTCCATGTTTCTAATAGCAATATTCATTTCAAGGGAGAGGCAAGTGAATAAAGAGCTATCCTTGGAGGCAGGGAGAGCTGGGTTCAAGTTCCTCCTCTGATGCCTTCTGTGTGACCCTGAGCAAGTCACTTAACCTCTCTGTGCCTCAGGTAACTCTATAAGACTAAAAGTTGCAAAGAAGGCGCTGATTTGCATTGGTAGAGGGGGTTTCCTCATTTAGGAGTTTCCTTTGTCAATGAAATCACAGGTCCAGGCCCTATCCCAGTGCAACAGGGGCCGATTGATCAGTTGAGTCTCCCCAGTAAACTTAAGGGATAACAAGGAGATGAGGCACAAGTGTCCATGGATACGTCACTGTTGTTTCATACTATATACTGGTGTAGATCTTCACAGTAGTCCTTTAATTTCTTCTTGCGTCTAAGAGTGGCACATAGGGTTTTTTCAATGCAATTCTAGAACTACTTCTATTCATGAGCCATTAAAAATAAAAGAATGTTTTGGTTTTTTATTTAAGTGATACACAAAATATTTTTATTCATCAAACAAAAAATCACAACATATATTGCACCTTGATTCATCCTGTAAACTGGCAACTTTAAAAGGGTAGGAATACTACCTTTGTTGCATACTACCTGTGTGACCTTGAGCAAGTCATTTAACATCCCTTGGCCTCAGTTTCCTTAACTGTAAATTGTAAAGGTTGAAGTAGATGTCCTCTGACATCCCTTCTAACTCTAGGTTTATGATTACTATGATTTATGATAATATGTTCTCCTTCAAGAAATAGGAATTTCAACATTTTTTCCTGATAATCTTGAAGTTTTCCTTGTGTTAGGAATAATAATGTGCCACAGAGGTTCATTTGTGTAGGCATGTACTTTGCATACCTTATGTGAATTAATGAATTGTGCATTAGAAAATGAAAACAGTTTGGTGAATGATAGAAAGTATCTTTCAGAGGCAAGGCAGCCTTTGGGCTCCTGTATTAATTAGGTTTTGCATTATCCATTGTGATCTAATAATTATTAAACAGAATAATCCTGCAATTTGTTTTTTAGGGAGTTAGGTGGATTCCAAAGCCATTTCACTGGCAAAGGGAACTCCTGTGTGCAAACTCCCTGCCCAGATTCATGTTGGTTGTAACTCCCAGTGTTCATTGCTTGGGTTACCTAGAAGCTCAGTGACGTACTCATGGTCCCACAGCAGTGCCAAAGGCAGCATTTGCCCTGCAGCCTTCCTGACTCGAAAGGCCTCCCTCTCTCCATTATCTGTGCCACCATTCAGAACCAAAGTTAAGGGAAAGAAAATAAAAGTTGTTTGAAATAGTCATTCTAGGCAGTCATTTGGTTTCAGGGCAAATAGAAACTCTGGTAGCTTAATGTTTGCCAAGGAGAGGCAGTAGTATAAATGGGGTGGAGTGTTGGACTTGGAGACAACAAGCCCTGGGTTCAAATCCCACTTTTGAAGCTATGTGATCCCTGGTCAAGTTATTTAAACTTCTTAGTGCCCCAGGCAACTGTGTAAGACTATGAGTTTCAGAAAAGGTGCCAGTCCACATGTGCAGAGGAAGTTTTCTTACCAGGATTTCCATACACTAATGAAATCAAGGTCTGGACTCCTCAAAAAATAATAAAAACTCCATCGTATTAGTCTGTTAGTTAGATATGCCATATGCTCTCCACATTGTGGTGTTACTGGTTCTTACAGTATCCTGTCAGTTGATGCTCCTCTTGGCTCATCGTTAGCCAGAGGTTTTCTATGATTGCTGTATTAACAGTTTTATTACCCCCTCTCACTGACCTTCCATTTGACTAAAGGGAGGCGGGAGTCCTTTTAGACCATCCTAGAGCAGCAGGAGGGGAAATTCTGAGACACAAAGTCTGAGAGAGGCTAGGAATTGGAATGTCTTTGGTTTGCCCTGTGTTTGCTGGACATTTCTGGCAGGCTGAGGATGTCATAGCAATTTCTGATTGCAGCGGCAGGCTTCCTAATTTACATTTTCTTATTTATCTATGCTCTGGTGATGCTGAACTTACTGACAAGAAGGGAAATATTCCCTAAAACTACAGAAATGCAAGTCATTTTGATTAAATTCCTTAAGGACAACTGCAATGGAAAAAAGTCACTCCTGTGGTGCTGGTGGGTTTGGATTCCACACTTAGACTTCTCACCTGTGTGACCTTGGACAAGCCTCTTAATCTCCCTGAGCCTCAGTTTCTTCATCTGCAAAGGAGGGGCATTAGATTAGATAGCATCTGAGATCTAGAATCATAGATCTAGAACTAGAAAGAATAAATCTAGAATCATAGATCTAGAACTAGGAAGGTTCTCTGAGGTTATCTAGTCCACCTTTGCCATTATTTTGTAGATGACGAACCTGAGGAAAATGGAGTAAATGGCTTTTCTATAAGGTCATACAGGAAGAACATGGCAGAGTAAGGATTTGTACCTGGGTCCTCTCACCTCAACCCAGAGCTCTTTTCTACTGTACCCATTTTGATCGGGGCATTTTGTAGTCTAGCACTTTTAGCTTTGGGTTGCCAGTTTTCTCAACCTTTCATCAGAAGATATAAGAAACTCAACATGTTACTTCAATCCTTCGTTCTTGGTTGTCTGATCTTTTATTATTGTTTTGTCGTCCTTTGGAGCTTTATTCTCACTAACCGGGTCTGCGCTCTTTCAGAAAAGTCTAGGTCCCTGTCCAGGACAATCCGCATTTCTTCTGTCTGTGGAAGGACCGTACATCTGGAAGGCTGAGGCCCTTTGGCCCCTGGCATCTTTGTCAGAGGATTTTTAAGATCTGAAGTTTGCATTTGCCCGAAGACGAATAGCTGTGACCATGTTCTTGGGAGCTTCCAACCTTTCCTCTTACTTCTGCCCTTTCTTACTCCTCTAGACAAGCACCAGTTTGATGTGATTCTCTCTTTGAAATTCCAGTGATAACTGAGTCTCCTCAGGCTATCAGAAAGATATACAGTTGCCTTTTTGAAGCAAGAAATAATAACTGCATTTTGTACGGCACTCTAGGATTTGCAAAATACTTTATGTGCATTATTTCATTTGATTCTTACAACAATCTTTTAGTTCAATCTCTATTTTATAGTTGAGGAAACTGAGACTCAGAGAATTTAAATGCCTTGCCAAGGATTACATTGCTAGTAAGTGATTCAGGAAGAATTTGAACCCAGTCCTTCCTGACTTGAAGACCAACTCTCTATCCACTCCCTGCTCAGCCTCCCCCTCCCCCCCACCCCCCACTGCCTCTTTGAGTTTCCCTGCCAGAGTGGATAGAGGGTCAGGCTTGGAGTCAAGAAGACCTGGATTCGAGTCCTTCCTTGGAAATACACTTAACTTCTGAGTGCCCCTGCACCACCTTGAGACTGTTGAGGTGGAGTGTGTTTCTAGGCTGGGAATTCCTAAAAAGTAAGTGGAGCCATAGACCTAGATTCCACCTTCCATCCCTCCAATCTCCTGATCCAAATAATAACTGGTACCCTTTGCTGTTTGAGGTACAATTATGTCTGAAAAGATGAATAAGCAGGGCTTGGGTGTATAAATGCAGATGGCAATGTTTATGTATTTATCTGTAGTTGGCCTATTTCCTTAAGGATTATAATAACAACTAACATTTATAAAGCACTTTAAGGTTTACAAAGTGCTTTACAAATATCATAGTTGATCCTCACAACTGCTGTTATCATCTCTGTGTTATGGCTGAGGAAACTGAAGCAGACAGAAGTTAAGGAACTGGCCCCTGGGTTATACAACTATCTGAGGCCAGATCTGAACTCAGGTTTTCCTAGTTCCAGGTCCAGTGCTCTATCCATTGAGCCACCTAGTTACTAGGACAGAGGCCTGGTAAAACTTCTGCTTGTGTCTCAGCAGGGCTCTATATCTAATCATCATTCAAACTTTGACAGATTGAGGCACCCTTCCATCACTTCTATAAACATCACGTTGGATGGGTACCACGAGGGAGGGAGAGAAGAGGAGCTCTGAGCCAGCACTTGCCCCTTCCTCCTACCCCCTCTGCCCCAGACTAGCAGCAGGCATTAAGGGATGTGCCCCAACTTCTTTCTCCTCTGTGGGGTCCATCCACAGCTTGGTTAAGGATGCAATAAACTTCCAGCTATGCGCACTTCCACATGGGGCCCTCAAATGTCATCTGGCTCAATCCCTTGTTTTACAGATGAGAAAAATGAGGCTGAAAGGGGTTGAATGACTTGTTAAGGTCACACAGGTAGTAAGAGGCAGAACCACTTCCATTAACTTCAAAACCAAAGTGTTCTTTCCATTATACTAAGTTCTCTCCTCTAATATATATGCATACATATATACATACATCTACATATATATGGAGGGAAGGAGGGGGAGAGAGAGAGAGAGGGAGAGAGAGAGAAAGAGAGGGAGAGAGAGAGAAAGAGAGGGAGAGAGGGAGAGAGGGAGAGAGGCAGACAGAGAGAAAGAGAGACAGAGAGAGGAGAGAGAGAGAGAGGAAGATGGAGAGAGATGGAGAGAGAGGGAGAGAGACTGAGAGACAGAGAGAGGGAGAGAGGGAGAGGGAGAGAGAAACAGAGAGGGAGAGAGGGAGAGAGAAAGAGGAAGAGAGGGAGAGGAGAGAGGGAAAAGGGAGAGAGAGAGGGAGAGAGAGGGAGAGAGAGAAAGAGAGAGAGAGGGAGAGAGACAGAGAGAGAGACAGAGACAGAAAGAGAGAGAAAGAGAGAGAGAGAGAGAGAGAGAGAGAGAGAGAGAGAGAGAGAGAGAGCGCACCATCCTTGTCATCAAATTCACTCCTGGGCAGGGAACCCTGAGCAGCTAGGTGGTGCCAGAGTGCTGGGCCTTGAATCAGGAAAACTCATCTTTCTGAGTTCAAATCTGGCTTCAGACACTTACCTGTTGTGTGACCCTGGGCAAATCACTTCACCGTTTGCCTCAGTTTCCTCATTTGTTAAATGAGCTGGAGAAGGGAATCTTTGCCAAGAAAATCGCAAAACGGGTCACTAAGAGTTCAGTCTTTCAGACTGAACAATAACAGGGAATCATATCTCATCTAAACTGAGGGAAAATTAGAATTTTTCACATCAGAACCAGGGAATGTGGGAGAAGAGGCCAGAGATGTCTAGCAGGGTAGTAGTTTCTGAGAGTAATTAGGCAGTCAAGTAGGCAGAGGCTGATATGATTATGCCCATCTAACAGATGGGGGTCAGTCATGGAGTAAGTAGGCCAATAACTTGCCTGAGTCACAGAGATGGCAAATTCAGGATCACAAACAGAGCCATGAGTTTAGTTCACATTCTATTTCCCTTCTTCTTGCTTAGGGCTATAGGACGCTATGCAGGGTCAGGAGGGTGAATCTATCCCTTTGTGTGCGGGACTCTCCATCTGGGCCAAACTCAGGTTTTGATGGGCATGAAATCTGGGGGAAACCAGAAGTGGACTGGGGAAAAAAAGAGGGTAAAGAAGTAGCACAAAGACAGGCTGATAGGTCTTGGGAGGAAGAAAGAGTGGTACTTTGGGGTGAGGGTGGTGGTGGGGTGGGAAAGAATCATGGGAAAAAATGACTTTAAATGAATAGACTAGTGAGAGGCCTCTCCTAATAGTACATTCAGTTGAGTAGCTGAGGTTCATTTTTCAGACCGAATCAGCCCATAGAATTAATTACCGGGTTTGTTTTTTGTTTCTGGTCTAGATCTATGAATTCATTGCAGTAGGGAACTTCCAGAGAGGAATTTTCCTCTATCAATACAGACTGGCACTTCCTCTGTGATAAAGAATCCAAGAGTTGTCTAGGGCACTGGAGTCATACAGACGGTGTGTGTATATACACATATATGTATACACACAAATATACATACATACACACATATGTCAGTTGGGACTCAAACTCTAGTTTTTCTTTATTCACTACATTGCCTCTCAATTGGAGTTAAAAAAGAATCGACAGACATCTGCCCTTTTCCTTATTGCGATGTAGAGGAAAGAGCCCGGGACTTAGCGTCAGAAGACTTGAGATCAAACCTCATTTCCACCAGGTGCTCCTGATTGACCTTGCTAAGTCACTTCTGTCTGAGCCTGCTTCATTGACCATAATGTGGAGGTGGTGATTCCTGATCAGCCCATCTCCCATGGCTATTGTGAAGAAAGCTTGGCAGGCATAAGACTATTTTTAGTATGGGAGAGGTAAAGCAATCAGCTACAGGGTCCTCCTAACTTCTGAGACTTCTTCTAACTTCTGAGACAATTTAGTAGAAAAATTCAAGACCAGGAACAATCATCCACATGATCTCACTCCCCTCTCTAGGCTGCGGATCCTGGGGTGTTTTTAAAGAGTTCCAGAGCAGAAGGGAAATAGCCAAGGACTAAAGGATGGAGACATCAATCCCCTGGGCTTGTCAGTCAGTGCATTCTGCAAACGGGCTAAGCCCTTTACTTCCTCCCTCATGCCTTCGTGTGAAACATTGGACATGATCAGGCACCAGTACATTTTCAGTAGGTTTTTATTGAAATGTATTACATTAGCAAACCCAAACCCACAGGTATACACCTGTCAGCATATACCACAGAATGTCACTACTGTATTATACTGACATTAAAACGTGTGCACCGAGTTTTGCTGCTGTCAAGCTGTGTTTCCCAAGGGCTCCCACAACTTCCTTGCAGGTGCCATCTCAATACAAGGCAATACTCTTCTCATTTTATGCAATTATCAACCTTACATTTTTTAGTATAGGACACCTATTGTTCCTGTCTCCATCTATTCTGGAGTAAATACGGCTTCAAATGCATAGAATCTTGACTCTCATCTCTTAGGACAAAGTCAACATGCAGCTTTCCATGTTGAGGATTATTGGAAAGACCCCTCTCCTCCTCCTAAGAGTTTCCTGTGCTATTGTAGAAAAATATTTTTTTGTCTCTCACCCTCTTAGACTTTGTGCATAGTTATCGGTGACCTAGAGCAGCAGGTCTTCTCTGACTCAAAGCCCCAATAGGTGGACTTAATATCTCACATGAATCCTGATGGCTGGGGGGCTCATCATGGCATGACCTTGGGGCACTTTAGATGAGAGCTCATCCTAGTGAACTCGTGGTTACAATTTTCAAGGTTGTCAGTGGGAATTTATTTTTCTACTTTGGGCAGTAGCTCTTTCTACCTCTTTCTATGACTAATATTTTACTTTGTAGAGTAATTTTTTTCCTATTCTGTCTATCCCCCCCACCCCCTTAGCTAGAGCAGTGACCACGTTACACCCAATAGAGAATGATGTTCTGAGACGGCCTAACCAAAATTTGTGCAGGACAGCCCCATTCCCTGAAAATCACGTCTCTTCCCCTAAAGAACATCTTAAAAGTTGGAGAGTTGAAATCACCGCCAAAACTTGCCAGGTGTAGGTGACCAGATGGTGGTCTTGTCTTACCTACTCTTTCTAGTCCAACGAACGGCCCTTCAGCCTCATCTAACCCACCCCAAAGGCAGAACTGCAGCACTGGATCATGATGCTGCACACGTCTTGTGTGTGTAATCATTTGCTTGTGTCCAGGCTATAAAAAGATGCTTGCTTAGTAGAAAGAAAGGATTCTGCCATTTAGGAGTCTACCTGGTGTCATCTGACTGTTGTGGTGCCTCTTGGGCCAAGTTGTTCAGTCACTGGTAATGTCCTGGTGGGGCACATGCTGACTTCCTCTAGGCCTAAATGAAAGTCAGAGGAAGGAGGTGGCCAGTGCAGAAAGCAGGGAAAGCAGAAAGAGCTCTTGCATCCTGTTAATTATGTAAAAATAGCTCTTGAGAATCCACTAAAACTGTCTCTGGCTCTCAAGCAGCTGATTGAGAATGCTGGAGTTTAGGAAAGATGATCATAAAAGTCTTTAGGAGCTGGTGAATGGCCTTGCTGAGCTTGGGACAAAGCTCATTAAGTTCCACCAAGGTCATTGATTCTTCCCTTTCTGACACACACACTCTTGCCTAGCAAGCAAAGTGGTGCATTGATCAGGAATGTGTCAATTTGTACTGCGCCAGCATTACTGATCTGAGAGCACAGCAAGCCATGTCCATAAGTAAATTGTGGCCTGGAGAATTCTGGTCCAATGGAAGTTTTTTTTTCTCTCTACAAAGGTCCTGGCCCTGCCTGTTTCAAACATTTTTTATCATTATCCCTGGATACAGAATGAAAAGGGTGGGTGGGTGGACTGATTATGAAAGCAAAGCCTCCACAAAAGACTGCTCACAGCTCATCTGTACAAGAGCAGAAGAGAATCTGCCCCTCATGCTACTCTAGGGCCAGAGGAAGAGACCTTTGGTTTTTCTCAGAGGTTCATATATTCATCCTTAAAATTCATCCCTGTGTTGGGTTAAGAGTGGAAAGGAATGTGAGAACCTGAGTCATACAGGATGTATTCACAAATCAGGTTGGTAACGACTTGAAATAATCAAGCTCAATGCTGTTCTGGCTTACTGGATGAAAAGAAACACTTTCACCCAATCCCAGATCACAGATTGAGGGTTAGTGTTCTCAAAGGAGAAAGGCAGGAAGGGACACCCAGAATCTGGGTGTAGAAGGTGAGACCGAGTCTTGGATATTCACAGATTAGGGGACAGTATACAGTATACACTGCCAACATCAGAGAGTGGTGAAGCTCCACACAGAAAGTGCGTTAACAAAAGACCTGCTGGCAGAGCCAGCTAGTTTTCTCTACTAGAGAACTAGATGCCACTGTAGGTGCCTGAAATTACCAGGAAGCACCTGAAGGAAAACGGTGCTCCTTTCTGAACCTCTTGAGAAATGTGGGGATTTCCAGAGGGTGCCATGCCAAGGATTTCTTGCCACCACAGAAAAGTATGATTCCCCAAAAGGCAATATCTAGGTCAGACTACAGAAAGATGGCTTTCTTGAATTGACCTTTCTACTTTCCCTTTTCCAGAGCATCTCATCAACCTCTTCCTAACGCAAGGATGGCTGACCTCACATGGGGGGAATGTAGGTAAGGCCAAGGAAGTTAAGTGATATGCCACATGGCAAGTTAATGGCAAAGATGTGGGGACAGAACCCACGATGATTAAGTTACGTATCCAAGCACAAAGACTTGAGAATTTGGTGGCCCTCACTTTCCTCTCTCCTTTTTGCTGCTTCACAAATCAGGAAAAGACAATTCCATTTCCCAAATGCAGATACATATCTTCCCTTTTTCTCCCCTCACCCCATTTTGTTCTCGTCTTTATTCTGCTGTCACTTTGCCCACAAAACCCAATGTAACCTTTTCAGTTCTCTCCAGAGGCAGTATGTGTAGTAGAGAGCACCCTGGATTTGGAATCAGGGATACTGATTCAAATCCCAGGTCTGACACTCACTGCCATCTGGCCTTGGGCAAATGTTTTTTTTTTTTTGGGGGGGGGCCTGGGGATAACAACACTTGTAGTACTTTCCTTAGAGGAGAAAAGTGCTTTGAAAATATAAAACACTATCAGTCATCATGTAATTTATCATTACATGTTATGCAGGAAATCAGTCCTAACCCCACTCGTATTACCTCAACATTCAACAAGCATTTTATTAAACACTTACTATTTGCAGTATGCTATGAAATCAATGAACATCACAGAAATGTTTATGGTCTAACAAGCATTTTCCAGTCTCTCTTTCACAGACTTTCTCATGGCTGTGTACCTGACCTGTTCAAGAGCTAGTTGATTTTAAGATACTGAGTAAATAGGTCAGTAGAAATGAAAGGGGAAAAGCAACTTCACTCTCAAGGTGGCTGATGTCCATGTCACCAGAAAGTGGAAGACCTTTGTCTTCTTTGAATGAAAGCCAACCTTCTGTGAGGAAGAACCTTGGCATTTACTGGTTGTGAGATCATGGGCAAGTCATTTAACCTCTTTTAGCCTCAGTTTCCTCATCTGTAAAATGGGAATAGCAATATTTGTGGTAATTACCTCATGGACTGTGAGTTTCAAATGGCATATACATATATGTATGCCTTTTGGAATCTTTAAAATACCACCCACCAGTCATTATTATTAGAATTTGTATTTAGCATGTATTTTCTCTAAGGACTGAGTGGGCTTTGAGTTCAATCATTCACAAATCTTAAAAATATCGGGCCCTGTGGGGCTTCAAATACTGTCACTGGATTTCTAGGGAAGGATGCTACCACTTTCAAAGGCTTAGATTTCTCTCCCTAACAGAGGCTGCCTTGGAGAATTCCTGCAGAGATAGCAAGCACATCTACTGGTCCATGTCTGCATTATGTTTTTTCTAAAATAGACAATAGGGAGATTCTTGTTAGCAAGGAAAAAGAAGCTTGGAGAGGTTAACTGTTTGCCTAATGTCATGCAAATAGTAAGTAGTAGAGCTTGGATTTTGTACTTACTCCAAGTTCAGGACTTTCTCCCCAACACCATGCATGCTGCACTTTGGGGATGGAATATATGTATATACTGAGCAAGTAGCTCAAGGGGACCAGAGTTAGTCTGTTGTTCTGGAAAGAACCTATCATTAGGGTCAGGAGACTGGGTTTAAGTCTAGGCTCAAACATTCCCTAGCCCTGTGACCTTAGGCAAATCATTCTACTTCTGAGATTGTTTCCTCATCTAGACAATGGGATAATCATACTTATCTTACAGGATTGTTGTGGGGAAAGTGTTTTATAAACTTTAAAGCACTACAGAATGTGAATTATTTGGGTTACAGTTTAATATCTATAAGCATATGATGGAAGGGCTTAATCATTGTGTCATTTTGGAGGAGATGGAATCCCTGTCTTGAATTTATTTGCTTTCCTCATGACCTAGGGAGAAAGGAAGTTGTCACTGATTGAGAATGCAGGTAGCACTCCCAAGAATAAGTAAATCACTAGGTTTCTGGACTGGCCAAGAATGGGCCTGGGATTACAAATTGGACCAAGCAGTCACTGCAGTCAGTTGTAAATGATCCAGCCTTGGAATCAACAGAAGAGTGAGGGAGAAAAGCAAGACCCCAAGGCCCTTTTACAAAACAAGTCCCCAGACCATGGATCCTCCTTGCTTCTCTGCATTAGAAATAGCTGCCCAGAGATCAGAGATGTCTAGCGATAAGATTCATGTACCATCAACAACAAAGACAGGTTACAGTCAGTGAAATATCTCATGTAAGAAGACTACACAAACAAAACAGAATTGAATTCTTATAAAGCAGATGGGAAATAGCTCATTGAAAATAGCCAATTCTTCCCTTCAAAAGAGTGATGTTGGTCATACTTGTTGATGCATTTGGTTGACAATCCCACCAACATATTCAGATGATTGCATTTTGTGAGTAGCACAATTCAAAAAGAATAAAAGCAGAAGTAGTTTGTTTCTCTCTTATGAAATTTCTGAGGGAATGAATTTCCTAGTTTGGGAGAAAAAAGCTAACTCCGTTAACACCACTGGGGGCCTTATAAACATAGTGGACAGCCCTGTGATTTGCAAAAAACAATATGTTTGCTGACTAGAAACATGCTTCCTTTATCAATGGAATGTCCTATCCTTTTAACCAATTTCTTGATTCACCTGTAGAATCCCTGTGTAATTGTTCAAGGTACCCTGGGGCTGTACTAGGTGGTACAGAAGAGAAAGGACATCAGAAAGGGCTCCAAGGTAGCTTCTTCCTCAGGAAGCTACTGAGACCCAGCAACATTTACTGGCTTCCCTGATAAGCACCTGTTGCATGGCTTAATCCCAATATTTTATGCCCATGGGGCCATAGTACTAGAGCCACTGAATGCCAGAGGAGGAAGCAGCTTTGCGGTTAGCCCTGGCTCAGGGATACTACAGTTCAGAATACTTCGATACTTTAAGGGAGTGGCAATTTCATCAGTATGGGTAACCCATTCCTCTTCACCAATGCAGTCTGAAATCTCTTTACACATTAATAGAGAGGGTCGTCATGGATGGCTGAGGATGAAAAAAAAAGTCATTACCTGGTGGCCAACTATCTGATGATGAGGCACACTTGGATAGACTGATCCTGACTGTTCCTGGGAAAATGGGGTCCAGAATAAGGACAGTGAGAATGTGGTAACAATGAGAGATTACTGGTTAGTCTCTTAAATAGCCTGCCCTCTACCACCCTCATTTGGATTCCTTTCCAAACACAACTAATTTTCTTGAAGGAAATTCTTAAATAAGATGGATGTATTTTCTGTTGATAGCCACTCTGCTGGTGATACAAGAGCCAATTCAGTAACACTGCAGAACCAGAGAAGAGTCCTAGATGGGCAAATCCAACTCCTAGAAAGGAAACCATGCCCCGCTCTGCTCTGCTCAGAGGAACCTTTTCCTTAAGGAGTGGTGATGAGGCCTCCAGTCCCGTGGAGTGAATGGCAATTGAGTTTTCCCTGGGCAAGAGTCCCTTTAATCCAAGGAATTGCTTGAAGTCAAGAATGATACCCTTTAGTCACGTCTTCATTGTTGACTTCTCAGGTCCATCTCTCCAATGAAGAATTTGATATTCCTTTATGTGTCTGCACAGAAAGATTGCCACCATTTTCACAAAACTGAGGCTCAGTTTGAAATTACAGGTTAGTCTAAATAGCTCTCCTGAAAGAGCTCCCTAGGTACTGCATAGCCAACAATTACTGAGAAACTGAGCGAACAGCTATCTTGCCCACCCAGGAAGGACCCAATAAAAGTGAGACTGGATGCCTGGTCTCCCTCACCCCCTCCCTATAACTGAACTATGACTGTTGTTGGCTTTGCTCTGAAACTGTTCACCCACAAGGTCAAGCTTTTCTTGCCAAAATCGTGTTTTGTTTAAAACTCAGTTTATCAAAAATATTTCTACAGTATAAGGGCCATAATAAAAAGAAAGGGAAAAAACAATCATATCACACCTAGCTAAGTAAAGGTAAAAAAACAAAAAAACAAAAAAACAAACAAACCCTGAAGCTATTAATTTCTTTAAAGTCTGCCCTGCTCCTGCCTCGAACTGTTGAGGGGAGATATGGAATTAGGTCAGGGAAAGCTCTTCTACTAAAGACAACCACTTCACTGAGGGTTTTGGATGAAACGCAGGGTTTCATTTGTGTTTAAGTCACAGCCTCAAAACATTATATAGAGTAAGACACATGCTAAAAATGATTGGTTGCATATGGAAAAACAGCAAGTACCCCTCTTCAATTTATGCTCTACAGATCCCAAAGTATCTTGGGCAGAGGAGTCCTTTCTTTGGGTTCCTTGTTACAACTATGTCAAGATGTACAGAGATTTAAATTTTCATTCACATAATGATACAAAAGCATTTGTAAGTTCCCGTACAGTAACTCTGATTAAAATGGAGAAGCAGATTAAACTGTCATAGCAAAAGGTGCATAGATATGTTGGGTTGATTCGCTCATCAAAGGATGCTGGCAGTTACGTGTCAAATACACACATACACATCTTTCTGGCCTCTAACCTTATTGTTTTTGCTCTAAACAAGCATCTCCTTTTTCTCCTGCTGGACAAAAATAGAAGATGCCTCCTTTCTGTATGTCTATATGTAAACTTCCCTATTCATCCTCCTTTGCTTTCTTCATTCTCATTATCGGGACTGGTAGGTGGGAGAGACTGTTGTTTTACCAAACCAGACCAGGGAGTGGTATTCACTTGGTGTCATACCAGAGAATAGGATGGTTTAACTCCACAGTGAAAAGAATCAGCTGACCATCGTTCATCCTGCGTGAGATTTGAGTACTTAGGAACCAACCAAAAAGAACAGGGATGTTTGCCCCATCTCCCTTAGAATGTGGGCTGGCAGGCACAGCTGGAGTGACATTCCAGTGACTGTAAAAGTGACTTCATGCTCAAAAATGGAAGCTAGGAAATGAACATGTGGATGACTATTCTTCATTGCTGGCACCCACTGCCACCACTCATCATGGCTCTAAGGACAGGCCACTTTGTCAGGAGCACAGCTGGTCAGTCATGTGGCAAGGACAATGGTACATGCCCTTTCCCCAGTTCCTTCAGAAAGAGGCCTCATCACAGAAAGAGAGAATGGAGAGCCAACTGGGCAGTAGCTCATGATCCTCTTAATTGGAAAAAAAAAACCCCAAAACATCACCTGGTAGACTTGGGCACACAATGGAACTCGATCACAAAGACTATTAGAAAGGCAAACTCCACTCACACAGAGCAGTACATGCTTATTAAAAAAAAAAAAAAGACATAACACATCTTCAGTACACAATGAACCCTGTGGACCCAGGGCTAAGCCTCTTGTATCCAGATGTAGCTCATTCCTCTTGTGAGATTGGACAACCTTGGAAGGGCAATGTGCGATGATGCATTGTTGCAGGGTAGTCCCATCTTGGGGGAACTTTGGCTTTTTGCCTGGAAACCCAACCCCAATGTGGGAAATGCAGCAGCTCCTCCTCCAGGACAAGACACCAACAGAAGAATACAAAAGAAGAATGGTCAGAAACCAACAAAAGAGTGACCCCAAACATCAAGGTTTCTTCAGGTTTTGTTGTCATCGTACATGTCCAAGGAAGGCTCAATCATGGAGAATTCGCTCTCGTAAACCAGGCTTCGAGGGGACAAAGAGTTCCGATGAAAGAAGTGCCCACCTAAAAAACAAAAAAAAGCAGAGCAAAGAGACTTGGTCAGGAATTAGGCATAAATGTCACAAGGTCAGAGGGGAGAAAGAGAAATGTATTCTCGTTGAAGTGTTACATTAGTTCAAATTCCATTTCAGTTGCTTTTCACATGGGGACAACACAGAACCTATCTGCGTCAACACAGCAGAAGCATACCAGATACATTTATTACCCAACAGTTCACAAAAATGCACAGGATTGTGATCTCTGCTGGAGGAGTGATCACACTGACAGAATCACAGATCCTTGAAGTAAATGACATATGCAAAAATCAGGAAGTCAGGGGCTGACCATTCAGCTTTACAAAAAGATTTACCCTTGCATCCCTTTAAACAAGCTTCTCTAATGTCTTTTAACACAATTCACTTCATAAATAAGGTTCACTCACACACCTTTTCTGGAAAATGCAGATGATGTAAAGTATAACACATATTACATTTTTGTTTCACCAAGCAGCAACTCTCAACATACTTCAAAGGAGACACTGGGCCTAACATCGTATCTGCTATCTGTTATCCTAATAGCTGGGTGAACTGGAACACTAACATTGGCTCTTCTTCTTATTGTTTTTTTGAAGACTGAGTCTATCTTGCCACGCTGGAAGTGTAGAGCTACTCATGGGCCCAATCCTATCAGTGACTGCCATGGGAGCCTTGACCTACTCAGTTTCTGACTTGGGCCGGTCTGCCTCTATTTAGGCAACCTAGTGGTCTTCTGATATTGGGGGCTCATGCTTTTAGTGCTGAACTTAGTATAGACATCTCATTAGTATAACCCACCAAAATTGAGAACTCCCCCACTCAAAGAGATCTGTCAGCATCAGCCCCCATGGCAGCTGGCACTGACAGGAGTGAGCCATTACTCTAGCTTGTCACTGCTCCTAGCCCCAGATATATTTTGCATTTTCCATCCTTCAGGTTACAAAATGAGTTCCTACAGAACTGAGAAGAAAGCTCTTCAATGAAGCTTAAGGTCATGGCGTCTCTCTTTTAGATCAGAATAATTACTATGCATGAATCATTTTTTTTGTCCTGGCCTAGACTGGGAGAGACTACACACTATAACCCCAAACACTGTCTCAAGACACTTGTCCTTTTATTAAAAAAGGTTTCCATTGGCAATATCAAGTGAAAAATGACATTTCCATGCATGTATTATTTAGTATATTTAGTATTCAATGTGATGAAGAATTAAATACTTAACAATGATTTCTTCAACCTTTAAAAGGTAAATTGTCTTTCCAATCATGACAGAAACATTCAACTGCTTTAGCCCTTTGAGACATCTACTTTGAGGGTTAGGCAATCTCCTCAGTGTGGGTAGCTGTTTCACGATGCATTATAACTTTATTCGGTGTATTTCCTATTCATATCTTTCTATAAAATTTTCCACTGAGAGACCACTCAATGTGCTGAGGGTCTTCCTCTGGTTCTTTTATTATTTTATTGATACCAGCATAGTACTCAAGCTATCCATTCTTCACCTTTGCCCTCCTATCTCTTTTTCCGGCCATATACATCCTATATGACATCGTTTACATGATTTGTCATGTGCAAGTCATTTTTGGTAATGTCTAAGAGGTCATCAGACAAAAATCTGGAGCAAATCAGAACGTATCATGTATAGCTTTTGGGGCTGGCTCCAAATATAAGGTATACCTTGACTATGTCTACTAAGGCACTTGTACCACAAGGTAGAGTGGGAAACTCCTATAGGGTTCACTACTAGTTATAAGTACTAGTTGGTGAGGACCAAAGCCAGGATCAACATACATCTCCTAAGACTTTTTTTTTTTTTTTGGGCATGCTCTACTTCTGAAACAAAGTCTAACCATGAAGATCTTATTTGGTAATCTGTACTAAAATCCTCCAATTAGGCACAGTTGATGTGTATGAGAAGAAATAATTTCCTTGTGTTTCCCCAGGATGGAGCAAGTAGATACATTTTACAGGGAGAGGTGGGAGGTTTTATGAGGAGGCACAGACTATTTTTAGGTCCAAGAAAATATTGGAATGAATACAGATCAAACTGAAGATTTCATGCTTGGCTAATCTTTAATGGCTTAGCTTTATGGAACTGCATAATGTGGAATTTATAATAAAAATCATGAGGTTAGTAAGGCTGCAAGTATGCAAAATGCAAGTATGATTAAGTCTCCAGATTATATGCCATATAGTGCTTCAATACATTGGCTACTTTGAGAATTTAGGGTCTTTGTAAAAGCAATGGGCCCTTTTAAACTTTTAATCACTTAGATACAGGGGTCTTGATAGACAATCTGTAAATGGTATTGATTACAAATTCTGGTTAACGAAACCACTAGTTGTATATACCATATTCTTATTTCAGACTCCAAGAGGAAAAGAAAATGACTACCATAGTTGATAATGCAAACTGTAAGCAAGACTGAAGTTCGCATCCAATGGGAGAACAGTTCCCATCCAGAATCTGTCATGGAATTGCTATGCATTTATCCAACCTAAAACATGAGGAATTAACATCCAAAAACAGTTCAAGGACTTTATTAAGACCCTACATTCCTTATTCTTTGTTGAAGAAAGCAAAAAAACTGAAAAGAATGTCATCTACCTCATCTTTTCTTCAGACATTTTCCCAGAGATTTTCTGTTTTGGCACTTTAGGTATATTCCTGACAATCAAAACCTACAATGAAATAGGGAGGCTTGTATAGGACACAAGGATTTCCAGAGGTTTGTATAAACTGAAATCAACTGACTTAAAAATTTCTACACTTCCCCAAACACTAACTAAACACAAGGGGTTTGTTACATTTGAAAGTCCCTTTGTCCCTGACTTGGCAACTCCCTTTCCCCATTATTGCTTTGTCTGAAGGCACAGACTCTGCTGCACTTTCAAAATGCCATCAGTCTTCGTGGTCGTGCAGCCCATTTAAGCCCACACGAGTCACACAATTATATCTGCTTAAGTATAATGTGGTTTGGGTCCAACATTCTAGGACTCGGCCTGAAATATGGTGGCCAAAATAATTGACATTTAAAAATCAATGTTCTCCTCTTGAACAGAGGCCTTGTCTGGACCTTATTCTGTGAAATCCTGTGTTTAGGGGGCCATCTAGGCCCCAGCTAGGGGTGGTGGTGATGGCAGCACTGTATTTAGCCTGCTAATTGGCCACACTGTCACATATTTCATTCTCCTGGTCAACTTTCAGAGCACGACTTCCTATGGACATGTTTCCTTTTCTTTTTGTAGAGGCTGGAAGGGTCAGTTCTTGATCTTTTCCCACCAAAGTTCAGAACAAGCTGAAGCTGGCAAAAATAACAGTAACTCACATTTCTATGATTTAGGATTTATAAAGTGTTTTCTTCACAATTCTGTGAAGTAGGGTAGGACACTCATTTTAGATGAAAAAATACCTATGAACCAAAAAAAAAAAAAAAGGATTTAAAAGAATTGGTTAAAAGAATTTGTTATGTCTAGTCTGGAGAGGAGCCTTGGGGGGAAGGTAACATGATTACTAACCACCTGAAGCACTGTCATTTAGAAAGGGGATTGTAGATTTTGAGACCTTCCGGGTCATCTAGTCCAACCTCAATCTTTTTAAACATGAGACCTAGAGAGTTTAAGTAACTTGTCCAAAATTACATAGGTAGTAAGTGGCATACCCAGAATTTGAACTGAGGTCCTATGCCTACAAATCCAGCACTCTTTTTGTTCTATTAGATTGCCTTGGAGATGTTTTGCTTAGCTCTGGTGGGTAGTTCTAAAAGGTATAGCATAAATTGCAGAGGAGAAGATGTCAAGTTGATGGTGAAAATATTCCTAAAAATTATAGTTGTCTAAAAGCAGAAAGGCCTCAAGACATAGTGGATCTTCCATCTCCTGAAGACTTCCACGGAAAGGTGCATGCCTACTTGTCAAGGATGTTGTAGGGCATATATGCCAAACTCAGCTAGAAATGGGCCACCCATCCATTCATGAGGATCCCTCCAATTGCATGTTGACTTAGTTTTAAAATGTAATGCATGTTTTGTTGTATTTTTATTTTGTTAAATATCTCCCAATTACAATTTAACCTAGATTGGGCTTTACATTTGCCACCTCTGCTCTAGAGGTATTCCTATACAGTTGGACTGCATGACCTTGAAATGGACAACCTGGGCCCTAGCAAAGTCATGTATTTCAGCTGCACACAAGTTAAGAAATCACTACAATGTTTTCTTAATGTGATTTTAGTCCTCTATGGTAACAATCTCATGGCCAGGCCATTAAATCCATTAGTGCAGGGCCTGTATCCTAATTATTTTTATAACTCCACCATCCCTGAGCACAGAGCTCTACCCTGATAAGTGAATCCATTTGTTAGAGAAATGACATTTCCTCCTCTCCTGATTCACTTTAGTTATCTGAAGCTGCTGGCTGGGATAAAATGAACTTTTTCCTCCCTGTAAACCCTAAATGAATAACATTACAATTTCTCAGTATAGGCACACCATGCAAGAGCACCCTTTCCTGGAAGACTATTTTATTCATTTTTAAAACATTGCACTTTGCAAGCATCTAGTCCTAAAGTGTGCTAGGCCAAAGTCTTTACAAGCTAGGCCTTCGGATCAGAAACAATTTTATTGCGTTAAACTGATATTTAATTCCTCACTTAAAAATGTTAATAATTATTGAACCTCACACATTTTGGTTCTAATTATAAGGCTGCCTTCTCAACTGAAGGCATATCATCTGTTCTGAATTAAGCAACAGTATTTAGATGTAGATTTTGGCTGCTGTCCGGAATTCCCATGGTGCCGATTCAAAAAATCTATCTCCATTAAATTTTAAAAATTAAATTCTATCTCCCAAAAAGTTTTCTTGGCTACCTTAAAACTAGAATAAGCAAAAACTAAAAGCCTGATAACACATTAAAAAATCCAAGAAGCAGTCGTGATGTACGGGACAGGGCACTGGGTTTGGAGTCCAAGTACCTGGAGACATAGGATCATGGATTTAAGAGCTGGAAGGCACCTTGGATGGAGGTCATCTAGTTCAGAGGTGTCAAACTCACTGGGGGGTTGGGGGGGGGGGAAGAGAGGAGGATCCCTAAAGTGTTAGATACAGATTAAAATACAATTGGAAAGTGTTTAACAAAATAAACAAAAATTCAATACAACAGAGAATTTTATTTGTGGTTTTCCAAGTTTATAGCTGCTATAGGGATTCTGACACCACTCATCTAATTCATCTCCATTGCATAGATGGAAATAAGTGAGGCCCAGAAAGGTGGTGACTTGTATAAAAATCACACAGTAAGTGGCAATGCTGGAATTGGAACTCTGGCTCCAGGATTCCAAAACCAGTATTATTTGTGTAATTTTGGGAAAGAGACTTCATTTTCCCATTTAAAGTCACACACAACAGGATCTAATTTCAGTTACTGAGAATTTTGTAGCCATGAAGTGGGTGAAGTAACCCCATACTATTAAGACTCATGCCTTGCACCTCCAGCACTCAAGTTTTATGCTCGGACCTGAAGACAGGCCAAGCATATATTTAAAGGCTAACCTGTTTATCTCTTATTCTCTGTTCAGCTTCTAAAATTCAGGCATAAATACCTGAAATACTGTGAAAAGGGGAATGTTAGTCCTTGTCTAACTATATCATTAAATATCATTGTTATCTTTATCAGTAAGTCACCTTGCTGAGGTTGGCTTTTATAACTTACAATGAAAAGAGAACACTTCAGTTCTCCATGTTAGTGCAGGAGGGAACAGTAAAGGGAATAATACCTTGGCTCTCCATGGAAATAAAACTAGGTGTAAGAAGCAGTCAGTTTGCTACTGACAATATTTCAGAGGACAAAATGATAGTGCCAATTTTCTGTGGTTAACAATGCAAGTGGAAGAACTCTTGATTTCATATGTATTATAAAGTCAAATGAATTCAAGATGGTCCATCAGCATCTTCCTGGTTGGCATATAATCAGAACTACTAAGCCCCATCATTGACTGTATTGATTTCCACGCAGGTACATAATTCAACAGAATAGAAGGGAAGGCTGAATGACCACTTGTTGTGGATGCTTTAGAAGGGAATTTTGGGGAGATCAGGTTGGGCTAGATTGGCCTCCAAGATCTTTTCCAAATGAGATTTTATGAAACTGGGAATATTTCAACTCTTTTAATCACCAAGAAGTTTCCCCAATATTGCATCTACCAGTATGAGAATGGATACAAAATGGTTCCAAATCAGATGTGGCAAAACCTTCATTTTCTTGAATAGTGAAACTACACATACAAGTATGACAAAACATTGTATACAGCTGGAAATTTCTGTTATAGTTGGTCACAGAATCACCATTTCTTTGAGTCACATTTGGGACAAAGTGAAAATGCCTCAAACAGCAGTGTAGATGATCTCCTAAGATGGTCATATACACATTCTTTCACAAATAAACTGAATTAGTAATGTCATTTTTGATATGGAAATATCTCAAAAAAGGTGAGTAAAAGAAAATCCAACAGCAGCAGTTTTATTTTATTATTTATTTTAATACAAAGCTTTGGCATTAGCAATTTTATGAAAAAATAAAATATACTAAAAATAAATGCTTGTGTGGCATGTTTGGTAAATGATGCACATAAAAATAGATTCTGTCTCCAAAGCTGTCAGAAACCACTTCTTCCTTCAAAACCATTCTGCTCTGTGGGATGAAAGGAGAGAGGGAAAGAAGAGAAGGATTAGTCAAAGAGTGGCTGACAACAATTAAAATAACAGAAACTGCCCCAGCTAAAATGAGAATAGAATTAATGCTAAAGGGATGTGTGTGTGTGTGTATGTGCTTTTTCAGTACTAACTGGTAATAACATTAGCTGCCAGCATTTCCTATCAAATGATTATCTCTGGGTCTGAAGCCCAGCTTCTTAGTAGCTTTACGATACTTCATAGATTTCCTGAGGGATTATGAATTTTATAAATAAAACAACATTTTCCAAAATTTAGAATATATTTTTCTGCACAATGTTTTGCTCCATGTTCCCATCATTTATACATCTCCTGAGATGAACACTTGTTGATCAAAAACAGTGGGTTAAGATTTGAATGGTTTGAGTGGCAAACATATTTCTAGATACACAAAGCTCCCCTATAGCTATTCCAGTCACAGTGAGGTATAATTTAAAACGCCCTTAGGAAAGTTTCCTAAGCTGATGCCCAAGCTAATGTTGAAAAGGCAATGGGATGAGGGAAGTCAGTCCACAATAACTACTTTGCACAAGCACGTGCCATGTGTTTGACTAACATTGATGTTTTAAAGCCCAGTTCTAATTTCATCACTTTCCTATTAACAAGCCTTCCCTGGCAAATTGCTGACTACAGGATAATGTCTAAGCCCCTGGACTTGGCATTTAAGGTTGACTGTGCTCTGCCCCTAAGACATCTCCCCAGCACATTCTGGGATCCAACCAAACTGGGTGCTCTCTGAACATTCTTGGCTTCAGCTCACATGTTATTTCTTTCCCCTGTTATCATGGATATCCTATCTAGCCTTCAAGGCCCTGGATATGATCTCTCTGATTCCGCAGAACAGTCTTTAACACTTTGTACCTCTCTTGAAGCATGCATCAAGTTTTGACTTTTGCTATTAGTTATTTGAATACTTGTCTTAACCTATCTACTGATTCTTAAAGTGAAAGGATTGTTTCATTTACCTTTGTATGATAACATGGTACTTAGCACAGGGCCTGGCAAAGTAACAAATATGTTGAAATTTAACAAGAAGCCTTAATTCATTAATTCCTCCATTTATGCCTTGCCATGATTTATGTTAGTCCTCTCTTCTTTCTGAGGATGCTGAAGAAAATGCCAAAGAGGGCAATGCTTTTCTGTCTGACTAAATATAAGTATTTGAATGCTAAAAGCTGAGAAGCTTTTTTAAGTAAGGATGGAAATTTGTAAACTTCCTCCATTACGATGACACTGCTTTAAAATGAAAAAAAAAAAGAAAATAAAAATGAAAATAACATTAAAGGTATTTCTGAATACTTTGTTATAGTTTGGGTGGCAAAGGAAAGACAATTACTATCTAATAACTGAACAATATCACCTTTTACTCCCATCTTGTCATCATGTACACAGAAGAAGGGATTCTCTTTCATTTTATTATTTCAAAGTGCTTGGAAAGCAATCATGGGCCATAAAAGACGTTTCGTGTTTCGAAAAAATGATAGTCACAATTTTAAACTTTTCTACATGTAGAAAAGGTTCTCTATGCAAAAGATGCAGCTGACTCCTGACCCTCCCTCCTCCACAGCTGAGCCTGTGCTGGGAAAGCTACCAAGTCAACCTTAGGATGCCTGCACCATTACAAGGAGGCTCTTAATATCATCCAATATTTTCATAGTACTCCATACTCTTTAAAGTGCTGTTACAGATAGGATCTTCTCTGTGTGCAAGTTGGCAGAGGGAAATGATTATCCATTACTTCTCCATGACTATGGAAGAAAGAAGGTCATGTTGTTTTTGTGTTTGTACACAGGTGTGTGTAACTGGAATGGCTATTGGAGGTCTAAATCCTTTCCCCTCCATTTACACAGAAGGACATTTTCCCCTTTTGGTCCAGATCTATGTACTCACAGGCAGGGAAATCCTTCCTTCTGATACACTCTGGCTGCTCTTCTCTAGCTTCTATTTTTCTGACTTGCCCAGGATCACAAAGTCCATCTGCATCAGGGGTGGGACTTAACTATAAGGCTGGCCCTGGGATTCACTATGCCAGGCTGCCTCTCATGAGGCAAGTAGTCACACACAAAGAGGATCAATAATTAAAATATTTATTTTTTAAAAAAATCTGTATTTCCTAAGAGGAACCAAAAGAATATGTGAACTGGTAAGTTTGGAGTGTTCAGTGGATAGAGGGCTGGATTTGGAATCAGATCTGAATCCAAATCCTGCCTCTTAGTTGTGTGACACTCAGCAAGTCATTTAATCTTTCTCATCTATAAAATGGAGATACTAATATCACCTACTTCAGAGTGTCAAATAAGTTAATCTATGTAAAACACTCTGTAAACCTTAAAGCACAATATAAATGCTAGCCATTATCACTTATTAAGCACTGTGATAATTAAATACTGAAGCAAAGGGAGCCCCCCCAAAAAAACCAACTTTCTTTGGAGGTGGAATGCCTAACCTTTCTTTCTGGAGTCCTGGGGAAAGAAACTAATTCTAATACTCGTGTGTATTTTACCTCACACATTCCTATGCTTGTATCCTATCATTAAGCTACCTTGGTTAAGTATTTCATTACTGATGCCAACAGTTTCAAAATCAGAGGAAGATTTCTGATAAAAGTGGTCAATGAAATTAACATTTTTGGCAGTAAAATGAAAGCTGTATATGATTTTATTAAATTAATTGCTAATGAATTTCTAACTGGGTGCTTAGCAATGGGGATCTAAATATATAGATTTGTAACAGTGGGCTTTGCAAACAGTGAGTTTATCAAATATTTGATAAAAATGTTGAATTGGACAGGGTAAGCTGAAGGTAGTGCCCTACCTCCAGGGTTTTACTGATACTTTTTGTGTTCAGTCCTTTATCCAGCTACAAAGAAGAGGGCTGTCCTCTTCACTTTGCCTACCCCATCCACCTCTGACACTCAACTAGTTCTGTAACCATGAACAAGACACAATCTAAGTTTTAGTTTCTTCATCTGTAAAATTGGGATAATAATACCAGTAGAATCTAGGCTTACAAAATTGTGAGGCTCGAAAAGAGATCTTATGTGTAAAAGTATACGGAAACCTTCAAGTGCTATGCAAAAGTCAGCCACCATTACTTTCACTGACCTAACGTTGTTCTAGAGATTCTATCAAACAAGGCTGAAATCAAGGAACACTGTTAAACAGTTTCCCCAAGCTATCCATCCGATAATGCTACTGAAAAAGGAAAAGAAATTCTATTCCCTTCTATGGTAAAATATTTTCTGATGGATCCAACAGGAACCCAGAGAGCATGTAAGATAACTTCTATTGCTGGACATTAAACAAGACAAAAAGGGAAACACACTGGGCATTATTTGTTCTTACAAAAGAATACATATGAATGTACATAGATAAACTTATCCTGGAACTAAACTTACATAGAAGTTTACCAGGTGGGTTCTGATATAAAGACATTAGATAATACATCAGAGAAGGTCTTTGATGAATTTCAAAAGACAGTAACCCTGCTCAAATGTTTGATTCTCATAGTAGCTCAATGAAGCTGTTTGTGTGTACGTTTCTGAAGATGGTACCCCTTTACAACTTAGCACACAGGTCTTCGTTGCGGTGGCTGACAAAATATGATGGAAAAATCTCTGGTGTGTCCATTTTAAATGGACTAGTATTTGAGTAACAAAGCTTATCACTAGACCTGCATGCACAGTTTTTAAAACTTGACAGAATTTGGCTTGCGTTGCCATGGATGTTGAGAATCACAATATCCAACATTTGTATAGGCCTTTAGAGTTTGTAAAATGCTTTATATAATTTTATTTGAGAACATAGGGTCATCTACCCCATAAAAGGCCAGCTAAGGAGGCCCTTTGTGGAGTCTGACTTTTAATCATTTAATTTAATACAGAAATTGATCTTGGAAGATTTAGAAAAATGAATAGCTGTCATGTCCATTAGACTGACACTCTTAAATATCAAGTGTCTTTAGTGGGCTTTTGACAGCTGTCGGACATCCATTAATTCATAATTAAGTTCTCTAACAAATGTGCAGACAGTCCTTTATTTCTCAAGGCAAGGACAGTATGCTTTGGATACAGACATGGGGTAGGCACTGTTATCATACAGCTATTTTAAGTCTAGACAGAATCCTTATTCAAACAAAAGACTAATCCATTTCAGCATGTGTAGGCAGAAGGGGTGTCTGAAAGTAAACCTAAGATTTTACTTAGAAAAAAGGCTCAAATCCTTAAGTACTTGTACAATTATATGGTTAAGATCCAGGAGTTTTATACCACACAACAGTGAAGAATTAACCTTAGTTGAAAGATATTTTAAAAAGCAAGTGTTACTTACTTGTGACTTACCCTATCTATAAGAAAACTTCAATATGACTACCAAGGAATGTCTGATTTTAACTAAAATTACATCTTGTGGAGCCTGCCCAGCTTATGTGTTTCTATGTAATTCAAAATCAGCAAATTAATTGAACTTCTGGATCTTATTTAAGATAGTCTACTTGAATGCTGGAAGATCCCTACCAAACAGTAATTTTGGTTTTGATATAGTTAAAGAGAATTTTCCTTTTAAACATTACAGAGAGCCAATGAGTTCAACTGCTTAAGCCTATTTTTAGTTGAAAGAATAAAACCAGGTCAATTAGCACAGAGAAGGATGCTTTTCTTTTTGATTGCTATAGCACGATGGCATTCTTAAATCTAATTAATCTACTTAGTTGTTTGCATGTAAATGACAAAGGGGGATTAGAACACAGTCAACCTAAAACTTAGAGAAATCAGTTTTAATCCTAACCAACTTGGGGCAGATGCTGTGCAATGTCCAAACATGACTCTCCTTCATAAATGAGTCACATGGGTGCTGGTGACAGTTTATACAGTGTACCACTAATCACAATGAATAAAATAAAAATAACCCCTTGCTGCTGTGAAAGACAGCTCTTCAAAAATCAGAGTATCTCAGAACTGGAAGAAACTTAAAGAAATTCTAGTCTGACTTCCTACCCAACACACACCAAAAAATTCCACTTACAAGACTTCCGATGGTTTCCACTTAAGTCCCATGACCGGAAACTGTTGATGACTACAATTACTTGACACTTAGGTAGCCGTATAAAGTTGGCACCAGGTTTTCCAAATATGATTGCACTTGAGCCCCACAACCACCCTGTGGGTAGGTTGTTCTATAGGTATTATTATTCCCATTTTAGAGACTCCAACTCTGAGAGGGGAACTTTAGCCTTATCTTGCTGAGGCCTGCCTCCTTCCACCAAAACTTGGATTCTATCCCTGGGATCCGTGAATCTAGTAGAAGTAAATCTTTGCCCTATTTTGCAAGTACACAGGACTCCATTGCACTTTGGGCAGTCTGCTTGCCATGCCCCTTATGTTACCCCTCTGCCTTGTTCCCTGACAGCTAGCTACCTTCTAGCTCCTTTTTACGTTCTGTCTTCCCCATTAGAAGGTGAGCTCCTTGAGGACACAGACCATCTTGCTCACCTGCATCTGTCCCCAGTGCTTACCATGGTGACTGGCACATAGTCAACACTTATTGAATGATTGGTAAATCTATCTAAATTTCGGTGTGGGAGAGAACTTAGTGCTCATCTAGCCCAAAACCCTCATTTTTAAGGTGAAAAAACTGAGGCCTCGAGATGATTTGACCAAGGTCAAAAGTAGCAAGTAGTGGAGCTGCAATTCTAACTCAGATCTTCTAACTGGAAATCCAGTGCTCCTTCTGCTATCTCACAAAACTGTCCCCATTCCATACACTAGAGGTAAACAAAATGTGCCTAATCCCTCCCTCCTGCTGATGTGAGACCTTTAAGTTTTTTAAGATTACCCTGTTCTCCCTTAGTCATGTTCACCTCCTGGTTTTCCTGGTGTCTTCCAAGTCTCAGCTAAAACCCCACCTTTTATAAGACATCTTTCCTGATTCCTTTAATGCTAGTGCCTTCTCTCTGATGAAGACCTCCAGTGTATCCTGTACATCCTGTACACAGCCTGTTTGTACATGGTTGTTGGCATGATTACCTCTACTATTAGACAGGGAGCTCCTTGACAGGAGGGACTTTCTTTGTATCCCCAGCACTTTGCACAGTGCCTGGAATGTATTGGGCACTTAATAAATGCTTATTACCTCAACTTCTCTAGGCTACACATCTCCAATCTCCTTGTCTATTTTTCAAGTGACATTAACTGCAGAGCCCCCTGACCATTCCAGAGGCACACTGTTATTTTCTCACTTGTCTTCTAGTAATGCAACACACAAAAAAAGCATTAGTTATTTTTTGGCTCCTGGCATCACACTGTTGGCTCATAGTAAGCTTGTGGTCAACTAAAACCTTTAGATCTTAACCGCATTAATTGTCACACCAAATCTCCTGAATTATTGATTTATGAACTGTGCTCATCACAGTTTTATTAGATATGGTGCCACTGGCATCAGTTTGAAAATGGTGCTTGTGTTATGGAAACCTGTTTTCTCAATCTTTAAAAAAATCATCCACATTTTTCTTGTTACCCAAAAATGCAAACCAGAAGAACACAAACTGAAGAATCATTACTTACTCATTAGCTTTCAAGCTAGCTGTGGCTCTGATGATCATGTAGCAGAGAGTGAAGGCGCTGAGGAGGCCAAAACTGGCAATAATAAACCATTCTTCTGTTGACAAAGGAAAGGGAGGCAATCACTCGTGGGAGAAGGCTCATGTCAAATCCATGTCAATATTTCTCTCAAATGCCATTGGCGGAGGCAACGCAGGTGTAAGCCATGACTGGCACAAGGAAGTGTAGCAGAAGGAAGTTTGCCAGAGAGTTACTAATTGGAAGAAGTTGTGGTGAGAAATACAAGGGAAAAAGGAAAGCAGGGCCAGCCATTTCTGTTTGCCAGCACCCTGAAGTTTGTGAGAAGGATGTAGTCACCAAACAAGTGTGAAGTGAGAAACGTAAAAGAAGGAAAAACAGTCGTGAAAATAGATTTTTGTTAATTACAACTAGGTCAAACTGTCCAGCCAAGCTTCTGACTTTTCCCTTTCTTCGGTGTGAAAACTCCACGCAGTCACCCCCACTTAGAGAAGACGTTAGCTGCAGAGAAGAACAATTCCCAAGAGCTTGGTCCATGGAGACTCCAGGCAGTCTGCAGCCTGAACTTCCCTTAGTTTTCATGATGACATTATGACAACCTCTATTACTTTTCCCTCCTTATGCACACATTCACACTATTGAACAAAACCAATACAACATCTTGTTGGTGTTTCATCAAAAGCAGTTGTCATTCATACTTATTACTTAGGTGAAGATTTTTTTTTTGTTATAGGAAGCAGACTGATAAAGCAGACAGGCTGAAAGACAGCATGTGAATATTTAAAAAAATGAAAACCACCAGTATATGATCACAGAGTTGTTCAGATAATCAAGGTGCGAGGAGGATTTTCTTTAAGCCATTTAATATTTTTCTTAATCTTGTAAAATTTTGCGTTTTATTGAAATCACATTCTAATACTCCTATACAGCAGAACCTCACTATACATGTAGAGGACCGCAGAGGAGAGCCAGTCCAAATCAGTAAAAAGTTTCAAGCATGACATTCTCTTAAAGAAATGATGCTTTATTATGCTTAAGGACATACATTATTGGGCCTGGTTAAAAAGATGTTGCTTGGTATAGGGCCCCTTGGAGACCTGATTGAATGAATGGAAAATAAAGATCTGGGATGAGAATATCAATTGCTTTTATGTAAAAGTTGACACTATGGTACTGGATGACATGCATTAATTTTTTTTTGGTTAAACAATGTAAACATTCTCTTAAAATTTTTGTCTTTTTTGTTTAAAACTCTTGTTTAAATTGCTTAATAGACTCCACAGAAAGGAAAACTACAGCTTAGCTCTCATTTGAAGCCAATAGATATTAAGTGCCTACTATGTGTAATACGTATTCCAAATTAGTAAAGTGAATTAATGAAGTTTTAGTGAATTGCTAATTCCCATTTTTTCGCTAGCTGATTTTTCAAATCAGGAAAAGCTAACTTGACAGTCTTAAAAATGAAACATTAACATTTAGTAACACCAAGGAAAATAAGAACTTTTTTCTATGACTTTTGAAGCGTAAAAATATAGATTTTTAAGAGTTTGGTTCTGTTTAAATTACTTGATTGTGAATAAACTTTACTCATTTGTGAGGCACAACTGTACTAAAAAATCAGCCCAGATAAAGCAAATTTGAAGCTGTATCCTAATATGGTTGTATGATGGCAGCACCACAGTGTACCATGAGCATACTTCATCTCTAACCTGCAGAGAATGATTTCATGAAAAAGTACCACTTACAAAGTCACAGACTTTTGGATAATTCTCTGTCTTCTTTATTGCTTTTGGACCAATGGTAATTTAAAAAAAATCTAGACTTAGAAAAAAAAAAACCCTTGCATATGATATTGTAAGAAACATTAAAAAAAGCCCAATCCACTAATCTAGTAGTTTGTGATAAAAACTAAATTCTGCTCCTGTACTTTGTGATAGATGAATAAAGGATGCATTAATATCAAGTAATGATATCACAAAATGATAGAGATAGTAAAAAAACAACAACCTGGAACTAGGTTTTAGTAAGAATTTATATAAAAATTTTATTTAGTAAGAATGAGACATGTTACTAAATCAAATGCACATGCTTTATGGATCTGGATAGTTTAATAAAAAAAGGTTTTGCTATATTCCTACAAAAGTAATGGTTTCCCATCATATTCTGTGCTGACTGACCAAAAGGGGCAATGGTTCTGACTGAAAAAATTGCACTCAACATATGGGGACATATTATGAAATGTGCAGAGGGAAGTAAAAGTTGTTCACAAAAATGATGTGTAAGGAGTAGGGTAGGAAAGTGTCTGTCTTGAGACACAGGTAAGTTTTTTGTGATGTCAAAATCAAATGCTTTGCAGTTCTCTGAAAATCTGCTTGTGCCTGCGATCAACTTGCTAACATTTAGGAAACCGAGATATTGTATTCAACTCTGCTTAGTTGCCCAGCAGACTGCCCTTCTTTTTTCTACTGAGAGGGCCTTGTGGAGATCAAGATTTGATCCAAGTGGGCCTTGGATCAAAGAGTTCATTGCTAAGGGACCTGTACCACTTCAAGTCTTTCAATTTAGAGACTTTAAATTCAAGCCAAAAAGAAAGGAAAATAAATTAGTAAAAAATCATCAAAGCAAGAAACAACAAAAACTTTGTTAACAATTCCCAAAGAAACTGAGAACTCATATTTCATAAGTTCGGAGTCTAGATTCAACTCTTTACTGTTGGGTCTTCTTTAAAATTCACTTTTGGAAATTTGAGGTATCAATGCTAAAATTTATGAACCATACCCGAAAAAAAGGAGGCTGGTGATATTCTGAAGTCATTTTATATGTAAACTCTTTAACTTCTAGAGCACTTACAGTACACATTAGCTCATTTGACCCTCACAACAGCCCTGTGAGGTAGGAAGACAAGGTAGTATTTTTTCCATTGATAGGTAAGGAAACTGAGGTTCAGAAATGTGAGTTGCCCAAGGTTAATGTGTGGTAGAGCTGGGATCTGTCCTTCAGGCCTTTTGACTAAGTCTACCATTCCTTCCACTACATCATTCACTCTGCCTCATATTTATAAACCAACGACCACTGGGGACACCTAAGACTCCTACATTCAATACTGCCACAGTTAACTTCTGTATAGACTCAAAACTCACTCCCCATAGATCCAAATGAGTCTTAATAATATGTTATGCAAAGCATACACAGATGATCTGTTTCAATAAAAGCATCTAAAAATTCCTCAAGTGGTTGAAGATATAGAGATATGTATTCAAGAACCCCCAAGGATACCTGAATTGTCTTGCAGGGCTGTGCTGTGTTAAGCTGAGGTTCCAGAACAGTGAAGGAAAAGCACTCAGCACTTTAAGTGAAAGATTACCACTTACTTGTTACTGCAATGTTGATTTCTCCTGTTCGAGGAGTGAGCTCCCCATCCTGAGGAAGTTGAGACATCCCTGAAGTGCGCAGTGGCTCAAGGCCAAGGGAGCTGTCACTGGCAAGGTCACCAAGTGCTGATCTTCGATTAGCAGCTTGGCTTCTGGTAAGCCTTTCCATGTCAAAAGCTACATTATCAGTACATGGCAAATTTGGCTGAAAAATATTTTCAGATTAAAAATTACATATATTTATTTTTATAAATATGAATAAAATAATAAGATTAAAAATAAACCTTAAACAGGGCTTTAGAGAATTAATTTCTAAGTTATATGATGGGAAAAATATTCTCCCACCAACTTTTTTCATGTTTTCATCATTCTTTTCCTAAGAGAGCTTTGAAAATAATGAATTTTTTTAAAAGACCTAAAAAATTTCAATGAAGGCACATTACTACAAAGTAACATCACTATGCATTGCAGTATTGATAAAATTAGTTATTACACCTTTATAAGATGGTTACAGACTTTTTTGGGGGAATAAAACTAGAGTTCTGGCTCAAAGGTAGATGGAAAGAAGTTAGAGTCTTCATTACAGAGCTGAAACCCAATGTGAAAAGCAAGAATTATGCTAAATTTGGCTAAATTATTTAGTTTGGTGGTGAATAATGTATTATTTAAAATATTAAAATTCATCCCATTATTTCTTTAACAATGTAGATTTAAAGTAATGATTTATTTAGGGTGGTTAGACAAACAACCATCCAAAACAAAAATCATAATGTGAAAAAGAATTTTGAGTGAGAAAAATAGCTGGTCCAAAGCCAAGGTAGAGTAATGGGAAGATGTTGAGCTTGGAGTCAGGCAAGACTTGGGGCTGAATCCTACTTTTGACGCTAGCTGTGTGAACATGTTTTCTGAGCATCAGTTTCTTAATCCTTAAAACAGGGATAGCAACACCTGCAGTAGCTACCTTACAGGGTTGTTGTGAGGATCAAATGCAATAATAATATGTAAAGTGTCTTCCAAACCATAAAGTACCATATAAGTGGATTATTATCATCATCATTTCATACTGAGCTCATAGTTCATAAAATTTCTGAAGTTAATTCCACAAAATCTATTGTCTATTTCTGCCTACTCCATCCTGTACCCATGCAATTGATTTTTTTAGACTCAATCTTATCATTTTACATTAATTCCTATTAAATTTCATCTTATTGGATTTGGCCTGTTATGCAAATGATCTAAAAATATCTTTCTAGATCCTAAATTTGTCATCTGATGTGTTAGGAATCCCCTATTAAGCTGCCTATCATCTGAAAGCTTAGTATTTAAACTATATCTTTATCCACATCACTTTAAGATGCTGAATAGAGTAGGGCCAAAAATCTAAATTCCTGGGGCATTCCACTAAAGACCTCCAACAACACTGACCTCAATCTATCAATTACCATTTTTGGCACAGTCAATTTATTTATCTAGCTCTGTTTTCAGTTTACATCTTTCCATTTTACCCACAAGAATATCATGACATCCTGTCAGATCTCATGGAAATTCAGGTATCCTATGTCTAAGGTATTCACCTAAATCTAGTAATTCTGTCAAGAAAGGAAATGAGGTTAAGCTGGGCATAACATGTATTTAATGAACTCAAGCTTAGTTCTTAGCGCTTTTTGATTTCTTTCTTAGTACTCACAAACTATTCTTAAGTAATACATTTTAGAATTTTGGGAGGAATTACAGTTAAATTACCAGCCCCTGGTTTGAAGAATCCATTTCATCATTTAAAAACCAGTACACTTGTAAGGTACTGTAACATAATTTTTTAAAGATCATCTATAGTGGACCAACAATCACACATCCACAAGTTTTTATTTCTCGGAGGTATGCTTTGTCTGATTCTGATGACCTAAGTACATTGAGGTCAACCAGGTACTCTCGCGTCCTTGTTAATATTTTTCTTTTATATGCTCCACTGTCTTTTCTTCCTCATTTGCTGTCATCCTCTATAGTCATCCTAATTTTCTTTTTGCTCTTCCTTCCACCTCTTTACCTCACGTAAGTACTCAAAGAGACCTTTTTGTTGTCCATAACATTCACTGCAAACTTTAACTTGTTCTGGACCAAAACCAAGTTACTTGTTAATAAATCCTTAGTTTTCTGTCCATGCATTCAATTTCTATACATACTTTTCAGAAATGTGTACTGGTTGATGAGTTCCTGCTGTGGCTACACATATCTCTTAGGCAACTCACCATTTTCTTCCTCAGATCCATCTGTTTGTTTTATCAAAAATTTTGTTCTTTAAGAACATTCCTTCTTAAGCCAATTTTGACAGAATTTTAGGGCACAGAATCCTATCTGAACGCTTTGAAATTGCCATTTCCTGGCCATCCCCAAGCCACACCACTGCCTACTTCCACCAGAATTCATTCTTGTACCCTTGGAACCCTGGGCTCTGGTGAGCTTCCATCTTATCTTACAGGTCTTGGGTCTATTATTCTACTTCCTGGCATCATGCTGCCAGAAGTTTCCCAACCTCCAGCTTCCCCCCTTTCAAACCTTGGACTCCTGCCCCTGGGCACTGATGGGTAATCTTTTACTTTATCTTACTGGGTCTTGGGCCTACTATACCACTTCTTGGTCATCTCCAAGCCATGATATCTACCTACCAACCCCCTCCCCCGCCACCTCCTTTTTGCTTTCTTATATGTGTTGTCTTCCTCATTAGAATCTATGCTCCTTAAGGGCAGAAACTATCTTGCTTTCTCCACACTCAGCATAGTTCCATAAGAATTGCTTACTCATTTATTATTCTAAAACCTAGGGTGATAGCCAGATACTTGGCATTCCCCTCTTTATTTATCATGAATGCTAGATGGTATGGATTCTTCCTTATGAGTTTTTCATTATTTCTCTTCTAGAAATCAGTAATTCGTTGGACAGAATAGTGGTTTTCCTAGCCATGTCTTCTATTTTTCAAAAAATAAAATCATTATTGATGCAAGTCAAGAATTTATAGACTGTTCTTTTTCTTTTTTAGCAAAATGAGATTTTAGATAGAAGACTGATTAGCTGCAGGTTCTTGCTGCTACTATCATATCTCTTTATTTGTGATGTTCTCTTGGTCAGGGTGGCCTAAAGTACACTTTTACCGCAACGTTGCTTCTGTTCCACTCCTCCCACCTCCAATTATATTTATAAAAATGTTTCCCATTGTCCTTTTCCTTTTTTAGTTTGTGAATTTTCTTGTAAGAGTACATCTTCTTGACATACAACACTATTCTATTATTGCTTTCATTTAATTACATTTCCTTTAAAGTATTCCTTTTGATCGCCAGATCTTACTCATGAAATCATCCCCTACCAAGGTTCAGTGATGCCTGTGAGACTGAATTTCAGCTCCTTTTACCAAGATTTCTAGTTCAATCACCTAAACTCTATTTATTTATGTACAGACACTTGAAGCCATGAGTATTTTTACTGCCCCCATTTCTTGGAAATTGTCTTCTCTAAATTACTCCACCTTCCTTCCTGTACCTGCTAAAACAGTTCTTTATCTCTTTAACATTTCCTTGTAGCAACCCTGTCTGCTTACAGGATTGTGGGTTCTGTTAAGAGGGTTATGCACAAGTAATTTAATATCAGAAATTCTCTACATAATGCTTAAATACAATTGTGCAGGTCTGTCACAATTTCTGCATACCAAAACCTTTTTCTTTTGTTCTTTTTTGTTACTGATAAAATGTTCACTAGTTTAGGGCTAAGCTCTCCACTGGAGACTTTCTTCCAAGGTTATGTCAAACCATTAATGGCTGCTTTTGTGTCCTTATTGTACCTAACTGTACTGTCTAGGTTATATCACTTTATCGTGTTCATGAGAAATACACAACAGACTTCGAAGAATGCTTTGCTAAAAATCTATATAAATTGTATTTATAGCATTTTTCAAGTAATGGATTACCTATACCTAAAATCTGTCTTTCCATTTTATTTACTGCTTTATGTCTATATGCTGACCATGGTCTAACTCAAAATACAAAAATGTTTTCTGTGTTAGAAACAAGAAAGACCTGTTTGACTTGTTTTATACTTAAGAAAAATTAATTTATTGCTATGTACAAACTTGCAGAGCCTGACGAACTAGTTTCTTAGATATCCAAGGCCAATGAGTTTCCACAGATCTTACAAGAGATATGTTCCTACCGTCCAAACATGACTGAGCAGCTGGAGGAAATAAATATTGAAATAACCTGACAGTTATATTTTCTTATGAGAAGAAAAGTCTTACTTGTACCACAATAATCTGATCTATCAGCCCAATAGCAAAAAAAAAAAAAAAAAAGGAAATAAGGCTAGTCTGGAATGACTGTTGATGTTGGCTTTTTGTAATAATTTCATCTTATCTGGATGTTCACTAACTATTCCTTTAATGAAATATTCTAGGATCCTTTCAAGAATCAAAGTTAAATTCATTGTCTAATAGTTTGCAGACTTCATTTTCTTCTCATTGAGACACTTGCTCTTTTTCGATCCTCTGGTACCACTACTATCCATAGTTTTCCAAGATGTTTCAAATAATCACATCATAGCTTAGTAGTCATGTCTACCAAATCTTGCAGTACCCTACTGTAGTTCACTGGATCCAAGACACTGGAATTCATCAAGGGCTGCTGGCTGCTCTCTTATTTTCTTATTTATTTCAGTCATTTAACTATTATTACACATTTTTGTCCTTTCTAGTCCCAACATAATTTTCCTTAGAGAAAACAAGCAAAGTTGTTTTCTCTCCACTTGTTGTCACCATTGTATCCCAAGCGACAATCCTACATCTTCTTTGATCCTTTTCCCCACTACAGTTACCCTCCCCTGACAATTTTGTTATTTTTATCTTTCCTTGCCAGTCTCTAGTCATTCTGAGCACTGGCACTCCAGACACCATTCTCTAAGAACCATGTCATACTTTTATCTTCAACTTCCTTTACCTGCCTTTGCTTCCGTCTTCTGTACCTGTATTTTTTCAACCAACAGTAGTGTATGAATTAATTGGGAGAAAGTAAAATAATTAAATTTACTTATATACAATAAACCTTACAACTTAAAAACATTTTAAATATATAATATGTCCTTCTTTTGCTGCAACTACTTGTTTTTACAGTATTTGGCACTGAATTCACAAGGCTTTCACACATAGTCTTTAATTCTTTATCATGAAAACACACTTAGTATACTGGGAATATTAAGTATATTTTTGATGAAAGTCCATTTTCCCAAGTCTAGCCTTGATTAAATCCCATAGCTTTTCAAAGTGGCTTAAATCGCTGGCCACTGAAGCATGTTTATTTCCATGTCTTGCATATATTTCTTAACCTTTCATGACACGTCATGGTGCAAGGCTGTGTTGCTGCATTCCATCTCCATTTGGGAATTTCTATAATAGTTCTGCTTCTCAGTATATCATCATATTTAACTGGAAACAGTACTTACAGGCCCATTGGAAGCAAAAAAATCCCCAAAGGAATTTCTGGGTGGATGTTATACAGTCTGATGAAAATGCCCAGCTCTTAAAGATTTACCTAGATTTCTTATAACAGTTTGTCATAAGAGCCTTGAATGAAAAAGAGAATTTTACCAGTAAAAATGACCTTTTCCCAAACTTTAATACTCTCATCTTTGTATTGTTTTATCTACGATCAACTTTTTGTCTTCAGAGTAATGGTTGGCAGCTGTTTTATGAGTCTTCTTGCTGTTTTTCCAACTTCAAAAAGCCTATGCAACATTGTAAAGGAATCAATAACAACTGCTCCAAATGCTAGGTCCTCCCAAAGACTTTTGCTTGCTTTCTGAGGTTTAATTTTTTCATAGCAATAGTTTGCCATTTATTGGCTCTGTTTTTCATTTCTGACCATACTTTCTTTTAAAATGTTTTAGTGCAAATGATGGACTTGAATGATCCTTGAAACACTTGACTTCCTCATACCAACAATCACTGCAATACCTCTGACAACAATGAAGTGTGTTCTTTAAAAACTACAACTTTTGCAAGTTTCCTTGGAATAATATTCAATCTCTAAAATCAAAGAGTTGGAGTAGCTAGGTGGTACAGTGAATAGAGCACCAGCCCTGAGTCAAGAGGATATAAGTTAAAATCCAGCCTCAGACATTATTAGCTGTGTGATCCTGGGCAAGTCACTAACCTGGATTATCTCCAAAAAAAAAAAAAAAAAATAAAATCAAAGAGTTAAAAACATGAAATCAATGGCATAAAATCCAGTACTTAACTGATAGAAACTAACTAAAAGTAGGAAAATCAGCTCAACCTTGTTTCACTTGGTCAAGGACAAATGTCCTATCACAACCTGTTGTCAGTACAAGCAAACGTGCATGACTCCTGTTTTCACAAAATAAAACCATATCAAAACTACCACTTATGCCAAGTCATTTGTATACCATCGTAAGTTGCTGATGAGTTCCCTGTACATCCACATTGGTCTCTGAGACAATTCCCCCTTTCTGTTCTCAAGAGAATTGTTTTTCTTCTTGTCTTCAGAATTTCATTGTTGAAAGTTTCCTATCCACATTCTTGGATTGGTTTCTCCTATAGAATTTTAGTCCACAGGATTCTACTTATTCCCTCTGTGAACCCATTAAAATCTTCTCTCTCCAAATCTACATTATGTATTAGACTATTCTTGGCTTTCCTCTCCTCTTTCACAAATTCTGGGGTGGAGTGGTGTTATGGCTCCCATCATTTCTATACCAATAGCCAGTTCATCTTGAATAAACACTCCCCTTCTTGGTTACTCTGACTTTTGAAGGATGAAATTATCATGAAGTCAAGTCAGGCTGCAATGATTTTTGTAGAGGTAGCTTGAACAGATGTCTGGATAACTGAAGTCCCCTACCATTATACTATTATGCTTCTGTGCTAGGTTTGCCATGTTTCTCAATTTTATCTATTTCCCTTTTCAGTCTGAGTGGCCTACAGAAGTGAAGTCAAAGTCAAAAAAAAAAAAAAAGATTCCCTGTGGGCTGTGAGTTTGACACCTCTGGTTTACACTGTACACTGATGACAATATCACTTCTGTTTCTGATTCTGCTGATATTTACACAAGGACTTTCCCCTGTTCCCACAAGGCTCCTGCTTTGGTTCCTAAATTTTATCATGAGTACATCTTCTTAACATACAATGCTACTATGTCCATGCCTCCACTTTATCAAGTTTCTTTTGAATGAAGTGTCTATATGTACACACACATACACACATGTACATATGTATATGTATAGATACATATCTATAATATATGTATATACACATACATATCAATCTAGCATCATGTTCCAGTCATAGATTTCATCCCATCAAATCTCAAATGATACCTTCTTACTTTAAGCTCATCTTGCTTATTACCCATTCTTTGGAAAACACTCACCAGAACTTGTATTTTTGTTCCAGTTTTACTTTTTTCTTGATGTTAGATTTAAGAAGGTCACATTTTCCCATTTATATTTCAGGCATTTCCACCCTTTTCTTCTTCAAAGTGACATTATACCTATCAATGCCCTTCTGTGAGTATCATGAGATCAACTAGAGCTTTAAGCTCCTTAGGAGAAAATTGCTATGTAAATTTAATTAGGCAGCTATGCGATAAAAGTGCCATTTTCTACTATTGGATGGATCAACATCTTCAAAAAAACCTTATGGATGTTAAATGAATGTGCCAAGTAACTACGGAGTTTCCTGGCATGCCACTTATCTTGTTTCCTAAAAGTATCATAACTACTGTATTTAAACTGAGTTAATGCATGTGGAGAATTTTTAAAGTACTACACAAATATAAATTATGATGTTAAACATAGAAAAGAATCAGAATACAAAAGTCTATTAAGAAACATACCATAATTCCCAAGGCCTTCAAAATGTTCAGTTTGCACATAGGACAAGTACAATGTTCACTAAGCCAGGGGTCCACACAGGATTTGTGAAAAACATGCCTGTTAAATAAAAAAGAATCTTATTACAGCAATCACATAGAATCCAACATTATTAACCAGAAGCCAAATAATTGAATATATAGTTAACTTTTTGTTCCTTTTTGGAGCAAGAGGCAAGTCTCAAGAATAGTAGTGTTAGATGTTTACTAAAGAAAAATTCTCAAGGAATGTCTTAAGGTCCGAACAAAGTCCTATAGCTGCCATTTTTAAAGAAGGGACCTACTATTTCTACCCCTACTAGAATCAACTATTGACCAACACTGATGAGGCAGGCCCACTAGCCTAGCTGAAGCAGCAAGTCACCACAGGTGAGAGATGGGAAGCAGCTGGCACATGCCAGATAGTTCAGATCACTGCTACCACCATCTATCTTCTCTCAGTCCATGGTAGATATAGCCCAAGATACCAATGCCTACGAGATAAAAGGCTTTGCCAAACTACTACTACCACTGCTTTAAGCCCAGTCCCAGCAGCCATCATCAAGGAGAGATCCACCCACCAGTACCAACTACTGACCAACTACCATTTTTGGGACAGAGAAGCCAGTGTAGATTAAGTGGCAAGGACTTTTGAGGGAGAAAGGAGGTGCTACATGCCAGGCAAGTCAAACCATCTTGACCATCACCTCTCCTCTGACACTGATGTAGACAGCCCAAAGGTCTGAGCCCAACAGCCCCTGCAATCGTAATGCCCCACAAGCTAATAACCCTGTTTCCAGTTTGACTCTTGTAGGCATTATCAAGGGAAACAAACCTCGTGGAGAAGGGGTTCAACCTCCATGCTTCCAATACCATCAGTCACTGAACTGCCATGGATGGGCAGGTGAACCCAAGAGCCCTAGGAATAGTACTACCACAGACTACCATCTCTGCTTCCAGTCTGGACCCTGAAGCCATAATCAAAGGATGTACTCTTGTGAGGATGCAACCTGGTAACTTCCTCTGCAGGTGCTACATCTCCCATTTTCTTAGTAGCCACAGCTACTGAAGAGCCACTGACAAATGATTCAACATCAGAAGCTGATAGCTTTATTAATGGACATAACATTAAAGAAGATACATTATCATCCACTTTGCTGTTGCACCCCAATGACACAGGGCCTCACCATTTGACTTACAGCTAAAACACCCTGTATGTGTTATCTTCTCTAACTGGAATGTGAGCTCCAGGAGATGAGGAACCATCTTGTTTTTCTATTTGTATTCCCACAGCTTAGCAAAAATACTCTATACACACTAAATGCTTGAGGCTTTTCCATTTATAGCCTGGAGATGATTAAAAAGAAACTTTATTCTGAACTCAAACACCAGAAAAGAATACTTCCATGTGCAAAATAAAAGACAAAAAGAGAATTGGATATGAAATCATGAATCTCTACTTCACAGAGCCTGCTTTTAAAAATTCATATAAAGTAAATATTCTTCACATTAATTTGAAAACTGTCCTGCTTGTCTGTGATTTCTCCTGAACTTCCTTTTGTTGTCTTCTGTGCATTGAAAAAATGTAACAATAGTTTTCTTTCTGGCATCACTGCTATTAATCTCTCTTCTGTGGTCCTATCCTACACTTAAAAAAAAAAAAAGAAGAAAACACCCTCATAATAAATAAGTATGGTAAAACAAAATGAATCCACACAGTGTCCATGTCTAAAAATGTACTCTTTTTCTGCACCTTGTGTCCATCATCTCTCTGTCAGGAGGTAAGCAATATGTGTCATCATAGATACTCTGGAGATACTGCTAATCACTGTACTGTTTTTTGATACAATGTTGTTGTTCTTGTATAAATTGTCCTTCGGGTTTTGCTTACTTCCCTCTGCATCTGTTCACACTACCCAGGATTCCCTGAAATTGTCTTTTGTCATTTCTTATGGCACAATAATATTTCATAATAATATTTATATACAATTTGTTTAGGTATCCCCTACCTAAGAGGAATGTGAGACACTCCTTTAGATGCTAGTTCTTTGCAATATTTTTTTCTTTTTACTCCTTTTAATCCCTCTCCTTCAAAATCTGGAAGTTTGTTTTGCTTGTGACTATTCCTTCTTGAATATTATCCTCTCCCCTTTTCTCTTTTCCCATTCCTTTTGTTTCCCCACTGAATTGGATGAATTTTCAAACCAAACTATTTATGAGTGAGTGCTCAACCTTACCTGTTTCAGATAAAAGTGAGGTTCATCTCATGCTTACTCCCCTTATCCTCCCTTCCTCTTTGTTTGTATATTCTTTTCTCTCTCTCTCTCTTCCCAATTTTGAGAAATAACAAGATTTCCCTTCTTTTTACACTCCCAAATTCCTTCCTTTACTCTCTCTCTTCCCCAAACCTTCAGGACAGAATTGATCAAACCCAAAGACCTCCACTTTTCTTATTTGATTTTATCAATACCCTTTGAAGATATTCAGGTTCTGAAGAGACTTACTTAATTATTTTCCCTCATGAGAACATTAGCAGTACTTTGTCTTCTTCCAATCACTTAATTTTACCTTTCCAGGTTTCTTTTGACTCTTATTGTTTGCATTTCACTGTTTCTATTCAGCTCTGATCTATTCATTGGGAATTTTTGAAAGTCCTCTATTCCATTAAAGACACATTTTTCCTTGCAGGATTATATCCAGCTTTGCAGGGTAAGTTATTTTTGGTTGTAAGTCTTTCTTGTCTTTTGGAAATACTATATTTCAAGATTTCTTCTCATTTAGAGTGGCAATTGTCAGGTCTTAAGTGATCCTGATCGCAACTCCTTGGTACTTGAACTGATTCTTTTTGCATGCTTGCTATATTTTTTCTTTAATGTGAAAGCCCTGAATTTTAGTTGGGACTTTTCCTTTTGGGGTTTCTTCCAGAAGATTATTAGAAGATTCTTTCTAATTTTTACTTTGCCACTCTGAATACTTATCATTTATGGTTTCTTGAAATATAGTATTTAGGCTTTAAAAAAGAATCATGGTTTTTAAGGCACCCAATAGTTCTTAAATTATTTTGCCCTCATTTGTTTTCTAGGTCCGTTGTTTTTGATATCAAATAGTAGAACTGAGTAGATTTGATATTGGATAAAGGAGTTACGATTATTATACATACTTGTGACAAGGGTTTTGCTTTTCTTTATCAATGAGGGAAAGAAGTAGGATAAAGAGAAGGTAGATTTTTAATGTTTAAGAAGTAGTCATGATAGGTTGATATCAAATCAGAAAGAGGTTGCTAATGGAGTGACTCAAAGATCTACCCTTGGCCCTGTACCATTCAACACTTTGGTTAATTACTCAGATGAAGCCATAAAGGCATACTTGTCAAATATTCAGATGACACAAAATTGAGAGAGGAGTAACCAACAAAATGGATGACAGAATCAGGATTTAAAAAGACTTCAACAAGAAGAATGCTAGGTTACAGCAAATAAAATGAAATCTAGGAAGGATAAATGTAAAGTTTTATATTTAGGTTTAAAAAAAATCAGTGTCGTAAGTGTTAGGTGGGTGAAATATAGTGAGATAATAAATAGTTTCCATGAGATTGATCTTTTTAGTGGATCATAAACTGTATATGAGTCATTTATATGACATGGCAGTCAAAGAAGCTAATGACATACCAGGCTGCATCCAGAGACGTAGAATCAAGGAGGTTAATTGTTTCATTATACTTTGTCCTGGTCAGACCACATCTGAAGTACTATGTTTGCTCTGGGAACCCCATTTTAGGGCAACCTGAAGCTTCTCCAGAAAAGGGAAAGCTGAGATAGACTGGAGATGTTATATAGGATTGGCTGCAGGAACAGGGGAAATTCATTCTGGAAAAGAGATGACTTGGGAAGACCTGAAGGGTTGTAATATAAAAGAGTTTATACTTGTTCTTGACCCCAGAAAGAAGAACTATGAATAATGCGTGAAATTAAAACTTTAGACTTCATGTAAAGAAAAGAACTCTACCAATTAAAACTATCTAAAAGTAAAATGGGTTGACTTAAAGAGAGAAATTCTCCCTCACTGGAGGTCTTCAAGCAGAGGTTAGATGATGATTTGTGGAGAATGTTGTAGAAGGGATTCTTGATCAGGTATGGGTTGGACTAGATGGCCTTTTAGGTTTTTCTAACATTTACACACACTGTAAATAACATTAAAAGTTCATCCTCTAGGGCTAGATGGAATGATTCTAATACCTTTTCCATTTGACATCCCTTCAAACACCTGAAATTACTTTTCTTGTCCTTCTAAGTCTTTTCTTATCCAGAATAAACATCCATAGTTCCTTCTACTCTCTTATGGTATGGTTTATGTCACATTAATCCCCTTTAAAAAAAGACTAATTTATATACTTTAAGATTTAAAAAGCATCTTCCTAATCACAAACACTTTATTCTCTGGGGCAAGCTATAATAGTCACCAACCTCCAAACCTGTCTCATATTTTCCCACTTTTCCATCTTTTCCCATGATGTCTCCTACACCTGGAATGTTCTCATTTCTACTTGTGGCCACATTACCCATCTTTCAAGACCTAGCTTCATGCTACTTTCTCTGTGAAACCTCTGATCTCAGTTGAAAGTAATTTTTTTAGTCATGATCTCCCAACATTTTGTACACTGCTTAAGCACTCCTAATTTGATCATATTTATCTGTTTATGTATTTTATCATGTAGAGTTCCTTGAGGAAAATAGACTTGGTTTTATCTAAACTTTGAATTAAGTCCATGAACATTCTGAGGATCACAGATAGGATCACAGATTTAGGGCTGCAGGTATCTCAGAATCCTTCTAGTTTCACTCCCCTCCTTTATGGATGAGGAAGTAGAGGCCCAGAAAGTTAAGTGACTTGCTCAAGGCACTGTACTACATTATCTTCCTTAAATGTCATAGTAGGTTCTTAAAAATTTTTGTATGAATGCACCAGTTAGATCCTTAAAGGTGAGACAAGGTATCCACTCTAAAAAGAACCTTTCAAAATGAAAACAGGAAATTGAATCTTGGCATTGTCACTAACTGGCTATGATCCTAGGCAAATCATTTCACCTCTCTAGGACTCATGTGTAAAAAGGAGTGGGTGGGTAGGGGAGCTGGACTAAATGTTATTCCTTCCAGCTTTAACATTTCATAGTCTATGATCTCAAAAGTATTCTTAATTTGAAAACAAAACTGATTTCCAGAACAAGTCAAACAAGGGCTTACTTGCATGGCAGAATTCGGACAATATCGTTTTGCTTGTAGCTCTCTATGCACACAGCACAATGATCAAAGTCTGGATCAGTTTCCTGAAACAAACAGTACAAGAGCAAGAAATAAGGTGCTGAAATTACATTAGCAATGAAAGAGACCATGATTAGCAGACTTAGGATTCTCTAGTGGCTATAAAACATGCAAGTTGGTTATGAAATAAGATGCTACAAAAAAGGTTAAAATCACAATTGCTATTCCTTCATCATAAATTTTTTCTAAATAATTTTCTCCATTTATTGGGTCTACTTCCTTAAACAATTTCAGCTCCTTTCACCCTTGTTGCCTGGCTTCTGAAACTGCTCTGTAGATCACTAATACCACATTAATATAAAATCTTCTGATTTTTTTTCTCAGTCTTCATCTTTAGCAACACCACTACAGGATCTGATACTATTAACTTTTCTACTAACCCCAGCTTTGGCTGCACTTTCTTGGTGGTTCTAACTTCCTGACTGCTTTTTCCTCTATTTACTTCACCAGCATGCCATCTCATTTCTGCCCCATAGATGTAGGTGTTTTCTGAAGTCTTGACCTAGGTAGGACTTCATTCTACTGTCTCCCATTTCTATGGCTTCAGCTGTTACTTTTCTGTGAATAACTCCCAAATCAATATCTCCAGTCCTGACCACATTCCCAAATTAACATTTATAATTACTTACTAGATGCATTCACTTGGATTTCTTACCAGTGTTTTACTCTACTTATCTAAAACTAAACACTAGACCATTAAGTAACTTTCCCACAAATTAATTTCTCTAACTGGAATTTCGATTTTTATCACTGGCACCATGATTCTCTTGGTCAACCAGGTTTGAAATAATCTTTGATCTTTCTTTCTCCTTTATGACTTATTTTAACCATTCAACCAATCACCAAGTCTGTCAATGACTTCTCTTTTCCAGCATCTCCTGAATCCATTCCTTCCTACTGATTCCTCCCAATACCACTTATAATCATCATCACCTCATGCCTGGGATGGCAGCAAGAAAAGAGGCAGAAAGGGTCTGACTATTCCTCATAAAATGTAGCCTGGCCACAAATCTGTCTTTTTTAATCATCCATTTAGCATGGGTTCTTGTTCCGCCAAATATGATTACCTTGGGGAGCAGTAAAAGATGGTACATATTTGTGGAAAGACAGATGAAGAGAAATACTGATGGTGGAAGATCACAGAGCCTCAGAGTTGAAAGAGACACTTTCTACCCCCATTTCCATCTCTTGCTCTGGGCACAGTTATCAAATCAATAATGTCACTGATTCTGAAAAGGGTGTGTCAATCCTTATGGATCAGCTCACCATCTCTGTGACTTCTCATTCCAAAATTTCCTTACTTGGCCGTTCACACTCCCTTTTATGTGTTGTCTCTTTCTATTAGAATAAAAACTCCTAGTATACTGTATACAGCAATAGCAATATTGTGATGATCATCAATTGAGAAAGACATAGCTACTCTGATCAATACAATGATCCATGACGATTTCAAAGGACTTAGATGAAAAATGCTATCCACCTCCCAAAAAGAAAAGTGATGAACTCTGAGTGCAAACTGAATCATATTTTTTACCTGATTTTTCTTGCACTATTTATTTACTCATTTATTTGTGTATCTATTGCAACATGGCTAATGTGGAAATATGTTTTGCATGACTTCATATGTATAATGGGCAGTGTACTTTTTGCCTATTCAATGGGTGGAGTAGGGGTGAAGGGAGGGAGAGAGTTTGGCTCTGAAAATAAAAATTAAACTAAAAAGAAGAATATAAATTCCTTGAAGGTAGGACCTATTTCATTTCTGTATGTGTATTCCCAGCACTTGGCACAGTGCCTAGCATATAGTCCTTAATAAAAGTCCCCCCCCCCATTTATTAATGTCTTCCCTCAGACTTTTCTTTTTCAGGATAAACATCCCTAGATATTTCAACAAATATTATATACTAGCATTTGATATGTTCTCTGGTTCTCTCACCATTTTGGTTTACCTTCTACTGGATATTCTTCATTTTGTCAATATTATTCCTAAAACGTAGCACCCAGAATTGAACTTCAGATATGGTCTGAACAGGGGAGCTACCTCAGAGACTGACAGTAATCTGTACATAGCAGCCATTTAAGAAATTCTTGTTCAATTTGAATATGATACACTTAGTCAGAGAAAAACAATGTTTTCCAGAGAGAGGTAGTAGATACAAGGTGTAATCATTTGAATAGAAATACTCAAAATTATGGGAACATAGATTCATAGAGTCAGAGCTGGAAAAGATCTTTTAAATCCTTTAACCCAATCCTCTCATTTTATTAATTTTTTTTTCAAATAACAAGGCATTTATTTATTTCTCCCTCCCACATCCTATCATTTTAATGAAAAAACAAAATAATACCCTTGTAAGGAATATGCATAGTTAGGTAAAACAAATTCCAGCACTGACCAAGCCCCAAAACACGTCTTACCTACATCACAAATCTAACAAAGACCAACCTTCCCTCCTCCAAACAATAGAGCAAAAAAAGTATGCTGTCAAGAGGTAGGTAGCACAAACCCTCTCTGGAATTGCAGCTGATCACAGCGCTGATCAGAGTTCTTAAGTCTTTCATGGTTTGACTTGGCAGTGTTATGGAAGTTGTTCTCTCAGTTCTGTTCACTTAATTCTTTATTGGGGCATACAAGTTTTAAAAAAAAGTTAATTATATTTCTCTTCCACTTCCTTCCCCTTAAATAAGCCACACACACACACACACACACACACACACACACACACACACACACACACACACACACATACACACACACCTCAAGATATATATAGTCAAATGAATCCAGTCCACTCACTGACCACATCAAAACATGTATGGACTTCGAATCCATCATCTCTCTCTCTCAGGAAGTGGACACTGTACACATATTTCTCTAGTTTCTGCTCACTTCACTCTGCATTTGTTCATACAGATCTCACTTCTTCTGAACTGCCCACCACTCATTTCTTACACAACAATAATATTCTCCATTATATTCACATGCTATAGTTTAACCATTTTCCAGGAGGTGTGCATCCCCCTTGATTTCCAGTTTTTTGCTACATAAAAAAATCGGACATAAAATTTGTACATACTTCTTTTATATTTGGGAGGTATAGGTTTAGTAGTAGTATAGTTGGTTCGAAGAGTTTAGTGACTTTTGGAGCATAATTCCAGAATAAATGGAACAAATCACACCTCCATCAACAGTGCCTCAGTGTCCATGTTTTCCCACAGCCTCTCCAACGCTTACCATATTCATTTTAAAATTTAATTTAAATTTTTTCACAATTACATGCAAACAATAATTTTTAATATTTATTTTTTTAAAAATTTTGAGTTCCAAATTTTTTCCCTCCCTCCACTGGTTTCCCTCTCCTTGAGAAGACAAGCAATTTGATACAGATTATACACGTGTAATCATGCAAAACATTTCCATATTAGCCAGGCTGCAAAAGAAAACAAAGACCAACCCCTCCCACCCTCCCAAGAATAATAAAGCAAAAAAAAAAAAATACTTCTACTTGTATTCATATGCCATCAGTTCTTTCTCTGGAAGTAGAGAGCATTTTTCATTCTCAGTCCTTCGGCGCTGTTTTGGATCTTTGCATTGTGAGAACAGCTAAGTCGTTCACAGCTGATTATTGCTGCTACTGAGTACCGTACACTGTTCTGCTCATTTCACTTTGCAGCAGCTTATGTAAGTCTTCCCAGGTTTTTCTGAAAGCATTCTGCTCATCATTTCTTATAGCACAATAATATTCCATCACAATCATAACTTGTTCAGCCATTCCCCTATAATGTTTATCATTTTTGCCAATCTGTCAATTGTGAAATGAACCCCAGACTTGCTTCAATTTGCAGAATTTCTTTAAAGATGAAGATACTTAGTGCCAGGGAGGTTAAATGGCTTGCCCAAGGTCACAAAGGTATTACGTTTTAGAGGCAGAATTTACACTCAAGTTCTTTGACTTAAGAACCAGTGTGTATTCCAATATACTATGCCACCTTCTTGTCAAGTCCTGTTGAGGATCAATTATCCAATTCATAGTTTATAGGAGCACGGATACTGAGGCCCAGAGGAGTGAAGGGACTCACCCAAAGTCACAGAGACAGAAAGTGCTGGAGCCAAGGATGGAAGTAACAAAATGTTATCAATTTGAATTGGAGGGGAATATAGTCTGAATTAACCTGAATTACAGAATGATTTGTAAGAAATGAGGTGTTTTTTTAACTTTCAAACTCATATAGTAAATGAAAGCAATGAGAAATTCTTGGGGGAGAAAATACTTTAATGAATGGATAAGAATGAAATGTCTATATAAAATGGGCACCTTTTGAGTATCTGGGAATAATTTTCCCTACTAAGATGGGAGATGTCTATGTCAAGTTTGAGTATAGTGTCCCTTTAAAAGACATTTCTTCCAAATTGAGATAAGGCTGTGACTTCAAATCAACCTAGTCTGAATTATTCATTTTTATAAAGGATTTTTAAAATGCCTTTTATTTGACAGGTATGGGGTATTGGGGGGAAGTTAGGTGGTGCAGTGGATAGAGCACCAGTGCAGGAGTCAGGAGGCCTGAGTTCAAATCTCACCTCAGACGCTTGACACTCACTAGCTGTGTGACCTTGGGTAAGTCACTTAACCTCAACTGCTTTATCCTGGGTCATCTCCAGTCATCCTGAGGAACATCAGGTCACTGGATTCAGATGGCTGTGGAGGAGAAGTGAGGCTGGTGACCTGCACTGACCTCCCTCACTCAAAACAAAGTCAAGTGCCAGTCATGTCATTATTTCTCTGATGGCATAGTCTTCTTTGGCAACAAAGGATGAACACACACACACTGGGTATTGGGGATATAAAGACTCCAAATAAATAAGAATGCTATATTCTTATTAGCTTTCACTCATAGAAGCTATGACAAATTATTATGACAAGTTTATTAAGACAAGTTTTTGTCTCAATTAAACTTTAAAGTCCTAAGTAAAATTATAAAATGAAGAAATATTTGGAATACATTCAAATACACAAAATTTAGACTAAAAATGGCACCTTTGTTTGTAAATTTCAATGTCTCAAGAGCTTTTACACACATACACATGTGCACGCACACACACAAGCACACGCACACACACACTCTGTACAAAGTACAGAGTACAAAGTAAATCTGCAATTTACTTAAAAATTTTGGCATAAATTAACATTAATAATAATTGCTAACAGAGGAAAAGGAAGTACAAGATATAAAATATCATAGTACTAATAGTACAGGATAAGTATTTCTATATTTCACAGTATTTCTTTTCATATGTACTATACTTGTACTCCAAATATGTTAAGCCAGATTACATAGGAGGAAAACTTAAAATAATTTAGAAAATAGTCTATTTAAATAAAAATTAATGACATATTTTAAACTTTAGGTTAACAAGTTAAAATAATGATCAGACTGTAATTTAAGATTCAAGACCTCTTCTTTCAGGCAGGTTTCCATTTTATCTTTTTATACTGAATCCCCTTATCAAAAACATATGATATACACTAAATGTTTATTTATACACTACCTTAAAGTGGATCTCTAGTTTTTTCATATAGGATGACTACAAAATAGTGAGCATATTTTTCACCATATTAAGTGCATAATGGATAGAACTGGGTTTGGAGTCAAAACCACATGGGTTCAAATCCCGTCTCTTATGCTTAACCATGTGACCATGGCCAAGTCATTTAACTTTGGTGAGCCTCACTTGCCTCATCTATAGAATCTAGAGAGTGGTATAATAGATGATTTATTTGTTTCTTTACAGGTTTGTTGCAAGAGTAAATGATTATACATGTAGAACATTTTATAAATAAAGCACGATATAATATTGGATATTATTAGGATCATTCCCCCTATCTAGAGTATAAGTTTCTTAAGAACACTAGTTTTGATGTTCCTCATATCATTCCTTACCAGATGATGGGTGTATACACACACACACACACACACACACACACACACACACACACACATATAGATAGACAGATAGATAGATAGATAGGCTAAAAGATCACTGAACTGCATTTTCTAATTTAAATTCCACACAAAAAGACCCTTTTCTGAATTTGAACCAGGTTGCCTCCGTGGAAATCACTCTGTGATAACGAATTTTTCTATTTTAAAGATTTGTGGATAAAATGGATACTTGATTATAACAAAGCCTGCTGCTCTTTGGGACCAGCATATTGCAGAACAACATCAAGCTGCAGCTGTCTTGTGGGATGACCTTATTCTTTATAATATCATCACCTACAAAAATATGCTTTCACAATGAAATGCTTCATTGGAGCCAGGGCCTTCTAGCTTTCTGTCCCCTCTCCCTGCACTGTCACCTCCCCCAAATTCTGTTTTCTGCCCTAGGACCTAAACTCATACTTTTCATTCTATTTCCAGAAATCCTTTGACCTTCCACCCCCCCCACTTCTAGATTTCTGGAATACAACGTGATAGAAGAAAAGAGTGCTAGATCTGGGGATAAGAGAATTAACTGTTTGAATCCTGGCTCTGCTTTGACCACTGGGAAAGTCAATTATTCTCTCTGGGCCTCAGTTCCTCATCTCCAAAACTGGGGGTTGAACTACATGACGCTTTTCAGGTCTAAATCTGTGATAAAGTGAGACATGTTTGATTTCCTATATCAACAAAGGAATGATCTTTGTGAATTACAGACTTGGGCTAGATCAAGTCAACAGTTTTTAGGGGGACTGGAAGCTAATGTATTACTGTGGTACATTTAATAGATTATGGGTAGTTTCTGCATATTTTTTGGCGTTGGAATTTAGACTTTGCAACTATAACTTCGATATTATTCTTTGAAGTTTCCTGCTTTACATGCTACCTGGAAGAGTGAAGAGCTCTGAAAAGCCTTCAGTTGTCTACCTCCCTGGGCTTACGTGAGTAAAATAAGAACTTGGTTCACATAAATGAACCTGTAAAGAAATCCAACCATGGGCTCTACTACTAAACCCAGACCTGAAGAATGTCTAAGCAGTTCTCTCCTTTCAATGATAGCAGGGAAAAGATCATAACATCAGCTATGACATGATTTGAAGCAGGTAGGAAGAGGATTAAGTTCTCCAACCATTATAATTATTTTTAAAAGAATATCAAACTTTAGCGGAAGGAAAGTTAACTTTGCTTGGAGGGAGTCAGAGCAGACTAACGCCATTTCAGTGATACTAATGGCAGCTAGATGGTGCAGTGGAGTGAGAAGACTCATTTTTATGAGTCCAAATCTGACCTCAAACAATTATCAGCTGTGCGACTCTGGGCAAGTCACTTAACCTGGTTTGTCTTAGTTTCCTCATCTGTAAAATGAGTTGGAGAAGGAAATGGAAAACCACTCCAGTATCTTTATCAAGAAAAACTCAAATCAGGTCATGAAGAGTCAGACATGACAGAAAAATGACTGAACAGTAACAACAAAATGGAAAGAGAATTTATTCTTTGGGAGAGCTAGAGACTTCTACAAAAAGTTTCTGAATGACACAATGGAGCCAAGACTTGAAAGGGATATTTGTCTGAAAGGATATGTCATATCTTTAAAAATTAAAACAAATCAAACTAAAACCATAACAGAAATATTTTTGTACACCAAAACAAAAATTAATTTTCATTTATTATTTGACATTGTAAAATTCCTTCATATCATACCTTATCACCCTTCTTTACTGTTCTTGTTGTCAATTTGCTGATGGCTTTCTTGGCTGCATCTCCAAGGCGACGCTATAAAAATTGAAAAGAAAAAAACAGGTATTAAAATGTCAAGATTTCAAACAATTTTTTCTTTTAAATAATTTAATTTGTCCAGGTACTAATATCCTGCCTCACTCTCTCTGCCACATCATTCAGGTCTCAGAGAAGAAGATTCCTAAAAGGGTTCCAAATTTAGAAATGGGCAGCAGCCAGATTCTAGGAGTCAAATAAAGGCAGAACTGATCACTTGTCTTGCGCTGGAGTGACATCAGACACCCCAAAGAAGTGAAAATTTCTACAGCATTATTAAGGAAATCAAGGAAATTAAGTGTCAAGAGTTACCACTGCATAGAAGTCTGTCTGGATTTTGTTTTTGGATTCAAAATACTATGCCACGTAAAATACTTTTTTTTGATATTATAAGAACTCCTAACACTATCCTAAACTCCATGAATTATATTACTTTCATTCCAAGATGGTGACATTAATCGCTATTATATAAATAAACCTTGTTTTCGTAAAATGAAATTCCTCACACTCAGATTCTTTCCCATCAGAAGCCACCCTCACTCATGATTTCTAAACACTGTGTGAGCCCTTTCTCTAATACTTTTTCCAAACCTCTCAAGATGCAGTGGGCACGTCAGTCATTCTCATGTGAACAATCAAACTTGCTTTAATTTTCCGTAGCACTGTCCTCTCCTGGGTTCCTTTCCAATTCTTCTAATCTTTTTTTAAAGTTTCTTATGACACATCGGATATTGTCTAGGAGCCTTTATACCAATCCTTCTGAGATTATCTACTTTTGTAGGTTTAAACCACTGCCTTGTTTATTTGTTACAACAATCCTAGTAGATAGATGTTATTACTAATTTCATTTTACAAATGGAGAAAACTGAGGCAAAGAGAAGTTAAATGACTTACATAGGGTCACACAGCAAGTGAGTGTCTAAAGTTGCATTTGAACTCTGGTTTTCCTGACTCTAGGTCCAGTGCTTTATCTATTACATCACTTGTCTATATTGTTTTTGTGTTAGAAGAGCATTAACTTCTCAATTGCCTGGATCACAGGTACATAACTATACAAAGGATATTAACTAGGCTTTCATACAATTGAATAAATTCAAAAAGGAGAAAGACAAAGTATCATAGGAATAGCTGATGAGGAACAGAACACTTTCAGCCAAGGGGATTAGAAAAGGCAGAATCTATGCCAAGTGTTGATGGAAGATGAGGAATTTTTAAGGAAGCAATTACATTCCAAGCACCAGGAGACATATTGTGGAAATACATGGATGCCAGTGATGACGTCTGGTTTGGGGAATATAGTTTGACTGAAATAGATTAGATGAGAGAGAAGAACATGAAACAAAAGTAGAGAGGTAGGCTGATTCCAAGTCTAGCACTTTAGACAGGTGGGAAACCTGCAGCCTTGAGGCCACATGTAGCCCTCTAGGTCCTCAAGTACAACCCTTTGCCTGAATCCAAACTTCACAGAACAAAAGGCCAAACTTAAATAAGTAATAATAAATAGAGTAATAAATTTAGAAGCTTAAATAAGAAGCTTTTACTTTATTCATGAGGTAATTGAGAGCCAATGAAGATATTTGAGCATGGTAAGGACATGGTGCCTTAGGAAAATAATTTTGGAAGCTATGTAAATGATAATTTGGAGAGAGACTGAAGGGAGACCAATGAGGAGGCTACTATAATAATGTGGGTGAGAGGTTATGAGAGTTTGAACTACAATAATATCAACTGGAGTAGAAAGATAGGGATGGATGCAAGGGATGTCATGAAGGTGGAATCTAAAGAGCTTACCAAATGACTGGCTATGGGGGGGATAAGAGAGGGAAGAATCAAAGGTAACTTAGGTTTTACACCTGATGGAGGTACTATTGACAATAAATGCTGAGTATTGTGATGTTGGCAAAATATGAAGCTATGCAGGTGGAGCATGCAAATAAAGTGGCAGGAATAGAGTTTAGAGAGAGATGGGGGATTTTACATACACGCTCTTGCATGTGTACATATAATACAGACATACACATATATTCACATGTACATATATACTGTCACACACATACATACCCCCACAGAGTCACCTTGAAGAGATAATAATGGAATTTATGAAAGATTACTAAAGTAGAGAGAGAAGAGGACAGGGTACTGGGGGACATATGTTTTTAAGGATACAGATGATGACCCTGGAAAAAGCCAGCTCCTGACAGGGATATGAAACTCCCTGGAACACACTTTTTCCTGTTCAGGCCTGCCATGAAAGCTTCCTGAGGCCCCCCAAGACATGGAGACATTGGCTATCATAAAGTTGGAACCTTGAACCTTCTAATACCTGCCTCTTTGGTGAAATTCTCCTTATCTACTGATACTGTGCCCAGAATTAACTCCTAGTAGTTAACATACTCTTATCCCTCCCTCCCCATCCCAGTCGTACTAAGACCCAACTGCCAAAGAATTCCACCACCTAACTGTTGCTATCTGTTCTGTCATTCCTATCCACCCCGCCCTGCACTGTGCCCTCTAGAATGCCTGTCCAATAATTAAACTTTCTCTTATGTTGACTTTCATGCTTGCTTCTTCCATCTTCTGTCACTCACTAATATTTGGCTCCCTCTGGAAATACTGCATCCCTAGCAACCCTTCCCAGTAAGGAACGTCCTTTCTCTCACTGATTATGGTAGGGGAGTCAGGATACTCCTTGTTCATCATTGTACTTCCACACATTTCTACCACTATTGGTCAGTAATTTCTTCCATGAGGTTCACTGAGATTCATGCTATCCAAATTTAAGTTCCAGTCCAGATGCTGGTGGCCATTATCAACTGACAACCACCATCCTCTCCATAACCCCACACTACCCCAGAAATTCTTCCTTATTTATCTCAATTCTTGTCATAATATTAGGGGTCTTCAACACAAATAGGGAGGTTCCTTCAAATATCCTAACTTCCCTGTTCCTCAATCTCTTCAACTCCTACAACCTCTGTTCTACTTCCACTCCACACAGGGATGGTCACACCATTGTTCCTACCATCACCCCAAAGCTTTCCACTTTAATATTTAAGAACCACAAAATTCCTTTATGGCATCATAGTCTTTCACCATTCCATCTTTTTTTTGTGGTAGGCCCCTAAACCTGTTCTTCAGATTCACCATGTCCTTCAATTTCTTTACCTTTCAGTACTTTCCCAGACCTCCCTGTACTGGTTACATTCTCCTCCTTCCCAACCTTGATATCAATACCAGTTTCACTCTACAGTATGTTCTAACCTTGAATTCTTTACCAATCTTCTTGCCAAAATTCAACCCTGAATTAACCCCCTTATCCACATCCTTTGCTCCTATTTACATATTGCTGAAGGAAGTTATAATACCATGCTAACTGGATCAGTGGACCTTTGCAAGATTTACACTATTTAATCTTAACTGGGTCCGCAGTGGTAAAAGGAAATGCTTCAGTTCCTTCTTAACCAATTCTCTATCCCATTCACTGAAGCAGTTGTTTCAAACCTTCTCTTCTCTACTTGACACTTCCATAGCATTCCTCCCCCAGGCCTCTCAATAGAGGACCATGTTTCATATTTCACCCCTCCTCCTCAAAATTAGGATAACATAGACAAAATCCAAGGGCTCCACTACTTTTTTCCTTTATCTTATATTACTTTGGCTCAATCTCCTACTCATTCCTCCTTCATTCCAGTCTCTGATGAAGAAGTGGCCCTAGTCCCTGTCCAGTGCCAACATTATCTATGTGTACCCTTGATACAATCTTCTTCTGTCTTTTCTAGAAGATTCCCCCAATCTTTCTCTAATCTTCAATCTCTCCTTATCTATTGGGGCTTTCTTTATGGCATATAAACACTATTTAATCTCAACTGGGTCCTCAGTGGTAAAAGGAAATGCTTCAATTCTTTCTTAACCAATTTTCTATCCCATTCACTGGAGCAGTTGTTTCAAACCTTCTCTTCTCTATTTGACACTTCCACAGCATTCCTCCCAGAAACATACCCATATCTCCTTCTTTCTTAATAACTAGACCTTACTATTTCCACTAGCTACCAACCTATATCCTTCTTTGCCTTCTCTGTTCAACTCCTTGAAAAAGACTCCTTGGTGCCCTCTCTTCCTCTTCCCTCACTCTATTCTAAGTCCTCTGCAATCCGGCTTTCAAATCCATTATTCAACTGAAGTTGTTCTCTCCAAAATTTCCAATGATCTCTTTTTCTCCACCAAGGATCTCTTAATCACTAAATCTAATGTATCTCTCAATCTTAATTTTTTTTTTACCTTGCTGCAGCATTTGATGCTGTAGATTAAATGTCTTTCCTGAATAATCTCTTCTCCTTTCTGGGTTCTCATGATACCACTTTTCTCTTGGTTCAACTCATACCTGTTTGTTCCTTTACAGTTTCCTTTGCTGGATCTTCACCCCTATCATGCTTGATTACTGTGGGTGTCTTCCAGATTTCTGTCCTGAGCAATCTTTGCCTCTTACTTGGTGAGCTTATTTTCCATGGCTTCAGCTATCATTTCTATGCAGAAGACTGCTAGATCTATATATTAAGTCTTAGTCTCTCTTCTGAGCTCTAGTACACAACACAAGTATTTAATAAAGATTTTGAACATGATATGTCACAGGCAGCTCAAATTCAACATGTGCAAAACAGAACTCTTTAGTCTCCTCCCCCTTCACTAACCCCATTCCTCTTCCAAAATGCCTTACTACTGTCAATGGCATCATTATCTTCCCAATCACCCAGTTTTGTAACTTTGGTGTCATTCTCAACTTTTATTGTCACACCACAAATCCAATCAGTTGTCAAATCTTGTCATCTTTACCTTTACAACATGTCTCATTTGTGTCCCCTTTTCTATACTCACATAGCCCCCACCCTAATTCACATTCTCATCAACTCCTGCTTTGACTTTGTAATAGTTTCCTAATTGGCCTTCCCGCTGCAAGTCTCTCCACTCCAATACACCCTTCACCTGGGTGCCAAAGTGATTTTTTTCTCAAGTACAGGTCTGACCATGTTACCCCTCTACTCAAACTCTAGTGGCTTCACATCACTTCTATAAATTCTTCTATTTGACATTTAAAGCTCTTTACAACCTGGTCTCTTCCTACATTTCTGGTCTTCTTATATATTACCTCCTTCTTATACTGCATAATGTGGCCATGTTGGCTACTTGCTGCTCTTTATATGAGACATACCATTCTCCTGTCTGTGTTTCTGCCTGGGCTGTCACTCATTCCTAGAATTCCCTTTTTCACCACTGCCTCTTAGAATTTTCTAACTTTCTTCAAGAATTACCTCAAATATTACCTTTCACAGATCATTCCTGGTTCCCCTAGCTGCTAATCTCTTCCTTTCTAAAATTACCTTCCATCTATACTGAATGCATCCTGGATGTATCTATTTAACACCCCATTAAAACGAAGTAAAGTAAAAAACTTGAAGGCTTGATTACTTTTTCTTTGTATCTCCAGTGCTTAGCATAAAACTTGGCTCTTAGTAAGCACTTAATAAATGCTTGTGGAAAGACTGAACTGGCAAAAAAAAAATCTCTCTGAAAACCTGAAGAATGGTTAGGAAGGTAGGAGAACCAAGAAAGAACAATGTCATAGAAATCAAGGGAAGAAGTATATTCAGGAGGAAGAGGTAGTTAAGAGAGCTGAATCTACAAAAAGGACAAGTATGAAGGCAGAAAAATTACTGGCAACATTTCATAGAGCAATGTCAGCAGTATAGTGGAATTGGGTTAGTTTCAGTGAGGATGAGAGGCAGTGTTGGAAGAAGACTTCCTAAGTAGACAAGTTTTTAGGCAGCAGTGAAGGAATTAGTGGATAGGAAGAGAATGAAAATAAGAAAGAGAGAAAGGGAAAGATCAATGGGACAAGCTCCTGAAGAAGACAAGAAGGGATAGGATAAAAAGACATAAGTAGAAATGCATGCCTTGGAAAAAGAAAGTGCTGCCTCATCCTCTGAGACAAAAGCACAGAAGAAAAGGACAGGTAAATATCTAGAAAGGTTTTGAAACCAGCAGATCATGCACGCCTCTATTTTCAGTAAAGAAGGAAGAAACAAAGTCATCTGATGAGTGGGGAGGGTGAGGAAGACATCAGAGGTCTAAAGAGAAGGACTGGATTCCCCAGAATCTGGGGAATGTGACAGAGACAAACAAGATGACTTCCATCCAGCAGTAAGGGCCCAGTATGGGCAGCCAACATGAATCTTCAGTGGACCCAGCTGGCATGGTTCCATGATTTTCTCTAGCAGCTTCATTCCGCTACTTGGGAATGAATGGAGAAGATGGAAGGTTAAAGAGTTCTGGAGAGTGAAGTGAAGAAGGACAAGAAGGAAACCAAGATTAGATAATAGTGACTTGTTAAAATGCTTAATTAAAAGGTAAAGACTGAAAGAAAGTGAGGCCAGAACGGAGGGGATAGAACGGGAGAATTAGGGGATTATGGGAACAAAGGTGGGAATTAGGGGATTATGAGGACAAAGAACAGGTGTAAAAGGGAGGCAGAAGGGAGGCTGAAAAGTTTTAGGTGACAATGAGGTTAAGGTATAACTATTTCCTTGAGTGGCTGAGTGGAGATGGAGGTCTTGGGAGCTGACAAGTGAAGTTGGAGGCCAGGGTACTTGAAGAGTCATCAATATGAATACTTTAGCTAAAACATTCTATATGTGATTGACTGATTGTAGGATAAAGAATATTTAATATGCATTACTGTATAAAGGAATGTTGATTTTAGCAGTCAGAAAATATTTAACTTGAACAAAGCTGGACTAGGAATAAAGATTATCTTATGTTAGCTATAAAAACTAAATTTATTTTTAAACAGGAAGAAAAACACTTAGATTACTCTAAATGTTTACTTACTGTAGTACTAACAATTTGTTCTAAGCCAATTTAGAATGGCTTATTTACTAGATGGTTGATAGGAGAGAGAGACAGGTCATTCTGAATGGAAAAGGCATTGTTTCTGCAGTTCAGAAACCATAACATCACACAGAAACAGAATGTGTGCGTGTGCATGTGTGAGTGTTCACACTCACCAACTAACTATGTAGGAGCTAGTTTTTCTCCTTTTTAAACAGCTAGTAATGTGACATCTAAGGCTGTTGCAAGTTATTTTCTTAAATGAATCTGTCATTTCCGTTCCTCTGTATCTTAAATTTATTTTGTATCTACTTTTGTATGTACCTGTCTCCTCTTATACAATGGACAGGTAGAAGCTGTCCATTTTAGTTTTTGGATTGCATTGCTTGTAACTAGATTCTGGAGTTGGGAAGGACTCAGAGACTGACAAATTCCCTCATTCTACAGATGAATAAATTGAGGCCTGGGAAGATTAATAGACTAGTAGCTCAACGTCATAAAGACAGTAACTGTCAGTGGCAGAATTTGAACTCAGGTCTTCTGATTCCAGAGTCAGGGTTCTTTGTCAGGAAGATCTAAGTTCAAGTCTGACCCTCAGATATTTACTAGGAAAGTCATTTAACCTGTTTGCCTCAGTTTTCTCAACTATAAAATGAGGATAATACACATAGCTCATAGGGTTGCTGTGAGGATCAAATAAGGTAACTATCAAGTCAGCATCTGGCACACAGTAAGTGTTCTAAGCATTAGTTTATTAATCTTATTACCATCATTAATACAATGGCACTAATAAATGCTTACTGACTGATTTTTGACATTTTTCTTAATGTGCAGCTTCCTTTGTACATAAAAAAATATTTATTTAAAAGAATGAACTGCAATTGATAGTACTGTGAACCCTTATTTACTCTCTAAGATTTTATTAAGCACCTACTTTCTGCAGACTATCACTTTAAAGGCTAATGAAGAGGACAACAAAAAAAAAAGAAAAGAAAACCTCTTTGCTTGAGTAGTTTACAATGGAATCTTAGAGATAAGACATATGGACATCAAATACCTAGAGAACAATTATAGAAGGATCAGAATTTAAGAATACTTGGAAGGATCAAGTTGTGTCAACTGATGTAACAGGTTTTTTTTTTTTTTAACTCATAAGGCAAAGAAATAGAGACAGTAGGATGAAATTTCTTTCAAAGCAAAATAAAATGTATAATTATTTGTATTTAAAGTGCATTTGCATAGATATGAGAAATAATACAAATTATAAAAACTTTGTGCATCAATTGATGCGCCTGGTTCTCCTAGTGTCATAAAGCAACATACAAGTAGGTGAAGTTCTTTATGCAGAAAGCAAATTCAGTGATTTTCAAACAGTTAAAAATTTACATTCCCAACTAATAAAACATACTTTTTCATACCAAAAGTAAAAATCAAACTGAATATATAAATGTAGGAGAGGAGTTTTTGGGTATTTATAGCAAATTAATCTTAATCAACAAATGTTTTGATACTACCTATTATATACGAGGGGCAACTAGGTGGTAAGTGGTGCAATGGCTGGACCTGGAGTCAGGAAGACCTATTTTTCTTTGTGAGTTCAAATCTAGTTTCAGACACTTACTAGTTGTGTAAACCTGGGCAAGTCACTTAATCCTGTTTGTTTTAGTTTCCTCATCATAAAATGAACTGGAGTAGCAAATGGCAAATCAGTTCAGTATCTTTGTCAAGGAAACCCCAATAAGGTCATGAAGAGTCAGATAGGACTGAAATATGACTAACTAACAACATTATATATCTAAGACTCTGCATGGGGAGAGGGTGGGTACAACAACAAAGTACGGCAGGGACTACTTTTATAGGCCTCACAGGCTAGAAGAACAAGTTGGATATGGGCACAAATAATTGTAACAGAAATCAAGATATAAAAGGACAGTAAGTCAGGTACAAAGAGCTATGAGACTTTTAAAAAGGATGAAGTCATTTCTGGTTTTGGGGAAAATCAAGGAATGCCTCAAGAATAAAGCACTTGATCTGGACTTGCAAACTCTGAATAGGAGCTGAGCAGGTGGATCTAGTAAGTAAAGAAACAGCTTGTGCAAACATAAAGTCAGGAAAACATGGGTTATGCTAAAGGAATAGTGATTATCTGAGTTTGGTTAGACACAGGTAACAAGAAAGGAGGTGATGGTGGGTGCTAAGGCTGTAAAGGGATGATGGGGTTAAATTGTGGAGAGCTTTAAGTGTAGACAAAAGAGTATGGATTTTATTCGATTACCAATAAGGAGTCACTGAAAGTCTGAAGAGGAAAGTGTGTTTTTAGGCAGATTAATTGAGACTGAAAAAAAGAACTTTATTAACATTAGTTGAATGGAAACGAACCCAGTATTATCTAATTGCCTCATACAAGAAAGAAGTCAAAATTCCCAGGGGTTTTCACGGGATGACTAGCTGTATGCTTTCCATTTGGAATTCCCCCTAATGAGAAGAGGAAAATGTTTTCTTCCCACCTTGTCATATAAAAAGTCCATTTTCAAAGGAATTCTCCCTTTTCTCCAACAAGAAAAACTTATTCTATTTCAGTGAGTTGAAGACTCGTTTCTAAATTCTCTGAAAACCACACACATACACTCCTATGTGTCATGTCCTAGCCTTAAGAAATATGTTTGAAAGTTCTGTTTAAGTATATTTGAAAAGTATTTATTCAAAACCAGGATTTAAAAATCACTTTCATTAAGGGGAAATTAAAAGTGCAGGCCTTGATACTGCCTCAACAACAGATAAAAGGAGATTTACTTCTCTATACTAAGGGATACTTTGGGATACTTTAGGAAAGAGGATACCAGAAACAAAAAATAATTCATAAACAATAAAAAATGAAAATTTTAGAAAACTGAGACAAATTTCTGGATTAGATTCATCTTTACATCTAAAATTAAGAAAACAAATTAGAGACGTTTAATTTTACTTCGGCCATTATCTGATGTATGGTAAATTTCAAAATCTTTATGATAAAGCTTTCCAGTGTTCCTACAGAATAGCAAAACATTAAACCTGAATACTGAACAAAATCACCAAAATTTATCATTTCTACTCCCCTTCTATCACATACAAAATCCTTTCTATTCTCAACTGGGTTGCAGTACCTTAAAAGGTTTTTCTTGACCCTATTCCCCCCAATTTCATTTTGCAGTAGATTTGGCATAAAAAAAAAATCTGCTTCACAATGACAATTTGTCAGGGGAAGTCTAGCTTTGAACTCACTTCTCCTACTGCTAACAGTCCTGGCTTCTCCTTTACAATACCCAAGTGTATTAAACAGAGCCTAGCTGCTGCCACTTTCTCATTAAACTTTGATAAGCTAAGCTTTTTAAACCACATAAAATTTTCATCATCTTTCTTCTGACCTTTGGAAAAACTAAAAGAGGGGAAAAGGTCATAAAATTACTTTGCAGTGGAGTGATAGGGCTTTCAAAGGAGTCTACAATTGGTTGCAAAACAAATACCCTAAAATAAATTCTGTACTTTTGTGGCCTGTACCAGATGGCAATTATATTTAATCCTTCATCATCCAGAGGCACCACACTGAGTGCTAATTAAAGTACTATCACAGAACGACAGACTTCTGGGACAAACCATGAAGTTTTTTCAAAGCTTTCTGGGATCGACTGCATCCCACCCACTGTTTGGGCTTCTACGGTTAAGACAAAATTTCTACCTCTGCTCCTAATAAATTTACCTTCAGGGAATGATTCTACAGAATGAAAAGTTCCCCACTCTTGTTTGTAGAATTAAAATTAAGTTACCCAAATTCTCCATCCAAGTTGATGGGAGTAAGGAGCAAACTATATGCATTATAGTAAAACACAACCCACTCAATGCCTCAGTAGATGGTCAGAATGTGAACTTTCATGGCCAAAAAGCTTTATCACTTGGTAACCAATCTATTAAGGAGACTCTCTGAACCAAGTTGTGTTTGGATGACTGACACACAACAATCCATCACTGAGACAATATTTTTAAGACTTTGATATTTAGTAGACCCTACTAGATCTTGTGCTCCATTGGAATAGCCTCTTGAGAACTCAGAGTTGTCTTCATGCCACAATAAGGCATCCGAAAAGAAGTTTTCATAGAAACCAAAAATAAATCCAAGAGAGTCTCCTGTCTTTAACTTTTCTAACCAAAATAAAAAGCACCTCCTCCAACCTACTTTTAATGAATACTTATCTATTGTAAAGAAAAACAAAAACAAAATATGCATATTTTCATAGATAAATGGTTAAAATGAGCATTAAAAATAGCTTCTGATCTATGACAAATTTAGAATACATCTTAATCTGCCATAACTGATGAAGTATCTAGGAACAAAGCACTGCCTATTTGGGTATCTTTTTTATCCATTTACTATACCTATCTTGTGAAATGCAGTTCATTTTAACTAGTCTTTATTTCTAAGCTGACTGCCTTGATTCTGAAATGCTATGGGAGAACATATCTTTCTATTCAATGTTAAGTGTGACTTTTTAGGCAGACTAATGAATCTATTCAAGAGATAAGTTCAAATCTAACCACCACATGAGAGTTTAGACATGGATCTTTTGACTTGATTTTGGTTAGGATCTATATTAAAACTTATAACTTCTATGCTGTCTGTTAGTTTCCCCAAGAAAGCTCTTAGTGACTATATCCCCACAATAACTCTCATATCTATCTCCCTTTTCTAAAAAAGTTATTTATTTACTTTTAGTTTTCAATATTAATTTCCACAAGATTTTGAGTTCCAAATTTTCTCCCCATCTCTCGCCTCCCCCCATCCCAAGACACTATGCATTCTGATCATCTCTTCCTTCTATCATACCCCTCCCTTCCCTTATCCCTATCTCCTCTATTTTCTAGTAGGGCAAGATAGATTTCTATACCTCATTATCTGTATTTCTATTTCCCAGTTTCATGTAAAATCAATTTTTAACATTTGTTTTTAAAACTTTGAGTTCCAACTTCTCTCCCTTCCTCCCTCCCCACCAATCCCCACTGAGAAGGTAAGTAATTCGATATAGGTTATATAGGTGTAGCTATGCAAAAGACCCATAAAAGTCATGTTGTGAAAGACTATATTTCCCTCCATCCTTTCCTGCCCCCATTTATTCTATTCTCTCTTTTGACCTTGTCCCTCCCCAAAAGTGTTTACTCCTAATTACTCCCTCCTCTCATTTGCCCTCCTTCCTATCATCCCTGCCACCCCACTTATCCTCTTCTCCCCTACTTTCTTGTAGTGTAATACAGATTTTCATACCAAATTGAGCATGCATGTTATTCTCTCCTTAAACCAAATGTAATGGAAGTAAGCTTCAGTTTTTCTCTCTCACCTCCCCCCTTTCCCCCTCCATTGAAAAAATTTTTCTTGCCTCTTTTATGAGAGATAATTTGTCCCATTCCATTTCTCCCCTTCTCCTCCCAATATATTCCTCTCTCACTCCTTTATATTATTATTTTAGATATCATTCCTTCCTATTCAACTCCCTCTCTGCCCTCTATCTATATATATAAATATATAATCCCTCCAAATACCCAATACTGTCTCAAGAGTTATAAATATGATCTTTCCATGTAGGAATGTAAACAGTTCAACTTTAGTAAGTCCCTTATGATTTCTCTTTCCTGTTTACCTTTTCATGCTTTTCTTGATTCTTGTGTTTGAAAGTCAAATATTCTATTCAGCTTTGATCTTTTCATCAAGAATGCTTGAAAGTCCTCTATTTCATTGAATGACCATTTTCCCCCTGAAATATTATACTCAGTTTTGTTGGGTAGGTGATTCTTGGTTTTAATCCTAGCTCCTTTGACTTCTAGAATATCATATTCCAAGCCCTTCAATCCCTTAATGTAGAAGCTGCTAGATCTTGTGTTATCCTGATTGAATTTCCACAATACTCAAATTGTTTCTTCTGGCTGCTTTCAATATTTTCTCCTTGATCTGGGAATTCTGGAATTTAGCTACAATGCTCCTAGGAGTTTTTCTTTTTGGATTTCTTTCAGGAGGTGATCGGTGGATTCTTTCAATATTTATTTCACCCTCTGGTTCTAGAATATCAGGGCAGTTTTCTTTGATAATTTCATGAAAGATGATGTCTAGGTTCTTTTTTTGATCATGGCTTTCAGGTAGTCCCATAATTTCTAAATTATCTCTCCTGGATCTATTTTCCAGGTCCGTTGTTTTTCCCATGAGATATTTTACATTGTCTGCTATTTTTTCATTCTTTTGAAGGTTTTGTTTTATAATTTCTTGAATTTTCATAAAGTCATTAGCTTCTATCTGCTCCATTATAATCTTTAAGGAATTATTTTCTTCAGTGAGCTTTTGGATCTTCTTTTCCATCTGGCCAATTTTGCTTTTTAGGGCATTCTTTTCCTCGTTGACTTTTTGGATCTCTTTTGCCATTTGGGTTAGTCTATTTTTTAAAGTGCTATTTTCTTCAGCATTTTTTGCATCTCTTTTAGCAAGCAGTTGACTCGTTTTTCATGATTTTCTTGCATCACTCTCATTTCTCTTCCCAGTTTTTGCTCTACTTCTCTTACTTGATTTTCAAAATCTCTTTTGAGTTCTTCCATGTCCTGAGACCAATTCATATTTTTCTTGGAGGCTTGGATAGAGGAATTTGACTCTGTTTTCTTCTGCTTGCATGCTTTGGTCTTCCTTGTCACCAAATTAAGATTCTATAGTCTGATTCTTTTTTTGGTTTTTGCTCATTTCCCCAGCCATTTACTTGACTTTTGAACTATTTGTCAAGGTAGATCTCTGCTTCCAGTGGGTCACTGGATCCCCACAGTGGCTGCAGCTGCCCCTGCTGCTGTGGCTGCCTCCAGTTCCTCCACACCTTTCTCCCTCACTGCCCCAGGGCTGGGGATGGACCACTCCACTTTTCTGCACTGGTTGCACAGACTTTTTCTACTGACCTTCCAATTTATCCTCAGAGTTTTGGGATCACAAAGTCTGGAAACCACCACAGGTGTGAGAGATTCAGTCCCCCCAAGGCCTACTCAGGTCCCCTCTATGCACTTGTGGCCCATACTGGACTGCACTTTGCTCCCAGGGTGGCACAACAGACACTTCCCAGTGACTTTCCAGGCTATCTTGGGCTGGAGATTTGCTTCACTCTGCCATTCTGTGGGTTCTGCAGTTCCAGAATTTGTTTAGAATTTGTTTTTTGCAGGTATTTGGCTGGGTTTGGTGGGAGTGCTCTAGAAAGTCTGTGCTGTTATTCTGCCATCTTGGCTCCACCCTCATATCCATCTCCTTTTATACACTTGCACTGCTACCACCCTAATTTAGGCCTTCATCATTTCTTAAATGAATTGGTATAAGAGTCTTTTTGGTTTCCCTATTTCTAGTCTTACCCCTCTCCAAATCATTCTGCTAAAATGCAGGGGTCAGACAATACATACCTTGCTCAAAACCTTAAGTTTTTTCTTATCAACGGGTAAGACACAGATGTCTTTGCTTGACATGTAAAAAGCTCTATATTAATCTGGATTTAATCCACCTTCTTAATCTTATTTTACAGTATCACCTCTAGCCTCAGTCTTCACCCTTGAGACTTCCCAAAAAACTCTGCATCAACTCTGAGTGCAGGTCACCTGCTTATGGTCTTTATCTTTGCTCCAGGGTGATCTAGTGGCCATTCCAGGATCACATCTACCTCAAATTGCCAGGTCCTACTTCCTGTCTGTACTCTCCCCAGCTATATCTTCCCATACTCTAGTCTGCTCTGAGTTGAGTCTCCCAGAACATAATATCATGACTTGCCCTGAGTTTAGATCTCAAAGGAGGGACCTGAAAAGTAATCACTTGCTTCTTTCAACATACCCTTCACCAACCACTGATTACTTTGCCAGGATTCATTTCTCAGTGGTTAGCATAATTCCATCATACTCTCTCCATTCCAGTGATTCTGACCCCTCTGGCTATCTCTGTACAAACCCTGTTCCCCAGCCCCCACTGGCTCTTCTCTTACTCCCATTCCCCTCAACTGTACCCTCCAAATATCCCCTACTAGATCTACCTACCTCTTTCACTGTGCTCTCTGGAATGCCTGTGCTATAGTTAACAAACTGGCTTTCATCTTAAATTCTACAATGTTCTTACTGCACAAATTTTCCTGGTTCTGCTCTCTTGACCCTGCATCATGAAATTCACTAAAGTCTACCCAGGTTTATCTGAATCCATTCCTTCTGTCATTTTTTTATGGCACAGTAGCATTCCATTATATTCATATACCATAATTTGTTCAGCTATTCTTCAAATGATGGATACACCTTTAATTTCCAGTTCTTTGCTACTTCAAAAAGAGTAACAATAAATACTTTTGTACTGATGGGTATTTTTCTTCTTTCTTTTATCGCTTTGGCATACAAGCCTAGTTACTAGTGGTGTTGCTTGGTTGAATGGTACTCAGTTTGGTGCCACTGGGGACACAGTTTCAGAATGTTTTCTACAGTAGATACAATTCACAGCTCAACCAGCAGTGTACTAATGTGCCTGTTTTCCTGTACGCCCTCCAATATTTATCATTTTCCTTTTCTGTCAATTTTGCCAATCTGATAGATGTGAGGTGGAACTTCAGAGTTGCTTTAATTTGCATTTTTCTATAGTAATTTGGAGCATTTTTTTCATATTGTGGTTGATAATATCTTTGAGAACTGCCTCTTCATACACTTTCACCACACATCGAATGGGAAATGGTTCTTACTCTTTATACAAAACTCTTTGCAGATCTTGGAAATGAGACATTTATCAGAGATATCTGCTTCAAATACTTTTTCCTAGTTAACTGTTTCGCTTCTCATAATAACTTGATTTTTCCTAGACTCTATGATTATAGGAATGATTAAAGGTTTCTGACAATTTAAAAAGGAAATGTGTGCAAGGGAATAACTACAAAAAAAGAAGCAATGTGACTTGACTGAGGGAGGAAGGAGCAAGAAGAGAACAGCAGTCTAAGGGAGTGTACCTAATCTGGGGAACAGCTGACCTATGAGATATGAATATGATGGAATATTACTATACATAAAAAATGACAGATGCAGCCAGAGAGCCATAGGCAGTATAAACCAGAAACACAGTAAAGTGAGCAGAACCAGGAGAACAACGAACACAAGCACAACACTGTCAAGAAAATGGCTTTTTGAGAGAATTAAGAATTCTGGCCAATGCAATGACTAACTATGTCTCCAGAGGACCCATGATGAAACATATTACCCACTTCATGATAGAAGGGTGATGGACTTAAGATAAAGAATGAGATATACTTTTTTGGACAGGTTCATTTATGGATTTCTATTGCTTGACCATTCACATTTATTAAAAGGGTTTTTTCTTTCCCACTAAGTTTTTTAATTGGAGGTGGGAGAGGTTACCAAGTGAGGTTCCTAGGTGCCCCCCCACCCCAAGAACCACTGAAATATTTTTTTAAAAATACAAGGAAGACAACAGAAGGAAGTTCAGAAGGAAGCAGAGACAAGCAGGACATTTTGAAAGTAATGTGTGGAAAAAACATACAATATGAAACAGATTCATAGTTTCACCTACCATCCTTTTTTTGTGTTATGATATATATATATATATATATACACACACACATATATTATACACACACACACATATATGTATGGAAATGTCTTTTTTGGTGTTTAAATTCAGAATTGAAAATAATATAAAATTTAAAAGGGAAGTAGAGAGCCAGGGTTCAGTTTGGACAGGTTATTCCAGACTTAACTGACTTTTTCCCCCCTTTTTGACATAGTTATTAGATTGGAGAATGAATGAATGAAAAAGTGTTAAATGCTTACCATGTGCTAAAATGCTTATCATGCGCTAAGCACTAGTGACACAAATATAAAAGCAAAGAAAGTCCTTTTCTTCAAAGAGCTTACACTCTAAATGGGAGAAGGAGAACTCATACATAGTAGAGAGGTAGGGAAGGAAGAGGGGCACTTTGTTTCAGAAAGTTATGGGGAAAAGTGAAAGGGGCTCTGGAGTAAGTAACCTGACACATTCTATCCAGGAAAAATGGTAGAGGCAATATGATCATATTGTGGTGCATGGTTCCAGAACAGTAGGGGGGTGGGGCATGGTTTTGGGGCACTTCCTCCATAAAGCCCTTGAGGCCCATAAGTGAAGAGGAAATGCAGTTAAGCACAGCTGAGAGTTTTCTCAAACAGCATCCAAGGAGAGACAGTTATCAATCACTGGGGATGCAGGGCAGAAGTTCCTAAAGGGCACATCATTTTGGGAAGTACACGGGCTCCAGGAACTTTCACTTACATTTTAACTACAGGCTTAACTACTATTATTAAAGAGCATACAAAAAGAAACATTTGTATGGCATTTTAAGCTTTCATATCCATTACTTTATTTGATCTAATTCTCAAAAGAGTCCTATGAGGCTGACAGAGAAAGGACGCCATCCCCATTTTGTAGATGAGGAAGATTGAGGCTCAGAGATTTTAAGTAAGTTGCTCCGGGCTTTTGATTAGTAAAAAGCAGAGACAGTAGCAGAATCTAAGCCTTATGAGGTTTTATCAAGTTGTCTTTCCAATATATTATGCTTACTCTTCAACTAACAGCATTACAGCTGTCTGAATCTAAATAATATAACAAATTAGGCAAAAAAGGCCTTATTTTCTTAAGGGTTATAACAGTTGAGATTCCTAAAGCAGTTTAGCGCTAGCTGGCCTCAGTCAGAAAGGGAAAGAAATCAGTTTGAGGGTTCATAATTGATAACTTATGTTATCAATGTGACTTCTGAGCACAGCACCCTATTAAAATTGCTTACTGAAAGGTTACCAATAATCCATTGCTAAATCTGATCCAGTTTTTTTAGGCCTTCATTGTCCTTGGCTGGTCTGCTGCATTTGGCACTGCTGACTACCTCTTCTTTCTAGAGATTCTCTGGCTTCCCTGGCACTATTCTTTCTTGGTTCTCTTCTTACTTGTCTATACCCTCTGTTACACTGGGTCAATTACAATTTTTAAAGGAGTTAATTTCTTCAGTATTTTTTGTACCTCTTTTTTACCACTTGGCCAATTCTGATTTTTAAGGAATTATTTTCTACAGTATTTTTATACTACTTTTACCATGCTATAATTTTCTTGCATAGTTCTCATTTGTTTTTCCAATCAATTCCTCTATTATTCTTATTTGAGTACTAAAAATAATTTATTTTGTCTTTTTTAAAAAAACTTAACACTTCTAGAAATTCTTCTTGGGCTTGTGTTCAATCTACATTTTTCTTCAAGGTTTTCCTTATAGATGTTTTCAAGTCATTGTCTTCATCCATGTGTCCTGAACTTCCTGTCTGCATAGTAATTGCCTTTTATGGTCATTTTTCCCCCTCATTTTTCTTAGGCTACTTACTGACTTCCAACTTTACATTATGTTGGAATCTGCTCACCTCTGGGGACAGAGGGAGGATGTTTGACCTAAGGTTCTTTTATGTCTTACTGCTGCTTTCACAATTCAGTCTGGCAGCCTGTAAGTTTTTGGTGCTTCCAAAGTGGTGTGATCCTGAGAGAAGTCTGTTCACTGCTCTCCTCTGCCTCTCTGTAAATTCCTGACCTAGTCTGGGTCTATTGGATGGTGTGTTACTGAGTTTCCATAGGCTGCTACTGAACTACTGGCACTCCCTCAGTTTTGGTCTCCTGTCCTAGTTTATTCCACTGCAGGAGTATGTGTGAGGTTAAAGTTAGAATTTAGTTTCCATTCTGCTCTTGGGCTCAGTCACACAGTTATGCCTCTGGAACTCATGCGCTTGCTCCTTAAATAGATAAGACCCCTGCTCCCTTGCAACTACAACAACTCCTCTCCATCCTGGAACTGGGCAATAGGTGACAGAGCTAGCAGCAGGCACCCGTTCTTGCTCCCAGTGCTAGTACAGGGGTCCTCTAGAATTCCTTTCTGTCCAGGTACTCAGTTCTGTTGCTGGGCTGCTCCCACCATAGCCTGCTGTTATTGCCATGTGCTGCTGTTCCACTATTCTATGCTCCTGGTGAGCCCCCATCACTCCAGTGTTTACAGACCTGTCTGTACTCCTGCTCTGGGCTGCAAAATAAGTCACTCTGACTTTCTTCTTGGCTTTCTTAATCAGAATTTGGTTTGATACATTTTTAGGTTGTTGTTCAAAGGGTGTGTTGGGAGATCTCAGCAAAAAATGTTGGCCTCTATTTAGCTCTCTTGACTCCACCTGTCCTCTTACCTGTCTGACTGATCCTTCTGTTGAATCATCACTCAAATCCCACCACTTAACTCTGACCAAAACTCTGTCCTCTGTCCTAGTCTATTCTATTGGTGATCTCATCAATTCACTTGGGTTTATTTTTATATATGAATACCAAGTTTATATATCCAGTCCTAGTCTCATTTCTGAACCCCAACTTTACAACTCCAACATGTCTGTTAAACCCCAACATGTCTGTTAAATATCTCAAATCCAACATGTCTAAAAATAGAACTCATCTTTCCCTCTAAACCAATCCCTCCTCCAAACTTTCCTATTTCTATTGAGGAAACTTCAAAGTCATCTTTGACTCTTCATTCTTCTCCCCTTCTCCCTCCCATCATAAAGTCTTGTTGATTCTACCTCTATGACATCTTACATATTTTCCTTTTTTCTATTCAGTCATGAACCCAGGTCTGGTCCTAATCACATTCTGCCTGGACTACTGCAATAACCTCCTGGCAGGTCTCCCTGTTTCAAAGTCTATTCTTTATCTGAAGCTATCCTCCACAAAGCTGTCAAAACAATTGTACTAAAGCAAAGGTCTAATGATGTTATTCCTTTGATCAAAAATCGAGCATCTTCTTGCCTACAGGACAAAATACAAATGTCTCAATCTGGTATGTGAATGCACTGATAACGTGTATAGATTTCTTTATTATTATGATGATTTGGCTTTCTGGTATCTGAATCAATATTTTGGTTTAGTCTTTGAGGAAGAGAGTTCATATTTTGTGAATTTACCTTGGAAATATGTATGCATATCCATAGCTGGATATTATACCATCCCAGATTAAGTCATATCACTCCCTTTTCCAGATTCAATGTTCCAATCAAACCGCCTCTGGAGGTGGGGAACAGGTGGCCTAATAGATCCTTGGGTGGGGCTTTTTGACTGAGTCCAAATTTTACAGAACAAATCCTTTTGTTAAGGAGATTAGTTTTGTGAAGTTTTTATTCAAAGGGCTGCACTTGAGGACCTAGAGGGTCACATGTGCCTTGAGGCCACAGGTTCCCCACCTCTGCAGCCAGGACCCAACAGTCTACCTCTCATCTCCACTTTCTTACCTTTGCAAAGGCTGTCCCAGCCCAACACTCCCCCTTCCTCTGACACTCCTTCATGTCTCACTTCAGATGCCACAAAGCCTTCCCTGTTAGTGCCTGATTCTCTCCCACCTCACCTTGGCCTCTTAGAGCCTTGCTCAAATAACATCTTCCTGAGGCCTTTCCTGATCCTCTAAGCAGCCAGTGCTCCTCCTTCCCCTACTTAAAAATTACCTAGTAATTGACTTTACATATGCTTATTTATGTAGACGCTTTCTCCCCAAATAAAATGTAAGCTCCTTGGGGACAGGTACTGGTTTTTTTTGTTTTTTTGTTTTGGTTTTTGCATTCTAAGAGTGTCTGGCACATAGTAAGCACTCAACAGAAGATTGATTGATTGATTTTTCATGAAATTATCTTCTATTTAATTATCTATTTGCATTTGTATTCTCCAACAGGACACAAATACTGGTCAGGAGGATTATTTGTTATTTGTTTTTGAACAAATTTTGTACATAGAAATTACTTGATACATGTTTGTTAAACTGAATTGTTGATATAGTACAAAGATCTGGAGTCTGAAGACCTGGGTTCAAGTTCTGACTCTAGCCCTTACTGGTGGTATGAATTCCTGTACGTTATTCTGAACTTCATTTCCCTTGTCTGTACAATGAAGAAGTTAAACTAGAATTATTTCTGTCTTTTCAGCTCTAATATTCTATAAAATTTGATTTTCTTCATTGTAAGGCTAAAAGGTAGACAACAAAGAAAGGAGAAGCAGCAAGTGCTTTGCGTAACCCAACTTTAAATCAATGAAAATTTGCCACATTTTAACTTAGTAATTACTTTAAGGTCAAATCATTGTATCTAGACTTAATATGGAGCCAGATAAGACCTTGAAGTTAATTTTTATAATAAATTGGTAAATTATTTTTAATGATAAATTCTAACAGCTGTTGAGCTATTAACATTCTTGTGGATTCAGAAGTCAAGGCTAAAACAAGTTATTTAACAGGGATCCTAATGGGTTAAATTTATAGAATGCTTTGATATTAAAGAAATTATACTCTGCAAACAAATATAGCCTGGGTGGCTTGCTTCTTTGAAATGTCATCTTCATATTACAATTAACACTGTTACTGTATCATAAGTAGTTTGGTATATAGGGTATAGGACTAGCCTTGGAATCTGAAAGAAAGATCTGAGATGCATACTGGCTGAGGGACCATGGAGAAGTCACTTGAACTTTCAGTGCCTCTTTAGACTATCAATTATGTAGAAGGGTTAAAAAAAAATCTTTATCATGTGTTCATCAATTAAGGATTGGCTGAACAAATTGCAATAAGTGAATGTAAATGGAATATTATTGTGCTGTGAGAAATAATGAATGAGAAAATGAAAAGATCTACATGAACTGATGCAAAGTGAAATAAACGAACTAGGGAAAAATATCAGTGACCACAACAAAGTAAATGGAAAGAACAACAACTACAAAACAATAAAAAATGAATGCTGCAAAATTATAAAACACAAGCTTGGCCACAAGGAAGAAATGTGAGAAGATGACTCTCTTCATGTTTTTACAAAGGGGGTGTCCATTGGTGTGGAACATTGCATATGTTGGATTTTTTTCACTGTATTAACAGATTTTACTGAAGTTTTTTTCTTCCTTAAAAAAAAAAAATTCTTTGCAATAAGGGATGACTCTCTTGGAGGAGGAAAGAGGCAGGATACAAGGGGAAAATCAAGGCATCACAAAAACAAAACATAGCAATAAAAACCTTTTATAAAAATAAAACAAATGCTTGATTTTAAAAATCTTTATTAGTTGAGAAAGTCTTCATACCACAAATTTCCTATAGTGACAGATAAATAACCCAATTACCGGACATTTCTCTAGGCATAAAGGTATTTTTTGTTGAGAAGGGATTTAAATAAGGTTATATCTCCTTAATAAGGAGGGCAGATTTATTTATCAGTTTGCAGAAACAAATGTTTTTCTTTCCAAATTAATTTCTAGTATGGAATAATATTTCAATGATCATTTTCAACACCAATACCCAATACTAAGTGAGAAATGCTTGCTGTGTTTCGCATAAGCTACTTATCTTCATATACATTAATTAGCCTTTATTTTCTAATCCTTAGTTGACTGAGTTTCATGAGAATTGATAATCCAACCTCAATACAAATTTACATAAATTATAACATATAATAGTTCAGTTGAAGAGTAGCAAAAAATTAAGTCAGAGCACTTTTCTAGATGTGTTAATCTTTAAGATCTATTTATCTGTCTAACAAGCTAACTATCTCTGCACTATTATCCTGCTTCCACATGGGTTCTTAAGGGCTATACCAATGAAATGCAAATTCTGAAAGGTCCTATCGAGCTGGAAAGACTTTGAAGGTAGGCTCAATGATGTACTATGTCTAATCTATGGAGGAACTTAAGTGCAAAGAGGCTCATTATCAAAATACTGGCCACCAAGTAATGAAGTTTTTGGTCATAACAAGTCAGAAAGATGGTTTAATGTATTCAGGAGTTGCAATCTGCATTGGCGGAGGAAATCTGCACACTGAAGAATTCATGGAACTCAAAGTACTAAAGTGAAGATAAATTGTGCTTAAGAATCAAATTATTATTTTCATCCAGAAATGAATTGACTATTATAATTTCTAATTTATTGAAATATTTCTTTTTAAGCATCAGTATCCTTTAAAAATAAGTAGATTCTGAATTTTTTTCAGTCATAGATGCAGAACAATTGGAGCCTAGTTATAAGTTTAAAAACAGAAGCATTCTTTGTCATATAACATGTTTACATGAAATATTGCTCTCAAGCATTCATCTTGTAGATTACTGGCAGCTTACCTGGTTCCTGTCCCGGGCATTTGTGTACCTGATCTTCTGTATGAAGTAAAATATCAGCCATGCTGAAGAAATAATCATCAACACGATAAAGGATATTGACACGAAGACTAGAGAACCACGGCTGAAGTTCTTTGCTGGTATACGAGTCCCAACAGCTATTGTCATTTGCACAGAGATGTTCTTCTCCAGATAGCTCAAAATGTCCTTACCCCTCAATTCTGTAATCATCACAGCAACGATATCTCCAGTTCCTGCAATATAAAAAGATGTGTCACTGAGCTGACATCTAGACTCAACATCAAGTTATAACATAAACAAGAGGAATTTAAATTACTCTGCCATTTGCTGTCACCCTTTATAGTTTAAAATGTCAGATTAAATATTCAAAAGAACTGAAACTGTGATTTGTGTATTCTCCTATTAAGAGGTAGTTTTATATTTGCTACCAAAGAAAATAACTGAAAGGATAGACAGGAAGACTATTTAGAAACCTCTGAGAGTAATAAAGCTCATGGCAGGTATTGAGTACTGAACTCTTCATGGAAACCTTGTCACCTGGACTCTGAAGCCAAACTATCCTCAACTACTAGAATCATGACCCAGTTTTAGGAGAAACAATACTCCAAGCTAGAATCTCAATATCTGACTGGGAAGGGACATCAGAGGTTATTTAGTGCAACCCAAACTCAACCAGGTATCTTCTCTAAATTATCTTTAACAAGCAGCAATGAATCTTCCACTCAAGACCTATAGCAATATGGAATCTACTCTCTGCTGAAGCAGCCCATTCTACTTTCAGGCAGCTCTAATTGTTAGGAAGTATTGCCTTATATCCACCTGAAATCTAATTATCTGTAACTCATATTTACTGGTCTTAGTTCTGCTCTCTTAGACCAAACAAAAGTCTAGACAACAGGGGTTCTTAACCTGAAGTCTGCAAACTTGAAAAAGATAGTTGTAGCTCAGTATAATTAGTCTCTTTCGTAATGCTATGTATTCTATATTATGTATTTAAAGAGAATATAAAAAGAATATCCTGAGCATAGGTCCATAGGTTTTAGCAGATGGTCAAAGAACCTCTAGTCAAGACCTTCCAGAAAAGCCTCTAAGATACTCCATATACTCATTTTAATTTTAAGTTAAATTTTATTTTTTCAATTAATTAAAAATTGTTCCCCACCTTTTCCCCTTCTCTAACTGAAAAAAAAGCAAAGTTCTTAGAACAAATATGTATAGTCAAAAGGAAATACATTAATGTGTATTTTCTTATCTTCCTTGTGTTTCTTCTTTTCCCTCTTCAATCCCTAAGAACATAATCTTGCCCCCAAGACTGCCTTTATTTACTCCCTTAATACATTCAGATTTTGAAAGGATACTTGATTCTTCTCCTCTTATTAAAATGTTAGTATAACATTATCAAACAGTGTCTTATGATTATTTGAATGAATTTACCAAGTTTTCCTTGATTCTTATATTTGCATTTCAAACTTCCTACTCAGTTCTGGTTTTTTCTACAGAAATTCTTGAAAAGTCCTCTATTACATTAAAGATCTATTTTCCCCAATAGAATTATACTCAGATTTGAAGGGTACAGTATTCTTTGTTGTAAAAAGCCTGTATCTTTTTGCCATTTGGAATACTGTATTCCCAAATCTCCTCTTGTTTAAGGTAAAAGCTGTCAGGTCTTGTGTGATCCTATATTTTTTGGGTACTTCAAACTGTTTCTTTCCGCATGCTTGTGGTATTTTATTTGATGCAAAAGCTCTGGATTTTGGCCATGACATTGGGACTTTTCCTTTTGGAGATTTTTTTCACAAGGTGGATTCTTCATATTTTCACTTTGTCCTTGGATTCTAATAAATACAGACAGTTTTTAATTTATGATTTCTTGAAATATAGTGTCCAGACCTTTTTTTTTTTAAATCACGGATTAAAGAAGTCCAATGATTCTTAAATTATCTTTCTTTGATATGTTTTCCAAGTGGCTGTTTTGGATTAGATCTTAGATTTTCTTTTATTTTCAATCTTCTGATTTTGCTCTAATATTTCTTTCTGCATGATAGAGTCACTGATTCTGTCTCATCTATTTTGGTTTTCAGGGAGTCTGTTACTTGAGCAAAATTCACCACTTTTTTTTTTTTAAACTATTCTCCATTCAATTCTTTCTTCCAGAAGTTTTAATTTCATTTTTAAATTTTTTGTTTCATTTCTTTTAGGTATTTATGTAGTCTTTGCAGAAAATGATTTTTCTTTTTCCCCTCTGAGTCTCTACTTGCAGTTATTATTGTGTTACTTTCTCTCTTTTAGGGTGATCTCTATTATCTATTACAATATTTTATCCTGATCAATATCTTCTTTGGTTCACTCATCTCTCCAGTTTTAGCTTCTGAACTGAACCTTTATACAAGAGTCAAGTTTCACCCTCTGGTTTGCTTCCAGATTAGATAGTACTACTTCATCTCATTCTGGGTCCCTGGGGTCCTTGCACTGACCTCTGTCTTCAGAGTTAGGTCATCTTGGACTTCTGAAAGGCTCAGACCATTGTTTCTTCAGGGCCCTTTATTATGTCTTAGGGCAGAGTGTTACGGAATTCAGTGACTGTGGCACATAGGGTAACCCAGTCTGTGCACTGTCATACCACAATGATCACTGCTAACTATACTTGACTTCCAAGCCCACCCTGGGACTTTCTCAGGGTGAACTGCTATTCCCACTTGCTGTATCTGGAAAGAGAATCTTGTAAATTACATATGTCTTTGACCTGTCTCTTATTACACTGGGAGATTGCTGGCTTATTTGCCAATGCTGGTGCTAACTTTGCTATCAGCTCCCTTTCCTAATGGCAATGGTCTTTTGACTGCTTTTTTTTGGTGTAGTTCTGGTGTAGAAAAAAATCATGCAGTCCCTTATTGGATTTCCTAATATTATTAGGTTTGGTGAGAATTTCTGGGTTTTGTTGGAGTAGTTATGAAGGAACTGGGCAGTCTGCTTCTCTGTTCAGGCAGCCATCTTTGCTGGAAGTTGACTAAAATATTGTAAAGTATAAGAGCTCAGAAAGGCTTCAGAACTTTTATCAATCTATACTTAATCATGACCTTAAAAGACTTATGATGAAACATGCCTGCCACTTCTTGGGAGAGACGTGATGGATTAAATGAGAAGAATGAGATACATATTTTAGACTTGGCCAATGTATTGATTTGTTTTGCTTGATTATACTTGTTATAAGCAAGGACTTCTATTTGGGGGATGGGTGAATTCATACATGGTGATAGAAATGTGAAAAAATTTTTAAAAGAAAGAAAAACAATCAATGAAATAAGAATACATGGAACAAAAAAATTAAAAGGGACATAAACAAGTGGAGGTAATTATATTACTTTATAAAATTTAATATACACTTAAAAATAAACTGTATAGCACAGAAACCTACACTTTCATAAACAATTTTTGTGTGTTTGTCGTTTGTATACTGAAATATTTGTCCACCAGCAAGCATTTATTAAGCACTTACTATGTGTCAGGCATTGTGCTAAAATTGAGTATAGATTAAAAAAAACAATTCCCTGTCCTAAAGAAACTCAGATTCTAATGGCAGAGACAGCATGAAAATAACAATGTATATATGAAATACATAGAAAGCAGATGCAAGGTAACCTAAGAGGAGAAGATACTAGCAGGTCTGGGGACTTAGGAAAGCCCAATACAGTGGGATTTCATCTGAGTCTTGAAGCAAGCTAGGGAATCTAACAGGTAAAAGAGGGCATTCTAGGCATGGATGACAGCCAATGCAAAGGCACTGAGAAGGGTGATGGATCAGTGTATGGAAGGGATGTAAAGTATAAGACGACTAGAAAAGGAAGAAAAGGTCAGTTATCCATACCAAAGAACTTTTAAATCAATTTTGGAAGTAATAGGAAACTACTAGAGGTTATGGAGTAGTGAAGTGACATGGTAAGACCTGTGCTTTAGAAAAATTACTCTGGCAGCTCTATAGAAGATGGAATGAAGTATAGAGTACCTGAGGTAGAGGGACTAATTAGAAGGTTTTTAAAATAGTACAAGTAAGGGGTGATGAAGGTATAAATGAGAGAGATGGTTATGTGAATGGAGATATCTCTCTCTCAAGAACTTTGGATTTGACTGTGCAACATGGGAGACACAGGCACAGGATCACTCATCATGGTGTGCCCACATCAGAAAGGATGCTGTGCTCTAAGAGCAAAGCAGAATTGAAACAGCACAAAGGAAATATAGGATGTGCAAATCTAGAGTATCCACCTCAAATGTCCACATGGATTACCTGTGCCCAATCTATGTACAGCATTCCAAGCTTGTATTGGTCTGATCAGCCAGTTGCACACACTGAAACTTCACTTTACTATGGTGATGTCGTTTTGGTCTTCTTCGAGAATGAAAGACAACAACCAACACACACACATGTACGTATAAAAGCAGAAACACTGTGAAAGCAGACACAATTAAAATGGATATGGGGGTGAATTAGAGTGAGGAATTAAGGATGACCGTTATGGAACTTGGTAACTGGGAAGACAGCATTTTCCTTGACAGAAATAGGGAAATTCAAAAGAGGGGAGGATCTGAGGGATAAAATATTGAGTTCTTCAGATATGTTGAGTTTGAGATGCCCATAGGACACCCAGTTCAAAATGTCAAAAAAGATACAAGTTGATATGACACTGCATAGCTCAGGAAGAGAAACTAGAGGTAGATATATGGATCTGGAAATCATCTGCATCGAAATAATAAATGAATCCAGGGGAGCTGATGAGATCATTACATGAAACAGTACAGAGCAAGAACAGAAAAAGAGTTAGAAGAGAGCCTTGGAGGATACTCTTGGTTAGTTGGAATGATATGGATGAAGAACCCACAAAGGAGACTATGAAGGAGCAGTCAGACAGATAGGAGAACCAGCAGAGATCAGTGTAATGAAAACCTAGAGAAGAGAGTCTAGGAGATGAGGGAAATTAATAGTGTAATATGCTGTAGCACATTAAAAAAAGATGAAGATTGAGAAAAAGCCATTGGATTTGGCAATTAAGAGGTCATTGGTTACTTTGAAGGGGGTGGTTTCAGCTGAATGATGAAGTTGGAAGTCAGACTGCATAGAGTTTAAACGGTAGTGACAGCAAAAGTGAAATCACTGAGCAGAGAAAGCCTTCTCAGAGTTTAGCCACAAAGTATGACAAGAGTTGATAGGTCAGACTGAGTGAGGGTCTTATAAGGATGCAGCTACTGATTACAGTTAATACAATTAAAATATAGTTGAGTCATTTTGTCTTCTCTGTGTTATACATTTTCCATGTTTGATTCATCATAAGCAAGAGTCCTCCTTCTGCATCTATCATAGTCTATTAAAAACCCTTCATGTTCTGAGCAGTCAGTGTGTAAAATTCAGCCCATTTTGGTCTTTAATGTTTTTGATATTATCATTATAGGACTGCACCACTCTCTCATGTTCATTCTTAAATTAACTATCTGCTTTTATTTTTTTTAACAGATATTTTTATCCATCTAAATTAGTCTACGATAACACTAGTGTTCTCTTTCTTTGGGCTTTAAGAATTTTATTCTTGATAACTTTCTGTTTCTTTCCAGCAAACTGCTCTGTTTTGGGCCATGACGCCTACCCTTTCTCCATAGAACTATAGATCTCAGGTCAAAAGATATATCAGAGGTGATTAGCACACTTCCCCTCCCATTTTACAAGTGGAGAAACTGAGACCCCAAAAGCACTGAATTCTCTCAAATTCAGTCTCAAAATCCAGTAAGGACCTCCAGTAAGGATAGTTGATCAGTGAGAAAGTCAGGTGAGTGTACTCTTGAAACCTCTTCATTATGATGAAAAGCCAAGCAAGCTTCTCAATATCCCACTACGCATAATGACAGAAGCAAAAAACAAAAACACAAAAAAGGAAAGTTAAAATCATCACAGCAGCCCCCTAGGGAGCTAGGGCAGTCAGTCTCATAGCTTTGGAGCTAAATCTGGCATGTGGGGCACTTCTCTACATTTCCACACCTGCATCCCATCCCCTCCTACTTCTCTGCTGGATCACTTTGGAGCATGGGACAGGGACAAAAGGTTCTTGTTTCTTTCCACACCCCATTCTACTCCACTTCCTGTCCACAGCTCATCACATTCATTTGTACCTGTAATGGAACTGGCCCAGAGAGAAGAACCTCAGGGGAGTACAAAAGAGTCAATAGTTTATAAGATATAGTTTTTGTCATTAGTTATGCTAACTGAAACAGTTATAGAGAATTAAGTTAGATTATACTTTATAAATAAAAAACTAGCAAAAATTACTTATTAAAATAAACACAAATTATTTGATCTGTCAAAAGAAAAAGATGTACAGAATTGCTCAAGAAACAAAACCTATCAATATGTTGCTTATGAGTATCATAAAATACAAAAATCTGCAATTAAACTTAAGAGTTCAGTCTAAATTACTTTGTGCTTCAACTACAAATTTTAAAAAAGCAAGGGTGGTAGCAGTGGTATCTGATAAAATGGAACTCAAGGCAGAAAATTTTAATGATAAAACAAAGGCATTTCATAATGGTGAAAAGAAAAATATATAATATGTAAAAATTTACAGTCATGAAACAATTCAATGCTTAATATAAGAAAAAATAATAGCATTTAATATGCAAAGAACAAATATAACAGCAAGGCATTTCAACACTTTATCAAAGGGGACAAAACATAAAATGATTAAGAAAGAAATCAGAGAACTGAACTGCTTACTTTAAAAAGTTATATATACATATTTTATACATATATGTATATATATATGTATGAAACAAAATAGATTCTTCTCAAGTATACATGGAAGGCACACAAAGATGATCAATATTAGGCCATGGAAAAGCTCTATATGAATTTAAAAAATAATATACACTATATTTTTAGATCTTTTATTACAAATGCAATGAGATGAACAAGAAAGAAATGTATAAAACTTTATGGACACCAAAAAACAACTGAATATTGACTGGATTTTTAAAAATGAGAAAAGTAACAAAATATTTGAAAGACAACAGCAATACCATATATCTCAAAGCTTATAGGATGGAGCCAAGGTTCTTAGAGATAAATTTATATTGCTAAATGTCTAGAAACAGAAAAATATATATTAAGCTTATACCAACAGCCTTGAAAAAGGAAACAATGCAATTCAAAGAAAAGTAAATAAATTATGAAGATCAGAAAGAAATGTCATGGAGAAGGAAAGAACAAGAAAAGAGAATTTTTAAAGAACAGCTAAACTGATGAACTATTAGCAAATTTAATTTTTCAAAAGCAAAGAAATATGTTGGCAAAATTATAAATGAAAAGGGAGAACAGAACAGAATCAAGAATATTATTATATAAATTTATATGTATGTATACATATACATATATACACATACATCCTAACAAAATACAGAATTTCAATGGAATAGATAACTATCTATAAAAAACATGAACTGCTCAAATTGACACAAAATGAAACTGAAATTTTAACTAGATCAATCTCTGAGGAAGAATAAGATATTCAAATGGAACTGTGATCTCACTGATTTAGGAATTCCCTTCAATAATGAATGAATGAATGAAAAAGCATTTACTAAGGGTGTCAAACACTAATTAAACTGTAGAAATACAAATACAAAAACAAGATAGCTTTGTCTCTCAAGGAGCTCACATTCTAATAGGGAGAAATAATACCTACAGGAGATTTAGCAATAAATCTAATGGAAAGACCCAATGATAATTTTTAAATTTTAAAAAATTAATTCATTAATTTTTAGTTTTTAACATTCATTTCTATAAGATTTTGAGTTTTGAATTTTCTCTCCCATCCTTTCCTTCCCCCTTCTCAAGACAGAGTGCAGTCTGGTAGAGGCTCTACTTATACATTCATATTAAACATATTTTCACATTAGTCATGATGTAAAGAAGAGTTAGAACTAATGGGAGGAACCATGAGAAAGAACAAAACAAATAACAAAAGAAAAGAAGAGCAAACAGTATGCTTCCCACCGCATTCAGACTCCAAGTTCTTTCTCTAGATGTGGATAGCATTTTCTAACATTAGTCTTTTGGAGTCGTCTTAGATTCTTGCATTGCTGAGAAGGGCTAAGTCTGTCAAGGTCAGTCATTGTACAATGTGGCTGTTACCATGTGCAATGCTCTCCTGGTTCTACTCACTTTGTATCAATTCATATAACTTTTTCCAGTTTTTCTGAAAGCACCCTGCTCATTCATCGTTTTTTATAGAACAATAGTATTCCATTACTTTCATATACCCCAAATTGTTCAGTCATTCCCTAACTGATAGACATCCCCTCAATTTCTAATTCTTTGCCACCACAAAAAGAGCTGCTATAAATATTTTTGTACCTGTGGGTCCTTTTCCTGTTTTTATGATCTCTTTGGGATACAGAAAGGTTATGCACAATTTTATGGCACTTTGAACGTAGCTCCAAACTGCTCTCCAGAATGGTTGGATCAATTTACAACTCCCCCAGCAACGTCTTAGTGCTCCAATTTTGTCATCTTCTCCAAATTTACCATTTTCCTGTTTTGTCACGTTAGCCACAATCAGATAGGTGTCATATGGTATCTCAGTATCGTTATGATTTGCATTTCTCTAATCAACAGTGATATACAACATTTTTTCCTATCACTATAGACAGCTTTAGTTTCTTCCTCTGAAAACTGCCTGTTCATATCCTTCGACCATTTATCAACTGGGGAATAACTTGTATTCTTATAAATTTGACTCAGTTCTCTATATATTTTAGAAATGAGGCCTTTATCAGAGACACTGGCTGTAAAAACTGTTTCCCAGCTTTGTGCTCCCCTCCTAATCTTGGTTGCATTGAGTTTGTTTGTGCCTCATTTGGTCATAAATTCTTCCCTTCTCTATAGATCTGACAGGTAAGCTATCCCTTGCTCTCTTTAAATCTAACGCATGTACTCATGGTACCTTTTCTCAGTACAGGGTGCAAGATGCTGGTTTATGCCTAGTTTCTGCCATATTATTTTCTAGTTTTCCCAGCAGTTTTTGTTCAATAGTAAGCTCTTATTCCAGAAGCTAGAGTCTTTGGGTCTATCAAATAGAAGACTGCTATAGTTGTTGACCTGTGTCTTGCACACCTAAATTATTCCATTGATTCGCCATTCTATTTCTTAGCCAGTACCAAGTAGTTTTGATAATCACTGCTTTATAATACAATTTAAGATCTGGTACGGTTAGGCCACTTTCCCTTGCATTTCTTTTCACTAATTTCCTTGATATTCTGGACCTTTTGTTCTTCCAGATGAATTTTGTTATTGAATTTCTGGCTCTATAAAATAATTTTTGGTAATCTGACTGGTGTAACACTGAACAAGTAATTTAATTTAGGCAGCAGTCATTTTTATTGTATTAGCTTGGCCTACCCATGAGCAACTGATATTTTTCCAATTGTTGAGGTCCGACTTTATTTGTGTGAAAAGTGAAGGCCCAATGATTAACAGAGTGCTGCATCAAAGCAGAAGATAACGCATCTTTTCAGTGTCATATTTTCACTGATAAACATATTAGATTCTGATGTTGAGTCATCTGACAAAGCCAAGGACTGATGCATATTGCAATCAGCTTCCTGTGGCTGCTGTCCGTGTCTTCCCGTAAGTTTGCTGTACAGAGGTCCCTCAAAGTGCTGAAGGCTTTTCTTGCTTTTTTTTCTGACATCAAAATGATGTCAGTGTGACTGTCTCTCAAGCATTGCTCACCTCATCTTGTGACATGCCCATCTTTTCTTATTATTACCTTTCCTTGATGGAATTTTTTACTTCTATTTTTCAAAATTCCTCATTGGTTATATTCTGTAGCCCACTCACACATATACTATGGGTTGCTTTATTACTTATTATTGAATAATAAGTTTTAATTCCTTACAGACTGTTGTATTCCACATTATATTCTTTTTCCAAAAGAAAATACAAAATGTTACTCAGTCATGTTGCAACCTTCTTCTGAAATGAAGGTGAAAGAGTGATGGAAAAATGAGTTAAGGTGTTAAGAATTACAGATTTTAAATTAGCTATAAATTTGAATGATTATTTTAAGTGTGAGATATTTTTTCAATCACTAATAGGAATGGGTACACTATAGGAGGAGCAAAATATACTGATAATCTAAATCTTAAAAAAATTACTCTGATGGCACATTTGGCCTAGATGGATTCACAGAAAAATTCTTTCAAATTTTACAAGAACAAATAATTGCCTTTAGAGATTATTCATAAATAAGATAGATTATTCCCTAGAACTTGAGAAATACATAAGTCTGGTTAATTTTAAAACCAAATAGTATTACACTCAAAATTATAAATTATTTTCCATAATGAATATAGATACAAAAATACTAACAACAAATATTAGCCAAAAGAATACAGCAATACATTAGAAAAATTATTAATTATGATCAAGTAGGGCTTAAAAAAGGCAAAGCTAGATTTGCATCAGAAAAATTGCCAACATTTAAAAAAAGGAAAAAAAACCCTAACCTAAAACAAATAAAAAAATAACCTTGAAAAACCCCATATGATTTATTGCTAAATGTAGAAAAAAGTCTTTAACAAAATTTGAATATTAATAACATAACAAAATATAATAGTTATCAAGAGATGTTTTTCCCTCAACACATAAAAGATAATCTCTTTTTAAGCCGAGTCATCATAATGTACAACAGAAAATACTAAAAGTATTCCCAATTAAAGTAGATATGAGGTAAAACTGCTAGTTCTTACTGCTTTTATTTGATGTAGTATTAGAAATTTTAGCAACTATAATAAGCCAAGAAAAAGATATGCAGGAGATTAACATGTGAAACAAAAGGTTAAAAATATCATTACCTGCAAATAACATGATAATTTTTCTAGAAATTCAATTACCTCAACCAAAACATTAAAGGAGAAAACAGATGAGTGCAGTAAGTTGTAGGATACAAGATTAAACCATAAAATTAAGCACATTCTTATTTACTTGTAATTAAGATCAAGACAACAATATAAAAAAATAGTTCTCTTTCACAATAACAAGAGAAACTATCAAATATTTGGAAATAAACCTACCCAGGAACACACAGGACCTGTTTAAGGACGACTAAAAAACTATAATGACCAAAATAAAAGAGGACGTAGTTAACTGGAGAGACATTCATTATTCACAGATGGGTAAGATTAATAGTAAAAATGATAACATTCCCCAAATTAATTTGCACAAATATATCTCCATATAATAAGCACCCATCATTTTACAAGATTTTACAAACAGGTCATATTCTAAAGTGGTACTGATTTCAACACTTATTCCTCCCTGCTTGGTAAGTAAATTAAATGGTGGAGTGTGGGGAAGGGAATGAAAGTGCAACCAATGCTCAAAATGGTGATGAGGGAGAGGGTGTCATCAGGAGAGAACCAGGTTTCAGTGAAGACCCTAAAATGTAAAGAAGTGGGAGGGGAAAAATTTAAGATGACACTAAGTTTGTTACCTATGGAAGAAACATTACAAAAAACACAGTGTAAGGAGTGGGCCACTTTAGATTGGGATGTTGGGAGAACTGGATTGAGGGGAATAAGGATAAGTTTGATTAATGACAGCCAGGGGTTCAGAATCATTGGGATAGGGAGGGTATGACTGGAGGGAGGTTATTAAATAATGAAGGAGTTTGGTCTGATAGCTTATCAAAATCCCAATTAACTAAAAAAATATTTGTGGCTGGTTTCTCTGGTAAGGTCTCAATTTCAAAATGTTTAGGGAAATGATTCAAATTTATAAGAATAAAAGTCAATTCTGAATTGATAAAATAGCTTAAAGATATGAATAGATGGTTCAAAGAAAGCACACACTCTCTACGGTCATGAAAAAATGCTCCAAATCATTATTAACCAGAGAAATACAAATTAAAGAAATTTTGAAATACATTCTCACATCTATGGAAAAGATGACAAAAGAGGAGAATGATAAATTTTGGAGGACTATGGGGAAATAGGGACATTGATGCACCATTGGTGGACCTGTGAATGGCTATAACCATTCTGGAAAGCAATTCTGAATTATGTACAAGAAGTTTCTAAACAGAACATGTGCTTTGACTCAACTACACCACTGCTAGGCCTATACTGAAAAGAGATCAAAGAAAGGAAAATATCTTTTACGTACAAAAGCATCTACAGCAGTTGTTTTTGTGTTGTCAAAAAACTGGAAATTAAATAGGACGTCCAACAATTGAGGAATGGATGAATATGCTGTGTGACACACAAACATGATGGAGTACTATTATGTTGTAAGAAATAAAAACAAAGACATGTAAAGATTTATGTGAACTGATTTGGAGTGAATAGAAATAGAATAATTTATACAATAACATCAATATTATGAAAATAAATAACTGAGGACTTTTTATAAACCAATAAAAGTGAAATAAGTAGAAGCAGGAGAACAATTTATATAATGACAACAAAAGTGTTAAAAAAAAAAAACTTTGAAAGCCATAAGAAATATAATCAATACGAAAATCACTCACAATTCCAGAAGACTGATGATGAAACATATTATTAAGACAAGGGAAGGTCCTAGGGTACAGAAAAAAGCATATACATTTTTGTGTGTAGTCACTGGGAAAATGCGTTTTGCTCTACTATGCTTACTTGTTAAATGAAATTTTTTTTCACCTTTCTTCTTCAATGAAGGGGGGAAGAAGAGAAATAGATTTGTTTATTAAAAAAGAGAGGTAGGAGGTACTATAAATGTGAAATGTGGCATGAACTTTTAGAGAGGTCACTATAGTATTTTGTTCTACTTATCTTGCTTTATTACAAGAAACCTCTCATGAAGCAGGAATAATCAGGTAATGTATATAATTTATACTTAATTTCAAAATATATCAATAAAACTGAAAGTTAAAAAACACACATACTAAACTTTATTAATGAAAGAGATGAAAATTAAAACAATTCTGAGATAATGCTATATCCCACCAAATCGACAAAAATAATCAAAAGCTGGGAAACTCAAAAGTGGTAGGCTTATGGAAGAACAGGTACTTATTCATTATTAGTGGAAACACAAACTTGTAGAATCATTTTGAAGAGCAATTTTGTCGTATATAGTAAAAATTATAAAAAATAACTGTACTGATTAACTCAATAATTAATCTTGGGGAACACACCTCAAAAGTGTTTATTCTCTTTTTGATTCTGACATCTTTTCAGAAGTTTTTATAGCAAAATTACATGTAACAAAAAAAATGGAAATAACTTAAAGATACAATAACAGAATGGTTAAACAAATGGAGATATGATACCTTAAGGTAGCAGAGTATTAAAATGCAACTAGAATTGAACAAGCATGTGAAATACAAAGAACCAGAAGAATGGCATATACACTGACCACAACAATAGAGGTGGAAGAGTGAATGAGAAAACAAATATAAAAACATCTGATGAGGATTTAGAGAGAGTTATTGAAAAATTATGACACTTTCACAGTGTTGCAATTTATCAATCTATGTCAATAGTTACTAAGCAAGTTTAGTTGGTTGTACTGATGTTCAACATTGAGTTTTAAATAATCATTTAATTCAAAATAAAAGACATCTCTATCTATCTTAGGATAGAGTCAAGCCTTACAACCAGGAAGACTTAGGTTCTGGTCCTGTCTCTGAAAGATAGTGTCCATTCAAATCCTGGGCAAGTAATATAACCCTCAGTGGCTCTAAGCAGCTCTCTAAGACTACAAAGCAAGAGTTAAATGACCTACTATAGGGAAGTTTCTTTATTCGAAGTTACCTATATCAATGAACCTACAGGACTGGTTTTATTATTATTTTTAACCCAAGGCAGAAGTCAACATGATGTCATAGATATCTTTTTTTCCTCATCTATCCTTAATTCCAAGATGATGTGGCCACTTCTCCACAGGAGTCAGATCAATTATACTCTGGGCAACTAGTTTTTCCTTATTGGTCAGAATCAGGTCCAAAATGCAAGTTTCCTCCAACTTTTAAAGAATAAAATTTGAACAAGTCAATTTATTACCTATTATTACCTATTCTGCTATCTAAATCCTCTACAATCTAGCTTCTAAACTCATTACAACTGAAACTTCTCCAGTGATTAAGAAGTTCTTAATTACCAAATCTAATAATCTTTTTCTTAATCCTTATCCTATTTGACTTCTCTGCAACATCTGACACTATTGACTAACCTCTTCCCACTGAGTTTTCATGACACTGCTTTTAGTTTTCCTCTTACCTATTTGATTAGTCAAAATTTCCCTAAGTGGATTAACATCGTCCTCACTCACTATGGGTGTACCCCAAGGCTCTGTGTGGGGTGTTCTTTTCTTTTCTCTATAATCTCTCATTTGGCGAATTTGCTAGTTCCCACTGAATCATTTATCATCTTTATACAGATGACTCCCAGATCCATATATGAATGAACAATTATTTATTTGGGAGGTACTGTGTGCTTACTGCTGTGCTAAATAATGGAGGTATAAATAGAAAAGTAAGACAGTCTCTACTTTCAAGTAGCTCACATTCTAATTGGAAATGGCAATATGTATGCAGCAGTGTCATGGAAGATGGAAAGGACCAGTGGCTCTTGGGGTTCACTGTTAAGCTGGATGAAAGGCAATATCTGAGGTCCTGAGGGTACAACATCAGGGCAAATAAGATCTAGTGATCTATCATCTTACTGTAAGGACTGCAGTTAATGATTCCTTCCTTATCTAAGCAATGTAAGGGGCCAATATCCCCAACGCAGAACTGTTGGGAACTGGGTAGCACTCCAGAAGGCTGGAGTGAAGCAGTCTCTTGATCACCTTTTTTATTGGCACTCACTAAAATAAGAAGTTCATTGGCTCAGTGGAGCAAACAGATGATATCTGGCCAATGACTTTTTTGTTTCCAATTCTTCTTTAAAGTGATATTTAACCACTATTAAAACTCTCTGAGCTATAGGGCAAAGGTAATATCTTCAAATATTTAAACACTCTCATATGCAAGAGCAAGTGGTCATTCAGAGGGCATAATTAGGAACAATAATGGGGAGGGAGTAGGGGAAGAAGCAGAGTTGCCAGATTTTGGCTAAATATAAACTAGAGTTCCATCTAGCTCTAAATCTATGAGTCAATGAATTTTTAAACAATTTTTAGAGCTATCCAAAAGTAGAATGGGACACTATATAATGAATTCCCTAAAAAAGACATGTTTAAGCAGGGGCCATAAAACCATCTATCAAGAATGGGTTGAGGAAGGTATTTTGTATTGGTGAGACTCATATAGAAAATGGTGTTCAGTTATAGAGAACACATTGTAGGAAGGATATAAGCAAGCTGGAGAGGTGTCAGAAAAGGTCAAAGATGATCCTGAGAAGACTCAAAAGTATATCTTAAGATGACTGGCTGAAAGAATTGGGGATATTCATTCTTCAGAAGAAAAGATAAATAATGGGTAAACATTGCAGAGGGAGATTCCAATTCAATATAAGGAAAAAAATTCTAATTGAATGAGATGCTAAGTTCATCACTGGAGGTTTCCAAGCAGAGGGTGGATGATCACTTCTTAGGAAGAGTCTAGAAATAATCCTTGTTCAGGTAATTCTTAGTCTAAGTGATCTCTCAACTAGGTCCCATGGAATCTTGTGATTCTTTGATTACAGTAGCAATTTGAGGCATATCAATTTTAAAATCATCTGCAAATAGAAGCATGTGGAAAAATGTCATTGCAATTAAAGAATTCTTCCATTTGGACTCTGCATGAGAGCCTCTGCAACACTGGCAAATCCCTTATTTGAGCATATGTCTTCCTGTTTTATGACTTGTTTAGTGTTAATTCTCTGCAGGTTGTCTCCCTAATCACACCTGTCATACAGACTTTGGTATTATTTGAACCTATTTGTGGTTCTTCTTGTTTAAGGAGTATTTGAAGCTACATTTTGTTCTAAGTCAAAAATTCTTTTAAAATCCACAAACAATAGACAAAACGGGATCTTATATTTTTTACACCTTCTAGCCAGTTAATCAAAATACTCTTTTTTTAAAAGTTTTTTTCTATTTTTTGGCGGGGGTGGTGGTGGTTGTAGTGATGGGAAAGAGAAGGAATTGATAAAAACAGTTTTTTCATTCTATGGGAATATTCTCTCCTCTTTTAAACAACTTGAAAATTGATCTCAAAGTAACTTTTAAAAGTGTTTCCTCCAGAACAGTCTTCTGCATATATCTGTTCACGTCCAGCTACTTTTCCTGGATTCGTCTCTTTCACTGCCACAGACAGTTATCAGATGGTATATCTACTACTAAAAGTCTGAGTCTAAATATGATGGTTCCACTACTGTTACCAATAAGAAACAGAGAAATGCTAGCACATCTATTTCTTTTTTAAATTCAATTTTATATTTGGCAAAAAACTCCCCAAACAAATCAATACAAACCTATTACAAACATGTATAATTATGGAAAATAAATCTCCACATTAACTCTATCAAAAATAAAGAACGAAAAAGAAGAAAATACACAACAACCTGCACTCTGAGTCCATCAGCTCTCTGTTGGAAAGGGAACAGAATGTTTCATCACGAGTTCTTTGGAACTGTGATTGGCCACTGACAAGTTAAAGAATGACTTAAGTTAAAGGTGACTATCTTTACACTATTGCTTTTTCTATATAGACTATTTTCCTGGTTCTGCTCTCTTTAATCTGCATCAGATCATATAAGTCTTCTCACACTTTTCTGAACCAGCCCCTTCATCATTTCTTACAGCACAATAGTATTACATCACCTTCATATACTATACTTTGTTCAGCCATTCTCCAGTTGATGGGCTTCTGCTTTTTACCCCAAATGTTCTTAGCTCTTCTGTAAAGATTACATTTCATCACCACCATCAACATCATCACTATCATCATCTCTATGGAATGTTTGTAAATGAAAGCTCGAGAAGGAGAATTAAGGTCTTAGTACAAAAAGTACAAAAACTCACCCAAACAACAAATTAAAATAAAAAAAGCAAATAAATAAATTTAATTATATAAATTAAAATGAAAATTAAAATGGATCTAAGAAAAGTTAATGACCTCACAAGCCAATAAGAAATATTAAAATAAAGTCAAAAGACTGAAAAAAAGAAGAAAATGTAAGGTAGTACTTATGAAAAACAAATCACCTAAAAAAATAGATCAAGGAAAATAATTTAAGAATCACTAGACTACCTGAAAGTCATGACCAAAAAAAGAGTTTGGACATCATTTCAAGAAATCATAAAAGGAAATGGTCACATCTATTAAACCAGAGGGCAAAAGGAAAAGAGTAAGAATCTACTAGTCACTTCAGGAAATAAATCCCAAAATGAAAACTCCCAGATATAGTACAGACAAGACTCAGAACTCTTAGGTCAGAGAATACTTCAATAAGTCAGAAATAAAGAGTTCAAGTAACAATGGAGGAAAATCATGATCATGTATAATTTAGAAATTACCACTTTAAAGGGGGTAGAGAGCTTGGAATATAATATTCCAAAAGGCATATAGACTTACAACCCAATAAAACTGAGTATACTCTTACAGGAGGGATGAAATCAAGGACTTCCAATTATTCCTTAGGAAAAGACTGACATAAGTAGAACTTAAATACAAAGAAGTAAAAAAAACAAACAAACCATAAAAAGGTATATTCAAGTGAGCAACTAGAAGGAACAAAACAGAGATAAGTGTTTGTATTCTATAACAAGGAAATGAAATGTGTCCCTTTCAGAGCCCTAATAGAATAGGAGTTATTGAAAGAATTAAAGGCTTAAGTGCCTAAGAATCACTGTGTTGTTTTGATGATCTTAAAAGAAGAAAAGGTAGGAGGAAAAGGAATATACTAAGAAGAAGGGGAGGACAGGTAGGGGAACTTATCTCATGTAATTGAGGTGAGGTACACAAGTGGAAGACTATACAAACAAGGAGAATGATGTGGTGGGAACAGGTGATAAACTGAACTTCACTTATATCTGAGCGATCAAAGGAAAGTACAATACCCACACAAAGCTGGGTAGAGATATACATAAAATTCAGGAAAATAGGAGTGAATATGGAGGGAGAAGAAGGGGAAATAAGAGGGAAGGCATATTTAGGGAGGAATTAATCAAAAGCAAAACAAACTCTAGCTCTTAAGGGTGGATTATGAAGAGGGGTTTAAAAGGAAAGAAAGAAATGTATTTCTGTGATTAAACTCTGGGCAGGTAAAAAGCTGGGAAGCAAAAACAGATTGTATGCCTTCTCTTACTTCTCTCTCTCCCTTTGTAAGGAGGGGAACAAAAAGCATAAAAAGGAGGGAAAAGTATAAAAGAATAGGATGGAGGGAAAAACATGATGAACGAGAATAAGTATGACTGAATGGGGTAAACTCACCCATAAAACAGAAGAGGATAGCAGAATGGATTAGAAAGAAGAATCCAATAATACATTGTTTACAGAAAATACATTTTACATATAAAAGTTCACACAGTTAAAGTAAGTGGCTAAATCAGTTGAACTAAAAAAAAAAGGAGATGAAGCAATCAGAAAACAGCAAAAATAAATTCTATTAAAAGAGATACTGGGGGAAATTATATTATGCTAAAAGGTACCATAGAAAATTAATATCATTATTTAACATATATTCACCATAGTGCAGTGTCTAAATAATCAAAGAAAAAGCTAACAAAGGGAGAAATTGACAGTAAAACTATGATAGTAGGGGATCTCAGTCTAGCCTTTTCATACTTGGGTGGTTCTAACAACAACAAAAACAAGAATTTAGAAACTTCAATAGAATTTTAAAAAGGTTACATATCACAGACCTTCCACAGTTATTGAATAAACATTTATTAAGCATTTACTATGTCCTAAGTACTGTGTAACTGTATTATAACTATCATCTCATTTGAATGAATGAGAGCAGAAAGAAATATACATAGTTCTTAACTGTACTTAGCACCTTTATAAAAACTGACCATATATTAAAACAAAAAACAAAATCCCTTACAAATGCAAAAAAACAAGGATGAAAAGCCCTTTATCAAAGGAATGTTTTGTAAAGACTTTCTCCCACTTAACTGTTTTCTTTTCTAATTTTAAATGTCCAATTTTATGTTTGGTGATCATCTATACCTAGTATGGTCATGATCTTCCTATTCACAGCTATGAAAGGTACTTCCTTCTTTTTTTAAGATGTGATCTTTTATAGCTAATCAACTGCACATAATGTTGGTTCTTGGCTTTTGATAGGTTCATCCTACCCAAATAGGTGCTATTATTATCACCACTTTACAGATCAGGAACCTGGATATGGCCTATTAAGTCTACCTTTCTCTTTAGAGTAAACTAACTCTACATGCCGGACAGATGGTTCAGGTGTAGAGATCACATCTGTATCATAGGAAAGGTCTGAAAAGTTCTCTTCTTTCCAGTGCTGGCAGCTTATGTGATATTGGAATTAATATTTCCTTGAATGTTTGATAGAATTCACATATAAGTCTATGCGGTCCTGGTCCTCACTGGAGTTTATGGCTTTTTTCTTTTTGTGATATTGAATTATTTAAGTAATGCATTTCTTATTCTGTTAGACTTACAAATTTTGGATGTCCTGAGATGATATGGATGTTGTTCTTCCTGACTTCTGTTTTCCTCCCCTCTTTGTAGGTGGGAATGCTAACATTATTAATCCTAAACAGTAAACTTCAATGTGAAACGAAATTCTACTGTCTGCTTAGATGAAAACAGCTCAGTGCTTCTGGGACCAGACTAAAAAAATTCCTAATGACTTTGCCACTGCAATTAACATTCATTTAAACACCTTAGGGACTGATGCTTGCAACCTAACTACTTGCATGCTATGATAAAATTAATCCAATGCAAGGAGGACAAATAGAGACTGAGCAATAAATAAATTCTCAATTCTGGAAGTTTTTAGCAGGCTCCTCATGATTCTAGCAAAGCTACCAGGATGGGTCATTAACTACAAAGAGAATGGGAATTTCTTGTAACTCCCCTGACTTGAGACAAAAATGTGAAGTTACTCACTGACTATTTAATAACCATCTTGGTACTTATTTCAAATGAGTGTTGTCCCTTTTCAGAGAATATTCGTGGAGGAATTATTTTAATAATGCTGCCATTGTTTAAACCAATTTTAACCCCCTCTCTCCCCAGGAACATAGTGGATAGTGTGTTGGACTTGGAATCAGGAAGATTCAAGGTTTGAGTGCTACCTGAGACATTTACTAACTACAGTAAGTCAATTAATGTTTCTTAGCCTCAGTTTCCTGATCTGTAAAGTGGTGATAATAATAGCACCTATTTCATATGATTACTGTGTCAAATGAGATAACAGGTGAAACATTTTGTAAATTGTAAAGAGTTATATAATTGCTAGTTATTTTTAACTACCTGGAAAGTCTGCCACAAATTCCTTCAACATTCGTCAGTGGTGGAAAAATCTTCGTTTTTTAAATAGTCAAAATGCATTTTTTTAGCCAAGTCTGATGAATATGTTGGATGAGCATGGGTTGGGTTGAAGAAGAAATGTGACTATAAATGAATAAAAATGATTCTCTAGTAGAAATTTCCATACATGAATTCCAAAATCATTTTTGGCATTGGCAGCAAGATACTTTGCTGATTTTTGTTGTTGTTCAAGTCGTGTCTGACTCTTTGTGACCTCATTTGGGGTTTTCTTGGCAAAGATACTGGAGTGGTTTGCCATTTTCTTCTTCAGCTCATTTTATGGATGAGGAAACAGAGGTAAACAGTTAAATGACTTGCCCAGGGTCACAAAGCTAGGAAGTGTCTGAGGCCAAGTCTGAACTCGGATCTTCCTGAGTCTGGACCTGGTGCTCTATCCCACTGTGCTAGCTAGCTGTCCCCACCTTGTTGATAACATTCCTATAATGCGAGGCTCAGGACTGGACAGTATATCACATGAATTTGTAAGGATATTGTGTTCTCATAGCTGTCTTTAAAGCTTCACCAATAAATAGGTCACAAATATCTTTGGGAATTTATCCAATAATAATAAATGAGGAGCTACTTCCCGCATGGGCAAAGATTCACCTCTCCCCCATCCCTGTGCTTTTTAAGGCTTGAGGGAAACATTGGAAAGGGAAGGCTGCATTGGCTGCTTTTAATCCGACATTTTCTCCTATAGGACTAGATAGCGTATTAAGGCTAACATTTCATATATTGAAAAAAAAAATCCCATACTCTGCATCTATCAGATGTAATAAAAACAATTAAAACTGAAGTTTTGGGTTTTAGCTTTATCCAGGCCTCCGTGACACTCCTAAACATCTCTAACCATGTCCTTTCTACTTGTACTTGGGCTATCATCTCCAATTTCTTCCCACAAGAAAATTGCCCTCCGAACTTCCCTGTGTCAGCTCTGGACTTACTTTACTAGGTTTTAGATCTCCACAGCTCTCCCTGGACATTTAAGTCAATCCACTTTATATATTTCCTAAACCCTTCCCTTCTATGTTGCATCTGCCCGCCCTCCCCCAATATGTAAGAACCCCTTTGTGTAATGTCATTTCCCTTCCTTCAAAAACAAAACAAAGCATCTATAGCAGGTTTTCTATCTGGGGAATCTGGTAAGGAAGCTGATGTATTCTCTTAAATGAGCCAAAAGGATAATGAGAGGCACTAATGTATTGAGATACCAGCATATAGAATTAGAAGTGACACTGTTGTAGAATACATCTATTTCACTGTATATTTCTCTGAACCATATATTTTTCTTCTTTTTTTAAATAAATGATGAAAATATCTACAGACTCTATAGTATTGAGATATAAAAAGAACTACAAAGAAATTTTAATTTTCGCAAAAATTTTGCCATAATTTCTTTCAAACAGGGAAGGTTTGCACAATCTAAGGAAAGAAACCTTTTATTTGAGGTAGATACATTACTTTCAACTCTCTAAGAGCCAATACAAAATATGTTATCCTGTAGTTTCTCCTTTGCCTTCCCCACAAGAAGACATTAAAAACAATTTATTCTGCTAAGCTAAGGTAACATGCAAAACCACGGAATGAGCTGTCTTCCTGTCAATGATGTCACTGAGACTGTCGGGAAAGATGTCTTTTGTTCAACCAAAGGACATTAATAAGAAGGAAGAGAATCTAGCTGTTAGTGGAAGAGGGCTATGACAAAAGTGTGAAAATTTTTATATAAAAAATGTATATGAATTTTAAAATGCAAAACAGTGAATTATTTTAATGTTAGTTTAATTTTTTTTCTGAAACTACAAAGCAACCAACCAACTCCATGAGTGAGATAATACTTGTCTTCACTTCATATGCTGATGGAATACAAAATAAGTGTGTGCTTTTCAGGCTCTATTTGAACTGTTTTCTGTAAGTGTCATCATAGCATTTTGACAACCTCAAGGCAGCACGTTCTGAGGTGACCAAGGCTTCTCATTCTGATTCTGGATTAAATCCTTGAGGTTATCTAAAGGTCTCAAATGATTCCAAATATCATTTTCTATGCAATCTACCTGTAACAAGACAATGCGATTCTCAATAAGATAATATGAAGATTCATTTTGTGACAAGTCAGCACAGATCATCTCATTGTCTCCTCTAAAATCTTTCACATGAAGGAGTAAATTTCAGTGGAAAACTAACGTCATGATCTATGTATTCACTATTCAATTTAATTTCAGGAATACAAAGTTGTTTCTCCTTCCTTAGGTTCCTCTATTTTGTAAACTTACTTGATTCACTGAAGTTGAAGTGATGATTAATATGGTTTGGAAATTTCCATTTCAAACAGCTATTTTCAAGGTGTTTACCAAAGTATTTTGATTTTATCCACATTCATATTTTCAGTTGTTACCTCAATCATCAGATGCTTTTAAGTAAAGGGCAGAATGGATGACCCTATTATTGGGGATATTGTAGGTAGGAGTAGATAACCTCTTTGTTTTCTTCCAACTCAGATTTTGTGACTCAATATCAAACATGTCCACCTTTAGCAGTCCAGCTCAATTTCTACCTCCTCAATGAAGCCTTTGCTGATAATTTCAATGCAGATGAGTCAAATCTCCAGCCCATAAAACTCCTGAGTGTGGCTTATGCCAGATTAAAATGCAACTGAGAAATATTTAACAAAATAAAAATAAAATATGCAGCCTGTAGTTATCCTGACACCACTGCTCTAAGGTACAGCTCAAGTTTTAGGATTCTATATTTATCAAATTCACAAGAAGTCCTTGCTGTCCCATGATCTTATGCAGAGGTTCCTAAACATATCTGGCCTTTTCAAGAAAAAAAATTATTTGGTGCCCTCCTGACAGTCTACTTTCTTTAACCCTTTAACAGTTTCTTTTTTTGAAATTTGCATCATTTCAAAAAAATATGTTTTTAAAAATGATGCATCTTAAATTTAATAATTTATTGTAAATTTGTGGGTTTTTCCCTGCATTGAAAATTTTATGATGCAATATTGTGTCAAGTAACTATATAGTACTGTATTGTAAACAAGTCATTACATACACACATTCCTGCTGATGCATGCTGGACTTCCTGACATTACGCAACACACTTGCCTATCAACACTTGCTTGTTAAGATCTGTCAGTAGACTTGACCACTGATCAGTTATAACCTGCATTTTCTATGTTTATTTGGAAAATAATATAATCACTATGACTTTAACTCTGTTACACAATAGATGAAACATTTATGAACTTTTCCAAAACTTTCTTCTCTTCTCTTCTTTCCTTACACTTCCACTGCCCCTTAATTTTTATTCAACACCCTCCAACTTCAGCCAAGGCTGCCCCCAACTGCTGCCCCCCTAGATCATTCCAGGGCCCCACTTTGGGAACCTGTGTACAGTAGCACCCAGTGAAGCACTTAATATTTCTCCATAAATTTCATGTCACTTTTGCCTCTCCAGCACCTAGAATATAAGCAGAGAACATGGATGCTACTCTTCTTGTATAGCCTACATAGTGCCAATCAAAAGCACTGGGATACTGCTACATAGTAGTTAATCCATAAAAGGGAATGACCAACTGTATTTCTGAATCAAGCACAAGCAGTTGTCCATTATGTGCCAGGTATAGTGCCAATTGCTGAGGGTACAAATACAAAAGTAAGAACCCTTACCTTTAAGTTTATATCCTAATGGTGGATACTATGTACAAATAGGGAACTAGGGTATAGGAAAGTGAGTTTAAAGATAGGGAAATACGGAGATTGTGAGCAGAACCCTAGGGCAGTCAATTGCCATCCTTTATAGTAGCATTGATTCAATTACTGTTTCTAGAATAAGCATAAGAAGTAGTAAGTCAGACAAAAGTTAGGGAGGAATCATGACAGAAAGGCAGATGGCAAGACTGGTAGATCCTGGTTTCCTAAGGGATGGTTGGATGACATGTGAAGCATAAACATGAATCCAGCTAGATACGGTGGGCAAGGGAGTTTTCATTCACTCACTCACCAACTGGACAACTCAACTGAGTACATGAACATTAGAGGGTCTGGGGAAGCACTTGATCTGTGGAAGTCTGGGTGTGGAGGGTTTCTGTTCCTGGTGTGGGAGGGGAATAGCAGCTGGGCAGATGGCAAGATGCCAGCACAGAGTAGGCCACTCTGGTGGATGGCTACAAGGGATGTGGGAGAGGATGTGGGGCATGATCTGAAATCAATTTAGCTTGTGTGGCACTAAATACTTTTGAAATAAAGAAAGGGTGCAAAAAAGAGGGCTGAGGGAAAAAGGAAGACAAAACAGCTAGCTGTATATAATAAACACAAGGATCTTGCTGGCAATACCCGAATGAATTGATTTTAATGGTTAAGGCAATATGCAAGACTGATATTTCTTAGTATTAAAAAAACACTAGCATAACTTATGTACTAATGATAAAAACAAATGAGGATATGTATGGCTTATTAATAAGAGCCCAAAGAGGGAGCAAACTGCTTTTAGTTTACACATGGGACTTCATTACTGATGCTACTTCTCTCTAGTCTCTAAAAATAAGTATATAATATTCTAAGAAACAATCAAGATTTTCTGACTGAGTTTTCTATCTTCTCTTAATTCATGCCTTGGACAGTTCATCTGTCATATTCTCATGAACAAAAGCACATTTCATGCCATGGAATAAAGTGAGGTTCTGAATTTTTAGTTTTCTCTCAATACTTTCAGGAACATATCTACATTACTAAGATGAAGCAGGCATATCTCATACAGTTTTTTTAAAATAAAAAATCTCAAAGAATTACGTGGAAGACCATATTTAATTCAAACTCACAGAAAAGTGCCACTTGCAAATTTAAAGGAGATTAAAGATTCCCAAGATGGTACAATTTGGAATTAAAGAAGATGGACACTTTGTGATCATCATCAATAAAGTAAACAAACCATTAAGATGAGATACCATTTAGTATGAGAAATTTAAAGCGTCAATATTCATGTTTTAGCAAATAACTACCTAGAAACCTGAATGTCTGATTAAAGTCCATCTCTTTAATGTTATCAACTTTCCAGTTTTAATATTTCTCTAAAGGTAATATTGAATTTTGTGGTGAATTATCAGTCATCTGAGGACTAGCCTCACTCAGATCAGAGAGGTTCATCATCAGAAGGCTGGCCACAAGATGATGTATTTATATTCTGGCATAATAATGGATAAAAACTATTTTCTATGATACATGAAATTACAATCTACATACCACATAGTTGAAAAAAATCTTTTTGAAGTACCTTAAATAGTGGAAAAAGCACTAGATTTGCGGTCAAAGGACCTAAGTTAAAAACCAGTATTTGCTGTTTGACTATGGACAAGTCACTCAATTGTTTGGGCTTCAGTTTCCTCAACTGTAAAATAAGACTCAGATTAAATAATTTCTAAGGTCTTCTAACTTTAACTTCTATAAAACTCTACAAGTATGAAATCATCGGAAAATCATCAGAATGGCAGTTTTAACACTGATCTTCATGAAGAACCACTTTTTTTCTCCACACTGGCAGCCCACCAAATCCAGGAATCACTCATCTAAATATCCTGGTCAAATGATTCTTTAATAGGAAAAACTAAATAATACACACTCTATGGAAAGAATAAGGACCCCCAACCAACTTGAGAATTAAAACACCTTAAAATTTATAACAGTTCCAGTTTTTAGGATCTAAATAAAGGAATACCTACAAATAAGAAAACATATATGCTACTTGGTCACCAAGTAATAACTACAACTAAATATACATTTATAAATGGAGGATTATGTTCATAATTTACAAGGGTTGTACCTTCAACTACGGTAAAGTACCAACTAGAAGGTTAAGAGAGAATGATTTGGGGTGGAGAGAAAGGGAGAAAACCATTTAAGGGAAAAACACTTCCATTTTTATTTACCTTGGTGAGTCATAGTGACCGTCTCTTCGTTAGATTTATTGTTATAGATGACTACAGCAACAGCATTGTGGAAAGCTGCCCGTGATATTTTCTCTTTAAATGTACAGTTTCCTCTCTGCAGCAAAGCAATCCATTGTTTGATGTCCGGTGGGACATGGAAACGTGTTTGAGGATCACAGCCCAGATGATCTGCAACTAAAAAAAACCCAAAAAATATTTCAAAGATTTGGTCAAAGTTTAAAAACAAAACGAAATGAGTCATTTTCTGCCCAAAGTGACTAGTCAGCATACAGTTTTTTGAAAAGTTTCTGAGTATTATATACACCAAAAATTAAACAGGCTTCTTGCTTTTAAAACATTCTTAGATTTTGATGTAATACTCAAAAATCCCATATACTACCAGGATAGTGAATATGTGCTTGAAGAATCTTGCTCACTGACATTTTCAACTCATTCAAGTGATGATGCCATGCCACAAAACATACAAACTACATTAAAATGTTTCATATGCATGGATATTAGCATGCAGTTCACTCATACTGGAAAATAGTATTTTCTTAAGTAGTAAAATATAATTTTTGTGAAACATTAGGATAAAAAGCACATCATTAATTAAATATATAAACTCTTACTATGTAATATATTTGTAATACTTAAAAATGATCATTTCTTTTTCTAAAATTTTCTCATATTTACCACTGGGAGAGGAGGAAGAATCTTTTATTGACAACAATAAATAACAAATATAACAAATTTTGGGATCTTTCAAATCCTTTGTATATTTTATGTAAAACATTATCTTTATACTGAAAGGTAATACAGTGAAAAATGAATAATTCAGCATTGCCTACGGTTTAGGATTCATCTTTCTAAATGAAAAATCTTGATACATAACTGAAGCCAAAGAAAGGCTCTTTATAATCCTTTTTCTGCCAAGCCAACTGAAGATTTTTTCCTCCAGAAATTCAGTCTTAGTCAAACTGAAGAAAAATAGAAATCTACATTAGGATTATAATACTTGACCTGCTGGAATCAAGATAGTTTTTAAAAATGTGATCATTTTAAAACAGACTGTACTAAATCTTGGGGGAAAAACTTCAAACAGTTTGTTTTATTTTGCTGAAATCTGTGTGTGTGTGAGTTCTCTGCTACAAACTCATGTGTTCTTTTTATCATGTGACCATTTTTGAGCAATATTATCTTAGAATTATCATCTTAATTAACAGTATGTCCTAAGAGGGAAGAAATAAAGAACTGATTTCTATGATTGTTTGTAATCGAGCTTTTAAAAATTAAACGAATAGATTCTTGATTTCATTGATGTTAAACACTGATGCAGATCCCAACCCTCTCTATGTCTTCTCATAATGTTATTCTCATCTATGACCTCCCATGAATCAGTCTATAGAGGACCTACCCAAAGTTCTTGGGATCATCCTTTCACAAATTGTTTTAATAAAGGTGTATGAAGGTTGTCCATCTATCATCTCTCATCACTACACAACCAGCCTGTTTTTTTTTCTATTCAAAAACATCTGTGAGATGCCTTAAATACCACTTTGATTCAAACAACGAGTTATTACATGCCTACTATGGGTAGGGTGACACAAACATCTTTAGGGCACAGTTCCTGCCTTTAAGGAACTTACAATCTAACTGGAAGTAGGGAGAGGAAAAAAGGAATATAGCCGAAGGGATAGGGATAGAACACTGGACCTGGGAGTCATGAATAACTGAGTTCAAAACCTGCATGAGTTTATCATCTGGGAGCACAGGCAAATAATTCAGTCTCTCAACTTGAGTTTCTTCCTCTATACAATGAGAATAATACCTTTAGCACTTAGCTTATAGAGTTGTAGTGAGGCTCAAATGTAAAGTTGCTTTGTAAGTGTTAAAACACTATACAAATGCCAGTTATATTTAAATACACTAGGAAACTGGCCACTTGGTGACAAATTCTTTGCTCATAGGATTCATGAAACAACTCAATTATCATTATTACAGAAATAAGTACTCAATGCAGTGGAGTGTACAAAATGCTATGAGAAATATGAGAGACAGACCATATCTTCAAGAGAGTGTGACCAGATAATATGCTAAGGAAGAGGGAGTAGCTAAGGAAAGGTGTGTTGAAATTGTATCTTGTTCGGGTTCTCTTGACCACCACTCCCAATCCCTAGTTAGTACAATAAGTGAGTCTATAAGTAGCTGGTGTGAGGTAACAATAGTAGGAAATAAGAATACAAAGTGGAACACAGAAGTCACTTATAAACTGTCTCATAAATTAAGAGAGCCTAGAAGCCATTTTCAACTGCCTCATAAATTAGCTGAGGCCACATCCTGAGACTATGTGCTAAAATAAGGAAAGGCAGCTAGGCCCTCTTAGTTCCACTAATGGCCCTCAGTCTGTAAGTTGTAGATAAGCTCCAGACATGTGCAGTAAAACCTCATGTAAACAAGGGAAGCCTAAGGTAGTGATGCTAACTTTGAGATGATGTAGCTACATTAAATAAGCTAAGCCTAAGATGGCATGGATAAGAATTAGTCCCTCCCTTATCATCAAAATCCTCTAAAACTGGCACTTCAAACTCATCTTCCTCTGCCCCCATAGCACTATTCCACCTGCTACGGATCCATGCTGCCCAAGTGCTCTCAACGCTGGGCTGTGGTTACCTAAGTGATCCTCTGTGCCTCTTTCCCTCCTGTTCTCTTCTCTCCCTGGCCCCCAAGCCCTCTCTACCACCACTCCATTCCCCACCACATGCCTCTGGCCTCTGTATTCTCTATGCCTTCTTAAAGTGTTATTGATGAGTTGCTCCCTTGCTTGCTACCACCATGGTTGTTCCCGGTGAGTACCCAAAGAACTGAATGTTTATCCAAACCCAATGAGACCTCTTTGTTGTTCCTTTTCCAGGGCTGAAAGTGTCTGTTCATAGTGACCCCTAACATGCACAAGCATGGCACTGTGAATCCATTGTTAGAAAGCAAAGCCTGCCAGAGAATCTCATGTCCCACTCTCCCAGGAAGGACCCCCTAATTGATGGATTGTAATAGGCCAATCATTCAAAAGAAAAGAATTCCAACAGGTAGAAATGTAGAGGTAGCGTTTTAGGCAACAAGGAATCAGGTGACCTATGCAGATTAGCGGAATGTCAGATTAGACTGGAGAATAATTAGCTGTCAAATTTGGATAGAACATATATGTGAAGAAAAGCACATGAAATATGACTAGATAGAGTTTGTATTTTCATCCTTTTGATTAATCAGTGACTCAAAGTAGGGTCTGAGGACCCTGGAAGTCTCCAAGATCTTTACAGGGAATCTGTGGGGCAAAAGTATTTTCATAATAATACTAGGACATTTTAATTTCTAACAGAGTAAATATCAATAGATTTAAGTCACATAAACAAAGTGGGAGCCCTCAAAAATTTTTAGGAATATAAAGGATTCCTGAGTCCAAAAAGTCTGAGAACTGGTGATCTAAATAATAGACATCAATGTTTGTTTGACATGGTCAGACCTAAATATCAAGACAGATTAGAAAATGTAGAATCTAATGGCAAGGTGATGAACTACTATGAAAGAGTCTAGATGAGAAGCAAGGATTCAAGTCAACAAGTATTTATTAAATATGTACTATTTGCCAGGCACTATACTAACCACCAGGGATATAAAGAAAGACCAAAAAATCCCAAGAAACAAAAATCAAAACCAAACCAGTTCCTGCCCTCAATGAGCTTGGAAAAGAACTTTCTCCTCTGCGAGGGAGAGTTAATGGAGGAAACAAGATATATACTGTATAAATAGGAAATAATCAACAAATAGAAGGAATGAGAATTAAAAGGGATTGAGAAAGACTTTCTGTAGAAGGTGAGATTTTTAGCTGGGATCTGCAGGAAGCCAGGAGACTAGAATGCAGAGGGAAAGCATTCTAGGTTAGTGAAAATGCAGTCAGGAAATGGAAGATCTTGCTCAGGTGAAAGTCAACACTACTCGATTAAAGACTACACATGGTGGCGTGGAGACATGATGGTGGAGTAGAAGCAGGGACCTGCTAGAGCTCAACCCTCAAACCCCTCAAAAAACCTGTAAGAAATGACTAAACATATTCTAGAGCAGCAGAAGCCACAAAATGTTCAAAAAAAGAGCCTAGATATAATCCTTCAAGAAATTATCAAGAAAAACAGCCCTAATATTCTAAAACCAGAGGGTAAAACAGAAATAGAAAGAATCTACCAATCACCACCTGAATGAGATCCCAAAAGGAAAACTCCTAGGAACATTGTAGCCAAATCCTAGAGTTCCCAGGTCAAGGAGAAAATATTATAAGCAGCCAGAAAGAAACAATTCAAGCATTGTGGAAACACAATCAAAATAACACAAGATTTAGCAACTTCTACACTAAGGAATCGGAGGGGCTAGGAATATGATATTTCAGAGGTCAAAGAAGCTTGGTCAAACCAAGAATAATCTACCCAATAAAATTGAGTATAATACTTTAGCGGAAAAATGGGACTTCAATGAAATAGAGAACTCCCAAGCATTCTTGTTGAAAAGTCCAGAGCTGAATACAAAATTTGACTTTCAAATACAAGAATGAAAAGGTAAAAAGGAAAGAGAAACCATAAGGGTCTTATTAAAGTTGAACTGTTTATATTCCTACATGAAAAGATGATATTCATAACTCATGAGACCTTTCTCAGTATCTATGTGCATGTATGTGTGTGTGTGTACATAGACACGTGTACACAGACAGACAGGCAAGCAGGCAGACACAGACAGAGAGGCAGAGGACACAGGGTGAGCTGAATATGAAGGGATGATATCTAAAAAAGAAAATTAAGCATTGAGAGGAATGCCCTAGGAGAAAGAAAAAGGGAGAGGTAGAATATAGTAAATCATCTCACATAAAAGAGGCAAGAAAGTTTTTACAATGGAGGGGAAGAAGGAGAAGGGAATAAGTGAGCCTTCCTTTCATTGGATTTGGCTTCAGGAGAGAATAACATACACATTCAATTGAATATGGAAGTTTATCTTACCCTACAGGAAAGCAGGGATAAGAGAGGGGGGATAATAGAAGGGACACAGATTGGGGGGATGGAGTAATCGGAAGCAAACACTTTGGTAGAGGGACAGGTTAAAGGAGAGGATACAATAAATGGAGGATTTTGCATCACTATGCATGTATCACCTATATTGAATTGCTTGCCTTCTTAATGAGGATGGATGGGGAGGGGGGAAGGGAGAAATGGAGGGGGAGGCAGGATAGTGGAAAATATAGTTAGTCTTTCACAACATGACTTATGGAAGTGTTTTGCATGACTACACATGTATAACCTTTACTGAATTGCTTGCCTTCTCAATGAGGGTGGGTGGGAAGGGGGAAAGAGAATGTGGAACTCAAAGCTTTAAAAATGAATGTTAAAAATTGTTTTTACATGCAACTAGAAAATAAGATAAACAGGCAATAGGATACAGAAATCTATCTTGCCCTACAGGAAAACAGAAGGGAAGCGGATGGGGGTGGCGGTGACAGAAGGAAAGGGAGACTAGAGGACAGAGTAATCAGGACACATGCTGTCCTGGGATGGCGGGAGGGGGTAGATGGGAAGAAAATTTGAATCAAAATTCTGTGGAAGTGAATGTTGAAAACTGAAAATAAATAAACAAGACCACACACACAGTGTCTATGCGTGTGTGTGGGGATGGGGTGGGGGTGGGGGTAGTGGTGGTGGTGGTAGTATAAGGTATAAGAAGCCTGGAACGGCAGGGGGCAGCTAATTAAAGGCTCTGAATGTCAAACAGAGGATTTTACATTTGATCCTTTTGAAATATGCCATTTGAAATATGGCAGTTTGTTGAACAGGGAGGTAAAATGGCTAGATCTGTGCTTTAGGAAGATTAATTTGACAGCTGAGTAAAAGATGAATGTATTGTAAAGGGGAGAGACATGAGGTAGGGAGACCAATCAGAAGGCTATTTTTATAGTCCAAGAATGAGGGAATAAGTCTACCCCAGAGTAGTAGCAATGCCAAAGGAGAAAAGGTGGCATATATAAGAGGTGTTACCAAGTTAGAATTGATGAGACTTGGCAACTAATTGACTATGGGAGATAAGAAAAGATGAGGAGTCAAGCATGACCCTGAGTCTGAGAGCCTGTGACTGAAAGGATGATAATACCCTTGACAGTAAATACAGTTAGAAAAAAGGGTTTCAGGAAATAGCTAACAAGTTCAGTTTGGGACATACTGCATTTGAAATGTACAATATGCAGTTGGAGATGTGTACTTGGAGATTAGGCTTGGACAAATAGATTTGAGAATCATCTACATAACGATAAGAGAATCCATGAAGATTGAAGAGATCACCAAGTGAAATAGTATTTAAAGAGAGAAGAGGACACCCAGGACAATGCTCTGGGTAACACCATGGCTAACAGCTGAAACCTGGATGAAGATCTAGCAAAGAAAACTGAGAATGAGCTATTAGAAAGGGAGCAGGAGAAGCAAGAGACAACACTGCCTTAAAAACCTAGAGAAAACAGAGTTATCAAGGAGAAGAGAGTGACTGATGAAGAGTGTCATTGGTTACAGGGAGATGAGGAAATATGAAGACTAAGAAAAGTCCACTAGATTTGACAATTAAGTAATGACTGGTAATTGTGAGAGAATGTAGCCATGAGAGAGAAGAACTATGGGATGATAGCTAGCAGGAAAGGACGGACCAAGTGAGAGCTTTTGAGGATGTGAGAAACACGGGAGTATTTATAGGCAGTAGGGAAGTAGACAGTAAACAGGGAAAGACTCAATGAGTAGGGAAGACAAAGGGAGGAAACCTGTTGGAGAAGAGGGGATGGAATGGAGTCTCTCCTATATGCAGAGAGTTTGCAAGAAGAGTCATTTCTTCATGTGAGATAAAGATGAAGAAGGAGATTGTGGTAGAAGGCATCTGGGTGATGTGAGTAAAGGTTGGGAGAAGAAGGAACTCTTGGTGAACGTTCTCAATTTTTTCAGTGAAATGTTAGACAAGGATGGAGGGGGAATGAAAAGATTTGGAAGAGCCACGGTGGTGAACAAGATAATGAATCAATCAGGGAAGTGTAAAAGGATTACCTTATAGCACTGAGGGCCAAGCTGAGATGATGTAACATAAATCTGTAGTGGACCTGGTCCAGCTACATTAAGCAACACACGAATAAGAAAAAAGACAGCGGATGGTGGGAGTAATCCTAGGCTATAACTTGGCAGGGAAAGATCACTGATAGGATAAGAAGGCAGACTTTAGAGAAGAGGATAGAGTTGAACTGGTTCATCAAGTAGTCAAGATTAAGGAGAGAGAAGAATGTAGCTGGTACAAGAGTGATTGCCTAGGAAAGAACTGAGGAGGTGGAGGGACTAGAGGTCATGGTGAGGATGTTGAATAAGGTTAGAGGCTTACAAGGCAGAGGGAGAAGTGGATGATAACAGATTGCGATCAGAGAAGGACATTTCAGAGTTCATAAACATGCAAGTAGAACATGTATAGGTGGTGGTATTATCTCTCTGTGTGGAACTGAGGTGGGATAAAGGGATAGGCCATGAAAAATGAAAAAACTGAAAAGGGCCTGAATTAGGATAGAGGCAATGTGAGTAGACAAGACAGTGTGGAAGAAAGTCAATCAGAAGGGAATAGGATTTCCATGAGCCATTAAGGGCTCAGTTGAGGTTACATGGTATAAATTGGGGGCTGAGGGTGGAATGAAGATGGCGAGTGAGAGGTAGTAATTTTTCCTTAACTTCTTCACAACCTCCTCCACAATAACTTAAAAAATGTGCTAAACCAAATTTGGACTGGGAAAGTCAAGAAAAAGTCACAGTGAGTCATTTTTCAAGCCCGGGGAAGCTTGGTAAAATAGAAAGGTCTAGGGGCTGGCTAGGAGCATAGAGTAGCAGCGCAGCAGCAGGTGAAAGCAGCAATGGGCTGTGGTGACAGCAGTAGGAGCAGCCCAGCACCCATGGATGATAAGGGATAGAAAGCGATCTCAGGGGACCCCTTTACTAGTATTGGGAGCAGGAACGGGTACCATCTAGCAGTTCCGTTTCCCATTATCAAGTTCCAGGTCATGGTTACTGGGTGTAGAGGGCCAGCCATGGTTTTGAAGAAGTATCTCTTCAGGGAGCAAGGAACAAGTTCCAGAAACATAGTTATGTGGCTCTGAGCCCAAGTGCAGAGCAGGAACTCAGTTCTAACTTTAACCTCACACATAAGCTGCAGTGGAATAAACCAGGGCAAGAGACCAAGACCAAGAGAGAGCCAGAAATTCAGTTGCTCTGAATCTGTAGAATGTCCCAACTATCTAGGGAACCCAACCACGCACAAGCCAAAAGATCCAATCTGAGTCAAAAGTTTGCAGAATAGAGACCAGGAGGGTGGTGAACAGATCTCTCCCTGGATCAAACCACTTTGGAAGCACCAAAAACTTATATGTCCCAAGACCGAACCATGAAAGCAGTAAAAGAGCATTTAAAAAAGTTGAGGCTAAACATCTCCTCTCACCCCAGAGAAGAACTGAGCCTAATAGAATTTACAATTGAAAGTCAATAAAAATATTGCAAAAATAAGTAAACAAACAAAAAGAACCTAACCATGAAAAAGCTAGAATGGACACATTAGTGTAAGATACAAACACAGAAGAAATGACTTGAAAATATCTATACACAGAACCTCAAAGAAAAATGCAGATTGGTCACAAGCACTAGAAGAATTCCTAGAGGAGTTTTAAAAAGACCAAAAAAAATTATTTTAAAAATCAAATAACAGCAGTAGAGGATAAATTGGAAAAATAAATGAGAGCTATGTAAGAATATTATGAAAAGAAAATTAAAACATTGGTTAAAAAAATACTGATGAAAATAATTCCTTAAAAACCGTAACTGGACAAATGGAAAAACAGGTACAAAACCTCAATGATAAAAATATCTCCTTAAAAATTAGAATTGGCCACGTGAAAGCTAATAATTCCATGAAATATCAAGAAAAAATAAAACAAAATCAAAAGAAAACAGAAAAAATACAAGAAAATGTGAAATACAGAAAAAACAACTGACCAGGAAAGTAGATTGAGAAGAGATAATTTAAGAATCACTGGACTACTTGAAAGCCATGAACAGAAAAAGAGCCTAGACATTATATTTCAAGACATAATAAAAGGTACCCTAGACCCAGAGGGCAAAGTAGAAATTACAAGCATCTTCCAGTCATCTCTCGAAACTTCAAAATGAAAACTTCCAGAAATATTATAGCCAAAACAGAACACTCAGGTCAAGAAAAAATACTGCAAGCATCTAGAAAGAAAGAATTAAAATACTGTTAAGCCATAGTCAGGATCACAAGAGATTTAGTAGCTATCACTATAAAGCAGCAGAGGATAAGTCTTATGGATGATTTTCTGGAAGGAGGAGCTAGGATTATAACCAAGAATAACCTACTCAAAAAAACTGAATATAATCCTATGGGGGGAGGGGGTGGAGAGGGGAATATAGTCATTTAATGAAATAGTGGACTTTCAGAAACTCCTAATGAAAAGACCAGAGCTGAATAGAAAATCTGACATTCAAACACAAGACTCAAGTATTAAAAGGCAAACAAGAGTGAGAAATCATAAGGGATTAAACAAATTTATATTAAGATGATACACATAACCCTTCAGAATTTTATAACTAGGGATGTTAAAAGGAATGAGTATGAGTATATTATATTGGGATGATCTCAAAAGAAGAATGGAAGGGTGAGAAAAAGGGATACAATAGGAGAGGGAGGAAAGGAAGAATGGGAAGTTATTCCACATTAAATGGGGCAAAAAAGAATTTAATGGAAGGAAAATGGGGGGACAGGCAGCACTTGAACCTCACTTTCTTCTGGAAGATGGATTGAGGAAACCAGTAGTCAAAAGCAAAACAGACTTTTGAGAAAAAAAGGGAAAGGGAAAGAGAGAGAGAGAGACAGACAGACAGACACAGAGAGACACAGAGAGATAGAGACAGAGAGAGAGATGGAGAGAAACAGAGAAATAGAGAGAAAGAAACAGGAGAAAATAGAAGGAAATACACAGGTAATGATGATATTTATGAATACAAATGAGATAAACTCACTCATAAAACAAAAGAGAAGAGTAGAACAGATTAGAAATTTAAATTGAATAATATTTTTGTTTACAAAAAACACTTAAAACAGAAAAATATATGCAGAGGTAAAATAAGGATCAAGAGCAGAATCTATTATGATTCAGTTGAATTAAGGCAGTGGTAATAATCAGGATCTCAGAGAAAACTAAGAGATAATCAGGAAAACTACATTTTGCTAGAAAGTACCCACAGACAATTAAGGAAAATATTAACATTAATACTGAATACATATGCACCAAATGGCACAGTATCTAAATTCCTGGATTAAATGAGTTATAGGAAGAAATAGACAGTAAAACTTTAATAGTGGAGGAATCTTGATTCACCCCTCTCAGACCTACATAAATCTAACTATATGATAAGAAAGTTAAGGAGACGAATAAAATTATTTAAGTTGGAGCTGTTTTTATTACAAGATTAGAAACAGAAGCTAGACACACAGGTATTTTCTCAAATAATCTATTTTGGACATGTAGTGTATTGCATTCCAGACACACACATGCCAGTCAGCTGACAAGCCAACAATTAAATATGAGATTTAAAAACAAAGTGTTCAAACACACATACACATGTAAACCAAAAGGCTGGTTAGACAACATGTGAAGTTTACAAATGGTAAACTGTATTTTGTGGCAAACAGGATTCTTATTCTTCTAAGACATCTAAGAAATTTAACAATAATTCTGTTCAGATAATTTATTTGCAAAACACTATCATTTTTGACTACTTTAGTCATACCAGGACACTAAAGCTTGGATGAAGTGAACTAATTTCCTTTTAAAATACTCATATGGCAATTAAAAAAAACCAGCATACATATTAATAACATCATGTACAAAAAATTATTAAGGTGACTATATAATAAAACCAGTTAAACTGTCTTATTAAAGTTATTACTCCTCTCTCCTCAAGACCCTTCTCTCCCTCCTCACCCACTCTTTGGGCTTTTATGGTATCAGAAACAGTAACACGATTTAGATTCATTCTAGAAAAAGTGTGACTTCTGACCAAACTTATATTTCCAAAACTACTGTCATCCACAACACTAACAAAGGCAAAGAGACTGAGTACTGCTAAAGTGGACCAATCTGTTGGCTACTTTTGCATTTGGCTTTTTAAAAAGAAAAAAAAGATGGAACTTTTAAATACTAAAATTGACACTAAGTATAAACATTTGTGGCTATAGTTACTAAACATCAGGTATCTCTCCTTATATATGATTAACATCACATTACCTTCTAAGTGGAGTCATTCTGATCTTTTTTAGTGAACATGCTAGAGTGGCTGCATTGGGAAATGTCAAAAGAAGTAAAATATTAAAGGAAAATATTAGCTAACACAACTGACAACTGGATTCAATTTGCTCTTTATGTTTAGCTTGTATTGTTTCTGAGTGTCTAATATCTTGGGTATGTAATTCACTTTATTATTCATAACCCTAAAGATGAATAACCATTATATATCCTTTAACTTAAAAGCACCCTCTGGGTCTTCCATCTACCTTTCAGCAAGTGATCTTCTTTACAGTCACAACATTCAATGATAACTTCTATAGCAAATGGATTGTGAAAATACAGACATTTAGAAGCTTATTTTGCCTCTTGACAGAGTAGCCTAGCTTGGCCTCATTTGAGAAGAGGATACTCAAAGACCAGCACACCATTGGCTCAACCTGGTAAAGGGAATTCCTTCTGGGCCTTCTTGATGACTTGAATTAATAGAGCCTTGAAGCTTTCCAACTGGCAAAGAGAGGCAACCTTCTCAGCATCTGCCATTGGATGCTCTATAAAAGTGGCATATGGCAGATTTGTGGATCAGGGATTCCATCTGTTTATGAAGGAGGGACAGTTTTGTTCATCCCACTGAATTCAAATCCCCAAACCTTCTCACTTATTCAGTGATTTAGGAGGAAATTCAAATTCTCCATAAGAAATAGTATCAACTGCATTTAATGATATTCTAATCATCTGCTGGCACTGTAGATTAATGTAGTTGTATTTATAGATCAGCAAGGATTAGTCTGTGATGAGATCCAGCCATTTCTTTTCACTGTTCCAATGGTTAACCTCTGTCAGTAGCCTTATGCCCTGTACCTCTGTATTCTCTGTGGGCAGGACAACTAAACCAATCTCTACAACCTGTTCAGTGGTTCCAGGCACAGTGCATGGGGTTGTGCATGTTGAGGGGCCACAGCATCTGACACAGTACAGTTCTGCCCCTAGCTCCTGCCTGAGCCTTGTGCCCACTGATGCCACACTCATGTCCCTGTGGATTGGGACCAGCATCATGGGGCTCATGACTGCTGAGTCCACTGAATCCTGTAGCTACAGCATGGCTGGTCTTGCTGCCACTCCCTGATGCTGACTCAGGCCTGGGGTTGGCTGTGCTGATGAAGAGAATTTTAGAAAAGTTAGACATGAGAGAACTCTGAAGACTATTGAATGAAAATAGAAAGGAGTATATTTATTTATCATCTGTGCATGGTACCTTCACAAAAATTGATTGTATTATGTCATAAAAACCTCACAAACAAGTGCAAAAAGCAGAAATAGTAAATGTATTGTGTTTAACAAAATGCAGTAAAATTACATTTAATAAAGGGTCTTTGAAGCACAGATTAAAAGTTAATTGAAAACTAATTAACCATATCCTAAAGAATGAGTAGGTCAAGGAACAAAGCATAGAAACAATAATTTCACTAAAAACTGTGACATAAATGAAGGAACATACCAAAATTTGTAGGATTTAGCTATAGCACTATTTAGGGGGAAACATATCTCTACATGTTTACATCAAAAAAACAAACAAACAAACAGATCAACAAATGGGCATGCAACTAAAAGAAACTAGAAAAACACCCAACTTAAACCATTTCAATTAAACACCAACATAGAAATCCTGAAAATCAAAGGAGAGATGAATAAAACTGAAATTTAAAAAGTAATCCAACTAATAGATAAAAGCTAGGAATTTTTTGGGAAAGTCAATGATTTATATATTTTATAATGATTTATTTATTTTATTGGTTAATTTGATATAAAAAAGTCAAAATAACAGTATCAAAAATTAAAAGGGCAAATTCACAACCAATGAAGATGAAATAAAAGCAATTACTAGGAGGTATTTTGCTCAGCTTCCTGCCAACAAAACTTAACAATCTAAATGAAGTAGATGAACATTTGCAAAAATATAAATTGCCCAGATTAACAGAATAGGAAATAAAATACTTATATAATCCTATCTTAGAAAAATAAATTGAGCAAGCCATAAATGAGATCACTGAAAAACCAAATAAACAAAAAAGGACTAGATGGATATACAAGCAAATTCTGACAAATGTTTAATGAACAATTAATTCCAACACCACATAACTGCTTGAAAAAAAGAGGTAAAGAAGGAGTTTTACCAAATTCCCTCTACAATAAAAATATGGCCTTGATATCTAACTAGGGAGAACAAAAACAGAGAAAGAAAACTACAGACCAGTTTCTCTAATGAATATTGATGCAAAAATTTTAAATAAAATATTATGAAGATTACAACAAAGTATCAAAAAAGATCATATACTATGACCAGGCTATACTTATATCAGGAATGCATGGTTGGTTCAATATTAGGAAAATAATAAACATAACTAACCATATAAATAACAAAAAATCATAATTATTTCAATAACTTCAGAAAAAGCTTTTTACAAAGTACAACACTCTTTCTTGTTAAAAACACTAAAACGTATAGGAATAAATGGAGCTTTTCTTAAAATAATAAGTAGTTACCTATCTAATACCAAAAACAAGCAATATCTGTAATTGGGATAGACTAGAAGTCTTTCCAAATGAGATCAGGGATGAAGCAAGGATGTCTATTACCATCACCACTGATGTACAAGATGTGCACTAGATGTACTAGAAATGCTCGCAATAGCAATAAGACAAGGAAAAGTAATCAAAGGAATAAGCGTAGGCAATAAGAAAACTATCACTTTTTGCAGATGATACTATGATGGTTTATTAAGAAGTCAACTAAAAAACTAGTCAAAACAATTAACAATGTTAGCAAAGTTGCAGGATATAAAATAAATCATTACAAATCATCAGCATTTCTAATAATTACCAACAAAACCCAGCAGAAAAATAGAAAGAGAATAAAATAACTACAAACAGCACAAAATGCTCAGGAGTCTACCTGTAAAGATACACACAGGAACTATATAACACAATTACCAAACATTCTTCACACAAATACAGATCTAAATAATTGGAAATATTAATTGATCATGAGTGGGCCAAGCCAATATAATACAAATAATACTACCTAAATTAATTTACTTATCCATTGCCATACCAAACTACCAAAGAACTACTTTACAGAGCTAATAAAAACAAAACCAAAATTCATCTGGAAGAACAAAAGTTCAAGAATATTAAAGGAATGCATTTAAAAAAAGAAAAGGAAGCTCAAAAGTAGATTATAAAATTGCAATCATCAAAACAACTTGATACTACACAAGAAATATCAGTTGATCAATAGAACAGATTAGGTACACAACATAAAGATGCAAATTAACACAGTAATCTGGTGTTTGATAAGTGAAAAGATCCTAGCTTTTGGGAAATGAACGCATTATTTGACAAAAACTGTTGAGAAAACTAGAAAATAGACTGGAAGAAATCAATATCTTATATTCTCTATCAAGATAAGCTCAAAATGAGTACATGATATAGACATAAAGGGTGACATAAACAAACTGATATAAACAAATAAACATGGAAGAAATTTATGTGTCATAACTAGGGAGAGGAGAAGGGTTCTTGACCAAATAAGAGACAGAAAGGTTCACTGGAAGTAAAGTTGATAATTTGGGTTACATGAAATTAAAAAGGTTGTGCACAAACAAAACCAATGTAACTGGAATTAGAAGGCAGGAAAATGAGAAAAAATATTTGCAGTAAATTTCTCTGCTAAGGTCTCATTTCTCAACTATGTAGGGAACAGAGCTAAATTTACAAAAAAGGAGCCTTTCTCCAAATGATAAATGATCAAAGGATATGAGCAGGTAGTTTTCAGAGGGAATAATCAAAGCTCTTAATAGCTGAAATGAAAAAAATGCTCTAAATCACTAATCATTAGAGAAATGCAAATGAAAACAACTCTGGGGTACAACTTCACACATATCAGATTGGCTAAAATGATAGAAAAGGAAAATGATAAATGCTGGAGAGGATGTGGAAAAATAGGTACACTAATTCACTGTTGGTAGAGCTGTGAGCTAGTCTAACCATTCTGTAAAGCAATTTGGAACTATGCCCCAAAAGCTACTATATTGTGCACATCCCTTTACCCAGCAATACCACTACTAAAATCTATGCCCCAAAGACATCAAAGAAAAAGGAAAAGGACTTGTATATACAGAAATATTTACAGCAGCTCTTTTTTTGGAAGCAAAGAATTGGAAACTGAGGGGATGCCCATCAACTGGGGAATGGCTGAACAAATAATGACACTTGAATGTGATAGAATACTACTATGCTATAAGAAGTGATAAAGGGGATGGTTTCAGAAAAACCTGGGAAGACTTATATACACTGATAAAAAGTGAAGTGAGCAGAACCAGGGGAATAATTTACACAGCAACAGTAATATTGTAAAGACATAAAGATACTGTGAAAGACTTAGTAATTCTGATCAATACAACAGCCTATCACAGTTCCAATAGACTCATAATGAAAAACGCTATCCACTTCCAGATACAGAACTGATGGATTCAATGCAGACTGAAGCATTATTCCTTTCCCTCCCTCCTTCCCCCCACCCCTGCACTGGGTACTCCCTCCACCTACTCTCTTTCAGAACATGGCTAATGAGAAAATTTGTTTTCGTATTTGTAATTGGTTTTGTATCTCCTGCTTTTTATGGGGGGGGGGGGAAGAGAAAATCTGGAAATGAAAATAAAATAAAATTGAACTTTAAAAAACAGAATGAATTTGTAGTAATTCCAAACAGCATGGTTATTCCAGTTGCTGTTTCAGAAGCAAGTACAGTAATAGTGGTGATGGTGACAGAATTAAGGATTAGAAGAGTGGGGGGACAGGGAAAGGACAAAAGAACAAGTGATTAATGGATACAGCACATTAGAGAAACAGGATCAAGATAGTAGAGGAAAAAAGTTTACCCAGAACAGAGAGGGATCAAGAGGTGACAATGACGGGGAAGTACAATTGGGAAAACTAAAATATCAGAAGACTCTGACTAGAGAAAGAAATTTCAATAGTTACATCCTGGAGGTAGCAGTTTCAGGTGAGGTTTCAGGCAAAGTGTGACTATCAATGCCTACTGGATATGTCAAACTGGCTGTCCCATTCAAACATATGTCCAAAAATGGAACTCATTTATCTTTCCCCAAGCTCACCTCTCCTGAACTTTTCTATTTCTATTGAGGTGACACTGTCCTTCTAGTCCACTAGTCTTATAACCTTAGTATCATCCTCAAATCCTCATTCTTTCTCACTCTACCTTCCTCACCTTATCCCCAGGGAATACAAAGGGAATATATTGTGTAAGACTGTTTGATTGATTAGAGAAATGCAAATCAAAACAACTCTGAGGTACCACACCATACCTATCAGATTGGCTAACATGACAAAATAGGAAAACGATAAATGTTGAAGATGGAAATGCAGTTGGTGGAGCTGTGAACTGATCTGACCATTCTGGAAAGGAACTTGGAACTATGCCCAAAGGGCTATAAAACTGTGCATATACCCTTTGACCCAGCAATACCACTTCTAGGTCAGTATGCCAAAAATATCATAAAAACAGGAAAAGGACCCACATGTACAAAAATATATATAGCAGCTCTTTTCATGGTGGCAGAGAATTGGAAATTGAGGGAATGCCCATCCATTGGGGAATGGATGAACAAGTTGGGGTATATGGATGTAATGGAATACTACTGTGCTCTAAGAAATGATGAATAGGCAGACTTCAGAAAAACCTGTAAAGACTTACATGAATTAATGCTGAGTGAAATGAGCAGAACCAGGAGAACATTGTATATGGTAAGAGCCACACTGTATGATGACTGACTTTGATAGATTTAGCTCTTCTCAGCAATGCAAAGATCTAAGACAACTCCAAAAGATTCACAATGGAAAATGTGAATTTTCCACATCCAGAGAAAGAACTTTAGAGTCTGAATGTAGATGGAAGCATATTATGTGCTTTCCACAAATAATAATAAATAAACAAGCAAGCAAACAAATGGATGAATGAATGAAAGACAGTGTTTGCCTCAAAGAGCTTAAAATCTTGTTAGGCAGGTAAATGGAAATACAGAACAACATAAGAAATTATACGACTGACTGTCAAAATGAGTGGTAGAAACTGAAAATGCTTAGAAGTTTGGATAAGTGAAAAATTGTGGAAAGGGAGGTAACAGAATTCAACTGAATGGGTAAATGAGGACAGATTACCAAGCGATTTTAAAAAGTCAATTTGAGGAGTATGAAAAAGCCATGTAAGTTAGGAGTCAGAAATATTATCAAAGGGGGTGTGTTGCCTAGGTTCTCAACTGGCTTTTTCCTGTATTCCAGAATGAGTGGGGTAGAATCATATGAGACTAAGAGCTGAAAGGGACCTTATTCATGGTCTAGCCCAGAGGTTCCTAAAGTGGTTGATACTGTCCTTTGAGGGTCAATGGAATAATCAGGGTGGGGGTGGTGTTGGGAGTAGCCAATTGGGGGGGTGTTGAATAAAAATAAAGGCGCAGTGGAAGCATAAAGAAAGAAGAATGGTTTTGAAAAACCATTCACACATGTTTCATCTGTTGTGTAAGAGTTAAAAGTAGTGATTACATTATTTTTCAAATAAACACATAAAATGCCAAGTTATAACCCATCAGTGGTCAAGTCCATTGACAGGTCTTATTAAGCAAGTGTTGGCAGGTGAGCATGTTGGGAAGTCCAGCGTGCATCAGCAGGAATAGGTGCATGTAATGACTTGTTTACAATATGATACTATATGGTTACATGACAAGTATTGCATCATCAAAACTTCAGTGCAGGAAAAAAATCCCACAAATTTTACAATAAATTACTAAATTTAAGATGCATCTTTTAAAAAAATTATATTTTTTGAAATGATACAAATTTAAAACAACAACAACAAATCATTAAATGGTTAAAGAAAGTAGATTTCCAAGGGCTGCTGAGTAATTTTTTTTTTTTTTTTGAAAAGGGGGCAGTAGACCAAATAAGTTTGGAAACCTCTAGTCTAGTACAATTGCTTTGTGGTAAAGATGAAGAAACTGAGGTCTAGGGAAGGAAGATGATTGCCAAAGTCTTAAGATAATAGGACAAAGAATCAGAAATCTTAGATTCTAATTTAAACTGTCCCAATTTACTTAATAGACACATGACTCCAGGCAAGTTATTGTAACCTCTCAGCCTTCATTTACTCACCTGGAAGATAAAGATAATAATACGTGCTCTGGTAAATTCACTGAGTTATGAAAATCAAATGAAATAATAGGTGACCAAGCACTCACTCTTGAAAGAAGAATAATTACTTTTATTGGGTGTGGGAGCCCTCTAGATAGATATAGTGGTTCATGAAAGCTCCCTCATGCAAAGACAGGACCCAATTTCAAAATCTTCAATCAACATTTATAAATTCCTTATTGATTCTACTTCCTAAATAACTTTTATCATCTACCTCTTTTTCTTTATTATCTTAGAAGTGTCAAACTCTGGGCCCCAAATTAAAATGTCACTGGGAAATGTTTAACAAAATAAATATACAATACAACATAAATAATGATAATTTATGGTTTTCTAAGTCAATATTTTCACACACACATATCTCCCTCCCCCCCAAATCCATTTCTGTTTGAGCTTGACACCACTGATCAGCGATCAGTAGGGTGTAGATCACACCACAAGCCAGGCACACTGGTTCAGTCACGGATTTCATCATTGCTCCTCTCCCTATAGCCTCCAATTGGTCCATGCTTCAACATTTTCCCTTTCCAGTTCGTCTTCCACACAGCTGCAATCTACTGGTATTTGTAAAGCACAAGTCGGACCATATCACTCCCCTGTTCAACAGGCTTCAGTGGCTCCCTCTAGGATAAAACAGAAGTTTCTGTTTGGCACTTAAAATTCTTCCCAATTTGGTTCCCATCCATCCTTCTTGGTGATATGTTCTCCCCCCACCAGCCCACACACTTACTCTACTCTTGAGCCCAGTAACTGGTTTATTTGCTCTTCTCCCCTTACAACATTCTGTCTCTCATCTCTGGGCAAAGGAACAGGCAGTCAGTCCCTCGTGCTTGACATGCTCTTCCTTATTACTTCTACCTCCTGGAATCTCTAGATCCCTTCTGGGCTCAGCTCAAATGCCATCTTTTTCAAGAAACCTTTCCTGATTCCCCCAGTTCTTAGGGATCCCTCTCAATCATCCCGTATTTCTTTTGACTATTTCCTGCATTTACTTATCTGTGAATATATTGTATGATCCCAATAGAATATAAGTTCCTTGAAGGGAGGCATGATTTCACTGTTGCACTATATTTCCAACACTTACCTAGCAAAGTGCCTGGCACTTCAGTAAATACCTAATACATGTTTGCTGACTGAATGGATTTTATTTATTAAGCACCTATGTTATATTAGATGCTACATATACAAAGATAAAAAAAATTAAGATAGTCCTTGACCTTAAAATTTGTCACAACTGACTGAAAATTTGATTTAAGTCCACCTTTTAAAAACAAACACTTCATGGAATGACTATCAGTCACTTTCAGATGGGAAATCATTTTAATTGGTCTAACAGACCCCACACATATATGAACAGTCTTTTCTGAAATCACAATTGATCTTTTAGGCAATTTGGTTTTGATATACATTCAATTATCTTTAGTGACTTCAGTCATAAGTAGCTTTTATGGAAGCGGGGAAATAAGGGGTTTGTAATGGGAAGGATATAATAATTACTCTAAGGATAATCTTAGGGAAGGATAGAAGTTTTTAGTCTGTAAGACTGAGGCGACAATAATTTTTCTAAGGACAATCTTGGGAAGCTATTATCTTAGAGCTGGAGTGGGAGTGGGAAGGTCCATTCAGTTTTTTAAAAAAATGTTGAATTTATGGTATGCTAAGAGATTACAGAAGGCTATACTTCAAAGAAAACTACATGTAAGCAAAAAAGTCACAATAAATCATATTTCATGCAAATAAATGTTTCTTCTACTCAGGAAATGAAACAAATCTTCCAAAATAGGGGCTGCATTTTCATTTACAGTATGTAATAGTTCAATGTAGGGATAGGTCTGATACATGTTCTAAAAAGATGTCAATTTTCTATAAACCTGAATAAAAGATAGCTAAACTCTAACATTAATTCAATTCCCAAATAGAAAACATTATATATTGAAACATGAATCTGAGTAACTGGTCTTCAAAAAAAAGACAACTACAAACCCTACAAAATTCTGAGTAGTAGAAAAAGCTACCAACACTTGCACTCAGATTTACATAGCCAATAACTAATTATTTACAATGCTGAAAACTGTTTCACAAGGTTGGTACAGATATCGTAAAGCTGAAGTGTAGTGTAGTCCCTACATTTAATAACCATTATATACTAAAAATACAAATGCAATACCTATTTTGGAAGATTTTCCCTCTTGTTTCAACCACATCTAATTGTCAAGACTTGTCTATTCTACCTCCAAATAATCCCTCCTATTTCTACCTTTCTCCCTACTTATATAACTACCACTGGACCTCCCTTGTCATCTTTCACCTAGACTTTTCATAACCTCCTCAAAAGTCTCTCAGCTTCTGACTTCTTCCTTCTTCATTCAGTTCTCCACATAGTTTCCAAAACAATCTTCACCTGAATGTCATTTCTCTGGTCAAAACTCTTCAGGGCTCACTGCTGCCTTTAGCATAAAATACAAACTCCTCAACCTAACACATGAGGTCCTCCATAATCTTGCTTCATCCCATTTTTCCAACCTAATTTCACATTACTCACCTTTACATACTCTACATTCCAGTCAAACTATATGACTAGCTCTTTTCCCAACTTGACCTTCCCACCACCTACCCTGTAAGAATTCCCGCAAGTTTTCTTCTGTATCTAGGATGCAACCTCTCCTCTTCACCTTTGATAATCTTCAGCGAGGCCTGACTGCAAGAAACCTTCCCTTAGCCAATCCCTTGTTGGTACTTTCTCCTTTCTCAAATTACTTTGTATTTACTTATCTATAAACACTATCCATAATAGCATACTTAACTTGAGTAAGTAACTTGAGCGTAGGAACTTTCTTTTTTGTATCTTTCTATTCATAACACCTAGCAAAATATCTTGCACATAGTAGGCATTTAACAAATATTTGTTAAATGAGATGATATTTATGTATCAAATTTGGAATGAAAGGAATAGTATGAAGAGGCTTATTTCCAGAAAACACAAATGCGTATGGCAGAAAAATAATTTCCCTTGGAAAAGTCCTTATTAAAATGAAAGCACACCCATACCAAAATTGTATGTATTTCAAAGCATCTACTATTTATTTTCAAATACAAAGTATACAGTAAAGGCTTCCTAGTATCTTTATTAGCATTAAAAAATGTTTTAAAATGCACTCAAGAAATATGCCCTTATAGCAAATTATTACCCTTTCTTATTCAATGTTTCACCAAGAAGACAAGGCTAAAATATCATCTGTACACCTACAGTGCTGAACATCTCAATCTACACTGCAAGGACCATAGACAACTGAACAATGTCAGCAGGTTTCAGCATCAATAGTTGTCCATTATCATCTGTCATCTGTACTTTGATACTGTACATCACAAATGGATTTTGATTGTTTTTCACATGCTTAGAACTCAAATTTATCAGCTGGATATTCTCCATGACATAATGAAAAGCAACTTAAGAATGATTTTAAATGATGGCTAATACAAACCACTTTTCATGAAGAGACGATCAAAAATAATTTCTATCATAATTGTTATTTTATCTATTTTGTAGAAGTGATTTTTAAAATGCTTTAGGATAATAGTTTAATACAAGAAAAGATATTAATCAGGATAAATGAAAATTCCATTCCAGATCTGTTGTAATACACTAGAAATTCTTCAGCATAAACAGGGGTTAATTATGTATAACTACTTCTCAACAGGAGAAATCCAATACTGAGTGTAGAAGAGATCATTAAAGCCAGATTTGTTTATCTTCTATGTTTTTACTGATATAGAATTGTATAAGCACATGGAAAAATTACTGGGGCATGGGGGATTTTTATTGGCCATAATCTCTACAGATTTACAGCAGCATATTTGGGAAATACTTCACCTCTTATTCCTGTGTTTCCATATAAAATGGACAGATCTTCTAGCACTGCCTTTATGAGACAATTTGGTTTGGCCATTTTTCTGTCCCAGTAGAACTCAGTCCTCTGTGGAAAGGGTACTGAATTTGGGGTGAGAGGAGTGGCTAAAATTCTGAACTCTGATCAATACAATGACCTGCACCACAATTCCAGAGGAACCAAGATGAACCATGTTATCAACTTCCTGAGAGAGGTGATGGCCTTAAGGTGAAGAAGGAATTATATGTTTTTTGATATGGCCAGTGTAGGAATTAGTTTTGCTAGGCTATGATTATTCTTTATAAGGATCTTGCTTTGCTTTTTTTAGGGGGGAGGGAGGTGTTGGAAGATAGAGAAAATAGATTTCTGTTAAGCTAAAAAAATTGAGCTAAATAAACAAAAATTTCACAAATAAAACCTAACAATAGGGAAAACAAAACAAAACAAAGTTTACAATCTTAAACCCAAGAAGTCAGGCCACTATGAAGCTAACAGCTTTATCATGACATTTAGTATATTCTGTAACACTAATAAAAACTTATGAACTTCAATATTCTTTCTCATTTACATTCAGATTTTACCATCATGTTAACTTGAAAAAATAAATCTAAAGCACTGAGAGAAGCACTGCCCACTGTGGTCAGCAGTGAGGACCCTCCCATCCAGCTCTTCAGGCTTCTTAGTTGCCCTTAAGCTCAATATAACCCTTCTATAACTGAGAGAGAACAAATGTATTAAGCAGAGGAAGGTGGCAGCCAGAGAAGGCCCCAAAATACCCTGTCCAGGTGTGCTCAGATCTCTCTTTCAGTCTTTGCACAGGGCAATTTATATAACCCTAATTTGAGTCTCAACCTAAGGCTAGGAAAACAACGTGCTACATAGCAACATGCTGACCTTTAGAAAATCTTTTTTTTCTTTTCCTTGAAAGCTGAGAAAGTAATTTTAGGCCTGGACTTCGGGGTTGGCTCTGAAGACTACAAAATAAATTTGTCCACTCCACCTAGTCCACTTGGCACTCATTTTCTCAAAAGTATTCCAATAACCAATTGGTTTTCTTCTCTCTTTTCTTTTTTTTGCCAACTGATTTTCTACATTTTTTTTAATGGTTGCCAAAAAAGTAGGAGACTGTGTGACGAAAAATCTTGTAGGGTCTTTCAGGGCCCTACATACTAACAGATTGCTAACGGAGCTGTGAATTAATATAGTCATTCTGGAAAGCAATTTGGAACTATGCCCTTAAAGACACTAAAGTATGTATACCCTTTGACATAGCTATATACCTCTACTAGGTTTATGCCTCAAAAAGACTGAAGAAAGAGGAAAAGGACCCATATGTCAAAATAATATTTATAGCAATCCTTTTTGTAGTGTCAAAGTACTGGAAACTATGGGTGTACTTAGTAACTGGGGAATGGATGAACAAATTATGCTATTCCCCTACTATTCTCTAAGTACAAGGATGCAAGTCTTATCTAAACTTTATTCCTCCTCCCTCAAGTACCACAGTGCCTGGCACACAATAAACTATTAATAAATGCTTCTTGAATGACTGAAAAGAGAACAAAGAAAATTGCAAAGTTTCTAATGTTGTCACAAACATTTACGAATCATGTGAATTATGTGCCTGGGGACTGTGCTGGTAACTGGGGACACAAACACAAAATTAAAACAATATTTGTCCTTAAGGAGCTTATATTCTATTAAGGGAGATAAGAAGTACATAAATAAGGACACAAGATAAACACAAGGTAAATTTTGGGAGGAGTAGGTAGTCTACTTTGAGATTAGCAAAGTCTTCTTTGAGAACAGAGTTTTGAAGGGAACAAAAAATTCTACCAAGTGAAGTTGAGGCAGGACCACATTCAAGACACTGGAAAAAGCTAGGGCAAAGTCATAGAGACAAAAGACGTAATATCCTTTACAAGGATAGCAAGTAGGTCAGTTTGGCTGGAATATAAGATTGCATGAAGGAAAATAATGTATAATAAACTCTGAAAGGTAGACTACAAGAGATTGTGAAGGTCAGTTAGTGAATAGCACAAGGTACCAGGCACTGTGCCAAACACTGGGGATACAAAGAAAGGTGAAAGATAGCCCGTTTTCTCTAGGAGCTCACATTCTAACAGGTGAATCAACAAGCAAATAACTATGTACAAACAAGCCATATACAGGATAGACTGAAAAGAATCAACAGAGGGAAGGCACTAGAATTAAGAGGGATTGGAAAGACTTCCTACAGAAGGTAGGATTTTAGCAAGGACTTTTAAGTCAGGGAAACCAGAAAATGAAGAATAAGGACAGAGAGGATTCCAGGCATGAGGGATAGACATTGAAAATGCCTGGAGCCAAGCAAGGGATGGAATGCCTCATTTAAGGAGCAACAAGGGAGCCAGCATCACTGGACCTAAGGTGAGGGGGGGAGGATGCAAGTATAAGAAGACTAAAAAAGATGTAAGGGGGGAGGGGAAGGTAAGGGGGCTTTGAATGCCAGAGGATTTTATATTTGATCCTGGAGGTGATAGGAAGTCACTGAAATTTACTTAGAGGAGGGAGAACAATGGGAGAGGATGATACAATTACATCTGCTCTTAAAAAAAAAAATCATATTGGCAGAGGAAGGATAGGCTGTTATGGGAAGACACTTGTAGGAGGCAGACTATTGAACAAGTTATTGCAATAATTCAGGAGTAAGGTAATGAGGGTTCGAATTAGAGTAGTGGCCAGTGTCAGAGGAGAAAGGGGGACATATTTGAGATGTGCTGAAAAGGTGAAATCAATAGGCCTTAGCAACAGATTGGATATGGGGAAGGAGTTGAGGATGACTCCTATGCTGAGAGTCTGGAAGACCAGAAGGATACTGGTGCCATAAAGAGTAATAGGGAAGTCTGGAAGGGTGGGAGAAGGTTTCAGGGGAAAGAATGTATTCAGTTTTGGACCTGCAGAGTTTAAAATGTCTACAGGGTATCCAGTTTAAGATGTCTAACAGGCAGTTGGATTTGTGAAACTGGAGGTCAGCAGAAAGGTTAGGGTTAGATCAGTATATTTGAGAATTACCAGCATAGAGATGATAGTTGAATCTACAGGAGCTGATGAGATCACCAAGTGAAAAAGTTTAAAGGAAGAAGAGAAGAGGGCCCAGGACAAAGCTCTATGGGATACCTAGTTGGCAGGCATGGCCTGGAAGACCCAGCAAAGAAGACTGAGAAGGAGAGGTCAGAAAGGTAGAAGAACCAATAGAGACTAGTGTTTTGAAAATCCAGAGAAAAGAAAATCTCAAGGAAAAGAGCATGATCAGCAATGTCAAAGGGTGCAGAGAGGTCAAGAAGGATTGAGATAAGGTTACTGGCAATTAAGAAAACATGGGTAATTTTGGAGAGAACAGTTTCAGTTGAAAGATGAAGTCTAAAAGGGAGGTCTCTGAATTTTATCCTAGAGGCAATGGGAAGCCTCTAGAATTTTTTGTTTTTGAGTGAGGGAATGACCTGGTCAGACCTATGACTTAGGAATATCACATAACTTTGGAAGTTGTGTGATAGATTACAGAGGAGAGAAATTTGAGATAGGGTGACTGTATGAATGGAGAGAAATTGATAGATCCAAGAGATGTGGTGAAGGTTGAACCTATAAGATGGGCAATGATTAGCCAGGAAAAGGGTAAGGCTGAGGGAGAATGTAGAGTTGAGAGTGGGTGAGGTTGTCCTTTTGTGTTACTGGAAAGATAATGTGACTCTTGACAGAAACAGGGAAGTTAGGAAAACAGATTGGTTTTGGGAAAGAGAAAGTAGTTGTTGCAAGTATCTATGCATTAACTCCATACCCAGAATTGTAGAATTTTAGAGCTGAAAGGGTCGTTAGAAATCACCTAGTCTAATTCTTTCATTTTATACATGATGGTATTTCCATTTCTATTCATTGTAGAAGGACAAATTTTATCGAGGTATAGAGGAAAGAATACTAATCTGGGAGTTAGGGGACATGGTGTCTAGTTTTGCTCTGCCACTAACTGCCATGTGACCTGAAACAATTCACTTCAATAAATATTTTTTAAGTGACTATTAAGTGCAAAGCACTTAGTTGGTGGGATACAAAACTTCTTAGCCTCCTTTGTCCTCAACTTTAAAAAAATCTAAATTAAAGGAGTTGAATTAGGTAATCTCTAAGGTCCCATTCAACCCTAACAATCTATGATTCTAAACTGTACAATTAGTTTCTATTTAACATGTATCAATAAGATCACATTAGCCCTAGTATTCACACCTCATCAGTACCCTTGGTACTCCTCTGATTGGAGGGAGGAACAGGAGAGCTCCTCTCACAACATTTACTTACCAAGGGTACCCAGGCCAGCCATCTCTTCATTTCCTAGCCAACTTCATTTCCCAGCTACTCTTTGGATTCTCTATCATGTCCCCAAGTCTATTTGTATCCCTATCAATTCACACAGTGCCTAGCACATTTGACTAATGTTTACTGACAGACTCCTGATTGGTTTCCTTGCAGTTAGCCTCTTTCTCTCTAATCCACACCTCACACAGCTGCCAAACTGGTATTTCTAAAGCACAGATCTGACTATTAAACTCCCTTGCTCAAGAAGTTCCAGTGACTCCTCATTATCTTTAGGATAAAATATAAATTCCTTGGTTTGACCATTAAAATTCTTCATAATCTGGCTCCAACCTAACTTTTTCAGGCTGAGTTAATATTACATGAATTCTATTCTCCAGACAAACTGCCCAACTTGCTGTCCTCTATATATGACATTGTATGTCTCATCTCTATGTCTTTGCAGAGACCGTGTCTCATTGATGGAATGCTCTCCATCCACACCTCTTTGCCTCCCAGAATCCCTAGTCCTCCCTGAAATGACTGAACAACAACGAAGTTATTGAATGGTCATGGCCTCAGACAAAAGGCTTGGAAAAGACCTTCACTTAGAAAGGCCAAAGTCAGACTATTTCCAGCCAGACTATTTCCAATCGTCTTGACTTTTTGTCTTGCCACTGAACTTTGATGCTGCTGGAGGAGAGAGTGAGCTGACAACTTTGGGCAGCTCTGCCTCACTTAAATCTAATTCCTAAGCAAGTTGAGCCATCACCCTTGTGATGTCATTGGTCCTTTTAGACAAAACGAAGATCTAAGGGCAGGGCACACAATAGCAATTTCAGGCTGCCTCAAATTTTGAAACTCATTAATTAAGGTTAATAATGGTTAAATATACACTTTTCCTTACTTTTTACTTTCAAATTTTGTTAGCTATGAATTGCTGGTTAAGGAGATATGTTGCCATTATGTTTGTTTTCATAACAGCAGGGTAAAAGACTATACCACATTTTAGGGCAATTCATAGCTTTAGAAATACAATCACAAACAGACTGGAATCATATACATTTGCACTAATGCTATCTACTCAGTTGGCCCTTCCCAGCCTCCATCCTGGCTCCAAGGGAAAAAAAAAACCTTGTACTTCTTTTTCTGCATGTTAGGAAACAAAGGAAAAGTGGCAGTGAAAAGTAGAAGGATGACTCCTCCCTAGAGAAAAGTCTCCAAGAAAGCTGATTTACCTGTGATTTCAACTCAAAATAGCATTCTCCTAGCTGAATTCATTTATTTGTTGTCTCTGAACCTGCCATTTTAATGAGGCAATACATTAGGAACAGTATTTAAGAGTCTGAGACCCGGTATTTGAATCTTGATTCTACTGTTTACTTGTGTGATCCTAAGGAAATCACAACCTTTATGGGCCTCTATTCTTCATCTGCAAAACAGGGTGGGCAGGAAGAGTAGAATGAGGTGGACCGAATTATCTGAAAGGCCCCCTTCTAACTGTATATAATACTTGAAGTTAATAGGTATCCTCTTATAAAACCAATATTAAAGAGCAGGCACTCATTCATTCATGGTTATAAGGCTGTAAGACTTCTTTCCTCCTAATCCTCAAACTGAGATTGGCTATATCCAGTCACAGCACCTGCCCTTTTTCCCACCATATAATCTGAAACTGGACTGGAGCCACTATACTTTGTATCAGTAGCTTTGTTTGGTCTGAACTCCACCCAACAAGTCCTTCCCAGGATAAACTGATCACCAAAAATATCATCATTGTTTTTCATTCAGTCTTGGTTATACTCAACACCTTCCCAAGTCCTTCAGCCTCCTTCCCTTCCCATTCACTCCCATGCCCCTCAACCCACTCCCCTTTGGAGGTATGGAGGGTGGGGCACTCAAGTGCACCCAAGGCTTTCCTTTAGAAAGAGAGTAGAACCTGGACCTTCCATCTGCAGCTCTGGGAAGTTACCAGACTCTCTTGGGCCAGGTACACCCTAGTACTTTCAGGCATTCTTTTGTGTATTGTCTTCCTGAATTAGATTGTGAGGAACCTAGGTTAGGAACCTAGAGGGCAGCGACCATGCTTATCTCCAGCACTGAGTACGGTGCCTGGTACGTAGTAGGTACTTAATAAATGTTACTGAATTAAACTTAATTGAGACCCCAGCTCAAAATTTTCAGGAATTGGAAGACTCTTAGACCTTCAGGTTATTATTACTACTAAGTGTATAGGTGGCATTTACTGTGCCCTCCATCACCATCACAATCTACCTAGTCCTTTGTCATCATCACAGCCCTAGGTGGGTGCTGAAACTTCTGAAAAGAGAAAAGGCACCATTACTAATGCCTGGGTATCTTTCTCAGATGACACTGGACAGTGATAAAGGTATGAAGTAGCTACATGCCGTTGGGGATGAACAGCCTCTTCTACACATCATGCCCAACCTGGAGTACCTGTAAATAACAACTATTCCTGTTCTAGCCAGAAATCCCAAGGATCTTCCCCTCTCAGACTGATTTCTCCAAGGGGGTGGGGGTGGGGCGCTAGGTAAAAGAGGTCATTCTTGCCTCATTTCTTTCCTAGCCTTAATCATTGAATGTGCATTGGCTCAGTCAAACTGAGACCTGTTAACGACCTTTGCTTAAAAGGTTCAAGGTCTCCCACTGCATCCAGGGTCATCTCCAGTTGTCCTGATCTGTACCTCACCATTGGGCCCAGATAGCTCCAGAGGACAAAATGAGGCTGGTGACTTTGCACAGCTCTCCCTCACTTAAATCTACTTCACTTACAATTCATGACATTACCTTCTTGATGTCATGGTCATCTTCAAAAGTAAAGGATAAACAACAACAAATAACTATGTACTGGGAACTAACACCTCAAAGAGTATGATGGGGAGGGAGTGAAAAATGAAGTGGTTGCCCCAATAGAGTATCATTCCACATTAGTGGCCTCCCCGCATTCCCTAATATCAACATATCACCCCCATCTGAATTAATTAGTACATCTTCTGTCCTATGGCTGGAATAGCTAGGTGGCACAGATTATAGAGTACCAGGCCTAGAGTCAGGAAGACCCTGGGAAAATCACTTATCCCTCTTTGCCTCAGTTTCCACATCTGTAAAATGATATAGAGAAGGAAATGGCAAACTACTCCAGCATCTTTGCCAAGAAAACAATCAGACATGACAAATGACTGAACAATTGTCCTACAGCTAGCAGACTCCCACGGTCTGCTTCCCTTAGTTCCCGTGATTCAGAGTCCCATCTGGCAAGGCAAAAACATCTCTTCTCTGCTACCTTTACTTCATTCCTGTTCAAATTAGCCCTTCTTTTCCCATTCCTGCTTAGTCCTTATCTTCCTCTGAAACACCTTTATCTTAACAAAATTCTCTTCATCCTAGAACTTTGCCTTTCAAACTCTCTTCATCAGCTTGTGGAAACGGGTTTTCTCTGAAAGATAGTTCAGTCCTGACCACCTTCTGCAGTGCTAGCTGCTCATTCTCTTATGCCAGGACATAGAGGCCCTGAAAGAGTTATTTGACCCCTTTCTCTCCACTGCTGCTTCTATCCCCTTTCTCTGCTGCCATTACTCAGCAACATCTTTTTCTTTGAGGGTCTCTATCAGCCTTTCAGGGTTCCTGTTGCAGTCATCTATCTACATACTGGCTTTCTTAAAAAGTTTGGGACTTGGCTCATGATCCTCTTCACAGAAATAGCACCTCTCAAATATAAATAAACCCTATATTTAGGGCTTTCAACATCCACACTGAGGTCCCTTAACACACTGTAGTTCATCAACCTCAACATCAGATCCTACATTTTCACGTATATCAATCACCCACATGGGCAGCCACACCTTGGATTTCACCATCCTGCAAAGTAACTTTCAATCACAGGATATTGAAAGAAAATCCTCTGATTGTAACTTCTTGTCCTTAACCTCTGCCTCACTCTTAGTACTACCATAAGTCTTCGCAAAAACTTTGGTATCTTCATTCTTTCTTGTTCCCAGAGTCCACCAGTACTTCTTTCCTCTCTCTCAAGTTTTTTTTCATACTACAATATAGGCATTATATTCTACTAAAGTGTCTTGTCCTGTTTCTCTTTTACCTTTCTTACTCTGTCAACCCTCAATCTTAGACCATTCACACCAGTCCTCCTATGATGTATTAGAAGAAATCACAAAACTGGACTGGACTACATTCATTACAAATTCACATTAGTTAACTTTAATTGGGGTCTTACTCATATACAGAAATTCTTTCACTTTTTTCTGAATAATTCTCTATCATGATCTGCACTCACATTTCCAAATATTCTAAAGCCAACAAAGCCACTCCTCCTCTTTTTAAAAAAGACCTTTTCTTTCACTTTACTGAAAAATCAAGTTCATTCACTTTTAACTTCATCTCTCATGCTTCACAATTCAAAACCTTTGAGGAAGAGGTAACCTTTCTTGTCAAGGTAACTACTCTTTTTTTGACCTAAAATCTGCTCTGGTCTGTCTCTCCATCATTTAAAAAAAAAACAAAAACGAACAACTTTCATTCTCTCAAGTTAGCCTACAGCCTCTGGAGTCTTCCTCCCTTTCACTGTTAAACTCCAGAAAGTTCATGCTTTCAGACTTTTCTTTCCTAACATCCAGTCACTACCTATAACCCATTGTAACCTGGTTTCAACCCCATCACTGTTTACCAAAGATATCTTAACAGCTAAATATGATAGCCTCTTTCTATTCCTCACCTTTTTTTTTTTAATCTCCCTTCTGCTTTTAATACTAACATACCTTCCTTCTGGATATTATCCTCTCCCTTGGCTTCCCTGGCACACTACTCTCCCTCTGCTTCTTCAACCTTTCTGATGTCCCTTTCCAAATATTCTTTACTGTAGTATCATTGACCTCCCATTTCATAGCAGGAGTAATCCCTAAGATTCTGTCCTGGTATCTCTTTCCCAACTCTTTCCCTTCCACCAGAATTCAATTATATGCTCGTCCTTTGCTGAGGAAGAAGAAGAGCATGCCATCAGAGAAATAATGACATGACTTGCACTTGACTTTGTTTTGAGTGAGGGAGTGCTGTGCAGGTCACCAACCTCACTTCTCCTCCAGAGCCATCTGAATTCAGGGACCAGATATTCATCAGGATGACTGGAGATGACCCAGGATGAGGCAATTGGGGTTAAGTGACTTACCCAAGGTCACATAACTAGTGAGTGTCAAGTGTCAGAGGTGAGATTTGAACTCAGGCCTCCTGATTCCTATACTGGTGCTCTATCCACTGCACCACCTAGCTGCCCCAACTAGAATTCAATTACCTCTATACAGAAGACTCTTAAAGCTAATCCCTCTTCAGAATGCCAGTCTCACATCTTGAACTGCTTATTGGGAGTCTCTACCTGAATGTTCTGTTCACATCTCAAATGACATTTCCAAAACTGAATTCATTTATCACCTTTCCCGCTAAATCCAGCATGCCTCCAAAATTTCCTTATTTCTATTGAGACTACCACTACCATCTTTCCTGTCATCCAGGTTGTTACCTTGGAGTCACTTTTTCTCCTTCTTAATTCCCCATATTTAATCAGTTGCCAAATCTTGTGTAATCTATCTCCATCACATTTCTCCTACCCTTGCCCTTCTCTCTCTATTCACTTGACCACCCTTCTATTTCAGGCCCTTATGTCCCCTCAACTGGGACTTCTGTAATGAGTTGCCTCACACAGCTGCCCAAATAATCTTTCTAAGGTACAAGTCTGATCACATCACTCCTCTGGTCAAAATCCTTCAACGGTTCACTGGTGCCTCTAATGTAAAATAAAAACTCATTTCAGAACTTATGGCTCTCTACAATCTGGCTCCAAACTACCCTTCCCAGCATTATTTCACATAACTTCCTCCCTTCGTGCATTCTACATTCCATTCAGACTAGAATAGCTCTTTCTAAACTGGAAATTCCTTCTTCTGCCTCCATGAATCTGCACAAGCTGTGCACTATCCCTAGAATAAATGAAGACGTATTTATTAAATGCTTACTGTGTCTCAAAGTACTGTGCACTGCCTCCTTACCTCAGCCTTTCAGAATTCTTATCTTCCTTCGAGGTTGAACTCAGGTGCCATTTCCTCCCAAAAGCCTCTTTCTGAGCCATCAGCTGTGAGTGCTTTCTTCTTCCTCAAATAATCTTGTGTTATATAGATACATATTGTATTTATCCAGTAAAATGTAAATGACAGTTCTATCTTACTTGGGTCTTTGTACCCCCAACGCACAGCATATAGAAGACACTTAATAATTTTAGTTGAATTGAACTAAATTGACTTGGAAGAAGTGAGGAAGATGGTTTGTGGAAATACTGCACTTAAGGAGGCATACTAGAAGGGCAGCACAATGACGCTGGGTATTAAGGACAGAAAGAAATATGGTGGCAGAGGAAATTTATTTGCTAATTAAAATTTTTTTTCCCCCTTAAATGACATCTGTACTCAGGAGAAGAGGAAAAAAGCTTCTTGTTCTCAGGACTCAGTTTACTATTATTGGTAATAGGCTTCAGTTATGTTATGGATTAAACTCTTGAAAATGGCCTAGGAGCCTAACCAACTTTGAAAAAGAATGTACAATGACCGTAATTTTACCTAGTTGTATTTATCTCTGCGTCATATTAACAATATCCTATTTTTATTTCTATTACAAAAACAATATAAATATACAATCTACTTGTGGTGGACCAGGAGTGTTATACAAGTAGTTCCTGATACATTACATACATATACACAGACATATGTATATACACATCCACCTATTCATCCATCTACAAACACCCAGCTGAGAATGGCTAGTTGTCACAAAAATATTCTTTTCCCTTCCCCCTCCCCTTGATGTTTGAAACTTTTTTGCAAAAGAAGTAATTTTAGGTTTGATGTGAGGAGAAACTACTGAATAATTAGAACTTTCAAAAGTGGAATAAGATGCCTGTGGAGATAGTGGGCTCCCCCTCATTAAAAGTCTTCCAGCAATGGTCAGATGGCCACATATCCTGTATATAAACTGTGGGGAAGATATTCAAGTATAGGTTGGACAAGATAGCCTCTAAGATTCCTTCCAGCTATTTCTGTGATTCTGTGAAAATAAAATCCTCCCATCTCTTCCAAAATGCTATCTATATACATCAAATCAACCAACCAAATCTATCTCCCAGAATTAACAACTGTAGAGAAATTTCCTCTAAAAACCAATATTAGAATTTTTAAAGTATTCTAAAACCGTTACTAGGCCCCCTAGATTGTCTATTTCATTTTAAGACAATGAAAATGAAATTAAAAAATTAAAATTAAAAAATACACTTTTTAGTATCTTCAAGTAGAGGCTGGGTTAGATCACTACTTTTCAAAAGTGTGTACTTCATAGCCCATACTTTGCAACTTAATTTTCCCCAGAAAAACTCTTAGTAATGTATTTCTAACATATGGTTCACACAATATAATATTAAACTTTTTCCTCAACGTTTTATTCCCTCACTTGCCTCATCTACAAAATGAGTAAGCTGCGCTAGATCCATGATTCTGTGGATTATCCACTCAGCCTAGATAACAGTGAAACATGAAGATAAGGCCAAAAGACTTTCAATAGCACTCCGTACAATACAATTACTCAAAACCTTTTAGGGGTGGGGGGTGGTATGCCTGGCATCACAAGACATGGCTAAAGAAATCCTGCCAGATAATTCTCTATTTCATCAAACTGAATCTTTAAGAGGGCTGTAGGAGCCAAAAGCAATTCTGAAAATGTCAACCACCACCCACCCCATAAAGAATGGGAGGGTAGAAATGGCTAACGTCATGGTCCAATTTAGCAGAGCATTAAGCCCCTTATTTCAGACCCGCTGCGTCTGAAATGTGGTTAAGAGCCCATCCATCATGACAGTTTTCCAGCTCTCTCCAAAGACCTCCTTTGTCTTCTCGGTCCCTGTCTGCACACAGGCAGCTCTCACACTCCTGGCAGCGCTGGCGCTTGGAAACCCGCCACCGAACTGAAACCGAGCCCTAAACTTTGATTCCTTACAAATACTGCAGATTTACAGAACCCTAGAATATCACAGCTGGAAAGGGAAATCTAGACATCACCCAATACAATCTCATTGCGAACAGTTATTACCCCAAAGAGGGCAATCACTTGTCCAAGGTCACTCAGCTGGCACAGAGCAGACCTGGGTACTCGAACTCAGGTCTTCTAACTCCAAGCACAGAGCTCTTTTCGTATCCCATGCCACCAAGTGAGAGGGCCTAGCTGTCGTTTTAAGCGCTCTGAGGGATTTTGGGCCAGGTGTCCACTCCGACAGCGCAAGGGGTTGACGTCTGCTGCTCGGCCAGCGCTCGCAGCCTGAGCACACCTGCAAGCCTCAGACGTGATGGAGCTCCCGAGTCAAGGCACTCACTATTAGGCGCCCACTGAATGCCAGGCACCTGTGTCAGGCGCTGGGGGGAGGGGTCGGAGGGGGGAGAGGAGAAAGGGAGACCCGGCCTTTGCCCCATTTACCTCCATGCAGCGGCAGCGGAGCCAGGACCTGGCCCCTGACCTCCACCTTGGGGGAGTCGAGGCCGTAGCGGCCGCGGTCTATGCGGAAGGTCCAGGGGCCGCCCCGGCCGGGGTCGTGCACGGTCACGTTGATGAGCGCCGTGTAGTACTCCTGGCTCGCGATGTCCGCCCCGGCCGCGCACAGGCACCAGTGCAGTACGGCCAGGAGGACCAGGCCAGGCCGCCGGGCCCCCCTCCAGCGGCCAGCCATGCTCCGGGGGCTTGGGACGGGGCCGGGGACGAGGTCCGGGCTCGAGCCGGGACGGAGGAACCGCGCGGGGAGGCCTCGCTGCGGGCAGGCCGGGGCGAGTCGGTGCGGGCCGCGCTGGGAGGCGGCTCGGAGCCTGGGTCGGCTGGCCGGGCAAGGCCGGGCAGAGCAGGCGGCAGCAGCGGGCGGGTGGCCGCTTCTCAGCGCGGCTGCTGCCGGCCCATTCCCCCGCCCCGTCGGTCAGGGTGGAGAGGGAGCGCCCGGGCGGCCAGCTTCCCCCGCAACACCCCGGGCACGGATCGGCGACAGGTCCATGGAGCCCAGGCGGGCGACGAATCGGCGGGGCCGCTGCGGCGCCGGCTCCTCCTTTCGTGCCCCGCCTCACTCAGAGCCCCTACCCCTGGGCGGCGCGGCGGCGACTCAGGATGCCCGGGGCAGACAGCTCCGCTCCAGCCCTAGCCCAGCTGCTCCGCCCGGCTCCGCTCCCCCTCGGACGGGAAGGCGGGACCCGCCTGGAGAGAGGAGGGGCGGGGAAGGGCGGGGCGCGCCTGGGGCCGGGGCTGTAGCGCCTCCCCTCGGGATTCTCGGGAGGAAAGCGAGGGCGGGGGTAAGTGAGGAGCTGGGACTAAGGCCGGGCCTGCACTGCCGACCCGACGACTAAAGCGCCTCGAGGACCGGCCTGAGGTCTCTCCTGAAGAGAAGCAGGGAGAGCAGGACCGAGGCGGGGGAGGGGGGGTGTAGAGCTCCAGTCACCCGGCTGGCTCAGACCAGCCTCCCCGCCCCAAAGGGGCGACAGCTGCCGCGCAGGCGCAGTGGCCTAGAACTGCCCTTGCCTAAAGCCACGAGGCATAGTGTGAAAGGAGCGGGTCTTAGGGGGAAACGGAGAAAAGCGCCCTAACTTAGAGCCAGCGTCCGCTGGGGCGCAAAGCTGCACCGGGAACTGACGGGAGGGAAGAGAAGGGGCGGAGAGGCTAGGATATGAGCTGGAGGCGAAGAGGATAAGCAGCTCTCACTATAAAATAACGTAATGGATATCGAGATTGAAGTCCCTCAGGACCGGTGTTCAAGGTTTTGCTCCGCTGCGTACGAGTTTTAACCCTGGCCAAGTGGATGAGTCTCTAGGCTTCGGTTTGCCTATTTGTAAAATAAGGACGCTGACATAGAGATGATGGGGGGGGGGAGATTCTCCAACTATAAATTGTGGTTTTCCCAGTGTGGAGTGGCCCCTCACTAGCTACGAGCTTTAGTTAGGAATGCGCTCCACTTTCACCACCAATCCCCCACCCCTTATAGGGCAGATTGGATGGATTTCTTGCTTTGCACCCCATACAGGTTGTACCAGCCCAGCTTGTCCCATTTAAATAAAAAACTTGGGTTCAATTTAACCTACCAAAAGTGGCTTATTCTAATTTTCCATGGCCTTTGCCAATGTTGGTGACCAGGCTCAGTAAATGTTAGTTGAGTTGAGCTGAAACATTTGCTGTTAATGATAATGTTGACGAGGTTAAACAAGTCAAAAATGGGAAAGGCTATTCGGTAACCCTCAAAAGGACTAGGGGGTTTTAATCCCAAAGCTCAGTGGAATTCAAGATAACCTTGCTCTCAAATAAACTAATACAATCTTAGACTTCCTTAAAAGAGTCAGTTGGCAAGTTTTTATCAAATGCTATCAGGTACCAGTCACTGTGCTAAGAGCTGGGGATACAAAAAAAACAACAACCCCAGAAACAATCTCTACTTTCAAGTTCCCATTTTAAAGGAGGAGATAACATTAACTAGATTCATTCAAGATGTAGATGGAATGTAATCTGAGAGGAGAAGGCATTAGCAGCTTGGGACACCTGAAAAAGGTCTTCTGCAGAAGGTGGGATTTGAGCTGAGTCTTGAAGGAAGTCAGGGAAAGTAGGAGTCAGGTCAAAAGGGAGAACATTTCAGGCGTGAGGGACAGACAGTGCAAAAACTCCAAAGAATTGGGAGGTGGAGTGCTCCTTTCTAAGAACTGCAAGTAGGCTGCAGCTGCTGTAGAAGAGAGAAGCACAAGAAAATTGGGGAGGTTGAGAAAGGCCAGGTTAGAAGGGCTTCTTACCACAGAAGTTTAGATTTAATCCTGGAGGCAATATGGGGCCACTGGAGTTCCCTGAAGGGGAATGGTGTTGGTTGGTAACATGTTAGGGAGGTAACTATCTTGCCATTTTCTGTTCTAGTAAGGTCCTTTCTACAGTACTGTATTCAGTTTTGGGTGCCATGTTTTAAGAGTAGCCTTGACAAACTAGAGCCTCATATAGAGGACAGGAAGCAGGATTCATGCTTATATCCTGTTTCTTTTTTTTTCAATTTTTACTTAGTATTTATTTTTTCCCAGTTACATGTAAAAACAATTTTTAACATTCATTTTTAAAACTTTGAATTCCAAATTCTCTCCCTCCCTCCCCAGCCCTCATTGAGAAGGTGGGTAATTCTACATAGGTTATGCATGTGTAGTCATGCAAAACATATCCACAAATACTATTTCGTTTTAGAGAATATGCATACATGGATAACTTAACCAGCTCTGAAAAAATCTCATCATAGCACCCAGAAAGACAATAGTATTAAAGAGAGGGAAGGCCTTGAAGTCTGGAAGACCTAGGTTAAGTCCTGTATCTGATACATATTAGCTATGTGATCATGGGCAAGTTACTAAACCTCTTACTGTTTCAGGCAACTAGATAAGTTACAGATGAATTGATCTCCTTTGGTGGAGGGAGTTTCCACACTTCTGAGTGTAGGAAATGTTTTGCTTTTCTGTTTATCTCTTTAGCACTGAGCACAATGCTTTGCACATAGTAAGCATGCAATAAATGTTTTTCTTTCCTTCATTCAGAGTCAAATAAAATCACAGGTCAAATGAAACTTATGGAGGGTGGTTTAGGAACAAAAATTTCCTGCTACTAATGTCTCTTAAGGAGAGACACTGACTAGATGGTCACTTGTTGAGAATATGGTAGATATTAGGATACTGGCTGGAATAGATAATTTCTCAGGTTCCAGTTATTAAGGTTTTGAAGAGTCTAGAAACTTGGCATACGAAGAAGAGCTGAAGAAACTGGGAAGCTTTAACTTGGAGAAAAAAAGACAATTTGGATATTACAAGCTGTCTTCAAATATTTGAAGGAATATCATGTAGAAGAGAGAACAGATTTATTCTGGGTGACTCTGGGGGCAATATCTGGATAAAAAGAAACATAAAGGGATCTGTATAAAGTGCTAAAAATTGGAAGGATGTGAAAGGTATAAAAGCAAAGGCTTGTACTTGGGTCCAAGAATTTTAGAAGGCATGGTACTTTGGTGAATTTTACATCCTTTTCCTAGAAGGGGTGAAAGAACAGTTTAACTAAAGGAGCATTTATCAGGTACCTACTACAAAGATGAAGAATAAAAGTCTATGCTTTCAAGGAATTTACACAAATAATTACAATAATACAAGGAGACAGGTCTACATAAATAAGTATAGTAATACAAGGTAAAGTGTGACAGGGACAAAGGAGACAGTGAAACAAAGTGCTTTAGGAAAATTTCAGCTAAGGAGTCAGGATGTGCTTCACTGAAGAGGAAAATTGGGCTGAGGTTAGATATTAAGGTCATGCTGAGTATAGGAGTAGAGTGCTTGTCCTCCCATCAGCTCAAACTCTCTCTCTCTCTCTCTCTCTCTCTCTCTCTCTCTCTCTCTCTCTCTCTCTCTCTCTCTCTCTCTCATAAACAAACCTCTTCTCTAGGTTTAAGGGTTGTAATGATAACAATGGAATTGACCAATGAGAATAACTTAAGATCTAATTGTTTTCTTGGAACTGGAGGAGAAAACCAGAGAACAGACTAGTGAGATGCCCCAGGTCATACAGGCAGTTAGTGAGTGGCAGAGCCAGGCTTCAAATCCAGGTCTGCTGACTCCCTAGATCAGCTCTTTCTATCACATTGTAATCCTATCTCTATGCCATTTTCTTTGGCCATTTTGATTGGCAAGGTGAGCATGAACTAGATCTGGAAAGCTTTTTAGCTCCTTTCCGATATGCTATGTGTCTAAATTAGCTGCTGGCCATTACAATATTTTGAGGGGTCCCTGAGTTGGGCCCTGCTATCTAAGAGCATATGAAACCTTCAGAGCAGTATGTCTGCTAGTTGGCTGTCATTGAAGGAAGGAGACTACTCATTTTGTCTATAGTGTGTCCTAACCTAACCTGTAAGTGACCTGGAGAGGCCCTCAAAAAGAGATATATGGAGTCACATGAGGCATTTAAAATTTATTTTCTTTGGAGTATTTATTTTTAAAAGTTGGTTAGTGATTTTGTCTAGTGACTCATTGAACTGAATGCTTACAAGTCTAAGATGTCAGACAATCCAGTAGGGTGTGTGTCTTATGTTTCTGGGCGGAGTCAAGGTAAATTAGATAGCTGGCATAAGTACAAGGAAGGCTGATCAGGAGAGTTCCCTAATTAACTGAAGAAACTTCCAGGAGAGTGAGCCTTTGCCTAGAACTTTTGAAAGAACCTCCTCTTTTGGATTTATGGACATGCCCATTGGCCCATAAGAAGAAAAACACAATTCCTAGTTAGGTCTAGGAGATTGAGATTGCCCCAAATAAAAATGGCTGGTTGGAAGCCTCTTCTTGACTTTTTATGGAGACCAGTGACTAGAACTGAAATGATTTGGTTGGTCAGGGCTATGCAGAGGATGGTCAGAAGAGTTATCTTGCTTTGGTGTTCTATAAAAGAGAACTGACAGACTGCTATCATTCCTTTTTTGCTCTTTCCCTCTTAGGGTGAAACTTGCTTCCAGTTTAGGGATGCCTGTGCATGTATATATCTTCCCACTACCGGGAGCTGTTAATGGATTGAAAATAGACTTTTCTGGTCTAAAAGATGGGCAACAACCAGGGCAATGGTGAGTATTCTGCAGTTGCGCATGCCAGAGGCAGACCTATGTTTGCTTGGACAGCCTGAAAGGAGAGTTTATGTGTTTCTTAACCCCAACTTCATGTGTAAAGGAAGAAGGATCTTGATTTTCTAATCAGTACATTATGATGTCAGAATTTAGCTTTCTAGCTAGAGAAGGTAGCTTTCTTAGGCAGCACCTCCAGCCTTTGCTTCAAGAGGAGCTCCGAGTTAGAGAGTTCCTGAATAATATGCATGTTGGAAAGAGAAGACTGGTCAAGTGATCTTTCCAGCTGGAGTATTGATAAAGGACCTGTCATTACATGGGGAAGCAAGAGATCAAACTTTTCCCTCCTCTTGGTTCTCACTATTTCTATAGTAAGTTATTATGTAACTATATGATTACTATAGTGAGTTATTATGTAACTATATGGTTATATAATTATTTTATTACTGAAGTGAGTTATTATATTACTATGGTTACATGTGGTATAGGGTAAAAGAGCCTCTCTAGCAGCCCTAAAATGTATTTGCCTTCTGATGATGTCTCAATCACACAGTAGCACTCTGAGTTTGGGACAGTGGGAGACACCGGTGGGTTAAGATCTTATGGAAGAGAGGAATTTCATCTGAATGTCACGGTGTTATTCTGCTCACAATCACATTTTAAATTCTCTTCTTAGGAGAATTTATGAACTACTTTGAGGTCTTTACATGTTGTGTGATCCTATGAGTCCTTTGTGTCTTTTTCTGTGGGGTATAATAAAAGTTGGTCTCTTTCTGATATGCATCTGTTACCTTGAGGGTATACACGCACACACACATATACACATACATATGTGTGTGTGTATGTGTGTGTAAGAACCCTGTTACATTTCTGGAAACCTAGACATAAGCTTTATTTTTTGGAGATTTTTCTTAATAAATTCTGGGTGGGGATCTAATGAATGGGAAAAGATATTCATCTTTGAGAACTGTCCCCCCAAACAAAACAGATTTGTGTGATCTCAGATCTGGGGAGAGGAAGGGAAAGTACTAAGCTGCGTATTCTATAAGGAAGAATTACTTTCTAATAATTAGAGGAATTTAAAAATAGAATGGATTGCCTTTTTAAGATTTTGATCACAAGACTGCTAGAAATTTTGGGGGAATGTTATAGAAAGAATGAGGGGCAGCTAGGTGGTGCAGTGGATAGAGCACCAGTACAGGAGTCAGGAGGACCTGAGTTCAAATCTCACCTCAGACACTTGACACTCACTAGCTGTGTGACCTTGGGCAAGTCACTTAACCCCAATTGCTTCATCCTGGGTCATCTCCAGTCATCCTGATGAATATCTGGTCACTGGATTCAGATGGCTCTGGAGGAGAAGTGAGTCTGGTGACCTGCACAGCCCTCCCTCACTCAAAACAAAGTCAAGTGCAAGTCATGTCATTTCTCTGATGGCATGGTCTTTTTGCCAGTGAAGGATGAACACCCCCACCCCCCACAGAAAGAATACTTGCATTGGATGAGAGGTTAGACTAGATTGACCTCTAAATACCTTCAGACAGTTTCAGAGGGGAAATTTATAAGGGGAATGAATGTGAAGCAGATGACTGAGTTAATCACCAGGAGATTTACACATTTTGACAGAACTCTGACCCATATACTGTGCTAACTGTTAGATAGGAGAGAGGGAACGGAAAGCTAGAGTATACTACAAAACAGAAGTATTAATTTGTTCCATTGGAATTTTCCAGAGTAGATGGGATCCCCTGAAGTCTTAAAAATGATCTTTTGTCACCCTTTATCTCTCTGTAAGGATCACTTCACCCAACAACACCTGGAGGGAAAGCTAACAGTCATCCTCTATCAGCTGCAGAGTGAAACAGCAGGAGTGGCCTGGAAGAAATGAAAAAAAAACCTTATATAATTGAAATTACAAGAAAAACTTAAGGAGAAGGGAATATAATTACCTGAATTGGAGTCTGGCCAGAATACCTGTCTTGTCTGTGTCTTATTTAGGAATAGTATAAGTGTTCCAAGAAATTAGGTCCTTTCTTCAGAAGAACCCAAAATAAAACAGAGGGACTATTTTTTAGATTGCTAAAAAATTGAAAATATAAATTAAAGTTCTAATTTTCTTTTTTTCTTAATTTTATTTATTTTCAGTGTTCTACAATCACTACCATATAACTTAGATTTTTTTCCCTCTTCCTCCCCCCTACCTTTTCCCTCCCTCCCTGAGGTAGCATACAATTTTATATAGGTTCTACACATACATTCCTATTAAATACATTTTCACTATAGTCATGCTGTGTACAAGAATTAAAATGAATGGAAGAAATCATATAATAAACCAAAACATAATACGAAAGAAAATGATCTGCTACATTCTGCAATTGAATTCCGTAGTTCTTTCTCTGGATGTGGAAGGCATTTTACCTTAAAAGACCTTGGGAATTTGTTTAAGTCCTTGCATTGCAATGAAGTTCCAAGTCTACCAGAAAAAACTCTTGCATGCTGTGGTCGTTGCTGTACACAAAGTTCTCCTGGTTCTGCTCCTTTAGCTCAGCATCAGATCATATAAGTCTTTCCAGGCCTCTCTGATGTCTTTCTGTTCATCATTTCTTATAGCGCAATAGTATTCCAATACATTCATATACCATAATTTATTCAGCTATTCCCCAGTTGATGGGTATCCCCTCAATTTCCAGTTTTTGGCCATCACAAAGAGTGCTGCTATAAATATTTTTGTACATGTGGGATCCTTTCCCATTTTTATGAACTCTCGGGGATACAGTCCTAGAAGTGCTATTGCTGGGTCAAAGGGTATGCACATTTTTGTAGCCCTTTGGGCATAGTTCCAAATTGCTCTCCAGAGTGGTTGGGTTGGATCAGCTCACAGTTCCACCAACAGAATATTAGTGTTCCAACTCTCCCACATCCTTTCCAACATTTATCATCTTCCTGTTCTGTCATGTTAGCCAATCTGATAGGTGTGATGTGGTACCTCAGAGTTGTTTTGATTTGCACCTCTCTTATCAATAGTGATTTAGAGCATTTTTTCAAATGACTGTAGTTATCTTTAATTTTTTTCTCTGAAAACTGCCTGTTCATATCCTTTGACCATTTATCAACTGGGGAATGACTTGTATTTTTGTACATTTGACTCAGTTCCCTATATATTTTAGAAATGAGGCCTTTATCACAGATACTATCTGCAAAAATTCTTTCACAGTTTTCTGCATCCCTCTGAATCTTGGTTGCATTGGGTTTGGTTGTGCAAAAACTTTTCAGTTTAATGTAATCAAAATTATCCAGCTTTCTATCTCTTCTTTAGTCAAAAATTCTTTCCTTCTCCATAAATCTGATAAATACACTATTCCTTGCTCCACCAATTTGTCCAGAGTATCAATCTTTATACCTAGGTTGTGTACCCATTTGGACTTTATTCTTGTGTATGGTGTCAGGCATTGATCTATGCCTAGTTTCCACCACACTGTTATCTAGTTTTCCCAGCAATTTTTGTTGAATAGTGAGTTCTTATCCCAGAAGCTGGGGTCATTGGGTTTATCAAACAGTAGATTTCTATATTCATTGCCTACTGTGTCTTGAGTACCTAGTATATATTCCACTTGTCTACCCTTCTGTTTCTTAGCCAGTACCAAGTGGTTTTGATAATTGCTGCTTTATAAAACAATTTGAGATCTGGTAGTTCTAGGTCACCTTCCTTAGCATTTCTTTTTGTTAGTCCCCTTGATATTCTGGACCTTTTGTTCTTCCAGATGAATTTTGATATTATTTTTTCCAGCTCTGGAAAATAATTATCCGATAGTTTGATTGGTATGGCACTAAATAAGTAAATTAATTTAGGTAGAATTGTCATTTTTATTATATCGGCAAGTTCTAATTTTCTTAAAACAAAACAGAACAGAAAGGTAACGATTCGATCTGGCAACCCAAAGTAGAGCTGTAATGGTAAATATATTATTCTGTAAATAATACTGTAGAGAATATATTCCTTGATGATTTAACAACTAGCTCTGGGAAAATGCCACTTAAATGGTTAACATATGGTATCCTAGTTTCTGGGACCTCTCCTTTTATTATTTGTAATGTCTCACACCCACCCTCCCCTTGCTGTGACTACCACCCTCTCCCAGGCCATTATTACAAAATTTTAAAGTTGGAAGAGGCTTTAGTGTCTGTCAAGTACAACTATCCTCAGAATGCCTCCTTGCTACCTGATAAGTGGTCATCCAACCTCTGCTCAAAGACCTTAGGAAGTATTATTCGCCAATCCCCATATCAAGCTTAAATTTGTCTCTTTGAAACTTTTACACATTGTTCTATTCTCCTCTGAGTCAGACAGAACAGCTCTGATCCTTATCCTACATGACAGCCCTTCAAATACTTGAACGAAATTATGTTTGTTTCCTTTCCTCCCTTCTTAGTCTTTCCTTTTTCAAGCTAAACATTCTCAATTTCTTCAACCCATTCCTAAATGAGTTGGAAACAAGGCCTTTCATCATACTGGTTTCCCTCTTCTGGATGCTTTTCTCCTTGACGATGTCTTTGCTAATCTGTGACACAGAGAACTGAACAGTGAGTTTGTTCCAGATAGGATGTGAGGGACTAGCATTACCTTATTTCGGGAAGAAATGTTTCTAAATGCATCCCAAATTCACATCAGTTTTTTGGACTGCCATATAACTCTATTGGCTCCTATTGAACCTCCAATCTACTAAGAATTCCTGATCTTTTTCAAACAAACTGCTGTCTAGCCTTTTCTTGGACTTGTGTGTTGATTTAAAAAAAATACAATATAAGATTGTACAATTATTTCTATTGATTATCATCATCCTGGATTCAGCCCAAATGTTCTAACTTGTCAAGATCTTTTGGGATCCTGACTCTACTATCCATTTTATTAGCTATCTCTCCTAGATTTGTATCATCTGCAAAATTGATAAGCATTCCATCTTTTTCTTTAAGTCATTGATAAAAATGTTAATCATCACAAGGCCAAGCACAAACTCCTGGTGCACTCTGCTGGAGGCCTGCCAAGTTGACATTGAACTATTAATCACTTCTCTTTGAGTCTGGCCATTCAACAAATTCTAAATCAATCTATTCATATTATCATCTAATCCATGTTACTTCATCTTTTCTACAAAAATAATATGGGATATTTTATCAAATGTTTTGCTAAAATCTAGTTGAAAAACATCTACAGTATTCACTCTATGTATCAATTTAGTATCTGTAAAAAAAAAAAAAAAAGGAAATGAAGTTACTGAACATGACCTGTTCATGAACTTGTGTTCTCTTTCTGATCACCACTTCCTTTTTAGATATTTGCTAACCATCTCCTCCATGAGCCATTATAGAATTTTCCCAGGATTTGAAGTCAAACTTGTTACTCTATAATTTACAGACTCTTCCTTTTTAAAAAACAAGATATCTGACCCCTCCTGATATTTAGTACCTCTCCTGCTCTCTGTGACCATGCAAACATTACTGATAGTACCTCAGCAGTAGTATCTACCAGTACTTTTTGTACCTGAGGATATGCTTCCCCTTGACCTAGTAGATCAAATTTATCAAGAGCAAATAGGTGTTCTCTTGTAATCTCCTTGCTTATCAACTCTCTGCTAACCATTTTGGTCCTACCATTGGCAGTAAAGACACTTTGTGGGATTGCTCATATTTTGCATTCATCTCTGACCTTCATTCATCTAAATATATTACATAGCAGTTATCATGGAAAATTGGCCAGGTATAGACCTTCTGGAACTGGCCTTAGCTCTCTGTTTGCAGTGTTTTCCTTTGAGAAATACCCTGTTAAATAAATCTCTCTCAAAGCAACTGGTAGTGGACTTTGGAACTCAGAAGCTCTGGAGCTCAGAATTATTCATGAGGTAAATTGTAATTGTTGCTGACATCTCAGAAAACAGAAAAGCAGAAAAAACTATCAGAACTCCAAGATCAAGGAACTTCATTCTTAGGTTCAGTGGGGTAAATATATTCTGTGCCAATATGTGCTTCTGCTAAAATTCATCATTGTTGATAGGGATGAGGGAGTGGGAAGAAAAACTCCCTCTAGCTCCCTTGGTGGACATCCAAGGGAGATGAAGTCCTAGAAAAGAGTCTCAAGGTCAGGACCTTTTCCACAAGTCACTTGTAGGCCATGAAGTAGGGAGTCATCCCAACAAGAGTCCATACCACCTGACTCATATATAAATCAACTTCAACCCAAGCCCAGTAACTGGGAACCAATCGAATATTCCCTATATCTGTCTAAGAACGGTCTCATGCCCATACCTAGCCAGAAGGAGTTGCTCCCTTCTGGCAAAGGTCCATCCCTTGGAATTTCCCACATGGATTGGGAGAACTCAAATTGCCTGAGTCTAATCACTCCATTACACTTATTGACAGAAAAAAATGAAAATAAATAAGAATTGAGCACCTCTATCCTCTCTTTTGTCAGTTCTCTTTGTCCTATCCATCTCAAGTTGCATTTCTTTCTGTCCTTCTTTGATCCTTCTCTTTTTCCCCAATATAGTCAAACAAACAAAGAAACAAACAAAAAAACTCACCCTTTTGTTGTTTTTAGTTTCCTTAAGCAGTCTTAGTACATTCTGAACTTTAGCAATTATTCTGAGCTAGGCCTAGCTTGGGTCAGACCAGTGATTCAGGATTGCGATTAGGATGATGTGAGACACTGTGGACTATAAGATGTAATAAAAACTTTATTTAAGATGAGGTTAAAAAGGTTCAAAAGTGAACTAATTCAGATGAAATGCTACTTGCCCTCTACCTCCACAATTACCTTTGAAATCAGCAATGTTAGATTAGAAAGGTGCCCCCAAAAGACAATGGAAATTCCACAAAACTTTGAACACCAACTCCTTATAGAATGGATCTTTTATGCCTCTAGTATCAAGGAAGCCAAACCAATGTTTATCCCATAAATGACCTCCTTGCCTTTTTAAAGTGAAACCATCCTAATCTATATAAAACAGGTGCTACTGAAATACTAATTATAGTGACAAGAAAAGAAAAAAACATGAAGGAAATAAGCATAGGCAAAGAGGAAACATAATTGTCTCTTTTTCCAAATGATATGATAATTTATTTAGGGAACCCTAGAAAGTTAACTTAAAAAATTAAATGAAACAACTAACTTCATCACAATTACAGATATAAAATAAATCCACATTGTGTGTTATCAGCATTTCTGTATGTCACCAACAAAATCCAGCAGGAAGAAATAGAGAAATTCTATTTAAAATAGCTATAGGAAGTATAAAATAAGTACAAGTGTACTTGTCAAGACTCACACAGGAACCATATGAATACAATTACAAAATACTCTTTATACAAATAAAGACTGATCGAAATAACTGAAGAAACATTAATTGCTCATGGGTGATCAAGCCAATATAATAAAAAGGACAATGTATCTAAATTAATTTACTTAGTCAATGTCATACCAATAAAACTACCTATTTGAAAAAATCTATTTAAAAAATTAATAAAATTCATCCAGAGAAGCAAAAGTCAAGAATCTAAAGGGAAATGAAGAAAAGGTGGGAAGGAAGAGGTAGGTCCTATAAGTGTCAGATTTCAAACTATGTTACAAAGCAATAGTCATCAAAACAATTTGGAAAGAGGGGAATCAGAGGACTAGACTATGGACATAATATATAGAAGTAAATGAGCATAGTAGCCTTGTTGTTTAGTCATGTCTGACTTTTTGTGATTCCATTGGGGGTTTCTTCGCAAAGATTCAGGAATGGTTTGCCCTTTCTTCCTCCAGATAATTTTACAGATGAGGAAACTGATCCAAACAGGGTTAAGTGTCTCTTACCCAGGGTCACACAGTTATTAAGTGTCTGAGGGCAGATTTGAACTCAGGTCTTCCTGACTCCAGGCCTGGTGCTCTCTCCACTGCATCATCTAACTGCCCCAGTACAGTAGCTTAGTGTTTGACAAGGCCAAAGATCCTAACTATTGGGAGTAAGAGCTTACTATTTGTCAGACACTGTTAGAAAAATTGGAAATCAATCTGTCAGAAACTAGGTATAGACCAGCATCTCACACCATATAGCAAAATAGACCCCAAATGTCAACTTATCTTTAGACATAAAGGATAGACTTAATAGAGTAGCAAGGAATAAATTACCTTTCAGATTTTTGGATAAGATTTCATGACCAAACAAGGAATAAAGATGGCTGCAGAAGTTAAAAATGGGAAGTTTAGATTACATAAAATTAAAAACTTTTGCATATACAAAATTAGTGAATTTAAAATTAGAAAGGAATCGGTAACTGGAGAAAATTGGAAAAAAATCTTTACTATCAGTTTCCAAAATGTGAGAGATGATCTCTCAGAAGTGAAGCCTCCTCAAAGAGGTAGTTGTTTCTTCTACTGTTGAAACACACTCCCTTGAAAAACTACATCTGCAGTTAGCTGACCTTGTAGAGAAGCATGCTTTGTAACATGTATTGTACTGTGCCCAACTCCCTCTTCGTCCTGACCTTAGACAAAAAAAAGAATAGCATATACCTTACCCCGCAACCTAAACTGCTTACCCTTTCAAAACTTCCCACAAAATTTGTGTTCTTTGTTGCTGGGGAAGATTTCTGTGAATAGACTGTACCTCCTGAAGCCCAGCCAATGGGATAAGGGGAAGGGGTCGGGGAGGGGGAGCTCCTATTAGGGTATGATCGACCTTGCTTTCTGTACTCTCTTGTACTCCCTGGCTAGCACTATAAGCGTGACAAGGGGGGGTGGAACCCTTTCTCATGAAAAAAAGCAATAAACTCCTTTGTGCCTTTCCTAAGACAAGTCTCTGATCGATTATTTTCGGGGGTCTCAAGACCCATCTCACACAGTTTTGGGGGCTCGTCCGGGATTCCCCCTTATTTGGGGAAGGGTCTCCCAGCCAGTCTTAGGACAGGCACCCACTGGCCACTTGACAGTAGTCCTGGAATGATTTGGGGGTTTCCTTTCACTTTTAAGGAACGGACCCAAAGACAGACAATCTCGAAAGATAAAAATGAAAGTAGAATGACTGCAGAGGAGGAGAGACTGAATCAAGAAGGTCACGTAAGTTTGTGTGTACCAACCAAAGTAAGCAAGACTCGTAAGTCCTCTTAGAGGGCAAGAGCAGTGAACCCCTGGGTGACCAGAGAGTTAGGGTTGAGACAAGATCAGTGAGCCTCTCTGAGGGGACAAGAACTGTGAGTCTCTGCTGCTCCCCTAGGCAAGATCAGTGAGCTTCCATCTTGAAGAGGAGAGGCAAGAACTTGTGAACCATGGGGAAAACTCAATATAAATCTAAAAAAAAGAAAAAGAGTCTCCCTCCAAAACTCCTAACAATAGTCTTCTGAAAGTCCTGCAAGACAGTCCTTTAGGTAATAAGCTTAATAATTGGGAATTGTCAAAGTATCAAGGAAAAGATAAGAAGAAAATGATTAGATATTTTTGTTTAGTTTGGGCAGTCAATCAACTTCAAGGAAACATCTTCTGGTCAAAGTACAGATCCTCTGAGGACTGGTTTTGCCAAAAATTTAAACCTATATGTGCACTCTTTAATGTTTTTTCAAACATCTTGTCTGTATAAGTCGTGTTGATATTTCTGTGTGCATGAAAATCTGTGTCTCTGTTTCATCTGACACTTTGTAAGTTTTCAAATTTAGCCAGCCAGTCAGCAAGAGCAGAAAGGCTGAACTGGACTGTGCTTGAAATTCCTGTTATTCCCCTTTAACTCTCTCAGATCAATTTCAGAAGAGCAGAGGGACAGGGAGGGAGGGAATTTCTCTCTTTCTCTCATATCAAAGAAAGGCAGGCTAACCAGCATTTAACCATTTTCTGCCTCACCCAAAGGAGATATTTTTGTGCAGTGGGACACAACAGAGAGTTAATTGAATTCATTCTGGTCATATTTGGAGTTGTGAAATGTGTTGCTCTTAATTTAATGTCTAAGATAGGTTAGAATTTATTAAAGTCTGGTGAAAGTAAGTGGAAGATTAGCAAGTAAAAAAAATTGTCTGGTGTCAGATATATTGATTTAATTTGAACATAAAGTGCCAACTTTAGTTTCAAGACCTAATTAAACTTAAATCCCAAACTCTCAGCCTTCTTCTAAGTTGCCTGCTTGAGATTTTTTTTTCACTTGCTAATCTTCCACTTACTTCCACCAGACTTTGATAAATTCTAACCTATCTTAAACATTAAATTAAGAGCAACACATTTCAGAATTCCAAATATGACCAGAATGAATTCAATTAACTCTCTGTTGTGTTCCACTGCACAAAAATATCTCCTTTGGGTGAGGCAGAAAATGGTTAAATGCTGGTTAGCCTGCCTTTTTTTGGTATGAGAGAAAAAGAGAAATTCCCTCCCTCCCTGTCCCTCTGCTCCTCTGAAATTGATCTGAGAGAGTTGAAAAAGGGCAGTAACAGCCACATTTTAAAATAAAATGCTCTAGACCAGTAGTAATTAGAGAAATAAACATTAAAACAACTCTGAGGTTCCACCTTACACTCATTAGATTGGCAAAATTGACAAGAAAAGGAAAATGACAAATGCTAGAGGGACTACAGGAAAACAAGCATAGTAATGTACTGTTGGTAGAGATGTGAACTGCTACAGCCATTCTGGAAAACAATTTAGAATTATGCCTCAGAAGTTATTGAAGTGTGCATATCTAAGGTAACTGGGTGGTGCAGTGGATAGAATACTGGGCCTGGAGTCAGGAAGACCTGAGTTCAAATCTAGTCTTAGATACTTTCTAGCTGTGTAACCTTGTGCAAGTCACTTAACCTCCACCTCAGTTTCTTCAATGGTAAAATAAAGATTACAACAGCACAACTCATGAGGTTGTCATGATGATCAAATGAGATATTTGTAAGCAAATATCTTTGCAAACACCCAATAGCTTATGTTCTAGTACATGATGAAATATAGTGAGCACTTCATAAATGCTTGTTCACCCCTAACTTTGACCCAACCATACTAAACCTACATCCCAAAGAGATAAAAGAAAGAGGAAAAGGATCCATATGTACAACATTTTAGAAAAAATATTCTTTTTGCAGTGGCAAATAATGGGAAATTGAGGGGCTGCTTGTCAACTGGAGAATGAGAACAAGTCTTACAATAATACCATTTGATGATGAACAATTCTGAAAGACTAAGGAACTCTGATCAACACAATGACCAACAGTTACTCCAGAGGACTCATGATGAAATATACTACCCACTTCCTGACAGAGAGGTGAGAAACTCAGAATATAGATTGAGACATATATTTTTTTTGGATGTGGCCTATTCAAGAATATGTTTTGTTTGATGATATGTATTTGTAATAAAAGTTTTAATTTTCTTTCTTTCTCAAAAAGTATGTGTGGGTAGGGGGAGTGGGAAGGAGAAAGGGTGGATTTTCATTGATTAGAAAAATAAAATTTAAATTTTAAAAAAGAGATGCTATCTTCTACTATATCTCATTTTCTGGTAGCACAGTCCCCAAATTTTTCTAAGGTACTTTTCAACACTAAATTAATCTTAAATCAATCCTAGAATAAGTTGCACTGAATGAGGGGCTTAATATATATAGTAAAACATAAAATACACAGTCTTCTGAAAAGTGCAATGTATGCAGTAGAGGTGGTATGAGGGGAAGTTCAGAGTAGTCTTTCTTATGTAAAAGCAACCATTCTGATTATGAGGAATATCAGAAACGTCTGGTCCAGAGCACCAATGACATTTCCAATACTTACCAAACCTCATCATGAGTCAGTATTTGGTAGCAAGATAGCTAACTAATTGTTCATTAGCTTTTTGCATGCAATCCGGGGCTTGAGCTAATAATGGGACTTAGCCTCTACCTTCAACAACTCCATTTTTCCATTGGCCCATGAGCTTAAACTCTTTGGGAGTTCCAACATTGGGATGATACACAATTTTTGCCACTCTCGAGGCCTTTACTGAGGGGCTGCCCAGTTCTTGAGAGGCTGGATGAAAACTCCCCTTCACTTTCATCTAGGAATGGTAATCTCTAGGAATAGGTAAATTCAGGATTACTACCAAGTTAGCTAAGGCATCCTCTTTCTTCCAGGTGAATTCTCCAGCCTTTCCCATCCATCCTGGGCTTACTTCCGCTATTGAATTCTAGTTTATGGGATCCTACATATCATTCCTCTGAGCTCTTTGAAGTCTGTCTCCTCAGATTTAGGGTGTATCAAAACATATCCAGCTTTCCCCTCCTCTATCACAAACTTTAGAAGGGAATCGTCACTTTCCCCATAAAGTTCTCATCATTGCCACCCACCCAGCATTGCCTTCCTTAGGGGGAAGAGGGGAGAGAGAGAGAGAGAAAGAAAGAGAGAGAGAGAGAGAGAGAGGGGGGGGGGCAGGCAGAGAGATAGAGAGAGAGAGAGAGAAAATTTTCTCTAGTCTGGATAATTGAAGTCTCATAAAGCTACTTTGGCGTGCTTTTGTGCTAGGCTTATGATCTGCTTTCCAATTGCATCTATTTCTTCTTTATTCCAGAGGATCTGTAATATATCCTGATGAAGAAAAAAAACCACTTCTTTTTTCTCCTTTCCTTGATCTTTGCTGAAATACTCTCCACCATGCTTCTTAATTCTTTGCATGAATGTATTTCTAATACATAACATTATTCCACTCACCCCCTTTTATCTAGCTTGTTTCTTTTGAATAAAGTTTAACCTATCCATAGCCATTACCAAATTCATGAATTTTATACCACTAAGTCTCAGTGAAACCAGTGAGGTCATATTTTTTATTTCTATTTTTTTGCTTTAGAATCTCTAGTTCTTTCTTGTTGACTAAACTTTAGGACATTTGAAGCAATGGATTTTTCCACTGACTCTTGGACTCATGTGAACTTGTCTCATTGTGGCTACTCTCTATGGTATCTAGCATGGGGGACATAAGTAGTTTTATTTGTTCTCCATCCTTTTTTTATTTTAAACCTCTTTTAGTCAGATTTCCAGTATATCTGTTAAATATATTCTTACTAGCCTTTGTTAGGCATATTCCATCCCTGGCCAGGAATATATCATCCCTATATTTTAAGCTATTGTCCAGAAATTCAAATCCCATTTTCAGACATTATCTTCTTAGCTTGATGTTCACTTAGGAAATACGTTTTTTTCTTCTACATCCTTCGCCCTCAGTGGGAAGCAATGAAGAAAGCACAACCTGTACTCCTGTGTTCTTCAGTTTCTTGCCCAAAACTTTATATTTGCAAATACTTTCTGGGTTCCTTCCGGCAGTACCATTTGTACCCATGTGAATCACTAGAAGTGGGTAGTGTTTATCCCAGTTCAATTGGACTACTTGAACTATTACAATAGTTTCTTACCTTGCCTTCTTACCCCTAGACTCTCATCCCTAAAGCTTTCTTTTTTGCACTTTAAGTCTTTGGTTAAGAAGTAACAAACTAGAATTTGGGACTGATTAGAGCTCAGAAGGACCTTAGAATTCTTCTACTTCAAGACCTTTATATTTCAGATGGTAAAGTTGAGTTTCCTGAGCTCAGACCACTAATAAGTACTTACTAGTGGAAGTAGCAATTTGGAGTCTTTTGACTTCAGATCTAGTGTTCCTTTCTATTCCACTGCAGGAAAGAATAAGCATTTATTAAGTGTGTACTATGTGCATATATACTTAATACATAATATACTTTACAGACGTTATTTCATTAGATTCTCACAATAACACTGCAAAGTAGGTTATCCCTGTCTTATGGTTGCCAAAACTGACACAGACAGAGGTTAGCGCTCAGGGTCACACAGCAAGTTAGATGCCTGGTTCAGGATTTGAACTGGGGCCTTCCTGACTGAATAGAGGCCCAGCACTCTATTCACTGTGCTACCTAGCTGCTTACACAAGACTGCCTGCTCCTTAACTCCTAAAGCGATGATTGTGTCATTCATTTGTCACTTAATACTGTGGTTCCCAGCTCAAACTATAAACTGAGCTGAAAAGACAAAGAAATTCTCTGTTTGAGGTTGCAAAGGAGAGCCTCCTGTAGGTCAAAGGATGGGGAACAGGAAAGAAGGGTCAGTTTTTTTAGTTTTAAGATGGATTTTTGATAGGACAAGTTCTGTGAATGCTTCAGAAGTTTCGTATTTGTGAAAAGAATCAGAATTTCAGAAACATTGATTTGGCTACTAAAAAATTTGAATACATATGTCTTCTGCATACTAAGTATAAGTTAGTGGAGAAGAGGTACTGTTTTGTATTTGTGTGTGTGTGTGTGTGTGTGTGTGTGTGTGTGTGTATGTGTGTGTCTCAGTATCTGGGCAATATTTAGTTCTCAACAGCTGTTGGTTGTTCTGTGCCTGATTATACCCCTAGTCATTATTCATTATTACATATGAAATGATTGTAGAAAGAAAATATATTCTGTACAGATTCATCTTGTTTCTTCAATCTAAATGATTGAAGTTGCCTAAAGAATGTGTTACTTGTTACTTTTAAAGGCCTCAGAGAGGCCAAAAGGTAAAAAGCTAGAGTACTAGGAAACATTTAAAAATGACAGCGAAGCATTTCACTTTCACATAACTTAAAAAATCTTTGCATCTGAAATATTATTTGAAGGATTTTACTCATAACTTTAACAAACTAGTCCTGCTGAACCTGTAGGCGAAGATATTATATTACAATAACAATTATAAATCACTCATTTCCTTGCATAACTTCTCCTTATCTGAATTTTTTTCTATTCATTTTCCTGACCTCTCTGGGATTATTGAGCAACAGGAAGTATTGCAAGGAATTGCCCAGGGGATGTTAAAGTAAAAATCAATTTCCTGGGTTCATTCCAATGTCACACTATGAAGGGGACGTTGGAAAAGAGAGTAGCCATGAGAAGGCACCAGATGTCAGAGGACTCTAAAGGTGGGTACCTGAGAAGGTTAGGAGATCTATAGGAAGAGATGCTGATTTGGCACTTGAACATGAGCCAGCCCTTCAGTAAACAACTGGCGAAGTATCCAGCAGCAGCTTTGTATATGTGTCATTTCAACTCCTGCCAGATGGGAGGCAAAAATAACTAACTGAGACAGTCTACCTTGCACCCTTATTATGGAAGCTGAAATGCCAGGGGATGCAATCTTCTAACAATATGATTTGGGGGTACACCTGGGAAACACCAACCATAGAAAGCTGGGTGGCAGAGTTGAAATTTCAGACCTCACTGGAAGACAGTAAATTTTAAAGTTGATTTTGTTAATTTTGTTTCCCCTATACTAAAGATCCAGTTTAATCCACATGTGAATGAATAATTCTTTTTGAGTCAAACTAGTTGGGGAATAGAATGAAATCCTTTGGGACTAGGGGCAAGAGCCAAACCAGTTTTCATTTATGACGAGATTCAATCATGCCCTTAGGTAAATGCTATAGATGGAAACTAGGATAAAGTAACTACAGGTCTAAACATGCCCAGGTGATAAATGCAAACAAAGCAGAAGTGAGCTGGAGTAGCTCAGTCATGGAGCTAGAAGCTTAAGTAGATATTGTATGCAAAGCAGCCATTCCAGTCCCATCCTTTAGGAAACATGTGAAGCACAGGCCCTGCTGATGAGGGCTGGAAGTGGGGGGAGGTGAGACCCCCACAAAGACCAGGGTACCAGGAGCAGGCCGCCTGGAAGGAATTTGCGGACTCAAGCATTATTGAGGTCAAGGTAAAGATTTATTAGGCTTTTCAGTGGACAAGAGTTCTTAGGGAACCTGCAACTTTGGAGGGTTTAGTTTATATAGGATTTATAGTGAAACATGAGCCAAATATGCTAACTAGGTGTTTTGGGGTGGGATTAGGGAGTGATTAAGGAGTGGTCAGTTCTTAAGGGAACATGCACTTTTGGTATCTACTGTGCAGGTATTTTACCCAGAGTTCATTGGGAAATAGTTAAATGGGGGGGGGGGCTACCTGGAGGTGTAGTTTTAGGCCTGAAACATCACTAAGTCAACTAACAGTCAAGGCTGGCTTTGAAATATCAGGTTGCTATCATCAATGTCTTGTTAGACAAGACAAATGTAAGGAAGTATATATATATATATATATATATATATATATATATATATATATATATATATATATATATATAAATCTAGGATATATATGACTGGTCAGTGAGTAGTAAATGTTATTATGACTCAGTGCACAGCCAGTTCCGTCAGTACACAGCTGGTTCAGACTAATAAATTCTATAGGTACAGCTGGCTGCTGTAGTAAGAAGGGAGATAACAGTTGTTGCTGGGGCAGGCTGTGTCCTTGAGCAGGGGAGAAACTGCTTGAGATAGTATTTTGAGACTAGGGAGAAATATGATTTTTAAAGAGAAACTGGGGCCCAAGCACATGCACCCAAGCACCCCATCACTGCCAGTGTCACAGTGAAGCATGGTGTTTCAACTATACTGTTTTCATTGAAAGGGACATGCAATAACCTCTTTGTATGCCAAAAGAACACCATATTTGCATCTGAATACAATCTAATTGGACAGACAGATAATAACTACTAAGATGTATATACCACTTTAAAATTTATAGATGATTTTTGCATATATTATTTTATTTGATCTTGACAATAGGTACATTAAGATATGTAGGTACCGTTGCCCCCATTCTACAAATGAGGAAGCTGAGACTCAGAGGTTGTGACTTGGCTGTGGTTACAAAAATATTCCATGTCAGAGGCAAGAATAACTGCTGGAATAATATTTCTAAAGTATAGGTATGACCATGTCACTGCCCAGCTTAAAAAGTTCTAGTAGCTTCTTATCACCTCTAGGGTCAAACATAAACTTCTCTGATGGGGATTTCAAACACTTTGCAAACTGGCTCCAACTCACCTTTCTGACCTTACCACATATACATTACTCTCCATTCATGCCCTCTTATGTTCTTGTGTGTGTGTGTGTGTGTGTGTGTGTGTGTGTGTGTGTGGTTATACCTCAGAGTTACTTTAATATGCATTTATGTAATCAATAGCAATTTAGAACATTTTTTTCTTATAACTATAGATAACTTTGATTTCTTCCTCTGAAAATTGCCTGGTTCATATCATTAAAAGTTTTTTTAAATATAAATTTTTTTATGTTAAGCTTAAATACAAAATTAGAAAAGTAAAAAAAGAAAAATAATAACACTGCCATTTACACAGGATTCAACAGGAGAGGATTCAACATAAAACAATAAATTTCCATTTCAAGAAAGCCTATATAATAAAAACTACATATTGTTTTCAAAGCTGCCCAGCTTTTCTTTGTTCCCTTGTTGATTTTCTTTTGTTTTCTGCTGTGCACTTTCTACATTTTTTCCCCTTCCCCCAAAGAAGGCTACAATTAAATGTGTGTGTATACACACACATATACATATATGTAGATATCTATAAACATGCACATATGTGCACATATACACTCATACACATGTATGTAAGACTGCGCTATGCTTATTTCTACCTGTCATCTATTTCTCTGAGGGTGGATAGCATCTTCCTTTACTAGTCCAAGTGTTTCCATGTTTTTCTAAATCAATCAACTTTGCTACAGCACAGCAATATTCCCATCCAATCACATCGTATCTGAGAGATTGTCTATGAAAGTTTTCCCCCAGTTTTTTGTATTCCTTCTATTCTTGGCTAAATAGGTTTTACTTATACAAGAAAACTTTAATTTAAAATAATCAAAATTATCCTTTTTACATTTCAACAATGCTCTCACTTCATAAAATAGTTTAAACTCTCATACTGCTGAATCTACTTCCTTTGCATCTTTTTTTCTTGGTTTCTTTGAAGTTTCTGACGTTTTGCTCTTCCAAATGAACTTTGTTATTATTTTTTTTCTAAGTCAGTAAGATAATTTGTTAGTAATTTAATTGGGATGACATTGAATAAATAGATTTGTTAGGTAAAATTGTTATTTAAAAATATATTGGCTTTATCTACTCACAGAATAAATATTACTTCAGTTATTTAGATCTGAATTTATTTATATAAAAAGTGTTTTATGCTTATGTTCATATAGTCACTGTCAGTTTTGGCATGTATATGTTCAGGTATTTTATGTCATCTAGGTATTTTAAATAGTCTAATGTTATATTGAATAATATTGCTGACACAAAGTGTAGTTTCTCTATTTTTCACTTTTGATTAAATCTATTTTAACTTTAGCTTTTTCTGAGATCATAATTACTATCTGTGCTTTCTTTTACATACTAAATTCTACTTGTATCCTTTATTTTATCTTTGTGTGTATCTCTTATTTTTATAATGTTTCCTCAAAGTAACATATTGTTGAATTCAAATTTTTAATCTGCTATTTCTTATTTATGGGTAAATTTGTCCAATTCACATTCTAAGCTACAGTTAGTTATTGTGTATTTTCCTCCTTCCTATTTTTCCTTACTATCCTTCTCACTTATTTCTCCTCACTCCTTTGCTTTACTTCCATTCACTACCTTGTTCTTCTATTCCTTAACTTACTTGCCTCCCTAAGAGTCCTTCCTTTATCCTCTTCCCCCACCCTATGCCTTTGCCTTCTTATTTCTTTCTGAATTTAGATGACTTTTATACCCTTCTTGGTATATATTGTTCCCTCTTTAACCCATTCTTAATGAGAGTAAGGTTCTAGCACTATCCACCCTCCCTCCTACCAGCTTCTTCTGTTTTTATTTTTCCTTTTATGTCTCATTTGTATGAGATAATTACTCCTTTTTATGTCTCCCTACACAGTTTTATTTTTCTAGAATCACCCCATCATACTCAGCTCAGCCCAAGCCTTTCAAGCTACCCAAATACAAATGACAGTTTAAAAAGGACTGATAATATTTTCACATATAAGAAATAAATAATTTGACCTTTTTTAATCTCTTATATTAGGTCTTTGATGTTTGCCTTGTGTTTCTCCTGGATGTTATATATCAAAATTTCCCATAAATTCTGGGGTTTTTATCACAAAAACCTGGAAGTCTTTGAGTTCTTTAAATGTCCATATTTTTTTTTCTATTCAGGATTACACTTAATTTTGCTAGGTAAGATACCCTTGGTCCTAATGTCAGCTCTTTTACTCTATGGAATATAGTATTCCAGGACCAAGAGTTCTTCAATGTAGTAGCTGCTAGGTTTTATGTAATCCTTATTGTAACTCCATGATATTTTTTTTCTTGTTACTTCTAAAACTTTCTCCTTAACCTGGGAGCTTTGAAACTTGGCTATGATATTCCTGCAAGTTTTCCTTTTGGGATTTCTTTCAGGTGGTAATTGGTGGATTTTTTTCTATTTCTGCTTTGCTTTCTTGTTCTAGAACTTCAGGGCAATTTTCCTTATAATTTCTTGCAATATTCTATCAAGGTTCTTTTTATTAATTGTAATTTTCAGATTTTTCCAACTTATTTTTATTCTCCTTGATCTGTTCTTCAGATCAATTGTATTTCTGATGAGATGTTTCACTTTCTCTTCTATTTTTTCATTCTTTTGATTTTATTTAATGAATTCTTGGTATCTTAGAACATCATTAGCTTCTCCTTGCCTAATTCTAGTTTTCAAGGAATTATTTTCTTTTTTAAGTTTTTGATTCTTTATTTTCAGTTGCTTGACTTGCTTTTCATAATTTTCTTGATTTTCTTGGATTGCTTTTATTTTTTTCTAATTTTTCCTCAATCTGTCTTATTTGTTTTTTAAAGTCCTTTTTGAATTCTTCCAAGAACTCTTTTTGTGCTGACAACCATTTGACATTTCTCATTGAAAAAGGAGTGGCTTTTTAAACCCATTATCTTCCCCTGAATTTGAACCCAGATCTTCTCTATCCCGGTAGTTACAATCTATGGCTGGATTTTTTTTCTCCTTTGCTTACTCATTTTTATTTATTTATTTACTGTTTTACTTTTTTTTTTTTTTTAGTAGCTATTAGTGTAATCAAGTTGTAGTCTGGAGGTATGTAATGATTCCCCAAGCCTCAGGTCTGTCTCAGGGCCCAACCTTGGGCTCTCCACTCCTAAGCTACAGCTAGGGCCCCAAGCCATGCTGTCCTACAAATGATCTTGGCCCCTGCTGTCCTTCTGGTCATTGCAAACTACAGCTGTCCTCTCTGCCCAGCAACTGAAACCAGGGACTCTGCTTTCCTGCAAGTGCCCACAGCCAGCAGAGTTCCTGCCCCTCCTTACTGCATTCACCAGGTGTGTGGTAACCACTTCCCCACATAGCCGCAGCCTATGATGGGTCTGGTCAACACAGCTGTGCCTGGCATCTCTCAACAGTGGAAGATCTCCAGTGTTTTCCTACTCAGCCGTTAGACCCCCACACCGTCTGCAAGATGAAAGTTTCTAAGGTTGAGACTTGCTGTTTATTGATTCTGCAGAGTTGGCCTGGAGTGTTTGCACTTCCCTCAGGTCAAACCTACTGGCCTGGAGGTTGGGTCATTCCTGGAGTCTTCTCATATTGTTTTAGGAGGACAACTGCGTTGCCTGGTTTTATTTGTGCTGCTCTGAGAGGGTGTTTCTGTCTTTTTCTGTTCAGGAAATTTGGAGAGCCGAAAGTTTTCTGACCCAGTCCTTCACCTTCCCAGCATCCTCTCTCCTTCTTATGGGCTGGTGCCTTGCTATTCCCTCCGTGCCATTCCATCTCCCATTTGACACCTTTGCCCCAATTGTTTTCCAGGCCTGGAATGTGCAAACTCTCACTACTTCTTAGAATCCCTAGTTTTCCTTTGAACTCAGCAGCTGCCCTCTTACCTTAAGCCTTTTCTACTCAGCTGCTAATGCTCCCCCCCCATTGCCTTGTATTGATTTTGTGTGTGTGTTTGTACACATATACCTATTGTATATACTTATATGTATGTGGACGTGTCTCCTTTAATAGAATATAAACTTCTTGAAAGCAGGGACGGTTTCATTTTTGCCTTTGTATCAGTGGTACTTGGTACATTGAAGGCACTTAATAAATGCTTGTTGATTGGTGTTGTACACTATGTCTACTGCTTCAGTTACTTTTCATGTTCTGTAACTTTTTAGGACCTTTCATCTCAAGGTCACAAACCATAAGATAGAGTGGCAGCAGTGGATGAACCAGTACTGGTTGTGAAGTCAGGAAGAGCTAGGAACTTATTAGCTTCGTATCCCTGGACAAGTCATTTCACCTCTTTCACTCTTAGTTCCCTCAGCTGTAAAATGGGGTTAATTACAGCACTTCCCTCTCTGACCTGTTGTTTTGTTTTTTTTTTTTGGTAAGGATTCTTGAGATAATGTATGCAAAGTGCTTTGAAAAAGCACCATATTCATATAAGCAATTATTTTGTTATTATCTTCTAAACAGAGGCAGCATGGCATAATGGATAGAGCGCTGGTGTTGTCTTCAGGAAGACCTTAGTTCAAGTTCAGCCCCTGATACATATTGGCTATGTGATACTGGACAGGTTGCTTAATGTCTCAGTGTTCTGAGAGTGTAAGTTGCAAGCTGCCAACTTGCCTTGGAAGAGAAGTTTCCTCATCTAGGACTTTGCTATACTAATGTAATCACAGTTATAGTCCCTATACCTGTAAAAAATGGGATTTTATTCCTTACATATTCCTCACAATTCCTTATAAAACTATCCCTATCTTATAAACATGCATTATACCTCATAACTTTTCTGAGAGATTAGGATATTATGTCCTAATTAAATCCAGTTGTATAAATACTTAATTTGATATTTTAATAGATATAGGAATTCATCTGCTTTGGTATTCCCTCCATTAATGCATAGGCATTTTATAAATAAATATTTGCTGATTTCTTTTTGTTCTTTGTGATTTTTGTTCATGCCTCACTATCAAGTCCTCCACAAAGGGCCCACATAATAACCTAAGTAGTTTGAGGCTCATACAATTTAAATTACTTAGTAAAATCAACTTTGAAATTCTTGTAAAAATATAATATTTCTACAATAGAATTCTGGAGAATCTCACTGTAATCATAATGCTAACTAGGTCTATGGTTCTCACCCTGAGTTCCCTATCTGGATTCCTCGTGGAAAAGTTGTGGGAAACATTAGGGCATACATTTTGTGGAAGGGTTTTATATAATTAGTAAATTCTTTAGGGACTAGGAAAGATTAAAGCTGAAACAACCCTTCTTTCTGGAAGACAGATTTTTTTCTCTCTATCCCCTTATTTTTATTTTTGCTTTCCTCTCCCTTCCCTTTCTTTCACTTGGAGGCAGATATATCGTCAGGGGGTGAGACTTTTTTTTTTTTTGTAGGAAGAAAAATATATAAAATCAGGAGGGCTAGAGATAGGTTTCTTTCACTTAAGAGGAATGCTGAGGTGGTGGATTATCCAAGATGAAGCCAAAGACAGAGTCCACTGGGTACAGGTTGCTTAGGACTGGTTCAAGGGAAAGGGATGAAAAGCAGCCTGTTTTTTTCTTTTGAGCTGGGTAGGGAGGTGAAGGGGCACAGGCAGAAATTCAGGGTAGGTTTGGTCTAGGAATAAAGAAAATACAATTGACTTGAGGTTCCCTTGTGCCATTCTTCGAGAGGATGTGGGAGTGCTGTAGTCTTTTAATTATGATAAAACGTATCCTTTCCATTTGTCAAAAAGGCTTTGATAGAATCAATGAATGATAAAGAAGGAAGCAAGCCTTCATTAAGCACCTACCATATTCCAGGCACTGTTCCAAGTACTTTGTAAATATATAATTTGATCCTCAAAGTAACTCTAAAATGTAGGTACTATTAATATTCCTATTTTACAGTTGAGGAAACTGAGGCAAACAGAGGTGAAGTGATTTTCCCAGGGTCACACAGCTAGTAAGTGTCTGAGACTAGATTTTAACTCATGTCTTCTTGACTACATGTCCAGGCTCTATCCCTTGCACTCCCTACCTGACTTAAAGATACTGTGATATGCCTACAAATATTTACTAAGATGCTGGAGTATGTCTCCTCTGTCCAGGTATTACCATTTTTGTGAGAATTTTTAATATCAACGGGATATTAGACTTTCTGATATATGGGTCCGACCTAGTGTTTCAATTTCTCTATTGCTAGATGGTACAATACTTTAACAAGGGAATTGGGGAAATCATAGAGGATGACTCTGTTGTGAGTGTTACCACTTCCTTTTTGTTTCAAGTTATTATTTCTTCTATTTATGGTTAGACAGCTTATTCTCCCTCTATTCCTCTTCCCCAAGATATACCCTTCCCACCTTTCACCTCCATTCAATTCCTCCCAAAATAATTAAGCACTATGAGCAAAGCACTATGTAGCTCAGGTTACAGATGGACATAATCCCTGCCCTCAAGGAGCACACATATGTATGACATCTAAGTAGAGGGGACTATGTACATATATATGACATATATTACATGCATGTAGATAGCCCCTATGTTTAGATTATATATGTACACATATATCTCTATATGTACATACACACATGTACATACATGCACGCACAAATACTTCAAATACAAGTTAGGATGAGATATTGTCTAGCAGAAAAACAGAAAGAAAGGGGAGAAAGCACAAAATGTTAGTGTTTAAAGGGATCTCAGAGATCATCTAGTCCTTGCTTAAAGACTTTTTGCAGGGGGGAATTTGTGAGTCCATTCCCCTTGTGGAGAGTTCCAATTATTGATTTTTTCTTACACCAAGTCTAAATTTGCTTCTTTGAAACTCCCACTGTCCCTCCTAGTCAGCTATCTGAATACAGCTAGATCAAGTCTAGTCCTTCTTTCATGTGACAGGTATTCAAATTCTTGACATAACTTTGAGAGGCAGTTTGCAACTCTCAGGGCAAATCCACTAGAGATGGCTATCCCAGGTTTAAGGTGCTCTTTGGTCTATATCCACTCAAAATTATGGTTCATAAGCTCCCACTGATGTGTTTTTCTGTGGTCAGTCAGAGGACATAGTTCAAAATAAAGAAATGGCTCACTTAAGTAAGGAATAGAGTGACTAAATATTTCTCCTATAAATGTGGCAGCAGACTCTTCCATAAATGAACCATCACTGTGGAAAAAGTAGATATACATAGGAAATATGCAAGGAGAGTCAAGCCTCTGTCACTACAAGACTGCTAATTTTTGTCTAATGATGTTATCATGTTGTTCCCACCAGGCTTGCTCCCTCCTAAGCCTCTTCCTTGATTCTCTCCCCTTCTGTTGCTCTTTGGATGTATAGTGTCTACCGGAGTCTACTCTGCTTAAGGCTGTATGAATGACCACTTTTTCCAAAACATCATAAATAAGCTCGGTCATTTGCCACATAGATCTGACATTTTAACTCAGGATTTCCTGAGTCATGATGGCCCAAGGGTGACAATCAACATCCACAGATCTACTGGCATATCATCATAATCTAAACATGTAGATGGTTTTGGAAGACTATGAATCTCCTACGAATGCCTTCTCTTCCGCAGAGGGGTTAAAAACTGGAGTAGTAGGTTGGAAAGGAGCTGCCTGTGAGTCCAGTCTGACCCAACTGCCTGAAAAGAAGTGTTCCTAAGGCCAGGATATACTTGGTTAAGTTCTCTGACTCTCCAGTGTTTCCCAAAACTTAGTTTCATTCATTAGGATCATTATCTGATCTATTATCTAGCTCTGAAAGTCTCTTTGCTGTAGATGAACAGGTTCTTCTTTTCAACATTTGACTAGGTAACTGTCCATTGCTACTTTCACCTGTTCACCAGGAAGTTTGACTGACTCCCTTTTAGGCATTAGATGATTCATAGCTCTTAGGTCTAGAACTGGAAAGGCCTTCTGAGGTCATTCAGTCCATCTCCCCCATTATTTTATATATGGAGAAATTGAGGCCCAGGAAGTCTTGCCCTAAGTTGACAGAAGCCCCCACTCTCTAGGATCTTAGAGGCCTTCGCTGCCTCTTGTCTTATATACTCTTGTTTATTGATTTTTGGTTTATAAAGAGTTACTGTGAACATGGGAGGGAACCTCCATGAAGAAGCAGCATTACAGAGGGTCAGAATACCAGAATCATGTAGAAGTAGTAGGTTTGGGGATTATAGAAAGAGTTAAAGTACCAGGGTTCCTTTACTAGCCCTGATGCTGAAAGAGGTGGAGATGGGTTGGGATTTTTAGCTGAAGGGGAAGGAGTCAGTGTGAGAAGCTACTGCCTTGAAGGCCCAAGAGTAGGTTCTGGTTTGGGCAGCTTACCTATAAAATGAGTCTCCTGAGTACAAGACTTGTTTAGCAGAAGGTGGGAATTGCTCCCTGATGCCAACTCAGAAGGCTGTAGTTGGATTGGAAAGAAAAATCATACTAACTTAACAAATATAGTTTAAGGACTTACTATATGCAAAGCCCTTAGTAATTCAATTCAATTAAATAAGCATTTATTAAACACCTACCACGTGCCTGTGTGCTAAGGATATAATGAAGAAAATGAAAGTCCCTGCCCTCAAGAAGCTTATATTCTATGGGCTGGGGGAAGGGGAATTTGGCAGTAGGGGTAATGTAAAGGACAACTGGGAAGAACGGGAAAGGGAATTCATATGTATACAGATAAGTAAATAGAAAACATACAAAATAATTTTGGTTGGGGCAAGGAAAGCTAACAACTGTGGGAATTAGGAAAGAGTTCTTATTGGGGGCAGCATTTGAACTGAGACATAAAAGTGTTTAGAGGTTTCAAGAGGCAGATATGAGGAGGGAGAGCGTACCAGGCTTGGGACACCTGTGTAAAGGTTTTAAGTGGAGAGATACAATGTCATGTGTGTGAAATGGCAATTAGGCCTGTTTTGCTGGAGTACCAACTTTGGAAAAAAAAGTAATATGAAATGTCTGTAGTAATAGATTGAAATCAGATGATTAAACATCTGCTAAACATATTTATGCTAAACAAAGGAATTTATATTTGATACTACAGGCAACAAGGAACCACTGGAGCTTCTTTTTAAAAAAATACATTTTAATTTTTCAGTCAGTGAAAATGAGTTCTCTTTTCCTTCCATCTTTTCCCCTATTGAAAAAGAAAGGGGAAAAAAACTCATAATAACCCTGTTATAGTTATATAGAGTCAAGCAAAACAAATTCCAGCATGGGCCATGTCCAAACAAATATGTCTCAATCTGTATTCTGAGTTTATTCCCCTATCAGGAAGTGGGTAGCATGTTTCATCATGAGTCTTCAGAGTTGTGGTTGGCTCCTTGTGCTGACCAGAGTTCTTAAGTCTTTCGCTGTTGTTTATCTTTTCAATGCTGTTGTTATTGTATAAATATTCTTCTGATTCTTCTCACATTACTATGCACTAGTTCATGCAGATCTTCCCAGTTTTCCCTCAAACAATCCTTTTCATCATTTCTTGTATCACAGTGATTGGTATTCCATCACATTCATATATCATAACTTGTTTGGCCATTCCCTAATTAAGGGTCAATTTCCCTCAATTTCTAATTCTTGGCCACTCTAAAATGAGCTGCTAGAAATATTTTTTGTACATCCTTAATTGGGGTTTGTTTTCCTTGGGACTAATTCCTTCCTTAATCTTTTTTCTTTTTCAGTCATGTCTGACTCTTTGTGACCCTATTTACAGCTAGTAAGTGTCTGACGCCAAATTTGAACTTAAGAAGGTGAGTCTTCCTGACTGCAGGCCTGGTACTCTATCCATTATGCTACATAGCTGCCCACCTTAACCTACCCTCCCTCTTATTCCATTCTCTCACTTCCACCCTTTCCATCCTGTTTCCTGTTAAGCAAAATATATTTCAGTATTCATCATTTTTGGTGTACATTCTTCCCACTTTTCATGAGTTCAGATAAGAGTGAGGTTCAAGTGATATTCCCCCAACTGCTTCCTCCTTTTTAAAATTTTTTTTATAAATTTATTTACTTTTCAGTTCTCAACATTCACTTCCACAAGAATTTGAATTCAAAAATTTCTCCCCATCTCTCCCTATCCCCCCACTCCAGGACGGCATGTACCCCATCCATCCCTTCCTCCAGTCTGTCCTCCCTTTAATAGAAGGTGATAACCTACCCTTCTTCCATACCCCTTCCCTTGTATTTTCCTATAGGGCAAAATAGATTTCTATACTCCATTGCTTGTACAGCTTAATTTCCAGTTGCATGCTAAAACAATTTTTAACATTCACTATTAGAGCTTTGAGTTCCATATTCTCTCCCTTCCTCCCTTCCCACCTACCCTCAATGAGAAAGCAAGCAATTCAACATAGGCCATACATGTGTAACAAAGCAAAGCACTTTCATAATAGTTATGTTGTAAAAGACTAAGCACATTTCCCTCTATCCTATCCTGCCCTCCATTTATTCCATTCTCTCGCACAATAGTGTTTGCTTCTGGTTGTCCCTTTCCTCAATTTGTTATCCCTTCTATTATCTTCCCTCTCCTACCTCCTTCTCCCCTGCCTTCCTGCAGGGTAAAATAGATTTCCATATCCAATTGAGTGTGTGTTATTCCTTCCTTAAACCAAATCCCATGAGAGTAAGGCTTACTTATTTCCTTTCCTCTGCCCCCTCTTCCTTCCATTGTAAAAGCTCTTTCTTCCCTCTTTTTATGTGAGATGATTTGCTACATTCTACTTCTCCTTTTCTCTTACTCCTAGTACATTCCACTCAAGAATAAATTTTATTTTTTTTAGGTATTCTTCCTTCACATTCAGCTCAGCCTCTGTCTCTCTCTCCATGCACACATATATGTATATATAATGTACATGTACACACATATGCCTATGTACATATACATAGCTACACATAAATAATGTACACATACATATCTATATACACACATACATGTATGTATGCATGCATATACATACACATATGCACCCATGTACATACACATACCTACACATAAGTAATGTACACATACATATCTACATATATATGTATACATACATACACACACATATGTATATATTCCCTCTAAAGACCCTAAAACTAAAAAAGGTCTCATGAGTTACAAATAACATCTTTCCATGTGGGAATGTAAACATTTTAACTTTAATGAATTCCTTAAGGCTTTTCTTTCCTGTTTATGTTTTCATGTTTCTCTTGATTCTTGTATTTGAGAGTCAAATATTCTTTTCAGCTCTGATTTTTTCAACAAGAATGCTTGGAAGTCTTCTATTTCATTGAAATTCCATGAAGTATTATACTCAGTTTTTCTGGGTAGGTGATTCTTAGTTTTAATCCTATCTCCTTTGACCTCTGGAATATCATATTCCAAGTCCTTCAATCCCTTAGTGTAGAAGCTGCTAAATCCTGTGTTATCCTGATTGCATTTCCACAATACTTGAATTGTTTCTTTCTGGCTACTTGTAATATTTTCTACTTGATCTTGGAACTCTGAAATTTGGCTACAATATTCCTAGTTTTTCTTTTGGGATCTCTTTCAGGAAACTATCAGTGGATTGTTTCAATATCTATTTTACCCTCTTGTTCTAGAATATCAGGGCAGTTTTCCCTGATAATTTCTTGGAAGATGATGTCTAGGATCTTTTTTGATCATAGTTTTCAGGTAGACCAATAATTTTAAAATTATCTGTCCTGGATCTACTTTCCAGTTGTTTTTCCAATGAGATATTTCATATTGTCTTCTATTTTTTCATTCTTTTGGTTTTGTTTTATAATTTCTCGGTTTCTCATAAAGTCATTAGCTTCCATTTGCTCCATTCTAATTTTTAAAGAGCTATTTTCTTCAGTGAGCTTTTGAACCTCCTTTTCTATTTGACCAGTTCTGCTTCTTAAAGCATACTTCTCCTCATTGGTTTTTTTGGACCTCCTTTGCCATTTGGGTTAGTCTATTTTTAAAGGTGTTGTTTTCTCCAGCATTTTTTGGGGTCTCCTTTAACAAGCTGTTGACTTGCTTTTCATGATTTTCTTGCATCGCTCTCACTTCTCTTGTAAATTTCTGTCCTGGGTTTGGGTCTGAGTGACACATCTATGAACTTTCCCTGTTTGGAGTTCCAGCAGTTTGCTACTTAACTCAGCCACTGTCAACCAGCTAGATAGCTCTTCTGGTTCAGAGAGACTGAGCTGCAGTCCTCTATGGTCTCAAATTCCTATTTTAGTCATTCCTTTGGAGGTTTCCAAATGGACTGGAGCGGGAAGCAAGACTCTGGTCTGCTTATGGGGTCAGAGATACATAGCTGTTACTTCTTACGAACTTGTTCCTGGTTCAGGACAATAGCCTAGTGCCTCACGCACTCCTTATCTTAGACTGTTACCACATGGCATAGACCTCCTGTATCTGTGATCCAGAACTGGCATGTGAGTAATAGAATTGTCAGTTTCCACCTATTTCTATACCCTGTAAGAACTGGAAGTGGCTCTGTGCTGGATTTGGAACCTATTCTTGCTCTAGCGCATAGCCTTTCTCTGGGCTATAATAATGACACCCAGTGTCCACAGATCTCTGCTTATCTAAGTAAACCTGGACTGGAAAATGACTTATTGTGATTTTTTTTTCTCTTGGATTTCCTGATTGGGTCTTGATCTGGTACATTTTCTATATCTGTTGGGAGGAATGTGGAGTAGTCATAGTTAGACCTGTGCTTTATTTATTTATTCATGTATCATATCACGTCAATTATATTTATATAAACAAGCAAAACAAATGCATTCATTGGCCATGTCCAAAAATGTATATCTCAGTCTGCACCTCAGTCATATAGTAGGTAGCATGCTTTTTCATCACAGACTATGCTTTAGGAGCATCTAATTGGCAACTGTGTGGAGAATGGTTTAGAGAAAAGATATAGGAGACCAATTAGGAGTACTGCAATAATCACTAATGGAGAAATATTTCCTGCCTTCAAAGCATCTACAATCTAGTAGGGAAAATAAGATATGTATATAAATAACAATAATACAAACTAGAAAATTAATCAGTTTACAGAGCCAGTCCAAATCAAGTGCCATGAGACTTCCGAGGAAGAAAAGATTACTTTTGGCTTGGGGACATTAATAAAGGCTTCATGAAGAAATTGGTATGTGAGCTTACTTTGAAGGATGGAGTTGATTTCAATAGACTAGAAATTCTTAACCTGGGGACCATGAACTTTTTTTGGTAAAATTTTTTATTTTAAAAAGAAAAAAATTGCCATGTACAAAGCAGACCATAAGAGAGGATTTAATATAAAACAATCTATTTCCATTTCAAGAAAACCTATATAATAAATACTACACAATCTTTTCAAAGCTGCCCAGCTTTTCTTTGCTTCTTTGTTGGTTTTTTGGTTCTCTGCTCTGTACTTTTTACTTAATTTTTTTCCCCTCTCACCCTCCATCACCCTAAAGATGGTTACAATTAAGCATGGAGATATATGCACACAGACACATAGATATTTATAAGCATAGACATGTATACACATACACACTCATACACATATATGTAAGACCACACTACGCTGATTTCCTCCTATCATTTGTTTATCTGAAAGTGGATAGTATCTTCCTTCATAAGTCCAAGTCTTTCCATGATTTTCTAAATCAACCAGCTCATCATTTCCTACACCATAGCAATATTCCAACCCAATCACAACTTCTCTGATTGTCTATGAAAATCTGCCCCCCCCATTTGTATGAAAAATTTTAACATTTTACATTTTAACAATGCTCTCACCTCATAATATAGTTTTAAGGTCTAATATTGCTTAATCTGCTTCCTTTACATCTTTTTTCTTTTCTTTTTTTACTTTAAATCTGCTTTCTCTCATAGATGAACAATTATACACAACTCATAACACAAAGGTAGTGAAATCTCAAGGAGAAAACAGGCAATCTTTTTACCTCATTCCTGAGGCGGGGAGGAAATATTTTAATGGGCACAATGTGAGATTTAACACTGGAAAAATTCCAAATTAAACTGGTTGAACTGGCTCCATCTGGGCCAGGTACAGCACAATAAATATAGAACTGCATCATCTTTTTCTTAAAAGATTGTTTTAAGTTTACCACACCCCTATTAAAGAAATAAGATCAGACCCCTAATCTGAAATTCTATGACTTGGCACAGTGGTAAAAGGGCACCATAGGTGAAGAATTTTGGTTTCCATGACAGCCTCTCGTACTTATACATCAACATTCTTAAAAGGAGATGCATATACTGGAAATTCAGGTGACTAAAATTGTGGTCACTTCTTCATTGGACTACTGATTACTGGCACAGTCTCAGCTTGCTGTTGGTCTGTGGTAGAATAAGGAAGAATTTTTGATGCGTGGAAAATCTTTTTTAGATTTCTGTTGTAGAAGACCACAGTGTAAGCAAACTGATTAACCAGGACCATGAGGTCTAGAGGTCAACAATAATCCAATGTCTAATTTCCATGGCAGTATGTTGGAAAGGTTTCAGAAAAGTTTCGTGAGAAGAACACCTTTCTTGAGCCGCAGGCCATCATAAGAATATGCAATCCATAATGAATAAACAGAACTGCAAGTATAACTGCAAAAGATTGCATCTACCCTTAATAGACTAACAAAAAGACACTGTCTGAAAATCACACGATCTATCATGGCATAAAATAAATAAGTTACTTATATCTATTTGAGATAGCTACAGGTACTCCCTTCAAAGAACTCTCGCCCTTTTCTTCTAAAAATCTATTAATTCTGAAGCATTGAAGCCAGAACTTTTGGCAAGTGATAATTAAGAGGACACTGCCACTCTCAGGGTTGCAGTGTAGTTTTCCTTCCTTATGTACCCCACAACGAGCACATTTTAAAATTTGCATTATCACGGAGACTATCTCTGGTACAAAGTGGGAATGGCTACAGTAATATTAACTTAGAGGATGATTGGATGACTTTCCTCCTTTCTCCTAATTTTTCCTTCCCCAAGTTACATACAGGATTAATACAGGTACTTTTTTTTTTAAAGTAGATGTTTTGGCATGAAAGCCCTTGCCCCCCTGTATCTTTTGACAGAGAGTCAGTACATGGAATGACTTGTTGTTCTCTATGGTGAGGGTGTTTGCTGCTTAGCATTTTGTTAGTTGCCTACTATGCAGAAAATTAGTGGTTTCTTTCTTTTTCTTTTTTTTTAGTAATTAGATTGGTTAATATTGTTCTAATTATGGGTTGCTTCTACTAATAAAAATCAGGAATATTTGTAGAAAATTGTGGAGAATTACACTGTTTCTCCAACTGTGTCTGAAGTATAGTGAGCATTGAAAAGCACTTATGGAGCTCAGCAAAATATTTGAATCAGTACCAAGAAAGGGAGGTGGGGGGGCAAGTTGCCAGCGTAACATTAACATCATACTTTGAAAGCATGCTGCGTTTCTATAGGCAAATATATTGTATCAAAGACTGTTGTACTGCACTGATGTTGAATTTATTTTAAAAGTATGCTTCAAATAATCATCAGAGACGTGCCACCCTTGCTCCCTTTCTTTGCTTGATGACCATTTTAGAGACCTAAGCTCTTCCAAGTTTTGTAGAGTATGTATGAGTACTAATATGCAAGGAGAATGGTGGCTTAGTGACTGTTTGGTACTGTTAAGGAAAAGTTTGACTGTAAGAATGCTACTCTGGTCCTGAGAATCACGTTTTTGGAATGGTTACCTGTCCACCACATTGTGTGTGTATGTGTCTAAAAAAAAGTATCTGTTTTACCAGTTTGTGAAAAATAGCCTTTTGAAGAGCATTTTCCTTCTCATGATTGGTGATACTGACTCTGGTTTTTCCCATTACTGGCACAAGAGATTCCCCAGATTGTCTGCTTGTAGCCATAGCAACTTAACTTCAAAGGTTCCCTTCCATTCTGCATGGCTGATGGAAATAGTAGATTCTTGTGTTTGTAACTAATCTCTAACAGTGTTGGTGACAATGGCCTGTACATTCCACTCTACAGAAAAACCAAGAATCTTCTGGAAAAAGGAGGTGATTTCGCCTGTCTCTTACTACATCTTTTTTCTCGGCTTCTTTGAAGTTCCTGAACTTTTGCTCTTCCAAATGAACTTTGTTATAATTTTTTCTAACTCAGTAAGATAACTTTTTGGTAATAAAAAGAATCATCAGATAAAATTGTCATTGGAAAATTATATTGTCTTTACCCACCCATGAAGAACAAATATTACTTTGATTATTTAAACCCAAGTGTATTTGTATAAAAAATATTTTATGTTTATGTTCATGTAGTTCCTGTATCTGTTTTGACAGGTATATGCTCCATTATTTTATACTGTCTAGTTATTTTAAATGGTCTAGAGCTATATTGAATAATATTGCTGATACATAGTATAGTTTCTCTATTTTCTACTTTTGATTAAATTCATCTTAACAAGTTTCAAACCATCCACTTAATATTTTCTAAACCCCAAGGTGGGAAGGATATATATCAGATGAGATGGTACCCACAATAAAGGAAGAGCCTTTGCAGTGTGCAAGATAAGGCTGCGCTTCTCAAAGGCAAGCTGGTCTAGCAACAGCCATAGTAGCCTCAGTCACATCAACCTCAATGTCATTATTAGGCAAGTATACCAGTCTTGCCACACTGCATGGTTCTTTGGCTCCTTTTCTTACAAATTTCTTTATCTTCCCATGTAAAGGTCTAGGGTATGATTAAAATGTTTACATACTCTAGAAAATTATTATTTATAACAAGCACTCTTACTCTCATCGATTCTATCCCTACCTAACTTGTACTGGGAAAAGTATCTCCTTTCCCTTTGAATTTGTCTTCTGTTCTTTCAGTTCTGCCTTGTGTATTCACCATAAGAGAAACTCACATTAGATGATCATCTAATTTTTGTTTATTTGTTTTTTGAGATTGGGTTTCCAGTGGCCATTCACAGGCCCAACTTCTCTACTGATCAGTGTTGGAACCTTGACCTGTGCCAATTTGATTCTCTTTAAGCAGCCACATCCACCCCAGGGGCATACCATGTTGGTACAGGACTTAGTACAAGACATCTGATCAGCTTAGTGAACTGTGGCTCAGAACTCCAGAGCCTCAAGTAATCCAACAACTTCAGCTTCCTCAGTAGTAGGGATTACAGGCATATACTTCTATATCCAGCCAATCATCTAGTTATTTTGGTCTGTTTGTTTAACATTAGCTTCAAATAGCATAGAAATTATAATAAGCAATTAAAGGAATAAAATTGCCAAATGTTGACTGCTTTGGCTGCAGCCAAGAGGGGAAAAATAGGTGCTTTTGCAATCCCCTTCTTCCCACCAAGTTGGATAGGAAATGGTGAACAGGCAATATAATTAGGCTTCTCCACTCCAGTGATGAAGTCTCAACAAACTCAATCTACCCAATCTGCTCTCCATCTGAACCTCACCCACATCTGGACACTTCCTCTGTTCCAGTAGTGATCTTCACTGCCCTCCCTTCTAGCTGCCAGCCATCACCTGACTCTCTGTTCTAATGGCCCAGGCTGCAGTCCCAGATGCAGGCATGTGCTGGTAAATGTTTATCATTTCTTCCCACCAAAAAATGTACACAAAGCACGCTTTTGAGTATAAACACAGTTTCCCTATCACTTTCTTAAATCTAGACAAACAACAATAAAGTCCTAATTTGTGGAGTCTGCTAACTTCTGAGGGGTAAATGGTCACACTGAAAATTTAACAAGCAGTTTTTGTGAGCCAACTCAAGCTGGTTCCAGCATAACCCTTCCCAGAAGACTCTGTCCTGATTGTCTGTCGTCTCACATGGTGCCTTGGGTTTTATACTCTTAGGAGGGCCCTCAACTTCTCTGCAGAAATACTGTCACAGTAAAAGAAAAAAAAAAACACCATAGCAATTAGAACAACTCTGAGCAATCTCAGACATTTGTGACGACCTACTAAGTTTCCATGGTAAATTCTCTAAATCCAAATTGATTTACCTAAAGCACAGGCCTAGCCCTGTCACTTCACTGAGTCTTCTCCATGTTCCCCACTCCAATCCCTCCCTGCCTCAACTCAATGAACTCCAGGGGCGTCCTCTAACCTTCAGGACCAAATGGAATATCTGTCTGGAATTTAGAGCCCTTCATAATGTGGTCTCTTCCTACCTTTTCAGTCTTCTTATACCTTAACTCTCCTTCACACACTGCATGATCTGGTGAGACTGGCCTTCCTGCTGGTCCTTGAAGACAACATTTCATCTCTGGAGTCTGACTTTGTGCAGACTGTCCCCCAGGTCTCAAATACTCGCCCTTCTTATGTCTGCCTTCTGACTTCTTACAAGACTCAGATCAATTCCTATATTCTGCAGGAGATCTTTTCCAGTCCTTACCACTGATAGGGACTTCCCTCTGACACTGCCTTTCATTTAACTGTATATATCTTAGATATACTTAATTATTTCTCATATTAAAATGTGAGATCCTTGAGGGTTAGAAACCATATTCTCTACTCTTCTTGATATCTTCAGTACTTTGCAAAGTGCCTGGCACATAGTAAGTGCTTAATATAAATGTTTGCTGGCTGACTGATTGACTCTAGGGAAGAGGCGATCAGTAGAGACAAAGGCTATAATTTATCTGCATTCTGAAGAGCTGAATACCATTGGGAAACAAGAGCCTGTTGTGAGGATAGCAGTGACACAGACATTCATCCGGGCCCTAATTCTTTTGTCCTCAAAGTTATTCTCCTAACCCAGCTACCTCAGCTGGCAATTGGTGCCACCCTGAGGCTCAGCTGTATGGATGGCCCATCTAACCTTTGATGAATTTGAGTTTTTATAAGAGAAGGCAGCACTTCCATGAAGTACAGTGGTAGTACTAATAATCAGTGATCCTTCTATGTTATTGGCACACTGGAGATAATTGGACACCAAGGGGATTGGGACATTAGTGGGCTTAAGATATGAGGGGATTTGGGCACTAGTGTGCTAATGACCAGGTAGCTGTGGTTACCTGATGCAAGCAGTTAGTTTTTGGTTCCCCACCTTGTAAGAAATCAGTAATTGTTCCTACCCAGAGACTTTTGAAGGTAATAGAGTCACTTAATACAGGTGGAGACCCTAGTAGAAATATCTTCATAGTCATGGAAATATGTGACTGAAATTCAGGAGAAAGATCAGGACAGCAAAGAGATTTGGGAGCCATATGTATAGTGATGATAGTTGAAGTTAGGAGATTAACTGAGCTTTCCATGGGAGAGAATGTTTTGCATATTTTAGGCATTCAGTAAATGTGTTTTGAATTGTAATTAAAGAGAAGAAGGTCATTAGCCTTGAGAGAAACCCCCATCCAAGGGGTAGGAGAAGGAAGAGGAACCTCAAAGGAAATAGAGAAGTGGTTAGAAAACACATGATTATGTTACTGCATACAGGAAAAGCCCGGAACAAAGCTCAAAACCCATTTATACTAAGGGCATAACAAGCTAACAAAGCATAGATCATAGAAAGGCTGTTTTTTAATATGATAAAAAGTATGTCTAAAATCAAAGGTTAGCATTAGCCACAATGGAAAAACTCTAGATTTCCCAGTAAAAACAAAAATAAAGATGATCCCTTTCCCCACTCTTATTTGACATAGTTCTAGAAATGCTAGCAATAGCAATAAGACAAAATAAGGAAATTAAAGGCATACATGTGGACAAAACAGATAAAACTATACTTATTTGCCACTGATATGATAATTTACTTAGAAAATCCTAGAAAATCAGTAAAGAAACTAGTTGAGACAATAGCTTTAGTAAAGAAGCAGGATAGAAAATAATCCTTGCAAAAATCAACAGTTTTTCTATGTAGCAACAGCAAAATCCAAAAGAAAATGATAGAAAGAAAAACGGTTAGAGACATTTGAGGTGAACCAGGAGAGAGAACTGCAATAGAAGTCAAAGGAAGAGAGTTATCTAGGAGGATCTGTCATGTGTTTCAGAAAAGACAAGTAGGAAGAGGACTAAGAAAAGCCTTTATATCTAATAATCAGGAAGTCATTGGTGGCTGTTGAGATGATAGCATCAGCAATATGCTGGAAATGGAAGTCAGAGTGGCTGAAGAGTGAGTGGGCCATGAGAAAGTGGAGGTCAATAAAGTCTACCCTTTATAGAAAGAGAACTCAGTGAGGAAAGGAAGAAGACAGATTGCTGGTCAGTTTAAGAGAGTAAGAGGTTAAGGGTTTGCGTTTAGGCTATTTCTCTCCTTCCAGTTACTAGTGCCCCCTGAAATTACTTTGTATTTGCCTTCCATATATTTTGTGGTCACTCAAAGGAGTTTAGCCTATCATCCGTTCTGTAAAGACCAAATGAATGGAGAATATCTATCACTTAGATTTCAACTTGTATCTGAATAGACATTCTATGGTGCTTATCCAATAGTGTGTGTATCTGGGACAGATGATACAGATAGACAATGAGCTGGACCTGGAGTTGAAAAGCAAGAGGAGACTGAGGCTGGAAAATAGCAAAGCACTTTTACTGACCCAAAATTTTCCATAATGTTTGAGTTTCATCTTATCAATGCAAATATTTTACCAGTGTGGATGAATGGTAGCAAGACCTAGAACACCACTGTCTCTGAAAAACTAAAGGTGAACATCACACAGAAGGCAATGGAAAGGCACATGATGAATGCTTGCAGGCTACAACATATAACCAATGAGGAACTCTAAAGAAGAAGAGGAGTAAATGAAATCATCCAAGAATCATACGATACAAAGATGGGCTGGTCATGGGCTGAGAGCAAATGATGGCCTGTAAAAGGCCAAGGCATGAAAAAGGTTTTACTGACACTCTCAAGATGTAAGGGGAAAATGAAGAAAATTTCCTCTGTGTAGGGTAGACTCCCTGTGGTAAACTTTGGGGAATACATGGGTGAGAGTCACACAAGATGAGTAGGCATGGTTGGGTCCTAATCCACATATGGGCAGGAACTCCCAAAGGAATGAAACAACAAATTCATTTGAATACTTGTTGTTTCCCTCCCCAAAGAATATAAGCTCCTTGAGGACATTATATTTATTGTTTTTGTCTTTACATCCCCAGCACTTAGTAGTAGGTGTTTAGTCAATGCTTTTTGATTGGTTAAAAGATTGATATTGGAGACTGAAGCCTCAGAGGCTGGAGACTCTTCAGCTGATGTGACCTGAGGGTCTGACTCTAGCTCTGGTCTTATTATCAGGGTTGTAGCTGGGGATCAAAGATACTTTGAGGTAGCTATAATCAGAGAGCTGACCGGGAAGTAGGGAGCTTAAAACAGGACCATGGTGGGGATTGAGGAGAATTGCCATTGTTTACTACTACTACTGCTGCTACTACTACTACTACTACTACTACTACTACTACTACTACTACTACTACTACTACCACCACCATTACTTATGAAGCATGCTAAGGTTTGTTAAGAACTTTGCAAAAATTATTTTATCCTTACAACAATTCAAGGAGGAAGGTGCTATTTTTTTTTTTTAATAAATAATGAAACTGAGATAGACAAAGGTTAACTGACTTGCTCAAGGTCTCATAGCTAGTAAGTGTCTCAGGTTGGATTTGAACTCAATTGTTCTGACGCAGGTCCAGTTTCTCTAACCACTGTGCCACCAACCTCTTCTATTACAATAGAAGTTATGACTAGAAGGCTAGAATATGGGATACATCATTTCTAACTTGTGTTATAGGTATTAATGTAAATGTTTTGTCCTTCTAACAAATTATAAATTTCCTATGGGTAGATATAGGTATCATTTACATTTTTCTTTATTATTATTGTTAACTAAGAGTATTGTTAACTAACAATAACAAACATGAACATTTCCATTTTCAAAGAACAGAAAAAGAGACATGTAAAATGGTGAATCTCTATTATACAGTTAAAAATATATTTTGTTTAACCCTATAGTACCAATACTGCTGTGATTGTCTGGGTTCATGCCTGAATTTTCCTCTGTTCTCTTCTCTGTGGTTTTCAATATTTCAATATTTAATATTTTAAAAATGAGAGAACTGTTTCAGATGATATCTGAGGTGCCTTCCCTTTTATACTTCTAATATTCTATAATCAGATTTAAATACATTTGGTCATGTACTTAAGTTTCATTAAACTAATGCTCTACTTCATAGTTTGACTTGAATACACAAATCTGTTAAATATCATTTAAATGAAAAAAGTTTCATTAATGTTCTCCCTTTTTTTTGTACCTCTTATCTTTGACCGCCACTCCTCCCTGCTATTCTCCCCTCCTAAAAAATAAAAGCCCTCTCTTGTAACAAATAAGTGTAGTTAAGCAAAATTAGTTTACACGTTGACCGTGTTTGAAAATGTACATTTACAGACCACCTCCTCTTTTTCAAGAGGTGGGGGAAACATACTTCTTCAGTCTTCTGGAGTCATGATTGGTCATTGCATTAATCAGAGTTTTTCAATCTTTCAAAGTTGTCCCTTTTACATTATTGTGCTTGTAATGGGTCTGGTCAATAATGGCCAAGTACTTAGAGCATTTGAAATATGCTCTGCCTTCTGCCAGTCCATAGTGAGATAAAACTTATCCAGGGGATCCATTAATTAGGTACTGCTGCCAATCATCAAATCAACATGCAGAGATAGTCATCTGTAGATTTAATTTATATATGTAGATTTACCTGTATAAAAAGTCAGAGAGCCCAGAGCATCAGCTTTAGTGCCTTATATAGAGTGTGAGTACATAAGCAGCATAAAAAATGGAATTTTATAGAAAACAGGAAGGGAAGATAAGGGTATATGTGTCTGGAAACAGGCAACAGGAGGGGGCAGATAAGCACACTTGCCATCTGACCTTTCACAGACTTGATTCTGCAGGTGTTATGACTTTCAAGGGTCTAAAAACAGTGTTTGGAAGCACAGATAGAGATGCAGGCAGTGTTCTCTTCTTATCATAGTGGTAGCACAAGTCTGAACCAGAGTTTCTTCCCCATCACCATCTTTCTTTTATCATAGTGAAAGCAAGAGGCCTCAGCCAGAAATTCTCTTGCCACAATAAAGAGGTTTAGTGAGCCTGTTTCTGGAACTATGCAGCGGAGGGTTCCTTTCCCTTCCTGCTTCAGAACAGGCTTCAGAACAGACTATTTCCTGTTGGTTTACTGGCATGATCTATCTCTGTCTTTCTTTGTCTCTGTTTCTCTGCCTCTGTCTCTCTATCTCTATCTCCTCTTTCTCTATTTTTGTAGGGCAAGAACTGTTATAAACTTCCTGGTGAGGAGAGAGGTCCAGGGTCCTGTCTCTCACTTAGCTGCTATGTGTCAGTGAATGTATGGTATCTCGGTGTCCTCTTGATTATGCATCATTCTTTCCTGATTTTATTTGACTGAGTAGCACAGATAGAATGGAGTAGGGCCAAAATTTTGAATTTTGAAGAGTCAGAAGAGCCATCAAAGTCCCTGTGGCTGGAGACAGTAGCATCAATAATCAAGGAACCATCTGTTTGATCTAACACAGCAGTGAATTGGTCCAGCAGTTGAGACAGTGTATCCTGTAAGCATGGGGAGAGCTCGATAATTGGCTGTACCACACCCAGAAGAAGGGAACTTGGTGGTAGAATGTTTTATGGCCACCACTTAAGAGTGTGACCCCATCCTACCCAGAGACCAACATAGTAGAGGTGAGTTCCCAGTTTGGGAGGCGGTTGTACTTTGCTCCTTGCTGTACTTTCTCAGTAAATATCCCTTTGTAAGAGCTACCTCATGTTAATTGGTCAAATTATATTAGATATTAATTGATTGGTATTAGAGGAACATACCAGATTGGGGCTCACAAGTAAAATAGTATTATACAACTCCAACCCTTCAGGATTACCTGGGGGAGAAGTAGACAAATTGTGGGGATGTGAACTACTACTGCTGGTGGGATGGGGGAAGGAATAAGCATTTATCAAGCAAGCACCTACTGTGTGCCAGGTGTGGTGCTAAGCACTTTACAAATTATTTAATTTGATAGTCACAATTCTGTGAAGTAGGTATATACTATTAAAATCTTCATTTTGCAATTGAGGAATCTGAGGCAGAAGTTAAAGTGACTTGCCCAGGGGAAGTGATTTGTTACACAGCTGCTAAGAGTCTGTGCCCGGATTTGAACTTAGGTCATCCTGACTCCAGACTTAGCTTTCTTTCCACTGTGCTATCTGGGTGCCTCTGGGGGTTCGGAGAGTGAGCCCAGAGTAAGAACTACATGGTCATTATCTAAATTGTTTTCTTCGTTCCGTTCATTTATAACCTGCATCAGTTCATATGTCTTCCTGAGTTTCTCTAAATATTTTTTATAATGCAAAAATATTAAATTATATTCATTTATTACAATTTGTCAGTGTTTCCCAACTGATGGGCACTCATGTATTTCCAGTTTTTCTGCTTAAGCAATAAGTATTGCTATATGGTTTCATTATTATTATTTCTCTCTGTCTCTCTCTTTTTATTTCTTTGGAGGTGAGGTGCATGTCCAATAGTGTTATACATGGGAGGAAGGAAGAGAATCTGTAATTTTTCAGCTTTGAATATCTGGTTAATAACATAGTGCACTGCACATAGTCAACATTAATTTTTTAAAATGTGTCAAATTGAATTGGATGCTGCCCAGGAATAACCCATTTCCTTTCTTCCTCTCATCTTTCTGTTCTGCCCACTCTATGACTTCCTTCTTTCTTTAGTTTCAGCATAGAGCTGTAACTAAGAGATTGTCATCTGGGTCAAATTCAATGGAGTGTATGTGTGTGGGCAGTTCTTAAGGTATAGTATAACTCTTCCTGTGCATGGTTGAAGACAGAGGTCATGGGAATTGAGAAGGCTGAGGAACTTGGAGACCAGAATCTTCAATTGTGACCAGAGTTGGGATGGAAACTTTCTGCCTGTCTTAAAGTAGAATGATAGCCTAGGTATTGTCTCCCCAGATTCCATTGTGAGTGCTTGGTGTAATGTTTGGCATTAGGCTAGTATTTAGTTAATTCTGTTTTCAGTCATTCATTCAAAGGGAACTGATAGCCATGGGACCCTAAGGAGTGATAGCCTGAGGCCAAGAGAGAGGATCAGTTAGTAGACAATGAGAGGTGGGTGGGGTAGAGTACTGTCTTTCTCCATGTTATCATCTGGGACCAAGCTCCTTTCTAGTCTAATTCTGGTTCTGTTTCAGATTTTTGTTGTTTGTCATTTTTTTTAGTCATTTTTTTCAGTCACATCCAAATCTTTGTGATACTGTTTGGGGTTTTCTTGGCAAAGGTACTGGAGTGGTTTGCCATTTTCTTCTCCAGTTCATTTTACAGAAGAGGAAACTGAGGCAAACAGGGATTAAGTGCCCAGAGTCTGAAGTCATATTTGAACCCAGGTCTTCTTGACTCCAGGCTTGGCGCTCTATCCACTGTGCCACCTAGCTGCGCATTCTATGTCAGAACACTTGTCTTAGAATCAGAAGACCAAGTTTCCTGTCATAACTGCTGTGTACAGAGTGAACACTAGCAAATTACTCAAACTCTATGGGCCTTAGTTTCCTTTTTATAAACTAGAAATAACATCACTTGTACCAACTACTTTGGCATTGTTGTGAGGAAAGTTTTTTTTTAA